>NC_038042.1:27517285-28717285 GCF_002211085.1 Panicum hallii
GTGCTGCACTTAATGTACCCGCTGGGACCAGAGGGGTATAAATTCCCAACGGTACAGACCTCAAAACAGAGCTCCCCAACGTTCATATTCGCAGAAGAAAGAACCAGAGCTCTTCTCTCTCTCCTCCATTGCTCCCAGCTCGCCCCTCAAGTGGATCTCCACATCCAACCACAAATCTTGAGAGAAAAAGCAGCAAACTTCGATTGGAGAGCGGATCTACTGATTCCCCCACTCAAAAGAGCATTTGATTCACGTTTAGCGGCGGTTCTAGGGTTTGTTACTCTTGGAGCTTGCTCCTAGCCGGCTAGGCGTCGCCCTTGAGCTTGCCCCTTCGTGTGGCAGCCTTGGGAGGTCTGTAATCTTCTCTTGCAGCTAGTAATATCACCCCTCATCTCAAGAGTTCACTTTCTTGACTTGAGACGAGGAAGGGCTGATCTTTGTGGTGAAGCTCAAGCCTTTTGTGGCAGCCTCAACAACGTGGACTTAGGCCAGCCTTTGTGGCGATGCCGAACCACGGGATAAATCTTTGTCTCGCGTGCTGATTTACTTTATTGCTAAGTTACTTTCTTGTTCTAGGTTTGAGGCCGATCTGCTTATCTACTGTGTGCTCTCTGTTTAAGTTCCATATATGTGTTGCTGACATCTGCAGGAAACCTAGAAATTAACTCGATCTACTTTTGGTTTGTCAGATTTTGAATTCTGTAATTTGTGTTCTGCTGAGCGGGCAGTGCTGCACTCAGGCACGGCAGTGCCGCACTCTCCTCTAACGAGAATTTGGAGTTGAGTTTTTGCAGGCCTATTCACCCCCCTTTAGGCCTCTTTACTGGTCCAGTGATCCTACAAGTGGTATCAGGGCCGCGTTGCTTCGTATACGCTTTTACCGCGTGAAGTATGGAGACCGGTGGAGGTTCGAGGAAGATCCGGTGGCAAGGGAAATGAAGTTTGCATGGAGAATGTTGGTAGTAGTAGTGAGTTGTCACTATCTACAGCCAGCAACTCCACTCTCAAGGATGCTCCCGAAGGGAACACCACCGATGCTACGAGAAGAAAAGAAAGAAAAGAAAGAAGAGAAGCAAAGCTCAAGAAAAGAGAGGAGCGTGATCAAGAAAGAAGCTTCAAGAGAAGCTGAGCCGCAAGGAAGCTAGAAGAATCACAAGAGAAGAAAGAGCCAAGAGAAGAGAAGAAAGGGCCAAGAAGGTGTATGAAGCATCATCAAGTGAACTATCATCTAGTTCGGATGATGGTGATGATGATGTATCATACCATATCTCTAAGAACAACAAGAAGGGTGAGAAGAAGAAGAAGGATGAGAGCAGTACCAACAAGAACAAATACTACATTGTATCCTTCAATTATTCTTCTTGTTTCACTAACCGCGATAAGAAGTCTTTCATTAATGTACCCGCGGGCAAGTTGCCTCATTTCGATGGGACCAACTTTGCCAAGTGGAAGCACTTGATGAGAGCCTATCTTATTGGTCTTCAACCCGGTCTTTGGGAGATTGTGTGCAGTGGTTTTGAAGGACTGGAGGATCCCGAAGCTCCCACAAATGAGGAGCTAGCTGCTGTCCATCTCAACGGCCAAGCCACAAGCATTCTTCTTAGCGCCTTGGATGGAAATGAGTACAATAGAGTGATGAATGTTGATGTTGCAAAACAGATTTGGGACACTTTGCATCTAGCACATGAAGGTGTTGATAAAGTGAGAAAAGCAAAGATTGACTTGTTGATTGCCAAGCTCAATCGGTTTGTCATTGTTGATAGAGAAGGGCCACAAGAGATGTTTGATAGGTTGATGATTTTGGTGGGCAAGATTAGAGGCTATGGTGGTGATGAGCTTGATGACCACAAGGTAGTGAAGATCATGTTAGAAGCCTACTCACCAAGAAATGAGACCGTAGTCACTTTGATTAGAGACAAGAAGAAGTTTGAGCACTTCACTCCCAATGATGTGCTTGGAAGACTCTTGACATTTGACATGCAAAGAGAAGAAGCAAATGAAAGAAGAAAGCTTGGTGAGTTGCAAGCAAAGTTAGATGGCATGAAAATCAAAGATGTAGCTCTCAAGGCTAACAAATCAATCAAACAAGGCTGTTCAAGCAAGGCAAAGGGCAGCAAGCAAACTTCTACTTCTCAGCCCAAGAAAGAGAAGGAAATGCAACAAAATGATGATTCAACTTCCTTCTCAAGTGAAGAAGAAGACCATGGGGCAGATTTCAAAAACATAGATGATATGGCACTATTCATCAAGAAGTATCACAAAGGGCTGAAATCAAATGGGTACAAGCTCATGCAAAGAAGGTTCCCAAACAAGAAGAAGCGGACTTGCTATAATTGTGGCAGCACCGAGCACTTCATAGCAAATTGTCCTTATGAGAAGAAAAGCAACAACTACAAGAAGGACAACCATGAAAGCAAGCATGAGCACAAACAAGAGTATAAGAGAAAGAAGAAGCCTATGGGAGAGGCACACATTGGGCATGAATGGGATTCGAGTAAGAAGTCAAGTGAAGAGGATGTGAAGATTGCAACCATAGCCATCCAAAAGCCATCCTCTACACCAAGGCTCTTTAACAACATGTCCGATGATGATGACTACCACTCCTCTCACATTTGTCTTATGGCAAAGGGTGAGAAGGTAAAACTAAAAGCCACACCTTCTCCCTCACCATCTCCTGGTGATATCTCTAGTGAACTTAGTGATAGCTCTAGTGAAGATGATGTCTCTAGTGATGAGGAACTAAATGAGATAACTAGAAAACTAGACCCTTCAACTAAAATCTTCATCACTAAAACTTTGGAGGACTTAGAGAGTGTACAAGCTGAGCTGGCAACTAGAGATGATGATCTCCTAGCACAAGAAAAGCTGTACATTGCTTGCAAGGAAGCTCTTGCATTAGAGAGAAGTGAGGTGTCCTCTTTGCGTAAAGCTTTGGCTAATGAGCAAAGAGAACATGCTCTCACAAAGAAGGCAAATATTGCACTCAATGACAAGTATTGTGTCTTAGATGAAAAGCACAAGGACCTTGAGATGCAATATAACCTTCTTTGGGAGAGCACCTCACATCCTTCTAAAGCAAAGGACACCTCTACTCCCTCCACTAGCCAAGATTGTGGAAAATGTTGTAATGTTGATTTGAATGTCTATTCCACTAACCTTGCAAACATGGAGGCAATGAGAAATGAGATTATTAGGCTCAATGCTATATTGAACAAAAGTGGCAAAGATGATCAATCAAAGAGGCCAAAATACAAGGATGGAAGATTACCTCACATCAAAAAGGGACTTGGTCATAAAAAGGGTAACAAAACCAATGGTCGCAAGGTGATCAATGGTTTTGAGTGTGTTCAGTTCATCAGCAAAGGGAAGATAGGTACAGATAGACCTGCACAGAGTGTGACACAAAAGCCAACCCGAGCAGCACAGCCTGCCAAGCGCAGCAGTGCCGCTGTGAAGGGCGGCAGTGCCGCAACCCCAAGAAAGGGGAAGGTTACCTACTCTTCCTCTGCTCATGATAAGCCCAAGAAGCAGGTCTACAAAGTGAAGAATGAGCCCCAGAAGCCGAAGAATACCATCTGGGCCACCCCAAATAGATATTCTTATCAACCGAAGGCTCATGCACATAGACAAAGCTTGAGTTCATGCTTTGTATTGAAAAACAACAGCAAGGGGGAGGTGTATGCCAAATATGTTGGCAAAGATAGAAATGTTTATATTAACACCTCTATTTGGGTTCCTAAGATTCTTGTTACTAATATTTAAGGCCCCAAGAACATTTGGGGACCTAAATCAAGGAACTAAATCTATTTTGTAGGCATACTCCTCCGGTGGATCAAGTTGGGTGCTTGACAGCGGATGTACAAATCATATGACCGGAGAAAGTAGTATGTTCTCATCATATTCCCCAACTACAGATTCGAGTGAGAACATTATTTTTGGTGATAACTCAAAGGGGGATGTGATTGGTTTTGGTAAAATTGCTATTACACTTGAGCATTCAATTTCTGATGTTTTACATGTTGATTCGTGTAGTTACAATTTGTTGTCAGTTTCACAACTTTGTGAGAAAGGCTTCAATTGTCTCTTTACGGATAAGGGTGTGGAAGTCTTTAGTAGGGAGGATTCCTTTATTGTCTTAACAGGCCACCTCAAGAACAAGCTCTACTTAGTTGATTTCAACAAAAGTGAGCCTAAGCTTGAGACCTGTTTAGTGGCAAAATCTAGCATGGGTTGGTTATGGCATCGCCGACTAGCTCATGTTGGGATGAGGAACTTGGCCAAACTACAAAAGGACAACCACATTCTTGGACTAACCAATGTTGATTTTAACAAAGACAGGATTTGTAGCGCTTGCCAAGCTGGAAAGCAAGTAAGCGTACCTCACCCACCAAAGAGCATCATGACCACCACTCAACCTTTGGAGTTAATTCATATGGATCTCTTTGGACCGGTTTCCTACCTTAGCATCGGGGGTAACAAATATGGATTAGTTATTGTTGATGATTATTCCTGTTTTACTTGGGTACTCTTTGTCTTTGATAAGTGCCAGGTACAAGACAAGGTAAAGACATTTGCGAGAAGGGCACAAAAGGAATTCGGTCTCCCAATCAAGAAAGTGAGAACCGACAATGGGATCGAATTTAGAAACACCCAAGTTGAAGAATTTCTTGATGATGAGGGCATCAAGCATGAGTTTTCAACCCCATACACCCCTCAACAAAATGGTGTAGTAGAGAGGAAGAATAGGACACTCATTGACATGGCAAGGATGATGCTTAATGAGTACAAGACGTCAGATATCTTTTGGTGTGAAGCCGTCAACACCGCTTGTCATGCCATCAACCGCCTCTACTTACACAAGAAACTTAAGAAGACTTCATATGAACTTCTTACCGGTAACAAACCAAAGGTCTCATACTTTAGGGTGTTTGGGTGCAAATGCTTCATTCTAAACAAAAGGCCCCGAACCTCTAAGTTTGCACCTAAAGTTGATGAAGGCATTCTTCTTGGTTATGGATCAAATGAGCATGCCTATCATGTCTTCAACAAAACCTTGGGTAGAGTTGAAGTCATAATAGATGTGACATTTGATGAATCTAACGGCTCTCAAGTAGAGCAAGTTGATTCAAGTGTTGTAGGAAAGGAGGATCCACCATGTGAGGCAATCAAGTAATTGGCCATCGGCGTCATTAGGACACAAGAAGTTCAGGCCACAGATGAGGAGGATCCACAAGCTGTTGCTGCACAAGATTCCGCTGACGTACTCGATGACCAAGTGTAGCACACTCCTGCTGGAAATCAGCAGAGCGGCAGTGCCGCACTTAGGAGCGGCAGTGCCGCTCCCTCTACCTCAGCAACAGCTTCACCAACTCCTGCACCACCAATTCAGGGGGTCAATCTTGATCCCATATTTGAAGTAGAAGAAGCTGAAGGTGAAGAAGAAGAAGAAGGTGTTGAGCATCCTAAACTACGCCAAACCATTCAACGGGATCACCCTATTGACAACATCATTGGAAGCATCGGAAGGGGAGTGACAACAAGATCACATTTGGCAAGTTTCTGCCAACACTACTCCTTTGTGTCACCCAAGAAACCAACCAAGATTGAAGATGCTCTCAAGGATCCCGATTGGGTCTTGGCAATGCAAGAAGGGCTCAACAACTTTGAGAGAAATCAAGTGTGGAGCTTGGTGGAAAGACCCAAGACCAACATCATCGGCACCAAGTGAGTCTTCCGCAACAAGCAAGATGAGAATGGCGTGGTGACAAGGAACAAGGCAAGATTGGTAGCTCAAGGGTTCACTCAAGTTGAGGGCCTTGACTTTGACGAGACATATGCACCGGTGGCAAGGCTTGAAGCAATCCGGATACTTTTAGCCTTTGCTACTCATCATGACTTCAAGTTATACCCAATGGATGTCAAAAGTGCATTTCTCAATGGCCCAATTCAAGAATTGGTCTATGTGAGGCAGCCACCGGGTTTTGAAGATCCCAAGTTCCCCAACCATGTCTTCATGCTCCATAAGGCGCTCTATGGGCTTAAGTAAGCACCAAGAGCATGGTATGAATGCCTTAAGGATTTCTTACTCAAACAAGGCTTTGAAATAGGCAAAGCCGATCCTACTCTCTTTACACATAAAGTTGGCATTGATTTATTTGTGTGCCAAATATATGTCGATGACATAATATTTGGTAGTACTAATCATGTGTATGTTGAAGAGTTTAGTAGGACCATGACAAAGAGATTTGAGATGTCCATGATGGGTGAACTTAAGTTCTTCCTTGGATTTCAAGTCAAGCAAATGAAAGAAGGGACCTTCATATGCCAAACCAAGTACACCCAAAATATGTTAAAGAAGTTTGACATGGTGAATGCAAAGCCAATCAAAACTCCCATGCCAAGCAATGGACATCTTGATCTTGATGAAGAAGGAGCACCCGTGGAGACCAAGGTATATCGTTCCATGATAGGCTCTCTACTTTATCTTTGTGCATCTAGGCCCGATATTATGCTTAGTGTGTGCATATGTGCTAGATTTCAAGCTAACCCGAAAGAGTGCCATTTAACGGCTATTAAGAGAATCTTGAGATATTTAGTGCACACTCCTAACCTTGGCTTGTGGTATCCCAAGGGCTCCAAGTTCGATCTACTTGGGTATTCGGATTCCGATTATGCCGGTTGCAAAGTAGATAGAAAAAGCACTTTAGGGACTTGTCAATTCCTTGGACGGTCCCTAGTGTCTTGGAGCTCTAAGAAGCAAAATTGTGTAGCCCTTTCCACTGCAGAGGCCGAGTATGTTGCAGCCGGTGCATGCTGTGCTCAACTACTTTGGATGAGGCAAACCTTAAAAGATTTCGGATGTCAATACTCAAAAATCCCACTCTTGTGTGACAATGAAAGTGCTATCAAACTTGCAAACAATCCTGTAGCACACTCTCGCACCAAACACATTGACATCCGTCATCACTTCTTGAGAGACCATGAACTTAAAGGAGATATCAAAATTCGCCATGTGAGAATCGAAAAGCAACTAGCCGATATCTTCACTAAGCCTCTTGATGAGTCAAGGTTTTGTGCTTTGCGCAGTGAGCTAAAGATACTTGATTCTCGTAACGTGGTTTGAATTCTTGCACACCTTCTGATTGATCAACTAGTATGTGTAGGAAAAGAATTTTAAAATAAAACATCATATTGGGTTTCAAAACTAATTGCAAAACTAGCTCTAAAGATCCTGACCATAGCTTGTATTGATTATTTGTTTCTGGTCATGAAATTTGGAGAATATATGTCCATATCTAAGATGAAAAGAGTCACCTAGATAGTAGCTAAAACTGGTCACTCTGGGCAGGTGCAGCAGTGCCGCTCCCTTGTGCGGCAGTACCGCACTTACGGTTTTCTGTAAAATTCGCCCGTGACTCGTTTGCTCTGTGGGGCCCTTATTTATTCGTCCCTATCCACTCTGGCCCTACGGTAACTCTTCTTCTCTCTCTCTTTTCCCCGTCGCCCGTGACCGTGCGCTCTCCTTTCCTCTCACGCACGCACGGAGTGACGGCCGCCGCGCGCCCTGCCACAGCACTGCCGCGCCGTCCCTGGGTGGCCTCCTGCTCGTCAGCACCCAAGGGCTAGGGTTCCTGGCCGGACCCCTTCTCTCCTTCCCTCTCCATTCCACGCGGGCAGTCAAGGTGAAACCCTAACCAAATCTTTTTGTGCCAAATCTTTGCAATGTGATATTTTTGCTCTCGGATTTCTGTTTCTAGATGCAATGTGGGGCATTTAGAATTGATTTTGGTGGTTTAAATCGAATCAATTTGGTTTTCCATGATTTGGAAGAAAAAAGGGGGAGGGCGACAGTGCTGCCCAAGATAGAACATCAATGTTCTTTGTTGATTCAAACAGCACTTAACCCCTCTTTCATCCACGTCGTTGACAACCAAGTAGATTGGATTTACTCTTTACAAAGTCAAATTTCTTTATCTCCCATGGTTATTCTCTCAAATTCGTGAGCAAATATCATAATATTTTTAGACTTTGATTCAGAGATTGTGGTAAAGGAAAGATGGAGCATGATGATGATCAGAGAGGCAAGAGGAAGCCAATTAGGAAGCAGCTTGCTCGCAGAGGCAGGGGGAGGGGATCCAGCAGCAGTGTAGCCTCTCGAGAGTCAATTGACAGGGAAACTCACAGGCAGAACATGCACCAGGAGGATGTGCAGCAGCAGATTGGGTACACTATCCCTCCTGAAGGTGATCAAGGCACCCCTTTTCACCTTGCAGAAGCCAACATTGGATATATGGTCTTGAGGACAGAAGAGTTTAACCTCACAGCTCCAAAGAATGCAGCAAATCACCGTTTTGAAAGATATTACAGGAAATTCAAGGAAGTGGCAGATGCTAGAGAGATTAATACTTATACAAATCCAAAGAGTCTAGTCGTTGACCATAGATTTTGGTATGGGTTCCATTCCAACTTGTATGTTTCTGTCATCTTCGATAGTAAGAAGGGTAAGATTTGCAAGATGCACTATATTGACTGGGCAGCTATGAGATACAAAAATGAGCCCGAGTTCAATGCTGCAATTAACACTTGTGAGAGATATGACTTGACTAACATCATGGGTTTCAGGTATAATTGGAATGTGGAGATCCTTGCTCAGTTTCATTCCACATACTTTTGGAACAGGGATTCAGATGAGATCCACTGGATGACTGATGGCAGACACTACCGTGTTAGCTTTATCACTTTATGCTAGATTCTTGGTTTTGGGGAGCAGCACAGGACTTACTCCAGGATTCACCAGGATAATCCTTTCAGGGTCAGTGACATTAGTCACTGTTGGAGAGACCCCAGCCAGGCCGATGGCAAGAGAAGTGGTCTGAAAAGCCACTATTATGTCATGAACAACCTTCTGAGGAACACCATTGATCCTAAGGATGGAGCAGCTTCAGATATTTGTGGCTATGTGAGGAACTTGCTTGCTCGTTTTCCTGATGGTGAGAAATTCAATGTTGGTAGGTTTATTTGGGTGCAGCTGGCTTATGCTATGGATGATGCTAGGAGGAGTCTGCCCTATGCTCCCTACCTTATGTTCATGATTGAGAGGGTTTCTGATTATATATTTCCTAAGGATGGTTTCCACACCGTCTATAACATTGAGAAGACCCAGTCTTATGCAGAAGTCACAGAGACAGTTGGTGGCACCTCCAGAGGTCGTGAGGACGTTCCCGAGAGTTCTTACTCTAGGTCTCGTTCTAGGAGTAGTGGCAGAGGACTGAGTAGCACTGTCAAGGCCTGGATGAGAGCTATCTTTGGACATTACTCTTATGCTTCTCAGACAGCCTATGACACCAGGATGGAGCTCAGAGAGTCAGTCAGGGAGACCAGAGAGCGTGCTGGGCTTGCACCATTTCCACCTGCTCCTGTCCCACCTCAGTTTGAGTTGCCTGACCTTTCTGGGAAAGAGCAGAGCAGTGACTCAGGACAGCATTCCAGTGATGGAGGACGTGCAGTTGTCTCTTCTGATGATGAGTGATTCCTCTATCTTCTCTTCTCTTTTTGGTACTTGATGCCAAAGGGGGAGAAAATTAGAGGGGTCAAACTTTTTTCGCCGCCGTGTCCCTACTGCGCTTCATGTCAGATCCGATGAGAGTAGATGTTAGGTTGTGAGTTTGATAGTCGATCAAAACCTATGTGACTCTATCTGTATCGGTTTGTGTGCTGTAGCATACTTCATATTTATGCTAGAGATATTATCTTTCATATATGTCTTGCTGTGAAATTTTCATGTTGATCTGACTGATGCAAATGAGTGCGGCAGTGCTGCACTTTTGTTCAGCAGTGCTGCACCCCATTGCAACAGCCAGATCCTGTTATGCTCTGAACTGTCACATGCATCACGTATTGTTATTTTGACACAGTGTTCAGCACCCCACAGCAGGCATGGATGTAGGGGGAGGCCCCAAATCACATCTAAATATATGAACTTTGACCTTTATGTCAAAATTGGAATTAAAATCCAACTCATATATTTAGGGGGAGGCTCCTACATCCATTTCTCGAAAAATTCTCAGTTATAATTTATACCTTTTGTAAGCTCTAATTAGGTTGTCATCAATCACCAAAAAGGGGGAGATTGTTAGTGCAATCAAGCTCTTTGTGGGTTTTGGCGTTGATGACCACCTAATTAGGGAACTAATGAGATTCATCGAGATGACATGCAGAGAATTTAAAAAGGAGGATGATGTACAGGTTGGAGGATTCCCCAAATCGATATGATGGCTATCTTGACTCATGAAGGCTTAATTTATTTTATATTTTGAATATTGAGTTTAAGAAAAGCCGTACTATTAAGAGGGATCCAAGAACAACTGTCCAACTGTTGAACCAAATGCTCAAATCCTGAAAACCACATCCTCATACTCAACCAAAACAGCCAGCAAAATTTCACATCCAGCAGAGTTGTTTTGATGGGTGCGGTAGTGCCGCACCTTGGTGCTGCAGTGCTGCACTTAATGTACCATTGGGACCAGAGGGGTATAAATTCCCCAACGGTAACAGACCTCGTAACAGAGCTCCCCAACGTTCATATTCGCAGAAGAAAGAACCAGAGCTCTTCTCTCTCTCCTCCATTGCTCCCAGCTCGCCCCTCAAGTGGATCTCCACATCCAACAACCAAATCTTGAGAGAAAAAGCAGCAAACTTCGATTGGAGAGCGGATCTACTGATTCCCCCACTCAAAAGAGCATTTGGTTCACATTTGGCCGGTGGTTCTAGGGTTTGTTACTCTTGGAGCTTGCTCCTAGCCGGCTAGGCATCGCCCTTGAGCTTGCCCCTTCGTGTGGCAGCCTTGGGAGGTCTGTAATCTTCTCTTGCATCTAGTAATATCACCCCTCATCTCAAGAGTTCACTCTCTTGACTTGAGAACGAGGAAGCGACCTTTGTGGTGAAGCTCAAGCCTTTTGTGGCAGCCTCAACAACGTGGACTTAGGCCAGCCTTTGTGGCGACGCTGAACCACGGGATAAATCTTTGTTTCGCGTGCTGATTTACTTTATTGCTAAGTTACTTTCTTGTTCTAGGTTTGAGGCCGATCTACTTATCTACTGTGGTGCTCTCTGTTTAAGTTCCATATATGTGTTGCTGACACCTGCAGGAAACCTAAAAATTAACTCGATCTACTTTTGGTTCATCAGATTTTGAATTCTGTAATTTGTGTTCTGCTGAGCGCGGCAGTGCTGCACTCTCCTCTAACGAGAATTTCGAGTTGAGTTTTTGCAGGCCTATTTACCCCCCTCTAGGCCTCTTTACTGGTCCAGTGATCCTACACAGGCCCAGATGACAACCCGACAACCTGAAAAGGGTTTAGAGTCGTCATTCAAGTCCGAGTACTTGTCAAAGATGGGGGCCTCCCAACTAGCAGTGGCTCCCTCCTCTCCGATCTTGTGTAAGTGATCCAAGTCCTCCTCCAGGTCGGAGAGGGACTCGAATTGCATGGACTCCTGGTAGACATGAGCTGTGTTGCGTAGCTCGAATAGGAGTCGGGTACCCTCTTCCCCACATCGGATTGAATCTGACCCGAGAAGTCCTGGTGCAGCACGAGTCAAAATCGCGTCGAGAACGGACTCCTCCTCGATCTCCCTGGCTAGGTTAGGGAGCAGCATCTCGTTGAGGTTGTCGTTGAACTCGTCGAGATCGCTGCGTTAAGTTGCTGCAAATTTCTCTGGGTCCCTAGAGTTGGCTAGATGGCTGTTGAAACCACTCAAGCCATTGGTGACGCAGATCCAGGAGCCGAAAAAGAAGGTTGTGCTCTCAACGAGCACATCGTTGGTGAAGTCGAAAGATGCCATCGAGTTCTCCGGTGGATGCTCGATGAACCTACCTGGCGCGCTACTGTCGGTGTTTAACCTCCAAGCCCACCGAAGGATACCTCCGAGGTGGTAGATTGTAGGTGGGGTATCGCCGAGATCAGAAACTCGAAGGTGCAAGGAACACAAAACTTTAGATAGGTTTGGACCACAATATGCGTAATACCCTATATCCTGTGTAGTGGTTTGTATTGCCTTAGATGTGTATATTTTGGAGAGGGGTCCCTATCCGCCCTTATATAGTCTAGGGTGACAGGGTTATATGGAAGTCCTAACCAAATACAAGCTCAGAAGTTCTACACAAGTACTACTCGGGTAGTTTTCTTATGTTCCGACTAGTCCTACTTCTGTAAGGGTAATTACAATTGGTGTAGGGCGTGGGCCATGTCCCATCCCTTATCCTGAAAAATGTACGCCATATGCGCAGTCTCGTGGCTTTGGGTATGACAGAGGCTGCATGACAGGAAACCAGAATGAGCTAGTTATATTATAGTTTTCTGAGTTATATAAACCTGGAGCAGAAACGAGAGCATGAGTGGTCATGAGCCATGAAGGAGAAGCATCAAGACATGTGGCACAGCCGCAGAGGCACAACCTGAAGGCAATTGCATCCTCACGCTTCAAATTTGTGAGTGGACTATCATTGTAATTTTTTGACAAACTGATATTACTGGTTCCATATCTATCTTTTACACAGAAAATGGAACAAAATTTGAACTATCTTGATCGTTTATCATAATTTTTCGCTTTAATTGATTTACCTTTCATGAAGAAAATATTAGAACACAAATTGGAGCTGAAATCTTGGTGATATGGATTCACAAACATATGAAGACAAGAAGCAAATGTGAGAACATATTCATGGTATTAACATTTTTTTAGCTCACTTATACTAAACTTCTAAGCAAGAATGGCGACGTGATCTGATTTTGATGGAGTTTCTTCGGTCAATCAGTCTGAGTCTGGTGATGCACTCATCAGGTAATGACCGCATAACCAATCTGATCATGTCCACCGGCCGTGTATGGCTCTCCATTCCTATTGCTGCTATCTATATAGAAGCACACCATATCAATTACCACGCCCATATCAATCTGAGGGTGTGCATCACTGTTACCGCTCCAATCCAAACTTAAATATCACTTGAATGAATGGAAAATGGTAGTTTCTTCATGTTAGTTTGTTTCCTCTGGGAACCAAGTGAAAATACAGGGGAAAGTTGTGCTGATCAATTTATAGGAAGGGGAAAAAGGTTGAAGGCTTCTTTGGAACGCATGATTACCAAAACGCAGGAATAGGAAGAACACATGAGTTGAGCTACATGTGACTTGGAACCCTACAACAATTACGAATGCACGAAAGTTTCTAATAGAGCTTTTAGATGCAACATAGAAAAAAACACATGAATCGAGAGAGAGAGAGAGAGAGATTTCCACAATGTTAGATCTCATGTTAGATTTCCTCCAAAATTCGTATGGATTGAGCTATTCCATTGGAATTTTGAAGGATTTTAGGATTGGAATTTCTCCATGAATCTTATGTTCCAAATGGGATCTGAGATGGAGATCTAATATAATGGAGACACTAGCAGCTCACATCAGCCATGTAACAATGGTACTAGAAGCTCATAATGTTATGCAAAAATATAGGTATTGTTGGAATAATGGGCCTCTAAAGCATTAAAAGAATTTAAAGCCCACTATTAATGCTAGGGAATCAATGCTTAATTCCGTACCGGGAATTGAGGAGGATCTCAACCGACTTAAAAGGTGGACTTCATGTACACCACTTGTGAAGCCGGTAAGAGGAGAACGGTGAACCACACGCGCGCGCGCTCGCTCGCCTCGCCAGGCCGGGCCGTGGCCGTGGCGCGGCCGGGCAGGCGGTGCGGTGCGGTGCGGTGTGAAGGCTCTTTACGACGTCCAGGTTCGTTGAACCTGAGGCACAATAACTGCCGCTCATCAAAGCCATTCATGACGTCCAGGTTCGTTGAACCTGAGGCACCTCACGCCTATATAAACCAGCACCCTCTCCTCCCATCCTGACTAACTCAGAGGAGGTACTCCTTCTTAGGAGACCTCTCCCTTCTCCCTCAGCTGCTTTCTGCCATTCCCAACGCTAGCACTGCACGGCCTCCGGAACCTCTGCTCGCTGAAGGCCTTGCACGGGGCGCGAGCAATCAGGTTTTTGGGGAGCATCTTGACGCGACTGCTCGCTCCCTGAACGACTACTTCGTCTACTTCCTGGCGTGTCCGTTCGTGCGAACGACTACTTCGTCTACTTCCCGGCGTGACCGTTCGTGGGACTGCACTGCGAACATCTTCCTGCATCGACATAGTTCGGCTACTTCAAGCAAGGCCAGTCGAATAGCATGTCTATTCCAGCTGGTAACGGCGCAACCGGTGCCCCCGGCACTGGTCCCGCCTTGGGATACTTACTAAACCTATTCTGGTTTAATTCTTTGTTCATGCTTATTAGTGAGAATAACATGAACACATGCACATACCTTATACACACATTATCACTCATCATGAAATTGATACTAATATTTTGAATTAAAATATATCAAAAATTGCCTATAATTCTAACAATCCAGAAACCTGATTTTGTTAATAGGCTTTCGGTATCTAGCTTTGCTGCATCAATCAAACCACCACCTTTTGATGGTTCAAATTACAAACGTTGGCAAGAGCGGCTTATACTGTGGTTAACACTATCGAGAGTGATCCATGTGAAAGAGGGTAAGCCTGAACAATTCTCTCCAGAGGAAGAGAGTGCGTTCGATGAGGCTGATATCCTCTTTCGAGGCTTGATCATTAGTGTTCTCGGTGATAACCCGGTGGATTCTTATATCCGGCTGCCAACTGGCAAAGCGTTGTGGGATGCTCTTGAGGCTCAATATGGAGTATCTGACGCCGGTAGTGAGTTATATATCATGGAGCAGTTCCTTGAGTACAGGATGGTCGAAGACCGTTCTGTAGTGGAACAGGCTCATGAAATACATACTCTGGCAAAAGATCTCAAAAATTGCAGCAAAGAGTCCACATGTGTGTTACCCAATAAGTTTGTGGCCGGAGGTATAATCTCTAAGCTGCCACCTTCTTGGAGGGACTTTGCTACTTCTCTAAAACACAAGAGACAGGAGTTCACAATAGATGGACTCATAGGGACTCTTGATGTTGAGGAGAAGGCGAGAGCAAAGGACATACGTGTGAAAGGAGTTGTTGGTGCTTCAAGTGCCAATCTTGTTCAGAAGAACAACTCCCACAAGAACAAGAAAAAGCCACCGCAGAACCAACCAAAGACTAAGAAGACAACCACTTTTAAGAAGAAGAAGAAGACGAGAGTTCACAATAGATGGACTCATAGGGACTCTTGATGTTGAGGAGAAGGCGAGAGCAAAGGACATACGTGTGAAAGGAGTTGTTGGTGCTTCAAGAGCCAATCTTGTTCAGAAGAACAACTCCCACAAGAACAAGAAAAAGCCACCGCAGAACCAACCAAAGACTAAGAAGACAACCACTTTTAAGAAGAAGAAGAAGACGGGAGCTTGCTATGTGTGCGCTAGTACGGATCACTTTGCTGCAAAGTGTCCGAACCGCAAAGGCAACGACTCCGCCAACATGGTTATTAGCGAGCCTGGAGGAACATCGGGGTACGGTAATTTATTATCTACTGTTCTTTCAGTCTTTGGTTCACCCGATTGGTGGGTTGACACTAGTGCTAATATTCATGTTTGTGCTGATGCTTCTTTGTTCTCTTCTTACCAGACCGGCGGGACTTCCTCCTTGCTGATGGGGAACGGATCGCATGCGCGTGTTCTTGGTGTTGGTACGGTAAATCTGAAGTTTACTTCGGGGAAGACCGTGCAGCTGAAGAACGTGCAGCATGTCCCCACCATCAAGAAGAATCTAGTCAGCGGCTCTCTACTGTGTAGAGATGGTTTTAAATTAGTCTTTGAGTCTAATAAATGTATCTTGTCTAAGTTTGGTACTTTTGTTGGAAAGGGTTATGAAAGCAGAGGCTTGTTCCGTCTTTCTTTGTCAGATGTTTGTAATAAAGTTGCATACAATGTTATTAACGTTGATGAAACAAATGTTTGGCATTCGAGGCTTTGTCACGTTAATTTTGGATGTATGATGCGCTTAGCTAATTTGAGCTTAACTCCAAAGTTTACTTTTGTCAAAAATTCTAAGTGCCATGTATGTGTTGAATCAAAACAAACTCGTAAGCCTCATAAGACCGCGGAGGCAAGGAGCTTGGCACCCTTAGAATTAATTCATTCCAATTTGTGCGAAATGAATGGAGTGTTGACAAAAGGTGGTAAAAAATATTTCATGACTTTGATTGATGATAGTACTAGATTTTGTTACATCTATTTGTTGAAGTCAAAAGATGAAGCTTTACACTACTTTAAAATCTATAAAGCTGAAGTAGAAAACCAACTTGAGAGAAAGATCAAAAGAGTTAGGTCAGATCGTGGTGGCGAGTATTTCTCAAATTTATTTACTTTATTCTGCAAGGAACATGGTATTATTCATGAGAGGACGCCTCCCTATTCAACTCAGTCAAATGGGGTTGCCGAAAGAAAGAACCGCACTCTAACGGATTTGGTTAACGCCATGTTAGATACAGCGGGACTTTCCAAGGAATGGTGGGGTGAGGCTATATTGACTGCATGTCATGTCCTAAACCGTGTTCCTACAAAGAATAAAGAGATAACTCCATTCGAGGAATGGGAGAAGAAAAGGCCAACACTGTCATACTTACGTACATGGGGTTGTTTGGCAAAAGTGAGTGTGCCAATAACCAAGAAACGTAAGATTGGACCTAAAACCGTGGATTGTATCTTTCTAGGTTATGCTATTCACAGCGTTGGATATAGATTTTTAATAGTAAAATCTGGAGTACCTGACATGCATGTTGGTACTATAATGGAGTCCAGAGATGCTACATTTTTTGAAAACATTTTTTCCATGAGAGATGAAACAAGTTCATCTAGGCAAGAGTTCATCGAGGATGATGGCTCTGCTGAGCCGATAGAACACAATGAACATACACTTGTAGAAAATCCTGAGGAGGATAACAATGATGCTCCGAGAAAGAGCAAGAGACAAAGGACTGTAAAATCTTTTGGTGATGATTTCATTGCATACCTCATAGATGATACACCCAGAACCATTGAAGAGGCATATTCATCTCCTGATGCTGACTATTGGAAGGAAGCAGTAAGGAGTGAGATGGATTCTATTATGTCTAATGGAACCTGGGAGGTCGTTGAACGTCCTTATGGATGTAAACCGGTTGGATGCAAGTGGGTGTTCAAGAAAAAGCTTAGGCCAGATGGTACTATTGAAAAGTACAAGGCTAGGCTTGTGGCCAAGGGTTATACCCAAAAAGAAGGAGAAGATTTCTTTGATACTTATTCACCAGTTGCCCGATTAACCACCATTCGAGTGTTACTTTCCCTAGCAGCCTCTTATGGTCTTCTCGTTCATCAGATGGACGTTAAGATGGCTTTCCTCAATGGAGAGTTAGAAGAGGAGATCTATATGGATCAGCCGGATGGGTTTGTATCAAAGGGTCAAGAAGGAATGGTTTTTAAGTTGTTAAAATCTTTATATGGTCTCAAGCAAGCGCCTAAGCAGTGGCATGAAAAGTTTGATAGAACTTTGTCCTCTGCCGGCTTTGTTGTGAACGAAGCTGACAGATGTGTGTACTATCGCTATGGTGGGGTTGAAGGAGTGATTTTGTGCTTGTATGTGGATGACATATTGATCTTTAGCACTAGCCTTAATGTGATTAAGGAAGTCAAAGAGTTTTTATCTCAAAATTTTCAGATGAAGGA
Source organism: Panicum hallii (assembly GCF_002211085.1). NCBI lineage: Eukaryota > Viridiplantae > Streptophyta > Magnoliopsida > Poales > Poaceae > Panicum > Panicum hallii. The sequence goes on from NC_038042.1 coordinate 27,534,993, forward strand.
TCTGGGAGAAGCTGATGTTATCCTTAATATAAAACTGGTAAAAGAGATTAATGGTGGGGTGATTCTTACACAGTCTCACTATGTGGAGAAGGTGTTAAGTCGCTTTGGTTATAGCGACTATAAACCTGTCTCAACACCATATGATGCCAGTTTAATTCTTAGAAAGAACAAAAGGATAATGCGAGATCAGCTGAGATATTCTCAGATCATTGGTTCATTAATGTATTTAGCGAGCGCTACAAGACCTAACATCTCGTTTGCTGTAAGCAAACTGAGCCGGTTTGTTTCAAACCCGGGAGATGATCATTGGAAGGCTCTTGAAAGAGTAATGCGCTATCTGAAGGGGACAATGAACTATGGAATTCACTACACCGAGTACCCAAGGGTACTAGAAGGGTATAGTGATTCAAATTGGATTTCTGATGCTGATGAGATAAAGGCCACAAGTGGATATGTGTTTACACTTGGTGGTGGAGCTGTTTCCTGGAAGTCTTGCAAGCAGACCATCTTAACGAGGTCAACTATGAAAGCAGAACTCACAGCATTAGATACCGCCACTGTTGAGGCTGAGTGGCTTCGTGAGCTCCTTATGGACTTGCCGATAGTTGAAAAACTGTTACCGGCAATCCTAATGAACTGTGACAATCAAACGGTAATTGTCAAGGTGAATAGTTCAAAGGATAACATGAAGTCATCTAGACATGTGAAAAGGCGGTTGAAATCTGTCAGAAAATTGAGAAACTCCGGAGTTATAGCCCTGGACTATGTTCAGACGGCTAAAAATCTGGCAGATCGGTTTACAAAGGGTCTTTCACGAAATGTGATAGATAATGCATCTATGGAGTTGGGCTTGAGACCCACGTGAGTAATTCTATAGTGGAAACCTGTCCTATGTGATCGGAGATCCCGTGAATTAGGATGGTGAAACAAACTAAAGTCTGACTGTGAGAAGAGAACCTTTGTGAAAAGGGCTCATTCCGTGTATAAGGTGCATTTCTCTTCTAATCTGTATGGCAGGTTGGTCTATACCTTAATGTGTGCCAGGTGGTTTCTTTTAAACAAATGAGTTGTTTTCTTGAAACAAAGATGTTGTCCTACAGAACATCTGAAAGGAACACACCTATATGAGTTTGACCACTGGTCATGGTCTATGAGAACTGGGTATTCTCTAGAAACTCATGAAGGGCCTGGAGTATGACTTATAAGCTCCAAATCGCGGGGATGCTTTTGCAGCCTAGTACCAGTGTAGGGCTCTGGTCAAACTTGTTTGCACAAAACTGGCAATTCAAGGCATAGTCCATTGCACAGTTGTGAATAAGTGTAGCCTTTGTCCTAGATGGAAGTTCAACTTAACAGTCTCTGTCGAATACGGGTATATCAATGAGGGAATGAGGGCATTTCTAGTGTGGCTTGAATTTCTTGGTGGGGATTGTTGGAATAATGGGCTTGGCCCATTCATTCTAAAGCATTAAAAGAATTTAAAGCCCACTATTAATGCTAGGGAATCAATGCTTAATTCCGTACCGGGAATTGAGGAGGATCTCAACCGACTTAAAAGGTGGACTTCATGTACACCACTTGTGAAGCCGGTAAGAAGAGGACGGTGAACCACACGCGCGCGCGCTCGCTCGCCTCGCCGGCCCGGGCCGGGCCGTGGCCGTGGCGAGGCGCGGCCGGCTGGGCGGGCGGGCGGGCGGGGCGGTGCGGTGCGCGGCCGGCCGGCCGGACGTGACGTGCAGGTGCGGTGCGGTGCGACGTGATTAAAACAGAGGGTTAATGTCGACACTAATGACCGGACATTGAAGCCTCTTTACGACGTCCAGGTTCGTTGAACCTGAGGCACAATAACTGCCGCTCATCAAAGCCATTCATGACGTCCAGGTTCGTTGAACCTAAGGCACCTCACGCCTATATAAACCAGCACCCTCTCCTCCCATCCTGACTAACTCAGCTCTTGCTCCAGGTACTCCTTCTTAGGAGACCTCTCCCTTCTCCCTCAGCTGCTTTCTGCCATTCCCAACGCTAGCACTGCGCGCACAGCTCTAGCGAGAGCAGGGCCTCCGGAACCTCTGCTCGCTGAAGGCCTTGCACGGGGCGCGGGCAATCAGGTTTTTGGGGAGCGTCTTGACGCGACTGCTCGCTCCCTGAACGACTACTTCGTCTACTTCCTGGCGTGTCCGTTCGTGCGAACGACTACTTCGTCTACTTCCCGGCGTGACCGTTCGTGGGACTGCACTGCGAACATCTTCCTGCATCGACATAGTTCGGCTACTTCAAGCAAGGCCAGTCGAATAGCATATCTATTCCAGCTGGTAACGGTGCAACCGGTGCCCCCGGCACTGGTCCCGCCTTGGGGTACTTACTAAACCTATTCTGGTTTAATTCTTTATTCATGCTTATTAGTGAGAATAACATGAACACATGCACATACCTTATACACACATTATCACTCATCATAAAATTGATACTAATATTTCGAATTAAAATATATCGAAAATTGCCTATAATTCTAACAGGTATACCCGAGAGAATGGAAACTGGGCCGGGACTGTAGTTCGAGGACCAAATTATACAAATGTAACTGAGACTGTAGCTGTAAATTCTGCATAATATTCCAATGTCAAGTAGGTTTATCCATTCCGGAATCCCTAAAATATTTTTCAACTGCTTTAATCGAGCTAGACAGGCATGCTAGGTGGTTCTGGGAAGAGAAGAAATATGAAAATGGTGATAATAATTCATTTAGGCTCTGCTTGCTCTAAGACAATGAAAAGGCCAAAATGGTGATAATATTTCATTTCTGCCATGGGTTCTCTTCGTCTTTAATCACATTTATTTTCATGAAGCTACCTAGAATACCCCACCTAATTTTGTTGCTTTTATGCATGAGTTTTGAAGTTTGGGTTCGCCCGTAGTGGAAAAAAAAATTATAAGACCCCACCTATGAGGCGGTCTAGGCGTCTAGCATGCTCTCTATCCATCTTGCTATTATCCCTGCCATGAGCGATTAATTTGCCTACCGGCCCACCTCTAACCCATAGCAAATGCCAATTGGCAGACGAGGAGTTAAAAAGCTCCTTGTCATGAACTAATATATCGGATCTCATGTGCTACAAAAAATAATAGATAATATACTACCCTTTTCCTTTGAGAAAATGAATTCACACTTAACTTTCAGTCACAACATGTGTCGAGTATACTTTATGAAGAGGATTATGGTTGCCGGCCATGGAATAATCCAACAGGTTCACTGGCATATCTTGAGCCTGCAATTGTTTTCTGAGTACTGCAGATCAGGCAGGTGTTCTGTATTTTGGCCACTTGCTTCGGTCTTCACCATTTAGTCCCTAGGACTTTAGCATCTATAGAGTGCCGAATTTGAACTACTCCTTTTTTTTTAATTTTGCGAGTAAAGGTCAGATATGGACATTGTGCTTTAACCGCATCAAATGTCACCTTCATTTCCAGGTACCGTCCAGCACACCCACCACCATGCTGCTTCTTGTGTGCCTATATGTACATTCATGCTGCATTTGCTAGTATATTAAATTGTGCCTACCCTGAGTTTAAGCCCTTTGTTTTTGGTCGCTTTCCAGGGCCCAATATAATCCAAGCCTGAAAAGGACAGTTGCACATTAATGATTCCGCTGACAAAGAAACTCCTCAACCATCAAAAGATAAAGATATTGTACCACACTTTTTGGTAGCCTTAAGAGGAAATTCTTGCGTGACTATATGTACATACCTTCCAGCCCTCCCCAATCCATTCTACTGCCTATTCAACGAAATTTCTTAGGTTTAGGACTGACCTGGGATTCTTCTTTCAGAGCGAATGCCTCCCTTCTGATTTGTGAGAGTAATCATAGAAATTGGAGGCATCAAGAATACTATTGTTTGACAATGCCTGGTGACTGGAACCATAATTTGGTGTTGTGGAGGAGCACAAGGAAGGAAGAGACCAATTGCTTTGCAACTGGGAACCATAGTTCTTCCAGGTGGATGGGAGCCATGTAAGAATGTTATCTGAAGAAAATTTGTAGAAAAATTATTTGAGTCCTCCCATATTTCTGTGAAAACATTCTATTGAAAACTTAGATTTGACAGAAAGGTTTCGACAAATAGAAATTTTGGAGAAGAATGTAGGAAAAAGAAAGAAAGTTAGAAATTTCATAATCACACCTAAATACCCAAAAAAGGTTGCAATGTTTTAATTTACCAGTTTCTATTTACTGGCCATTATACCATCACTCGCTTCTGTGACAGTTCTAATGTATGAAGGCCTTCCCATTCATCTCCGTCCCTGGCCAAAGGCTATCACCACCTTTGTCCGTGTTTGTCCCACTCAACCTGTCGTTCAGTAAGAGCATTATATTCACCTTCCCAATTTGATGACGTGTTCCGGTTCTTATCTTGCAAATGTGGAAATAGGATTTAAATTGGTATTTTAACTAAGATGAAGATAATCTTTGGTTCCTTTGGTGGATTGATACATTCACGCAAAGTCCAATTATCATACCGAATGCAGAAACACGATTTCCACAATTATTATATAAAAGATATATATGCATGGTTACCATATAAACTGAAAATATGCAATAAAAGTAGATGCTAAAATTTCTACCAGCACTGTTTTGTGATATGTCGACATAAAAAACATCCTACAGAAAGAAAGAGGAAAAAAATCAATCACAATAACATCACTTTAATATCACCCTATCTATTTATATCAAACTTTACTTCAAGAATAATTAGCTATGTTTTATTTGCCCTTTTACTTTTACAATATATTCCAGGATTTTCTGGTGGGTGTATGTACATGTAGATATTTTCTTGCACTATCCAAATCACACTAATAATGCCTCTGCAATGTCTGCTTTCATAGGTATTAGAGAGAAATTTTAGCATACAACATAGGTACCTTGGGATAGAATTTGGAGGCATCAATAGTGCAATTGTTTCACTTGCTATTTTGGGTGGAATTGGACACAGTGCGGACACACACAAGATAGATGTGAGTGCAGCAGGGTGTTGGGTAAGTCACATATAAGGAAGCACTTGGTATAATGCAAAGGAAAGGAGATGCTGTGCGGCTGGTGTTTAGCAAGTGACATGAGATTCAAAGCATGAACGTGGAGCAAAATAAAATTTAAAGAGTAGCAGGTGAAAGGAGGAACCCCATGAGCTTGTGGCTTGTGCAGCCCTGCACTTGCTGATTAGTACAGTTTGACAAGCATTTACAACTACAAATTTACAAGCTCTTCATCCCTTTCAGACAAAAATTGGGCACTCTGTACAATAACTTCTTTCACCTGCAAATTGGACACTACATGCATCAACAAATTAAAGCATCAGAATATAAACTGATGTAAGAACTAAGAATATAGTAAATCTTTTAGAATGTATAACATGAGTGTTTTATAGGCTTGTAACTCAACATTTGACAAAAGAAATGCTGAACATGCTTTGAAATAGTAGCTTGTTGAGATGAATAGCTGCTAGTACACTAATATTACTCCTGTATATTAGTTCTGAAAGTAGCCAATATGGCATGCAAATACACGAGTCCAGTTGAGCTATCCTAAACATTAGTGAAAAACCACAACATTTCTGAAACATAATAGTGAGCTTTCCATAACAACCTAGAAATCATGAAGATAAATTTTTGGTTGACATTGATATAACAATGATACTGAAACAGCGCAGACACAACACTTCAACATCAGAAGCAGTACGAACCAGGACAGATGCTCGAATAATTGGAGACATGTCATAATAATGGCCTAGAGGAAACAGAACAGGAAATACACAGCTCCATCAACGCTTAACATGGATTATTTCATAGATATTCAATGATTACACTGACACTTAACGGATATGCAGTTAGCTAAATGAAAATTTATGTAAATATGTTCTCTGCAAGCTACTGCAATGAACAAAAGGATTACCAGCAACTCTAGAGTTTCTGGTTCTACCATTTTCCACCCTGGAATCACTAAATCCTCTTTGGTTGGATGCCCATCTCCATTTCCTTAAGCTCCAGCTCCAGCTCCAGCTGGTCATTTTCCAGGTCCATCATTTCATTGTCCATCCTCATCTTCTGCAGTTCCCATTCCTGCTCCTTGATGGACCTCATCCGCTTCAAACGTCTCTTCTTGATTTTCAACATATCTCTTTTTATCTCCAGACGTTCTCTATGGATTTGAGCTGCATCCATATGACTTGGATCCTTCTCATCTGCTGGACCACCAGATCCCTGAGCAGCAGCTTGTGGCAGCTTCTTGGTGACATGATCTTCAGCAGTGACCTCCAGATCACGGTTGAACTCTCCACCCTCATCATCATCATCACAAATCAATACCTGATTATCATCACAAATCAATACCTGATTATCCTTATCATATTCAAACGGGTAATTCTTTGAAGGACTCATACGCGCCATCCGCCGCAGCATCCTTAGAAGGACTCGATCATCAAGCAGGCACGCCCGGTTACGGTTGTGGTAGGAGCACATCTGCTCGAAGTGCAGGTGCTTGGAGCTCAGGAGCTTCTTGGCCTTCTCCTTGAGCTTCCAAGATAGACCCGCCTCTTCAAGGAGCGCCGGATTCTCGACGAACTTACATGCCGTTCCTAGGCCAAGGATCTCGGTAACCCTCTTGTACTTCTTGTTGAGGTCGTGGAACTTGTCCTCGCACTGCTGTGGCGACACTGCGAACCCCCTCTTGGTCATGGCCGAGGAGACCAGCCTCCACTTGCCCATCCTCCTCGCCCCGCCCTGGTCCGCGTCGATGTCCTCGTCAACGTAGGACACGGCCGACACGAGCAGCTTGACCATGTCGCCGGTCCACTTGACCCGGTGCCACTGGGAGGCCGTGGCCATCGCCTTGCCGCTGGCGTCCTCCTTGAGGCCCAGCGGGGCCTCCTCCACATTCCCGAGCTCCTGCATCTGGTCCGCCGCGGGGGCAGCCAACGTGCCCTGGCGAGCCTGAACCATCTGGGGCTGGGTGGAAAGGTGGGACTGCTGCGCCAGATCGCAGGGGGCTCCGCCTGGGATTAGGGCATGCTGTGGCAGATCCCCCTCCATCTCTGACGAGAAAACACACGCCTCAGCGAGACCACGTGCAATCTGCAGGAACTGAGATTCGCATGAAACTTGATCAGCACACGAGAAATCCACCATCCTCGAAAGCAAGGAAGGAGACCACGAACTAGGACGGGGGAAGAAGAAGAACCATACCGAGGCGGCGGTGAGAGCCTGATCCAAGACGGAGGTCTTTACAGCAGTTGCAGCAAGGAAAAGAATGCAAACTGGTGGCGGGGGAGAAAGAGCAAATCAGGTGAGGAATCGCAGCAGCAGCTAATCTGGGGAGAAGAGCAAATAGGGTGAACAACCATACCGAGGCAGCAGTATTTGATCTGAAGGCGCATCTAGTAGCAAGGGGGCAGCTTTCCAAGATTTCTTTTGCCCATCTCTTTCCTCCTCTTGGCTCGGTTGGTGGCAACTGGCAACTGGCAATTAGCAGGCACAGGGAGTCAGCAGAACCAGACGAAAGGTTTAGTGTTGGGGGAATGTGGTGATACGAGGATGACATATAAATAGGGGGAAGCAGGCAAGTTGGGTGCTGGGATGATTACAACTTGGCCTGATATCCAAGATTCAAAAAATGTGTAAACGTTTTCGTATCTAAGGTCATAGGTACAGGACAAGCAAATAAATCAAGATACATCTTTAATTTGGTGTTTGGTATAAATGCTTTGGATCCATTAGCAAAGATATAAAACCTACAGCAATTAATATACAACTTGAGCTTGGTATCCAAGACTAGGAAATTATATAAATGGTTTGCATCCATTTTCATAGGTACAATATATGCAACATCTAATGAACATCTTAGGCTAGAGATCTAATAAGTCTAGAAATTGTAGATGCTTTAAATCCACTATAAAATGTACAACCCATGCTACAATTAAGATACAACCCGAGCTCGATATTCAAAACTAGAAAAATTGTCTGAACGCGTTGGTTTTAAATTATAGATTGCTTTTGAGTGTATTTGACACCCTTCTTTGGTCCTATTTTGACACTATACCCTAGAAAGAAGGAAAAAGTCGAGTTGACACCCTTCTTTCTATGATTTATTTGTACCACAAATGGTGTACAAGATTTGTGGCAAAATTTGTTGCCATGGAAATAAAAAAAAATTGGCATGTCATAGCTAGATTTGCCCGTGCGACAGATTTGAAAAGCAGAACCTCTAAGATCTTTCTTATTTGCTTTCCAAATTTTTCCCAAGAGAAATGCTGCTGTCACATGATGTGGTGCTGACTCCCGTATTTTGTTCCTCAATGCTGCTGTCATATGTGAGTATAGTACCCAGCGCGTTATGGGCCTAGCAGTATTATTTGCCTAAACTTATGCAAGGGGCACTTGCCCAGCTGGCCACGGAGCTCCTCCGCGCACGGCTGGCGGCGGGGCTCCCCGCGCGCGGCCACGGCGCTCGCCTGCGTGGCCGTCCGTGGAGCTTGCCCGCGAGCGCAGCTGGCGGCGAAGCCCCCCGCGCCCGCCCGCGGCTGTGGAGCTTGTCCGCACCCACGGCTGGTGGTGGATCTCACCCGTGTTGAGTTTGAAATTTTGAAAAACCCCCTGGTGTTGAGCAGCTTGTTATGCAGAAGATCGTCGTCTAGCAGTCTCTAGCAGAGAGAACAGGAGAGAAAAGAAAGAGGGATGGCAACTTCACCAATGACTCAATGCAAGGTCACCATATCAATTTCTATAGGCAACCAAACATGAGCTCAAAAATACAAGCTACCACTAGCCAGCAAACCAAACAAAGATGAATTGCATTAGTTAATCCTGGTGAAGTCTGATATGGCTTAGTTTTCTAGCCAGGCTAGAACTAACCAAGCAACCAAACAAACCCTATATATCAATACACCAGCCTCGGCCTTTTCAAATAATTTTAGGGCTCAATGAATGATGGATCACTCATCACAGCCATATCAGGTAGTAGTGGCATCCTGAAAGTGGCATATACTTCTAACGATCGCGGCGGAGGTTGGTGTGCTATGTATGCATAGACATCCATTGCATAAGTGAAAATATCCGATGGATGAAGCAAGAAAATTGAAGCTGTTGATGAGTTCTTCCGACCTATTTTGGATCTTTTGGTTTGTATAAGTTTTCCCGAGCTATTCCACCGAGATACACCCTCAAGATTTCACTTGGTTTGTTCTACTTGTCCAAATGTGAGGAGCACAGCATTTATATTTGTTAACACAGATCAAAAACACATTGATACTGATTTTGGTACAAAGAGACCCTCTAGTTTGTTGTTTGTAGCCAACAAATACAAGTGTTGATGCTGCCTATGGAAATAATAATCCATCATTACTCAGTTATTATTATACATACAATAAATAGTACACAATGTAGTTCCACAACTATCAAAAAGCAAATAGATGAATCAACTGTGACACTCGGCCCAATTTAGATGTGGCCCAGTTGTGATCCATGAGTGCTGCATGCACATGTTTAGTACCACCTTACTAGTTGAGCAAGGTTAGATCCATCTTATAAGTCTTTGTCCTCCAGCCAGAGCATCTTCGGGTTGACCTTTTTACACGAAATGAGGACAAAAGTATAAGAATGGTGCTATGTGTATACGGGCCCATCCCTCGGAAGGGCAGGGTAGTGCGGCTTTGGAGGACGGGGTGTGACAAATGGTATCAGCCAACCCTTGCGGTTGCGCGTAGGGGTCAGTATGCGGGCATATGGCGCATGACGCGTGTGGGCATACGGCGCCGGCACTGGACGTGCGGTCCGACACTAAGAGGGGATGTTCCTGGATACGGGCCAGTGCGCGGGCATATATATGGCGCACGGCGCTGGACGTATATCCGTAGAGTTGGACCGATAAGGACGTCGAGTCCTTTGGGGGGTGTATGTGACACCTAGCCCAGTTTGAATGTGGTTCAGTTGTGGTCCATAAGTGTTGCGTGCACATATTTAGTACCATATTGCTAGTTGAGCAAGGGTGGAGCCAACTTATAAGTCTTTATCCTCCAGCCATAGCACCTTCGGATTGATCCTTTTACATGAAGCGAGGATGAAAGTGTAAGTAGGGTGCTATGTGTATGCGGGCCCGTTCCTCGGAAGGGTTGAGCAATGGGGTTTTGGAGAACGGGGTGTGACATCAACTGAAAAAAATAGCACAATAAGAATGCATTAGAAGATTCAACTAACATGATTCAACTAAAATAAAGATAGATTTACATTGATCAAACTAACAATAATTAGCAGAAATAAAGACAACAGAAACAAGGGTACATCACATAGTTCAAACTTACAAGAAGGTTCAACTGGAATAACATCATGCACAAAAAAGGATACATCACAAGGTTCAAATACTTCTCTTAGGAATGATATCATGAAGACAAATATTTCTAATTCTTCACCTTACATACATCCTCTTGATTCAAGCCATCTTTCGTCCTTCATTTGTCTTCGGAATGGTACATTGCACGTTATTATATTCTTTGTTAATAAACAGCTTGGCAGCCATAAAGTGTTCAAAACATCCTTCTCTTAGCTCCAGAGCTGACAGCTTCTTTATGACGCTCTATGATCTCATTCTGGACATGTTTCGCTCAAGTCGTGAAACTTTTCTCGGAGTAGTAGTAGTAGCAACATTGTGCTCTTCACCCTTTTTGGAAACATTATCCTTAGTTTTCCTAGCGGGAGCAGTGTCTCTAGGAACACCAGGAATGATTGAAGGACAAGTGATATTCTGGAACTTTAGAAGAAATGTTAATAATTGTTAGAGCGTAGGCTTATGATGGCAAAGAAAATTATTAAAGCTCACAGTAATCATACATTTGAACGCACAGAAGAAAACAAATGGCCTAACAAAGAATCATGACCTACCAAACCGATGGCGAGGAACTGATAAAGATAAAACCATGGATTCAAACAAAAAATGTTGTAAACACAAAGAATATAATAAAAGAGTCTTCTTGCAAAATAAAGAAAAAAAGAGCCTGGTAATAAATAAAAGAATCAAACCGTCTTACCATTTTTCTCAATCACTTTCATTAGCAAATAGTGAACATGGAACAAGTATATAGTTGGCAAATATTGCTAAGAGTTTAAAAAAGAAATTCACAAATTATTGGAAAGCCTAATAAACATTAGATCACATGACTAACAAATAAGAGTTCATGATTAATAACTATATGGAAAATGATATCATGCCATAGCATATACATGAAAATCATATAAGCTTACCTTACGCTTAGTACTCGGTGAAGATGCACATGGATTTGAAAGTTCCTTTGAGCAATTTTCTGGAACACAGTTTGTACAGAGAAACTGATCTAGATTGCTGGTCTGTTCAATGTCCACGTGAACACTGTAATAACTTCTAGTAGAACAGTTACAGCATACAATGACAGAAAGTACTAATAAACAGCTACTTAATTATACTTTTACATATTTGAAAGTCCCAGAAGCACAAAAGCACATACAATACCAGAAGCACAAAAGCACAATCTGCGTTTCTATGACTAACATATATAATGAACACATGAGCTCCATGTTGTCCATGCTAGTTAATGGTAATCATACTTTGAAGCATCATAGAATACCGGAAATCTTCCTTGGTAAAACCAAGATTCCAAAGCATAGTATGAAGTTAATGAACACATAGGAACAGGCTGTATATGACACACAAATAAACAATCCTCCTGGATATGTCAATTTTATAGGCTATATGACACATGAACACCTTAGCGAACTACATGCAACAGTTCATATGTTATACTTATCCGTGCGTGGAGATTGAATAATATAAGCAGAGTACTAGACATGGGTTCCCCAAAAAGAATTGTGTGCATGTCACACACTTGCAATGTGCCTAGGACTTCTACCTACTCATACATGGGTGTGCGTGTGTCTGACTCACTCATCAAAATCCTTCTTTTATCAAACAAAGCTAATGCCATATTGCTGCATCCTAGAAGCAATAAATATAGATATATTTCAAAGGTAACCATTAGCAGCACGTACAATATAATTTGGAAAAGAAAATTACCTGTCCTTGCAGCCGGAGCACCTTATCATGGGAAGGTCAGGATTGTATGGCACTTCACAGGTGCAGCACCTTCAACGAAAAAAGAACTACCTATATTATCAGGCAAAAGCAAGCTCGCACTGTGCTTATGGAGACGAAATAAACAATCCACAAGAAATGGCTTAGTTTTCCATACACTGTAACGGGATCAGGGGTAATGGATGCGCTGGCCACTTTGTATTCAAAGCTGCAGAAGAAGTCCTGAAGCTGGGCCTTACTGAGCTTGTTGTACTCCTTCAAGGTGTGGACAACGCACTTGCCCTCGATCGAAGGTGTGGGCGCTCCTCGTGTCGAAGTGGGGTCAGAGAGCAAGAGCTCCTTCACGCCGTGGAAGAAACGGCGGCCGGGCTGGGTTTCCCCGGGGCGGTAGTACCACCTAACCCGCGCCGCCACGCCGTGGCACCCACAGCACGTCTCCATCTTCTCCACCCGCGCCACGGAAAGGCGCTTGTCTTCCCCGAGCAAGGACGGCCGGATCAGCACGCAGTCCCCGGCTGTCCTCCCGGCCGGCAAAAATGGAGGTTCAATCGTCAGTAATTCAGTAAGGCATCGGAGGATTCGTCGCCGGAGATACACGCACACGGCGGCGACGGGAGCGAGAAGGGTGGGGGGCTGGGGGCTCGCACGTACCTCGGACGACCTGCTTGGTGCCGCGCCCACGAATAGTGAAGGACTCGACGGTCTTCTGGCTGTGGTTGGTCTCCGCCATGGCCTGACAGGGGGCGGCTAGGGTTTGGGATTTGGGTGTGGCCGTGTGGGGAAACCCTAGCGAGGAGGAATGGGGAATGGAGCGGGCGTCTGACAGCCTGACAGGGTTCTGGTTCAATATATGATTGCCGGCGGGATTAGGTTTTGGAGTGGGGTGGGCAATGGGGGATTATTGCCTGTGCGTGCAGGTATGCCATTAAACAGACTATCTATTTACAGGTGTGCCACTGTTAACCCCACCCCCCCCTACAAATTTGCCCTTCTGGATTCACACTTCGCCACTACTTTCACCGTCGAATCCTCCAAAAGATGTTATTGGTGTCAATCGTTCTACAGAATAGGTCCTCATTTTGCTCGTTTATTACTATTTTTGACAATTATGATTGGATATTTAATTAGGACATGTTTGCAAGTTTCGCCTGGCATTGACAGAAATATGAGTAGTCTATGCTGGATCAGCCTGCTTTCACAACTTTTTTCCCCGTTAAGAAATACAAACACATCTGGTATATATAGAGGAAAAAGAAATCTGTAAAAACAAATGTAATGGTAGGTGAACTGATATTTTATAGAAGTTCAGGGTAAAATGAATTAAAAATAGCTTTGCAGTTATTTGGTGGGCTGAAAAGCTTCCAGGGATTGAACCTTTTACTTTAAGGGTGTGTTCGTTTCCTGGGGTCTAAAGTTTAGAGAGGTCACATCAAAGAGAATCTTGTCATTTAGAAGTATTAAATAAAGTCTAATTATAAAACTAATTGCAGAACCCCAGGGCTAATTCGCGAGACGAATCTAATGAGGTATATTAGTCCATGATTAGCGGATGATTACTGTAGCATCACTGTGGCAAATTATGGATTAATTAGGCTCATTAAATTTGTCTCGTGAATTAGCATTCATCTGTGCAAAAAAATTTATAATTAGACTTTATTTAATAGTTCTAAATGACAAGATTCTCTTTGATGTGATGGGTCTAAAATTTAGAGGGTAGGAAACGAACATACCCTAAGAACTGCAACGCTGTAGTTACATATGAAAAGGTTGATTTGAATATACAACGCTGTAGTTACATATGAAAAGCTTCCAGGGGTATATACAACGCTGTAGTTGAATATTTTTCAATTTGAAGTAGTTTTGATTTTCAAATAATAGATATAATTTCAGCTTGCATTCCCCACCTTGTAATTTGAAATTCAGGTTGTATTCATAAATTTGTAACTTTTGCCTACGGGCTTGGATGGACATATGCTTTACAAAAATTGTAGATTTTGATGAGATTTAAAATTTTTAGTTGATTTTTTTATTAGAAGCAATTTAGAAACCCCTCCCCCCCCCCTCAAAAAAAAAGTTGATTAAAGCTTTAGACAACAAGGGTCAAAAGGAATAGGACTCCTATTGTGTTTTGCGCCGTCAATACAGGTGGGATGATAAGGATGGATTCTGCCAAAGGGAAGGTTCTGAATTCGAATACTGCACACGCACGTACTGAAATGCACAAAAGAATCAGCTCGTGGGTAGCCACAAGAACTAGAAACCTTTTTTATGCTATTTTCGTTTGTAAATTCCTATTTGTACTGTCTGTGCCGGCTCATATAGGCACCATCATGGATACTTACTGTCCACGCTAGCTTACACCGTCACGGATATGCGAGCATCTGCGTCGGCTCATTGTCATGGTTTTAGCACCGAAGTAGTGGATGAATATCTAAATACCAAATTTTGGGGTCCAAACTCTTACCACGAGATTGATCCACGTCATCTGCAAATCCTGTTGTCCGATCACCCTGTAGAACTTTGATCAAATGGTGGGGCATGGACTCATGCGCTAGGTTTCTAGATACTCAGTACTTTTCTTCGGGTCTTTCTCTCCTGCAACGAGCTCAAGCGGACAAGTTATTAACTTATGCCTGCTGCCCGTCGCGGCCATGCTGATATCTCGGCTCGCCATCGTCCTCAGATGAACAAGTCGTCAGGGCCCTCCTCTCAGTGCTCATCATGGCTTGCAAATGACAAAGGAGGCAGCAGGCTCGTGTGTGGGTGTCTAGGATGGCATACAGCTTAGCAGGCGAAGTGCGTTGCCTGCACGACCGTTTGCATAAGGAGGAGGTGGTGACGGCGTCCACGTGCTCCACGACGGTGCACATGTACAAGACCGTGATGGAAGTGGCAACAAATGTTGCAGAGGTCTGCACCGAGAAGAGCGGGACCGCGACAGTGATGCCGGTGCCTTCCGAGGGAAGGCATCCGTGGCCACGGCCACATCGTCAGTCCTTGCAATGATCACACCATCCAGTATAAGAAGGGCCATGTCAAGCGTCCGCTGTAGGCTCCCATAGCCTCTTTAGGCAGAGCAGGAGGCCCAAGGCAGCAGCTGATTGAGGCAGATCTTGAGCTTCAATGATAGGCACACCACTGCGCTGGCATCAATTAATTGGAAGTATATATAAAGAGGCAGCACTCACATTCTAGGAGTCCAAGGTTGGCTTCCACAAAATAGTCATTTTGAAGTATCAGTTAGTTATCATAATGTCTGATTCGAATTTGTTCTTGCAAAATAATTCAATTCAAGATTGAACCAGATCAGCTACCTTCTATGTTTCTACATATTTCAGCTCCTTTGGTTTCTATAACAATCTCTCTTTAAGATCTTCACACCTATGGTTCCCAAATAACTGTCTAATGCTGATTTGTCATACATTTCCTTTCTACTCTAGATTTGTGCTCCACATTTCTTCATCTATAATAAAGAAGCAGATATGAAAACAGCCACTGCCAATGCTGATACTGGAGGGCCAACCATGTAGCTTTTTTTTGAAAGGAGATTTTATTAATTTCAAGTAGAGTTAGATCGAGGTAATACAATAATATTTGAAAAATTCCCGACCTCTTCATAAAAGACACACAGCCTTATAAAATGAGAGAAAAAATGCACTCTAATGACTATCAATCTATAGACTAGACCGCCACACCCATATGCCTGTCTAAAAAAATCCTTGGCTATTTATGCTAATCGCTGATGAGATACAACTGCAACTAAACCTTGTTTAGCTTATAATTTTATACTTTGTTCTGCGGTACTGAATATTCACTTCTCTTTACTTCTTTTGTTTAGCGATTTGATAAGATCATTGCAAAGCAGATTCCTTCAAGCATTGTGTACAAAGGTGAGAAAGTTTTGGCATTTAAATAATGTGTGCGTGCCACAGCTGGACGCGCTACGAGGTGAGACAAATTACATCTGCTCTGCAGGCATAAGTTTCTTCCATCTCAATAGCAGCTACAACACTTGATAGAGCCTGTTACAAGGAACATGTTCGGTACTATCTTAAATCAAATTGATTTTAGAGTTCTTCATTTGCTATAATATGGTGTATAATTAAAAGCAAAGCAGACGGTTAGTTGTATCCTAAAGAATTTCAATAGGAAATATTGATTGTCCAACTCTAATGGCTCTTTCACCTTGATTGCTTGCAGGTAGATCTTCACCAAACGATTTATTTTCCAAGAATACTTATATATATATATATAATTGAGGTACTTCAAATTCGTTTAGTTGAGCTTGTCAAACTCAGGTCTTCTGATTGGAAGCCATGATTATTGATCCCGGAGCTATGTTATAGAGAAACAACTTTCAATTAAAGAGAAAAATGGTTTGACTTATACTGCCAGTTAGATTGCATCCTCGAACTGCTAGCTATATCGCACTCATATCTAGGTAGAATCAGTGGAAGCTAGTAGACAGCTTATTTTGCACATAAGTATTTTTCTCTGTTCTGTAAGAAAAAAACCTAAGGAGCTCCCTTTCCAAACAGGGTTTTAGATGTTTGTGATTTTAATGGTTGTAAGCATCGTAAGTTCATTTAGAGGCCTGCAGACAAAGTTATAATCTTTATACTTTCAGTTGCCGTCAAGTCAACTTGTGATTACTAGTTACTTCTTTGTCTCTGGTCATATTTGTTTAATTATATGTATACATGTCCGTTCTTTCTTGGTTTCATTCTGCCGACTTGTTCTTTATTCTTAGCTCTCGCTTGCAGAGTTGCGAGGCATGTGGGGAACCAACTAATACGGAACTTATGGTTCACTACATGTTTGCCGATGAAGTCAAGCTGGAAACAACTTTTTGGTCACAAAGCATCAGTGGGACATGTTCTCTTTGCTTTTATATGTGTTAGTGCTGCCACTACATTTTTTTTTGCGGGTACCCGCTACACATATTTGCTTATCTCAAGTACTGATGTAGTGATGTGCATCCACCAGTTTGGATAAGGTAATAATGTTCATTGACCGCTTCTATCCTAGAATGCAACTAGCTCACCTATTTTAATTACAGTCATTTTTGGCCGGCTGCCCATCAATTGTAATATAACGATGGCTATTGTATCACAGGAGATTATTGTCTAAATGGAATGCCATCCTCACTTGTAATTCGGCAAAGAGAAGTGTATCAATGGAATTTATCCCCATCACAAAAATTTGTAATAATCCCTCCGTCCCAAAATATAGCTATGTTTAGACTTTTTCAAAGTCAAACTTTTTCAACTTTGACTACAAATAGCGAAAAAATCATAGAGACTAATAACATAAAAATTATTATAGTAGATTTATCGTGAAACAACTATTATAATATGTAATCTTTTCTATTTAAAATAATTTATTTTTAGAGATATTATTGGTCAAAGCTAAAAATGTTTGACTTTGAGAAAAGCTTAATATAGTTATATTCTGAGACAGAGGGAGTATACTCTTAGCACCATATTGGAAATATATCGGAGAAGAGAAACATATACAATTAATATTATGAATATATTTTTCTCTCCAACCTTAAGACAAATAGTTAGTTAAATTTAAAATGTTGTACCTTTGTTTGATAGGTGCTTGCTGAAAGAAGAATGTATCATTTCAAGAATAAAGAGAAGAAAAAACTACCAACAGATGTTCCACTTCACAGGCTCTTCTCTTCATTTGATTTGAAGCTAACTAATATATATGATGGCACTCCTACAAGGATTTATCCCCGTCACAAAAATTTTCAATCTTGTTTTGACCCTGGCAGCTCACAGGGAATACAACAGTTTCTCAAAGAGTGGTGTCGAAAGTAAAGGCCACCCTTAATTATATAGATACCCTGGCTTAGTGCTTCCCATTAGCAATCATATATATTCATTCATAATGTAATGTAGCATGCGTTTCAACAGCAACAGATATTTTCCATATAACAGAAAGAATGTTTTTCTCACCTTTTTCTACTTAGAACCTTCTCCTGAGTAACCTCTATCTCGAATTAGCATGTCATTCAAAGAACTAACAATGATGCAGCATTTGCTTCACCTGAATATCGATCATGCAAAATGGTCCATTTTCCTCGTTATTAAATAGTTCTGTTGGAAGCTACATTACTTTATCATAATAAAAATTAATGCCCACTTCTGGATGACATGAATGCGTGTTTGAATAAAATAATAATGGAATACTGAAAAGTTTTCTTTGCTCATATATATTTTATTGTGTGCATTACTTGGAATGGTTCATGATGGAAAAAAGTGACAGAAGCTGCATGAAGAATAATAGACCAAGATTGGAAGAAGTGACATGCAACGCCATTACACCACCACAATATATCCATCACATTAGTATGTTTGGCTGTACATATAATTCATTTTTCATCACTCTTTTGCTTCGCCAAATTGTAGCTTGTTTTTATATGAGTGTTTTTTGCATCCTTGTAAAGGTAACAAGAGGTATTAAAACTCCAGTACCAAAATCAAGTTATAATTTTTGTATGTCTTGCTAGGTTTCCATACATACATAGAACATATAAAACACCTCTTCGATCTTGATTCGTCAACACAGTTATTGAATGCCATGTACTTTAAGTTTAATTCAGATGACACACTAGTGACATTGAGGGGGTGTTTGGTTCCACGGACTCTATCACATCGAACATTTGATTACTAATTAGAAGTATTAAATATAGACTAATTATAAAACTAATTGCATAGATGGAGGCTTATTTGCGAGATGAATCTATTAAGCATAATTAGTCCATGATTTGACAATGTGGTGCTATAGTAAATATATGCTAATGATGGATTAATTAGGCTTAATAGATTTGTCTCACGAATTAGCATCCATCCGTGTAATTAGTTTTATAATAGTTATCCTAATTAGCACTCCGAAGATTCGATGTGACAAGGACTAAACTTTAGTCCATGTAACCAAACACCCCCTGACATGATGAGAAGGAAATGGGTATTATGAAAAGAAATATTAAGTAGTATGGCAAAAATCATTGTGGGGAAGCATCCATCTAATGTATTATTGGCATGTGCTCATCATGACCCCCATGTCATCTTCATAAAAGGATGGTATTTTCTAAACCATATACCAACTTGGATGTTAAAGAGAATTCTCATAATTCAAATAGCATGAGATGCCAAGACTGACACCGAAGAAACTTACATTCATTTTGTAAACAGGCTTACGATTCCATGACATAATTGAAGCTAGGAATGAAATGGACTTACAACAATTGAAGAACACAATACAAATGGATCGGAGAAATAGGGAAAATTTGAGTTACTTTTGTAAAGGAACAAACATGCATCTAACCAATCGCTTGATTAGAACTGAGCTTGGATACAGTTAACCGTCTTTTTATCCACCTGGAAGGCCTTGGCAAGGATACCATCAGATATGGATGGTTCTGATCCAAATACTGTGTTGGCAATAGTGATTACCCCAGGGTTTTGGCTGCTCAAGGCTGCAAGAGCTATGGCATTTTCTGTCCCATAGTTGTACTGAAAATGGAGAAGACCCTTTGGGAACACAAAAACATCACCCTTGTTCAGAACCTTGGAGATCAATGTGTTGTCCGGATTCGATGTAACAAAGCCAACATATAGTGAGCCCTCAAGAACTGCTAGTATTTCAGTGGCACGAGGGTGAGTGTGAGGTGGGTTTTGGCCTTTTGGGGCATAGTCTATGCGGACCATAGAGACTCCCATCGTGTTCAAGCCAGGGATCTGCATAACATTGGCTGCTGTCACGCCCGATCCCTGCTTGTTACTGGTATTGGCAGCCACATGAAGGCCAGAGAAGAAGAAGTCTTCGGCAACCACTTCTTTTGCATCTTTGCAGGTAAAACCATTAACACTCACTGCACGTTTTATATACGTGTAAGATATAGTCATGACTATGATACAGTGCTTGATAAGTAAATTAAATTGGCAAAAACAACACACAAAACAGCTTCAGTTTTACCTTGAGACATCTTGTCTGCAACACAGAAGTCTTGGAGAAGGCTCGGATCTGAAGCGATGGCACAACAGCATGTCGTAGCCAACAGAACAAGCAGGGACAGTCGGCTGGCCATCTAGCTAAGTCTCAGATTCTCCCTGACTAAAACTATATTGAGCGTGAAGCACTAAGATTGATGAATGAATGTCCTTGAGTATTGTACTATTTGCTTTCTGTGTGGTTATGAATCAAGGAGGAAGTCGGTATTTATAGGAGTATCTAAGCGCTGTCATTGGATCTGTGGAATTGATTTATGGTTGTGTGATGAATAGCAAGGCAGCTAGGAATAAGTTTTCCAATTTACTTGGCGTCATTGCGTGTGGAGAGACAGCTGCGTCCATAATAATTTTATATATGCGACGGCAAGAACCAGTCCGTTATATGTCTTGTGCATGAACTAGTAGTCACATGTAGACATGTAGTAGCGACAAATAAAAACATCATGAGATCTCTCTCCAGATGAGAATCACTAATAGATAATGGTGTAATAGAATAAACGAAGTTGCATGAGTTAATAATAACAGATGACAGGCCGATACCACGATTAATTCTCTCATTTGTACTGAGGTATATGTTTGCGTGGTAAACTCCTGCCTAAGTACTACTATAAGATATACAATGTTGCTCAGGAATCTAGCTTCAGATCATTTCTCTTCGTTCATTAGTTGTCAGCTAATAATGGTTGGCTAATGCAAAAGTTACTGTGAGTTTAAGTAGCCATCATAACAAGCCAATATACTACTAGTTGTTCATTAATTATGTAAACTAACACATCAATTGTTGACGGTCAACCATTCTGGGACATCAATTCATTCACAGCTTAGCAGGCTACTTCATTGCCAAATGTGGAAGAAATAGCTTATTAGGTTTGTAATAACCCATCGGCCTTTATAGTTTCATGTGCCAGCAACTACCAAGCCTGCTAGGAAATTTGATCATAACTATAACTACACATTGATTTCTGCTGCAGATTCTTTTAAGACCAAATTGATGTTCATGAAATACAACCCTGATAACTCATGTTCTTCAATATTTAGACAGTGTTGGCTAGGGCAAAAACATGCATATGTTTTCCCCGAACAAGCACGGCCAGACGCTCTCTGGTTGAAATTCAAAAACGGTGGAGAAAAGCAAGGGGGAGGTGGAGAGATATGCATCGGTCGAGGTACAGGTTTGGAACCCCATCTCATAAAGCCTCTGATGTATACATATACTTAAACAATCTCGAGGGAGCAAGCTGCACAAATGCACCCCTGAGGGTCTAAGGGTATACACAACGCTCAGTCTAGGTCCTCGGCCCTGCTGGGCGCACCCTAGGCATTCACCCTTGGAACATGAGGTAATGGGCAACTACTTGGTGATATAGCCGTTGTACCAAGGACATACACTAGCACAGAAACCGTTTGTGCTGGCACCTCCCATATACGGTGCTGGCGGTTGGTTTTGGCCACCGCCAGCACAATTGCGCAGGTGGCCGGTAGCTTACGGACCGCTAGCACTGATGCATTTGTGCTGGTGGACCACTTAAGCAAATCGCCAGCACTAATGGACACCATTTTCGCTGGCGGGCAACTTAAGCAACCGCCAGTACAAATGCCACTGTATATAGCCATTCGCACCATCTTCCTCCTCCAGCCCGCCTTCCAGTCTTGCCCAAGAGGAGCTCGTGGCGAGGTAAAAAAAGAGAAATACAAGAGGGGAGATTCTCTTCTTGATTTTCTTGGAGGAGTGGACTCTATTAGATGAGTTTATACCACTCACCGTTATTTTGTAAGCTTCTCATGATGACTATGAACAAAATTAAATTAGGGTTGGGTTTCTTTCATGAGAGCTCCCATGGTGGTTGTCCCATTTGCATGTAAATGTAGCTCAATTTAGTGCTGATTCTCTCTTCAATGGAGGAGTGGCTAGCGCCAACCTTATTATCTAGCATCAATTTGGAGCTTTTTAACTAAATTTTATTGGGGAATGGAGGATTTTCCTCCATAGTAGATGAGAGAGGGATGGAGAGAGAGAGAGGAACAATGATCTAGTTTGTTGTAGTTAAATAATTTGATGAAGTATTGCAAGATATAAATATTTGTTTATAGCAAATTTTAATTATATAAAAGTGTATATATCTATAAAATGTTGAATATTGGTAAATCGTTAATTATGAAAGTTGTTGACTATACAAATGGGTAAATTATCTAGAAACGTGGAGCTTTTTTATCGAGCAAGTTAGGGGCTTTGTAGATACGACAATGAAGCATTGTGCTAGTAGAAAAACAAATCAAATCCGTTGTCCATATCGTGACTGCCAGAATAAGAAAGTATGGGATTCTTCTGATATGTTGAAGAGACATTTAGTCCACCAAGGTTTTATGCACGATTATGAGATTGGACCTGTCATGGCGAGGGAGGGGCTGATAGTTTCGTAACATGCAAAACTGATACAGTGGTAGAATCAAGTGATGATGGACAAAACTTGGACCCAATAGAGGGATTCAAAAGCTTCACTGATGATTGGGTAACAATGGATGACGGCTGTTGGGTATTTTAGCAATGTGCAGATAAATCCGCAAGCACACGGATACCGTTGAAGCTTTCACCTCAGAGTAATCCAAGGGTTATCGAATCCGAGAGAACGTGTGTACACTAACTTCTATTCTAGTCGGTCCAAGGACACACCAAGATAGGTGGCGACGGTAGAGAGGATTCCTAATGTAGCACTATGGTGAGTTAAAGGTCAATCTCTCGAGTAAAATACTCGCTTCGAGTACTGGCTTACTCCTTGTTTGCCAGGCGACTCCGGCCAACAACTCTATGCTATATCTGAACGTGGAGGGTTACAAAGAACCAATAGGGCTATCACCACCTATAGCCTACCTCTAGCAAACCGTGGGATATAAGGAAAACAAAGGATAACCTTTAGTCTAGACACCTCGTCTATGCTACCGATTACTACTGTAGTCTAACTACGTTTGTCAACCCATAGCAAACAACTGCACTCTATATAAATACGGAGCGACGAACCCTTGAGTAAGAGAACTGATCTCACTCAACTACTATGCAAGAAAGGAATCACGAATACGATCTTACTTCATACCATAGGAAGCTAGCATCTATGAGGTACAAGTTTGGAGAAGAGCGCCGACACCATGGCGCTTTCCCGAACTACCCCTCACTCTCTCCCTACTCTAAGCACAAGCTAAGCAAGGCTTGCCTTTGGAAATTGGAATGAAACTCTAGCCACTCGTGGTTGGTGTTGTGTGTCTCAAATATGAGCCCCCCTCTAGTATTTAAAGCATTGTCCATAGGGGAGGTGCCTTGGGAGAGTGGAGTTCCTCCAAGCTACAACTCTTCTCCTTGTGGCACCTAGTGTTGTCTGAGGCGGTAACTTCATGGCGAAGCAGTTACAACCGCCTTTGGGATGTGATGAGGAGCCGACACTTGGAAAATAGGCTCGAGGGGCCACCAGAGTGGTTCGGCCAAACTTGCGGTTCGGCCGACCCCAGGCTGGCTCTAGGACACTGCCAGGTGGACCCCCAAGTTGGTTCTAAGTGATTAGCGATAAGTTTAGGCGGTTTAACCCCTAATGTGGGCCCTCCAATCCTTGTGCCTACGCCTGATTAGCCGGAAGGGTGTTGCCTTGGATTGAGAGTGTGTTCCCTTGCTCTTGAGGTGTGTTTTCTCCTCTAATGGACCTGCATACATATATTCACCAACACTTGTAGAATTTGTTAGTAATAAGCCCTACCACTAATGTTGATGTTCGTATTTGATGTGTTTATGCAGGAGTCGATGGTATGGATTTGGTACTTAAGATCCGTCAACAACACCCCCACACTTAGCCTTTGCTCGTCCTCGAGTGAAGGAGAAAGGACTAAGGTGAAACATGACTTCCTATGGTAAGGAGCAAACATATGAGATATTCCAAGCCATACATGTAGTTGTGAACTTTTTGGAGTATCTATCATGTTACCTTTGGTGGTTGATGACTGGAACAGTCTTTATTCAAATTCCATCCACTCTTTTTCTTGGTAACTTGGGTTTTTGGCAATGCTTTTCAAAAGATAATCTTACCTAGCTCCTCAAATGTTTCTCTCAGATCACTCAATGTGTATAATCCTCACCAAGGCATTAACTTGCCTTTCTTCACCCTACTTCTAATAAGGTTTACGTGGAGCTCAAGGTAGGGATAAAGATGAGACATACTTGCATCACATATGTTGCAAACCCAAAGACCGGATCCAAGTAGAATACAAATCATACACTCTGATCAAGATGTGCAAGTGCGTGGATGGAATATGGTGGCAAGGAGTATGGACTCCTTTGGTATGATTCCATCTCTCTCCTTTTTCTCTTCCTTTTGGACATGGGCAATCTTTTCCTTTTTTTTCTCTTCTCTCTTTTTTTTCATCATGCTTTGAGCATTGCCTATGTCTCTTTTGCAAGGAAACTTTTGGAGAGAGAGAGAGAGAGGTCACAACAGATATGGAGTTTTATTTGGTGGATGGATGGATGGGATATTACTAGCTTCTAGTGTAGAAGTCTAGTATGTGGAAGTGGAGTGTACGTGATCTTGATCATGGAAGTATGAAGAATATTCCACAAGGGTCACAACAATTTGGCAAAGCTCAACATGATAGCAAGCAGCATATGTGTATCGATTTTTCAATAAGATCAACGTATGGTTTGGTAGGACGGAGGCATATCATTAAAGAGCTAGCTAGGTCATTGTTTTTTCAAGATAATTTTCCAAGTACTTTGGACAAACGGAGCAAGGTTCATTTTATCGTGCCATATCTCAAACATCAACAACCTAGGTAGCATGCTTTCCTAAAGATATAGGTTCACAAGCAAACAGGTGCAAGCGAGGAATATAGCACATGTATGCCAACCATTAAGATCATGTTTTGAGCCAAGGTTCATTTCAATTCTGAGTTTAATTTCTTTAAGGGTCAGAGATGTTCTTGAAGAAGATAGGGATCAAGGCAAACCAGTGGTGATTCATCCAAACCATGGGGGCGGCTGACTCACTCTGGTGCCCTCGCCTTGTCCCTTGTCATGTTGGCGTAGTCGATGTTGTGTGACACAATTGTGGGAGATTTTGAGTGTGTAAGTCGATGATGAACTTGAGAGATCTCCCCCACACTTGTGCTTGTACCTAGTGCTGTATTCAGAACAAAAAAGTTGAAACAAAAAAGGGGGACTCTACTGGTTCGAGAACTAGGGAGCCTTTATTCAAACTCGAATATTTTTGGTTTTTTTAAGGTTGGGCAAATGCAAGAACTAACACCATCTTCAAACCAAGATAAGCTTTGGCATGAAAGGAACCTACGTAGGATACTTACATACCTCCCCCACACTTGGAGTTTGCATTGCTAAGCAACACAACTCAAGTGTGTAGAGTTCAAGCTTCCCTTCATAATCGTTCCCTCACCAAGAATTATCATGGTGTTGTTGTCGGTGTAGCTCTCATGTTCTTAGGCGTCACCTGTCTGTTGTTCTTTTTAATCTCCACCTGAAATGGTTAGCGACCAAAAATATCCGAAGGAGAGTTTATCCTAGAGACATAATCTTGCTTTTATTCGAAAGGGAAATAATAACCCGGGCTATCTCCCGGCAGTGCTTTGTATATGGTCACAAGCTCGACCATGGGAACATCCTCTTGCAGCTCTCATTGGTGATGTGTTCCCATCTCACCACCAATTGTCGATGTATTATTGAAGCTTTAGCTGCAAGGTTAGTGCCACAGTGCATCCACGAAATTTGCAATGTTTATGGTAAACATATGCATCTACAATCAATCTACTAAAGACTTTGCAAGAAAGGACCTTAAGGTGGTTGCAGTCCTCGTGCATGGTCAGGGCACAAAGCATGCCTGACTCTGGAGAGGCATTGAACGAGCATGGTTCTTGTGGTATTTCAAGAATGAAGCTCCCATGCTCATCTATGGAATCCTTTTCTTCAGGCTCTAGAGTCGGCGGCTCTCAAAATTCCATGGCCCATGGATTCTCCATCTCAAGAGATACATCATGAGAGATCATGGTTGGATCTCGATCGTGGTCAAGAACAACATACTCCGGACCAACGGGAATAGGCTCAAACTTGATCGCGGGTGATGATGATCGTTTGTCTTCACAATGGTGAAGGATTTCTTCCGAGTCGTACTCTTCGGGAGTGGCAAATTTTGCAACCTCAAAGAGAACGGGCTCGGATGATATGAACGGAGATACATGCATCATCTTCTCGCATGGGTTTTGCTTGGGAAGAGGCTTCGCCATAGGATTTTCTAAACAAGAGGTAGCGGTGGTAGAAGCGGTTTCCCTAGGCTTTTCTTTTAGGCTCCCTTGAGATGCATCAAGAAGTTTTTCTAGCGGGTAGCCCAAGAGAAGATCAAAATCAAGGATATCAAAGATGTAGAAGTCTAGGTTTACCTCGATTCTATCTATTGTGAGTGGCATGACACTTGGGACCCCCCCGACATTCAAGGATGTGTCCAGACGGACAACTTCTGAGGATCTTGTCAAATGGTCTTAGCGGTACATTGCTCAAAAGAGTGTACGCTAAGTGCCATGGCTTGATATTGACTTCCATGATGGGGTTAAGGTAGGCTTCTATGATATTTTCCCTTATAGAGCAAGGAATTATCGTAGATGGTGAACTAATCCAAATCACTTCGGAAAGGCGTCTTACTCTGTCCACCAATTCCTCCTCTATGACCTCCTCAAGAATTGCTTTATTGGGAGGATCAGGAAGAGAAGGAGGTACCGTAGGCCTGAGGGAAGGTTCTATCAAAGGGTCTCTAGATTGATCGGTGTGGACAGAAGAAGTTTCCTCCCCTAATTGGGCATCGAAGAGATTCGAGGTGTTTTTATGGTTTCTAGATGGATCATCCTTGAATTGAGAAGGGAACTTCGGGGGTCGAATTTCTTCTCCCTCCAATGTTCCTGGTTTGGGCGAGGGTTCATAGCCGGATGTAAGAATTGGTTGTTCGGAAGGTGGTGGCTCATAGAACTCGCCCTTAGGAGCAGAGAGGCTTTGGATAGAAGGTTGCTCCTTGGTAGCGGGGGTGGAGACAACAAAAGGAAAATTAAAAAGGATGGTGAATAAATCCCTTAGGATAGAGAGGCATTTAAAGGATGGCCTCTCCATGGGTAGCGAGGGTAAAGGTAGAAGGAAAGAAAAGCAAAAGATATGACGACAACTAGGTATGAATAAAGATGCAGCAACCGTTCCCCGGCAACGGCGCCAGAAAGCTTGTTGGGTATTTTAGCGATCTACGGATAAATCCGCAAGCGCACGGATACTGTTGTAGCTTTCACCTCAGAGTATTCCAAGGGTTATCAAATCCGAGGGAACATGTGTGCACTAACTTCTATTCTAGTCGGTCCAAGGACACAACAAGATAGGTGGCGATGGTAGAGAGGATTCCTAAGGTAGCACTATGGTGAGTTAAAGGTTGATCTCTCGAGCAAAATACTCGCTTCGGGCACCGGCTTACTCCTTGTCTGTCAGGCGACTCCAGCCAACAGCTCAACGCTATATCTGAACATGGAGGGTTACAAAGGACCGATAGAGTTGTCACCACCTACGGCCTACCTCTAGCAAACCGTGGGATATAAGGCAAACGAAGGATAATCTTTAGCCTAGACACCACGTCTATGCTACCGATTACTACTGTAGTCTAACTATGTTTGTCGACCCGTAGCAAACTACAGCACTCTATATGAATATGGGGCGATGAACCCGCGAGTAAGAGAACTGATCTCACTCAACTACTATGCAAGAAAGGAATCACGAATACGAACTTACTTCATACCAGAGGAAGCCAGCATCTATAGAGGTACAAGTTCGAAGAAGAGCGCGGACACCCCGGCGCTTCCCCGAATTACCGCCTCACTCTCTCCCTACTCTAAGCACAAGCTAAGAAAGGCTTGCCTTTGGAATGAAACTCCAGGCACTCTTGGCTAGTGTTGTGTGTCTCAAATATGTGCCCCCCTCTAGTATTTATAGCCTTGCCCATGGGGGAGGTGCCTTGGGAGAGTAGAGTTCCTCCAAGCTACAACTCTTCTCCTTGTGCCACCTAGCACTGTCTGAAGCAGTAACTTCATGGCGAAGCAGTCACAGCCACCTTTGGGATGTCACGAGGAGCCGACATGTGGAAGATGGGCTCGAGGGGCCACCAGAGTAGTTTGGCCGAACTGGGGGTTCGGCCAACCCCTGGGTGGCTCCCCTCGCGCCGCCTTTCATCCGGGACATTGCCAGGTGGGCCCCCAAGTCGGTTCCGGGTGATTGCCTATAAGTTTAGGCGGTTTAATCCCTGATGTGGGCCCTCCAATCCTCGTGCCTGCGCATGACTGGCCGGAAGGGTATTGCCTTGGATTGAGAGTGTGTTCCCTTGCTCTTGAGGTGTGTTCCTCTAATGGACCTGCATACAAATATTCACCAACACTTGTGGAATTTGTTAGTAATAAGCCCTACCACTGATATTGATGTTCGTATTTGTTGTGTTTATGCAGGAGTTGACGGTCTGGATTTGGTACTTTAGAGCCGTCAACAACGGTGGTGTTGGCGGGGATCATTGTAATAATGATGAGGACACTGATAATTGTTAGATTGATCCTGATATGGAAGAACTGTTACACCATGTCAAACCTAAACTGTTTATTGGTAGTTCAAAGGGGTTAGAAAATTTTGATGTGCTCAAGAAGATCGCTCGTGACCATATATATGATGAATCCAAGGGATGTGAGAATATGTGGACGGTCTTGCGCTTCTTAATTCAACTTTAATGCTTAAGGCTAAGCACGGATGGTCGGATAGTAGTTTCAATGATCTTCTCCGCCTCCTCGGGTCCTTGCTTCCAAAGCCTAACTTCGTGCCGAAAAACACATATGAAGCGAAGAAGATTATCCATCATTCTCAATGCATTTTCAAAGAAAAGATGCTTGTCCAAACCACTGTATCTTGTACAACGGCAATTATGAGAAGTATGAGAACTGTCCAAATTGTGGCTCAGGTCATTACAAAAGTAATGTAGAATCCGGATGAGGAGGGAGATGCAATCTTGAAGAAGAGGAAGCGAGGCGAAAAGAATAAGGGTGCTGCTCCTCATGTGGACGATGACACATGTATAGATGTGGACAAGAACTGGAGAAAGGTTCCTGCGTTGGTTATGTGGTACTTGCCAGTGATCGACCGCTTGAAGTGTTTGTTCTCAAATCCTAAGAATGCTAAACTTATGACATGGTATGCCGATCGACCCGACAGGGATGACGGTACGCTTCGACACCCGTCCGATGCTCGACAATGGAAGACTTTCGATGCAAATCATGAAGAGTTTCGCAATGAAACCAGGAACATAAGATTTGCATTGAGTACAGATGGGGTAAATCCTTTCGGTGAAAGAAGCAGCACCCACAGCACATGGTCAGTGATCCTAACCATTTACAACCTTCCATCGTAGCTTTGTCACAAATGAAAGTACCTTTTACTGACCAATCTTATGCAAGGTCCAAAGCAACCAGGCATCAACATAGATGTTTTTCTGGAGTCATATGTTCTTCTAATCCTTCCATCTTACAACCGAAATAATGAATTGCACCTTCCATAAAATGTCATGATGTAGAATGTAATTTGAAGATGAAAGAAAGACGAACAGCTACTTAGTTCCATACTGCAACCCTCAGATCATCGCCCAGACTGAACACTGCCTAAGGCTTACTAAACATGTTAGAGGTAAAGTTGAAGCCGCAACAACTAATGAGCCAAAGAACACATCAAAAGAGAAGTGCACAAAGATCGCACTTATACGGTGGTGATCTGTATATCAAGAGTCATAAGGAAATGGAAGGATAAAAATTACATCATGTGTCCCTATGGTTTTGAGTAAGTTTTTTTTGCGACCTATACGAACTATCCTCCCTAACTAAATATAGTATGAATCATATACATTCATGTTTTGCAGCGACCACTGGATCTTAATAATAATCCAACCAAAGCGGGGCCTTGCAGTGGTCTTGGACTCAGTCGACTACCCACATGAGAAATATACGGAGTTCAATGAAATCATACACGAGTAAGTAACATAATTGCTTTTTATGCTTATTTATAGAAAATAAATATGAAAATTCTAAAATTAACTTTTTATAGGTGTTTTGAACAATGCTTACCAATTTAGCAAGATTAACAGAGGCCCACATCTGAAAGGAGGACCTGACTATTTGAGTATAGTACATCACAAATGGGTAAGTTCCTATTTCCGTATGTTATTACGTATCAATATGTTACTAATAGCTAATTTATTACACGTGGCAACACTTTTAATTTATTTTATGTAGTGTACAAACAACCCCAAGGGTATGTGCTTTGTGGATACTATGTGTCCGAATTCCTAGGAACAACGGGCTCTACCAAATGAACTCTGAAGATGTATGTTATTATTATACTCATTTTTATATTCAGATCCTTCATTTTCCATGTCTATACCCATGTAATCTAATTAATACTAATCCTTATATTCTTATTTAATTTTTTTGTTGCAGTTGCCGGAGATTCGAAGAGCCGACAGATCCTTAAGCAAAGACGATATTGATGACATTTGCAAGGACATGTGCAGATTCATCCATCGGGAGATCCGTCATGAGAGAGGATTGTACTATATCGATGAAAGCGAGTTGGCTGAAGATAACTGTCGTCAACTTCGCAACTGGGAAGATACTGCTAGGTAAACAGACCATATTGTATTTCATATATGTTTATGCTACAGTGTAGCGTGAAATACGAATGCATCATATCAATTGTGCAATAACATATTATGTCGTTGGATATATAATATTAATTTCCTACATTGATGTATGTATGTATGTATGTATTAATATATAATATTAATTATTTAAATAGGTAAATTCTAACGCTCGAAATACATTTTAAAAATTTATGGGAAATTTAAATTTGAAAATTGGTATAAATTTAAATTTGAAATCTAGTGGGAACATTTGAGAATTCAAACCTGGCGCGGACAGTGATAATTTGTGCTAGCGGGCATTGAGGTATTTATGTTGCCGTTTCAGCAGCTGCCACCACAGATGTACCCATCGCCAACACAAATTGATGTGCAGTGGCAGTCAGGAACCGCCAACACAAATCGGCATTCGTGCTGGCAGAGAGTTTCTTGCGGACACTCAGCCCGCCAACGCAAAGCCAATTTGATCGCCTGCGGAAACCGTTTCTGTACTAGTGACAGTAACCATTATGAAGGGCACTATTGCCGCACCGTACCTTCACACAAATTGCAGCCATACTAGCACTGTGTACCACACCGTTCAAGATTCCAAAGGTCGTGCTATCTTGTCTATATATGTTTAGTATTTGGGTGGATTGATTGCTCGACCTCTTCTATGATGGGACTCCGCATCACCTCCGAGCAAAGCCTCTTGCCTCATGGGTCCTTGGGAGAAGGTTTCCCCCCTTTGCCCGCAAGGATCCATGGCTCGGTAGGCAACCGCCTATGATGTGGAGAATGTGCCATGAGGAGGGGACCTCACAAACAGTCAACACATAATTTTAACAAATATAAATCATATACATTAATCTTGCATACATTTTCTGCATATTTCATTACTAACAAAATCAACAATCTCATGTAGCATTACAGATGGGACCAGGAGCTATTAGATACTGATATGCAAAGAGAGTCTTGATGAGCAAGAGAGTTCACCAAAAGCAAAACAAACGTGAGATGTGTGTAAGGAAAATGGCCCCAATTAGGCCATTATTGTGATTTTAGTGATTGAATGATAATATAGTCAATAGGACTAACAAGTTTGTAAGCTCATGTTCATAGGATTTCTAGATCCCATGTATAAAGTCCAATTCATAGCCAAGATGTCTGTGTTATCGCCATAATTTAGCTAGGCCAGAAAGGTGGGCCGCGAAGCAGGATGGACTCAAAAGATAATTGTAGTGGGCTTGCGAATCGGCCCCTGCGCGGGCGTTTGAGGCCAGGATTGGCCATGTATCTAGATAGGTGTGTGCGTTTAAAAATAGTTTAGATAGAGATAGCCAAGATTCATGTCGTGGTCAGTTAGGATTGGTTAGAGAAGGTAAGTATCCGGACTATAAATATGTGCCTTGGATTATGAATAAAGGAATCAATCAATCATTCACCAACAACTCTCGGCGCATCGCCATCCCTGTTCTAGGGTTTCTTGGGTAAGTGCCGTGCAGCCTCGATCACGCGTGATCGGGGCAGCATCGTTCCTGCTTATCTACCTTTGTGTTTCTCGTACTGAAGCATTGTTGATGGCGAGTAACACTAGTTATCTTCGCGTTTATAGAGTAGCATCGGCTCTTCCATGCTTTATTCGTGCATCGTTTATTACCTGTAAATGTTCAGCTATCCTCGTGCCCGATCTCGGGTGTAAGGGCAGCACCTTGCTCTGTTCTTATTTAGTAGATCCAATCTATTATGGTTAATCTTCGTTCATCGAAGATTTAGTTTAATATCTACATGATTAGGCCCTTCAAATGGGTTGAATATTCTAGCAGTACGTTTGGTGCTTTGTATCAACTTAAAGAGGGATCGTTCCGGGAATCGGCAATCTGTTGGTTTTTATGCCTCTATTTAGGTTGTTATTCTGTTACCTTTCATATTTATTAGGCTCAATCACGTGTAGGATGTTCTGATTATGCAGTGAAAGCTTTAACTGTCGTAGATTGGGTTAGGTAATGGATTACAAAGCAAGTTTTATATTTACCATCGGATATGCGCATTTTATTCAAATACTTAGGTTTGATCTGATGCTAGATACAATCGGCTCTTTACAGCTGATATCGGGAGTCACCCGATGAGCCGATCACGGCTCGAACTAATGTTTACATGTGTCTATGCATGCAGGAAACTAACATAAATTACTTCTACACCTTTCTGATGAGGTACAAGGTTAGGTGGCACGCCTAGCAACCAAGATGCCAGGTCGTGTGCTAGATCTCGGGCCGTTGACCGAGGGATTGGGGCCCACCAGCAGTCCCGGGAGCCTCCTGGCTCCTCGTGTTGCCTGTCGCTGCTCGTTGGTGGGTTTTGACCGAAAACACATTCTGGCACGCCCGGTGGGACCATCTTCATCAACTACATCGATTTCTGCTGACGGGATGATGAGGGAGGATCCGATCATGTACGAGGAGCTGCCTGCTGAGCACAAGCAGAAATACGACAAGATCAAGGCTCTTTTCGAAGCCAATCTCATCGGCTCTTTCGAGAAAACCCGCCACCACGGCGTTAGGTGGAAGGGGTTTTCACCTGAAGGCGCTCTTGATGATGTGGACCTATCCACCCCTTCAGAAGATCGTACCAGAGCTCTGCGCCCGGAAGTAAACTACATGGTGGCCCACTCGCTGCATGGGCACTCCGAGAGCTTGGTGAACGCTTTCGAGAGTGTCGCGCTACGCGTGGTCCAGGAGATCATGAAGCATCAATACTCTCCAACGGGGCCTACCCTGGGGAGTCATAAGGGAGAATTGCCGTTTCAGGCCAGACCACCGCTGCCTTATGCGCTCGCGGCTCCGGAGTCACATGGCTCCCCGGCTTACGTCGTCTATAAGGTGGGAGGTGACCCTGTGGATCACCATGTGACAGTGCAAGTACTTGTAAGCTAGGCACATTATTTGTTAGTGTAAATATGTGCTTGTTAGTGTAAAGCTTGTGTGTGTTTATGTGAAGCTTTTAAAAACTTAAATGCAAGTAAAAGGGGTATTTTTATAATTACGGAATAGCTAGGGTTGTTTTTGCAAAATGTATTTGGATGGGAGGTAACTTCAAAATAGGTGAAGCGTTGCTTTGCAAACATATTTTTCTTACTTTAACCCCTATAAAAAAATGTATTTACCTAAAAGTTTCATTTGAAATGTATGTGTTGAATTGTGTGAAATTGAGTGAAGTTTGTGAAAATAAGGACCTATGTGTAATTATTCAAAAGTATGAGTCCTTTTATGCAAGTATTTGAATTACAAAAGTAACTTTCAAAGTTACTAGGGGTCAAAGTGTAAAAATGTTTGTCATCATTACATTACCTGAACTTGCAATTAAGTCCAAAGTTATATGAAATTTATCTAAGGACAAATACTTTGGAAAGTTTGATTTGGGTCCAAAGTTTTTAAATAAAGCTCTATTCTTTGGGTTTTTGAACTTAAACCCTAAAGCAATGTTGTAGGGTTTGAAAAATTCTACAATTTATATTTTGATCATTTTCTCATTAGAGTTTTGGATCAGTGGGAAATCTTACTTTATAGTATAGTCCCTGAGATTTTTGAAAATTCCAAAAAGATCCCCCTTGCTTCCTTTTCCCTTTCTTCTTCCTCTGACGCCCCCCCTGCTCTGCTCCTCTGCTGCAGCACCGCCGCCTGCCTTTTCCGGCCGCCCCTCGCCACCTCCTGCTGCACTTCACCTCCACGCGTTGCCCCCAGCTCGAGCGCCGCCCTAGCCCCCTCTCTTTTGGCCCTCCCCGCGCTTGCCACGCCATTTCCCCCTTCTGCCCGAGTTCCTGCCGGCCGACACCTCGCCGCCGCCATGGCACGGACCGAGCACCCCCTCTAGGCCTCTATTCTCCTGCGCTCGAGCTTCTCCAACTCGTGACCATCCCATTCTTCATTTCCTTCCTCCCGCCCAACGCCCCAAGCACCGGACCCCTCGGCCGCTTCTGTTTTTCTTCGCCGGTGAGCCACTGGCCGTCGTGGGCAGTCGCCCCCAGCCACACCCTGCTCTAGTTGACCCCTGCCGAACATCTGCACCACCTACTAGTGCTCCTCAGCCTCATCCCGACACAAACCCCTCACCGGACCCTCCCAACGACGCTCGCCGTCGAGGTGCTCTTCTGCCGCCGCTTCGGACTCCCGTGGAGATCCTCTTTCCCGGCCATCCCTGCCCTCGACAAGTGGCCCAATCGAACCGCCGTAAGCTCCTGAAACTCCTCCTCCCCTTGATCCTCGCTGCCGGTGGCCCTCTCCGCCGGAACACGGCTGACTTCCCTCTGTTTTCCCTTCCTCCACTCCGGCGACCCCTTGTTCGCCGTGGGCTGCCGCCGTCAGCCCCCCCATTGCCCACTACGACCCCTTGGAGAGCTTCCCCGTCACCCCCTCATGCTCCCCAGCCCATCCCTGCCCCTGAACTCTCACTGGAGTACCTTTGCCGTCGAGCTCCTCTCCGCCGCCGCTTCGGTCCGCCGTGGGAACCCCACCTCCGGTAGTCCCTTCCCCTTCCCAAGACCTCGAGAAGGTGCGCCTTGAGCTCCTGGTGCTCGCTGGCCGCTCCTTCTCCACCCCCGCCGCCCCACCTCGCCGGGATTCGGCCGGCGAACCTCCTGCCCTTCTTCCCCGACGAGCAAGGACCCAATTGCGCTGATTTTAATCTTTCTAGGGTTTTGTCTGCAAATTTCTAGCCCCTTCCCCAAATTCAAATCAGTGAACTTAAAAAATGTGTACAAAATTGTAGAAAATTCATAAAAATGCCAAACTAGTTTTGTTTGAATCCTTAAGTTAAATTTGACTACTTTTATATAGTGAGTTTGAGCTGTATATGTGTATTTTCTGATGTAGATTAAATATTAGAAAAAGAGTGTTTTAATTGAATCTCTTATTCCATATCTGTGCTGTAGTTGAAACTTGAAACTTAGGTTGTGTGTGTTATGTATATCTCTATGTAAAAGTTTCAAGTCCTTTACTGCACTTTTGCTTAGACATTTAAGCGCCTTTCTTTTATGTTGAGAAAATCTTTAGGATTTATTTAAGGATGCTTTTGTTAGTGTTTGTATCTGAAATTTATACCCTAGCTTCCTTTTTGCATGTATAATCCAAGATAAAAGTTTGAGAGTTAGAACCCTAGTGTAGCTTCAGTAATGAATTTAAGCTTAGATTCAAAGGAAATTCATGAACAATAGTTATAGTTCATGAAAAATTATGAAAATAAAGTAGAATGATTCCTTTGAGTAGTGTGACACGTCCACAAATTTTCAATCTATGATCATGTGTAGAACAGCCAGGATAAATAGAACTTGATATAGTAGTGTTATATTTGATTATTTTTGTAGCACTGTTTCTGCAGAAATAAAAATTAGATAAATTTACAGTAAATGTAATTAGGCTAAAGCATTGCTCAGCTAATTTGGTAGCTTCAATTTTAAATTACATTGCTCTATAAAATTCATTCAAGTTATACATGTTGTTTAAATTAAATTAATTGTTCTGATTTATCTGTTGCATAAAATATTCTGAAAATTTTAAGGTAATTTTGTTTCTGTTTGTTCTGTCTACCATACTTGTTATAGCATCAGATCTTGATCTTAAGATCAGATGGCTATATTTTATAAATCATGTTTGTTAGGTTAAAATAAAACCAACCCTAGTTGGTTACGTAGTTAAACATGTTGTTTAGTGTAGCTAATTAAGTTACTCTATACTCGATAAATGACTACCCAGTAGAAGATTAAATGATATGTTTGGTAAATAGAATGTTTTTCGTTTTGCATTGTTGATAAGTTTGATAGTCTTAGCTCATATTTTTGTGATAGACATGTATGATGTTTAGTTAACCCATTAACACGAGTGCTCATGCCCTGTTATCGTGACCTTGTCCTTGTCTGTTTTGCAATCTTTTAGGTTCCCTTTCTGTATCAAAATCCTTAGTTACCCCTTTCTGTCAGCACACTTCTATCGGCCGATTTATTGGCTGAGATATTTGGCCACACACACCCCTCAGCTATACACCCATAGAACACACCCCTATCGGCCACATGCCTTTTGGCTACGCGTCTGTTGGACACCCATCGGCTATATGCCTACCCACCACACGCCCTCTTTAGCTACACATCTATCGGCACAAGCCCATCAGCCACATCCTCTTCAGTCTAGTTCCGCGCTTGTGGTCTCATCAGCCTTGTCCGATATTAGTGTTCTGTTCCACCTGGTTCTTGTAGCAGGTCCGGTTTAGATGACCCCATCGGCTGTATGTCAATCGATTGTTGTACTGATGTAATCAAGCCGATGCAACCACACCTAGTTACCTAGAATAACACTTAAGCACATCTTAGTTAGGCACAGTCAGTGCAGAGTAGGACAATCAGCTACACGGCTGATATGCCCCCGTAAATATAGGAGAACATTAAGGATGAAAACCGGCTACACAGCCGACCCAGCAATCGGCTGGATACGCCGAGACACAGACCATACGGATACATAGTTCGACTAGTCTACCAGTGCACCATCGGCTAGTTACTCGCACTAATCAACTAACTATGCCGATACATCACTCGACTAGTTCTACCCGATGTGTAAATCGGCTAATGTGCCGATGCACTAAATCGGCTAGTATGCCGATTCACCGATCGACTAGTACACGTACACAAATCAGCTCAATCGATGTTCACTAATCAACTAGTTTTGCTAAAGCATGGATCGGCTATGCCAATATGCACGAGATCGGCTAGATACGCCGATACTCACACAAATCAGTTAAGACACAGCTGCTTTAGGAAACACCCCTCTGCTAAAATAATCGATACCTTCATCGATCAATTAGGAAGTCGATGCACATATTAATCGGCTACACAGGCCAAAGTACATAACCCTAGATCAGTAAGATAGCACAGTCGACATGCCTCTGTTAGGCACAACCAAGGCACATCAATCGGCTAAACCTGATGCACCCTCACCAACTAAGGCAAGCCAATGCACCAACCAATCAGCTAAACAAAAACATGCTGATAACTAGATCCAATCAGCAAGATCCTTCCTTTTTCTATCCTTGAAGCACTGTACCTTTAACGTTCCTATCCATATCAGCCGATTTGACCCCAGGTGAACTCAATTCGGCTAATCTCTTATGCTCATATCCAGAGACCGCTCCTGCCGATTTCTCTTCCAAACAGAAATCAGCAGATTTTCTAAAACTGTGTAGATAGCTCCCTCCTTTACCGATTCTATCTGCTAAACCTTGTTTCCAATCGGCTCTGTTGTAATCTTCAACAAATAGCCGATTTTAATTAGTTGTCCACCTAAAGCTCTATCTAAGTTTAGTTTCAGATCTTTTCATTGTTATATGAGTAATATGTTAAATAAGTGTTAGATTGCAACTTTATCGTGAAGTAAAACTCTTAACTCCAGAACCATCTCAATTAAATCATTGCATATTATGTAGATTCGACTACACTCGCTGACGGTACCTACGAGATCTCCTAGGAGTCTGCAGAGGATGTTTCTGAAGACCAAGTGAACGTCACCAAGGGATTATCTGAAGCCCTGAACCAAAGTTCAGAAGATAATAATACTAACATCCCTAACTCCAGCCCCACCAGCAAAGGCAAGCCCCGGTACATAACCCAGTATTTCTAATTACTACATTTATGCAATCCTATATGTATATATTATATCTTGCATTAAGTCTAGGAGTTGAAATGGAATCTTGGATGCATAAATCCTAGGAACCAATGTATTGTACCTGAGTCCTTATCGTATAGATGCTCTGCTAATAGGACCGGTAGAAGTCGGATGATTTCCTATCTCTCGCGCGATATAGGAATTGAATGTTTACTATTCTGCAATCACTATAAGGATGATGGACGGGGTCATGTGCAGTATCATGACTCGGAAGGTTACCCCGTCTGTGTTGATAAAAGTTGGTAAGGTTGCAGTGTGTGGTAGTGGTGGCTAAGCATTTGAAAGTACTAGCCACATGCCGCGAAATATGGTAAGCGGTAAGCCTAGTAACCGATCGGCCCGAGGAGTGGACATACCTCCCACCACTCGTAATTTGGTTTTTCACACACGCACCGACGTGCGGGAGTACGTTCCGCAGCGGATGTGAGTATGTCCTACAGTCACGCACACTGTAGGAGTACGTTTTGCACAGGCAGACAGGAGTAGGGTCATGTAGTCGCGCTACAGACATACGTCCTGCACATTGAATGTGCGTATGGTCCTACAGTCGCTTGTGGTGGCCCTAATCCACGAGTCGGAATGAAAGGCAAACGGTTGCTTCAGAACAATCATTGGATGTTCCAAGCGTGTGAGTTAGGTTTGCCTTGCAAGGTTATGAAATTCGATTCAGAATCGTCTGTTTCTTGCGGAGATTGAGACTGCTTAATCCCTTTGCCACATAGAGTAATAAGAGCAACCTGATGATGATCAAAGATGATGTTTGCTGAAAAAGTTCTACCATGTTTGAATAGCTATAGTTGCTTACTTAGAATGGATAATCAACTAGAACTGGAAAGCTAAAAGGTGAAATTAAGGATCTACTCTTTGTTGCTTTTCAGCTGAAACTATACTCAGAACTATTACCAACCTTCATAGTCTAGTTACATGGCTAAGTATACCATGAAACGGGTAAGCCTTGCTGAGTATTAGCATACTCAGCCTTGCAATGTGACTTTTGTTCCAGATAATCCCCTTGAGAACTCTACTCTGCCTGTGCCATGGCCCTATGCTCTTCCCGATAGTTGGTCCGTGGAGTGGGATCCATCCCCGGCCAAGACAGGTCCCTCCGAGTGATGTTGAGCTTGGGCTTAGCTCTCCATCCGCTCCGCGATGTCTGGTAGTGTCGCGTTTTAAATTCCGCTGCAGATTCCCAAAACTTGAACAATTTGTATAAATTCGTACTAGTTAGGTTTTGCTACTTTTTAAGTTGAAATACTAATGTAATATTATGCCTATGATGTAAAAGTGGTTGGCATTTGTATCTCTGGACTTGCCTTCGTGCAAGGTACCTTGTTTGATCCTGAGTTAGGTGCTTTTATCGGGACTTTACCCGACAGACCACGGGGCTATACCGTTTGAAGTGCAGTCGATCATTCCCCGAGTTCACCAAGTTTTGTGGAGCGGAACGATCTAGCTCCATCGAGCACGTGAGCTGATACTTGGCGCAAGTAGGAATGATCTCGGTGTAGAATCCTTTGCGAGTAAGGTTCTTCTCGCAGTCTCTCACAGGGCCGGCCTTTGGATGGTACACATCATTAGGTCCTGATTCGATCAGCACCTGGAAGCAGCTGGAGGAGCAGTTTCATATTCAATATCTTTCGAAAGCTGCAGAGGTAGGGATTGCTGACTTGGCACAAGTACGGTAGAAGCATGGGGAAACCATGGAGGAATATATCTAACGCTTCAGAGAGGTAAAGAACCGATGCTACTCGACCCGTATTTTAGAGAAGGAGGCAGTCAAGTTGGCATCCTTGGGACTGCTAAAACCGATCAAGGATCTGGCTTTCCAATTGGAATTTAGTTCTTTGGCGCACTTGGTGCAAAAGTTAACAACATATGAGCAGCGCCACCCAGAATTATACCAGGATAGGTTCAAGCATCAAGTAACATTGATCGACACAGAAGATGCTGAGGATTCTGGGGATGACCAGGAAGTAGCAGTTGCAGAATGGACTCGGGGGGCAAATCCCATGTCCTGTAAGTGGGTGAAATAGCCAGGACCTGCAAAAGGTTTTGACTTCGACATGAGTAAAGTTGAACAAATATTTGATCTGTTATTGAAGGAGAAGCAGTTGAAGTTACCTGAAGGCTGCAAGCTTCCTACAGCACAGGAGCTGCAGGGGAGATCATATTGCAAGTGGCATCACTCTTTCACTCACAACACTAGCGACTGCAAAGAACTCCGTCGGCAGATCCAATCGGCTATCGAGCAAGGCCGATTGATCTTGAGTCAAACTGCCATGAAGGTCGATACCCAGCCTTTCCCAAGTGTGAATATGGTAGAGGGTTATGATCGGTCTGCGAGGCGACAATTAGATTTTGCACTCGGCATTAACATGGTAGGACTTGCACCACGCCGCCGCACCAGGAATGAAGAGGCCGATCCCTGCGATTGGCCCCAAAAAGGGGAAAAGGGATATATCACGGAAGAACAAGTAAGGCATGTCAGGAATCAATGGCCAGCTTCTTCCGATCTCCTCAAAAAGTATGAATACCAGTACCAGCAACGTCTCCAGTGTGAGTCGGAGGAGGAAGAATATGAATGCTATACTGGGAAAAGTTTGAAGAAGCGGGAAGATACGCGTGATCATTGGCATTGCCCGTTCTTCAAGTATTGCTGGGACTCTGGCATGAGCCGATTGCCTACTACTAAAGATTGCCCGGAGTGCGGATGCCGGAAGCGTGATGCAGATGGGGTCTCGGTTTTTTGATGTTTAGGACCTATGCCGCCCCAGCATGAGCAGATTCAGCCACCATGCAGAAGGGTGGACCTTGAAGAGGAGGAGGATAAGTATCACCGGCCGTGCTGGTGCCCTGATGGACTTAACCGTTCCCAGAAACGCAGGGTATAGCAGCTGTGTAGTCTGGAGGAAGCCGAGGCTAGATATCTTGAGACACTGAGGAAGGCGCGCCCGGATTTGGCGGAGAAAGTCCATCACACCCAGAAAAGGGAGTCGCGCCCTCCCAAGAATGAGTGGCGTCCAAAATCAACAAGAGCCGATGCGAAGATATCGGCTGATGCACATATGGTGTTTGTACTCCCCGCGGAGTTCCACGCTCGAGGCCGTGAAGAGTTATCGGTAGCCCAGCTTGACTTGGGGCCACGGCCAGTTATATTTGAGAAACCCCGAGCAAAGAACTACAAGCATTTTAAGACTTTATATCTCAAGGGTTACATAAATGGCCAGCCTGCCAATAAGATACTGGTTGACACAGGAGCGGCAGTTAACATAATGTCATACTCAGTGCTGCGTCGGTTGGGGCGTTCCACTAGAGATCTGATCAAGACCAACGTAACGCTGAGAAATTTCAACGGCCAAACATCAGAGCCACAAGGCATCCTTAGTGTGGATCTGACTGTTGTAAACAATACTGTCCCGACCTCTTTCTTCATCATCAACAGCAAGAGTATATACAATATCCTACTTGGCAGGGATTGGATCCATGCCAACTGCTGCATCCCTTCCACAATGCAT
The DNA here is from genome assembly GCF_002211085.1 of Panicum hallii. NCBI lineage: Eukaryota > Viridiplantae > Streptophyta > Magnoliopsida > Poales > Poaceae > Panicum > Panicum hallii. The sequence goes on from NC_038042.1 coordinate 27,577,051, forward strand.
CAATGTTTAATTCAGTGGGATGGAGATGAGGTAGAGGTGGTTCATGCAGATGATTCGATCGAGATCTCACATGCTGCCATGAGCATCTGGGACGCGGAGGACCAAGAGCTGATCTCAGGGATCAGTTTGGAAGGCTGTGACTGCATTGAAGCTGCAAAAAATGGGGTGAGGCTGGTCTTATCCACTGGCCTTACAGAGTAGACAAATCACAAAGGGTGAGCTGCTCTAACGCACTCGGCAAAGCCGATCCCCACGATCGGCCCCAAAAAATAAAATGTAATCTTCTGATGGCAAGTGTTTTATATGATCATAGCAGTTATAGGGAGGCCTGCTCTAGCAGCCGGCCATACTTCAGTTGTAAAATTTCAAAGATCAATGAAGGATATAAAGCGGCCGATCTCAACGATCCGCCAAAATTCTTTTTATTATCTTCTCTGTCCATCTGCAGCGTTGACTTAACAAATGATGGAAAATTAGGATACGGGTTTACATCGGCTGACGAGCTCGAAGAAGTGGATATTGGTCCTGAGGATAAGCCACGACCAATATTTATCAGCAAAAAGTTACGCCCGTGTCTACGAGAGCTGATGATAGCTTGCTAAAGGAGTACATAGATTGATTCGCCTGGGATTATACGGAGATGCCTGGGTTGGACAGGAACATAGTCGAGCATCGGCTCCCTCTCAAGAAGGGATTTCGGCCATTTCAGCAGCGAGCGTGGCAAATGAAGGCTGAAGTTCTGGTGGAAGTCAAGAAAGAGGTGGAGAAAATGCTAGAAGCAGGATTCATCAGGTCCTGCAGGTATGCCGAGTGGATTTCAAGTGTCGTACCTGTGCAAAAGAAAGATGGCTGATGGCGAGTCTGTGTGGACTTCAGAGACCTCAACAGGGCTACTCCAAAGGATGAATACCCGATGCCTGTCGCGGAGATATTGATCAATGCAGCTGCTGGTCATAAGATCTTGAGTTTCATGGATGGCAACGCTAGCTATAACCAGATCTTCATGGCTTCAGAGGATATAAACAAGACCACGTTCAGAGTGCCTGGAGCAGTAGGACTGTTCAAATATGTGGTTATGACTTTCGGGTTGAAGAATGCCGGCGCTACTTATCAGCGTGCCATGAACTACATTTTCCACGACCTGATCAGCAAGTTGGTGGAGATTTATATTGATGACGTCATGGTGAAATCTGCATCAATTGAAGGGCATTTGGGGGACCTACGGCAAGTTCTGGAACGAACCAGAAGGTTCGAGCTTAGGATGAATCCGAAGAAATACGCTTTCAGCGTATCGGCCGGTCAATTCCTGGATTTCTTGGTTCATGAAAGAGGAATCAAGATCGGCCTAAAGAGTCAAGAAGCTATGAGAACAATTGTGCCACCTACTATGAAGAGAGAGCTCCAGCAGCTCATTGGTAAGATCAACTTTGTCAGAAGGTTTATTTCCAATCTCTCCGGACGGATTGAGCCTTTTATGGAGTTGGTGAAAATTAAAACCAATGACGAGTTTCGCTGGGGGCAGAGCAGCAAAGGGCATTTGAAGAGATCAAAGAGTATCTGTCAAAACCACCCGTGTTAGTTCCACCCCAACAAGATAGGCCATTCTACGTGTACTTATCAGTAGGTGACACCTCAGTAGTAATACAAGTGCATGACGACAAAGAAAGGGTTATGTTCTACCTCGGCAGAAGAATGCTAGATACAGAGACAAGGTACCCTAACATTGAAAAGTTATGTCTTTGTTTGTTCTTTACATGCACAAAGCTTTGTCATATCCTGCTATCAGCCGAGACAATTGTCATCTGCAAATCGGATGTCATCAAGCACATGCTATCGGCTCCTGTGTTGAAAGGCCAACTTGGAAAGTGGATGTTTGCATTGTCAAAGTTCGATATCCGATACCAACCTGCAAAGGCGGTCAAAGGGCAAGCGCTGGCGGATCTCATTGTAGAAAGGATCAATATTGACATAGCAGCACTCTCTGTATGCGCATGGGCCATGTACTTCGACGGATCGGCTTATGGAGATGGATATGGCATAGGTATCCTGCTTGTGTCGCCTCGGGAGGCAACATATTCTTTTTCAATCAGATTACCTACCGCTTGCACCAATAATCTGGCGGAATATGAAGCAGTGCGTAAGGGTATGGAGTTGCTTCTTGAGGTCGGAGCTGAAGTGGAAATTTTTGGAGATTCAAAATTAGTGATTTCTCAGCTCATAGAGGAATACAGCGAGTCACTCTTCCCGTTATGGGTACAATGTCAAGAGTTGATGGCCCAATTTAGGTATATAAATTTCTATTGGATACCTAGGACACAATATTCAGAGGCCAATGATCTGGCACAGATGGCTTCGGGATGCAAGGCTGTGGCGGACAGAGCCAATCCTCAAGTACACCTACTGGACCAAGGAGATTGGAGAGCCGATATCTTCAATTACTTGAAGGATTCGGCTCGGGGGGCACCCAAGAGGATACGTTACAAAGCCATGAGGTACGTCCTGATAGGAGATGACATGTTCTATAGGACGTTAGAAGGTTTGTTGCTCAAATGCTTGGGGCCGATTGAATCCAATCGGCTCTTACACTAAGTCCACAAAGGCACCTATGGGACTCACCAATCGGCTCATAAGATGAAGTGGCTAATTAGGCGATCGGGGTATTACTGGCCCACCATGCATGAAGATTGCTTCAAGTATTATAAAGGATGTCAGACATGTCAGAGGTTTGGGAAGATTCAGATGGTACCAGCGTCAGTAATGAACCCTATCGTCAAACCATGGCCGTTCAGAGGCTAGGGCATGGACATGATAGGCAAAATTAATCCTCCATCCAGCAAAGGCCACCAGTTTATTTTGGCCATCACAGATTAATTTACCAAGTGGGTGGAGGCAGTTCCCATGAAGTCGGTAGCATCCAACGATGTCATTAGTTTTGTCAAAGAGCATGTCATTCACAGGTTTGGGATTCCTCAGACCATTACAACAGATGGAGGTTCGGTCTTCATTTCAGAGGAGTTCAACAAGTTCGCTACTGACATGGGCATCAAGTTGATTAGGTCATCTCCATATTATGCCCAAGCAAATGGACAAGCTGAAGCGTCCAATCAGAGCCTTATCAAGTTCATCAAGAGAAAGATCGATGAACATCCTAGGCGTTGGCATGAGGTCTTATCAGAGGCATTATGGGCATACCGTATTTCATGCCATGGAGCAACAAAAACTTCTCCTTATCACCAAGTGTATGGACAGGAGGCTGTATTACTATGGGAAATTACGGCCGGCTCGAGGCGCATAGAGTTCCAAAATGACTTAACAGTTGAAGAGTATGCTACTCTGATGAACGATAATGTTTAGGACCTCACGGAGCTCAGACTTTGGTCACTTGAGAAGATCACAGAAAATATGGCCAAAGTAGCCCGCGCGTACAATAAGAAAGTCAAGCCAAAAGAATTCTAAGTTGAAGATCTTGTTTGGGAAGCGGTGCTACCATTGGGGACTAAAGATGCAGTTTATGGCAAATGGTCTCCAAACTGGCACTGGCCTTATAGGGTTGACCAAGTCCTATCTGGGAACTCATATATGCTTGAGGAGTTAGATGGCGGTCAAGTTCCTGGTGGCGGTCAACGGTCAACATCTCAAGAAGTACTTCCCAAGTATGTGGGATGATGAGCAATAAAGCTGATGCTACGCATCAGGCTATGAACCGATACGATCAGTTGGCCCGTATAAGAGAAAACCGATGCTATGTGTTAGGATATGAGCCGACAGGACCTGATGACTCATACAGGTGAAAGCCGATGTTACACATCAGGCTGGGCACAAGGAAAGAGGGCCGATACGTGCAGTCGGCCCACATATATATGTAAAAAAAAAGAGAAGTACTTTGTACCCAACGCATTAAGTCAAATAGCCGATGTACAACCATCGACTTTAGAATCTTAATACAGATACATGCAGGTTTATCTTACAAGGGATGACTACAAGGGAGTCTACTGAAGGAACTCATCAATGGCGGCAATGGCCTCAAGACGGACGCGATCAGCTTCAGCAATCACTGCTTCATCGTCCTTGTCCTCTCCCAACACCACCTGCCTACTCAAAGCGCTTAGCTCTGCGAGTTCTATCTTCAGCTGGGTGGTCAAGTCTTCTGCTTCTCGTTTGGAGCTGGCAATAAGGTTCTTCTCTTCCTGGATGCGCTGCTCGATTGCCCGGACCTTAGCCTTGAGGTCCTCTAATTCCTTCTCCAGAAGTTGAAGCCTTTGAGAGTGCACAGATGTATCGGTCTTGGCGTCTAGAGTCGCCTTCTTCTCATTAAGCAATCGGCACCTCTCGGCAATGTCGGCCTTCAAGGGGGCTTGAGAGCGACGAGCTTCAATCCTGCACCGAGCCTGTTCTACCCTTGCCCGAAAGAAAGGGAGGTGCCCGATTGGCCAGAGCTTGATCTGAAGGACTTTCAGAAGTTGAGACTTGATCTCCTCAAGAATCTGCCTCACTGTGTCGGAATCCTGGACCAAGGCGTCAATCGGAGCTGACAGAAGGCCCTTCACGTGGAGAAGTTGGCTGGCGACGCCAGTTGAATCTTGCTAATGATCATTGACTTCTAGTATGGCCAAGCCGACGGATGCAGGGTCGAATGAAAGTAATTCTGAGAGGTTCAGACCCTGAAAGAAGACATAAGATTAGTGCAGCGCAGGGAAAAGAAGATGCAAACGACTTGGTGATAAAACATACCTGTTCTGGAGGAGGAGTAATGACTGGTGAAGTGACGATTAGCTCTCGCAGACACACCCTCTCTGGAGGAGCAATGACAGCCGATGAAGAGATGATTAGCTCCTGAGGACGCACCCTTTCTGGAGGAGGAGGATAGCCGATGAAGCAACGATTGGCTCTTGCAGGCGCGCCCCTTCTGGAGGAGGACTAATAGCCGATGAGGTGAAAATCGGCTCCTGCAGAGAATGACCAACATCCGACGCGGCAACAATCGGCTCCTGTAGACCCTGAAGGCCGACCGAAGCATCAACTGGCCTTGTGGGTTCTCTGGAGTCTTCGGGATGGGATCCTGAAGATTGACTAAGTCGTTGACCATCGTCAAAGGATACTCTGGGGCCTCCAGAGTTGGTTTTCTTGGTGTGCGGGCTCTTCCCCACTAGAAATATCTACGACATTGGCCTGCAAGAAAGAAAAGAGCAATCAAGTCAAAATATACATGTTCAGAGGATTAATTATAAGAAGAGCGATCTAAACTTGGCTGGCGATCGGAGCTTCTTGAGTGGTGGAAGATGGCCCAGCTTCCCTCCGAATTTTCCTAACAATCATCTTCCTCACCATAGTTTGGGCTCGGGGGCACCAATGTCAGAAGACCGCTTCCGCTTGGGAGTTGATTTTGTGGAGCTAGGCTGGATCCGCATAATGGCCTTTGATGGGTGAGGTGCATTTCTGCCAAAAAGGACCATGGGGGCAATCGGTGAAAACTGGAAGGTGGAGCCATCATCGGTCCTGGGCTCCAGACCATCTTCCTACTGCAGAAAGAGCAAATGGAATCAGAGAAGGAATCAAGCAAAGTCAGGATTAAAACATTGAATTGATGGTAATACCTCTTCCTCAGGGGCTTCATACTCAGTGTGAATCTGCTGCAGCATCAGCCCCAGGGCTTTTAGGAAGACATGAGTCTTCCACATCGACCACCAGTTCTCGAAGTCGATGGCTGAAGAGGTGAACGATAGGTCAACAGGGATTGGGATGAGAAGATCTGAAAATAGGCTGTAGCATTTTTGGGTCCTGATGACGTCAGGCAGATCGGCTCTGTTTGTTGTCAAATGATGAAGGAAGAAGTGAGGAGGAACTTGCCCGAGGCCAAACTGCCGGGCTGTTACGAGCGGCTAATAGAACTTATATCCTGGCTTGATGATCCGGTTGGAGGTGCTCATGCCGACTGGAAGGAGGCAAGGGTGGATCATGATAGAATACAGATGCTGAGTGCCGTCATCATCGGCAAAATCAGCCAATCTGAAGGTGATCGGGTTCTCAAAAATTTCAGAATCAGTGTAGGGAGGGAAGATAGGGTTGTTTAGACCCCTATAGAAAATCCTAAACTAGATTGAAGCATTTGAGGGATTCAACTTGCTATCAGGAAGGCTATACAAAGCCTGGCCGAAACTAGTACACCTGATCCGCCTCCCACTCTGGTCTAGAAAGGAGTTATCGGCCAAAACAGGGAAGTTTGGGATGAAGTCCTGAAAGTATAGGTGAGCCCACAATTGGATGAACCACCAAGGACCACTGGTCCTAAGTTTCTTCTAGGAAAGTAGGCTCAAGGACATTAGGTGGAGGTATCTATAGATTTCCCCAAGAAACAACTTACCAAGGCCAACAGTGTTACCTTTGGCCAGTTCGTATGCTAGGGGGAGATAATTCTTGCTTGGGGCAAGGGAAGGACCGCAAAATAAGAAGTGTTCCAACCAAAGATTTAGGAAGGCTGTGTGTTCCCTCTCAGTCACAGGGCCTTTGGTTTTTAGGTGCTGGTTCAGTTATGCACCCCAGTTTGTGCACTCTGTTTTGGAGGACAACTTGAAGGGGACTTCGGACAGTCTGTAGGCAGAGGGGCAGGATGACGAGATGTCCAAACCAGTGAACATCACTACGTCTAGGAGAGTTGGAGTCATCGGTCTATGACCAAATAGGAAGCAATTCAACGTATCAGACCAAAAGTAGCCGATGGTTTTTAGAAGGTTCTCGTTCTTCTCAAGAGGGGATAGAGACAGAGATAGAGCATCTGCTATCCCTATGGTCTCCCATGTGGGCTGGCAAGTCTTTACTACTCTGTTATACCAGGTCACCCAGCTCTCGGGAGGATTTGGCCAGGCACGTAGGCTGTCAGCCCAGGAATCTAAATCTATGTTTTGGCTCACGAACGGAATTCGATTGGCCTCGCAAGAAATCAGATCTACGGGTTTCTCGTCAGAACGAGGCCCGAGACAAAAAGAATTGGGGGAAGAAGGATGCAGCAAGAGAATATCTGAAACCTGAAGAATCCATAAAAGCCAAATAACCGGAGAAAGATTATTTAATGGTGCAAGGGATCTAGTAATTGCTGCATTAAATTAGCAAAGGTCGGAGTTTTACCTTCAGACGAAGGACACCCGCATCGGCATTCGAAGATCCCACCATCGGAAACCCCAAAGATCGAGAACCTGGGAACTGGATCTAGGGTTGGCGGTGCAAGTTTGAGTTTGTGCTCTAAGGCTTTGGTCCGGGTCTTTGCGGTTAGGGTTTATAAGCAAAGGGTTTTGGAGAATAACTTGGATTCGGGGAATCCTCGAAGATCTATTTTGGGAAGGTTCCGGATTTAAGCGGAAAATGGAATTGATTTGAGAATCGACTTAGATCCGGATCGGCACTTTAAGGAAAGGAACCGATGCGTTGCCACTCGGCTCCCAAGAGATCGGCTTCTTGACGAGTTGCGGTTAAAATAAAGGATTTTATTTATAACGGGGAATGAGTACAAAAGGGGGAGCCGATTGCTCCTAGAGCCGATCTATCGGCTTAATCCTACGATCTACCACCAGTAGGTGCCGAAGACTCTGCGGTGCTTGATCGGTGGAGCCATGCTGGCATCGCTGTCGTCGTCGCTGCCGTCATCATCGCTGCCATCATCTCCGCCGTTGTCGCTGCTGGAGCCGCTGCTGTCTTTGGCTTCTTCATCATTGTCGTCGTCATCGTCATCCTCCAACGATCCACCAAGAAAGTGGCCTCCTGCCATCGAGTCCTCCTCGGTTGATGAGGAATCGGCTTCTTCCTCCGAGGAGAATAAGTTTTCTTCCCAAGACATGTCATCCTTATCACCTTCCTCCACCTCCCCGCCGATGAGGAGGTGGAGGTCTTCACCATCGGTTAGGGATTCATCATTCTCTGACCAGGTCTGGAAGTGCCATTCCTCTGCATCCCAATGCAGAGGGGCGCAGGCCTCGTAAGCGGCTATAGGGTCATATTCTAGAGTGGGTTCTCGGGTGGACTCGAACTCGAAGGAAATGGCGGAGGAAGCAGAGGAAGAAGAAGAAGAAGCCATTACGAGAGAAGGAAAGTTGTATCAGGTGCGGTTGCTAATGGCTGAAGGAAGGGGATGAGAGAAAGAAAACTACCGGGGGCAGGTTTATAAAGATGGAGTGGAATATGAATCGGCACCGTGATGGTTTCCAAGGAGTTTGATGCGGAGTAGTCACATCCCCTAGAAGTTGAAGAGGCACGTGTGTACGGATTTTGGAAGTCGAAGAGGCAGGGCGATGAAAAAGAGAAATGGTTTCGAAATAATTATTGCCGAAACCAGGGGGGCATGTGTTATCGCCATAATTTAGCTAGGCTAGAAAGGTGGGCCGCGAAGCAGGATGGACTCAAAAGATAATTGTAGTAGGCTTGCGAATTGGCCCCTGCGCGAGTGTTTGAGGCCAGGATTGGCCATGTATCTAGATAGGTGTGTGCGTTTAAAAATAGTTTAGATAGAGATAGCCAAGATTCGTGCCGTGGTCAGTTAGGATTGGTTAGGGAAGGCAAGTCTTCGGACTATAAATATGTACCTTGGATTATGAATAAAGGAATCAATCAATCATTCACCAACAACTCTCGGCGCATCGCCACCCCTGTTCTAGGGTTTCTCGGGTAAGTGCCATGCAGCCCCGATCACGCTTCGCGTGATTGGGGCAGCATCGTTCCTGCCTATCTACCTTTGTGTTTCTCGTACTGAAGCGTTGTTGATGGCGAGTAACACTAGATATCTTGGCATTTATAGAGTAGCATCGGCTCTGCCATGCTTTATTCGTGCATCGTTTGTTACCTGTAAACGTTCAGCTATCCTCGTGCCTGATCTCAGGTGTAAGGGCAGCACCTTGCTCTGTTCTTCTTTAGTAGATCCAAACTGTTATGGTTAGTCTTTGTTCATCGAAGATTTAGTTTAATATCTGCATCATTAGGCCCTTCAAACGGGTTGAATGTTCCGGCAGTACGCTTGGTGCTTTGTATCAACTTAAAGAGGGATCGTTCCGGGAATCGGCTCTCTGTTGGTTTTTAGGCCTCTATTTAGGTTGCTATTCTGTTACCTTTCATATCTATTAGGCTCAATCACGTGTAGGATGTTCTGATTATGCAGTGAAAGCTTTAACCGTCATAGATTGGGTTAGCTAATGGATTACAGAGCAAGTTTTATATTTACCATCGGATATGCGCATTTTATTCAAATACTTAGATCTGATCTAATGCTAGATACAATTGGCTCTTTATAGTCGATATCGGGAGTCTCCCGATGAGCCGATCATGGCTCGGACTAATGTTTACATGTGTCTGTGCATGCAGGAAACTAACATAGATTACTTCTACACCTTCCTGATCAGGTACAAGGTCAGGTGGCACGCCTAGCAACCCAAACGCCAGGTCGTGTGCCAGATTTTGGGCCGTTGACCGAGGGACCAGGGCCCACCAGCAGTCCCGGGAGCCTCTCGGCTCCTCGTGTTGTCTGTCGCTGCTCGCCGGTGGGTTTTGACCGACAACACTATGCTATAGTAAAAATCTAGAGAGTGAATATTTCCCGGGGTCCAAATGACAGTTGAGATGAATTGGACAAGTGTTAGCATAAAATGAAGTGCCGGATGATCCAACAGCCTCAGAATATAATGGGCCGGTGCAATGAAGAATTTTAACAATGATTAAGTATAGAAAGGCCTTCAGCGCCGGATGAACCGATGAGCGTCGGATGAGGGGTCGGATGAATGCGTCGGTGCAATGATACAAGCAAAAGGTGGCGTGGCAGAAGGTCAATAGCTATGTGGCAAAAGGGGGTACCAGATGATCCAACACCCACCCAGGCAGAGTGTTGGTTCATCTGATACTATTGTACTTTTTCTGGCCATTAGAGCAACGGCTCTTTGGAGTTGTTGGGCAATTTATACCCCCTTCACTCGCCCATTTGTGGTTGCTGGAGTCCAGAGGAAGCATATACATATTGAAGAAGACATCTAAGGCACCATAGTGCTAACTGATCACATTCATAGGCTTTTAGCCAATGCTTATTGAGTGTTAGTGCTAGGTTAGGCTAAGAGAGAGTGTGACAGCAACGTGTAGCTGCCTTGTGGTTGGTTCTAGAGTGAACCACCATTGTAATCTTGGTGTGCTGACCCCTTGGAGTCTTAGTGGCGCGCCGTCAAGTCTTCAACCCTCTGGCTTGGTGTGGAGCGACATCAAAGACCGTGTTTGGGAGAAGAGGAGACCCCTCTTGCATGGGAAGCTATGTAGTGAGGACGGCGTCAAGGTGACCGGTGCAAGGGGTGATGAGTATTGCCTTTTTGGCAAGAATCTCACCTACTTAGTGTGAGCCTTAGTGGCGAGATCAAGCTTTTGATCGGAATAGACCTGGTGATTGGGAGCTTACTTTGGTGGTGCTCCAACGTGGACTAGGGGTGGCTTTAGCCCACTGGTACCACGGGAAAAAATGGACATGCTGAGTTTTCATCACTCTCACCCATACCTTTATGTTTCTGCATTTCATACTTGCAACTTGTGTGCCTTTACTTCGTTAGAGTAGTATCTTGCTAGGTTTGGCTATAGGTTGCAAAACTCTTGTTGGGTGGGTTGAAAACACTTGACGAACCGTAGTTGCACATTTAGATAGCATGTTCTAGTTTATATTTTGTGTAAACTAGATGGAGACCATAGGTTAAGGTTTTAAGTTGCCTAATTCACCCCCTTCCTCTCTTAGGCTACGAGCATCAATTACTTTTAGTGTGCGTTATAGAGCACATATTGGAGACAAGATACATGTAACATTCCAGATCCGGAATGTTATTTGTGTGAAAAATGTGAGTTTCAAAAAAATTTCATGCAATGTTCCAACTAGATAGAGCAACTTAAGGCTATCTTTTAGTTTCTCTCTAAATTCCTAGCAATTAAACTTAAATTTGAACTAAGGATGGTTTGATAGTGTGAATTTGAGTTGGTTTTTATTTGAATTTGATTGACTTGGATTTAAAATTGCTTGTGCTTGAATTGAGTGGAAATTAAATTTGATTTGTGCCACTAAAATTTAATGTCAAAACCTAACCTACTAACAGCCCATAGCCCAAACCCTAACCTAACCCTAACCCTAACCTGAAACCAGCTCGACCCGCTACCCTAGCTCAGCCCAGCCCGGACCAACACCTAAACCCTACATGGCCCGAGCCTACCCAGCACCAGCCCAAGAGCCACACCACCACACCCCACACCTCATGGCCCACACCAGCCCAGCTTCTGGCCAACCCGATCCAGCGCCGCCTCCACCTTACCCCTCGCCCAACCGCTGACTTGCGGGTCCCCGTAGTCAGCTTTCCCCTTCATCGTGACGCACCTCCTCTCTCTCTCGCTTGCCATTGCCCCACTCGCATCACTCCGCCCCTCGCTTGTCTCCGCTCCGCAACATGGGAGTGCAACCATTGCGCCTCCCTTGTCGGCCACCACAGCCCCCATGCCGCGCCGTGACCATCCCGTGACCTGAAACCCTAACCGCGCGCCGCTAGATCTGTGCCATGCATCCGTAGCACAGACACCAAGGATCCTCGCTGTCCCCAAGCCACGGCCTGCACCAAACCCTAGATGAGAGCCTATAAAAGCCCTAGCCGTCGGCATAAACCCTAGCGCCCCCTTGGGTTTTCCCCAATCCGCCGCCGCCGCTACACCTGAGAGGAGGAGGGGAAGAGGGAGAAAAGGAGAGGCTGAGGAAGAAGGGAACGGAGAGGAGGACATCGTGGCCACCGCCAGGAGCTCAACACCGCAGCTGCATCAGAAGAGGAGGAGGACCCAACGCTGAGCAAGAAGAGGAGAGCACGGGGAGGAGGGCGCCGCCGCTACTGCCATCGAGGAGCTTCGCCAGGCCAGCACCCCGTATGAGTCCATCAACGAAGCAGCCCAGCACGGCACTGCCTCGCCTCGCCACGGCCTCGAGGCATGTTACATCCTTGTGTTTATTGTTTGGTTTAATTACCTAAAGCATGTTACATTTAGGCCAGGACCACTTTACCCTTGTTTGGTACATGTCCTCACATAACAGTTCATGTGTTGTGTGTGTTCAATTATGTACTCAACTACTTCAACCGTCTTTAATTCCAATACAATAGCATCTTTTGTTACCTCTACAATAAATCGAGTACGTGAGAACACACTGAAATAACACCAAGTCCGTTACATGACAACACATGGAATAAATCGAGAACATGAGAACACAATAAAAAAACATCAAGTCCCTTACGTGACAACACAAGGAATAAATTGAGCACATGAGAACACAATAAAAAAAACATCAACTCCCTTACATAAAAACACAGGGAATAAATCGAGTACATGAGAACATAATGAAACAATATCTAATCCATTACATAACAGCGCCGCGACACTACAATACATGTAGACTTCTGTGACGAAAACCTCGTGACATCGGAGCTAATCGTGGTTAAGGTACTATTTTTGTGACGTTCTTTATTGGGCACTATTGTTTAGTGACAAAAAGATTGTGTTCGTTACTAAGACCAACTAAAAATCATCACAAATGAATCCAACTCTATATGGTGATGAATCTCATTTTGTCATAAAGGTTAACCGACAGGTGTCACAAAATTTATGACAAAATAACAATATTGATTCATCATAAAAAATATTTTCAAAAAATAGGAGTGGGTCCCACATATCCATTTTCTCTTTCTTTTTTTACTCAAACATTCCTTGTTCATGGGCTTTCCATTTTAGTCCAGACTACAGCTTACGTACTAGGCTATCGGAGCATGGCGGCCTTCCGGACTTGCTGCGCATGGGCTTCGGACGCCTTCGTGGGCTAACCTGGCTGCGGATCAACTAGGCTACTAGTGCTTTTGTGGGCTAATCTGGTTGAGGACCGGACTACTGGGCTGCCAACGCCTTCGTGGGCTCCGAACTAGGCTAGTGGATTGGAGACCAGGCAGCTGCTACGGCTGTAGCGAAAAATTCGAATTGCAAGCCACGAGTCTCGAACCGGCAACCAAATGCTAACAAAGCCGAAAAGGATCGGTAATTAGTTTATTTGTACTATTATACTGTTATTGAAATAGTAAATCCTGGGAGCTATTCGCATCTCTATTCCCATCGGCACCGCGCCCCGCCGTCCGCCTGCAGCGGCGGCGCTCGTGCACCGCCGCGCTCGCCGGTGGCAAGTGACATCGCGCACGATCGCCGTCGGGGAGCCATTGCACGAGCCGCCGTCCGGCTACAGCGGCGGCGCCCATGCGCAGATTCACAGTAAGGGCAGGCAGCAGCCGCCCATGCGCTGCCGCATGGATGAACTAGGCCCCGCCACCTGTGCGCTGCTGCACTCATCGGGGGCAGGTGGCGTCGCGCACGACCGCCATCAGGGAGCCACTGCATGATGTCACCCACTCCGATCCATCGCCTAAGGAAGTGTTTGGTTGGGAGCCAACTTAAATGGAACGGCTCCATTCCAATTTCTGAGAATGGAGCCGTTTCGTTCTATGTTTGGTAAGCAGAACGGAGCCGCTGTATTTTTTATTTGGTTGGAGAGTGCGCTAGAGTAGAACCATTCCATTCTGTGTTTGGTTGAAGAGCTAGGTGAGTGTGGTTACCTCCTCCTTTCTTGGGGTGAGCTTACCACCATATTTCAGTTAAAATGCACCATACTATAATACATATCCATATACTTATGCAATATAATTAACTGAGTTTCAACGTGACATAATATGTAGAATTAATCCCAAGTGCATTGTTCAAGGACACAGGCAAAAAGTACAACGCATGTTCAAGTCAACCAAAATAACTAGACTAACCAACATAAGGGCAGCAGCCACCATGACACTAACCATGACCCACAAGCTAGAAGTTCTCGCTAACAAAACTCGAAAACCACGATAGCTGCTTCCAATCGGATGGTACATTCACGAAAGTATGGGCATCATTGGGATGCCTAACCAAGTGATGATAGTATCAAGTCTTGTGGTGAAGCTCAAAACCTGGGAGACTGTCCACGGCTTCAAACAAACCATCTGGTAAAGCATTGCTTGCTTTCTCTATTGCCTTTGCTAGCCTTTGGCTGCCATGATCAAATGCTTCAACCAAGCAATCGGTCTTTCTCCCGGTATCATCAGTAGTCTTGGCTCTCTTAGCTGGCCTAGCTGATGAAGATATATCATCATTGACAACACTTTTACCAATACCATGGTTCAGCCCATCACTTTCTGCAATGGCATCACCCCCATTGCTCACACCTTCACTTTTATCAGTCCCAATTGGTTTATTAGAGCTCTTTCAAAACTGACCGGTAGCGACACTATTGCTAAAGATTGTAGCTAGAAAACCATAGTATGGAAGAGGCTTGTTCAAATATTCATCATCAGCCTTGTTTTTTGATCCTAACAACGAGTGCAACACTAATTAAATAAAATATCCAGCATATAGTGATATCAAATACAAAAGGATAGTGAAATTCATACCGCCATATGTTCTTTGTAGTGGTCATGATCTAGAGAGACAATGAATTCATCTTCATCCCAAAGAGCAGCACTCGAATTCTTAAGATAGTTAATCCTAGCGTACTTCTTCTTCCACGTCTTCAAGTAATTACTAACTTGATCACTTGTCCTTGTGAGTTTAAAATGATCGTTGAGAGCCTTAGCACAAGCGTTGAGATGAACTTTTTTGAAACCGGTAGAGGTCTTAGTGACATCAACTACAATGTTGCTAAGAAAGGTGAGCACAAATGTGGACTGAGTTGTAGTCCATTGACACACTCCACCAGCAGCTTTTGCACCGGTTGCCTCTGTGTCCATCCCCTACACTGAATCATGACAACAAATACATTAAATTCAGGAAGATAGTTTACCAAAACACATGTCCATATTCCAGCAAGGTTGCCAAAGTACATGTCCATATTTCAGCGTTATACGTGTGCATACAAATAAAAGATACATTTGCATACAAATAAAGGATACATGTGCATACAAATAAAAGATACATGTTCTACATATCCATGCAAGTGAAAGGCACATTAAAAGATATATATAACAATCATATATTGTTTGCATGATAGTCTTCCCACATGGCATTGGCAAGTTCCTGCCTGAAGTTAACCATAAAGGCAAGCTCTGCTGCTTGTCCATGAGAAGATGTTTGATGATTAATGGTAGGCAATTCCTCACTCTCAACAATGGTAAAGTCATCACCTCCATCTTGTATTACCCAATTGTGAATAATACAACAAGCAACCACAATTTCTACTTGTGTAGAGAAGGGAAAGAATGGTGTAGCATCATCAAGAATTTTAAATCTCCTCTTCAATGAACCAAATGCCCGCTCAACTGTGACTCTCAAAGATGAGTGCCTATGATTGAATAATTCCTTCTCATTTTGCATGGGATTGTTGCCCCACTCGTTCAAGTGGTACCGAACACCACGAAAAGGGGGTAGAAATCCAGGTTTGGCTCCATATCCGGCATCAACTAGTAAAACTTGCCTAGCATACAAGGGATATGTATGTAAGCTACACTAGGTATTAAATTTCATGACTAAAATAATGAGCTACACAAGTTTTATTTTACCTTCAGGAACACGAAGACCATTTTCCCTCTCTAAAGCATCCCGTAAGACTAGAGCGTCATGGGCTGTCCCCTCCCAACCGGCCAAGACAAATGTGAATCGAAGATTAGAATCTACAGCTGCCATGACATTTTGAGTAGCATAACTCTTTCTACCATGAAAGGAAGCCTCCTTGTGTTTACGAACAGAGGCTCGCACATGTGTGCCATCTATTGCTCCAATACTGTCACACCCGATTTACAAAGATGTAAACCGAGCAATCATATATGCGCCAGGATCAAGTCACGCATATATACAATAGAATTATCAAGATATCACAACACATATCACGAAATAAAAGCATATAAATTGTAAATGAATTCTTTATTACAACCGAATCAAGAATCGGTTCAAGGAATGCGGAAGCGTAAAATAAATACATGAATAATAGGGCGCCACAGGGACGTCGGCTGGGAGACAAACGCCTAGAAGTCGTCGAGTCCGCTGATGTAGTCCTCCACGTCACCTGGTACTGAGCAGCAGTCGAAGACATCACAAAGAGAATAGAAGAGTAGAGAAGGCAAGTGTGAGTACACAACTTGTACTCAACAAGTATAACACAAACTATGAGGCTCTACGATTAGCTGACTCAACTGCGTTAGCTTTTAATCTGGGCAAATTTTATTAAAGCTATTTACTACAAGTGAATGAATTACCATAACCTAAGTTACTGAATAATTAATTAAACTTACTCATGAATCTACTGAAATCCAAGCCAAACCACCAAAGATAAACCCCACTAATCAGACGGAGGATCTGGGCCGCTTATGACCGTGAGCACGGCTAGTATACTAGTTTTACACTCTTGAGAGGTTGCACATCTTTACCCACAAGTCGTGAGCTACGCTAGTTGTTCATCACACTTCCTTAGGTGAGATGACTAGCAAGCGCACTATGAGACCATTACAAAGGACCACGTTAGTAAGGTGTAACCGCTAAGGTTTCTGGATCGGCGGTTCAGGGCTGACGCGGGCGAGGGACGGTGGCGCTGGGTCGCCGGAGCGACTTCCCGCGGCGGCGCGTCGCCGGAGTGCACCGAACTCGGTGCTCCGGGCCGGGATTCGAATGGGGATTGAGTCAGGGAGGATCACCACACCATGCGTGATTGACCTAGGGCATTTGCGGGCCTCAGGGTGCTTTGGGCATGCGCGCGCAGCGGCGGGGGCGGTTCTGTGCGGCGGCACTTGCCAGCGTGCGGCGTTCCGGCTGCAGGAGCGGGCTATGATCTACGACATCTAGCGCAAAAGGGGCAGGAGAGGGCGCTGGTGCTCACCGAGGGCTCGGATTGGTCGGAGAAGCAGCGCAGGGTGGCCGGCGGCATGGTCCGAGCGGCGGGTCGGCATGGAGCTCATGGAGGAGGTCGATGCAGGGGTTCCCCAGGCTCCTGGGCTCCAAGGTTCGGCTCGGGGAAGACCTGCGAGGGTGCTACGGGGGTCAGGGAGGTCCGGGGATCGCCGGCGGTGAGGGATAGAGGTGGCGGGGCAAAATACCAGCGGCGGTCCTCGGGTGCAATTCCGGCCGTTGCACGGGCTGGGGTCACAGGTGAAGGCCTCGGGAAGCTTCCTGGCACCGAGGCGGAGCTACTGCGGGGTCTCGCAGGGGTGGAGGTGCAGCGGGGCAGCGGTTCCACGGTGGAGCAGGGGGTGCTGCGCGGCGGAGCAAGACGGGCGGTGGCACTAGGGTTCGATGGCGGCCGTAGGGTTTAGGGTTAGGGTCCTGGGGGGGTTGGGGATCCTATTTGTAGGGCGGCGGGGCATCCTCAGCGTGCGGGCCCGGCGCGAGGGCTCGCCGGAGATCTCGGAGGACTTGGGCGCGTCGGGGAAGAAGGAAAGGAGGAGGAATAAGCGCTGACGAGTGAGGCCGAGCGGTCAGAGGGGGAGAGAGAGAGAGCGCGGGCGCTGCTGGGCCGGCTGGAATGGGCCGCGGGGCGAGGGGAAGAGTGGGGGAGGCGGGCCGAGCGCGGGGAGGGAAAGGGGAATGGGCCGCAGGGAAGGGAACCGGCCCAAAGGGGGAGAGAGGGTATTTCTTTTCCTTTTTATTTTTTTCTGGTTCTTTTGAAACTCAAATCTATTTGAACTCAAATGAATTTTTGAATTCAAACCCTCTGCACTCACTCAAATAAAACATATGCACCAGCATGAATGCACAAACATGTTGAACCTAAAATAAATTGTAATTCTTTGTGAATTAAATTATAATTAAATGCAAGCTAAACAAGGAAAAACCTTAGAAACTTTATTAAAGCCAATTAAATTTAGTATAAAGCAGGAAATTTACATTAGGGTGTTACAAACCTACCCCCCTTACAGGAATCTCATCCCGAGATTCAGATAGGCTGGCTAGCAAAGAGATCGGGGTATGTCTTCCTCAGCTCATCTTCTCGCTCCCAAGTAGCCTCATCCACTGTGTTATGACTCCACTGAACACGGCACATCTTGATCTTCTTGTTCCTAGTAACCCTCTCAGACATCTCCAGAATCTTCATTGGATGCTCGGTATAGGTCAGATCCTCTTGTACATCTAACCCTTCTAGTGGTGCTTGCTCTTCCGGCACTCTCAAGCACTTCTTCAGCTGAGATACATGAAGACATCATGCACTCCTGAGAGACTGGGAGGTAATTCCAAACGGTATGCTACCTCACCCTTCCGTTCCAACACCTTGAACGGACTGATGTATCTAGGGGCTAACTTCCCCTTCACATTAAACCTGCGGATTCCTCTCATCGGCGAGACCTTCAGGTACACATGATCATCCACCGCAAAGGTCAAATCCCGTCGACGGATATCCGCATAGCTCTTCTGATGAGTCTGTGCAACCCTCAGATTCTCTCGTACCTGCTGTACCATCTGTTCTGCATCCTCGATAATATCCGGTCCGAACACCTGCCTCTCGCCAATCTGATCCCAATACAGCGGAGTTCTGCACTTCCGTCCATACAAGGCCTCGAAGGGGGACTTCTTCAAACTGGCCTGATAACTATTGTTATATGAAAACTCTGCAAATGGCAGGCATTTATCCCAGCTGGTACCATACTAAATAGCACAGGCTCGAAGCATATCCTCCAGCACTTGGTTGGTTCTTTCTGTCTACCCGTCTGTCTGAGGATGATAGGCGGTACTGAAATGTAGCTTCGTATCCAACGAATCATGCAGCTGCTCCCAGAACCGTGAAGTGAACTGAGATCCTCGGTCAGATATGATATTCTTCAGAACACCATGCAGATAGACGACCCTGGAGATGTACAACTCTGCGAGTCTAGCACCGGAGTAAGTAGTGTTCACCGGAATGAAGTGGGCAACCTTCGTCAACCGATCCACTACTACCCATATAGAATTGTACCCTTTCTGAGTACGAGGAAATCCAACAATGAAGTCCATAGTGATCTCCTCCCATTTCCACTCTGGAATCTTCAACGGCTGCACTAGACCTGCTGGCCTTTGATGCTCTGCCTTGACACGCTGACAGGTGTCACAGATAGCCATGTACTCTGCAACGGAACGCTTCATCCCATACCACCAGAATCGTTCCTTGAGGTCATAATACATCTTCATGCTACCCGGATGAATGGAATATGTTGTATCATGAGCCTCACTCAAAATCAGCTTCCTGAGATTCTTTACATCTGGCACACACATCTGGCCCTTGTACCACAAGGTACCCTGATCATCCTCTCTGAAATGAGGTGCTTTGCCAATCTTGAGCAGTTCACCGATCTCCTGTAGCTTCTTATCTTCTTTCTGATGCTGCCTGATCTCTGCCTCTAGAGTGGGTTCTGCCTCAAATGATGCACTCGAGGTGTGATGCAAGAAACCCAGACTCAACTGCTCAAACTCCTCGCATAACTCTTGAGGCATCTGAAAAGCCACGGTCATGTTGACATAACTCTTCCTGCTCAGAGCATCTGCTACAACATTGGCCTTGCTTGGATGATAATGAATCTCCAGGTCATAATCCTAGACTAACTCTAACCATCTTCTCTGCCGCATGTTCAGCTCACTCTGAGTGAAAATGTACTTGAGGCTCTTGTGATCGGTGTAAATATCACACCTTTGCCCAAACAAGTAATGCCTCCATATCTTCAGAGCATGCACAACTGTGGCTAACTCCAGATCATGCATGGGGTAATTCAGCTCGTGCCGGCGCAACTGCCATGAAGCATAAGCTATAACTCTGCCTTCCTGCATCAGAACGCAACCAAGACCATCCTTCGAAGCATCACAATACACTGTGAATCTCTTGCTCTGGTCTGGCAGAGTAAGGACTGGCGCCGTAGTTAACCTCTTCTTCAGCTCATTGAAAGCCATCTGACGCTCATCAGTCCAGGAGAAATCCACACCCTTCTCTAGCAAAGAAGTCAAAGGCTTCGCAATCTTGGAGAAATTCTCAATGAACCTCCGATAATATCCTGCTAAGCCCAGAAAGGAACGAACTTCCTTCACAGTATGCGGCACCTCCCAGTCAAGCACATCCTTCACCTTGCCGGGGTCCACCACAATACCTCCCTTGGAGATGACATGACCGAGGAATGGAACCTCGTCAATCCAGAATTCGCACTTGCTGAGCTTGGCATACAGCTTGTGCTCTCTCAACCTCTGCAACACGAGCTTCAGATGCTTCTCATGCCCTGCCTCTGACTTGGAATATACCAGGATGTCATCAATGAATATCACCACAAAGGTGTCCAGATAATCCATGAAAACCTTGTTCAGTAGATGCATGAAGAAAGCTGGAGCATTGGTCAAGCCGAAGGACATGACCGTATACTCGTATAGCCCATACTTGCAGGTGAATGCCGTCTTCGGGATATCCTCAGGACAAATCTTCAGCTGGTGATAACCCAAACGCAGATCAATCTTCAAGAATACACAAGCACCCTGAAGCTGATCAAAGAGATCCTCAATACGGGGTAATGGATGCTTGTTCTTGATGGTGACTGCATTCAGATCCTGATAATCTACGCACATTCTCTTCACACCATCCTTCTTCTCTACAAGCAATACAGGAAAAGCCCAAGGAGAGAAGTTGCGACGGATATAGCCCTTGGCTAGCAACTCGTCGATGGTCTTCTTAACTTCCTCATGCTCAACGGGTGCCATATGATAGGGCCGTTTAGCAATAGGAGCTATGCCAGGCAAGAGATCAATAGAAAACTCAATGTCGCGATCAGGTGGCATACCTGGCAAATCATCTGGAAAAACATCCGGGAATTCAGACACCACGCGAATACCATCTGTGGGTCTAGCCTCCATCTGACAAAGAAATCCAGAGGGCTCCGAAGCACTGACTGTGACTTCCTGTCCATCCGGTGCTAACAAGTGGACAGTCCTCTGAGCACAATCAATTCTGACACCCCATCTAGCAAGGGTCTCCATTCTCAAAATCACATCGATACCCTTGGTGTCTAGCACCATCAGATTTGCACTGAACTCTACCCCCCTTATGGCAACACTGACTCCGGGGCAGAAGATATGAGACCTCAACTGCCCTCCCGGTGAAGATACTAACATGCACCTCTTTAATGTGCTAGTACGAATACCATGATGCTCGACAAAAGACTGAGTAATGAAGGAATGCGTAGCACCAGTATCGAAAAGCACTGTAGCAAGGTGGGTATTAACCATGAACGTACCAATAACCACGTTGGGAGCCTCGCCCGCCGACTCGGCCGTCACGTGGTTCACCCTGCCCTGTGATGGCACCTTGGGCTGAGCTGGGCGCCCCTGCGGTCCAGACTGCGCCTTCCGGGGATTGGGATTAGATCCCGCGTACCGTTTCGCCCAGAACCGCCAGATCAGAAGCCAACACCTGAGATTAGATCTAGGTTAAGATGGGGTCCGGAGCGTCAGATCAAGATCCGACGGCTGAGATGCATAGATACCAGTTCATGGATTGGTTTAGATCCGAGCCATTAGATTTAGATCCAGTGGCCCAGATTAGAAGATACTGGTTCGCCCCGGCGCTTTTATTAAAGAGCCCCTGGGATTATTAGAAACCAACCCGCAGTCCACGTTAGTTCAAAAGTAATTCCATTTAAGTCCTGTTTTTAGCGTCTAGGCCCCTGAGCTTCTTAGATATAGAACCCGCCATCCAGCCCCTGTGTTTTTGCGTGTTAGACCCTAGGTCTAACCTTTAATTATGCTTAAGTCCCTATTTTTTGCGCAGAACCCCCTCGAAACTTCAGTTTTCTCGCAGTTAAGCCCCTAGACCTTGTTTTAGCTCTAGTTTTCGCGTCTTAGCTCCGTTTTAAGTGGTTTTTACGCTCACGCGATCGTTGTAAAGCGTAGAATAGCTTTAGCTTAGTTTTGTGTGCTGTTTTATTGTATTTTTGTACTGTTTCTTATCTTTTGCCATTATTTGCGTGTATGTGCATGTGTGGACCATGTTTTGACGTTACAATCGTGAGTAGACGTTGAGCCACCAGAGGAGTACCAGGAGCCACCTTCTTCAGACGCCTTTGAGCAGCAGCAGGAGAACTTTGAGGAAGGCAAGTATAAGATGAACATCCTATCACTTTTAAACACAATTTCATACTGCATTTTAATACTGTATGCCTATAAGGATTTCCTAGCCACTTTAATCCTTTATATATAAATACCTTGGGTTGCATTTTGGTTAAGTTGTGCTAGGTGCTGCGCTCTCACACATTATGGTCCTTTTTAATTAAATTTGATTAATGGTATATGCAACTCGATCCTAAGAGTGGCCCTCTATGCTGTGTGCTTGAGCGGCTCATGTCTCGTTAAAATATGTTTTTATAGGAACATGGTTTAGGGGGGGGCCAGCACGGTGCTTAGTGCTTGGTTGGCCACTCTCCATAAGGACTGGTTCATAGAGCGACAACCTGGGACAACCGCGCAACCACAAGACTGGAATGGGACGGTCTTGACTTACTAATTAGGACATTTTGGTTTGGGAGTAACTTACCTGCGGGGCAAGAGGGGTGGTAAGCTTCAATGGTCCCTACTCCTCCGGCTTGGTCTATGCTGTGTGCTTGTACCCCCGTAAGGTGGGCCCCATCGTCGCCGATCCAGAAACCTTAGCGGTTACACCTTACTAACGTGGTCCTTTGTAATGGTCTCATAGTGCGCTTGCTAGTCATCTCACATAAGGAAGTGTGATGAACAACTAGCGTAGCTCACGACTTGTGGGTAAAGATGTGCAACCTCTTGAGAGTGTAAAACTGGTATACTAGCCGTGCTCATGGTCATGAGCGGCCCAGATCCTCCGTCTGATTAGTGGGGTTTATCTTTGGTGGTTTGGCTTGGATTTCAGTAGATTCATGAGTGATTTTAATTAATTATTCAGTAACTTGGGTTATGGTAATTCATCCACTTGTAGTAAATAGCTTTAATTAAATTTGCCCAGATTAAAAGCTAACGCAGTTGAGTCAGCTAACCATAGAGCCTCATAGTTTGTATTATACTTGTTGAGTACAAGTTGTGTACTCACACTTGCCTTCTCTACTCTTCTATTCTCTTTGTGATGTCTTCGACTGCTGCTTAGTACCAGGCGACGTGGAGGACTACATCAGCGGACTCGACGACTTCTAGACGTTTGTCTCCCAGCCGACGTCCCTGTGGTGCCCTATTATTCATGTATTTATTTTACACTTCCGCATTCCTTGAACTGATTCTTGATTCGGTTGTAATAAAGAATTCATTTACAATTTATACGCTTTTATTTCGTGATTTGTGTTGTGATATCTTGATAATTTTGTTGTATATATGCGTGACTTGATCCTGGCGCATATATGATTGCTCGGTTTATGTCTTTATAAATCGGGTGTGACTAATACAATCCTATTATACAATTAGAATGGAAATAATATCAGAAATTACAATCTGAACTCCACCCTTAAAATGAAGGGGAGATAGGCCTCACACCTTAAAGTAAGAATCCCATCTTGGGTTTCCTGCAATTTTAGCTGGAGTTGATGTCGATGGTGGTGTAACCTTTCGTATCTCTCCAATAGCGTGAATTACTTTGTTGAAATAGCGACTAACAGTTTCACCGAACCTATAAAAATTGGTGTCAACTAACCTATTTCTAACATTGTGACCTACTGTGTTTAAAAACATTGCAACCTGCTGCTCAATAGACAAATGTATGGTGTCTTGCAAAAGGCCTCGGTCCTTAAAAAGCTTACAAAATTGGAAGAAAGATGCTCTATTAAGTCTAAGCATATTGACACAAGTTACATCATTCTTCCGTATCTTATTATTCAGATACTCAATTCTCATTCTATCCCTCTCCTCAATTGGAGCATAGGTAATTGTTTCTACAGGTTCACGGCGTTTTCTTTTTTAGATTGAATAACTATGGCCATCATTGAAAGTAACATATGCATTGCAGCTGTGTAAACTAAAAGATGCTGCTTCTTATCCATCTAAATTATACAGAACAAAGATAAAATCAAAAAAAATTTAAGGCATAACAAATAATAACACAGGGCATATAGTCAGTAGTTGTAACATTGTGAGGCGTACACGTTACCTTCGTAACTCCAGCCAAACTTCTTCCTGCGAACTGCCAGGATCAAAACAAAAAATCATAGACCGAACAGATCAACAAATCAAAGATAGGGGCGGTGCCCCGTGGGGGGGTGGTGAAGCGTCCCCCCATCAGGGAAGACTAAAAAGTGTTACTTTATCAGTCCCAGGAGGCTGATAACACTTTTATTACATCAGACGGTACATCACCGTACAGCTCTACGCGGTAATGGGCAGTGAAGCGCCACTATCGCGAGGATTACAACTAAAACCCACACTGCTACACTAGCTATGAAAAGAGGGTCATCAGAGTCTTGCGCCATGCGGAACTCCAGCGGTGGCCTTAACCACAGGCAAGACTGGGTGCAGGATGAAACCCTACTCGACGTCTTCGGGGATGTAGTCTGGATCTTCCACTGTAAAAGTAAAAATAGGGTGAGTACAAACGTACTCAGCAACTCCAATCACACCCACGGAGGGGGTATAACAGAAATCAATGCACAGGACAATCCAAGGATAAGGTTATGGTTCATTTGCGGAAAACTTAGTTGTATGCAAAGGTTCGTTTTAGAAACATTTCCAAAACGAGTTTTCTAGTACCAAGAAGCACACGATGTTGATCCACCCAGGATCCAAGTTTTAAACCGCTACCGGACTCCCCGTCCGTCGTAGCACACGGCACAACTGCCGGACACTTTTCAAACAACTCACACCAGCCCAACCACTTCTGGAGAGAAACACTAGTTATGTGACCACACCATAACTTGCCCAATACCGTGGGCACGGCTATTCGAATAGATTTTAACTCTGCAGAGGTGTGCAACTTTACCCACAGGTGGGGTACCACAACACGATCACCGTAGTGTCGGTGCAGATCCCAACTAAGCCATTACGCACCTTAGCTAGACCGGACTAGCCACCACGGGATCCATCAAGGGGCCATTCGACCTATCTCCGAGGTTTAACCGGGGCATAAGTCACACAGAGCTTATCCCTTCTCCTTGATCACCCGTTGCTCTCAGCTCTCCTGATGGCTACCAGACTAACTAGTGGGATTTATGCTAAGCCGTTGCCCATACAACGGTCAAGTGGTTTGCACGACAGGAAACTAGGTGAGATGACACATCAACTCGGTCCTTAGGGGTGACAAGATGGATATCTCCCTTCCTTGCTCAACCACACAGGTACGAGCACACCAACAGCAATTCACATAGAAATGCCATCCATCCCGTCTGACTCATCTTTCAAAAACCACATTTTATCCCTCCCCACACGCACACATTTCTTTATAAAATCAGGTGGTCAAGGTATGGTTATCACAAACAAGGGTGGCTATCCTACCATGTTTTCAGCAAGCAAAACCATGCAATTTTATAAAACAGGCCATTGGGTTGTGTTTATAAAAGCTAGGACAGAAACATGCATCAAAGGGCGGGATTGAACTTGCCATCATCAAACCCTTGCGGGAGATCCTGATCGAGGCACTGTCCCTCGGGCTCGGGATCGCAGAACTGGTCCTCATTCGCTTGGTCACAGTCGGGACCTTCCTCGTTCACTCCGTGTCCTACGACGCAAACAAACAGGCACACAATCAAGCGAAAGAACTAAAAACTTTCATCGTTGAGCTTGAATCGGAAATAATTTAGTTACGGAGATAGGGGTAATATTTTTAGGTGGTTTCTTAATGGCATGGCTAGGACTATACTAGAAAGGGCATGGTAAAGTTTCGGGTCGATCGGAGGTCATTTGGCGCATAAAATGACGAGGTGAAGGGGGGTTCAGGGGTTAAACAAGGTTCAGGGACTTGTTCGTAAATAGTTATGCTATAGAAAGGACTTGATTATAATTTCCTGAACTATTTTGGGGTATGTTAGGAAGGTGTAGGGGTTTATTTGATATTAGGTTTACACGGCGGGGGTTGTTTTTCTAATTAACTAAGAGCAGGGGTTCCTGTAGCTAAAAGTGGCACAAGGGAGGGGATTCTTTTGGGAAAAGGGGGAGGCCAGGGGGTTTTGTGTCAAAGGGCCACCTTCTTCCTCCTCCCCTCACGGGAAACAGAGGAGAGGGAAGGGGAGCTCCGGCGCCGGCCGTCCCCGGCGGCCCGGGCTCGATGGCGGCCCCGAGGGTGGGGGAAAAGGGAGGGGAGCGCGAGGGGAACCGGTTCCCGGCCTCACCTCGGGCCGGGGCGGAGCGAGGAGGCGCGCCCACGGTGGGCAGCGGGCGGCGGTGGAGCTGCGGGCGGCGGTGGCGCTGCGGGCTCGAGGGCAAGCTGGGAGTGGCGGTGGAGGCCGTGGGGAAAGGGAAGGCGGGGTGGGGGCCTATTTATAGGCGGAATGAGGCGGTGGGGAGGCGGCCGCGACGGTGGCCGGTGCGGAGCGCCATTAATGGCGCTTCGGCTGCTTGCGGATGTCGTGGAGCGGCGTACGGGCGGCGGGGTCGTCGAGGCGTCGCCAAGCACGTGGGGAAGGGGGCTGTGCAAGCACAGTTGATGGCGCGAGCAGCGAGGGAGGGGTGCGGCAGTGGCGGCGGCACGGCCACGCGCGCGAGCGCGCACGGCGCGGCGAGGCGCGGGCCAGGGGGCGGGGCGGCGCACACCGCGGTGCGTGCACGTGGGAGCAGTGGCTGGGCCGGGCGCCAGCGGCGGACGGTGCGGCGTCGCGGCCCGGTTGTGCGCGGGTGGTGCAGCGCGTGGTGCACGCGCGGGGCGTGCGCGGCTGAGCGCAGGGGCGCGGTGCGTGCGAGGGGGAGGGTAGGCGGCCGGTGCCTGGCGCGGCGGGGCGCGGCCAGGCGGCGCGCGTGCGGGAGCCAAGCAGGGGGGTGGCGCGGGCTGAGCGGCTCTCAGGAGCAGAGGAGGGAAGAAGAGAAGGGAGGAGAAGGGAGGAGGGAAAAGAAAAAGAGAGAAAAGAAAGAGAGGAAAAGGAAAGAAAGAAGAGAGAAGAAATGGGAGAGAGAAAAAGGGAAAGGAAAAAAGGAGAGAGCAAGAGAGAAAAGAAAGGGAAGGGGGGTCGCGTCGGCGCCGATCGCGGAAAAGCGGTCGCGCGTGGTCGTCGGCCGCCGAGCGGTGCGGGATGGGACAGCGGTCAAGTTCGGTGTCGGTCAGAAAGGGTTAGGGCTAGGGTTTTGACGACGAACGGCTTTTAAACAAAGCACTCTAGCGCGTGATTTAATTTGGTGGATTTTCAGGGCGTGACAAACCTACCCCACTTAAATGAATCTCGTCCTCGAGATTCAACTGGCTCCTAAACAGATGGGGAAATTCCTTCTTTAAAGCCTCCTCGCGTTCCCAGGTTGCTTCCTCTACTCCGTGTCTGCTCTATTGAACCCTGCATATCCGTACCTCAGAGTTTCTTGTCCTTCTAGTGACAGTGTCCAGAATTTTGATCGGTACTTCCTGGTATCGCAGATCCGGCTGTAGATCTATTGTTTCCACCGGCACATGTTCTCCCTCAGGTACTCTCAAACACCTTCTTATTTGCGAAACATGAAACAGTAGGTGTATATATGACATTTCTTCTGGTAACTCCAGTTGGTATGCCACGGCTCTGACTCTCTTTAGAACCCGATATGGTCCGATGTATCGAGGGGCCAATTTTCCTTGTACCTGAAACCTCCGCGTTCCTCGAATGGGTGAGACTTTGAGATAAACGAAATCTCCTGGGTTGAAGCTTATTTCTCGCCTTTTCTTGTCTGCGTAGTTCTTTTGTCGGGACTGTGCTGCTTTCAATTTCTCGCGGATCTCCGCTACTTTTTCTTCTGCTTCTTTTATGAGTGCGGGTCCTACTAGGGCACGTTCTCCAACTTCTGACCACATTAGGGGAGTTTTGCACTTTCTTCCATACAGGGCTTCGAATGGCGGCATGCCCAAGCTGGCTTGGTAGCTATTGTTGTACGAGAATTCTGCATAAGGTAGGCTCTGCTCCCAATCATTTCCATAGGTCAGGACGCAAGCTGTTAGCATATCTTCCATAATCTGATTTACCCTCTCGGTTTGACCATCCGTCTGTGGGTGGTATGCGGAGCTGAAATCTAACTTAGTGCCCATGGCTTTATGCAGGCTTCTCCAAAACCTAGAGGTAAATTGGGTTCCTCTATCTGAGACAATTCTGCTAGGCACTCCATGTAACTTTACCATGTTTTCCACATAAAGCTTTGCCAACTTTTCTCCACCGTAATTAGTTCGTACGGGTATGAAATGAGCCGATTTAGTGAGTCAGTCCACTATTACCCATATGGAATCATGTCCCTTCTGTGTTCGGGGTAGACCCACTACAAAGTCCATTCCTATCTCATCCCATTTCCAGACCGGAATGGGTAGGGGTTGCAATAATCCCGCTGGCTTTTGATGTTCGGCATTGATCCTTTGACAAGCATCACAATGGGCCACAAATCATGCAATATCCGCCTTCATCCCATTCCACCAATATTTTTGCCTTATGTCCATATACATTTTGGTGGATCCTGGGTGGATGGAGTAGGCCGAGTTATGGGCTTCGTCCATGATTATCCGCCGAAAGTCTCCATTCCGGGGTACACAAATCCTATTCTCGTACCACAACGTTCCCTTATCGTCCACTCTGAAACCCGGCGCTTTATTTTCTCCAGTTTGTTTGCAGATCTTTATTAACTCCTGATCCAAGCTTTGAGCCTCTCTAGTTCTATCCTCTAGTGTTGATTGGATGTTCAGCACATGGCTGGAACCTCAAGGAACAATGTGCACATTTAATCGTGCCATTTCCTCGCGCAGATGATCATCTTTGGGCCCATAGGATTTCCGACTCAAGGCATCAGCTACTACGTTTGCTTTCCCGGGGTGATAATGAATTTCCAAATTGTAGTCCTTGACCAACTCCAACCATCTTCTTTGTCTTAAGTTTAAATCCGGCTGGGTAAAGATATACTTCAGACTCTTGTGGTCGGTGTAAATCTCACACTTATTTCCAATCAAGTAGTGTCTCTAAATCTTAAGGGCATGCACTACGGCTGCCAATTCCAAATCATGGGTCGGCTAATTCTGCTCATGAGTCCTGAGTTGGCAGGAAGCATATGCAACGACCTTCCCATCTTGCATCAGCACACACCCTAATCCTTGTCGGGATGCGTCACAATAAATGACAAAGTCCCGATGAATGTCCGGTAGGGTCAGCACTGGGGCGGTTGTCAACCTTTGCTTCAATTTTTGAAAACTTCTTTCACAAGATTCTGTCCAGACGAACTTCTTCTCCTTCTTAAGAAGTTCCGTCATGGGTCGGGCTATCTTAGAGAATCCCTCAATAAATCTTCGATAGTACCCAGCTAATCCAAGAAAACTTCTGATTTCACTAACATTAGTCGGTCGCTACCAGTTGGAAACTGCTT
Organism: Panicum hallii; assembly: GCF_002211085.1. NCBI lineage: Eukaryota > Viridiplantae > Streptophyta > Magnoliopsida > Poales > Poaceae > Panicum > Panicum hallii. The sequence goes on from NC_038042.1 coordinate 27,606,526, forward strand.
CGACCTTCTCTGGGTCCACTGCTACGCCTTCCGCGGTCAGAATGTGACCAAGGAAAGCTACTCTCTCCAGCCAGAATTCACACTTGCTAAACTTGGCATATAGCCTATGTGTCCTCAGCTTTTCCAATACTACCCGCAGATGTTGCTCATGTTCCTGAATACTCTTGGAGTAGATAAGTATGTCGTCGATAAAGACTACGACAAACTTATCCAGCTCATCCATAAATACCTTGTTCATGAGGTTCATAAAATAGGCAGGGGCATTGGTTAGTCCGAAGGACATTACGGTGAACTCAAACTGCCCGTAGCGGGTGACAAAAACTGTCTTAGGGATGTCACTTTCCCTAATCTTGAGCTGAAAATATCCTGACCTTAGATCGATCTTGGAAAAGTAATTGGCTTCTTTTAGCTGATCGAAAAGGTCATCAATCCTGGGGAGGGGTACTTATTTTTGATGGTAACCTCGTTCAATGCTCGGTAATCTACGCACAACCTCATACTCCCATCTTTATTCTTGACAAACAGAACTGGGGCTCCCCATGGGGACGAGCTTGGTCTGATGAAGCCAATTTGTTGCAGTTCTTCTAGTTGCTTCTTTAATTCTGCCAACTCAGAGGCTGCCATTCTATAGGGTCTCTTGGCTATGGGGAAGGTTCTAGGGATGAGGTCAATGACAAACTCTATGTCCCTGTCTGGTGGCATACCGGGAAGTTCTTCAGGGAAGACATCTGGGTATTCATTTACTACTGGGACTTCTTCTAAGGACTTGGCTTCCATGCTAAACACCATTGGGCTAGACCCACTTTCCTGGGTATGGCAGGTTACTCGTACTCCCTCGGGGTTTGTTAAGTGTACCACTTTGTCAGCACAGCCTATGAGGCCATTGTGTCGGCTTAACCAGTCCATTCCAAGGATCACGTCTATCCCCTTAGACTTAAGTATTACTAAATCTGCTAGAAATTCTACCCCACTTAAAATGATCCTTACCCGTAGACAACCTAGTTGGCATTTGATGTCGCCTCCAGGCGTCCGGGTTAATAGGGGCGTTTTCAGTAGTACTGTAGGTATTCGGTGTTGTTCCACAAAATTTGAGGATATGAACGAGTGCGATGCTCCAGAATCAAATAATACTGTTGCCAAAGCTGAGTTGACTAGGTACTCACCGAGTACTACGCCCTGAGCTCCTTGAGCTTCCTGCGCGTCGATGTGATTAACGCGGGCTCGTCCAAATGATTGCTGGGACTGCTTCGTCTGCTGACTGTTATCATTGTTGTGGATGGGTACTCGGTTGGCGCCGGTCAGGGCTGGTCTGGGTCCATTCACCGAGTTGGAGAAGGCTGATGTGGCCGGCTTATTCTTGGCATAAGGGCAATTGGCAATGAAATGCCCTGTCTCACGGTAGTTGAAACAGGCCCTAGCATTGGTGTTGTCGGATGCGACCAGGCTGGCATTACTCTGCGGGGCCTTCATGGCACTCTGGCTTCTAGGCTGTGTGTTAGGGGCCCGTGGTCCTGTCGCTTGAGATTGAGTCCTATACTGCATTGGGGCCTGAGATCTTGGTGCAGTATAGCTGAAGTTCCTCGGCTTTTGGAAACGGTCCTGTTGGCGGGCCTTACTTTCCAGGAATTTCCGTTTGTTATCCTTCCTCTCTTCAATTTTGGCCCTTTCCGTAAGGATAGCCTTGTTCATCAGGGTATTGAAGTCAGGATAGATCTGAGGGGTAAGCAAGGTCCGGAGTTCTGGGTTTAGTCTCTTCTTGAACATGTCTTGTTTCTTGTCATCGTCGTTCACTTCCTCCGGTGCATATCGGGCCAACTCCATGAACCGGTGGGTGTACTCTTCCACCGTCATGCTTCCTTGCTGCAGTGCGTGGAACTCATCCGCCTTGCGCTTCATGGTGGCCGAAGGGATGTGATAACGGCGGAACTCCTTCACGAATTCCTCCCAAGTGATGGTAGAGGCATCCTCGGCTGCAGCACAATAATTTTCCCACCAGGATAATGCTGTTCCGGTGAGTTGGTGGGCTGCCAGAAGGACTTTATCTCAGTCCTGGCATTCGAACGGTTCGAGTTTCCTCTGAATTACTCGTAACCAGTCATCTGCATCCAAAGGGTTGCAGGATCCAGCAAAGGTGGGTGGCTTGGTCCTCAGAAAGGCTGTCAGCTTGTTGTTCATGTTCTGCCCTCATGGTTGCCGGTTAACGAGGGCGTTGGCCAGTGTTTCCAGTATGAGGGTCTGGTTGTGGATTATTTGTGCCAGGTCTCCGAGGGGTGGGGGTGGTGGTAGTTGCTCTCCTCCTTGATTTTCTCCTCGGTTCTGGCTTACTTCCTGTTCCCCCTGAAGATTTTGTCCAACAGGCTGCGGTTCGGCACCAGTGGTTGCAGGGTTCCGGCTACGGGAGGCCCTTGCGACGCTTCGGGGAGCCATCTGTTGATTGGGTAGAGTGGGGTTACTATTATGTGATGTTTAAGTTGTTTAATTCGTATATAAGGCAGGATCTACCTCCTGCCAGTAGTTATATAACAAGCAGCACACAACATCACAAACAACAAGCACAAACAATTTCATTAGTGCAAGGGGGAGGTACAGCTTGGGGTAAGGCTAGGTCTCGTACTACTCATCCGGGATCAGGCACGACTTAAACAAAAGCGGCTGGGGACACATCACTAGGGTGGCGTCGGTTATTTTATTCGCGAGGCAGGCCTTCTTCTGGGGCGGAAAGCGTGAGTGATCCTTGCTCGCCATCCTCTGGATTCCCATTGGTCAAGGGTTGCGCTGCAGCATCTCCTTCGACGGCGGCAGTGGAACTTTCAGGGTTCTCGGGTGGGGCTTGTGTGTTTCCAAAGAGGGGTCCCTATCCTATGACGGGCGTCCCGAGTAAGACATGGTCTTCTCCGGTTGCCGAGACTGGTGTCCCACTTTGGGTCCACTCTAGCATACGCCGGTCTCGGGCCTGCCTGAGGCTCTCTTGGGCGACTGCTTCGCTGCTGACCGCGGCTGCGGCCCTTGCCTCAGCTTGGGCAGCTCGGATCTGCTGCAGTCTCACTGCGAGTTCTGCTTGCTCGGCTCGATGGACCTGCTCCCTCAGGAGGCTGGCTTGCCCATCGAAGAGTTGGTCCAGGGCGGCTAGATAAGTAGCCACTTGGTACAGAGGACCTTCTTCCTGGCGACGACGTTCCAGGCTTCTCATGCGTGCTTCCCAAACTGGGGTTCTGATGGCCGGCGAAAAGAACCTTACTGGTGTGGCGGCGAGGTGTCCTTCAAAAATCCGGCATAGATAACGGAGCGCTTTTCTAACGGTCAAGGGGTAGGTGTCTTGGTGCCTAAACCCTGTGGCAGTCACTCGTCATGGCTGGATGTCGGGGTAGCTGTTGCTCCTGGCGATGACCAGAATCACCCTGCAGCGGAGGGTACCATGGTGTTCGTACTCTCTGCTGTAGTACCTTGGGCGTTCCGTAACGCCAAGGCTCTCCAGGGCGTTGATCAAAAGGCTGGGAAAGCCAGGTGCAGCTTGGCAATCGCCCTGGGTCCATCCTTCCTCAGCCATCTGAAACAAGAACAGGGTAAACAGTCTTGCTTAGGTAAAAGGGAGTAGGTAACATTTATTATTACAACATGGGGGGCACCGTGTCCATGGGTACATGGTTATTAGGGTAGGGTTCTAGCTTGGAGTGCTATTCCTATCATGGGGATTCTTCCTCGTTCCTGATAGGGCGCTTCTTTATTGGGAGGTTCATCGCCTCGTCTTCGGTCTGAGTACCTTTATCCCAATGGGTTTCCTCGGGTTCCTCTTCTTCTTCTTCTATCCATCCATCTATTCCTCTACGGTTTTCGTATTCCTGCATCTGGGCTTGGAGGGCGGCTAAGGAATACTCGGCGCGTGCGGCTCTTATCCGTTGTTCTTCCAGTTCCTGGGTTGCCTTTTCTACCCCATGGATTAACTGCTTCAGTTGTGCCGCCTGTTCACGGTAGAGTGCATCCAGGCCGGTAAGGTAGATGGATACGTGGGAGACCGTATCTTCTAGGTCCTCTTCTTCTCTTCCGAGTCCTCTCATCCGGGCGATCCAAGTGCGTCCCCTTCCTTCAGTAGGTGGGAAAAATACCATAGGGGTCCGCTGAAGGTGGTGCTTGTAGATCACACGCAGTCGTCGCAGGGCTTTATGGGCGGCCTTTCGGTAGGTGTCAGGGAAGCGAAAGCCAGAGGTGGAGATGAACCAGGGGTCCACATCAGGGTAACGGGTGCTTTTTCCTACAAAGATCATCATGTCGCACCGAAGGATGCCCTTGGAGGTGTATTCTCGATAAGCATACTCCGGTGGTTCCATGACTCCGATGCGTTCCAGGCTGAGTATTAATAACTTAGGAAAGCCGGGTTCTGCGTGGCAGACTCCGTCAACCCATCCATTGTCAGCCATCTGGAACAGGGCAAAGACCAGTGGTGAGTGCTTGTGCAGGAAAAGAGCTAAGTCCAAACAAGTCCTAGGGCCTAAAAAAGGTTTTCGTTCCTAGGGTCACGTCCTACGGCCAGCCTATGGCTCTGATACCACCTGAAGCGTCCCCCCATCAGGAAAGACTAAAAAGTGTTATTTTATCAGTCCCAGGAGGCTGATAACACTTTTATTACATCAGACGGTACATCACCGTACAGCTCTACGCGGTAATGGGCAGTGAAGCGCCACTATCGCGAGGATTACAACTAAAACCCACACTGCTACACTAGCTATGAAAAGAGGGTCATCAGAGTCTTGTGCCATGCGGAACTCCAGTGGTGGCCTTAACCACAGGCAAGACTGGGTGCAGGACGAAACCCTACTCGAAATCTTCGGGGATGTAGTCTGGATCTTCCACTGTAAAAGTAAAAATAGGGTGAGTACAAACGTACTCAGCAAGTCCAATCACACCCACGGAGGGGGTATAACAGAAATCAATGCACAGGACAATCCAAGGATAAGGTTATGGTTCATTTGCGGAAAACTTAGTTGTATGCAAAGGTTCGTTTTAGAAACATTTCCAAAACGAGTTTTCTAGTACCAAGAAGCACACGATGTTGTTCCACCCAGGATCCAAGTTTTAAACCGCTACCGGACTCCCCGTCCGTCGTAGCACACGGCACAACTGCCGGACACTTTTCAAACAACTCACACCAGCCCAACCACTTCTGGAGAGAAACACTAGTTATGTGACCACACCATAACTTGCCCAATACCGTGGGCACGGCTATTCGAATAGATTTTAACTCTGCAGAGGTGTGCAACTTTACCCACAGGTGGGGTACCACAACACGATCACCGTAGTGTCGGTGCAGATCCCAACTAAGCCATTACGCACCTTAGCTAGACCGGACTAGCCACCACGGGATCCATCAAGGGGCCATTCGACCTATCTCCGAGGTTTAACCGGGGCATAAGTCACACAGAGCTTATCCCTTCTCCTTGATCACCCGTTGCTCTCAGCTCTCCTGATGGCTACCAGACTAACTAGTGGGATTTATGCTAAGCCGTTGCCCATACAACGGTCAAGTGGTTTGCACGACAGGAAGCTAGGTGAGATGACACATCAACTCGGTCCTTAGGGGTGACAAGATGGATATCTCCCTTCCTTGCTCAACCACACAGGTACGAGCACACCAACGGCAATTCACACAGAAATGCCATCCATCCCGTCTGACTCATCTTTCAAAAACCACATTTTATCCCTCCCCACACGCACACATTTCTTTATAAAATCAGGTAGTCAAGGTATGGTTATCACAAACAAGGGTGGCTATCCTACCATGTTTTCAGCAAGCAAAACCATACAATTTTATAAAACAGGCCATTGGGTTGTGTTTATAAAAGCTAGGACAGAAACATGCATCAAAGGGCGGGATTGAACTTGCCATCATCAAACCCTTGCGAGAGATCCTGATCGAGGCACTGTCCCTCGGGCTCGGGATCGCAGAACTGGTCCTCGTTCACTTGGTCACAGTCGGGACCTTTCTCGTTCACTCCGTGTCCTACGACGCAAACAAACAGGCACACAATCAAGCGAAAGAACTAAAAACTTTCATCGTTGAGCTTGAATCAGAAATAATTTAGTTACGGAGATAGGGGTAATATTTTTAGGTGGTTTCTTAATGGCATGCTAGGACTATACTAGAAAGGCGTGGTAAAGTTTCGGATCGATCGGAGGTCGTTTGGCGCATAAAATGACGAGGTGAAGGGGGGTTCAGGGGTTAAACAGGGTTCAGGGACTTGTTCGTAAACAGTTATGCTATAGAAAGGACTTGATTATAATTTCCCGAACTATTTTGGGGTATGTTAGGAAGGTGTAGGGGTTTATTTGATATTAGGTTTACACGGCGGGGGTTGTTTTTCTAATTAACTAAGAGCAGGGGTTCCTGCAGCTAAAAGTGGCACAAGGGAGGGGATTCTTTTGGGAAAAGGGGGAGGCCAGGGGGTTTTGTGTCAAAGGGCCACCTTCTTCCTCCTCCCCTCACGGGAAACAGAGGAGAGGGAAGGGGAGCTCCGGCGCCGGCCGTCCCCGGCGGCCCGGGCTCGATGGCGGCCCCGAGGGTGGGGGAAAAGGGAGGGGAGCGCGAGGGGAACCGGTTCCCGGCCTCACCTCGGGCCGGGGCGGAGCGAGGAGGCACGCCCACGGTGGGCAGCGGGCGGCGGTGGAGCTGCGGGCGGCGGCGGCACTGCGGGCTCGAGGGCAAGCTGGGAGTGGCGGTGGAGGCTGTGGGGAAAGGGAAGGCGGGGTGGGGGCCTATTTATAGGCGGAATGAGGCGGTGGGGAGGCGGCCGCGATGGTGGCCGGTGCGGAGCGCCATTAATGGCGCTTCGGCCGCTTGCGGCCGTCGTGGAGCGGCGTGTGGGCGGCGGGGTCGTCGAGGCGTCGCCAAGCACGTGGGGAAGGGGGCTGTGCAAGCACAGTTGATGGCGCGAGCGGCGAGGGAGGGGTGCGGCAGTGGCGGCGGCACGGCCACGCGCGCGAGCGCGCACAGCGCGGCGAGGCGCGGGCCAGGGGCGGGGCGGCGCACACCGCGGCGCGTGCACGTGGGAGCAGTGGCTGGGCCGGGCACCAGCGGCGGACGGCGCGGCGTCGCGGCCCGGTCGTGCGCGGGCGGCACGGCGGGCGGTGCGGCGCGTGGTGCACGCGCGGGGCGTGCGCGTGGGCATGGGCGGCCGAGCGCAGGGGCGCGGTGCGTGCGAGGGGGGGTAGGCGGCCGGTGCCTGGCGCGGCGGGGCGCGGCCAGGCGGCGCGCGTGCGGGAGCCAAGCAGGGGGGGTGGCGCGGGCTGAGCGGCTCTCAGGAGCAGAGGAGGGAAGAAGAGAAGGGAGGAGAAGGGAGGAGGGAAAAGAAAAGGAGAGAAAAGAAAGAGAGGAAAAAGGAAAGAAAGAAGAGAGAAGAAATGGGAGAGAGAAAAAGGGAAAGGAAAAAAGGAGAGAGCAAGAGAGAAAAGAAAGGGAAGGGGGGTCGCGTCGGCGCCGATCGCGGAAAAGCGGTCGCGCGTGGTCGTCGGCCGCCGAGCGGTGCGGGATGGGACAGCGGTCAAATTCGGTGTCGGTCAGAAAGGGTTAGGGCTAGGGTTTTGACGACGAACGGCTTTTAAACAAAGCACTCTAGCACGTGATTTAATTTGGTGGATTTTCAGGGCGTCATAGGTGGCCAGGGGCCGGCGCCGCGCGGGGGAGTCGGGCGGTCACCTGGATCCGATGGTGCCGGGGGGGGGGGGGGTGCGGCGCTGCGCGGGGGAGAGGAGGAGAGGGGCGGTCACCTGGCAGCCGGGGGGGGGGGCGTCGGGGGGTGAGGGGGACGGTGCCCTATCTCGCACGTGCGGGAAAGAGGAACGGGAGCGCTCGCGTCCGGTTGGTTTGAGCGAATGGTATGATTCAGCATATTAGGCGAATATTCGCATCTTTTGGCTCCCCGAGCCACTCCGCTCCGCTCCATTCTGATGCGCTCCCCAACCAAATACACCCTAAGGGAACTCGCCCGCGGGGAGGTCGCCGGAGAGGAGCTCGCCGGGCTTGGACTCCCTCTCTTCCTCCCCATCGCCTGATGCTTCGTTCCGTGCCCCCCGCCGGTCATGTCCGCCGCCGCCGCCGGGCTTGGACTCCTCTCGAAGTCTCCATGCGAGTCGACGTGGGCAGAAGGATGCGAGTTGTTTAATTTACCACTTTAGTATAAAATGTTTACCAATACCAAGACGGAAAAGTGCCCTTGCATAGCTCAATGGTAGAGAGGCGCGTCCCTATTAACTGGTGCAGGGTTCGATCCCTCGATTTGCATCCTTTTTTTTTTGCTTTTTGGGTTATTTTCTAACATGTGCTATATTTTAACTGTTTTTATGTTTTAATTTTAGGGTGAAAAAAGATTTTTTGTAATTTGTTTGCGAAACCATTTTTTATTTCCACTTATTGCTTCAAAAACTTATTGGTGCCTTTATATCTATTGCCATGGGAATACCATGAGACTCAGGCATGTTCTTCGATCCCTCAATTTGCATCCTTTTTTTTTTGCTTTTTGGGTTATTTTCTAACATGTGCTATATTTTAACTGTTTTTATGTTTTAATTTTAGGGTGAAAAAAGATTTTTTGTAATTTGTTTGCGAAACCATTTTTTATTTCCACTTATTGCTTCAAAAACTTATTGGTGCCTTTATATCTATTGCCATGGGAATACCATGAGACTCAGGCATGTTCTTCATCCGGTTTACGCAACAGCATCCTGAATCCTGTTGTCATGAACCACGCCAAGACATGCCACATTTCAAGTGAAATATACTAGTCCCAAATAAAGATGTGCGACTCAATCTCAACTATTCCTCTTTGCTTTGTTCCTGCGTATACATCACCCGCACCTGAAGTAAAAATTTCTCGGTAAAAAATTATTCATCAATTATTCTGTTCACATGCATCGTATTGATTGAATCCATTTCACATTGAAGGACTAGCACTCAAACTACAAGTGAATTTGACTACTTTTATCTTTTTGAATTGAATTGTTCAGTACTTGCAATACAATGGTATCAAGGATGTCAAGTTCAAATCCCAGTGAACATGATTGAATAAAATAATTACAGACGACTCATATTTTTACATTAGTGCCCTTTAAGAAGCCTGCAATCAAGGGATGGAGAGGAAAGGCAAATTTTAATTTTTCCGACTTGAGAAAGCCAGCACGCTGCGCATGCTATTCTCGAACAAACTATGAGATGACCAGTAGTATCACGACATGATGAATGAAGATCGGCTGTGTAATGGTCACATGTAAATATTTTTACAAATTATGAATGAACAAACTATGATGATATATAATGATAATGGTAACATGTAAATATTTTTATTCTCAATTTTGAACCACTGTGTTCCAACTTTAATTTATAAAGCAAAAATATATGATGGTCAACTTTATAGATTCATGTAAAGACTTTATTTTCAGTTTTGAACCACTGTGTTTCAACTTTATAACACATAGACTTTTTTTTGAGATAGCAGCGGCAAAACAAAAACATGACTGAAATTTTGGAGGCAAAACAAAGCGTTTCGGCGGGTATAAACCCACCACACCCGAAAATTTGGAGGTAAAATGACATTTCTGTCGAAACATGTCTACAATGCTTTGCTCCGCATCAAGGGCAAAATGGTAAAACCTGCCACCGAGTTATCTATACCCTGCTTCCCCGTACCCTAGTGCCATTCCAGACCTTTCCCCTTCTCGGCCGCCTCCACCCTTCCCCTCCTCTGCGCCTCCCTCCTCTGCACCTCCACCCTTCCCCTCCTCTGCCGCCTCCACCCTTCTCCTCCACCACTGCCAGGTTCTGCTCCCCGACCCTCCCCTTCGCCGACCACCAAGATGCCTCCTGGTCGTAAGCGGGGAACAAGCAAGGCCCTAGCAGCAGGTAAATCCATACGCCGTGCCACTTCGATTTGTTCTAGATTCGAGTTGTAAATGTTGATTAGCATGATTGGTGGAAATAGATGCTAGGGCTTGCTGGTTTGGGGATTAATTGTTGGGAAAAATGCTAGGGTTTGCTGGTTTCGGGATTAGCTGGGGGAAACAAATGCTAAGGCTTGCTGGTTCGACGATTAATTGGGGAGAAAGATGCTAGGGTTTACTGGTTTCGGGATTAGTTGGGGGAAACAGATGCTAAGGCTTGCTGGTTCGAGGATTAATTGGGGGGAAAGATGCTAGGGTTTGCTGGTTCGGGGATTAGTTGGGGGAAACAGATGCCAAGGCTTGCTGGTTCGAGGATTAATTGGGGTGAAAGATGCTAGGGTTTGCTGGTTCGGGGATTAGTTGGGGGGAACAGATGCTAGGCTAGCTGATTTCTGATTTTGAGTTTCTGATGTGATGTGTGATTTTGCAGTACGTAGTACTGGCCACTTATTTTTTCCTTTCTGAAATAATGCATGTGACTCATGAACAGTATGCCATTGAGTCCTATCTGTATTAGTACCAGTTTGTTCTTATGTCCGATCTGGGCATACTAGTGTTCCTAGAGTTGATTTGTGCATGGATTAGTTCTTTTGCTAATTGCCATGTCCCTGGTGCTTACTACTAATACTTTGCAGGCATGATGCTAAGCAGAACTTTAGACTTTGATCCTGTAGGTTTTTATGCTTTTTTGCAGACATGTTTCTAGACTTTTTTTTTCAGTTCGTAGCAGAATTTATTGGTTTTGATCCTGTAGGGTTTTGCTTTTGATGGAGTAGAACAGATCAGCATATCCATATAAATTTATTGGATTGATGGTAGAAAGGTCAACTGCTTTTGAGTTGAACTGTGCAGAATCTGTAGTTTACTAGTTTTCATCTTTTAAGCTGTGCATTGGCTATCAGAGAAGCATTGTTGCTACCTGCAAATATAATGGTATCTGGTCATGTATGCTACTCTTTCCACTAAAACTATAGGGATTACAGGCTATCTTCTTGCATTGAAATTACAGAAGCAAATATAATGCTATATGTTCATGTATGCTTAGTGTTTATATAGCCTTGTAAATGAAGCAGCTAGAGTTCTATCGTGTTTGTTGTGTGTATCTTCTAGGATGTAGTTAGAGCTCTGTCATTTTTGCTGTTTGTATCTGCTCAGAAGCAGACTTGGTGCTGCAATTGCTCAGAAGCAAATCTGTTTCTGATTTATTTAAAAGTAGGAAAGAATTCAGATAATGCAACAAGCAATTGCAGCACCATTCCATTGTGTAGCAGATCTGTTTGTGATTTATTTGCTATGCAAAATTCAGTTCATATCCTTCAAATAGTTTATACATGATTTATTAACCATTGGCCTAAGTTTACTTTTGCAACTTACTTTTGCAAGTGCAACATTATACCTGCTGCTTGATCTCAAATACCTATGGTCATGATTAATTTTTTCTATGCATGTACAGAGGAACCACTCGCTGAATATGAAAGAGTGAGGGCTCAAACAATGATGAGGAACAACCAGATATTGTGCAGTCTTGGGGTTACTACATTGGCTTCAGTTCTTAACAGTTCGAGTTGGTCTGTCTGCTTCTTAATAGAACTCTGAATTTTATTTTGCTACCGATGCCTTTGTTTTGAAATAATAGTGCAATTGACCATCTCTGAAATACTTTGCTCTCTGAGACATTTGTTAAGCTTAAGAAATTGAGTTATAAGCAACTATATTGAAACTTCAGAACTAACAGATTATAGTAAAACCTATTTTAGATGATTTGCTGTTGTATGCTAATCATTGCTAGTTGTCTATATCTATTTTTTCCAATTTTCCTACTATCTAAATTTTTTCCATTGCGGGAAATTTTTCCTATCTTACTAACATATGTCTTATAGGAGAAGTGTCTGAAGGCCAAAAGTGAATCGTGAGAAAGTTAAGTACCCTCACAAGACAGGCTCTAGGTGCTACATTGCGCAGACCTATGCCGTGGTAAGATGGAAAAACTTTTTTCATGGTCATTTTGTTGAGTTTACAAGTTGGTCACATGCTACTTCTTTTCCTTGCAATAATCGAATCAACATTTGCATAGGACATGTTTTATCCATAGTTCAATCATTACCATGAGTTAAGCAATTTTTTGCCTTTGCCTGAGGGGCTGCAGGCTATTAGCAATAAACTTGTCTATGCGTGTATCTTTCCTTGTCTGTGGCAATAACTTATTGCGCATATAAGATCAAAGTATGACCTGGCAGTAACTTACTGTGCATGTAGCCTGCTACTGGTCTATATTACTACTGCTTGCAGCATCGTCTATATATTACTCCTGCTTGCAGCATCGTCTATATATTACTCCTGCTTGCAGCATCGGTTGAGAAGCAAGCCAAAGATGCCATTCCAGGAATCTGAAGCAGCAAGGGAGAATCAAAGGGGCGAGATTGAAAGTTTGAAGAAGCAAGGAGAGGAAACAAATGCTCTTCTTCGCCGTCTGTTATGCCTCAACAGGGAGTAGGTCCTTGACTACTTGCAGGTTCACGATGTCGTCTATTTATTTTGCTACTTGTGGTTGGATAGATGTTTTGGCTCTACGGTGGATGCTATATACTTTTTGGCTGTGAGTCCATAGAGTTATCTTGGCTGTTTAGTGAACATAGAGTTATCGAGTGACTTGGCTGTTTGTTTTTGGCTGTTTATCGGATGACTTGACAAGTGACGTGCTGTTTTGAATGAATATGTTGTTTTGAAGTGATGATGAATCTGCTGTAAAATACTGTGGGCTGAAATGATGACGAATCTGCCGTTATGGGCTACAATACTGATAGATCTGCTGTTATGGACTGAAATGGCTAGGATGTACAAATAGTTAAGGCCCACTCGGAAATTTGATTTAGGCCCATTTGAAAATTGAACATTATGGGCTGAATTTGATAATAAGATTAAAAAATAGGCTGAATTTGATAATGAAATGGGCATAAAATTCAGGTTAGCCCACATTGGATTCTTTTACTATATGGGCCTTGTTGGGCCACTAAATATTTTATGATGAATCAAATTATCATAATGGAGATGTCAAATCATATTCTAGTAATCGCACATCACATGAGGCAAAAATTTTATGACGTTTTCTGTCCTATTTGGCATGTATATAGTCATCCAAGCATACGGTTTTGTGATGTTTCTTGGTATTGATTATGATGAAAATAAGCATCATAAATTAGTGATGATAGAATAAAGGTCATAAGATATATGATGAAAAAAATATGTTTTCGTTATGAAATACCTTTTATTACATGGTATAGGCGACGAATGGGTTTTCAGCATGCAAGTGTCATAAATTATGAAATATAATAAAAATATTACTTCCAGTGATATAAATGGAACGTCATAGAAGTCCACATGTGTTGTAGTGCGAATACTGCAATACTTGACAACTTTAGGTATGATTAAACTAGCAAATGTTGTATAATATTTTGTGCAATGAGGCCACTCCCCTTCCTCAATGCATCCGGATTTTCTCCATTGCTGCTTTCGCATGACGAGCACGCTCTCCTCCACGCGCTGGGCAGCATGTTACATTTCCACCTCTTCTTTGCGCTCCTTTTCTGCTGCCTCCTCTTGGCGTCTCTTCTCCAACAACTCCTTCCGCTCCGCTTCCCACTCCTTCATGCTACGCAGATACTTCTTGTCCTTCTCCTCGATCTCAGGGGTTTGCAAAACATGCAATTGTTATACTCCAAATATTACACTATCGGTGTTTAACCTCCAAGACCACCGAGGGATACCACTGAGGTGGTAGATTGTAGGTAGGGTGTCGCCGAGATCAAGAACTCGAAAGTGCAAGGAACACAAAACTTTAGACAAGTTCGGACCGCTTTGTGCGTAATACTCTATGTCCTGTGTGGTGCTTTGTATTGCCTTAGATTGATTGTATTTTTGAGGGGGTCCCTACCCGCCATTATATAGTTTGGGGGACAGGGTTACATAGAAATTCTAGCCAGATACGAGCTTAGGAGTCCTACCCGAGTACTACTCGGGTAGTTTCTGTGGCAGAACCGCCCGAATTAATCCGGCTCAAGTGCACTAACCATCATCCAAAAAGGCGAAACGGCTACCATGCACTTCAAACGGAGTAATCTGACAGTCTGTCGGGTAATTCCCGGTGCGACCACTGAATATTTCGATCGAAAGAAAGCGTACACTTGACTTGCATGAAAGCAAGCCCAGAGATTACAATATACCATAGCTTTTACCTCGCAATTACCTCACAAGTGTGATAATTATTTATTACAAACCGAGCTCATAAAACTAGTGCTTCAGAGTTCAAAAATAAAAGCTTTATTCAGAGTTTAAAAGCAGCGAAAAGAAAACACGATAATCTATCGTCGATTCGAATACCACGATGAAATCCGTACATGGCATCACTTGGCAGAGTTATCGTTGGCCAGGGACGAATCCCACTCCACGGACCAACCAGGTGGCAAGGTACAGCGCCAGTCAAACCAGCTATCATTTCTTCAAAAGACACACATGAAAACAATACCACAAGCAAGGCTGAGTATACTAATACTTAGTAAGGCTTACCCGACTAATGGTATTCATAACCGACTCCTAAGCATGCATGGCTCTAAGGCTTTAGATTTTCTTTTTCCATGGCTCTAAGGCTCTAGATTTTCTTTTTGATGGAAAGCAACAAAGAGTAAGTCCTTAATTTCAAATTTTAGCTTTATAGTTCAATTAACCATTCTAAGTGAGCATCTATATCTAACCAAATTTTAGCTTTCTAGTTCAATTAACCATTCTAAGTGAGCATCTATATCTAACCAAACATGGTGGAAAATATTTAATCATCCAACAAGTTTCATCATAACCATGGTTTCTCTTGTTACTCTATATGGCAGAAATATTAAGCAATCTGAATTACCGCGAGAAATGGACGATTTGAATCGAATTTCTTAACCTTGCAAGGCAAACCTAACACACACACCTGAAGTACCGAAGGGTCACCCCAAGCGACTTTTCCCCTTTCTTTCCGGGTTGTGGATCAGGGTCACCCTCCCCGACTACAGAGCCACGCTCTGTACTCGCATGTGTATACGCATCTGAACTTTGTTTAAGTAGGGTGAAAGTAAAGTCCACTTGCCGGGCCAATGAGGTACTTAAGCTTATCGAGTACCATATTTTCGACATGTGGTTAGTACATTTAAATGTTTTACCACCACTACCACACACTGCGGTCTTAGCATTTTTCTCTACTCAGACGGGGCCTCAACCGTGAGCATGGTACCACAGCCCCGCCTGTCGACCTTTGTTATCGCCATAATTTGATTGGGCCAAGAGATGGGCCGAGAGCAACATGGGCTGAAGGAGATCATCGTGACGGTTTGCGAATCGGCTCCTGTGCGAGCGTGTTAAGGGCCGGGATGGACGTGTATTTAGTAAGGATAGTTTAAATATAATAAGTTAGAGATTGTATCGTAATCAGCTAGGGTTAGTTAGAAAAGATCAAGTCTCCGGACTATAACGTGAGATTCAATAAAGCAATCAATCAAACATTCACAACAAACTCTCGGCGCATCGCCACCCCTTTCCCAAGGGTTTCACCAGGTAATCGACATGCTGCTCCGATCATGTTCTGCATGATCGGAGCAGCGTTGTGTTTATCTGCTTATCTTTGTGTTTCTCGTACTGAAGCATTGTTGATGGTGAGTAACACTAGTTATCTTAAACGATTATGATTCTGCATTGGTTTTGAATAATATATCTATGTTCTGCTTGTTATTCGTAATCGTTTAGCTGCCCTTGTACGTGATCCCAGGTGCAAGGGCAGCACCTTGCTCTGTTATCGCTTAGTAGATCTAATCTGTTATTGTAGTTCTTTGCATTATAAGAATTCGGTTTAATATCCGTATTATTAGGCCCTTTAAACGGGTTAAATGTTCCGGCTGCATGTTTGGTGCTTTATGGTAATCCAAGGAGGGATTGTTCTGGGAATCAACTTGTTAGTTGGTTTTTAGGACTCCTTTTGGGTTAGCGTCTTGTTATCTTTCATGTTCATTAGGCTTAACCACGCGTAGGATGTTCCGGTTACACGGTGAAAACCTTTACTGTCGTAGATTAGATTAGTTTGGTAATTAACAGAGTATGCTTTTATCTTTTCTATCGGATTCGTACAAGGTATTCGAATATTAATAGATCCGATCTGTTAAATGAGGCAATCGGCTTCTTTTAGCCGATTCTGAGAGTTACCTGAAGGTTCAACCTGGTACAAAGATAGGTCCGACCCAGTGCAAAGGCTCCATCGGCTCTTCTGGCCGATCTTGGGAGTCATTTTAAGAGCCGGTCGCGGCTCGGACTAATGTTTGACGTGGCTGTGCATGCAGGAAATTAACTGATAACGACTTCTACACCTTCCTGATCAAGTATAGGTTAGGTGGCACGCCTAGCACTTCACCAAGCCAGGGCGTGTGCTGGACTTCTGGGCCGTTGACCGAGGGACCGGGACCCACCAGCAGTCCCGGGAGCCTCCCGGCTCCTCGTGTTGCCTGTCGCTGCTCGCCGGTGGATTTTGACCGACAACAACCTTATAGTTGCAGTATGTAGTAAAATCATTCAACACCTATAGTTCTCGCGAGTGACAGGAAACCACTACCGAACGTATTAGCAGAGCATCGACTTGAACTCCTAGTTCTAATATTCATTACATAGGTGCCTAGGATCATGCAGCTAGGGTTCCAATCAACTCCTATGAACTTAATTGCACAGGTAAAAAGGAATAGTAGTTGCATAAATTGAAACATTGGGATCATGCACCGGGGCTTGCCTTCTTGGGCAAAACTAGTCGGGTGTTCTTCCAAACTTTAGTTCGGGTCTTCAGCAACTTTAGTTAGATTAAATTGAGCTTCACGCTACTCACTCTCGAACTCGGACACCAGCTCGTAGGTTCCATTGGTGAGAGTACTCGGTTCTATATGAATGCATATGTATGAGTGGTTTTAATGGTACAAGATAAATAACTATTTCACTATAAAGTAGTCATTCAAGAAAACTCAAGTTAAGTTGCCAAGCACTTTATTTTCTTTTCCTTGGGCAGTAGTACTTATCTGGATTAACTAACTTCATTAAGTAAGTGAGTCGTTTTGTCATGTCGTAAATGGCTATTTTCAACAGTAAGCATGGACTAAACAAAACTACTCGTAGAGGCAGTTTCTGAGGTTGAGATTTTTATGTAGAGCACGTTACTTAAGTACAAACTCACTATAAAATTTTTAGCCATTTTCATTCAGCAGGTTAATCATGAAAAATATATTAAACAGTTACTGCTAGGATCAAGATTTATTTGTACAGAACAAAACATGCAAGAACTGATGCTCAACATTTTACTGAACAAACTTACTTGCATGAGTAGGCTAGGTTAAATTTTGTAGGTTTTTCCTATGCAAGAATCAAAGACTAAAATTCTAGTATAAGTGGATCTAGCAGATAACAAAAAGTACTCGAAACATCTAGTTGTGATTGGAGACAGTGCATGAAATTTTTATGAAAGACTGTACTCTTAGTACAGAAGCTACCATCCAAATCTCATGAGCAGTTCTTTCCTGAGACTCTTGGAACAATTAAAAGATATTTAAACTTTATTTAAATCTACAGCTAAAATTATGTGGAAACAGTACAAGATCCTTTTACAAAGTTGTAGATCTTAACTTAAGGATCCAGAACATCTTAGTTTCTATTTTTAGGATTTTTCTATGAATTGTTTTGCATTTTCAAAGTTACATAGATTGGTTTTCAAAGTTCTAGTTTCTGGTTTACAAATGAGTCCATGAGATTTTATGGAAATCTCCCTGAAAATATTGAAATCAAAGGAAAAGGGTCCTATGTGCAGGGGAAAGGCGACGGCCAGCCAAAATTCCGGCGATCAGGGTTGCCGGCGGCGAGGGGCGAGAAGAGGCAAGAGGGGACCAAACCGTACCTGTTTGTGGCCTTGTGTGGGGAAGTGGTGGACCGAGGCGGCTTGCCGGCGTGGCACAGAACCGACGGCGGTTGCGAGTGGTGGTGGTGGCGCTCCGGTGAGGGAGAGGGCGAGGGGACCGGCCGTGCAGCTTTGGTGTGAGGCGAAGAAGGTGATGGGAGGGTTGGTTTGGACAATGTGGGGGCGGAGCGGCGCGTCCACGCACGGGTGACGGCTCGCCGGAGTTGGGGTTGGGGCGGCGAACTCAGGGGCCTCGGGTGGGGGCTTTTATAGGTGCGAAAGGGAGGATGGCAGACTGGGCACGAGCTGCTGGGGAAGGCATGACTAGAGGGCAAAACCGGGGGCACGGATGCCTTGCTGTCACCAGCAAGGCTCGCCGTGGTGCCAGTAGTGCTCGCGACAGGAAAATGCTGCCCGCGTGGAGGTTTCCTGAGGGGGAGAGTGGGATTATATGGGCCAGCGGGGGATCTTCAGGGTGCTGGCGGGTCCATATGGCCGGGCGGGCTCAGTTGAGCCGAGGTGCGCCGGCC
This sequence comes from Panicum hallii, assembly GCF_002211085.1. Taxonomy (NCBI): domain Eukaryota; kingdom Viridiplantae; phylum Streptophyta; class Magnoliopsida; order Poales; family Poaceae; genus Panicum; species Panicum hallii. Next base: position 27,624,931 of record NC_038042.1, read on the forward strand.
AGCTAGCCTGCCGGTGATGGGACAGGGCAGAGGGAGGAGAGAGGAGAGAGAAGGTGAGGAACTTAAGCGCAAACAGCAAAAATAGCAAGGGTATAGGTGAAAAGGGAGCTAAAACTCATTCTTCCCAAGGTCGAATAAAAAACATTCGAATACCATTTTTGTTCAACTTTTCAAGATATACATTTTCTCTTTATGACTATGTTCATTTGAGCAATGTATGAAAAGTTATTTTGAATTTCTAAAAACTAGTATTTAAATGACATGTCATTTCATGTGAATTTTTGCACTTTTAGCCCTTGAGTTCAACTAGACTTTTGTTGCTCTTGTTATGATAGATGTGCCATTAAACTTTTAGAGTCATTTGTGATGAACTTTGAAAGTTATAAGGGTTTGTTTGCAATGGTTCACATGTATATGCATATATACGTATACACATATACATTTGCTTGAAAGGTAGATTTTGATAGGTTGTTGTTTACTTTTATTGCTCTTTTATGCCCGATTTTATGTTATGGATCTTTGTTTAGTCTTTTAGATACTCAAGGTGTCACAGCCAACCCCCTCTTAAAAAGAATCTCGTCCCGAGATTCAGATAAATAACTAAGTGCAGAAAGTGTGTACCTTGGATGGAACCAAGAAAACTAGGAAAATTTTGATTGAGATAACTTCAGTTTCCCATGTGGCTTCTTCTTCAGTGTGATGGTTCCACTAAATTTTATACATTTTAATCACTGCCTTTCGGGTATTTCTTTCCTTCTGGTCAAGGATTTTGATGGGTTGCTCAACATAAGAGTGGTCTGGTTCCACCATGATTTCTTTTTTCTCAACAATTTTGGTAGGAACTCTGACACATTTCTTTAGTTGAGAGACATGGAAAATATCATGAATGGCTGCAAGTTGCGAAGGAAGTCGCACTCTATGGGCCAGGGGTCCACATTCTTCAATGATTTCATACGGACCAGCATAACGAGGGGCTAACATTCCTTTTACTCCAAATCGTTGCACACCCTTGGTTGGTGAAACCCAAAGGTAGACATGATCACCAACGTCGAATTCCAAGGGTTTTCTCCTCTTGTTAAAATAGCTCTTTTGTCTAGATTGGGCTGCTTTAAGATTTTCTTGGATAACTTTCACTTTTTCTTCTACCTCAACTACCAAGTCTGGTCCAAAGATTTTGCGCTCTCCAGTTTGTGACCAGCTCAATGGTGTTCGACACCTTTGACCATACAATGCCTCGAAGGGTGCCTTTTTAAGCTTGCTTGATAGCTGTTGTTATATGAGAACTCTGTTAAAGATAAACATTTATCCCAATTCTTATCATAATGAATGAAACAAGCTCTAAGCATGTCTTCGAGAATTTGATTTACTCTTTCGGTTTGGTCGTTGGTCTAAGGATGATAAGCTGAGCTTCAGATTAGTTTAGTACCAAGAGATTCTTGCAATTGTTCCCAAAAGCGTGCTACGAACTAAGTACCGTGATCAGAAATAATTGTCTTTGGTACACCGTGTAGACAAACAATACGATCAAGATATATCTCAGCGTATCTCTTGGCATTATAAGTGTGACAGTTCAAGTACTTGTAAGCTAGGCACATTATTTGTTAGTGTGAAGTATGTGCTTGTTAGTGTAAAGCTTGTGTGTGTTTATGTGAAGCTTTTAAAAACTTAAATGCGAGTAAAAGGGGTATTTTTATAATTATGGAAAAACTAGGGTTATTTTTGCAAAATGTAATTGGATGGGAGGTAACTTTAGAATAGGTGAAGGGTTGTTTTGCAAACACATTTTTCTTACTTTAAACCCTGTAAAAAAATGTATTTACACATTTTTAAACACATTTTTAAAAATGTATTTACACATACTTGAAATGTATGTGTTGAATTGTGTAAAATTGAGTGAAGTTTGTGAAAATAAGGACCCATGTGTAATTATTCAAAAGTATGAGTCCTTTTAGGCAAGTATTTGAATTACCAAAGTAACTTTCAAAGTTACTAGGGGTTAAAGTGTAAGAATGTAAGTCATCATGACATTACATGAAAACTTGCAAATAGGTCCTGAACTTTATGAATTTTACACTCATGAGGACAAAACTTTATTAAGTTTGATTTTAGTTCAAAGTTTAAAATTAAAGCTTTGTACTTTGGGTTTTTGAACTTGAACCCTAAGGCAATGTTGTAAGGTTTGAAAAATTCTACAACTTCTATTTTGATCATTTTCTCATTAGGGTTTTGGATCAGTGGGAAATCTTACTTTACAGTGAGGTCCCTAGACTTTTTGTTTTTGCAAACGAGTCCCTCGGACCCCCCTCTCTTCTTCTTCCTCTGGCGCCCCCCTGCTCTGCTCCTCTGTTGCAGCACCGCAGCCGCCGTTTCCGGCCGCCCCTCGACACCTCCTGCTTCCCCTCGCCTCCACGCGTCGCCCCAACATCTTCCCTCCGCTCGCCGCCCCTGCGCGTGCCACGACCGCCAGGAGCGCTGCCCAGTCGCCCGCTCGCCGCCGCCGGGGCAAGGACCCGAGCGACCCCTCTTGGCTTCTTTTCTTTTGCCCATGACCTTCTCCAGCTCCTGCCCGACTCATTTTTGCTCTTTCTCCTCCTGCACAGCGCCCTGTACCCCCGAACACCACCGCCGCCCTTTCGTCCAGTCCGGTGAGCTACTGGCCACCGTGGGTCACCGCTGTCGATCGCCCATTGCCCCCACCGACCCCCTAGCGAGCTTCCCCATCACCTGCTCGTGCTCACCAGCCCCTAACTGCCATCGAATTCCCGCCGAAGCCCCCCCCCCCGTCGCCATTGACCCTTCCGCCGCCGCCTCGGGTCACCGTGGGGAGCACCCCTCCGGCCATCCTCCGTCCACTACAACCCCCTGGCAAGCTTCCTCGCCACCCACTGAACCTCTCTAGCCCCACCTCGCCGCCCTTCCCGCACCGGAACCTCGCCGCCGTCGAGCTCCTCCTCGCCGCCGTTCTGCTTGCCGCGGGAAGCCACCCTCCGCCCGTTCTCCTCTCCAACCAAGGCTACCCCAAGGTTCGCCATGACCCACTGGATCTTCCTAGCACCTTCATCCTCACCGCCGGTGACTGGAGTTGCCGGAATTCGGCCGTCCTCCTCCCCTATCCCCTGTTCAATCTGGCCAGGGACTACATTACGAAGATCAAAATCATTTTAGGGTCTTTAGTGCAAAACCCAGGGGCCTATCTGTAGTATTTTGTTTCAGCTCTAGTTTTCAAATTAGTGAACTTCTAAATTCCATAGAAATTTGTAGAAAATTCATAAAAATACAAAACCAGTTTTGTTTGAATCCTTAAGTCAAAATCTACAAGTTTTATGTTGTGATCTTGAGCTGAATGTATTTGAATTGTGATCTAGGTTAAATATTAGGAAATGAGTGTTTTATTTGTATCTCATGTTATATGTATGTGTTGTAGCTGAAATTTGAATCATAGGATGTGTGTCTCAAGTAGAGATTTATGTAAAATTTGCAGATCTAGTGCTGATGCCTAGCTAAGTATTTTAAATACTTTTGTGATATGTTGCTTGAATCTCTAATATTTATTCTAGGATGATCTTGTTAGAGTTTATGGTTAAATATTTTACAGTGGTTTCTACTAGTGGAATATAATCCATGATAAAATTTTCAGAGTCAGTAGTACTTTCTAACTTAAGTTAGGAATTTATGATTTAGTTCTAAGGTTAAGTAATTTGTGCTAGATCCTATTCATGTAAAATGATGAAAATATTCTGGGGAGTTAATTTAAGGTAGTATAGCATATCCATGAAGTTTCAGGGATAATTCTTCTCTGAAACTCAAGTTATTAATATAGTTTGATGGGTTGCCTTCAGTTTTGTTTATTCTTGTGACTATGTTTCTTTTAGAGATAAATTATGGAAAAATTACAGTAGCTTAGTTGTGAATCAATCAGTACCTAGTAAAACTTTCAACCCCAGTGTTGTAGTAGTTTGATCTATAGAAATGATTCATATTTTGCACATGATTTACTTACCATATTTACCCTAGTTTAGTTGGTGCATAAAATATTCTGAAAAATTTAATATAAGTTTGTTTCTGATAACTCTTTGTATCCTAATTTTGATGGTATTAGAATCCATTGCTAACTTAGGACTTACCTAATTAATCAAAAGCTATAATTCTTCATTAGTAATAATCTAAGTTCTTTTAAGAAATAAATTAGCTGGTTTTGCAAAGTTAATAGTGATGTTTAATATAACTAGTCTGATTGTGTAGGGTAAAATGGTCTATGTTGAATCTGTGTAGCATAATAATTTTATTGCCAAACTTTGTCTGTAGATTAGTAGTTGTTAGTTATAAACCATAGTTATGAGGATAAAATAAAACTAACCCTAGTTGGTTTATGAAGTTAAACATGTTGTTTAGTGTAGCTAATTAAGTTAGTCTATACTCGATAAATGACTGCCCAGTAGAAGAGTGAATGATATGTTTGGTAAATAGAATATTTTTTTTGTTTTGCATTGTTGATAAGTTTGATAGTCTTAGCTCATATTTTTGGTGATAGACATGTATGATGTTTAGTTAACCCTTTCATACGAGTGCTCATGCCCTGCTATCGGGACCTTGTCCTTGTCTGATTTGCAATCTTTTAGGGCCCCTTTCTGTATCAAAATCCTTAGTTACCCCTCTCTGTCAGCACACTTCTATCGCCCGACTTATTGGCTGAGATATTTGGCCACACACCCCTCAGCTATACACCCATAGAACACACCCCTATCGGCCACATGCCTTTTTGGCTGCGCGTCTGTAGGACACCCATCGGCTATATGCCTACCCACCACACGCCCTCTTTAGCTACACATCCATCGGCACAAGCCCATCAGCCACATCCTCTTCAGTCTAGTTCCGCGCTTGTGGTCTCATCAGCCTAGTCCGATATTAGTGTTCTGTTCCACCTGGTTCTTGTAGCAGGTCTGGTTTAGATGATCCCATCAGCTGTACGTCAATCGATTGTTGTACTGACGTAATCAAGCCGATGCAACCACACCTAGTTACCTAGGATAACACTTAAGCACATCTCAGTTAGGCACAGTCAGTGCAGAGTAGGACAATCAGCTACACGGCTGATATGCCCCAGTAGATATAGGAGAACATTAAGGATGAAAACCGGCTACACAGCCGACCCACCAATCGGCTGAATACGCCGAGACACAGACCGTACGGATACATAGTTCGACTAGTCTACCAATTCACCATCAGCTAGTTACTCGTACTAATCAACTAGCTATGCCGATACATCACTCGACTAGTTCTACCCGATATGTAAATCGGCTAGTATGCCGATTCACCGATCAACTAGTACACGTACACAAATCGACTTAGCCGATGTTCACTAATCAACTAGTTTTGCTAAAGCATGGATCGACTATGCCGATACGCACGCGATCGGATAGATACGCCGATACGCACACAGATCAGTTAAGACACCGCTGCTTTAGGAAATACCCCTCTGCTAAAATAATCGATACCTTCATCGATCAATTAAGAAGTCGATGCACCTATCAATCGGCTACACAGGCCAAAGTACACAACTCTAGATCAGTAAGATAGCACAGTCGACACGCCTTTGTTAGGCACAACCAAGGCACATCAATAGGCTAAACCTGATGCACCCTCATCGACTAAGGCAAGCCAATGCACCAACCAATCAGCTAAACAAAAACATGCTGATAACTAGATCCAATCAGCAAGATCCTTCCTTGTTCTATCCTTGAAGCACTGTACCTTTAACGTTCCTATCCATATCAGCCGATTTGACCCCAGGTGAACTCAAATCGGCTAATCTCTTCTGCTCATATACAGAGACCGCTCCTACCGATTTCTCTTCCAAACAAAAATTAGCCGATTTCCTAAAACTGTGTAGATAGCTCCCTTCTTTACCAATTCTATCGGCTGAACCCCTGTTGTTTCCAATCGGCTCTGTTGTAATCTTCAACAAATAGCCAATTTTAATTAGTTGTCCACCTAAAGCTCTATCTAAGTTTAGTTTCAGATCTTTTTGATTGTTATATGAGTAATATGTTATATGAGTGTTGGATTGCAACTTTATCGTGAAGTAAAATAGTTTTGATCTGCACACTTTGAATGTAATGTTGCATTACATGTAGATACGACTACTTCCGCAAACGGTAACTACAAGATCTCCCAGGAGTCTGCAGAGGATGTTTCTGAAGACCAAGTGAACGTCACCAAGGGATTATCTGAAGCCCTGAACCAAAGTTCGGAAGATAATAATACTAACATCCCTGACTCCAGCCCCACCAGTAAAGGCAAGCCCCGGTGCATAACCCAGTATTTTAAATTACTTCTCTTATACAGTTTTATCCTTATATATATGCATTAAGTCTAGGAGTTGAAATGGAACCCTAGATGCATGAATCCTAGGAACCTTTGTATTGAGCCTGAGTCCTTATCGAATAGATGCTCTGCTAATAGGACCGGCAGAAGTCGGGTGATTTCCTGTCACTCGCGCGATATAGGAGTTGAATGTTTACTATTCTGCAATCACTATAAGAATGATGGATGGGGTCATGTGCAGTACCATGACTTGAAAGGTTACTCCGTCTGTGTTGATAAAGTTGTTAAGGTCGCAGTGTGTGGTAGTGGTGGCTAAGCGTTTGAAAGTACTAGCCACATACCGCGAAATATGGTAAAGCGGTAAGCCTAGTACCTGATTGGCCCGGCAAATGGACATGTCTCCACCACTCGATTAATTGGTTTCTGTTGTACACACGCACCGACGTGTGGGAGTACGTTCTGCGTAGCAGATAGGAGTACGATCATGTAGTCGCGCTACAGACGTACGTCCTGCACATTGAATGTGCGTATGGTCCTACAGTCGCTTGTGGTGGCCCTGTTCCATCACCCGGAATATGAGGAAAACGATTGCTTCGGAACGATCTTTGGATGTTCCAAGCGTGTGAGTTAGGTTTACCCTTGCAAGGTTGAAATTCGATTCAGGAATCATCCGTTTCTTGCGGAGATTGAGACTGCTTATTCCGTCTGCCACATAGAGTAATAACAGTAACTATTGTTGGAATAATCTTGATGGATGATAATCTCTATCTTGCTTGTTTAGAATAGGTGTTTACCTAGAATGGTTAATGAGACTAGAATCTGAAATCTAAAACATGAAAGTAGATCATACTCTTTGTTGCTTTTCAGTTGAAATTAAACCCAGAACCATTATAAGCCTTCATAAGTCTACTTACATGGCTAAGTATACCATGAAACGGGTAGGCCTTGCTGAGTATTAGAGTACTCAGCCTTGCAATATGACTTTATTTCAGGTAATGTCTCTGAAGACCCTACTCTTACCATGTTTTGGCCCTATGCTCTGTCTGATGGTTGGTCCGTGGAATGGGACCCGTCCCCGGCCAACACTGATCATACCGAGTGATGTCATGCTAGGGCTTAGCATGATGTCCGTATTGACGATGTGTATAGTTGTCGTGTTTTAAATTCCGCTACCGTGAACTTGAAACTTTAAACTGGTTTGTAATAATTTCTATCAGTTTGGAACTTATGCTACTTTTGGAGACTCTTGTAATATAAATGCCTGTGATATAAATTATGATGGCAACTATATCTCTAGACTCGCCTTCGTGCGAGGTACCTTGTTTGATCTTGCATTCGGTGGTTTATCGGGACGTTACCCGACAGGCCAAGGGGTTACACCATTTGAAGTACGTTGGAGCCCTTGAGAGGGGACTTGCGTACTTGAGCCGGTGTAATTCAGGTTGGTTCTGCCACAATAAGTGGTGTGTACGGGAATAAAATGAGCGGTCTTTGTAAGTCTATCAACAATAACCCATGTAGGATCGTGTTTTTGAGATGTATTGGGCAAACAACCAATGAAGTCCATACTGATGTCTTCCCATTTCTAGGATGGTATTAGCAGTGGTTGAAGTGTACCAGCTACTTTTAACTGGCTAGCTTTCACTCGTTGACAAGTGTCACACTCTGCAACATATTGGGTAATTTCCCTCTTCATCCTGGTCCACCAGAAATTTTGTTTGAGGTCCTGATACATTTTGCTACTGCTTGGATGAATAGAGAATTTGGAAAGATGTGCTTCACCAAGAATTTTTGTTCGGAGTTCATGATTTTTGGGTACGACAATGCTTCATCAAGAATTTTCTTTCGGAGTTCTTGATTTTTCGGAACGACAATGCGACTTTCAAACCATAAAACTCCCATGTGATCCTGACGAAAATATTTGTACTTCTCCTCTCCTTGAGATAGTTTCTGCTTTGATGATCTTAACACCCTCATCATGTAATTGTGCCATGATGATACGGTCATGAAGAGTGGTTTCAATAGAGATGTGATTCAAAGTTCCCTGAGGAATTATTTCCAATCTAAGTTTTTGTATTTTAGAGCTGATTGTATGATGAGGCAGATAGGCAATTGCAATGAGCTTTGCGGCTGAGTGCATCCGCTACTACATTAGCTTTGTCTGGATGATAGTGCACCTCAAGATCATCATCTTTGATTAATTTCAACCATCGCCTTTATCTCATATTCAGGTCGGCTCGTGTGAATATATATTTGAGATTCTTATGGTCGGTATAAATATTGCAATGGGTGCCTATAAGGTAGTGCCTCTAAATCTTGAGAGCATGAATGACAGCTGCTAGCTCAAGATCATGTGTTGGGTAATTCTTTTCATGGGGCCAAAGTGCTCGTGACGCATAGGCAATAACCCGATTGTCTTGCATAGGTACACAGCACAAACCAGTACCAGAAGCGTCACAGTAAACGTCAAATGGCTTGGTATTGTCAGGTTGATCTAAGACTGGGGTTGTAGTTAGCTGTGCTCTAAGGGTGTGGAAAGCTTTTTCACAATCTTCATCCCACACAAATTTTACTCCTTTCTTCAACAGTTCAGTCATAGGTTTAGCAATTCTGAAGAAATCCGGAATGAAGCGGTGATAATAACCAGCTAAACCAAGGAAACTTCGAATCTGAAGAACGGAAGTGGGAGGTTTCCAATCCATCAACTCTTGAACTTTACTAGGGTCAATTAAGATACCATTACTGGAGATAGTATGGCCTAAGAATTTCACACTATCCAACCAGAATTTACATTTGGAGAACTTAGCATATAACTGATGGTCTCTGAGGCGTTGGAGAACAATGTGCAAATGTTTAGCATGGTCCTCCTCGTCCTTGGAATAAATAAGAATGTCGTCGATTAAAACCACGACAAACTTGTCAAGCTCCGGCATAAAAACCGAATTCATGAGATACATGAAGTAGGCAGGGGCATTTGTGATACCAAAAGACATAATTAAGTATTCATATAGTTCACATCGAGTGGAGAAAGCGGTCTTTGGAATATCACATGGTCAAATCTTGATTTGATGATATCCCAAACGAAGATCAATCTTGGAGAAGATTTTTGCTCCAGTCAACTGATCGAAAAGAACATCAATTCGAGGAAGTGGATATTTGTTTTTGATTGTCACCGCATTGAGAGGCCGGTAGTCTACACATAACCTCAAACTATGATCTTTCTTCTTCACAAATAGGGCTGAGCGACCCCATGGTGAAGCGCTTGGACGAATATAGCCTTTGCCTAGAAGTTCTTGCAATTGTATTTTTAATTTTGCTAATTCCTTGGGTGGCATTCGATAGGATCGTTCAGAGATAGGTGCAATGCCTGGCTGCAGTTCAATGACAAACTCTGTATCTCGATCTGGTGGCATGCCTGGTAAGTCATCCGGGAAAACATCGGCATACTCGCGTACCACCAGAATTTCTTCTATTTCGGAGCAGACCTCAATGAGCGCACATGAATTTGTGCATTCTCGGATAGGCAAATATAGAGTAGTTGCTCCTTGGGTCGAGGAATTGATTTCAACGGCTTGGGAGGAAAGATCTAAGGTTACTCCATGCCGAGTCATCCAATCTACTCCCAAAATGATATCGATGCCTTCAAGTGCCAAGAGAATCAAGTCGGTTTTGATGATTTTGCTACCCAATTTAATTGGCACGTTTCTTATGAGTTGATTTGAAGCAATTTTACCACCCGGTGTAGCTATCATATACGACCCTCTTGTGTGACAGAAATCCAAACCCACTTTTGCGCCAAATTTTGCACTAATGAAACTATGTGATGCATCAGAGTCAAATAATATAACAACGGGCTTGCGGTGGATAGAAAATGTACCCATCATTACTGGTGCGCCATCAGGAAGCTCTGCAAGGTTGATGAAATTGATCCGCCCTCGCTTGACCTGAATAGTCTATTTCTTGCTCTGGTTTCTATTGTTGGTATTGGAGCCTTGGCCCTGAGCTTGCTGTCTGGAATGAGGGCATTCTCGAGCAAAGTGAGTAGAACTCCCACAATTGAAACATCGGTTTGTGTTGCTCGGGCGGGGTGGATGCTGTATATTCGGCCTTGGGCCATTTGGCTGTGGGGTACGGGGGTCTTGCCACACCTTGTTGCTGAGGGGGCCTGAAAATCCAACGCCCTGGCTGAGGGGCATTCTGAAGAGCTTTAGGTGCTGCATTCTGCACTAAATGATACCTCGGTGGCTGAGCACTTGAGGGTCCAGCTGGAGCCTTCCTCTTCTTTTCTGCACGATGGGCCATAATGCAATCCTCTTGGGTGATTGCCAAATTAACCAGCTCATTGTAAGTGTCCGTTTTGATGGGATTTAGACGTTCCTTGAGCTTGATATTAAGACCTCTGAGGAAACGATCATGTTTCTTGGTATCCGTGTCAGCATGATAACCCACGTACTGAGAAAGGTTGTTGAACGTCTGAGCGTACTGAAGTACAGTGCGGGTACCCTGAGTAAGAGCCAGAAACTCATTGAGCTTTCTTTCAATCAATCCTTCTGAAATATGGTGTGCCCTAAATGCATTTTTAAACTCGTCCCAGGTGATGATGTGGTCAGCCGAAAGCATTGCAAAATAGTTGTCCCACCATATACGTGCAGTACCGCGAAGCTGTTGCGTGGCAAATCAAGCTTTGTTGGCTTCAGGACATGGCAGTGTCAATAAGGCAAACTTGGATTCAATGGTACAAATCCAAGCGTTCGTATCTAATGGCTCCTCTATCTTGTTAAACCGAGGGGGCTGTGTTCCAAAGAATTTCGGGTAACCAGCAACTTGAGGTTGGGGTGCATTGTGCACACCCCACTGCTGATGATGGGGTTGATGCCCCTGAACAATCTGTTGGAGACACTTGGTTTGAGCGGCCATCACTTCCACCAGACTAGGTGGCGGCATCTGTTGCGACCTGCTGCCGCTAGCTCCGAACCCATCAGGATTGCCACGTGTTGCCCTAACCATCTAAAACATGGAGATTTATCATCAGCAAAGGCTTCATAATTCTCCCATGATTCAAAAAGATAGTACGGGAAGATGTAGAACTTGAAAGGCTTGATACAATCGGGTGTACAATCTGTGGCTGGTTATGAGAAATTTCATAACTCACGTTCTGTTTATTTGAACCCTTACAAATATTGGTGGTGATTAGGAAATTTAGTGGCCTAAAACTGTGGCATTCAATACTCCTCCGACTACTACATCTCCGACTATATTTCCAACTACCATGACTACTAATCCGACTACTATGGCTGCATCATCAACTACTTCGTCTATATTTTCGTATACCAGGACCACAACTCTGACTGCTACGGCTCCCTCATCGACTACATCGACTACATCTTGGACTGCATCGACTACCATATGGCTTCTTTGGCTACATCGCCGACTGCTTCATTATATCTACAACTCCTTTGACTACATCTTCGACTGCTTCGACAACATCTACTACGACCTCAACTACATCTTTGACTACTTGAACTGTACCATCATCTACTACGGCTACAGTTCAACTATACTGTATCTTCGACTACCTCGACTGCACATCTGAATGCTTCCACCTTATCTCCGGCTACTACGACTATACCTCTGGCTGCTTCAACTATACCTTCTACAGCTTAAATTTTGACTGTACCACAATTTTTAACTACTTCGACTGCTCTCCGACTGCATCAACTTTATCTCTGACTACTACGACTACGTCTCCGACTGCTTTAGTTGCACCTCTATCTAGTATGACTACAACTTCGACTACACTGCATCTATGACTGATTCGACTATATCTCCGACTACCTCCGTTACACTTCGTTTACTACGACAACATCATGGCCTCCTTTTATTGTATCTCCAACTAGTCTGACTACTTTTGCGACACAACGACTACATTTTCGGCTGCTTGAGCGACACTTCCAACTACTATGACTACATTTTCGACCAGTTCGACTACATCTTCCACTGCTTCTCTATTTTGATCATTTTCAGATGAACTACTGCATCATTGATTTCCAACTGCTGCCAATATTCACATACATCCATCAAGTCCTTCACTAAAGCCTACATACTTTCGAGTGTTTGAGCTTCTAGGCTACACTTCTTATATCAGGTGGTACTCAACTCTAAGCTAGCCTATTACCACCTGCCCAAAAGTTAGGCTACACTAAGAGGAGTATATGCAAAAGTACTCCAAAGTCGTTACCTAGTAGTCATCAAGGTTGTTGACAGATGACTCGCTGTGCGCGGAGTAGTGAGCTCCCATCCGTGCGGGTTGTGGGGCTACAACATCGTAGTCAAGGTCAGAAACACCATCTATCTCCTCGGGCTCCTCGTCACTGTCAACGTCCATCACGTCCGGTGGGGCGTGAAGGGCTGCTTGCTGTGCATGATGCATGTCGATATGCCCATTGGCGTCCTCCAACTTGATGTTGAGGTCATGGATCTACTCCTCCAAAAACTCAATCATCGACTCGTGCTCACCTACGGTGGTCTCAAGTGTCTGAACTTGGCCTTCAAGCTGGCCAATCCTAGCATCTCGATCACCAATCTCCTCACCCAAGTCCTGCATCTGCTCATCCCTCAAACTGACTGTCCACTGGAAGGACTGAGCAAGGTCTATCACTTGTGCCATCCCCTTACTTTGAAGGGCCTACAGGCGGCAAAGTGCATTCATGCACCAGGCTGAAAAGACTATGGTCTCCACAGGAGTCTGATCTACCAAGTGGCCTAGATGTGCCAACCTGTCAAGCCATAGAGGGTCGCTCTCACTGATTGCTGGAAACAGCCCAGCTGGAGCCAAGATCACCTCCAATGGGTGCTGCTCATAAAATGTGGTGAGCGCCTTCATTGCTGCTGCTTCCTATGAGTCAATGAGGTGGTGTCCGAGAACCTTGGTCTTGATGGCGAGCCACGCGGGGTTAAGTGGATGCTGGGGAATGGTCATGTGCACATGGGACCGACGGACACCCATCTCCATGAACTCCTACCCCACATAAAGAGGTGGATTCGGGTACCCAGCGGCGCTCAACACGCCCCACAAGATGGAGGGGAAGCCCTCCTAGTGCAGGCACGCTGAGTGCGCATGTCCTTCCTCATCCACTACCATGAGAACTGGATCAGCATCTGATTCAAAAAGACTAAAGGGTGAGATAACGAAAACTGGTGCTCAATCTAATAAACAGATTCTGGACAGTGCACTAAACTGAGCATAACTTCTACAGGTGATGTGCAAAAATTTCCAAATTTTACCAGAGAATACCTAAGGTAATTGTGCATAACTTTACTGGTCAACCCCAAAGCTAGATCAGACTCTAAGATAACTATATCCTGAAAAGATGCAATAGATCTAGAGGGTTTTCTGCGAAGTTTGCGAGGCACAGAAAAATAACAAAAAATTACAATATTTTCAGGGGTCTAAATTGCAAAAGCTCGGACAACAGGCTCCCATGGTGACCAGCAGTCACTGTTCGCCGAATTCCTGATGATTCAGGGCACGATAGGCTTTGGGAAGCGGGGGAAAAGAAAGAGGACGACGAGGGCGTTCTGTTTTATACCTTACTTGCCATGGGGATGCATCGTGGTGGTTGAATTTCACCAGAGAAGGATGCGGTGGTGGTCTGTTCCTTGCCGAGCAGACCTGGGCAGGGCTGGGCATCATGGGATGCGCGCAGGGGCGGCGACGCTCCTGGTGGTGGCGCACGGGCTTAGGAAAGAGCCATGGCCAGAAGGGGGAGTGGAGCAGGTGGGTGATGGAGGGGCACACAGGAGCTAGGGCATTGGGAGGAAGGCGGTGCACGGGTGTGTGGGGGAAGGATGCGCAGTAGGAAAATGCAAGGATGAAGGGGGCGACGACAGCCTTCGCTCGGCTCTTGTTGGCGGTGCTGCGTGAGAGGCAAGGAGGCGCTAGGATGGGTGATGCATGGCTGCGTGAGCAGATAGGATGTGAGCCTAGGGTTACGCGAGCAGGAGAGTGATGCGAGGCTGAGGGCGTGCGGCGGTAGGGTAGGGCGAAGGCTGAGGGTGCTCGCTCTTTATAGGGGGCTCGGGACCCTAGCATAGAACACACACCTCCGCACAGGCAGCGGCGCCCGACGCAATGCAAGAGTGCCTACGGCCTTCGGTGGCTGCTCCAAACAGGCTAGATTAGCCTAATTTGGCCCAAAAAGGAGGATGTGACAACTGGTGCAGACTCGGATTGGGCTAGACTAAAAGAGTTTCAGCCACTGTTAGGCTACAACATTTGACCGGCCCAAGGAAAAGAGAAAGAAGGTGAGGGGAAATAGACTGTACACGTAGACGGGCTGGACGAGATTGAACGGGCCGTTCAACAACACGAACACAAGAGAGAAAGATGGATCGTGCATGCTCAAACTTCTTATAGAGCGTGATTGTGACATTCAGGTACTTGGGAATTAAACACACTAGATTTTAGTATGAAGTTTGTGTGTTTGATCTTTTGTATGTGTGTTAAAAACTTTAATGCAAAGGCAAAAGGTCCTTTTTGTAATTCTAGAAAATTTAGGTCCTTTGGTGCAAAATGTGTGAGAATGGTAGGTAAAATCAAAATATGTAAAGGGTTATTTTGCAAGAAGCGAGTACTTACTTTTAAACCTCTGTAAGAAGTGAAATAACCCTAAGGATTCAAGTGGAGTGTAGATTTTAAATAGGATTTCTCTGAAGTTTAAAACTTTGCCAAGTTTTAAAATAGATTCAAATCCTTAACTCTTTTGAAACTAAACCTTAAAGCAAAGTTGTAGATCTTGTTAAGCTCTACACTTTTTCTTTTGGGCACATTTTCAGTTGAGCTATGGTTTGAAAGTTGTTTTGGCTTTACAGTGGAGTCCCTGTAATTTTGGAAAATTTCAAACTAGTCCTCATCGTCTACCTCCAGCCCTTCCCTCTCTCTGCTTCACCTCTACGCTCGACCGCCGCCTTCGCCGGCCGCTTTGCCAAGCCCCAGCTGCCCCACATCTCTCTTCTCCGCGCCACGTGCCCTCCAGTGCCGCGCCCGCCGCTTACCACCCCGCGCTGGCCCTCTCCCTACCCCTCCATGTCACGCCGCCGCCGCCCGAGCCGCCACGTAGGCCGCCGGGCTTGCCAGCAGCTGCTTCACACGTGCAGTGCTTCTCCTGGTCTTAAAGATTGCCCAGGAGTCCCTCTCGACTTCTTTTACCCATTTCACCACGCAGCATTGCTTCTCCTTCCTTCCTCCGCTTGACTACCCTTGCCGGAGCTCCGCCGCTGCCTCGGCTCGCCGTCATCAGCCGCCTCCGCCGCCCCACACCCACAAGCCAGTGCTCCTAGAGCACCGCTGCAACCCACTAAAGCTCACTGAGCAGTCCATTTCCATTCCCCGCGCCCACGCAGCCCGGACCACCGCGCCGATGAGCTCGAGCTTCGCCGCCGCTCGGTCTCGCCGTCGTCCCGACGCTCCACCCCCTCTCAGCCCCTGCCAAGCACACCACCAGCACCACATCACCCCGAGGAAGCTTTCTAGCCACTTTCCTGCCACCCTCCGGCACTCCAGCCACCGGAAAACTGTCGCCGCCCCTCAGAGCCCCGCCGCCCACCTCTATTCACCGTCGACTTGCCACCTCAGCCCCTCTCTTCCTCAACTCCGGCCACCCCTGTGACCGCGGTGAGCTCCTGAACCTTTTCCCCCACTTTCCCCTCGCCGCCGGTGAGCCCCCTCACCGGAATTTGGTCGCCGTTGATCGGCTTCTCTGTAAAACCTGGCCAAGAACCCAATTGCAAGGATTTCAATCTTTCCAGGGGCCTTTCTGTGGAAAAATCAGTACCCCCTCCCATTTCAAATCAAGCAAAATTTGAAAATCCATAGGAATTTGTAGAAAAATCCAAAAATTGCCAAACTAGTTTTGTTGTACTCCAGAAGTCTAGGTCTATAACTTTTGTTACAGGAGTTCAGTTTGAAACGAAAAGTTTTTAGAGTTATTTTAAAGTTTAGCAAAAGGGTATCTTGAGTATAACTTTTGCATGCTAGCTCTATTGCTTGTGATTTTTGGTGTGTAGCCTGTTGAGGGTATGAGTGAGCTTATGTGCAAATTTCACTTACAGTACTGAACCCTAACTTGAACTCATTTAAATTCATGCAAATCAAACTTGAAATGGTTTAAATTTTTTCAAGCATGTTACTAAGGTTTTCATGCTTAGATTTTTTTACCATGTAATGTTCCGTAATTGAGTAGTTCATAGTAAAGCTTTCAAGAATTTATGGCACTGTTTTGCCTAAGGTTTGAATTTAAACTTGAAATTTCAACTTAATTCAAATGCTTTAGTTTCTGTTTTCAGAAATTTATGAAAAATTCATAGTAAGCTCATCTGTTAGAAGTAAGTTTACCCACAAAAAATCAAGGCTATAGCCTTTCTGGATTTCAAAATAAAAATGAAACTTGTTAACCTAATTCAATTAATCCAATTAATTATGATAATTGAATTAAGATACAAATAGTAGGTTCGAATTCAAATTTCTTGTTTGATGAAGTTGTGTTTATCAATTTGTTAGATTGCAACTTTATCGTGAAGTAAAATTCTTAACTCAAGAACCACCTAACTCACATCATTGCATATCATGTAGAGTCAGCGACACTCGACGACGAAGTCTACGGACTAGTTCCGGAACCCGAGCAAGGGTTTTCTGAAGACCAGGTGAACATAGCCGAGGATTTAACTGAAGCCCCGAACTAAGGTTCCGAAGTCTTTGACATCCCTGACCCCAGCCCCGCTCAAGAAGGCAAGCCCCGATGCATAACCCAGTATTTTAAATTACTACACTTATACAGTTTTATACTTATATATCTATATTATGCATTAAGTCTACGAGTTGAAATGGAACCCTAGATGCATGGATCCTAGGAACCTATGTATTGTGCCTGAGTCCTTATCGAATAGATGCTCTGCTAATAGGACCGAACTGAAGCCCCGAACTAAGGTTCGGAAGTCTTTGACATCCCTGACCCCAGCCCCGCTCAAGAAGGCAAGCCCCGATGCATAACCCAGTATTTTAAATTACTACACTTATACAATTTTATACTTATATATCTATATTATGCATTAAGTCTAGGAGTTGAAATGGAACCCTAGATGCATGGATCCTAGGAACCTATGTATTGTGCCTGAGTCCTTATCGAATAGATGCTCTGCTAATAGGACCGGCAGAAGTCGAGTGATTTCCTGTCACTCGCGCCATATAGGAGTTGAATGTTTACTATTCTGCAATCACTATAAGGATGATGGATGGGGTCATGTGCAGTACCATGACTTGAAAGGTTACCCTGTCTGTGTTGATAAAAGCTGAAAAGGTTGCAGTGTGTGGTAGCTGTGGTCAAGTGTTGAAAGTACTAGCCACATGCCGCGAAATATGGTAAGCGGTAAGCCTAGTAACCGATCGGCCCGAGGAGTGGACATAACCCCACCACTCGTAATTTGGTTTTTCGCACACGCACCGACGTGCGGGAATACGTTTCGCACAGCGAACAGGAGTACGGTCATGTAGTCGCGCTACAGACGTACGTCCTGCACATTGGATGTGCGTATGGTCCTACAGTCGCTTGTGGTGGCCCTGATCCACGAGTCAGAATGAAAAGCAAATGGTTGCTTCGGAACGATCATTGGATGTTCCAAGCATGTGAGTTAGGTTTACTCTTGCAAGGTTATGAAACTCGATTCAGAATCGTCCGTTTCTCGCGGAGATTGAGACTGCTTGCTCCTTCTGCCACATAGAGTAAGAACAGTAACTATTGTTGGAATAATCTTGATGGATGCTAATCTCTACCTTGCTTGTCTAGTATAGGTGCTTACCTAGAATTGTTAATGAAGCTAGAATCTGAAAACTAAAACATGGAAATTAGATCATACTATTTGTTGCTTTTCAGCAAAAAAAAAGAAAACTAGAACCTCTCAATCCTCCATGGTCTAACTTCGGGCTAAGTATACCCAATCTCGGTTAAGTCTTGCTGAGTATTAGCATACTCAGTCTTGCTAGTCTGTCTTTCAGGTATGGCCTTTGAGAACCAAATGGATAGTGCAGCGTGGCCATTCTCTGTTTCGTTTGGCTGGTCTGTGGAGTGGGATCCGTCCCCGGCTGGCAATGACCCTCCGGAATGACGCCATGTTTCGGGCTGAGCGTGATGTCAACTCTCGTGACGTGTGTAATCGCGTGTTAATTTCTTCCGCTGTGACTCTGAACAAGCTTGCATAGCTTGTGGTTTTAAACAATGTTTATATAAGTTTACTTTAAGTTTGAAACAGATTATAATAATGTGTTAATATTTCTGTAAATTAAAAATTGGTGAGCTGTTGTGTGATTGTAAACTCGCCTTCGTGTGAGGTAAACCTACCTCGATCCTGTGTAACCGTGGTTGAATCGGGCGGTGACCCGACGTACCAATGGGTTGTTCCGTTTGAAGTGCGTTGAGTTAGTATCGCCTATATAGTGATGACTAGCGCACTTGAGCCGGAATAATTCAAGCGGATTGGTTCTGCCACAGCTGGTATCAGAGCTGCAGGTTTACTCTCGCAATCGGCACTAAAACTGCAGCAGTTCTTAAAAATGTTTTCAGGATAAAATTGGCTTAACAAAAGATTTTGCAAAGTGCGTTGGATTCGTTAAGGTTGGTGCTTAGATCATAAAACCCTAGGGGTTTATATGGGAGTAACCAGATGGCTACTAGTATGTATATGTGTATAGTTCAGCTCTAACTTGCAGCACTACTTTCTGTTAAAACTTACTTTCGAGTACAACCAACCCTAGATATCTATTCGTATTGTTTTGTTCCTCAACATTGAGACAAGAAGGTAAGAAGGTAAGGATCCTCAGCCAACTGAGGGAGATTGGCCTTCCCGTCGGTGATGCGAACCGAACGCTGTTTCTCAAGTAGTGGCTTACTTGAGATGCTGCCAATATATCAATGATTAGTTGATCATATTGGGAGTATATGGTTCAGCATAGGGTATGGTGATCGCTGTTCATACCCCCATTTTATATGGTACCCCCGTTAATATGTTGTAGATGTAACGTATGCTAACGTCGTCCGTACGGCGGAAATTGTACAGATACTGTTTCTATAGTGAACAGTACTGTTTGGGGACGCTTTCATGTCGTGCTGCCATGAAAGGTTCATATTATATAAATATGATCTTCTGCAGGTACACTAACCACGATTAAGAGGTTAAGACGGATAGGACTTATCGACTAGTTATTAGGGAGAGACGTAAATATTGTGCCACCGAGACTAACCACGTAAGTCCAAAAATATTTGGCAATTATTTTTGGGTGTGAGGTCGAGTAGTACGTGCATGCATAATTCACGAACAAAATAAGTAAATAAGTTGAATGGTTAATGTCCTTAATGATTGTTAAGAACATCTGGAGTGTTGTCTATCCCAAGTACAGTCTTGTTGTAATCTTTAAGACCCTCAATTCTAAGAATGTTTTAACATCCATCTGATTTCCAGCCTTTGCTGTTACCAGAATTAGTTGTCTCGTTCTATTTACCTTTTGAGTTCTCAGCAGGGTAATTGAATCTTACCATCTAAATTCTTGCTTCAGATGGCGGATCTTCGAAATATCTTTTGGGATCACGCATGACATCTCCATACCAATGCCTTGCATTGGGAGGGTTTTCCACATCTTCTGTGGGAATCACTTAGGCTATTTTTCTACACCGAGCCCCCACAGTATGATGGAGTGGAATATAGGGAGGAAGGTATTCCTCGGTGCAGGGTTAAGATGACCATTCCTCAGCACCCTTTTCGCTCTCAATGGCAGCCCATCGAGGTCGATGTGGTTGGCTATCGTCTCGTCGACACCTTTGAGACCGCAGCTCTTGAGGCCATCCACACTTTCTGCGACCAACATTCTGCAGAAGTTGCTGGGCATCTGTGACGCCCTGAAAATTTACCGAATTAAATCACGCGCTAGAGTGTTTCAATTAAAAACCACTCGACGTCGAAACCCTAGCCCTAACCCCTTCTGACCGACACTAAACCTCATCGCCGTCCCATCCCGCGCCGCCCGAGGCCTGCCGCCCGCGCGCGATCATCCGCCGCGATTAGCGCTGGCGCGATTCCTTTCTCGCGCAGCGCGTGAATACCGCGCGCGCGTGGCCGACCGGCCACGGTCGCCGCCGCGACCGGCGCTGACACGCGCTCTCTCTCTCTTCTCTCTCCCATCTCTTTTCCTTTCTCTCTTTCTCTTTTCTATTTTCCTTTCTTCCTTTTCCTTTCTCCTTCCTCCCTTCGTTTTCCCTTCCCCCTTCTCTCTTTCTTTCCTGCCCGAACGCCGGCCGGCCGTGCGCCTGCGCTGCCCCGGCCGCGCTGCGCGCACGCGCCCGCCCCGCATGCCCCGCGTGCCCCGTGCGCCACGCCGTGCCTGCGCCCCGCTCTGGCCCGCGCCTCGCCGCGCCGCGCGCGCACGCGACGCGCCGCCCGCCGTTGCTGCGCCCCGCGACGCCGTGCCGTCCGCCGCTGCTGCGTCCTCCCTCGCCACTGCTCCCACGTGCGCACGCCGCGGTGAGCACCGCGCCGCCCCCTGGCCCGCGCCGTGCCGCGCCGTACGCGCACGCGCGCACGAACGCCGCGCCGCTCGCCGCTGCCGCGTCCCGCCTCGCCGCGCGCGCCGCCGCCTCCCTGTCCCGTGCCGCACAGCGCCACCCCACGTGCTCGCACGCGTGCCGAGCCGTCACATCGCCCCGGCCTCGCAGCCCGCGCCGCCGCTCGACGACACCAACGCCATGACGCGGCTGCCATTAAGGCGCTCCGCGCCGCTCGCCGGCCTCCTCACCAGCCACCGCCACCCGCCGCCTTTGGGCGCCTATAAATAGGCCCTCACCCCGCTCCTCTTCCCCCCACGGCCTCCACTGCCACCGCCCGCCCCTTCCCTAGCTCACAGCGCCGCCGCCACGAACACCTCCGCCGCCGCCGCTTGCTCCCATGGGCGCGCCTCCCCGCGGCATCCCGGTCCAAGGTGAGGCCGGGGATCAATTCCCCTTGCCTCCCTCCCTCTCCAGCCCTAGCCCCGGCCGCCGCCGAGCCCCGGGCCGCCGGAATCGGCCGGGCGCCGGCGCCCCACCGCCCCCTCCTCTGTTCTGTGCGGGGAAGAGGAGGGAGAGGGGCAATTTTGCCCAAAGCCCCCCCCTTTTCCTCTTTTCTCCAAAGAAACCCCCCCCCCATCTACTCCCTTTTGCAAAAGAAGCCCTATTCTTTCCGTTATTTCAAACCAAACCCCCGATGCATAAACCTAGATATACTTGACACCTTTTAGCCTGCTCAGGGTATTTCTAGGATTTACAAATAGGTCCTTACTCTTCCCAGATACTTACGAATAAACCCCTGGAACCCTGTTTAACCACCCGAACCCTCTTTACCTCGTCATTTTATGTGCGAAACGATCTCCGATCGACCCGAAACTTTACCACGCCCTTTCTAGTATAGTTCTGACCACGCCATTAAGAAACCACCCGAGAATATTATCCCTACCTCCGTAACTAAATTATTTCCGATTCAAGCTCAACGATAAAAGCTTTTAGTTCTTTCGCTTGATTGTATGCCTGTTTGTTTGCGTCGTAGGACGCGGAGTGAACAAGGAAGTTCCCGACTGCGACCAAGCAACCGAGGACCAGTTCTGCGACCCCGAACCCGAGGGACAGTGCTTCGATCAGGACCTTCCGCAAGGACTTGACGATGGCAAGTTCAACTCCACCCTTTGATGCATGTTTCTGTCCTAGTTTTTATAAACACAACCCAGAGGCCTGTTTTATAAAATTGCATGGTTTTGTGTGCTGAAAACATGGTAGGATAGCCACCCTTACTTGTGATAACCATACCTTGACCACCTGGTTTTGCAAAGAAAGTGTGTGTGCGTGTGGGAAGGGATAAAATATGGTTTTGAAAAGTGAGTTAGACGGGATGTATGGCATTTCTGTGTGAATTGCCGTTGATGTGCTCGTACCTGTGTGGTTGAGCGTGGAAGGGAGATATCCATCTTGTCACCCCTAAGGACCGAGTTGATGTGTCGTCTCACCTAGCTTCCTGTCGTGCAAACCACTTGACCATTGTATGGGCAACGGCTTGGCCTAACCCCACTAGTTAGTCTGATAGCCATCAGGAGAGCTGGGAGCAACGGGTGATCAAGGAGACGGGATAAGCTCTGTGTGACTTATGCCCCGGTTAAACCTCGGTGATAGGTCGAATGACCCCTTGATAGATCCCGTGGTGGCTAGTCAGGTCTAGCTAAGGTGGGTAAGGGCTTTGATGGGATCTGCACCGGTACTAAGGTGTTCGAGCTGTGGTACCCCACCTGTGGGTAAAGTTGCACACCTCTGCAGAGTTGAAAATCTATTCGAATAGCCGTGCCCATGGTATTGGGCAAGTTATGGTGTGGTCACATAACTAGTATTTCTCTTGGGAATGATTGGGCTGGTGTGAGTTGTTTGGAAGGTGTCTGGCAGTTGTGCCGTGTGCTACGGCGGACGGAGAGTCCGGTAGCAGTTTAAAACTTGGATCCGTGTGAATCAACACCGTGTGCTCCTTGGTACTGGAAAACTTGTTTTGAAAATGCTTTTAAAACGAACCCCTGCATATAACTGAGTTTTCCGCAAATAAACCATAACCTTATCCTTGGATTATCCTGTGCATTTAATCCTGTTATACCCCCCCCTCCGTGGGTGTGATTGGACTTGCTGAGTACGTTCGTGCTCACCCCATTCTTACCTTTACAGTGGAAGATCCCGACTACATCCCCGAAGACGTCAAGTAGGGTTCCGTCCTGCACCCAGTCTTGCCTGTGGGTGCGGTCACCGTTGGAGCTCCGCATGGCGCAAGACTCTGATGATTCCCTTTTCATAGCTAGTGTAGTAGTATGGGTTTTTGTTGTAATCCTCGCGATAGTGGCGCTTCACTGCCCATTACCGCGGAGAGTTGTACGGTGATGAACCATCTGATGTAATAAAAGTATTATCAGCCTCCTGGGACTGATAAATCGACACTTTTAAGTCTTCCCTGATGGGGGGACGCTTCAGGTGGTATCAGAGCCATAGACTGGCCGTAGGATGTGACCCTAGGAGCGAGACCCCTTTTTAGGCACTAGAACTTGTCCCGATTTAGAAATTTTCTGCACAAACACTCACCACTAGTATTTGCCTTGTTCCAGATGGCTGGCAATGGATGGGTTAACGGAATCTGCCACGCGGAGCCCGTCCTTCCCAAGTTACTATTGCTCAGCCTGGAACGCGTCGGGATTATGGAACCACCGGAGTATGCCTACCGTGAGTACATCGCCGGAGGCACCCTTCGGTGCGACATGATGGTTTTTGTGGAGAGAAGCACCCGCTACCCTGATGTGGACCCTTGGTTCATCTCCACCGTTGGTTTCCGTTTCCCCGACACCTATCGAAAGGCCGCCCGTAAAGCCCTGCGCCGGCTGCGTGTGCTCTACAGGCGACACCTTCAGCAGACTCCTATGGGATTCTTCCCACCCGCTGAGGGAAGAGGACGCACTTGGATTGCCTGGATGAGGGGACTTGGACGAGAAGAAGAAGACCTGGAAGACACGGTTTCCCACCTATCCATCTATCTTACTGGCTTGGATGCACTCTACCGCGAACAGGCAGCACAACTGAGGAAGCTAATCCAGGGGATTGAAAAGATAACCCAGGAGCTAGAGGAACAACGTACAAGAGCCGCAAATGCCGAGTATTCCTTAGCCGCCCTCCAAGCCCAGATGCAAGAATACGAGAGCCGCAACGGAATAGGTGGATGGATAGAGGAAGAAGAAGAAGAAGAACCCATGGAAACCCATTGGGATAAAGGTACTCAGACCGAAGATGAGGAGATGGATCGAAGCCTCCCAATAAAGAAGCGCCCCATCCGGATCGAGGAAGAATCCCCATGATAGGATTAGCACTCCGAACTAGAACCCTACCCTAATGACCACGTATCCATGAAAACTGTACCATCCCTGTTGTAATAATAAATGTTATCTACTCCCTTTGCACCTATGCCAGATTGTTTACCCTGTCCTTGTTTCAGATGGCTGAGGAAGGATGGACCCAGGGCGATTGCCAAGCAGCACCTGGCTTTCCCGGCCTCTTAATCAACACCCTGGAGGACCTTGGCGTTACAGAACGCCCAAAGTACTACAGCCGAGAGTACGAGCACCATGGTACCCTCCGCTGCAGGGTGATCCTGGTCATCGCCAGGAGCAACCGCTACCCCGACATCCAGCCCTGGTGAGCGACCGCCACAGGGTTTAGACACCAAGACACCTACCCCTTGGCCACCCGAAAAGCACTCCGTTATTTGTGCTGGATTTTTGAAGAACACCTCGCACCCACGCCAGCCAAGTTCTTCCCGCCGGCCATCAGAACCCCAGTCTGGGAAGCACGCATGAGAAACCTGGAACGACGTCGCCACGAAGAAGGCCCCCTGTACCAAGTGGCTACTTACCTAGCCGCCCTGGACCAACTCTTTGATGAGCAAGCCAACCTTCTGAGGGAGCAGACCCATCGAGCCGAGCAAGCGGAGCTCGCAGTGAGGATACAGCAGATCCGAGCTGCCCACGCCGAGGCAAGGGCCGCAGCCGCGGTCAGCAGCGAAGCCGTCGCCCAAGAGAGCCTCAGGCAAGCCCGAGACCGGCGCATGCAAGATTGGACCCGGAGTGGAACACCAGTCCCGGCAATTGGCGAAGACCATGTTTTACTCGGGACGCCCATCTTAGGATGGGGACCCCTTTTTGGAAACACACAAGCCCCACCCGAGAACCCTGAAAGTTCTGCCGCCGCCGTCAAAGGGGGTGCTACAGCGCAACCCTTGCCAGATGGAAACCCAGAGGACGGCGAACGAGGATATCTCACCCTTCCCGCCCCGGAAGAAGGCACGCCTCGCGAATAGAATAACCGACGCCGTCCCAGTGATGCACCCCCCAGCTTAAGACGTGCCCTTAGACAAGACCCTGGCCGAGTAGCACGAGATCTAGTCGTACCCCCAAGTTGTACCCCCCTTGCAGTAATAAAATGGTTTGTGCTTGTTGATTGTGATGTTGTGTGCTGGTTTGTTGTGTGCTGATTGTTTATATGAGTACCGGCAGAAGATAGATTCTGCCTTATATATATACGAATTAAACAACTTAAACATCACATAAACATAACCCCAATCTACCCGATCAACAGGTGACCCCCCGGAACGTCGCGAGGGCCTCCCGTGGCCGGAACCCCGTAGCCGCTAGTGCCGGAGCACAGCCCGTGGAACAAGATCTTCCCCAAGGAGAACAAGAAGTAAGCCAGAACCGAGGAGGAAGTCAAGAGGGAGAACAACTACCACCACCCCACCCCTCGGAGACTTGGCGCAGATAATCCACAACCAGACCCTCATACTGGAGACGCTGGCCAATGCCCTCATTAACCGGCAGCCACGAGGGCAGAATATGAACGACAAGCTGACGGCCTTCCTAAGGACCAAGCCGCCCACCTTTGCCGGATCCTACAACCCGTTGGATGCAGACGACTGGTTGCGAGTGATTCAGAGGAAGCTCGAACCATTCGAGTGCTAGGACCGGGACAAAGTCCTTCTAGCAGCCCACCAGCTCACCGGAACAGCATTATCCTGGTGGGAAAATTATTGTGCTGCAGCCGAGGATGCCTCTACCATCACCTGGGGAGAATTCGTAAGGGAGTTCCGCCGCTACCACATCCCTTCGGCCACCATGAAGCGCAAGGCGGATGAATTCCGCGCACTACAGCAAGGAAGCATGACGGTGGAAGAGTACACCCACCGGTTCATTGAGTTGGCCCGATATGCACCAGAGGAAGTGAATGACGACAACAAGAAACAAGACATGTTCAAGAAGGGGCTAAGCCCAGAACTACGGACCCTGCTTACCCCACAGATCTATCCGGACTTCAACACCCTGATGAACAAAGCTATCCTCATGGAGAGGGCCAAAGCCGAGGAGAGGAAGGATAATAAACGCAAATTCCTGGAAAGTAAGGCCCGCCAACAGGACCGTTTCCAAAAGCCCAGAAACTTCAGCTATACTGCACCAAGATCCCAGGCCCCAATGCAGTATAGGACTCAGTCCCAAGTGACAGGACCGCGGGCCCCTGAAGCACAGCCTAAAAGTCAGAATACCATGAGGGCCCCGCAAAGCAATACAAGCCTGGTCGCCTCCGACAACAACAATGTTAGGGCCTGTTTCAACTGCCGTGAGACAGGGCACTTCATCGCCAATTGCCCTTATGCCAAGAATAAGCCGGCAACATCGGCCTTCTCCAACACGGTGAATGGGCCCAGACCAGCCCTGACCGGTGCCAACCGAGTGCCCATCCGCAGCAACGACAACAGCCAGCAGATGAAGCAGCAATCATTTGGACGAGCCCGCGTCAATCACATCGATGCGCAGGAGGCTCAAGAGGCCCAAGGCGTAGTGCTCGGTGAGTACCTAGTCAACTCAGCCCTGTCAACAGTACTATTTGATTCTGGGGCATCGCACTCGTTTATATCCTCGAGCTATGTGGAGAAACACAAAATACCTACAGTACTACTAAAAACACCCCTATTAACCCGGACGCCTGGGGGCGACATCAATTGTCAATTAGGTTGTCCACGAGTAAGGATCCATTTAAGTGGGGTAGACTTTCTAGCAGATTTGGTAGTACTTGAGTCTGGGGGAATAGACGTGATCCTTGGAATGGACTGGTTAAGCCGACACAATGGTCTCATAGGCTGTATCGACAAAGTGGTACACCTAACAAACCCCGAAGGAGTCCAGGTTATCTGCCATACCCGGGACAGTAAGTTCGACCCAATGGTGTTTAGCGTGGAAGCCAAGCCCTTAGAAGGAGTCCCGGTAGTAAGCGAATACCCAGATGTGTTCCCCGAAGAGCTTCCCGGTATGCCGCCGGACAGGGATATAGAATTCGTCATAGACCTTATCCCCGGAACTTCTCCGATAGCCAAGAGACCTTATAGGATGGCGGCTTCTGAGTTAACGGAATTAAAGAAGCAACTAGAAGAACTGCAACGAATTGGCTTCATTAGACCAAGCTCGTCGCCGTGGGGAGCCCCAGTGCTGTTTGTCAAGAAGAAAGATGGGAGTATGAGGTTGTGTGTAGATTACCGAGCACTGAAAGAGGTTACCATTAAGAATAAATACCCACTCCCCAGGATTGATGACTTGTTCGATCAGCTAAAAGGAGCCAAGTACTTTTCCAAGATCGATCTAAGGTCAGGATATTTTCAGCTCAAGATCAGAGAAAGTGACATCCCTAAGACAGCTTTTGTCACCCGCTACGGGCAGTTTGAGTTCACAGTAATGTCCTTCGGATTAACCAATGCCCCTGCTTATTTTATGAACCTCATGAATAAGGTATTCATGGACGAGCTAGATAAGTTTGTCGTAGTCTTTATTGACGACATACTTATCTACTCCAAGAGTGTTCAGGAGCATGAGCAACATCTGCGGGTAGTGTTGGAAAAGCTAAGGAAGCATAAACTATATGCCAAATTTAGCAAGTGTGAATTCTGGCTGGAGAAAGTAGCTTTCCTTGGTCACATTCTGACCGCGGAAGGCGTAGCAGTGGACCCAGAGAAGGTCGAAGCCGTATCCAATTGGCAGCAACCGACCAATGTTAGTGAAATCAGAAGTTTCCTTGGATTAGCCGGATACTATCGGAGATTTATTGAGGGATTTTCCAAGATAGCCCGACCCATGACGGAACTTCTTAAGAAGGAGAAGAAGTTCGCCTGGACGGAAAGTTGTGAAAGAAGTTTTCAAGAATTAAAGCAAAGGTTGACAACCGCCCCAGTGCTGACCCTACCGGACATTCATCGGGACTTTGTCATTTATTGTGACGCATCCCGACAAGGATTAGGGTGTGTACTGATGCAAGACGGGAAAGTCGTTGCATATGCTTCCCGCCAACTCCGGACCCATGAGCAGAACTATCCGACCCACGATTTGGAACTTGCAGCCGTAGTGCATGCCCTTAAGATTTGGAGACATTATTTGATTGGAAATAAGTGTGAGATTTACACCGACCATAAGAGTTTGAAATATATCTTCACCCAGCCGGATTTGAACCTAAGGCAGAGGAGATGGCTGGAGCTGGTTAAGGACTACAATTTAGAAATCCATTACCACCCCGGAAAGGCAAATGTGGTAGCCGACGCCTTAAGCCGAAAATCCTATGGACCCAAAAATGACCATCTACGCGAGGAAATGGCACGATTAAATGTGCACATGGTTCCTCGAGGTTCCAGCCAGGTGCTAAACGTCCAATCGACACTAGAGGATAGGATTAGAGAAGCCCAAAGATTGGATCAGGAGTTAATGAAGATCCACAAACAAACTGGAGAGAACAAAGCGCCGGGCTTCAGAGTAGACGATAAGGGAACGTTGTGGTACGAGAATAGGATTTGTGTGCCCCAGGAAGGAGACTTCCGGCAGATAATCATGGACGAAGCCCATAACTCGGCCTACTCCATCCACCCAGGATCCACCAAAATGTATATGGACATAAGGCAAAAGTATTGGTGGAATGGAATGAAAGCGGATATTGCACGATTTGTGGCACATTGTGATACCTGCCAAAAGATCAAGGCTGAACATCAAAAGCCGGCAGGATTATTGCAACCCTTGCCTATCCCGGTCTGGAAATGGGATGAAATAGGAATGGACTTTGTAGTAGGTCTACCTAAAACACAGAAGGGACACGATTCCATATGGGTAATAGTGGATCGACTCACTAAATCGGCACATTTCATACCCGTACGAACTAATTACGGTGGAGAAAAGCTGGCTAAACTCTATATGGAGAACATAGTCAAGCTACACGGAGTACCTAGCAGGATTGTCTCAGATAGAGGGACCCAATTCACCTCTAGGTTCTGGAAAAGCTTGCATCAAGCCATGGGCACCAAGTTAGATTTCAGCTCTGCATATCATCCACAGATGGATGGTCAAACCGAAAGGGTAAATCAGATTATGGAAGATATGCTGAGAGCATGTGTCCTGACCTACGGAAAGGACTGGGAGCAAAGTCTGCCCTATGCGGAATTTTCGTACAATAATAGTTACCAAGCCAGCTTGGGCATGTCGCCATTCGAAGCCCTCTATGGGAGAAAGTGCAGAACCCCATTGATGTGGTCGGAAATCGGAGAACGTGCACTAGTAGGACCCGCACTCATAAAAGAAGCGGAAGAAAAAGTAGCGGAGATCCGCGAGAAATTGAAAGCAGCACAGTCGCGACAAAAGAGCTACGCAGACAAGAAGAGGCGAGAAATAAGTTTCAACCCAGGCGATTTTGTCTATCTCAAGGTCTCACCCATTCGAGGAACGCGAAGGTTTCAAGTACAAGGAAAATTAGCCCCTCGATACATTGGACCGTATCGAGTTCTAAAGAGAGTCGGAGCAATAGCGTACCGACTGGAGTTACCAGAAGAAATGTCTGATATACACCCAGTATTTCATGTCTCGCAATTGAGAAGGTGTTTGAGAGTACCCGAGGGAGAATATGTGCCAGTGGAAACAATAGACCTGCAGCCGGATCTGTGATACCAGGAAGTACCGGTCAAAATTCTGGACACCGTCACTAGGAGGACAAGAAACTCCGAAGTACGGATATGCAGAGTTCAATGGAGCAGACATGGAGTAGAAGAAGCGACATGGGAACGCGAAGAGGCCCTAAAGAAGGAATTTCCCCATCTGTTCAGTAGCCAGCCGAATCTCGAGGACGAGATTCATTTAAGTGGGGTAGGTTTGTGACGCCCTGAAAATTTACCGAATTAAATCACGCGCTAGAGTGTTTCAATTAAAAACCACTCGACGTCGAAACCCTAGCCCTAACCCCTTCTGACCGACACTAAACCTCATCGCCGTCCCATCCCGCGCCGCTCGAGGCCTGCCGCCCGCGCGCGATCATCCGCCGCGATTAGCGCCGGCGCGATTCCTTTCTCGCGCAGCGCGCGAATACCGCGCGCGCATGGCCGACCGGCCACGGTCGCCGCCGCGACCGGCGCTGACACGCGCTCTCTCTCTCTTCTCTCTCCCATCTCTTTTCCTTTCTCTCTTTCTCTTTTCTATTTTCCTTTCTTCCTTTTGCTTTCTCCTTCCTCCCTTCTTTTTCCCTTCCCCCTTCTCTCTTTCTTTCCTGCCCAAACGCCGGCCGGCCGTGCGCCCGCGCTGCCCCGGCCGTGCTGCGCGCACGCGCCCGCCCCGCGTGCCCCGCGTGCCCCGTGCGCCGCCGTGCGCCGCGCCGTGCCTGCGCCCCGCTCTGGCCCGCGCCTCACCGCGCCGCGCGCGAACGCGCCGCGCCGCCCGCCGTTGCTGCGCCCCGCGACGCCGTGCCGTCCGCTGCTGCCGCGTCCTCCCTCGCCACTGCTCCCACGTGCGCACGCCGCGGTGAGCACCGTCCCGCCCCCTGGCCCACGCCGTGCCGCGCCGTACGCGCACGCGCGCACGAACGCCGCGCCGCTTGCCGCTGCCGCGTCCCGCCTCGCCGCGCGCGCCGCCGCCTCCCTGTCCCATGCCGCACAGCGCCACCCCACGTGCTCGCACGCGTGCCGAGCCGTCACATCGCCCCGGCCTCGCTGCCCGCGCCGCCGCTCGACGACACCAACGCCACGACGCGGCTGCCATTAAGGCGCTCCGCGCCGCTCGCCGGCCTCTTCACCGGCCACCGCCACCCGCCGCCTTTGGGCGCCTATAAATAGGCCCTCACCCCGCTCCTCTTCCCCCCACGGCCTCCACTGCCACTGCCCGCCCCTTCCCTAGCTCACAGCGCCGCCGCCGCGAACACCTCCGCCGCCGCCGCTTGCTCCCGTGGGCGCGCCTCCCCGCGGCATCCCGGTCCAAGGTGAGGCCGGGGATCAATTCCCTTGCCTCCCTCCCTCTCCAGCCCTAGCCCGGCCGCCGCCGAGCCCCGGGCCGCCGGAATCGGCCGGGCGCTGGCGCCCCACCGCCCCCTCCTCTGTTCTGTGCGGGGAAGAGGAGGGAGAGGGGCAATTTTGCCCAAAGCCCCCCCCCTTTTCCTGTTTTCTCCAAAGAAACCCCCCCATCTACTCCCTTTTGCAAAAGAAGCCCTATTCTTTCCGTTATTTCAAACCAAACCCCCGATGCATAAACCTAGATATACTTGACACCTTTTAGCCTGCTCAGGGTATTTCTAGGATTTACAAATAGGTCCTTACTCTTCCCAGATACTTACGAATAAACCCCTGGAACCCTGTTTAACCACCCGAACCCTCTTTACCTCGTCATTTTATGTGCGAAACGATCTCCGATCGACCCGAAACTTTACCACGCCCTTTCTAGTATAGTTCTGACCACGCCATTAAGAAACCACCCAAGAATATTATCCCTACCTCCGTAACTAAATTATTTCCGATTCAAGCTCAACGATAAAAGCTTTTAGTTCTTTCGCTTGATTGTATGCCTGTTTGTTTGCGTCGTAGGACGCGGAGTGAACAAGGAAGTTCCCGACTGCGACCAAGCAACTGAGGACCAGTTCTGCGACCCCGAACCCGAGGGACAGTGCTTCGATCAGGACCTTCCGCAAGGACTTGACGATGGCAAGTTCAACTCCACCCTTTGATGCATGTTTCTGTCCTAGTTTTTATAAACACAACCCAGAGGCCTATTTTGTAAAATTGCATGGTTTTGTGTGCTGAAAACATGGTAGGATAGCCACCCTTACTTGTGATAACCATACCTTGACCACCTGGTTTTGCAAAGAAAGTGTGTGTGCGTGTGGGAAGGGATAAAATGTGGTTTTGAAAAGTGAGTTAGACGGGATGGATGGCATTTCTGTGTGAATTGCCGTTGATGTGCTCGTACCTGTGTGGTTGAGCGTGGAAGGGAGATATCCATCTTGTCACCCCTAAGGACCGAGTTGATGTGTCGTCTCACCTAGCTTCCTGTCGTGCAAACCACTTGACCATTGTATGGGCAACGGCTTGGCCTAACCCCACTAGTTAGTCTGATAGCCATCAGGAGAGCTGGGAGCAACGGGTGATCAAGGAGACGGGATAAGCTCTGTGTGACTTATGCCCCGGTTAAACCTCGGTGATAGGTCGAATGACCCCTTGATAGATCCCGTGGTGGCTAGTCAGGTCTAGCTAAGGTGGGTAAGGGCTTTGATGGGATCTGCACCGGCACTAAGGTGTTCGAGCTGTGGTACCCCACCTGTGGGTAAAGTTGCACACCTCTGCAGAGTTGAAAATCTATTCGAATAGCCGTGCCCATGGTATTGGGCAAGTTATGGTGTGGTCACATAACTAATATTTCTCTTGGGAATGATTGGGCTGGTGTGAGTTGTTTGGAAGGTGTCTGGCAGTTGTGCCGTGTGCTACGGCGGACGGAGAGTCCGGTAGCAGTTTAAAACTTGGATCCGTGTGAATCAACACCGTGTGCTCCTTGGTACTGGAAAACTTGTTTTGAAAATGCTTTTAAAACGAACCCCTGCATATAACTGAGTTTTCCGCAAATAAACCATAACCTTATCCTTGGATTATCCTGTGCATTTAATCCTGTTATACCCCCCTTCCGTGGGTGTGATTGGACTTGCTGAGTACGTTCGTGCTCACTCCATTCTTACCTTTACAGTGGAAGATCCCGACTACATCCCCGAAGACGTCGAGTAGGGTTCCGT
Source organism: Panicum hallii (assembly GCF_002211085.1). Taxonomy (NCBI): domain Eukaryota; kingdom Viridiplantae; phylum Streptophyta; class Magnoliopsida; order Poales; family Poaceae; genus Panicum; species Panicum hallii. The sequence continues at coordinate 27,657,951 of NC_038042.1, forward strand.
CCTGCACCCAGTCTTGCCTGTGGGTGAGGTCACCGTTGGAGCTCCGCATGGCGCAAGACTCTGATGATTCCCTTTTCGTAGCTAGTGTAGTAGTATGGGTTTTTGTTGTAATCCTCGCGATAGTGGCGCTTCACTGCCCATTACCGCGGAGAGTTGTACGGTGATGAACCATCTGATGTAATAAAAGTGTTATCAGCCTATTGGGACTGATAAATCGACACTTTTAAGTCTTCCCTGATGGGGGGACGCTTCAGCATCCTATCAGCCTATTCCCTGCAATAGATTCCAGTGATCCCGAGTGGAATTTCCGGATAGCTCATTATGGCCACATGCTGGGAGATTTAGCCGAAGAGACGCTCCGTGGTACCATCAGGTTCATGAATGCAAAGCACCACTATCAGATCTTGCTGTGCCGCGATATGAGTTTGTTGATCGGTATAGCTCAAGGTCACTACAGAAATGCTGATTGACGGGTCACTCAGATAGAAGAGCTTCAAGCATTGGTCACGAAAAAGGAGGAAATTATCGCAGAGCGAGATGAGACCATTGTCCACCGGGAGGATCAGATCAATGAGAGTGATGCAATAATCACTCAACGTAATGCGATTATCGAGTTCCTCCAGGAGCAAGTCCACGACCTCATCCTTGAGGTTGACAACGCCCTCGCTCACATCGACGAACTTCAGCAGCAGCCAGCACCTCCTGCTGTACCTGAAGCACCTGAAGGCGAAGAAGAAGAACCGGAGGAAATCGAAGGAGTTTCTGATCTCGACTCCGAGCACAGAAACCCAGAGCCTAACCCTCAGCCAGATCACTCCTTTTCCGGCAGCCAGTCCTCCGTAGGCGACCTCGACGATTTCTAGTCCATCCAAATCGTCGATCTATCAGATGTAACTAGTGTAGAATGTTGTGACATAGGTAGTGAGTAGTCTACCTGGACCAAAGGCCACTTGCTGTAATATATATGGCATGTGTACGTGTGGCTAGACGGTTAGCAAGCAGACCACCCTGATGTAATATGTTAAGGATAACAAGTTTCTGCTCTAAATCTAAGCTTTCAGTCCTGTTGTTCATATCAATATCCTTGCCCTTTGAATGAGTTGGTTAAACAGAATATGTGAATTACATATCTGTTCAGTGGCAGTTTATCTTCTGACAAAAGAAGCAAGAATATGTTGGGCATAATGGATATCTTTCTTGTTTCAGATGGTTGGCGCTACGCGTGGGACCCCTGAAGGTTTCAGGCTGGATCAGGCTAGTGGTTCCCAACAACCGCCACCAGCACCGCCAAACCGATCTGAGGTCATGGCACGGCAGACGGAACTCCTTAACCAGCTAGTACAGGCCCAGATGAACTAGTTTCATCACCTGTCTCGAGGCCGTGATGAACATCCATCGGCTGGCTACCAAGACTTTCTCAGCACCCAGCCCCCATTGTTCCATAAAACAGACGAGCCCCTCGATGCTGATGCATAGCTCCGCACTATAGAGTCCAAGTTCACATTGTTGTCTGCACCATGCTCAAACGCGAACAAGGCACTCTTCGCGGCTCAATAGCTTCGCGGCACTGCCCGCATCTGGTGGGATCATTATTACGCCATGCAACCGGCAGGACACGTTGTCACATGGGACGAATTTTGGACCGCCTTTAGGGCGCATCACATTCCAGAAGGACTCATTGAGCGAAAGCTCAATGAATTTTTAACTTTGACCTAGGGAACCCGCACTGTCATGCAGTATGCACAGGCTTTCAATCACCTGTGCTAGTATGCGGGCTATCATGCGGACACTGACGCCCAAAAATGGGATCGTTTCCACCGTGGCCTGAACACCAAGCTCAAAGAACGACTGAATCTTGTGAGGGTACACAATTTCAACGAGCTAGTGAACATGGCCATTACACAAGAAGACTGCATATCAGCCCACCGGGCAGAAAAGAAACGGAAGACACCCACTGGACCCTCGAACATGCAACAGCCGAGGTATCGGTTAGTCCAGAATCCAGCTACCCAAGTCCTGCCCCGAAACAATATACTAGGCAGGTGGGTAGCCAGGCCTCCACAGCAGTCTAGATTCAATCGGCCGCCAGTATCTCAACCCCAACAGCACCAGCAACAGGGTCCGAGGCCGAGCTTTTCGCCGTCCAACCAGGAAAACAACAACAATCGTTGTTTCAATTGCGGTAGCCAGGCCTCCACAGCAGTCTAGATTCAATCGGCCGCCAGTATCGCAACCCCAACAGCAACAGCAACAGGGTCCGAGGCCGAGCTTTTCGCCGTCCAACCAGGAAAACAACAACAATCGTTGTTTCAATTGCGGCAGCTCATCCATTTCATCAGGGATTGCCCTCAACCTAGGAAATCATTCTAAGGGCAGACATCTAGCCCGAACAACAAGGGCAAGGGCAAGAAGCAGGTGGTACAAGTCCGCCAGGGGAGGGTGAACTTCACAACTCTCTCCGAACTCCCCGAGGGTGCGCCAATAATGACGGATACTTTCTCTATAAACCATCAACCCGTGATTATACTTTTTTGTTCTGGTGCAACCCATAGTTTTATCAGTTCAAAATACGGAACAAAAGTAGGCCTGGATTTCTATCCTACTAAAGGAGCCTATATGATAGCGACTCCTGGCAGTAAAATTGCATCAAATCAAATTTATAGAAAGGTGTCAATTCAGTTAGGTAGCAATCTGGTAAAAACAGATTTACTGTTACTGGACCTAGAAGGAATGGATGTCCTTCTAGGCATGGATTGGATGACTAGGCACCGAGTGTCATTAGATATCTCTTCCCGAGCTGTGGAGATAGATTCACCCAATCATGAAACTACTATTCTTTATCTTCCACAACGGGAGTGCAACAACTCTTGTGCCTATGCTGTAGAAGGGATCAAGTTAAAGGACATCCCTATTGTTTGCGAATACCTAGATGTTTTTCCAGATGATTTGCCTGGAATGCCTCCAGACAGGGATATTGAGTTTGTCATAGAACTACAACCTGGCACAGCCCCCATCTCTAAGAGACCCTATTGTATGCCACCCAATGAGCTGGCAAAGTTAAAAATCCAACTCCAGGACCTGCTTGATAAGGGTTTCATTCGTCCGAGTGCTTCACCATGGGATTGTCCAGCCCTATTCGTGAAGAAAAAGGACAATAGCTTAAGGCTATATGTAGATTATCGTCCCCTCAATGCGGTAACCATCAAAAACAAGTATCCTCTGCCCCGCATTGACATTCTGTTCGATCAGTTAGCCGGAGCTCGGGTATTCTCTAAGATTGATCTCCACTCCGGATATCATCAGATCAAGATCAGGTCTAGTGACATTCCAAAAACGACATTCTCCACCAGATATGGACTCTATGAATATCTGGTCATGTCGTTTGGCCTTACCAATGCCCAGCATACTTCATGTATCTGATGAACTCAGTCTTCATGCAAGAACTTGATAAATTCGTAGTGGTTTTCATTGATGATATTCTGATCTATTCTAAAAATTTGGAAGATCATGCGAAACATCTCCATGTTGTTCTTCAGAGATTGAGAGACCACCACTTGTATGCCAAATTCTCCAAATGTGAATTTTGGCTGGATACCGTTAAATTTCTGGGACATACCATCTCCAGTGACAATATATCCGTTGATCCAAGTAAAGTCCAAGAAGTGCTGGACTGGAAACCTCCTACGTTAGTCCATCAGATCTGCAGTTTTCTTGGTCTAGCTGGCTATTATCATCGTTTCATCCCTGACTTTTCAAAAATAGCCAAGCCTATGACAGAATTATTGAAGAAAGGAGTTAAATTTTCCTAGGATAGGAAATGTGAAGACGCATTTCACACCCTTAGAGCACATCTCACTATTGCCCCATTCTGGCTCAACTGGATGTTTCCAAACCTTTCAACATCTATTGTGATGCTTCGGGAATCGGACTTGGTTGTGTGCTTATGCAAGACAACCGAGTGATTGCTTATGCATCGCGAGCACTCAGGACTCATGAACAGAACTATCCTACACATGATCTTGAACTCACAGCCGTTATCCATGCACTTAAGATTTGGAGACATCATCTAATGGGTACAAAGTGCCATATCTATACTGACCATAAAAGTCTCAAGTACATCTTCACGCAAGCAGATCTAAATATGAGGCAAAGACGTTGGCTAGAGCTTATCAAGAATTATGATCTAGAAGTACACTATCATCTAGGCAAGGCCAACGTCATTGCGGATGCACTTAGCCTCAAGGCACATTGCTCTTGCTTGTCAGTAGAGGCTTTCAATGAGACTCTTTGTTGGGAGATGAGGAAGCTCAATCTAGAGATCATTCCTCAAAGTAGCTTGAACCATCTCTCAGTTGAAGCTACACTTAGGGATAACATCATTCTGGCACAACAGCATGACAAAGGGGTCAGAATCATCAAGCAGGAGTTAGCACAAGAAGAAGAAAAGTACAAGTGCTTTCGAGTAGATCACAAAGGGGTTCTATGGTTCACCGAGCGTATCGTTGTACCCAAGGACCATAAGCTTCGTAAGCAGATATTGGACGAGGCCCATCTGTCCAAATTCTCTATGCACCCCGGCACTACCAAGATGTACCAAGATTTGAAACAGAACTTTTGGTGGACTCGTATGAAGCGAGAAATTGCAAAGTATGTCTCGGAGTGTGATATTTGCCAAAGAGTTAAAGCCAGCTATCTAAAAACTGCTGGTATTCTTCAACCTCTACCCATTCCCTCCTGGAAGTGGGAGGATATCAGCATAGATTTTATCGTTGGCTTACCCAACACCTCCCAGAGGCATGATTCTATTTGGGTAATCGTTGATCGATTAACGAAGACCGCCCATTTTCTACCCGCGCATACTACTTACAATGCCAAAAAGTATGCTGAGATCTATCTAGATCAAATCATTCGTCTCCATGGAGTGCCTAAGACGATCATTTCTGATCATGGAGCTCAGTTCATCGCTCGATTCTAGGAGCAACTTCAATATGCTCTTGGAACTAAGTTAATTTGAAGCTCTGCATATCATCCTCAAACAGACGGGCAAACGGAAAGAATAAATCAGATTCTAGAAGATATGCTTAGAGCCTGCATACTTCAGTATGACAAGAATTGGGACAAATGCTTGTCTCTGGCAGAATTTTCCTACAACAATAGTTATCAGACAAGTCTCTAGATGGCTCCATTTGAAGCATTATACGGTCGCCGATGCCGAACTCCTTTGAGTTGGTCACAAACCGGCGAGCGTAAAATCTTTGGACCCGACCTTGTCACTGAAGTAGAGGAAAAGGTGAAGACTATTCAGAATAATCTAAAAGCAGCCCAATCTTGACAAAAAAGCTACGCTGATATACGAAGAAGACCATTACAGTTCCAGGTTGGGAACTTCGTGTATCTTCGAGTATCTCCTACTCGAGGTATTCAACGGTTCAGCGTAAAAGGAAAACTTGCCCCTCGATATGTCGGACCCTTTGAGATTATCGAAGTCTGTGGACCCGTAGCATATCGTCTTCAACTTCCTCCTCAACTAGCGGCCATTCATGATATCTTCCATGTATCTCAACTTAGGAAGTGCGTCAAAATTCCTACCGAGATCATCGATCCCCAAGCCATCAAAATCGAATCTGATCTAACTTATACCGAACATCCGATCAAAGTACTAGACACCAAAGAGAAAAGTACTAGAAGAGAAACCATCAGGATGTTCAAAATTTAGTGGCATCATCATACTGAAGAAGAAGCAACTTGGGAAACCGAGTCAAATCTTCAGCGTAACTTTCCAAACTTCCTTCAAGCCAACTCCCAAATCTGATCGTCCGATTCCATCCTGTTCCGGAATCTCGGGATGAGATTCTTTTTAGGGGGGAAGGCTGTGACATTTAGGTACATGGGAGTTAAACACACCAGATTTTAGTATGAAGTTTGTGTGTTTGATCTTTTGTATGTGTGTTAAAAACTTCAATGCAAAGGCAAAAGGGTCTTTTTGTAATTCTAGAAAATTTAGGTCCTTTGGTGCAAAATGTGTGAGAATGGTAGGTAAAATCAAAATATATAAAGGGTTATTTTGCAAGAAGCAAGTACTTATTTTTAAACCTCTGTAAGAAGTGAAACTACCCTAAGGATTCAAGTGGAGTGTAGATTTTAAATAGGATTTCTCTGAAGTTTAAAATTTTGCCAAGTTTTAAAATAGATTCAAATCCTTAACTCTTTTGAAATTGAACCTTAAAGCAAAGTTATAGATCTTGTTAAGCTCTACACTTTTGCTTTTGGGCACATTTTTATTTGAGCTATGATTTGAAAGTTGTTTTGGCTTTACAGTGGAGTCCCTGCAGTTTTGGAAAATTTCAAACTAGTCCTCATCGTCTACCTCCAGCCCTTCCCTCTCTCTGCTTCACCTCTGCGCCCGACCGCCGCCTTCGCTGGCTGCTTTCCCGAGCCCCAGCTAACCCGCGCCGCTCTTCTCCGCGCCACGTGCCCTCCAGTGCTGCGCCCGCCGCTCACCACCCCGCGCTGGCCCTCTCCCTGCCCCTCCACGTCGTGCCGCCGCCGCCCGAGCCGCCACGCACATCGCCGGGCTTGCTAGCAGCTACTTCGCGCGTGCAGTGCTTCTCCTAGTCTTAAAGATTGCCCAGGAGTCCCTCTCGACTTCTTTTACCCATTCCACCACGCAGCATTGCTTCTCCTTCCCTCCTCCACTCAACTACCCTCGCCGGAGCTCCGCCGCTGCCTCGGCTCGCCATTGTCAACCGCCTCCGCCGCCCCACACCCACAAGCCAGTGCTCCTACACCACCGCCGCAACCCACTAAAGCTCACTGAGCAGTCCAATTCCATTCCCCGCACCCACGCAGCCCGGACCACCGCGCCGGTGAGCTCGAGCTCCGCCGCCGCTCGGTCTCACCGTCGACTTGCCGCCTCAGCCCCTCTCTTCCTCAACTCCGGCCACCCCCGTGACCGCGGTGAGCTCCTGAACCTTTTCCCCCACTTTCCCCTCGCCGCCGGTGAGCCCCCTCGCCGGAATTTGGTCGACGTCGATCGGCTTCTCTGTAAAACCTAGCCAAGGACCCAATTGCAAGGATTTCAATCTTTCCAGGGGCCTTTCTGTGGAAAAATCAGTACCCGCTCCCATTTCAAATCCAGCCAAATTTGAAAATCCATAGGAATTTGTAGAAAAATTTAAAAATTGCCAAACTAGTTTTGTTGTACTCCAGAAGTCCAGATCTATAAATTTTGTTACTGGAGTTCAATTTGAAACAAAATATTTTTAGAGTTATTTTAAAGTTTAGCAAAAGGGTATCTTGAGTATAACTTTTGCATGCTAGCTCTATTGCTTGTGATTTTTGGTGTGTAGACTGTTTAGGGTATGAGTGAGCTTGTATGCAAATTTAACCTACAGTACTGAATCCTAACTTGAACTCATTTAAATTCATGCAAATCAAACTTGAAATGGTTTAAATTTATTCAAGCATGTTACTAAGGTTTTCATGCTTAGATCTTTTTACCATGTACTGTTCTGTAACTGAGTAGTTCATAGTAAATCTTTTAAGAATTTATGGCACTATTTTTCCTAAGGTTTGAATTTAAACTTGAAATTTAAACTTAATTCAAATGCTTTAGTTTCTATTTTCAGAAATTTATGAAAAAGTCATAGATAAGCTCATCTATTAGAAGTAAGTTTACCCACAAAAATTCAAGGCCATAGCCTTTGTGGATTTCAAAATAAAAATGAAACTTGTTAACCTAATTCAATTAATCCAATTAATTATGATAATTGAATTAAGATACAAATAGTCGGTTTGAATTCAAATTTCTTATTTTATGAAGTTGTGTTTATCAATTTGTTAGATTGCAACTTTATCGTGAAGTAAAATTCTTAACTCAAGAACCACCTAAGTCACATCATTGCATATCATGTAGAGTCAGCGACACTCGACGACGGAGTTTACGAACTAGTTCCGGAACCCGAGCAAGGGTTTTCTGAAGACTAGGTGAACGTCGCTGAGGATTTAACTGAAGCGCCAAACCAAGGTTCGAAAGTATTTGACATTCCCGACCCCAGCCCCGCTCAAGAAGGCAAGCCCCGGTGCATAACCCAATATTTTAAATTACTACACTTATACAGTTTTATACTTATATATCTATATTATGCATTTAAGTCTAGGAGTTGAAATGGAACCCTAGATGCATGGATCCTAGGAACCTATGTATTGTGCCTTAGTCCTTATCGAATAGATGCTCTACTAATAGGACCGGCAGAAGTCGAGTGATTTCCTGTCACTCGCGCGATATAGGAGTTGAATGTTTACTATTCTGCAATCACTATAAGGATGATGGACGGGGTCATGTGCAGTATCATGACTTGAAAGGTTACCCCGTCTATGTTGATAAAAGCTGATAAGGTCGCAGTGTGTGGTAGCTGTGGTCAAGTGTTGAAATTACTAGCCACATGCGGCGAAATATGGTAAGCGGTAAGCCTAGTAACCGATCGGCCCGAGGAGTGGACATACCCCCCACCACTCGTAATTTGGTTTTTCACACACGCACCAACGTTCGGGAATATGTTCCGCACAACGGACAGGAGTACGGTCATGTAGTCGTGCTAGAGACGTACGTCCTGCACATTGGATGTGCGTATGGTCCTACAGTCGCTTGTGGTGGCCTTGACCCACAAGTCGGAATGAAAGGCAAACGGTTGCTTCGGAACGATCATTGGATGTTCCAAGCGTGTGAGTTAGGTTTACCCTTGCAAGGTTATGAAACCCGATTTAGAATCATCCGTTTCTCGCGGAGATTGAGACTGCTTGCTCCTTCTGCCACATAGAGTAAGAATAGTAACTATTGTTGGAATAATCTTGATGGATGCTAATCTCTACCTTACTTGTCTACTATAGGTGCTTACCTAGAATGGTTAATGAAGATAGAATCTAAAAACTAAAATATGGAAATTAGATCATACTCTTTGTTGCTTTTCAGCAAAAAAAAGAAAACCAGAACCTCTCAATCCTCCGTGGTCTAACTTCGGGCTAAGTATACCAAATCTCGGTTAAGTCTTGCTGAGTATTAGCATACTCAGTCTTGCTAGTCTGTCTTTCAGGTATAGCCTTTGAGAACCAAACGGATAGTGCAGCCTGGCCATTCTCTGTTCCGTTTAGCTGGTCTATGGAGTGGGATCCGTCCCCGGCTGGCAATGACCCTCCAGAATGACGCCATGTTTCGGGCTGAGCGTGGTGTGAACTCTCGCGACGTGTGTAATCGCGTGTTAATTTCTCCCGCTGTGACTCTGAACAAGCTTGCATAGCTTGTGGTTTTAAACAATATTTATATAAGTTTACTTTAAGTTTGAAACAGATTGTAATAATGTGTTAATATTTCTATAAATTAAAAGTTGGTGAGCTGTTGTGTGATTGTAAACTCGCCTTCGTGCGAGGTAAACCTACCTCGATCCTGTGCAACCGTGGTTGAATTGAGCGGTGACCCGACAGACCAATGGGTTGTTCTGTTTGAAGTGCGTTGAGTTAGTATCACCTATACAGTGATGACTAGCGCATTTGAGCCGGAATAATTCAAGCGGATTGGTTCTGCCACAGTGATGGCACGGCATGCATGATGTACGCGCTGAAGATAGCAAGCGCAAGCTATCCGGCCTCGAAAGATGTCTAAAATGAGCGCGTGGCAAACAACTAGCTCAGCCTGCAGGTGGGGCACGGGTACTCAAAGAGAGACACATGCATGGTGTAATCTCAGGGAAGAAATTGAGTCGCTGGAGCTGACGGTGATCGAACATCATCGGAAAAAACACTGAAGATGAGCCACGACATTTCAAGCATTACTTGATCGGGGAGAAAGATTAGAGAATCGGGAGCTCGATGGGGCATCTTAGGGAGTCGGAGAGGAAAGAGTTAAAAGGGTGGACAACAAAGAAACAGCTCAGTCTGACTACGAGGAGAGAGAGAAAGAAAGAAAGAAAGAAAGAAAGAAAGAAAGAAAGGGGAAGCGGCAAAGCTTCTGGATAACTCCAACTTGGTGAAGGAAGGCGATCGAAGGTGAGTGTCGGTCAGGTATCTTTGACGAGCTATTAAGCTTCGAAAAGGAATGGCAAAAGGCGAAAATGGGTGCTCGCTTCGGTACCTCAAGGAGAAGCTTTTGATTTACTTTTTGTCGTCAAAACACGACAGATGACGAGATTACGGCGGTGGCGGAGCTCAACAGCACGGTTCTACAGTCTTGGGGCGAATTGGACCAAAAATGAATTAAGTCCAGCTCGAGATGAAAAGAAAAGAATTTATTTTCCAAAACATATTTTCAGGTTTAAAATAAATCTAGAAAAGTCCAGATAAACATTTTAAACCACGAAAAATATATCCATAAGAATCCAAAAAATTCCAAGGAAAACTCTGGAGATAATTTGGGACATGAAGAATCCAAATAAAATATTTGGAATATAAAAAATATTTTAGAGCCTTTCAAAAAATGGATCTAGCTCTAGAATAAACAAGAATAATTGCCAGAAAAATATGTAAAATTCTCGAAAAATCCTATTAATAGATGAACACATTCTAAAAGACATTCACATCCTAAAATTAAATATTTTAGGGTGTGACATCATCTCCGTGGTCGTGGATGGAAGCCATGAAAACATGGCTGATGAGGACATCATGCTGGATAACCTGAGATTTGGTCTTCTACGAGTTACGAGTCATCACCAAATTGGTCTTCACATCCGGTTCGGACTTAGCCGACCACCCTGAATGGAAACGCCGATATCTCCTTCATACGACGTCGAAAGAGGCGTTCTTTGATGCGTTGGAAAGAAGACAATGAAATCTTTCTTTTGATTCTTGTCCGAGCTCCAGAAGATTCGTGGATGATTTTGTGTGACCATGACAACATGTTGCGTCACCTATTTTGGGCCAAGTCGGCCTTGTATCGTGTCAAGCCTTAAGCCCAGGTTGAGGATGCCCCCACCTGGTCGCCCTCAACCCTAAGACATCCCTCCTTCGGTATAAACTCAGTAGCCGGCGCCACATTAAGGTTTGGATTTTTGTTTAGTTCTAGTTTTCCATTGAAAAACAAACATCTTTATTGCAACTGTGATGCAAAGTCCTTTAGAAGCTTAAATTTAGCAAATTTTCTACTCCAAACGGCTCAAATTTCCGCCATTATATCCAGCTTTATGATCTCCCAACATACCTTATAAATTTGCCTGTGAAGCCGTCAGGACCCGGACCACCGTAGAATAGTTGGGGGGGCAGCGACCAGTGGGGGAATCAGGCTCGCGCATGAGGGGCGGAGCCTGTCGGCCAACCTGGTCCCGAGATGGCTCCAAATAAATCTTCATCAACCGAGCTGGCCCTTTGGAATGTTGATCCTGCATTAACTTGCACCGGACTCAAGGGCTTAATTACTGTGGACGCATCGTTTGCTGCGGCATCAATTACTGTGTGGGCGCTTCGGGTGCCGCAACCGCCGCGCGTGTCGTGGTGGCATCAAATGCTTGAGCTGCTCGGCACATCGATTCCGGGGCCACGCATGGCGCCGCCACCAGGGAACCCGCGGGAAAACGATGGCCCTGCCTTGCTTCTGCCGCCATGTGGATGGCAGCTGCCAGGGGTGATCCCAGCCGCGCATGCACCGAGCCACGAGGGCCGGAGTTTGCCGGCGGCGAGCTGAGCGCTCTACGCGACGGCGCATCTAGTGGAGAGTTGAACCTTCGGCGTCTTCTGCGACCTCGGTGATCATCGTCCGTCGGACTATGGGAAGGCGGATTCCTCGGGCTCGCCGGCAGGTCATATGGCAATACAGCGATGGAGATGGGGTAACTTAGCGTGCGTTTCTGTGGTGTAGCGCCGCCTGCCGTCGGCCTAGGTTCAACAATCTCCAGGGTCATCTCCGACGGGATCAGAGCAGGATCGGAACACCACGCCGCTACCCGGAAGCAATCCGAGCGATCGGCAGTGCTAGGATGAATGCCACTGATCCAGCAATAATCATTGAGCAGCTGCTCGGCTGAAGAAAGATCCCAGGCATGAGCCGGGATGCCAAAAGTCAATCTCCACTGCGACCTGCAGGGAGGCCGCCGTTAAATGGAGGTATCACTGATACCACTGTAGGGAAACGGGTAGGCTACGCTAGCATCACTACCGCATATACCCAAGATATTTGCGAGTAGAAGATTATAGATCGTTACCACTAGACGCGTAGTACAGCGGATGAAGTCGCGCGTCGATGTAGAGGAAGTAGACGATCACGTCCCACGAACCGAGCTCCTCGTCCTTGATCCCATCAGATCAGCGCAGCAGTCGCAGCAGCGCCTCCACGGAGTCCACACGTACGGGGATGAAACGCCGGGCGTCGGTGCGCTAGCACCGCACACACGGCAAGGGCGGCGGCCAAGAGAGGGGGGGCGACGGCTAGGGAGGTGGCGCGGCTCACAGGTTGTTTCGTCCCCCTAGCCCCTCCCTCGTATATATAGGGCGTACTAATGGGTTTCTATCTCATAGGCCCATTAGTAACCCTAATCCCACTTGGATCAATATCCTCTTGAGCCATTAAACCGTATTGTGATGATGGGCTCTTGGGCATATCACCAACAATCTCCCACTTGCACTAGAGACAATCATACAGGCAAGCTTTCCAACATTCCAAATCCCTTAAGTGTGTGACCCATTAGGTTCATGTGTAGGTGGTCGTGATCGGAAATCATTTCCGAATCACAAGTCAATAGCGGCACCTAGCAGGGCATAGTGACTCACAAATACACATAAAGATCATATCGGTCGAACCTTAGATATACTCATACACCGATCCCTTTGCCATACGATACCAGTCAAGCTCAAGGCGAGATGCGTGCCACCTTTGTGATAGCTCGACCATTCTCTCGATCTAATAGTGGATTCTATTAATAACTAACCTTTAGTCATAATGATTAACTCTTTAATCACTTTGGCATGGCCATGCACTTTCAAATCCAACTATCTCGAGGGGCCCAGAGATATCTCTCCCGTTATCTAGGAGGGGCAAATTCCATCTTGATCCGCTCACATCCCATTCCATGTTTCATGACACACCTGTAAGCTACTTTTGTAACTACCCAGTTACGGAGTAGCGTTTAGCAGCCCCAAGATGCACCACTACACACAGTGAGAAACAATAGCGATCTCAGGTCTAAGGATCCAGTAGGTATAACACTCAAGAACAACTGATGGCACATACAAAATAACAATCCCAACATTGTCTTGGAGTGGGTCAATCCAACACCATGTTCACCAACATGTGTCCACATCATTAATCCGATATCTCCATATCCATGATCCGTGAAACATGATCGTCAATTAATGCATGTGCTAGTCTCAACGTCGTTGTTGTCCCACATAACGACATAAACTAGGGATAATTTAGAATCATATCATTGTCAACAAAGAGTTTCATGAACAAGTCACGTACTTGATAATCAATGTAAAATAATCATCCATGGAACAAATAATAATTATTCATCATTACATAAACATACTCATGACACAAAAATCTCCCATGCACACTAGAATTACTGATGTAAGTATCTAATACCCATAGATCTCATGTGCGCCTCATGCTTTGGTTGTGGGAGAGGCTTCGTCAACGGATCAGCAACGTTTGAATCCGTGTGCACCTTGCAAGCCTTCACATCACCTCTCTCAACAAAGTTACGGATGAGGTGATACTTCCGCAGTATATGTCTGGACTTCTTAGTTGTTCTAGGCTCCTTTGCTAGTGCAACGGCACTACTATTATCACAATAGAGGTCCACTGGACTGGACGCACTAGGAACAACACCCAAGTCAGAAACAAACTTTCTGATCCAAACAGCTTCTTTTGTAGCTTCGGAAGCTGCAATATACTCGGCCTCTGTCGTCAAATCAGCCACCGTATCTTGCTTGGAACTCTTCCAGCTCACTGCCCCACCATTGAGGCAGAAAACAAAACCGGATTGCGATTTGGAGTCATCTTTGTCTGTTTGAAAACTAGCATCGGTGTAACCCTTTACAAGGAGCTCATTTTCGCCTCCAAATATTAGGAACATATCCTTAGTTCTTCTAAAGTACTTAAGGATACTCTTTACAACTGTCCAGTGAGCTTCACCGAAATCTGACTGATACCTGCTCGTAACACTTACAGCAAAGGAAACATCTGGGCGCGTGCAAAGCATAGCATACATGATCGACCCTATGGCTGAAGCATAAGGAATCGTACTCATCCTCTTTTGCTCATCAGGTGTCGTAGCACACTGACTCTTGCTTAGAGTAATGCCATGTGACATTGGCAAGAAACCTTTCTTGGAATCTTGCATATTGAACCGATTCAATATCTTGTCAATGTACGTGTCTTGGCTTAATCCAATTAGCCTTTTTGATCTATCTCTATAGATCCTAATACCCAGAATGTAAGCCGCCTCTCCTAAATCCTTCATCGAAAAACTCTTTTTCAATGAGGTTTTAACGGCTTCAAGCATTGGAATATCATTTCCGATCAGTAATATGTGATCCACATATATGACCAGAAATACAAGTGCGCTCCCACTAGCATTTTTGTAAACACAAGGCTCATCTTCATTCTTGATGAAGCCAAACCCTTTGACTACTTCATCAAAATGAATATTCCAACTCCGAGATGCTTGCTTCAATCCATAGATGGACCTCTGAAGCTTACATATTTTTCCAGCATTTTTAGGATCGACAAAACCTTCAGGTTGTGTCATATACACATCCTCACTTAGATGTCCATTAAGGAAAGCGGTTTTGACATCCATTTGCCATATCTCATAGTCATAATATGTGGCAATTGCTAGGAGAATCCGAACAGACTTTAGCATTGCAACGGGCGAAAAGGTTTCCTCATAGTCAACACCTTGAATTTGGTGATCATTTGAAGCAATGTGGAATTATTCCGCAGCTAACTCCGCCCGGAATGCCTCAATGGAATGGAATTATGCCACCTCCCTAGCTGTCACCCCCCCTCTCTTGGCCGCCGCCCTTGCCGTGTGTGCGGTGCTAGCACACCGACGCCCGGCGTTTCATCCGCGTATGTGTGGACTCCGTGGAGGCGCAGCTGCGACTGCTGCGCTGATCGGCTGCTGGGATCAAGGACGAGGAGCTCGGTTTGTGGGACGTGATCGACTACTTCCTCTACATCGACGCGTCCGCTGCGCTGCGCATCTAGTGGTAATGATCTATGATCTTCTACTCGCAAGTATCTTGGGTATATGCGGTAGTGATGCTAGCGTAGCCTACCCGTTTCCCTACAGTGGTATCAGAGCCATCTTGCATAGTTTTTGGTCTGGATCATTAGCATATAGGTGATATGTTGTTGTAGTAGATTGGATCTCTTACTTTTGCACGGTTTGATTAGATCAATTGGTCATAAGGGGTTAAAACTGGAGCGAGTTGATTGCGCGGCATGTGACAAAAGGATTAGTTCGTGTTCTTTCTCTGTTATGCATACGACATGTCCCTACCGGCTGGAATCACCATCAGGGACTAACTGTGTGCATAGTCAGCAGATTGAACCAACAGATCGAGGTCATGTGTAGATGCAGTCTTCTCAAGTGCAAAGTTTGCACGGTCAATGTGATTGACCTAGGGAAAATTGAGGCATTATGAATGGCTCAGATTTGAGGTGATGCGATCACTCTAATGAGATTTCATAGGGATTCCATAGATGCGATCTGTGTAATTCTGTGATGCTTTCTCGCTATAGTGACTTCCTAAGCGCTACTTTGGTAGAACACGTCGTACGCCTAACTTGTTTTTGCAGGGTGTGATGTGAATGGTATGGCCTCAATGTCATGTGATGATGTATGTGATGATTTGTGCGGCCTGTGTGTCGCAAGTTAACACAATTGGGTTGAGGTTGCACCATTATTGTATAACGACCTGCGTGTCGACTTGTGATGTTTGAATTCTCATGTAATTATTTCACTAGCTATTAGATGTAGTAGCTTAGTATCTTTTCATGGAGGCTTCAATCATGATGGCGATGATGATCACCACAAGATAGGATGGATGGCAATGGAGGTCACCTTGGAGCCATGGCGATGGAGCCCATTGTGATGCAAGAGGCCATACTATTCACAATATAATATGATTATATGCCTGTGATGTTTATTTTCCTGTCATGCTATTCTTTCATGCTTTTACATATGGTGGATGTTTTAATCATGATAGAATAGCTTCCCTCAGAAAAGGTTGAGTTTTTTATGCCTTTTACCAATAGCTGCACCTATAAATTTTGATCATTGTGTGGTAGGTTTACCAAAGTAGAGTACCCTCAGCTATCACTTTTGTATAGGGTGGATGTCGGACATTCACAAGCATAGTATTGGTTTACTCAACAAAGCTATCAAAACAGTTTTGGGCTTTAAGGCATAGGGTTGGGGCCGGGGCATTGGATGCCACCCAACAAACAAGAGTCGCATAGAGATATGATTAGTAATTTGTTGCTTACCTGTATCACTACTTTTCTAGCCGTGATGCTAAAGCTCACTAGGATTTTAGTGATTATGGATCTTGAACCACTATATGTCAGTAGAGGGAAGATGACTTTGATATAGTAGGTTGTCTTTTGTTAAATCAGTTAATGAAAGTCTTTACATAAACTTAGTGCTGAAATCTTGCTTTACTTTAATGTTGTAGATCATGTCTGCCAGTAACAATTCCGCTTTGAATTTGTGTTCTATTCTAGAGAAAGAAAAGTTGAATGGAACAAACTTTATTGATTGGTACTGCAACCTGAGAATTGTTCTCTGGCAAGAGAAAAGGGAGTATGTTCTTGAGCAGCCATATTCTGATGATCTCCCTGGCAATGCAACTGCTGCTGATCGCAGAGCTTATGAGAAGCACTGCAATGACTCACTTGATGTCAGCTGTCTGATGCTTGCCACCATGTCCCCTGATCTGCAGAAGCAATATGAGCATGCGGATGCTCACACCATGATCGAGGGGCTGCGTGGGATGTTTCAGAACCAAGCCAGGACTGAGAGGTTAAATATCTCAAAGTCCTTGTTCGCGTGCAAGCTGCCAGAAGGTAGCCCGGTCAGTCCTCATGTGATCAAAATGATTGGTTACATTGAGACTTTGGACAAACTTGGTTCTGAACTTCACCAAGACTTGGCTACTGATGTTATTCTCCAGTCGCTCCCGGTGAGCTATGAGCCTTTTATCATGAACTTTCAGATGAATGGCTTGGATAAAACATTGAGTGAGTTGCATTGGATGCTAAAGACAGCTGAGGAGAGCATTAAGAAGAATCCCAATCATGTGATGATGATTCAGAAGGGGAACAAAAAGAGGAAGCGTTGGACGCCTCCTAATCCTAAAGGTAAAGGCAAGGAAAAGAGTTCCAGTGGTGAGTCCTCGGGCTCTAAGCTAAAGCTAGCACCTAAGGCCAAATCTGGCCCTACTTCTGAGGATGAATGCTTCCACTGTCATGAAAAGGGACATTGGTCTAGGAACTGCAAGAAGTACTTGGAAGAAAAGAAGAAGAAGAAGGGAAGTGAGACTTCCACTTCAGATATAAATGTTATAGAAATTAATATTGCATTATCTTCCAGTGAATCATGGGTATTTGATACTGAATCGATGATTCACACTTGCAAATCATTGCAGGGTCTAAGTGAGACTAGAAGATTTGCATGAGGCGAGTTGGACGTTCGTGTCGGCAATGGCACAAAGGTTGCGGTGTTAGCGGTCAGCACCTACCACTTGTCTCTACCCTTCGGATTAGTTTTGGAATTAAATAATTGTTATTGCATTCCTGCTTTGAGCAAGAACATTATTTCTTCTTCATGTTTGGAAGAAGTTGTTGATTTTAAGATTGTAATAGAGAACAAACGTTGTTCTATTTTTTGCAATGGTATTTTTTATGCTCATTGTCCATTGGTGAATGGATTATATGTTCTTGATCTTGAGGATAAATCTGCCTGTAACATTAATACTAAGAGGCTTAGACCAAATGATTTGAATCCCACTTTTATTTGGCATTGTCGCTTAGGTCATATAAATGAGAAGCGCATTGAACAACTCCATAAAGATGGATTGTTAAGCTCATTTGATTTTGAATCATTTGACACATGTGAGTCTTGTTTGCTTGGAAAGATGACCAAAGCGCCTTTCACTGGTCATAGTGAGAGGGCGAGTGACTTGTTGGGACTTGTACATACCGATGTATGTGGACCAATGAGCTCAATAGCCAGAGGTGGTTTTCAGCACTTCATTACTTTCACTGATGACTTTAGTAGATATGGCTATATCTACTTAATGAGGCACAAGTCTGAATCGTTTGAAAAGTTCAAAGAATTTCAGAATGAAGTACAAAATCAATTAGGCAAGACAATTAAATTTCTGCGATCTGATCGTGGAGGAGAATATTTGAGCCTTAAATTTGGTGATCATTTGAAGCAATGTGGAATTATTCCGCAGCTAACTCCGCCCGGAACGCCTCAATGGAATGGGGTATCTGAATGGAGGAACCAAACCTTGTTGGACATGGTTAGGTCCATGATGAGCCAAGCTGATCTTCCATTGTCATTTTGGGGTTATGCTCTTGAAACTGCTGCGTTCACACTGAATAGGGTTCCAAGTAAGTCTATTCAGAAGACACCATATGAGATATGGACTGGGAAGCGTTCCGGATTATCTTTTCTCAAAGTTTGGGGATGTGAGGCTTATGTCAAATGTTTGATGTCAGATAAGCTCACTCCAAAGTCAGACAAATGCTTCTTTCTGGGGTATCCTAGGGAAACCAAAGGATATTATTTTTACAATAAGGAGGAAGGCAAAGTGTTTGTCGCTCGCAATGGTGTTTTCTTAGAAAAGGAGTTTCTCTCAAAAGGATTTAGTGGGAGCAAGGTGCAACTTGAAGAAATTCAGGAAACACCCAAAACTATTTCAGCACCCACTGAAGATCCATGGGATGTGCAAGATGTTGCACAACCCGTAGTTGAGGCACCAGCCCCACGAAGGTCTATAAGGGCACATCGCGCTACTGACAAGCTCAACCTCCTTATTACGGAGGAGCGGCATGTATTATTGATGGAAAATGATGAGCCCTTGACCTACAAAGAAGCAATGATGGGACCCGACTCCGACAAATGGCTTGAAGCCATGGAATTCGAGTTAAAATCCATGCATGATAATCAAGTTTGGAACTTGGTCGATCAAATTGACAGTGTAAGACCTGTCGACTGTAAGTGGATTTTTAAGAAAAAATTAGACATGGATGGAAATGTTCACATCTATAAGGCACGATTGGTGGCGAAAGGTTTCCGACAAATTCAAGGTGTTGACTATGAGGAAATCTTTTCGCCCGTCACAATACTAAAGTCTGTTCGGATTCTCCTAGCAATTTGATCCGTAACTTTGTTGAGAGAGGTGATGTGTAGGTTTGCAAGGTGCACATGGATTCAAACGTTGCTGATCCGTTGACGAAGCCTCTCCCACAACCAAAGCATGAGGCGCACATGAGATCTATGGGTATTAGATACTTACATCAGTAATTCTAGTATGCATGGGAGATTTTTGTGTCATGAGTATGTTTATGTAATGATGAATAATTATTATTTGTTCCATGGATGATTATTTTACATTGATTATCAAGTACATGACTTGTTCGTGAAACTCTTTGTTGACAATGATATGATTCTAAATTATCCCTAGTTTATGTCATTATGTGGGACAACAACGACGTTGAGACTAGCACATGCATTAATTGATGATCATGTTTCACGGATCATGGATATGGAGATATCGGATTAATGATGTGGACACATGTTGGTGAACATGGTGTTGGATTGACCCACTCCAAGACAATGTTGGGATTGTTATTTTGTATGTGCCATCAGTTGTTCTTGAGTGTTATACCTACTGGATCCTTAGACCTGAGATCGCCATTGTTTCTCACTGTGTGTAGTGGTGCATCTTGGGGCTGCTAAACGCTACTCCGTAACTGGGTAGTTACAAAAGTAGCTTACAGGTGTGTCATGAAACATGGAATGGGATGTGAGCGGATCAAGATGGAATTTGCCCCTCCTAGATAACAGGAGAGATATCTCTGGGCCCCTCGAGATAGTTGGATTTGAAAGTGCATGGCCATGCCAAAGTGATTAAAGAGTTAATCATTATGACTAAAGGTTAGTTATTAATAGAATCCACTATTAGATCGAGAGAATGGTCGAGCTATCACAAAGGTGGCACGCATCTCGCCTTGAGCTTGACTGGTATCGTATGGCAAAGGGATCGGTGTATGAGTATATCTAAGGTTCGACCGATATGATCTTTATGTGTATTTGTGAGTCACTATGCCCTGCTAGGTGCCGCTATTGACTTGTGATTCGGAAATGATTTCCGATCACGACCACCTACACATGAACCTAATGGGTCACACACTTAAGGGGTTTGGAATGTTGGAAAGCTTGCCTGTATGATTGTCTCTAGTGCAAGTGGGAGATTGTTGGTGATATGCCCAAGAGCCCATCATCACAATATGGTTTAAAGGCCCAAGAGGATATTGATCCAAGAGGGATTAGGGTTACTAATGGGCCTATGAGATAGAAGCCTATTAGTACGCCCTATATATACGAGGGAGGGGCTAGGGGGGCGAAACAACCTGTGAGCCGCGCCACCTCCCTAGCCATCGCCCCCCTCTCTTGGCCGCCGCCCTTGCCGTGTGTGTGGTGCTGGCACACCGACGCCCGGTGTTTCATCCCTGTACATGTGGACTCCGTGGAGGCGCTGCTACGACTGCTGCGCTGATCGGCTGCTGGGATAAAGGACGAGGAGCTCAGTTCGTGGGACGTGATCGACTACTTCCTCTACATCGACGCACGACTTCATCCGCTGCGCTGTGCGTCTAGTGGTAACGATCTATGATCTTCTACTCGCAAGTATCTTGGGTATATGCGGTAGTGATACTAGCGTAGCCTACCCGTTTCCCTACATCGTGTCCACCGCATGACATGAAGCCGGAGTGTTGAAGTAATGATCGGCCGCCCGCCATTGAAAATTCTTTCCATGAGCTCCAAACTCAGCAAGATCAGAAGAAAACCGGCTGGCCCCATTGGGTATAAGCGCAGCATGGATTCCTCGACCTCAAACCGGTGAGCAATGGAGGCAGGGATGGATGCGGCCGCACCGTCGATCACGGAGATGACCAGCGCGTAGGTGAGGTCATCCTCACAGTGAGAGATGCTATCTGAGCAATCCAAGATCTTCCTGGGCTTCAGAGAACCACACCGTCAGATGGGGCATCACCTGCGGGCGTCGGCGTCGGGGAGACCGACGCATCACCGTTGGCATCCTCGCCGCCGTGGCTCGGCGGCCCCTGGCCAGCGCCCAAACCGCGCGCAGCACCACCAACCACCACGTCCAGGGCTCGTGCGGAGCCGCTTCCTCTCTGCTCCGTCCTTCCCTCGAGCCTCCCGAGCCGGCCGTCGTTGCAGCAGGTGCGTCAGTCGCCGGAGCCGCCGAGGAAACCGGCCGCCAGACCAGCTGCCGGGGGCAGGGAGGCACAGCCGCCATGGAGGTCGAACGCCATACCAGTTGAGGGACACAGCTTGATGAAGGAGCAACTCGCCGCACCAAATAGTCGTGAGCGCGGTGGCCCAGCTCCCGGCAATGGAAGCACCTTGTGACGAGACTGCAGGTCGCCGCCCGGTGCTGGGGGGAGAAGCAGTTGAAGCACTTCCCCAGGAGGTCAATCGGCACAGGCCGACGAGGATGAGGATGACGTTCCAGGCGCCTGAGCACCTTACGCGTGCACCAGCTCACCGCAGTTTGCCAGCCATCGTAGTTAGGGCTCGCTCCGGGGGCAGGGTACCGACGCTCGCACGGGTGCACCACAATCCGAGGAGAGGCGCAGCCCAAACGCACCGAGGAGGCCGTGGATGATCGCGGTTGGCGGCAGCGTGGGCTTGATGGCAGCCAGCAGGACCTCCTCGAACGAGGGATAGGCGAAGCAGTCACCATTCTCTTGAATGGGTGGATGTGATTGGCCGCAAAGGATAATGAATAAACTAGAATACCAAAGTAGAATACCAAAAGAACCATATTTATTTACTGCTGAACATATTGGAAAATGTAAATTGACGTCAGAAAAGGAAACCCATTAATTTGAAATAACAACACAAAATATCACTAGAAATCAACTTACAATAATGTAAATAACACAATGTGCATGAAGAAAAATAGTAATGATGTTGCTAAACAAATAGTTATAAATCCGACCGGACCACTTCATCAGAACTGAGCTTGCATTAAGTCCACTGTTTCCTTGTTGACCTGGAAGGCCTTGGCTAGTATATGGTCCGCAATGGATGGTTTGGATCCAAACACTGTGTTGGCAATAGTGATGACTCCAGGGTTCTGGCTACTCAATCCTGCAAGAGCTACAGCATTGCCTGTACCATTGTTGAACTGGAAGTGGACAAGTCCCTTTGGGAACACAAACACATCTCCCTTGTTCAGAGCCTTGGCGATCAGTTTGTTGTTTGGATTCGAGGTAACAAAGCCAACAAAGAGCGAGCCCTCCAACACTGTCAGTATCTCTGTGGCACGAGGGTGAGTATGAGGTGGATTCATGCCATTGGGAGCATAGTCGATGCGAACCATGGAGATCCCCATCGTGTTCAGGCCAGGGATCTGTGCGACATTGACTGCTGTCACAGCTGAACCCTGCTTGTTGCTCGTGTTGCCAACCTTGTCAAGGCCGGAGAAGTGGAAGTCTTCTGCTGCGATGTCCATTGCGTCTTTGCAAGCGAATCCATTGACTTGCACTGCATGGATATTCATAAATGCATGTAAGATAACCTCATAACAATATAATGCATAAGAGGTCAATCGATACAAGTTTGTGTTTACCTGGAGACGTCTTGTCGGCAACGCAGACGTCTTGGAGAAGGCTCGGATCTGAGGCGATGGCAGAAGAGCAGGCCATAGCCAACAGAGCAAGGAACAGCAGATAACTTGCCATCTGCGTACTGCCTCTGTTTCTCCTGAATTTGTGCAAACTAAATTCGCGAGTACTAGAGATTAAAGGATTGCGAGAAAGAACTGTGTGGTCGCTAAGCATGGTGGAGGCTGTATTTATAAGGGGTAATCAAGCTTGATTTTGTTTCCCAGGGGAATTTATTAGTTTACTCTAGATGAGCGATGATTGCTTCATCTTTGTAGGAACGAGTCTTCCAATTGGCATTTGGCAGCATTGCGTGTGCTTGATTTAGATGCATTGACAGACGGCAATGAATCAATTATTTATTGCGATTGAACAAGTCAACACATCGCATACTTGTCGCCAAATAGCTGAGATGATCATGTAACAAATGGAGAACAGTTTCATTCAAGTGCATGAATTCATGATAACTTAAGGTAGAATATTGCAGCCCATAATTTGTCTCCATGTGGGTGTCCACGTATGATTATGGTTTAGATCTAACCGATAAACATCAAAATTTGTCGTAGCCCATTGTGTTTGTTCTTTTCTCAAAATTTACTCCTGCAAATTTGTTCTAACTTGTGTGTTAGAATATTGCAGTTCCTTTTTTATGGGTTACATGCACACATTGGCGATATTTATGGGTTAGATAGATCATGAAATACCTGTGTTAGAATATTGCAGTTCTTCTTTTAGGTGCACATTGCATTTGTTCTTTGCTCAAAATTTACTCCCGCAGAAGTTACATTTGTTTTCTTGCAAAATCAAGCTATATGGTTAACATTTTCATCATTCATATGGAGTAATCCTGCAAAATTACTTTGTTTGTCCAGTACAACAAAAGCCATTGGCGATGTTTGTGGGTTAGATAGATCGTGGGCAACCGTAGGAGCCAATCCTTAAATTAATTCGGCTCTGTAACACTCTAATTTTTAATTTAGAAATCTAAATAAATTTTGCTAGATTATTTGCAGGGTCCCTAAGGTTTTTATTCAATTTATTTTTGTTTCTGGAACATTTACCATGAATTATAAATAATTTACTTAGCCATAAAAAGAAATATAAGGTAAATAGGCTTTGAGCATTCATGCCGCATTGCATTATTTTATTATTTGAGTTAAGTCGAATTTAAATTCCTAAATTTAAATAATTTTTTACTTGTTTCCTTTTTCCTTTCTCCCTCTTTACTCTGTTGGGCCCAATCCAAACCTCCTTCTCTTTTTCCCTCTCTCCTTTTTCCTTTTCTCTCCCGCGTGGCCCATCCCGCTTGACCAACCCGGCCCAGTCGCCCCCTTTCCCGACCTGCCCCGCCTCCCTCTTCTCCCCTCCCTCTCACCGACAGGCGGGCCCCACCTGTTAGGCTTTCCTCTTCCACCTCGAGCCAGGCACGGACTCAAGCCAGAGTCCGGCCGGCGCAAGCCTCCCTACGCAGCCCTGGACCCGCACACCGAGGCGCCCCTCGACCGTACTATAAATAGCGCCGCCCCGTGCCCTTGCCTCCCATCGAGTTGCAGCCGCCGCCGTTCGCCCTGCAAACCCTAGCCCTAGCTCACTGCCACCACTCGAGCTCGGCTGCACCATGGACCCGCCGCTTCGCCGCCCCTCTTCGCCATCCAGACGCTGCCGAAGCTCCGCATCATGGTAAGGACCACAACCATCCTTTTTCCCCCTCTCTCGCGCCTTCTCGCCGGAGCCATCAAGCCACGCGCCACCGCCGTGCGCCCTGCTACACTCGTCAAGGCCCCACGCCGAGCCCTCCATCACCTACCCCATCGCCCTAGCATCCTCCGCGGCCTAGCCGTGCTCGTTTCCAAGGCCAGGAATGCTATTTCGCATTTCTCCGGTGAGCCTCCGGCTGTTCACCGCCGCAGCCGCGCGCCACCGATCGCCAGCGCCGCCGCCGGATTTCCCCCCTCGCCTCTCAGTCCTCGGATCTAGATCCGACGGTCCAGATCTAGACCGGAGTCAACAGAACTCATACCGGTCAACCCTAGGTCGTTTTGCAAAATAGCCCATCGGTTTTCTTGAAATCAACATGCAGTCCGCTGCATATATCTAAATATTTTTAATCATCTCCATATACTTTTATTTGTATATTTGCTACAAATATAGTGTGCTAATTTTTTGAAGCTAGAAAGTATGTCAGATCATGTTTGTCAAGAATAATTGGCCTAGAAGTCTAGGAAAGCATTTAGATTACATCCATCAGGCTTAGAAGTATTTCTCTCAGGATTTATTCCTTTTCAATTTCAGTGGAGCGATGAAAACGCCTATTTTGCCTTTTGAATTTATTCTAGTTGCTAGTAAACATCATTATTATTTTAGTTGTATGCAACATGCCTCTCGACATCATCTGACAATCTCAATTTCAGTGGAGCCTAAAGGACTCACGGGATAGATTGTGTGTGCGTGTATTTAAGGGTTATGTGTGTGTGGTAGCACAATTTGTACTGTATTTCATAACAAAAAATATAAAACCTGGCGAATTACAAAGTGGTCAGGAACTCACGATTGGTGGGGTCCAGAGTTAGACTCCAAGTTCACAAACCTAAAGTGTCCACTTTTCTCTTAAAATTTTTTCAGACGTGATGTTGTCAGAAGATATGATTCGTATATCAAATTTATTTATTTTCTTCATATGTTCTACATATTTGACATTCAAATGATATTACATAAACAATTCAAATATAACATTTCAACCATACATAAAATATTGAACATGACTGGTAACTGTGGAATTATTTTCTGTTTTATGGCAAAAGATATTCTATAATGTTGAGTGCACATGAATGGTGTTTCAAAAGTCAGATATAAAATATTTACTTGTTTCTACAATTTTTTGTATTTTTTGTTGATATCGCATATGGATGAAACTTTTCTGATAAATATAATGAAAGAAAAAACGGAGACAGGGAAACTCATCTAGCACCATGGAACAATAACCAAATGACACAGATAGGGTTTAATCATACTAGCTCAAACAAACGGAGACAGGGAAACTCATCTAGCACCATGGAACAATAACCAAATGACACAGATAGGGTTTAATCATACTAGCTCAAACAAACTCAATAGTCATCAACTTGCAGGATGCATAGAAACTCTCATCTAGTGAATTACACAATCTTCGTCTTGCCCAAACATCACTATATTATTCAAATCACACATTAACTAGCATGTCATCCTCCTCCGTAATATCCTAAATTTCATCTTCAGAACAGTTTAAAAGATGTTTAGTTTTGTTTGGTTCTTGTTCAATTTAATATAGGGTAAGGAATAATTTATTTCTAAAGCTAATTATGAATCATTGGTTATATATTTGTTTAATTCACTCATGCTATCACATTTATTTTTGTTTGCGCTCCTAGAATTTTTCTCGAATCTGTTCAGAGTTTATTCTAATTTCCAAGAATTTATTCATTTTCTGAGTTCAATCTCCTTTCCTCCTTTTTCTTTTGCATTCCGCTTCTTTTCCTTTTCTGGGCCAACTCGTTTCTTTTTAGGGCCGAGCCGGCCTTTTTCCCTTTTTTCACTCTAGTACTAGCTCTCTTTTACTCTTGTTGGGCCATGACGTAGGCCACAACCCGTTAACGATGGCCTAGTCTATGCCTTCTCTCTCTCTCTCTCTCTCTCCCACTCGATGACATGCTAGCCCCAGTCGCCATCCGAACATACTCAGGTCCAAGTTGGACCTGATTGAGCCCAGGTCCCACTAGGCGCGCAAGCGTAGGACCCCATGCGCTGGTTGTTAAGATGTCCAGTCACAACCTCTAACGACCCCACGACCCGCAAGCCACTTTTACCCCGCACCACACATTTTCCTCAAGCCCTAGCACCACCACCGCCAAAGCTCATCGCCACCACCGCCAATCTCGACCTTCGGTGTCTCTCCGTTTGTTCCAAGACTTCGCCAAGCTTCGGGGTTAGCCCCGGATCATTTTCCCCACTCTCTATGCCCTGTTACAGCCGCAATACTTGCACTGCCGTAGGCCGTCGTTCCTCGCCGCAAGGAAGGCCTCGATAACGTGGCAGAACCGTATGAATTATTCCGGCTTAAATGCGCTAGCCATCGCTATACAGCCGATACTAACCCAACGCACTTCAAACGGAACAATCTATTGGTCTGTCGCGTCTCCGCCCGATGCAACCACGGTTCAACAGGATCGAAACAGGTTTACCTTGCACGAAGGCGAGTTTACAGTCACACATCAGCTCACCAACTGTTAAATTACATAATATTAAACATTATTACAAACCGTTTCAAATTTAAGGTCAACTTATACAAACATTGTTTAAAACGACAAGCTAAACGGTTTGTCCAGGTTCACAGCGGAAGAAACATAAACACGCGACTATGCACGTCGCGAAGGTTGACACTGCGCTTAGCCCAAAGCTTGGTGTCACTCAGGAGGGTCACTGCCAGCCGGGAACGGATCCCACTCCACGGACTAGCCAAACGGAACAGAGGTTGGCCATGCCGTACTATCCGTGGGGTTCTTGAAGGTCATACCTGAAAATTTCACTAGCAAGACTGAGTATACTATTACTCAGCAAGGCTTAACCGTTTCATGATATATTTAACCATGTAACTAGACTCATGAAGGCTTGAAATGGTGCTGGGCTTAATTTTAGCTGAAAAGCAATAAAGAATATGAACTAATTTTCATATTTTAGCTGTCAGGTTCTAGTTTCATTAATCATTTTAGGTTAGCACCTATACTAGACAAACAATGTAGAGATTAACATCCATCCAGATTATTCTATAATGATTACTGTTCTTACTCTATGTGGCAGAAGGAATAAGCAGTCTCAATCTCCACGAGAAACGGACGATTCTGAATCGAATTTCATAACCTTTTCAAGGCAAACCTAACTCACACGCTTGGAACATCCAACGATAGTTCCGAAGCAACCGTTTGCCTTTCATTCCGACTCATGGAACAGGGCCACCACAAGCAACTGTAGAACCGTACGCACACCAATTGTGCAGGACATACGTCTGTAGCGCAACTACATGACCGTACTCCTGTCCGCTGCGCGGAACATACTCCCGCTTGTTGGTGCGTGAGAAAAACTAAATTACAAGTGGTGGGAGGTATGTTCACTCCTCGGACCGATTGGTTATTAGGCTTACCGCTTTACCATATTTCGCGGCATGTGGCTAGTACTTTCAAACGCTTAGCCACCACTACCACACACTGCGACCTTATCAACTTTTATCAACACAGACGGGGTAACCTTTCCGAGTCATGATATTGCACATGACCCCGTCCATCATCATTATAGTGATTGCAGAATAGTAAATATACAACTCCTATATCGCGCGAGTGATAGGAAATCACCCGACTTCTGCCGGTCCTATTAGCACAGCATCTACTCGATATGGACTCAGGCCCAATACATAGGTTCCTAGTATCAATGCCTCTAGGGTTCCACTTCACTTCCTACACTTAATGCAAGATATACTATATAAGTATAAAATTGTAGTAAATTGAAATACTGGGTTATGCTCCGGGGCTTGTCTTCTTGAGTGGGGTTGGGGTTGGGAGTGTCAGAGGCTTCCGAACTTTGGTTCGGGACTTCAGTTAATATCTCGGCGACGCTCGCAGGATCTTCAGAAAATCCAAGCTCGGGTTCCTGAACCAGCTCGTAGATCCCGTCGTCGAGTGTTGCTGACTCTACATGATATGCAATGATTTAAGTGAGATGGTTCTTGAGTTACGGATTTTACTTCACAATAAAGTTGCAATTCAATACATTAACAAACACATATTCATAAAACAAGGGAGGGGGGTTGGATTAAGCTATCATTTACACTTAAGTTAGGGTTATATTAATGGGATTACTCTAAAGCAATTTGACAAGTTTGATTTTTATTTTAAAAAGCATAAAGGTTCTGACTTTGACTGTTTGTGGATAAGCCTATTTTTAACAAACAAGCTTATTGTGAATTTTTTATAGTTTTCTAAAAAAAGAAACTAAAATATTTGAATTTGAATTCAAACTTCAAGTTTAAATTCAAATCCTAAGTAAACAGAATTATAAATTCTTGAAAATTTAATTATGAACTAATTATCAACAAATTAGGTTATGGTAAAAAAATCTAAACAGAAAAAGCCTTAGGAAGATGTTTAAATAAATTTAAACCACTCCCAAATTGATTTGTAAAAGATTAAAGGAACTTAAACTACAAAGCAGTGCTAAGCATGAAATTTTTACACTAGTTTACTCATGACCTAAACAGGCTACAAACCAAAAATCACAAGAAGATATGCTTATATGCAAAAGTTATGCCCAAGATACTCCTTTTACTAAACTCTAAAATAACTTTAAAAGCATTTGGTTTCAAACCTTACTCTATTAACAAAAATTGTAGATTTATATTTCTAAATTCCAACAAAACTGGTTTGATAATTTTTGGATTTTTCTACACATTCCTATGGATTTCACAAGTTGACAGCTAACACTAT
This sequence comes from Panicum hallii, assembly GCF_002211085.1. Taxonomy (NCBI): domain Eukaryota; kingdom Viridiplantae; phylum Streptophyta; class Magnoliopsida; order Poales; family Poaceae; genus Panicum; species Panicum hallii. The sequence goes on from NC_038042.1 coordinate 27,687,378, forward strand.
CTAAGAGTCTTGCAGAGAGGTCCTTAGTTTCTTGCAAATGGGACCTTAAAATAGAAAACTAAATTGCAATCGGGTACTTGATAGCCCACGATGGCGGCCGGCGTGTCTGTCCGAGGCGTTCTCGCCGGTGGCGAGGTCCTTGGCAGGAGGGAATAGGTCCTACACGGCCTACAGGACCTGCCGATCTCAATTGTAGGTGATGTGCACCAGGAGAAGTGGTGGAGCATGGCCGGCGGCGAGGAATGGCGGCGGCCGTGGCGGCGTGCACATGTTCCCGGTGAGGGGCCGGCTAACGTGGACAGATGAGACATGCATGAGCATCGTGGGATGTAGGGATGTGGTTACAATACCTAATTTGGCTGGAGATGGGGCGAAAGGGGGTCGTCGACGGTGGGGCAGCTCGGGTTTTCACCGGCGGCGATGGCGGCACGGCGTTCTGCTGGCTGGGGTGTCGGAGGGCAGTGAAGAAGCTGCTAGGAAGCTTCTACGGGTTGACGTGGTGCTGCTGGTGCCCTTGGCTGGGGTGAGGAGGCTGTGTATCGGCGGGTCGACGGCGAGGCCAAGCGGCGGCGGAGCGCTGAGCTCGCCGGCGCTGTGGAAGATGCTGCTCGGGTGTAGGAAAGCGAAATTGAGTGGGTCATTGAGCTGCAGTGGGTTGCGGTGGTGCTTCTCGAGCACTGGATCACGGGTGAGAGGCGGTGTGGGCGGCTGACGACGGTGAGCACAGGCTGCGGCGGCACTCCGGCGAGGAGCTGCGCTTGGGAAAAGAGATGGCCGGCGAAATAGAGTGTGCGTGTGGGTAAACAAGATCGGGAAGAAGCCTCTGTGCATGTGTTAAAGCCGAGAGGGGTGCTGCACGAGCGAACAGGAGGTGGCGATGCCGGCGGCGCGCGTGGCGGCTCGGGCGGCGGCGGGGCGACGTGGAGCGGCCGGGAAATGCCAGCGCGAGGCCGGGCGGGCAAGGCGTAAGAGGGCACGTGGCACAGCCCAGAGCGGCGCGGGGGCGGCGGGTGTGGAGCACATGGCCGGCGAGGGCGGTGGCAGTCGGGCGCAGAGAAAACAGAGGAGCCGGGGCTGGAGGAGGAAGATGAGGACTGGTCTGTGATTTTCCAAAAGTGCAGGGACCTCACTGTAATGTCTTGGTAACTTTCAAACCATGGCTCAAATGAAAATGGGCCCAAAAGCAAAAGTGTAGGGTTTAACAAAGTCTACAACTTTTCTTTAGGGTTCAGAGGCAAAAGAGCTAAGGATCAGCAATTCACATAAAACTTGGCAAAGTTTTAAACTTTAAATAAATCCTATTTAAAAACTATACTACACTTACATCCTATGTGTAGTTTCATCTATATTCATGATTTAAAAGTAAGCTCTTGACTTTTACAATTCAACCTTCATGTATTTGGATTTCACTTCCCATTTTCACCCATTTAACACTAAAGGACCTATATTTTTTAGAATTACACAAATGTTCTTTTCCCTTCTACATTAACATTTGAACACACATACACAAGATCAAAACATGCACATTTTATACTAAAATTTAGTGTGTTATAATCCTAATACCTGAATGTCACAGCCTTCCCCCCTAAAGAGAATCTCGTCCCGAGATTCCGGAACAAAATAGAATCGGGCGATTAGATTTGGGAGTTGGCTCGAAGGAAGTCTGGGAAATTATACTGAAGATAGAATTCGGTTTCCCATGTTGCTTCTTCTTCCGTGTGATGGTTCCACTGAATCTTGTACATTTTGATGGTTTCCCTCCTAGTGCTTCTTTTTTTGACGTCCAGGACTTTGATTGGATGTTCGACGTAGGATAGATCGGATTGGATGTCAATGGTTTGAGATTCTATGATCTCTGTAGGAGTTTTGATGCACTTCTTAAGCTGAGATACATGGAAGACATCATGAATGACCGCTAGTTGAGGAGGAAGTTGGAGACGATAAGCTACGGGTCTGCAGATTTCGGTAATTTCAAAGGGTCCGACATAACGAGGAGCAAGTTTCCCTTTTACGCCGAACCTTTGAGCACCTCGGGTAGGAGATACTCGAAGATAGACGAGGTCTCCGATTTGGAATTGTATCGGTCTTCTTCGAATGTCAGCGTAGCTCTTCTGTCGAGATTTGGCTACCTTTAGGTTAGTCTGTATAGTCTTCACCTTATCCTCTGCTTCAATAACCAGGTCGGGCCCAAAAATCTTACGTTCGCCGGTTTGTGACCAACTCAAAGGAGTTCAGCATCGGCGACCGTATAATGCCTCGAACGGAGCCATCTTAATGCTTGTCTGATAACTATTATTGTAGGAGAATTCTACCAGCGGCAAGCATTTGTCCCAGTTCTTGTCATACTAAAGTACGTAGGCTCTAAGCATGTCCTCCAAGATCTGATTTATCCTTTCTGTTTGTCCGTCCGTCTAAGGATGATATGCGGAGCTTCGGAGTAGTTTAGTTCCAAGAGCATTTTGGAGTTGCTCCTAGAATTGCGCAATGAATTGTGCCCCGCGATCAGAAATGATCATTTTTGGCACTCCATGGAGACGAACGATTTGATCTAGATAGATCTCAGCATACTTTTTGGCATTGTAGGTAGTATGCACTGGAATGAAATGTGCGGTCTTAGTTAATCGATCAACTATTATCCAAATGGAATCATGTCTTTGGGAAGTGTTGGGTAAGCCAATGATAAAGTCCATATTGATATCTTCCCACTTCCAAGAAGGAATGGGTAGAGGTTGAAGAATACCAGCAGTTTTGAGATGACTGGCTTTAACTCTTTGATAGATGTAACACTCCGAGATATACATTGCAATTTCTCGCTTCATGCGAGTCCACCAAAAGTTCTGTTTCAAATCCTGGTACATCTTGGTACTGCCAGGGTGCATAGAGAATTTGGACAGATGAGCTTCGTCCAATATCTGCTTACGAAGTTTATGGTCCTTGGGCACAATGATACGCTCGTTGAACCATAAAACCCCTTTATGATCTATCGAAAGCATTTGTACTTTCTTTCTCCTTGGGTCAACTTCTACTTGATGATTCTGACCCCGTTGTTCCACTGCTGTACTAGAACAATGCTATCCCAAAGTGTAGCTTCGATTGAGAGATGATTCAGGCTGCCTTGAGGAATGATCTCAAGATTGAGTTTCCTCATCTCCCAACAAAGCGTCTCATTGAAAGCCTCTACTGACAAGCAAGAGCAATGCGCCTTGCGGCTAAGTGCATCTGCAACGACGTTGGTCTTGCCTGGGTGATAGTGTACTTCCAGATCATAGTCTTTGATAAGCTCTAGCCAGTGTCTTTGCCTCATATTTAAATCTTCTTGTGTTAAGATGTACTTGAGGCTTTTGTGGTCAGTATAGATATGGCACTTTGTACCCATCAGATGATGTCTCCAGATCTTAAGTGCATGGATGACAGCTGCAAGTTCCAGATCATGGGTAGGGTAGTTCTGTTCATGAGTCCGGAGTGCTCGCGATGCATAAGCAATCACTCGGTTGTCCTGCATAAGCACACAACCAAGTCCGATTCCCGAAGCATCACAATAGATGTCGAAAGGTTTTGAGACATCAGGTTGGGCTAAAACTGGGGTAGTGGTAAGATGTGCTCTGAGGGTATGAAATGCATCTTCGCATTTTTGATCCCAGGAGAATTTAATGCCTTTCTTTAATCGTTCAGTCATGGGCTTGGCTATTTTTGAGAAGTCAGGAATGAAACGATGATAATAGCCAGCGAGACCAAGAAAACTACAGATTTGATGGACTGATGTTGGAGGTTCCCAATCCATCACTTCTTGCACTTTACTGGGATCAATGGATATACCGTCACTGGAGATAGTATGTCCCAGAAATTTAACAGTATCTAGCCAAAATTCGCACTTGGAGAATTTAGCATACAAGTGGTGGTCTCTTAATCTTTAAAGAACAATGCGGAGATGTGTTGCATGATCTTCTAGATTCTTGGAATAGATTAGAATGTCATCAATGAAGACCACAACAAATTTGTCGAGTTCTTGCATGAAGACAGAGTTCATGAGATACATGAAATAGGCTGGGGCATTGGTAAGACCAAATGACATGACTAGATATTCGTATAGTCCATATCTAGTAGAAAACACTGTTTTTGGAATGTCACTTGGCCTAATTTTGATTTGATGATAGCCGGAACGAAGACCAATTTTGGAGAATACTTTGGCTCCGGCTAACTGATCGAAGAGAATGTCAATGCGGGGTAGAGGATACTTGTTTTTGATGGTTACCGCATTGAAGGGACGATAGTCTACACATAATCTAAGCTATTATCTTTCTTTTTCACGAATAGGGCTGGACAACCCCATGGTGCAGCACTTGGACGAATGTAACCCTTATCAAGGAGGTCCTGGAGTTGGATTTTTAACTCGACCAGTTCATTGGGTGGCATACGATAGGGCCTCTTAGATATGGGGGCTGTGCCGGGTTGGAGTTCTATGATAAACTCAATTTCTCGGTCCGGGGGCATTCCAGGCAAATCATCTGGAAAGACGTCTGGGTATTCACATACGATAGGGATATCCTTTAACTTGATCCCTGTTGCAGCATAGGTGCAAGAATTGAGGCACTCCCGTTGTGGAAGATAAAGAATGGTAGGTTCATGCTCTGATGAATCTATCTCCACAGTTCAGGAAGAGATATCTAATGACACTTGGTGCTAGGTCATCCAATTCATACCTAAAAGAACATCCATTTGTTCTAGGTCTAGTAATAGTAAATCTATTTTTATCAAATGGCCTCCCAGCTGGATTGGCACCTCCCTACAGATTTGATTAGATGAGATTTTTCCGCCAGGAGTTGTTATCTTATAGGCTCCATTAGTAGGATAGATATCCAAGCCCATCTTAGTCCCACATGTTGCACTGATAAAACTATGGGTGGCACCAGAATAAAAAAGAACAATCACGGGTTGATGGTTAATAGAGAAAGTACCCGTCATTATTGGCGCACCCTCGGGAGTTCGGAGAGAGTGGTGAGGTTCACCCTTCCCTAGCGGACTTGGACCACTTGCTTCTTGCCCTTGCCCTTGCTGTTCAGGTTGGAAGTTTGCCCTTGGAAGGATCTTCTAGGTTGAGGGCAATCCTTGATAAAGTGGGACGGACTACCACAATTGAAACAACGATAATTGTTGTTTCCTTGGTTGGATGGCGGAAAGCTTGGCCGCGGGCCTTGTTGTTGTTGCTGCTGAGGTTGTGGTGTCGGTGGTTGATTGAATCGAGCCTGCTGGGGTGGTCTGGCTACCCATCTGCCTGGTTGATTGTTACGGGGTGGTGCTCGGGTAGCAGTATTCTCGACCAACCGGTACCTTGGCGGTTGCGCCGTTGAGGGTCCAGTGGGTGTCTTCCGTTTCTTTTCTGCCCGGTGGGCTAAGATGCAATCCTCCTGGGTAATGGCCATATTGACCAATTCATTGAAGTTGTCGGCCCTTACCAAATTCAGTCGTTCCTTAAGTTTGGTGTTCAGGCCTCGACGAAAACGATCCCATTTGCGGGCATCAGTGTCTGCATGATAACCCGCATACTGGCACAAGTGATTGAAGACTTGTGCATATTGCATGACGGTGCGGGTTCCCTGTGTCAGATTCAAAAATTCATTGAGCTTTCGCTCAATGAGTCCTTCGGGAATGTGATGTGCTCGAAAAGCGGTCCAAAATTCATCCCATATGACGACATGACCAGTCGGCTGCATAGCATGGTAATGTGTAAGCATCTAGGCCCTCAAGGTATGTTTCGGTGATTAATGACAACCATTATTGTGACTAATGAGTTTGTGCAGCTTTATAGATCATTATCGCTCATTTGGTTATATGTCAAAAGAGGCCCCTAACTTTCATTATTCAAAAAGGCGATCTCGGTATTCAACTCAATAATATGTCAAGACTAAGGATCTTTCTAGTCCTAAGTGTCATAAGGTTGAGAAGGACACTTAGGTTAGTATAGGTTTTATAGTTTTGTAGTGATCGCACTATTAAGAGGGGTTTAGGCTTAGTAACTTGAGCATGGACATGGTCATTTGAAAATGAATGCACACAATGGTCACTCAGGTTTCTAGAAGCTCAAATAAGTGGTTCTCAACTTATATCTCAAGAATATTTGGATTTCATTCAAGACTCAAGTCAGAAAAGGCAAAATCAGAAAAATCCTTAACACCGGTTTAACCGATGCCTCAAGTTTTCTATACGTCGGTTAAACGAGGTCAGCAGGTCTGGACAAGTCAATACACCGGTTAAACCGACGATATTTGAAATTGGACGTCGGTGCAGTTGTCCAGAGACTTGGTTTTCAGTTGATCAGTGGACAACTACACTCACCGGTTAAACCGACGATATTTGAAATTGGACGTCGGTGCAGTTGTCCAGAGACTTGGTATTTCAGTTGATCAATGGATGACTACACTCACCGGTTAAACCGATGGTACGACGGTTAATCTGCCCAAGCTGTAACGGCTAGTTTTCAGAAGGGCTAGTTTACGTTCACCGGTTAAACCGACGATGGCTATTGGAGGGACGTCGGATTAACCGGCGCTACGCAGTTTTCTGGCAGCTTTTTCTCCAACGGCTCTATTCGTGTGAGCTGCCTATATATACCCCTCCAATGGGTCAGTCTACTACTCTTGACACCAGGCAACACCCAAACACTCATACTATAGTCAAGAGCCACCTTGAGCTTCATCATTTCATACACTTGTTCATTCAATCATTTAAGAAGCAAGATTAAGGACTTGAGTAGAGAGAAGCTTGTGTGCATCCATTCTTGGTGATTGGTTCTTGCTCAAGTGAAGGCCTTAGCTTGTTACTCTTGGTGATTGGCATCACCTAGGCGATCTTGGTGATCGAGGTGATTCTCGCGGAGCTTGCCAAGGATTGTGGAAGCCCGGAGAAGAAGATTGTACATGGCTTGATCTCCACCACACCGGGATGGTGAACGGAGACTCTTAGTGAGCGCCCTCGTCTTGGTGACTTGGGAGGTGACAATACTCTTTGTGAGTGTCACAACGTGGATTAGGGGTGTGTGCCAACACATCGATACCACGGAAAAAAATTCGGTTGTCCCTTGTCCACTTTACTTATTCAAGCATTATCTTTCATGCAATTCATTCATGTGCTTGATTTAGGGATCACTAGTTAGCTCTACCTTGCTAGGCTTTGTCTCTTTTTATCCTTCCTAGCTTACGTAAGTAGTTTAGTTACCCGGTTGGTGAATTGGTGCCTTTCTAGTTTTGCATAGGTTAAGGTTGCTTTATCTTATTTTAGAAATTAAAAAAAGGCCCAATTCACCCCCCTCTTGGTCCATCGATCCTTTCATAATGATCCCACCATAAGCGGGCAGTGCCACGGAGTTGTTGGGCTGCAAAGAGCGCCTTGTTCTCATCTGAACAAGGGGCAGACAATAGTGCAAACTTGGACTCGATGGTGCAGAGCCAAGCGTCAGCGTTGAGGGGCTCGTCTGCCTTATGGAACAATGGAGGCTGGGTGCTGAGGAAATCTTGATAACTGGCCGATGGGGGTTCATCACGACCTCGAGGCTGGTGATGAAATTGGCCCATCTGGGCCTGCACTAGCTGGTTGAGGAGTTCTGTTTGTCGGGCCATAACCTCGGCTAGATTTGGCGGGGCTGGTGGTGGTTGCTGGGAACCGCTGGCTTGATCGGGCCAGAAACCTTCCGGGGTTCCACGAGTAGCTCCAACCATCTGAAACAAAGGAGATGTCCATGATTATCAACATTTCCTTACTCCAATTTTTCAGACGATACAATGTTACTGAGCAGGTATGTAAATCACATGTTCTGTTTAACCAACTCATTCCAGGTGCGAAAATATCGAGACAAGATAACAGAACACGAGGCTTAGATTACAAAACAAACTTAATACATTAGGATGGTTCGATTGCTATAGGTCAGACCACATACCACATATGGTACAACAAGTGGCTCTAAGTCTAGGTAATCTACTCACAACCTATATCACACCACTTTTTACAACTAAGATATCGACGATTTGGATAAACTAAAAATCATCGAGGTTGCCCACGGAGGACTGGCTGCTGGAGAAGGAATGATCTGGTTGAGGATTGGGTTCTGGATCTCCATGCTCAGAGTCGAGATCGAAAACTCCTTCGATTTCCTCCGGGTCTTCTTCTCCACCTTCAGGGGCCACAGGTACATCAAGAGGTACTAGCTGCTCCTGGAGTTCGTCGATGTGAGCATGGGCATCATCGACCTCAAGGATAAGGTCATGGATTTGCTCCTGGAGGAACTCAATGATCGTGTTGCGCTGAGTGATGATTGCATCACTCTCATTAATCTGATCCTCCCAGTGAAGAATAGCCTCTTCCTGTGCTGTGATAATCTCCTCCTTCTCCGTGACCAAGGCTTGAAGCTCCACTATCTGGGTGACCTGTGGATCGGCATTTCAATAGTGACCTTGGGCTATGCCAATCAACTGACCCACACCACGGCGTAGCAGAATCTGATAGTGGTGCTGAACATTCATGAACCTGATAAGACCACGGAGCGTTTCTTCGACTGAATCTCCCAACAAATGGCCATAATGGCCTATCCTAAAATTCCACTTAGGATCACCAGAATCTATTGCAGGGAATAGGCCGATAGAATACCCTGCAACTTCCATGGGATGCTGGTTGCAGAAGAGATGGATGGCTTCCAGAGCTGCAGTCTCGATGGTGTCAACTAGACGGTAGCCCACCACATCAACCTCGATGGGCTGCCACTGGGAGCGGAAAGGATGTTGAGGAATCGTCATTTTGACTCGGCAGCGAGGAACACCCTCTTCCTGATACTCCACTTCGTCGTATTGTGGAGGCTCGGTATAGAAGAACAAACTTAGTGATTCCCATAGAAGACGGGAAAAACCCTCCCAATGCAAAGCATTAGTGTGGAGATGCCCTGCGTGATCCCAGAAGACATTTGAAGGGGCTGCCATCTGCAACAAGAATGCAAATGGTGAGATATATTTACCCTGCTGAGAACTCACAAGTTAAATGGAACGAGATAATCGATTCTGATAACAGCAAGGACTGGAAATCAGATGGATGCTTAAGGTACTCAGCTAAAACTATCACAAAAATCCTATTGACCCACACTAGGGATAAACAACACTCTATTCACTTTTAAAAAGTACAACATATACAATGCATTTACTTACTTGAGGAAGGGTTATGCATGCACGTTCTATTCAACCTCACAACCAAAACAACTGTCGAATATCTTCGGACTTACGCGGTTAATTTTGGTGGCATAACACATACGTCTCTCTCTAGTAAATAGTCCATAAGTCCTATCCGTCCTAATCTCTTAATCGCGGTTAGTGTACCTGCAAAAGACCACATATATTTTTAACATGAACCTTTTATGGCAGCACGACATGAAAGCGTCCCCAAGCAGTACTGTTCACTATAGAAATAGCATCCGTACCATTACCGCCGTACGGACAATGTTAACATACGTGGTTAAAACAACGTATTCACGGGGATACCGCAAAATGCGGGGTATGAACAGCGATCGCCATACCCTGCGCCGAACCATATACTCCCAATATAATCAACCAAAGTTGGTATATTGGCAGCATCTCAAGTAGGCCACTGCTTGAGAATCAGCGTTCGGTCCGCATCATCGACGGGAAGGCCAAGCTCCCTCAGTTGGCTGAGGATCCTTACCTTCTTACCTTACCATCGAAGGTGTCGTTACTGAAAGTAAGGTTGAGTTATGAATGAATTTAAGTTTTGACAGAAAGTAGTGCTGCGAGTTAGGGTTATACCCTATACATATATATATCAATAGCCACCTGACTATTCCCATATAAGTCCCTAGGGCTTTACGTTCTAAGCACCAACCTTAACGAATCCAGCGTACTTTGTAAATTCATTTGTTAAGCAAGTTTTTATCTTGAAAATATTTTTAAGAGCTGCCGCAGTTGTGAGAGTAAACCTACAGCTCTGATACCAGCTGTGGCAGAACCGCCTGAATTATTCCAGTTCAAGTGCGCTAGCCATCGCTATACAGCCGATACTAACCCAACGCACTTCAAATGGAACAATCCATTGGTCTGTCGGGTCTCCGCCCGATGCAACCACGGTTCAACAGGGTCGAAGCAGGTTTACCTCGCACGAAGGCGAGTTTACAGTCACATATCAGCTCACCAACTGTTAAATTATAGAATATTAAACATTATTACAAACCGTTTTAAATTTAAGGTCAACTTATACAAACATTATTTAAAATGACAAGCTAAACAGCTTGTCCAGGTTCACAGCGGAAGAAACATAAACACGCGACTATGCACGTCGCGAAGGTTGACACTGCGCTTAGCCCAAAGCTTGGTGTCACTTAGGAGGGTCACTGCCAGCCGGGAACGGATCCCACTCCACGGACCAGCCAAACGGAACAGAGGTTGGCCATGCCGTACTATCCATGGGGTTCTCGAAGGTCATACCTGAAAATTTCACTAGCAAGACTGAGTGTACTAATACTCAGCAAGGCTTAACCGTTTCATGGTATACTTAACCATGTAACTAGACTTATGAAGGCTTGAAATGGTGCTGGGCTTAATTTCAGCTGAAAAGCAACAAAGAATATGAACTAATTTTCATATTTTAGCTGTCAGGTTCTAGTTTCATTAATCATTCTAGGTTAGCACCTATACTAGACAAATAATATAGAGATTAACATCCATCCATATTATTCCATAATGATTACTGTTCTTACTCTATATGGCAGAAGGAATAAGCAGTCTCAATCTTCGTGAGAAACGGACGATTCTGAATCGAATTTCATAACCTTGCAAGGCAAACCTAACTCACACGCTTGGAACATCCAATGATAGTTCTGAAGCAACCGTTTGCCTTTCATTTCGACTCATGGAACAGGGCCACCACAAGCGACTGTAGGACCGTACGCACACCAATTGTACAGAACATACGTCTGTAGCGCGACTACATGACCGTACTCCTGTCCGCTGCGCGGAACGTACTCCCGCACGTCGGTGCGTGAGAAAAACTAAATTACAAGTGGTGGGAGCAATGTCCACTCCTCAGGCCGATTGGTTACTAGGCTTACCGCTTTACCATATTTCGCGGCATGTTGTTAGTACTTTCAAACGCTTAGCCACCACTACCACACACTGCGACCTTATCAACTTTTATCAACACAGACGGGGTAACCTTTCCGAGTCATGATATTGCACACGATCCCGTCCATCATCCTTTTAGTGATTGCAGAATAGTAAACATTCAACTCCTATATCGCGCGAGTGATAGGAAATCACCCGACTTCTGCCGGTCCTATTAGCACAGCATCTACTCGATATGGACTCAGGCCCAATACATAGGTTCCTAGTATCAATGTATCTAGGGTTCCACTTCACTTCCTACACTTAATGCAAGATATACTATATAAGTATAAAATTGTAGCAAATTGAAATACTGGGTTATGCTCCGGGGCTTGCCTTCTTGAGTGGGGTTGGGGTTGGGAGTGTCAGAGGCTTCCGAACTTTGGTTCGGGGCTTTAGTTAATATCTCGACGACGCTCGCAGGATCTTCAGAAAATCCAAGCTCGGGTTCCTGAACCAGCTCGTTGATCCCGTCGTCGAGTGTTGCTGACTCTACATGATATGCAATGATTTAAGTGAGATGGTTCTTGAGTTACGGATTTTACTTCACAATAAAGTTGCAATTCAATACATTAACAAACACATATTCATGAAACGGGGGGGGGGGGGGGGTTGGATCCCAAGCTATCATTTACACTTAAGTTAGGGTTATATTAATGGGATTACTCTAAAGCAATTTGACAAGTTTGGTTTTTATTTTAAAAAGCATAAAGGTTCTGACTTTGACTATTTGTGGATAAGCCTATTTTTAACAAACAAGCTTATTGTAAATTTTTCATAGTTTTCTGAAAACAGAAATTAAAACATTTGAATTTGAATTCAAACTTCAAGTTTAAATTCAAATCCTGAGTAAATAGAATTATAAATTCTTGAAAATTTAATTATGAACTAATTATCAATAAATTAGGTTATGGTAAAAAAAATCTAAACAGAAAAAGCCTTAGGAAGATGTTTAAATAAATTTAAACCACTCCCAAATTGATTTGTAAAGATTAAAGGAACTTAAACTACAAAGCAGTGCTAAGCATGAAATTTTTACACTAGTTTACTCATGACCTAAATAGGCTAGAAACCAAAAATCACAAGAACATATGCTTATATGCAAAAGTTATGCCCAAGATACTCCTTTTACTAAACTCTGAAATAACTTTAAAAGCATTTGGTTTCAAACCTTACTCTATTAACAAAAATTGTAGATTTATATTTCTAGATTCCAACAAAACTGGTTTGGTAATTTTTGGATTTTTCTACACATTCCTATGGATTTTACAAGTTGACAGCTAGCACTATCTAAGAGTCTTGCAGAGAGGTCCTTGGTTTCTTGCACATGGGACCTTAAAACAGAAAACTAAATTGCAATCGGGTCCTTGACAGCCCACGACGGCGTCCGGCGTGTCTGTCCGAGGCGTTCTCGCCGGAGGCGAGGTCCTTGGCAGGGAGGAATAGGTCCTACACGGCCTACAGGACCTGCCGATCTCAATGGTAGGTGATGTGCACTAGGAGAAGTGGTGGAGCATGGCCCGCGGCCAGGAATGGCGGCGGCCGTGGCGGCATGCACATGTTCTCGACGAGGGGCCGGCGAACATGGACAGATGAGACGTGCATGAGCACCGTGGGGATGTGGGGATGCGGTTACAGTACCTAATTTGGCCGGAGATGGGGCAAAAGGGGTCGTCGACGGTGGGGCGGCTCGGGTTTCCACCGGCGGCGATGGCGGCACGGCGTTCTGCTGGCTGGGGTGTCGGAGGGTAGTGAAGAAGCTGCTAGGAAGCTTCTACGGGTTGACGTGGTGCTGCTGGTGCCCTTGGCTGGGTTGAGGAGGCTTTGTATCAGCGTGTCGACGGCGAGGCCGAGCGGCGGCGGAGCGCTGAGCTCGCCGGCGCTGTGGAAGATGCTGCTCGGGTGTAGGAAAGCAAAATTGAGTGGGTCAGTGAGCTGCAGTGGGTCGCGGTGGTGCTTCTCGAGCACTGGATCGTGGGTGAGAGGCGGTGTGGGCGGCTGACGACGGTGAGCACAGGCTGCTGCGGCACTCCGGCGAGGAGCTGCGCTCGGGAAAAGAGATGGCCGGCGAAATAGAGTGTGCGTGTGGGTAAACGAGATCGGGAAGAAGCCTCTGTGCATGTTTTAAAGCCAAGAGGGGTGCTGCATGAGCGAACAGGAGCTGGCGACGCCGGCGGCGCGCGTGGTGGCTCGGGCGGCGGCGGGGCGACGTGGAGCGGCCGGGAAAAGCCAGCGCGAGGCCGGGGAAGCGGCGGGCAAGGCGTAAGAGGGCACGTGGCACAGCCCAGAGCGGCGTGGGGGCGGCGGGTGCGCAGCACATGGCCGGCGAGGGCGGCGGCAGTCGGGCGCAGAGAAAACAGAGGAGCCGGGGCTGGTGGAGGAAGACGAGGACTGGTCTGTGATTTTCCAAAAGTACAGGGACCTCACTGTAATGTCTTGGTAACTTTCAAACCATGGCTCAAATGAAAATGGGTCCAAAAGCAAAAGTGTAGGGTTTAACAAACGCTACAGCTTTGCTTTAGGGTTCAAAGGAAAAAAAGCTAAGGATCAGCAATTCACATAAAACTTGGCAGAGTTTTAAACTTTAAATAAATTCTATTTAAAAACTACACTACACTTACATCCTATGTGTAGTTTCATCTATATTCACGATTTAAAAGCAAGTTCTTGACTTTTACAATTCAACCTCCTTGTATTTGGATTTCACTTCCCATTTTCACCCATTTAACACTAAAGGACCTATATTTTTCAGAATTACACAAATGTTCTTTTCCCTTCTGCATAACATTTGAACACACATACACAAGATCAAAACATGCATATTTTATACTAAAATTTAGTGTGTTATAATCCTAATACCTGAATGTCACGGACAACATCCAAAAAACCCTAGAACAAGTTTGCCATTGTGTCACCTTGCCTTCTTGCCTGGTTGCATGACTTCGGGTGAACCAAAGCCCTCACCGGGGTAACTCCATTGATGCACAATCATGGAACGATAGCGCTGCCATCGAATCTTTGCATGCCTCCTTGCCATCTGATCTGGAAACAACAGCTCGGATTAGATTTGTCCTGGGTCAAACACCAGTCAGCCTTGGCCATTTTGTGAAGAGCTCTCATCATTCCCGTAAATCAACACTTGCTCTCAGTATAATTAATTACCTTTCAACCCTGTTTTATTTGTTTAGGCCCTTGAGCTCCTTTATACTAGAACCTGCCATACATTTTAGGCAATATAACGAGTTGGCTCTTGTAGTTTTAAATATAATGGTAGTTAGGCCCTTAGTTTCTTTGGGTTTAGTTCTTTTTATTAGCTTTTATCACGTTAAAGCCTCTGTAGATTCGTTTGAGGCATCTCTTTAATGTTTTAAATCCGTTTTAAGCTCTCTTTGTTTTGTTGCTATCATTGTAATGCGTAGAGTTTGTTTTTACACTTTATTTTAACTTGTCACATTGATTGTTGTACTGTTCTAATTTATTTATATTTATTTGCTTCTATGTACCTGTGATTGCTTGTTTGGACTCGTTCGTGACACATAGACGAGAAGTAGTATGTTAACTTTCTAGAGCAAGAGTTCGAATTTTCTAAGTAACAACACGAACCTGAGAATGCATTTGGTCATGCTTTTGTCCTAATAACATTTTATTACAATATGCAAGCATGTGTTAAATGTGAGGGGAACCCTTAAATTATACCCTTCATTTATATCCTCCTTTAAGCTGGGGTTTACTTTTATGTCATATAGTTGGCTTAGCTGCTTTACTTTGGTTCTAGGTGGATTAATGGTAATAATATTTGAACACTGGTTACTGCTTTATGGTCAATTGGCTTGTTAATAATAATTAACTAGCATGTAGTACCATCTCGAATAATAGTGCAAGCATAAGAACTAATGGGATCTGGTCTTAACTATATAATTAGATGTCTCTAGTTTATTATTAGTAAACATCCCAACGCAAGGAAGCTTACGATGAGGGGTTCACTTCATGCCAAGGACGTACACATTTGTTTGATTTTTATTCATACCTTTTGGGAGATTCACTTACTCATATGCCTGATCATGGGCTGCTCGATCTGACAAACCCAAACCGACCCGCCTAAAAAAATCCGATCCGACTCAAAAAGTGCACGGACGAGGCACGGTCCTAATTTTTCTGACCCGGGCAAAAATTTGGATCAGGCTCGGGCTGCTATTTTAGCCCGTGGGCCACAGCTCGATGACCCGACTTTATACTGAAAACCCCTCTTTCGTGTGCAGCCCACAAAATTCTAATGGCCTAGCCCAACAAAGAGGTGATAGCTGATCCTAACCCTAATTGCGGATATAGGGCCTAGGCCAATTGCAGATATCCAACCTATTAAAAATCAGTATCTATCTTTTCAATTTTTGCTCCCATTTTGTAAATTTTTAATCATGATTGTCGTTCTTGTCTCATCTATAGGATGCCCTGTCTAGTCTGCCGAGTCTACGGCAACTGGTTGGTGCGTATGCACTGATAGGATCCCTCGTGGGAGAATACCCCACAGTTCTACCATGCCAGGGCCAGCTCATGCCCGACCAAGGCAAGACATCTTTGGGGCACAAAAATAACGGGCATTATCATGGCCCGTTACCAATAATAATGGTAACAGGAATTGGTAAAACTCATAAATTTATCTTATACATTGGTAATATATGGCATTATTGTAGCCCGTTACATATATCATTGGCAACAGATATAATCCGCTTCTCCATTTTGAAATCATCAAGTCCTTCAGAACCTTATCCATTTCGACTCGGTTCTTGCCCTAGCTAAACAAAAAGTCCATTGCTGCTACAGCCACCCAGATCAACCATGTGTGGCCTAGCTCCCTGACGTTGATCCCGCTCGAATGTGCCATGGTGTCTCCCTCCTCCTACGGCTCCGACCAACACCTAGTGCCTCCCCTCCTCCTACGGCTCCGATCAAGACCTAGTGCCTCCCCTCCCCAGTCCCCGACCCTAGCCCCAAGCCCAACCAACGCCTCCCCTCCTTGAGACCAATGCCAGCCTTGAGGCCAACCAGCGCCTCCCCTTCCGCAAGCCCGATGCCAGCCCTAATCCACCACTTTCTCCTCCTCGGCCCAAAGCTATGTTGAGTTCTCTCATCATCGTACCCTATTGATGCATAGTAGGATGGACATTCTATGAAATGATGATTATGCTATACATGAATAGATGAGTAGATGAATGGATGAATATATTTGCTATTGAATGAATGAATATGTAGTTTATTACGTGAGAGATAAAATGTGGAAAATAGTTTTGGAAGATGTCTGGATGGATATATTTGCCATCGCATGGATAAAAGGGTATGTAGTTTGTTACTTAAGATGAATGGATAAAATGTTTATTGTTTTTACTTAAATTTGAAAGAAAAGCGTTGAAGCTCCGTGCAAAAGCTCATCGCCCTCATCATTCAAGTAATGTAATGCCTAGCACATATTAGCCTCCGAAACCACGAACATCTCTGGTCCTGCACTCAGACCCTATGCATGTCATAAATGATAGGTAGATGCGGAGGTCTATAGCACAGATGAAGATCGAGCTCTGGAGGCTCACTGGAAGGCAAGGCATAAGGAGACGGGCCTTGGTGCTATTGATCATACGGCAGAGGAGATTGTTAAGGAGGTGGAACACATGGCTGCTAATCACAAGACTAGTTTTAGCACTTAGCTAGCACTACTACATCTACCCCTATCACCGCTGGTTCTAAAAGTACATCACCGCCGGCTTTGAGGGCTGTTGGATTCAGATCGACGGTGATGGTTATAGCCATCACCGCCGGCTTATCACCCGGTGATATTGCGCTTCTCAAAAAGTAAAAAAATACAGCTGCTGCCCAGCTCCTCGCCTCCTCACGCCGCCGCCCCACAGCTCGGCCGCTGCCCTGCCGCTCGCCTCCTCTATCCACTAACCAGCTCCTCGCCTTCTCTTGCCGCCGCCCAGCTCCTCGCCTCCTTCTACCACCGCACCCAGCATCCTCACGCCGCCGCCCCTTGCCTCCTCATGCCGCCGCCCCTCAAATCGGCCGCTGCCCTGCTGCTCGCCTCCTCCGGCCGCTACCATGCCCCGCGAGGCGCCTCCTCCGGCCGCTGCTCCACCCCGCGATGGCCGCTGCTACGCCCCGTGAGGAGCCGCGCATCCTCGCGCCATGGCCCTGCGGGGGTGCCTCCTCGAGCTGCCACAGTGGGGGAGGTGAGGGGCGGTGGGGAGGGGAGGGACGCCCAAGGAGGATGGGGGCAGAGAGGCGGTTGGGGAGAGAGAGGCGGCAAGGGAGGTGAGGAGGATTGTGGAGAGAGAGGTGAGAGGATAAGGATAGGGGATGAATGGATGGGAGAGAAGTACCGAGGGGGTTGGGATGAGAAAATATCAGCAAAGCGGTGCGGGCATCACCGTCGGCTCTTAATATGACCCGACGGTGATGCTGGGTATCACCGCCGGGTCGCGTCAATGAACCGGTTCGATTTAGTTTAAACCTGTGGTGACGAGGCGTTTGCAATAGAAGGTTTTATAGTAGTGTAGATTGATTGACTAATAAACTTTGTAGTAGTTGATATGATATGTATGGAAAAATATGTGGTTGATGATATTATCAATCTTTCACCATTAGTTTGAAGTCCCAAGTTTGCCACTATTACAAAATAATTTTTAGGGGTGGGTGCGATACCTGTCCCTGCTTCTCACAGCTCGAAATAGCTGTTCTATAGGGGCAGGTAATGCGCTCGCCCTGGAAATTGATTTGCAGAGCCGGGTCATGGCCTAACCATAAGAAAAAAAAATCAAAAATAGGAAAATAAAAAGGAAAAAAATATCCTAGTCACTCGGCCACCACCACAAGCACATCAACTACTACTGATGTACAATTTTTTGGTAAAATATGCACACTATACAGTCACTTGTGACTCTATAAGATATACTATTCTTTTGTATTAACTCTGAAATTAATTTTTAGGGGCATGTGACGCTATCACCTGCCCTCGCAAATGATGCCTATTTTCAGGGACGGGTGATGGCGTCACCTGCCTCTAAAATATTTATTTTCAAAGGTGGGTGAATTGCTCCAGTAACCCTGCTCTATTTGTAGGAGCGGGTTATTTTTTGGGCCGCCTAAAAAAAATGAGGCGCCCCTACGTATTGTTTTTGTAGTTGTGTATCCCATGTAACACTTAATCTTTTACTAATTCTTAGTTATGTTTTGTGGACATCCTAAATTCCTTGGTCATCCTAATCTTTGCCTTCTATCCCATTGGGCTCGTATGTCGAGGGCTCAAGTTTTATAAGCTCCGGAAAGAGTTGGGCACATACGGCATACCGGATTATAAGAATGTGCCAATCACTTATACTCGAGATCTAAGCTTGAGTATAGTATTTTCTAAGCTTACCTTTGACACATTCCTTATTTGTTGTTGTTATAATAACTAGTAACGTCTAGGTATTCAATTACAAATTTCAGGTTTCCAGAGCACGATCATCATCGAGCTCCTACCGCATGTCCAAAAGAAAGGAATTTTGCTAGAAAAGGTCAAGTGAAGAAAAACATGACAAGAACATATGTGTGGAACAGGACAGACTCTTAGTAGGTCGAACTCGATCGGATTCTCAGGCAATATCCCACTCTATCTTTTGTCTTGTGCATGATAGGTTGTATTGACTCATTTTTCTTATTAGGATTTAGGCACTACTAGAAAAATAATTTGTAGCAACACTCTATTTTTTCTAGGGCAGCTCAAAAGGTAACCCGCTCCTGCAAAAGAGCAGGTCACCCGTCCCTAAAAATGTATTTTTAGGGGCGGTGATAGCATGACCCAACCTTAAAAATGATTCCACGTAGAAAAATTCATAACTTTTCATGCGATCTCGGATTGAAGTCAAATTTTATATTAAAATTATAGAGGTTGACAAGACCTAAAACTTTATAGTTGATAACTTTTTTATTTAAGATTATTTAATAGTCCAAAAAATTATTATGATTTCTCTAATTTCAAAATCTAGGAGTTTTGATTTTTTTTTCAAACAATCTTGGATGTAGAGTAGCTCCATATCAAAGTTGTAGTGGTAAGATCTAAAATTTTCTAGTTTATGCATTATTCATTTAAGATCTTTTAGAATCATAAGATCATTTAATAGTTGTGCCTTACATATGGCTATGACTATATAGCATCTCATATAACTCAAGTCATACTTTGAGTTTTTCACAATCTTAACCTTTATATACACTAAAATACATTTGACATATTTTTCCGTATCTATAGTTCATAATAATCATAATGTAAAAGTTTCACATTTTTTATTTGTTTTGCTATATTTAACAAAAATAAAAGAATTTTTGGAATGAAATAGAAATACGTTTTTAGGGGCGGGCGGTGGCGTCACCCGCCCCTAAAAACGGATTTCTAGGGGCAGGTGAGGGCGTCACCCACTCCTACAAATCAATTTTAAAGTTAAAACAAAATAATAGCATACATAATAGAGTCACAAGTGACTGTGTAGTATGGTGGAGAGGAGGATAGTGCGAGGCCTGAAGTAAGCGGTTCGAACCCGGTTGATGCAATTGTTCGTCTTTCGTAAAAAAAAATATACCTCTATAGTAGAGGAGCCTGGGCAGCGGCTTGTTGGCTGAGATACTTTTTATTTTTTATTTTGCTATTTTTGATTTTTTTTTGTTTTCTGGAAATCGATTTCTACGAATCGATTTTTATGAACATTTCTAGGAACAGGTCATGGAATGAACCATTTCTAGAAATCGGTTTATAGGGACAGGTCACATCGTCACTTGTTTCTAGAAATGCATTTCTAGGGATAGGTGATGGCGTGATCCGTCCCTAGAAATCGATTTTCAAGGGTGGGCACATTACCCGTCACTGCAAACAGCTATTTCAAGCTGCGAGAAACAAATACCGTGTTCCCTAGAAATACATTTTTACCTACCCCTAAAAATCTTTTTTCAGCAGCGAGGCAAGAGGCAACACTCAAATCCCATTACATGTAAATTATATGTAATGGCCAAGATTAAAACTTTTTACATGTTCCCAGATACATGTAACGGGCGATGTTCTTCGTCTGTTACCTAAAGCTTTCGTGCAGCCCACTCATGTTGCAAGATTGGTAATGGGATTCATTGTTGCCCTTTACATCTAGCGCCCATTATACCTAACTAATTTTAGGCCCGTTATCTTTGATGGGTCATTTGTAAGACATCTCTGGTAACAGACCCTATGCACAATACCTTTGGCTGTTTGCGTCCATTACAAATATGGGGGTTATCACATAGTGTTAGCTTGATCTTCGTGTCCTGAAAGGTAGTTAATCCTATGGTTACAGTAACCAAGAATCAATTAAAATTTTTTAGTGACAGATGACGCAAGGTTCAACAAGGCTAGACTTTCACTTAAGAGTGAAAAAAATGATAGATGTTTCTTTCCAAAATACAGCACAAGATTGTATCCGACCAACACTAATCTTACAGAACAGAACACAACTAAAGAATTTAAGAACCATCAATCGATTCATTATTAATAAACTGATATATATATTTTGGATGTTCTCTAGAACTGAGCTTGGATGCGGTCAATATTCTGCTTGTCCACTTGAAAAGCCCTGGCAAGGATATCATCCGAGATGGATGGCTTCGACCCAAATACAGTATTGGCAACAGTTATCACTCCAGGGTTTTGGCTGCTCAATGCTGCATGGGCGACGGCACTGTTTGTTCCATAATTGAATTGGAAATGGATCAAGCCCTCAGGGAACACGAATACATCACCTTTGTTAAGAACCTTTGTGAAAAGCTTGTTGTCTGGGTTTGATGTGACGAAACCGACATAGAGGGAGCCCTCAAGAACTGTCAGGATCTCTGTGGCCCGTGGATGTGTGTGAGGTGGGTTAAGACCATAGGGTGCATAGTCAATACGTGCAAGAGAGATGCCCATGGTGTTCAGCCCGGCAATCTGAGCGACATTGACTGGTGTGACGGCAGAGCCTTGCTTGTTACTTGTGTTGCCGGCCAAGTGAAGACCCGAAAAGAAGAATTCGTCAGCTACAACATCCTTTGCATCCTTGCATGGGAATCCATTGATACGCACTGCATTGATACATAATCACAAGTTAGACAAATACGTATAGATGTGTTTAGTTGATAGTGCCGCACGGGCACAAGAATTCAAGATTGGGTGTACATAGGTATTACCGAACTGAACAATGATAGCAAATAAAAGATCACGGTCAATGAAAATTAAAGGTGTACTGGTACAATACAATACCAAACACTCAAGTTCCTTAATCTACTATACATACAAATAGTTGCTACATGATACTTAGCTAATTGGGCACAACTGATGACTACGTAAAAGTAAAATTAGTTAAGTAAATACCTTTAGACATCTTATCCACGACGCAGAAGTCCTGGAGAAGACTTGGATCAGAGGCGGCAGTGGCATGAAAGCATGTCAAAGCCAAGAGGGCTGCAGCAAGGAGGAAGGTAGGAATTGGCATATCAAGGTTATGCTCTCGGTAATAGAAATAAAAGGGAGTGAACTATTGGTTGCTGAGGTTTGCTTCAGTGCTTGTGATAACAATGTGTAAGGGGAGGTTGGCATTTATATAGGGATCAGAGATCGCCAAGGCCGGCCAAGTTAGCTGTGTTGCATGCAGGTGTGTTGCGTGTGATTGGGCAAGAAAAAGTATTCCTGGAATGAGTCATTCCGTGTTTCATTTCGGTTGCAGGTGCATTGCAGCAGCCAGCAGATATGCTAGAACAAGTCTATTACGCGTGAACGACTTAGGATAGGGAATGTGTTTGAGTATTTTTAATCCAAGCCTTTGAATGAGCCATTTGTCGATTGAGTAACTAATTTTCCTCAGGTGAGTTACTGGTGTTGAAAATTAACAAGTTGTTCGATGGATGGGAGTACCAACCTTTCTGTAACCACTAATTGTTCAGTTTAAAACTTCCTGTGTTTGGAGTTTCTTTCTGGTGTCACACAAAGTAGAAAAATAAGAATTGAACTATTAGCGGTTTGCATAGTTTACATTTAGTATAATAATAATAGTAATAACGTAATTTTTGTGCCATTAATATCAGGTTGTAATCACTCCCAATAAGCTAGGATTTCAAGAAGATGGAAAATTAGTACTGGAGACTGACTGAAATTGTTTCCTTTGAAAAAGAAAGAGTGCCGAAAGTGACTGACTACTGGTTTTAGAGTCGCCTAGCCTGAAAGCTGAAGAATTCCTCAAGACGATTCTTTAGACCATGTCATGAAAAACCAAAGTTGCACTAAGTACAGAACAGCACGTACATCCACCCTTTTAGTCCCAACTAGGGTTGGGCCCGGAACTAATGAAAGCATTAGTCCCGGATCCAATGGCCAGAGACAGGGTGGAAGGGGAGCAGGGAGGGGCCTTTTATCCCTGTTGGAGCCACTAACCGGAACTAAATGTCCACCATTAGTCCCGGTGGCTCCAACCGGGACTAATGGTGCGCGGCATGGTTAGTTCCGGTGGTAGCCTCTAACCAGGACTAAAGACGATCCTTGTTGGTGGCTCGAATCGGGACTAAAGTCGACCCTTTAGTTCCAGTTGGTTGTTCTAACGGGGACTAAATTCCCCAAGCCTTTTTAGCCTCTTCTTCCTCCCCCTCCCGAGCCATTCTTCCAGTCGTGTTCTTCTTATTCTTGGCTCGGGTGTGGGGAGTTCATGCCCATTTTCTTCAAGATTTGTGAAGGTTTTTTATTTCCCCTCCATCCAACGGTTCTAAAGATTAGAAACTTCATCCTCTCAACTTCCATTGCTAGTGGAGCTCATTTCATGGTTTAGAAATAGAGATTTTAAGTTTTTAAATTGGGTTAAATGTTGGAATCTTTTCAATTTATACACCATTTGAGCTTAAATTTACTTAAGGTTTATATGTGTAGATGTGATTTACTTGTATTAGTTCATCAAAATGAGTATACAAAGTAGAATATTATTTTTTGGAATAGGAGTATATATATAGAGAGAGGGGAATACTATTTAGAAAAAATATGGATATGACAATGAGTATATTAGAAATTTTCTACTTTTAAAATGAGAGTATGTATATATGACCATATGTGGATTTGAATGTGAAATGAATGTGAAATTTTAAATTGAATAATTATTGAAAGTGAAAAAATATATACTTGGTATTTGTTTTGTATTATGAATGAATTATTTTGACACTCTAGCAATGTATTTATTCAAGCTCATATTGAAACCATCGAGGAAAATAATCTCTTTGTTTCAGAATATGTATCTGTCGTTAACCTTGACCTTGCGGTGATGACCTGGCATTTGGGCCAACATTGATATCCACGACACGCTGCGGTACAAGGACGTGATAAAGGAGTACGGCCTTGGTCCCAATGAAGAAATCCTTCATCACTAATTTTGAAAATTGTTATAATTAGTACTTTTACTTTTTTTATAGATTGCTAGGATGCGGGATTAACTCCTTCCACGGGAAAAGTTTTGCTGATTCAAGAAGCCCTGGCAGTATTTATTTATGAGCAAGTCATTAAAGTAGATGGCGAATTCCACTATGATGGACACGATCTCGATAGAAATAGTAAAAATAGCGTAGATATCATATAAAAATTTATTGCACTTTGTATGTATATGTGTATATATATATTTGTATATTTCATATTCAGCTCGAACAAGCTTGTAGGAACGTATAGCAGTACTATAGATGTTGGTGTCTCAGACTGTCGACCAGTGAATTTTGTGATTGCGCGTGTGGCCCAGATGGTGTGCAAGAAAGACACGAGGGTTTATACTGGTTCAGGCAGAATGTCCTTACGTCCAGTTCGAGCCGCTTGTGCTCTTGCACTAAGTTTGCAGTAGGGGTTAAAAACGGACGAGAGAGGGAAAGGGTTTCTAAATCTTTGGTGGAGCGTGCGTGTGTGAAGGTGAGTGGGGGAGTTTTTTCTTCAGTCCCCCTTGCCGGGGGGTTCTCCCTTCCCCCTTTATAAGTTAAAGGGAAGGGAGTGGATACAGAGAAGAGAGAGAGAGCGAGAGGGAGAGAGAGAGATCCCCGGGATCGTGCCGCCTCTCCTCTCCTTCACGTGGGCCCCACTAGCCCTGTAGATGACGACGGAGGATCTCCCATGCCGCGTCCTGGTGTGACGTGCGGCGTGCGCCCAATCGGAACGGGCGGCGTGGGTCCACCGGGCCGTAGGACGAACAACGTGTGCCCTGACAAGACGAGCAGCGTGAGCCCTTGCGTGTTTTACGGCTTGACCCTTGGCGCAGCGGATGACCAGGGCTTGCCGTAGTAGCCTGTCTTTTCCAGAGGTCATATCGTTGCACGTCCTT
Organism: Panicum hallii; assembly: GCF_002211085.1. Lineage (NCBI taxonomy): Eukaryota > Viridiplantae > Streptophyta > Magnoliopsida > Poales > Poaceae > Panicum > Panicum hallii. Next base: position 27,711,880 of record NC_038042.1, read on the forward strand.
ACCTATCTTCATGCCAGAGGTTGGTCCCCCGGTGTGGCCTGTCACTTCGTGAGGTCCCTAGGGCCCCATGTCTCTGGGGCGGACGCGCCCCCCTCACCCTTGGGGTCGGGCGAGTCGTACGCGCCCGATCCCTTACCCTTGGGGTCGGGTGAGGCAGCCATGCCCTTCACCAGTGCTTACCGTTGGGCCATCGGCGTCCCTTCCCCTGGTGGCTCATTTGCAGCCATTTGACAGCCCAGCTAGCCCAAGCCGCCTACTTTGTGGGAGCCAATTTGTGATCAGCTTCATAAGGAACATTCTTTGGAGGATCGGTCATATTTGCCCCCGACAGTAGCCTCCGAGCCCCTGCGCAGCTCGGAGAGCCTTGTTGGGGTTTCGCTTTACCCAGGCAGCGAGTCCCGCCGGTCTGAATGCTTTCTTGGCCTGGTGCCTAGCTTGATGTGACTCGAAGGCGACTTGTCCTTGCCGAGCTCATGTGGGTGCGCGGAAGCGTACCCAATGGGTGTAGTCCCCGAGCCACTAGGAGAATCAGAGATTCACACAGAGGTTTCTGCTGGCGTGCTCGGCTTCATGTCTTGGTCGATGCGACCACTGAGAGCTTGTCCCTCCTCCTATCTCACGTGGGTGCATGCGAGCGCACCACCTAGTGGGTGTAGCCTTCTAGCCTCTAGGCGAATTGGAGATTTGTGTGGAGGGTCAGCTAGCGTATCCAGGGGGTGCCCTGTGATGATACCTTGGTTCATCTGCCTTCTTGTCGGGTCTCATCTTTGATGCCCGCCGATTGTGGCTGGCGGCAGCCTTGGTGATCACCGAGTCGCATGGCCTTAGGGCTCATGCAACACCTATAGCTCACTCCCGTCTTGGCCTGCATCCGCCTACCCCATCTTATCTCGTGCTATTCCATCGGGTCTGCAATCGCTGACGGGAGCCAAGGCAGGTGGACCCTTTTAATGCTAGCTACTTGGCCTCTTGCCCGTTCGGCCCTGCATTATCGCCTTGCCCGAGCACGGCTATAAATAGCGGTGCTGGGTTCTTGGTTGTGGCATGAAGGCTGAGCGGCAAGTCCTCCAATAATGTGTTGTAGAGCTAGGCCTCCTAGAGCCCGGGTTCTGCTCGTTCGAGCTGGATCTCGGCCCCCCATCGGTTGTTGTTAGTGGATTGACTGTGAGCGGAGGAGCATGAACAAGGAGAACTCGAGCGTCCAGATCCTCGGCTTTGCCTTCGTGAGGCGGTTGCCATGGTTCAGGTGCTGCTTCCTCGTGAGGGCGGAGGTGGATTCGTCACACTTCGTGAAATGGTTCGGTAGGTGGCGACTCACCCGCAACTCCGTACTTCCTTCCCGTAGGGAGGCGGGGGCGAGTCCTGCTGCACCTGCCTTGATTTCGCATGGGACTGCCAGCTCTGTCTGGTTCTGCACGGCCTTGCCGAATTTCCCTCTTTCTCATCCTCCCTGCTATTGTTGCCGGAGTTGCCCAGCGGTGGCTAGGGTGTATGTCTAGACAACACTAGATGTACACGTTGATGGCCGCGTACCGCTCCTGCTTCCAAGACAACCTCACTGTTAGGGGATGGATTGCAACGAGGTCGTCTGTTCCATCCTAAGCCCTTGCTAAAGCGGACCTCAGGTAGATTTCAGCATTGCCCTGCGTGGTAGCGCTTAAGTTGTTTGTACTTATACATGGCCCACAGCCAGCAAATCCTCTCTCCCAAAGTGTTGGTCATTTTGGCAAATCTAGGTTATATCTTTTGTTTTGCGCTCGGAACGCACTATGTAATTGCATCCTGTATTGGTTTAGAAAAGGTAACAAATGCATCCCATATGTGCGCCAAGATCAAGTTCCGCACATATAGTAGACGTCACAAGTGTATACCCGAACAATGCATTAACAAAAATAGATTATAATAGTACTTTATTACATGACCGACAATCTTAATATTAAGCGAATAAATAAATGTTTATAACCAGTAGTGGACTTCAACTTTACAGGCAGATAACTGGGAGACATGCGTCTAGTACACTTCGAAATCTTCGGGGAACTCCGGACAATTATCTTATTCTGAGCAGTATTGTTTTTAATAAAGCAAGTGTGAGTACACTTATGGTTGGTACTAAGCAAGTGGAGTAAATTATATGACATGCAAGGCTCTAATCAAGGAAAAGCTGACATGGTTTGACTGCGATAAGCATTTTTAGTTGGTCAAGTTTTATTAAGCAAGTATTAACTAAGTGTAAGTATATACCATCTCTTAAATAAATATCAGAGATAAATAATTTACAACATAAATAAATAAATGAATAAATAAGGAACAATGATTTAGTTCATCTTTAAGTTTAATTATCATGTAAGTGTCCAAACCACTCTAAATCGTGAGCACGGCTGATATATGTGTTTTCACTCTGCAAAGGTTGTACACTTTACCCACAATTCGTGTTTCCCATGATGCCCAGGTTTGCAAGGCCCTTAAACACTTCCGAGGTGAGTGGCAGGAATTCACTACGAGGCCTTTACAAAGATTCCCTAACTTATGATAATCCGCTAAGGTTTCAAGTCAAAACGGTCATAACCCTCCCTAATGAGGTAATGCCTTCGCCAAGGACCACATATATCAATATGCCTCAGGAGGACCGAGCTATACCCCGTCGATGCAACCTCTCTTGACCTTTCGGTAAGATTATCATAAGCTAAAGTTTCTAATTAATTAACCAAGACCAGAGCCATGTAGTATTGTGGTTGCACTATTTTCCTAGGTGGTTCTCCATGTTCGAATTAATGCAATGATCTTAATTATCATCAATAAAGTATTCCATAACATGTGTAAACCAGTGTAACATGATTTCCAGGTTATCCAACTAAAATCTAAGTAAAAGCAACTAGCATAGCTACAACATAAATATTATAACCTAGGTTTAATCAAGAAAGTTCAACAAAAACTAGGCACATCCTTAATTTGGGATCCATCATATTCTAGACACATGAATGCATATAAAGTAAATGTATTTATTTATAATGTTATTGGGACTGGAGTATGATCAAGGACCACTTGCCTTCATCAAAGAACTACTGCTGCTCGAGAATGTCTTCAAAGCTTGAGTCTTGCGGACCCTCGAACTGCGTACCGTCTATCATAACACACAAGTACATACAAGCAAACAAATACAATAAATAAGAAACAATACAACAATCAATATAAATAGAGCAAAATAATATTGTAAAGCTACTGCATATGTCACAAAGGTCGCGTGAGCGCAAGAATCAATGAAATCGGAGTTAAAACGGAGAAGTTAGGGCTAAAACATGATTCTAGGGGCTTATTTGTAGAAGATTTGAAACTAAAAGGGCTCTGACCGAAGAAACCAAGGGCTAGATCATAATTAAACCATAGATGTAGGGGCTAGATTGTAAAATAAAAGGGTTTAGGATGGTGGGTTCTATTTTTGGAAAAGATAGGGGTCTAAATAGAAGAAAAGGATCCATTCGTGAATACTTTTGAACTATTGTGGATTGCAGATTGATTTCTATGAAACTTAGGGGCTAAAGTGCAAGGTTTCCTAGGGTTGACCGGTATCCGTTTATTTGATTGCGGTCTAGATCTAAGCTAGACCGTCGGATCTGGATCGGACGGCGTGAGACGATGGTGGCTTCGGGCGGCGACGCAGAGCGCTGGTGGCGAGGCGGTGCGGTGGCGCTTTGCCGGGGTAACACGTAAACGCGTTCTCAGCCTCGGTTTTGAACGCGGTTTGCATTGGGAGGTTGCAGGCGGTACAGGGAATTCATCTAGCGGCTCGGGAGGCGGCGGAAGTGACCGGAGATGGCGGCCGGCGGTGAGGGGCGGCTCGAGACGACGGCGAGGTCGTGTGTGCACGAGAAGGCAGGGGAAAAGAGGGAAAAGCGACTGGCGAGCATCCTTACCCCACTGCGGAGCTCCTGCGGTGGCTTGCGGAGGGGAAGAAGCAGCGGAGCGGCGGCGCGATGGGCGGCCGAAGCTCGGCTATAGGGTTTTTCGGACGGAAGGCGGCGGCTGCGGCTTGGGGGGAAGAGTTAGGGCACGGGTTTAAATAGTGCGGTTCACGGGGCCTTGGCGTGCGGGCCCGGAGCCCCACACGGCGCGGAACGGCGCCGGTGCCTGTCCGGACTCGGACTCGGGTCTGAGTCTGGCTCGAGGGAGAAGATGGCCCCGACAGGTGGGGCCCGTCTGTCAGCGAGTAGAAGGGGAGAAGGAGAGAAGAGCTGGCGCGCGCGGCGGACCAGGCCTGGGGAAAGAAAAACGGACTGGGCCGCACGGGAGGGAAAGAAAAGGGGAAGGCCAGTGGGCTGCTGGGCTGTGTAGTGAAGAAAGGAAAGGAGGGAGAGTTGGGCCGACTGGGCTAGGCTGCAAGTGAAAAAGTGAGAGGGAAAAAGAAAAAGAAAAAGTGGGCCGGGCCCAATTAGAAAAAGAGAGAGAAAAGGAATTGTATTCAAATGCATTTGAATTTGAATTTGAAATTTAAATTCAAATAGAAGACAAGCAATAAAACAATGCAATGGGGCATGAGATGCACAAAACCTATGGTTCTTTATATTTCTTTTTATGGTTTAGTAAATTGCCATTAATTCACGGTAAATGCTCTAAAATCAAAATGATGGAATAAAACCTTATGGATCCTAAAAGGAATTCTAGCAAAATTTATTTAGGTTTCTAAATTGAAAATTAGGGTGTTACACATCCCTAGGTAACTTTGGAATGAAAGGAGGGTCTCTTCTATGCTTGACTCTAATACCCCATAGCAGTCATCAGGCCCATAGAAGGGTCGGGCGCTATCCAGGGGGTTCCTCTATACGGGAGGGACCTGAAAGGCAAGGAGGACTCTCCCTCTTTCCGTTCCCGCTTCCGCTTCATATGCAACCACGTATATAGTCTCCTTGCGAGTCCGACTCCCGAGCTCCCACGCATTAGCAGGGGTTCGATCGGGAGGCCGTCTCATCTTGCAGTCGCTTCCCTTCAACAGTCTATTTTGATGAGTTAGGAGGGCTGAGCCGTGCCACGTTTTTCCTCGTTGGTCGGAATCTGGCGCTCGGTGAGCTGATAACGGGCTGATTCGAGTGGGACCCCAGTTCCCGTCCGCGGGGACCGGCATGGGTCAGCTAGTGACCGACTCCAGATTCTCGACGGCTGATCCATATAGTTATTAGGTCCATTCGACTGATGGCTCGTTGTCTTTCTTCAAAGAAAAACCATGGACCATGCTCCAGTCAAAACTCGGACGCGGGTCGGGATGCCCTTGGCACGCGCGCCTAGGTGCCGGCTGCTAGTGGGCCCATCCGTCTCTGCCCCTCACTCTAATGGTGGCCTAGGGCAGCTGTGAACCCATCGACGGGCCAACCTTCGAACCCTCGGACCTTACGGGCCGTTGGGGATTTTTCAACCCGTAACCCCTCTTATCCGTTGGGGCTTTTGGGCCCCCTTTCCACCGGGTGCGTTCTCCGAGGAGTCAGGCCCGAGCGTGGCATGCACACTCCCTCTGATGGGACGGGGAGAAATGATGTGGCAGACGTGTTTATTACGGCAGTCGTGGGAGTCGAGGCGGCGTTTCGCCTTCCACCCCCTACCTAATTGGGGCCCTTGGCCCCTCCGTCAACGCCGCACAAATCTTGTCTTTCCGCCTTCTTCACTTCCTCACCACCGGAGCCCGAGCCCTTTTCCACCTGCGCCCCTGCCCCCGTGAGAGCTCCCGATCCCTTTTCGCCACCTAGCAATGGTGTCATCGTACCACTCGGACGTGAGCCAATCACGCCTAGGGGGTCTCGACAAGTGCGGGCTTCTCTGCCTGCGGTCCGCTGTAGGGGAGTGGCTCTTACCTGGCCGTGAGGAGTTGCCGGCACAGGGCAATGGCTACATTGTCTCCTTCACGCACTTCCACGAGCGTGGGTTTGGGATGCCCCCACATCCCTTCTTCTGCGGGCTCCTCCAGCACTACCAGATAAAGTTACAACACCTCAACCCGAATGGGATCTAGCAAATCATAGCCTTCATCGCGTTGTGCAAGGGATTCCTAGGGATCAAACTCAAGCTTTGGAGGTAGTTCTTCACCGTCTCCTTGGTCAAGAAGAGGGACGTGTCGACGGCCCCTATAGGATGCGCCGGGATCCATCTCTGCAGACCTCGGGCACACGAATACATGTCCATCACCACCACAAAGTCCAACAAAGGGTGGCATTCACAGTGGTTCTACATCAAGAACTACGATGCTGCCCCTCTTCCGCTCTTCACTGGCCGTACGATTGCGATGGCTCCACCGGCATGGTCATGGGGGCCTGTGGACAAGGAGAAGAAGAGGCTCGGCCCACTCCTGGGCGCCATAGAGTAGCTGAAGGGTCACAGCCTCTATGGCGCTGGCATATCGGGGCTTACCATTCGAGGCGCGTGCGCTTCCGGTGTACGGGATGGCGCCGGGCGTGCAGCTGGAGTGCATGGTGCTTGCTCAAGGTTTGCTCCAAAATTCAGAGATCCAGCAATGCATCCAGGAGGCGCTGGAAGAGCCTGACGCGACCTTCGTGGTCGAGGGTCATCCGGCGATGCGGCCTGACACCAGCTTCATCGACCTGGTGAGTACCTCTCGACCTCCTCGTTGAGTTTTGCTCTTTTTAAGATTCTTACTTTTGACTTCGTGCATTGGTGTTTGTAGGGACAGTTCAGCCCTTTCCGCGATTCCCGCACGCCGCTGCCGGAGGACGAAACCGCACGAGCGGCAAACAGCGCTACCGACAAGGCACGTAAGAAGAAGAAGGACATAGAGATGGCGAAGAAGGAAGCGCGCGAGCGTGCAAAGCTGAAGCGTGGGAAGTGTCGACAAGGGTCGGACGAGGAGGCAACAGAGGATGATGATGATGATGATGACATCAACGAGGAGAAGGAGGAGGAGGAGTGGGATGAAATTCCCTGGGATGAGCTGGCACGCGATGATGATGCGGGGCCATCCGTTCAACCGTCAGTGTCAGCACAGGCGCCCTTCGACCCTACGCCTACCCCGACGCACCAGGCGAGCTGCACGCATGGGGGCGATAGAGACGGATCGCGGCACCCCGTCAGCGCGGGTGCCCTCTAGCCCTACGCCTGTTTCGACACAGTAGGAGGAGGTTGCGCACATGGAGGCAACGGAGAAGGATCGCCCCCCTCCCCCTATCGGAGGCTCCCGCGCAGGCCATGTCTGGGGGTGGGGGGTGTGACAGTTCGTGTATTTGTAATGCTAGGCATATATTTTGTTAGTGTGAAATATGTGTTTGTTAAGTGTAAAGCTTATGTGTGTTTATGTGAAGCTTTTGAAAATTTAAAGTGCAAGTAAAAAGGGGTATTTTTTGTAATTACAGAAAAACCTAGGGTTGTTTTTGCAAAATGTGTTTGGATGGGAGGTAATTTCGAAATAAGTGAAGGGTGGTTTTGCAAATGTGTTTTTCTTATTTTATTCCCTGTAAAAAATATATATTTATCCAAAAGTTGCATTTGAAATGCATGTGTTGAAGTGTGTAAAAATTTTGGGTAAAGTGGTAAAAATAAGGGTATTTATGTGATTTTATAAAAGTACAAGTCCTTTTATGCAAATGTTTGATTTACAAAAGTAACTTTCAAATTTACTCAGGACTAAAGTGTAAAAGTGCAAGTCATCATGACATATCTATCCAATCATGATGACGAGTCTATCCCGTCATTATGACATGTCATAAATGTTTGCATTTAGGTCCTGAATTTTATAAAATTTCATTCTTTAGGACAAAAGCAATTCAAATCCGACTTTTGTTCAAAGATTCACGTGTAAAAATATAAGTTTTGAGTTTTTGAACTTGGGCCCTAAAGCAATGTTGTAGATCTTGAAAAACTCTCCAACTTTCATTTTGGGCATTTCTTCATTCGGGTTTTAAATCAACGGGAAATTTTGTTTTACAGACAGACCCTTGTAGTTTTCTATATTTACACAAAGGTCCTTGGGGAAATCTGTTCATCCTTTTCCTCTATTTCTTTTCTCCCCTGGCGTCTCTGTCTTATCCGTTCCTGCCGGCAGCAGCACTATCAAAGTTCTTTTTTCCCTCCTTCTTTTCTCTCTGTTCATCTCCTATTTGGCCTCCTCCTTCATTCACTGGCGTCTGCTTCTGTTTTTCTCTCTCTCCCGTCTACCCTCTCATCCAACCAAACAGCACAGGCAGCAGTAGCAAGCGGCTCCCAGGCGGGGCGTGCGGCTCAGCAGGCGGCGCTTGGCTAGCGGGCCGGCACAGACGCGCTGGGCGCTGGGGCGGAGGCCGGAGCAGGCATCGCGCGGCGCGTGGGCGCGGCCAGGCGCGGGCGCACGCGCGGGCAGGAAGGCGCCGGCGGAGCGGGCTCGGGCCGCAGAAGCTGGGCGGCCGGCCGCGGGAGGGCGGCGGCTCGGCTGGGCGCTGCGCGAGCGCGAGAGCCAGCGACCCGAGCGAGCGGCCGCGACCCGTGCGGCAGTGCGCGCGGGGGGGGGGGGGGGGGCGAGCGGCAGCAGGTGGGCGAGCAGCAGGCCCAGGCGGCGCGGCCCAAGTGGGGCGAACGGCGCGCGGGTGAAGTGCGCGCGAGAGCCAGGACGGCGAGTGCAGGCGTGGGCCCCGAGCGGTGTGTGGCCAGGCGAGTGAGCAGGCAGTGGGAGGAGCGGAGCGTGAGGATACAGACTGCGCTGGCGTGCGGCCTAGAGTAAGCACGGGTGGCCGGGCGAGCTAACGCAGGCAGGACGGCTCGCGAACGTGGAGGGCGCTGGAGATGCGGTTGGCGGCGCGCGCGTGAGTGGCTCGGCCGGAGCAGGAGCAGCATAAGCACGGCCGGAGGTGTGCGCGAACAGGAGCGCGTAGGCGCGGGTGTGGACGCTGCTCGCGCGGGAGGCGTGACGCTGACGCGTGAGTGGCACACGAGCCAAGCGGCGCTGGAGCGGTTCGCGGGCGGTGTAGGAGCGAACCTGAGCGACGCCGAGCGGGTGACGCGAGCGTGCGCGCGGTGACGCGCGAAAGCTGGCGATGTGTGCAAGTGTTGGGCGGCCAGAGCAGAGCGGGCCCATGAGCGCGAGCAGGCGATACTGAAGTGTGACGTGCCGAGCAGGCGATACTATTGTGCGAGATGCAGGAACGCGATGGCCGTCTCGAGGACGCAGCTCAGGTGTTCGACGAAATGTCGATACGCGTGGTGCTGGAGAACGCGAGGGTCCTGCTGTTGAGCGAGGCGTCAAGGGTGCAGGACGCCGTCGGGCGGATGTTGCAACGGCGTGCAGGAAGGTCGCACGTAGTGCGGGAGGTGCGGCGGTGCGACGATTCGGGGCAGACCCGCCCAGGGGGCAGTAGAGCCGCGCGTAGAAGACGTCGAAGGCCGTTGAGGAGAAAGCAGTGGACGAGATCAGGCGGCACTGTGAACTTTTCGTGGAGGGTTTGGAGGTGGTCAGGTGCAAGCAGACCATGGCCCTCGCAGAGGCAGAGAGGGCGAGTGTGGCGCGGCGAGGCGAAAGCGAAGGTCCGGACGGATTTGGACTAGCACGTCCACGGTTACGAGCGAGAGTGCTCTACCGGTGACCGGCTCGACTCGAGTCAGCAAGCGCGTGCATGTACAAGACAACAGGCCATCTTCCACCCACGGCAACCATCCCCGACAAATTTCTTCGTCATCCTCAGGATCTCATCATCGTCGAGCTCATCTTATCGTCGCCAATCCTATTCACCGCGGGAATTTACTTTCCGCGTATTCTTCTTCATAACCAAGGCTACCCCAAGGTTTGCCCTGATTCTCTGAATCTTCTTTATGCCGGCGACTCCTTTGCCGGAATATCGTCATTAACTTCCTGTTACCCGTTTTCCCGGACCAGGGACTTGATTGTTTCATTTTAGAAAGTTCTAGGGTGTTCTTTGAAAAATTTCCAAAGCTTTCTGTATTTCAGATCGATGAACTTCTACATTTTATAGATTTTCATAGGAAGTTCATAAAAATGTAAAATCAGTTTCGTTTGAAACCCTAAGTCAAAACCTATAAGTTTTATGTTGTGATCTTGAGTGGAAATCTTTGATGTGTGGTTTAGGTCAAATGTTAGGGAATGAATGTTTTGTTGTGCTTTATATTGTATGCTTGTGTTATAACTGAAAAGTAAGTCATAGAATATAGATCTTAAATAGAAATATGTGATGTTTCGTTAAACCTTTCATATGAGTGCTCGTATCCCTGCCATCAAGACATTGTCCCCGTCTCGATTGCTGTTTCTTTAGGTTCCTTGTCGTATAAGGATCCCCGTTAGTTCTTGTGTGTCTGCTGCTTAGCCAAAACATCTCGACAGCTATGCTTCAGTATCAGGTTATCAACCCAGCCACTTAGCATCCGTTTTCTTTGAGTCTATTATGTTTCTGCGTAACCGCTGTCAGCCGATACATTTCTTGTGATATGCTTCTACCATCGGCTGGTTAGCTGAAAAGGTTATTACCTTTCTAGTATCGGCTACCGCCGATACAATTCTTTTGTCTATCCTACATTGACTGCATAGAGTCGATGTATCAGAGAGACACACACAATCTTAGGGTTCTCGCCATCGGCCGACCCAAGCCGATTTTGATTGCTTTTCATATCGGTCAAACACGACTGATCGATCCTTAGTTTTCTCATCCTTATCCACATACTTCTATCAGTCGATTTATCGACTGAAAGATTGGCTATCTATATGTATCGGTCATATACCCTCAACCACACTTCAATCGGCTGTACGTCACTCAATTATTGTGCTGACGTAATCGAGCCGATGCAACCACACCTAGTTACCTAGAATAACACTTAAGCACATCTTAGTTAAGACAACTGCTTTAGGAATCATCCCTCTACTAAAGTAATTGATGCTTTCATCGATCATCTAGGAACACGATGCACCTTTCCATCGGCTAAACCTCTGTTGTTTCCAATCGGCTCTGTTGTAATTTTCAACGAGTAGCCAATTCTAGTTAGTTGTCCCCCTAAAGCTCTATCTAGGTTTAGTTCAGATCTTTTTGGTTAATATGTGAATAGTATGTTGTATGAATGCTGGATTGCAATTGAATTGTGAAGTAAGATAGTTTTATGTGCACACTTTGAATGAAATGTTGCATTGCATGTAGATACGATTACTTCGGCAACGGTACCAACGATATCTCCCCAGAGTCTACGGAGGATGTTCCTGAAGACCAAATGAACGTCACCAAAGGATTATCTGAAGCCCCGAACCAAAGTTCGGAAGATATTGACTTTACTGACATCAGACCCACCAGTAAAGGCAAGCCCCGGACATAACCTACTACTTTTATTACACTGCAATCTATATCTATTTACGTATTCTATGCATTAAGTTCTTAGGAATTGCTTGAAACCCTAGATGCATTCTCCTAGGAACCAATGTGATGGATACTAGCTCTTGAGTCCGACTAGCTGTTATGCTAATAAGGCCGGTAGAAGTCGGGTGATTTCCTGTCACTCGCGCGATATAGGAGTTGTAATGTTTACATTCCTGTTATCACTATAAGGATACCGGACGGGAGTTCTGTGAGATATCATGGTTGAGGTGATACCCCGTCTGTGTTGTTGAATCTGTTAAGGTCGCAGCGTGTGGAAGTGCGGGTTAAGTGTTTGAAAGTACTAACCACATGCCGCGAAATATGGTAAGCGGTAAGCCTAGTAACCAATCGGCCCGAGGAGTGGACATACCTCCCACCACTCGTTTTGCTTCTTCTGGTTACTTATATTCGACTGAGGACATACGTGTTGCAAGGGCAACCAGGAATACGGGTTTTGTAGTCGCGCTACAGACGTATGTCCTGCACGAGTGATGTGCGTATGTTCCTGCAGTCGCTTGTGGTGGCTCTGATCCACGAGTCGGAATGAAAGGTAAACGGTTGCTTCGGAACGACCCTGTGGTGTTCCAAGCGTGTGAGTTAGGTTTACCTTGCAAGGTTGAATCTCGATTCAGGAATCGTCCGCCTCTCACGATGAAATGAGACTGCTTATCCCCTTTTCCACATAGAGTAACAAGAGCAATATTATGGTTATCAAAGATGATGCTTGACCAAAGATTATACCATGCTTGCTTAGATATAGGTGCTTACTTAGAATGGATAATTAACTAGAATCTGAAAGCTAAAACTTGAAATTAAGAATCTACTCTTTGTTGCTTTTCAGCTGAAACTAACCCAGAACCATTATAAGCTCTCATAAGTCTAGTTATGGGCTAAGTATACCCAATCCCGGGTAAGCCTTGCTGAGTATTAGTATACTCAGCCTTGCTAGTTGTATGTTTTTCAGGTGATATCTGTGAAGACCCTACTCTTCCCTTGCCTTGGCCCTGTGCTCTTCCAGATGATTGGTCCGTGGAATGGGATCCGTCCCCGGCCAGCACTGGTGATATCGAGTGATGTCGTGCCTGGGCTTAGCATGACATCCGTCTTGACGACATGCTGTAGGTCATCACGTATGATTTCCGCTGCTAAAAACCCTAACTTTATCAGTTTGTATTGTTTTCTCTAAATTTGAAACTTTGCTCTATTGTTGGAAACTCTTGTAAAGTGATTCCCTGTGATGTAAAATATAATGGTGATTGTATCTCTGGACTCACCTTCGTGTGAGGTAACCTTATTTGATCCTGTGTATCGGTGGTTTATCGGGACGTTACCCGACAGGCCAAGGGATTATACCGTTTGAAGTACGTCGGAGCCCTCTGGAATGGACTCGCATACTTGAGCCGGTATAATTCAGGTTGGTTCTGCCACAGGGGGGTCCCAAACGGTAGCGTGCCGAGGAGGCGGAGCAAGGGTCGGGAGGCCCGACCCCAAAGCGTCCTCGAATGGTGGCATCTCGATGAGTCAATGATCACCTTGTCCTTTCGTGATTGGCGATTCTCTACCAATGGCGCACTAACTGCCCTTGGGCCTTTGCTGTAGTGCCAGAGGCCGAGCGGGTACCCTTGTGGTGGCGCTGCGGAAGGTCCTCGTGCCCTGACGGATGCCCCCAGGTGCGGCCGGTGTTCCGTCGGGGGTGAGCATGGAGGGTGCCGAGGAAGACACGGCACCTGTGAACCTAGGGCCGCAGACGGTGGCTGAGGATCCATCATAGGAAGATGCAGCCATGGCGGGAGGGCCTTGCCATCCTTGGGTCAAACGAGTGGGGATCTGCCCGTGCGGTGAGGTTCCCAGGAGTTGTGGGATCCCACTGTGGCGATCCTCGCTCTTGGCAACGAGATGGAGGATGCGGAGTGCCAGGGCATCTCAGAAGCCTTGTCTGCTGCACTAGGTGCGTTGCATGATGTTGTCGTCCCGAGCTGCCAGGTACAGCACGTCGGGACCCCGACCCTCGCGCCCTTTCCTGGGCACTTCTGACATGTTCCTTCTTTGTAGTTGCTCATGAACCGCAACCGGGACCGCCGTGCCGAAGAGGCGGGACGGTGCGCGAAGCTGACAGAGCAGCTTGCTGCGGTCCCCCAGGAGGTGGCCGATGCCCGAGCCAAGGTGCTTGCAGAGGCGGAGGTGTTTTAGCGGCTGCGAGGGGAATGGGACCAATTGGTTGGTACCGAAGATGAGCTTCACGGCAGACTCGAGGAGATCGACCGAGAGCGCAACGCTGCTGTGCGCCTGTCCGAGGAGCAGGAGGAGCAGGCGCGGGCTGTTCGCACGGGGGGGGGGGGTCTCACGGTTAAGATCCTTCTCCTGTTGCCCTCAGATTGTCGGTTTCCCGAGTGCGGCTTGTTTGATTTTCCTTCCTAACAGGTGCCTAGCAGCTAGTGGCACTCCTTTATCAAGAGTACACCATCGAAGTGAAGCGGAAGCACCAAGCTAAGGTGATGGCCGGCGATCTGACGGTGGAAGTTGCTACTGGGCGAGCGGAGATTGGTCGCCTGAATACCAAGACGGGCAAGCTTCGCGACCAAGTGAATGGTGAGACCTCGCTTGCCTTGGCCGTCCCTTCGAAGTTTCCCGATAGGCTTATTGATGTCGTTGACATGTGTCCGGATAGTGTTCGATGAGAAACTTGGAGAGGAGGTGGTGCTGCACCGACACCTGGAGTAGGAGCTCGGCGAGATGAAAGCTATGCTCCGCAAGGAATTCGGCGAGCACAAGACCCTGCGGATCGCCGTTGAGATGGTTTTGAATGACTTTGAGATGTCTTCAGAAGGGGGGACGAGCTCACTGGTGGTCCAGGTTGTCAATGTCACGGATCGGGCACGTAGGATGGCAAAGCGGACGCTACACCTTGGCATACAGCGGCATTCGCGATCGTGTGTTCCCATTACGAGAACATTGACCTGTAGGCGATGAGCCAAGGCTTCGCACCCGGCTACGACGACACCGAGTTGGACCAGATCGAGGAGGAGGTGGCCCCCTTGCGCAGGTCTTGGCTGCAAACATGGAGGAGGTTGTCCCTAAGTAGTTAGTTTAATTTTATCAGGGAACTGGGCCTTGATGCGTGAGGTTGTGTAAATAAACTTTTAAACTTTCGATTTTGGCCGGGGGGACCTTTGGCGAGGAAAATTGAAGACGGCCGGCTGCTCCCAATATTGAGGCAATGGGTAAAGAGTTGCGGATGAGAGGACTTTGATCGCGCTGGTGAGCGAAGGCACTGTAGCCGCTGGGGCGTGGGTTTACCACAGTCCGACCAACAATACTCAAATCATGCTCCTTCGTAACTTGTATCCTTCTACCCCAATCGTAGGAACCGGTTGGGCATAAAGGGTTTTGAGTGGGTGTGGCTTTGATAGCCCCTGAGTGAGGCCCGACCCCCTGCCGTGGCTGGGGTCGGGCATCACTAAAGAGCGGCAGAGTGAAAAGGAAAATTTTTCACAGCACAGCTTACCCACTCAACATGAAAATTCACATAGCTTGGAAATACTAGGGGTAAAAGCGACGTAGCTATTCGATGTTCCAAGCGTTGGTGAATACTTCATCATCGGGGGTCTGCAGCTTGTAGGAGCCTGGCCAAAGCACCTGGGCGATGATGAAGGGCGGAGAGAGCTTGTGATAGTCCTTGTTGCTTTGGATGAGCCATAGCACCAAGTCGTCGACGTTAAACACCCAACCCCAAGCTTGGCGGCCATGGTACCGTTGCAGTGCTTGCTGGTATTTGGCTAATCGGAGGAGTGTGACATTGCATGCTTCATCAAGCTGGTCCATCGTTTCTTTGAGGGATGCCTCTGCCCCTTGCTCATCGTACGCTCTAACTCTCGGTGCTCCGTAGTCTAGGTCGGTCGGGAGGACCGCCTTGGAGCCGTAGACCATGAAGAAAAGGTGTAGCCGGTCACTTGGCTAGGAATCATCCTGAGGCTCCAGAGAACCGTGGGGAGCCTGGCAACCCACCGCTCGGTGAACTTCTTCAATCGATTGAAGATCCTGGGCTTGAATCCCTGCAAGATCATGCCGTTCGCGCGTTCAACCTGCCCGTTCATGCGGGGGGTGCGCCACGGCAGCCCAGTCAACGCGGATGTGGTAGTCGTCACAGAATTTGAGGAATTTCTTCCCCGTGAACTGCGTACCGTTATTCGTGATGATGGAGCTTGGGACTCCAAAGCGGTGGACAATGTCGACGAAAAATTCCATGGCCTGCTCAGATCCGATCGTCGTGATCGGCCGAGACTCAATCCACTTTGTGAACTTGTCAATGGCGACATGCAGATGCGTGTAGCACCCGGGTGCTTTCTTGAGAGGCCCGACCAGATTGAGCCCCCAGACTGCGAACGACCACGTGATGGGGATCATCTAGAGCACTTGCGCTGGTAGGTGAGTTTGCCGAGCATAATATTCACACCCTTTGCAGGTGCGCACGATCTGCTTGGCGTTCGCCACTGCGGTCGGCAAGTAGAAACCTTGTCGAACGTGTTTCCAACTAAGGTCCTAAGCGTGGCGTGGTGCCTGCAGATCCCACCATGGATATCCTTCAGCAGCTGCTTCCCTTGTTCGGTCGGGATACAACGCTACAGGATCTTGGTGTGACACCGCTTGTAGAGCTCCCCTTCGATGATGATGAAGGACTTAGCATGGCGTGCGAGCCGTCGGGCCTCCGTCTTGTCAGTCGGGAGTGCCTCGCAGAGGAGGTAGTCGAGATAAGGCACACTCCAGTCAGTCGGAGGGTCAGGCCCCGTCGCTAATCCTAGGTCGAGCTCCATGACTTCGTGGTTGGGTAGGGTTGGCGGTTGGCGAGCCCCTGAGTCCGAGGCAAGCGGTCCACCCTCGGCCTATTCTGGCTCCTCGTAGCGGATCGAGGGCTTGTACTGATCGCTAGCAAAGATGCCGGATGGGATGGACTGGCGGCTCGATGCCATTTTTGCCAATGTGTCGGCTGCTTCGTTGAGCTGTCGTGCGATGTGGTTAAGTTCGAGACCATGAAACTTGTTTTCCAGCCGATGAACTTCTTGGCAATATGCAGCTATCTTGGGGTTGATGCAGCTCGACTCTCTCATGACTTGATCAACGACAAGTCGCGAGTTGCCCTGGACCTCAAGTCATCGGATGCCTAGCTCGACGGCGATGTGTAGGCTGTTGATGAGCGCCTCGTACTCAGCCACATTAGTTGAAGCAGGAAACTTGACACGAACAACACACCTCATGCGTGCGACAAGAGGAGAGATGAAAATGAAACCGAAGCCGACTCCTTCCTTCATCAATGATCTGTCAAAGTATATTGTCCAATATTCTTTGTTGAGAGCGGCTGGGGGCATTTAAGTCTTGGTCCACTCTGCGATGAAATCGCGAGCACTTGGGACTTGATGGCTCTTCATGGGGCTTATGAGATCCACTGACCCATCAACTTGAGGGCCCATTTCGCAATCCTTCCGGTGGCGTCCGGGTTGCAAACAACCTCCCCGAGATAGAAAGACGTGACCACCGTCACTAGGTGCGACTTGAAGTAGTGGTGCAGCTTCCTTATGGCAATCAGGATGACGTACAGGAGTTTCTAGACCTGGGGGTAGCAAGTCTTGGCATTAGCTAATATTTCCTTATGAAATATACGGGGCGTTGCACCCTGAGGGCGTGCCCCTCCTCCTCCCGCTCCACAACCAGAGCAGCGCTGACCACTTGCGTCATTGCTGCAATGTAGAGTAGGAGTGGCTCCCCATTAGTCGGCGGGACCAAGATTGGGGCTTTCGTCAAGAGGGCTTTAAGCTTGTCGAGCGCCCTCCTGAGCCTCGGTGGTCTATATTATCACGCAAACGGTTGGTCTTCCTCAGAAGCTAATAAAAGGCAAGGCCTTGTTCGCCAAGATGCGAGATGAAATGACTGAGTGCCATGAGGCACCCCGTGACCCGCTGAACCCCTTTGAGGTTTTGAATCGAGCCCATCTTTATGATGGCCGCAATCTTCTCCGGGTTGGCCACGATGCCATGCTCAGAAATGATGAAACCGAGCAGCATTCCCCTTGGAACCCTAAAAATGCATTTCTCAAGGTTGAGCCTAATGCAGTTTGCCCAGAGTCTAGCGAAGGTTTGCTTTAGTTTAGCCACCAGTTGGTCGGCCTGTTTGGACTTGACTACGATGTCATCCACATAAGCCTCGACGGTTCGCTCGATGAGGTCCCCGAAACATCGGAGCATGCATCATTGTACATGGCCCCTGCGTTCTTCAGGTGAATGGTATAGTAAAATAGCAGTACGATCCGAAGGGGGTGATGAAGGAAGTCGCGAGCTGGTCAGACTCCTTCATCATGATCTGATGGTACCTGGAGTACACAATAAGGAAGCAAAGGGTTTCGCACCCCAAGGTCGAGTCAACTACTTGGTCTACGTGAGGCAAAGAAAATGGATGCTTCGGGCATGCCTTATTGAGACTCGTGTAGTCAACACATATTCTCCATTTCCCACTCTTTTTTCGTACAAGAACGGGATTGGCTAACCACTCGGGCCTGTACACTTTCTTGATAAATCCGGTTGCCAAAAGTCTTGCAATCTCCTCGCCGATGGCCCTACGCTTCTCCTCATCAAAGCAGCGCAGGAGTTGCTTGACCGATCTGGAGCCTGGCCTGATCTTCAAGGCATGCTCGGCGACTTCTCTCAGTGTGCCCGGCATATCAAGGGTTTCCACGCAAAACTATCCTTATTGGCGCGAAGGAAGTCAACGAGCGTGCTATCCTATTTGGAGGAGAGCGCAGTGCCGATTCGCACCTTCTTGTCTGCGCAGTTCTCAGGGTCGATGAGAACCTCCTTCGTGCCCTCCGCGGGCTCAAACGATCCGGCAGCCCGATTGGAGTCAACGCATCCTCCGCGGTTTCCTCCCTGATGGCCGCAAGTTCCTCGGAGGTGATGACTACTGAGGCGAGCTCGTAGCTTTCCACCTTGCATTAGTAGGCGCGCTGGAAGGAGGAGCCGACAGTGATGACCCCGTGCTGGCCTGGCATCTTAAGCTTCAGATAAGTATAATTAGGGATGGCCATGAACTTCGTGTAGCATGGTCGCCCCAAGATGGCGTGGTAGGATCCGTGAAACCCGACCACTTCGAAGGTGAGGGTCTTTGTCCTATAGTTGGTCGGATCCTCGAATGTTATGGGCAGGTCGATCTGCCTAAGTGGTATTGCCTGCTTTCCCAGCACGATGCCGTAGAACGGCGCACCGAATGGCCGAATGCGCGACCGATCGAGCCCATGGCATCCAGGGTCTTCGCGTACATGATGTTGAGGCTACTGCCCCCGTCCATCAGTACCTTGGTGAGGCGCTTCATGCCGATGATCAGTTCAACCACGAGCGGGCGCCTCCCTGGTTGCGGGACGCTGCTCAGATGGTCGGATCGGTCGAAGGTGATGGCCAAATCTGACCATAGGAGAAACGCAGGCATCGCTGGTTCAACCACGTAGACCTCCCGGTGCGTGAGCTTCTGGTGGCGTCTAGACTCGTAGGCGGCTGGGCCTCCAAATATCATGAGGCAGCCTCGGTGTCGGGGAATCCATCATCGTTCCCTTCGGCATCGCCATCCCTCGCGTCAGGCTTCTTCTTCTGCTCCCCCTTCCTGGAACCCCCCGACAGGTACTTCTTCAGGAGGGTGCAGTCCTTGTACAAGTGCTTGACGGGGAAGACATGGTTCGGGTACGGCTTCTCGAGCATCTTCTCAAAGTGGTGAGGGTTTCCCCAATGGCCGCCTTACCTCCCTTGCGGTCTGCAGCGACCACGAGCGAGCCCCCATTGTTCTTCTTCTTTCCTAGGTGGTTTGAGTTGCCCACTCCGGCGTTCTCATCGCGCTTTGCCTTGCCCTTGGCATGGTCGAAGATCGCCCCGATCGCTTCCTCGCCCGAGGCGTGGTTCGTCATGATGTCAAGGAGCTCCTTGGTGGTTCGCGGGCTTTTGTGCCCTAGTTTGTGAACCAGGGACTCGCAGGTGGTCCTGGTCAGGAACGTTTCAATCACGTCAGCGTCAAAGATGTTGGACAGCACGTTACACTCCTTGGAGAAGTGCTGGACATACTCGCGGAGAGTCTCCCCCGGCTTTTGCCGGTAGTTCTTGAGATCCCTTGAGTTCCCGGGGCATTCGTAAGTGCCCTAGAAGTTTCCCATGAAGATTTCCCTCAGGTCCGACCAGCTGTGAATCTGGTCGGCAGTCGGCAGGCAGGTTCTTGAGCCATGTCCGAGCCGAGTCGGCTAGGGACAAGGGCAAGTTGCGGATGATGAAATCGTCATCGACCGCTCCTCCTCCCCGGCAGGTGACCCGGTAGTCCTCGAGCTACAAGGCGGGGTTCGTCTCCCCCGGCGTACCTCGTGACGTTTGCCGGTGGGCGGTACCGTGGCGGGAACAGCATCCTGCAGATGCGCACACAGAAAACCCTGGGACCCAGCGGGTCGGGGCTCGGGCTTCGGTCCTCAGAGTTGTCATGGCGTCCGCCACAACGAGGGTGATACCCTTGGCTCGCCACCGCCTGCTCGTCCTTGTGCCCGCGCTTTCTCGTCTCTAAAGCTCGTCTCTTCCTCTCCCACACCGTTTTTCAAGACATTTCTTGCCCCAACAACAGCTATCTATTGATGATTGGCCATTCAAAGCTTAATTCTCTATCTATATATACTTGTCGTCCTCTATCTTTTGTTACCGGTACAGTGATCACAGCAACCATCGCAGAAGGAAGACAACAGGTACCATGCATCTCTGCAGCCATAAATAAAGAAATCTCCACATACATTCTCTCTTTATTTCGCTTCTCAAAGTTAGTAGCATGTATGTTAGTGAGGATAGGTGACAATAAATTTAATTAGATTGGTCTTAATTAGTGGCACCGGCGACCGCGCATGTAGTCTGTGCTTCTTTTGTTTCCTTGATAATTTGTGTCCAAGGAGGAGTGAGAGGATAAAATTAATATTTTCTTTATTTGTTTTTGAACGAATGTGCACGAGATTGTGCCTATTTCATTGATAAAGGAGAAGTTAATTTTTCTAGAGTGAAAGACTTTGCTTGTGTCTTGCCCGCAAATAACATGGGACATTGGGAGTTGGGCTGCGGTTATATTGGGACAACGTGTGCTGCTAAATCACACTAAGCCTGAATTGAATAAACTCAGAGATTAAGTAACCTATAATTAGATGCTAACAAACAGGAGTACATGTTTGTATATACCACAATTCATAGTTTGTTATAGACGTTTGCTGAAAAGATGGGAGAAAATTAACCATCTGATGTGACATTTCATTCTCTATTTTTCACGCAACATATCAAAAAGGACATATATCTAGCATATAGCATATTACACACAACCAACATAAATTTGAATGACATGTAACTTAATCAAAGAATAAGAAAATTGTATCACTTAGATAATTAACGAATACATATGTTTGCATATCCCTAGAATTGCGCCTGGATGCGGTCAACAGTCATCTTATCCACTTGGAAAGCCTTGGCAAGGATATAATCTTGAATGGATGGCTTTGACCCGAATACCGCATTGGCCACAGTAATCACCCCTGGGTTCTGGCCACTCAATGCTGCAAGTGCCACTGCATTTTTTGTTCCATAGTTGAACTGGAAATGGATCAACCCTTCAGGGAACACAAATACATCGCCTTTGTTGAGAACCTTTGCGAACAGCTTGTTGTCTGGATTTGATGTCACAAAGCCAACGTAGAGCGAGCCCTCGAGCACGGTTAGGATCTCAGTACCGCGTGGGTGAGTATGAGGGGGGTTTTGACCAAAGGGCGCATAGTCGATACGAGCGAGAGAGATGCCCATTGTGTTGAGCCCTGCAATCTGAGCTACGTTGACTGGTGTGACGGCGGAGCCCTGCTTGTTGGTTGTGTTGCCGGCCATGTGGAGGCCCGAGAAGAAGAAATCTTCAGCCACTACATCATTTGCGTCCTTGCATGGGAACCCATTGAGACGCACTGCATGAGCAGAACCATCAGTTAGAGACACTCGACAGTGGTTAAAAGGTACAGAATAAAATGCTAAAAAATGTAAACTGTATAAAATAGTTTAGTGGCCATGTACCTTTGGACATCTTGTCGACTACACAGAAGTCTTGGAGAAGGCTAGGATCGGAGGCAGTGGCATGAAAGCATGACATGGCAGCCAGGAGCGCTGCGGCAAGGAGGAAGACACGAACTGCCATACTGGTGTTCTTCTACCCTTGACTGAGATCAAGGTGAATGGTTTGAGCTCTGAGCAGTATTGGTTTAGATGGCTAATTGCGTTGGAGCTTGTGATACAAAACGTGTAGGGGGAGATTGGTATTTATAGGGCGATAACCAAGGCCGGCAGCTTTGGTTTGTACGTGTTGCATGCGAGTTGACGTCTGCTTGGGCAGGAACAAGTCTTCGTGCAGGAATGTGTCATGCCGTGTTTCATTTGGGCAGGTGAATTTTATTGCCAGCCGGCTTGCAGATATGTGGAACATGTCGCTTTACGCGTCAACAACGACTGGATAAGTAAGGTTTAATAATCCATCTTTTGAATAAGCCATGTGTTGACTGAGTGATATGTAGTCTTTAAAAGTTAGACGATGAGGTTGTCCACTAAGATATGATTACCCTATTGCAAAAAAATGATGAGATAATATTACTGTTTAAAAATGTCTTACAACTGGTACTTCAGCCGGCTAGCATGAACATTGAAGAACTCCTGATGATCATCATGTGAATTAAAGAAAAATGTGATCTCAAAACGAAATGTAGCATACAGATTATGTCAACTGTGCCATTATTTAAATATTTTAAGTTGCTATCCTCATAGCTGGATTTGTTGTAGCTATCAGAGGAAAGCAAATTAAGCACGTGTATCTGAGTCCTTACTCCTTACATGTTTTATTTATTAATTTGGTATCTTCAATACCATAGATATCAAGAAGGGGTTGCAAATGTTGCTACTAGCTAGGTAGGTACTACTGAAACTATAAAGCATCAATGAGGAACATATAGAGCAATAAAATAGTTCAACTTTCGAAAGCATGTGCGGCTACACCTCCCGCTTTGTCAGGTATACTGCGAAGAATGGCAACGAAATCCTTTATTTTCCAGTAATTCTCTACTACTACGAATACAAAACAAAAAAGAACCTTCAAATTCTTTCTAGGAAGAGGCTAGCCCAACTTAAATGAGATATGATAGCTTCTTTATGGTACGTAGGAGTCTGGGCCGTGTCTCAATCCCAGTGTGGCTGATCATCCTCTCGGACTAGGAGTATTTTGATCGATCGGTCATATAGGCCTAAGTCAGACATCCATATCTTCTCCTTGGCAAGGAGATGTTTTACTACTGAACATAGAGGGTATCAAATCGATGTGGGAAATAAAAAAAGTAAGTTTTTTTGAATCTGTGAGTTCACCTGCGAACGAACTAGGAAATCCCACACAAAAATGTGGCAATAATATACATATATGGTAACAATACTTCTCTTATGGCAATTATACGGTTTTTTGTTACTACCATTTTTCGGACTATTGTCATGCTTGTTGAACTGAAAAAGCAACCGCATTAATGCAAGGCTGTATTTTTGTGTTGCAATACTCCCTTCGTTTTTATTTACATACCGTATTAGGTTTGTCCTAAGTCAAACTTGATTAACTTTTACCTAGTCTATAGAAAAATATAGCAACAACTATACTACCCAATCTATGCACTATCAATATATATTTTATGGTGGATTGAACGAAACAAATTTGGTATTGTAAATTTTATTATTCTTTTCTATAAATTTAGTTAAAGTTGAACAAATTTGATTTAGAACAAAACTAATACGACATGTAAATAGAGGGCGTACGTGCCAACCTCTTGCAATGGAAATCCTATGTATGGCAACGCTATAAATTCGTAGCAATATAACCAATATATTGCAATAAATTTTCAAATTGTTGAATATCAACAACCTACTGCCACAATTTATATTTTGTTGCAATAATTTCGGTTGCAAATCCTCATCTTTGTAGTAGAACACCTCTTCCTCCGGCATCATCCGATGACGTCATGATGGAACGAGAACATCAGCACAGAGTGCGGGACGACTCGCTACGGCCATCGAGGCCACAGTACACGAAGTGTCGATCCATGGTCGAAGCACTTGAGGCAGAGGTGTTGAGGGAGATCCACCTGCACATCTCGCGGTGGCCCCGGCTTGCGCTGCCATTACATCGGAACCCGCACGGCATCGGCGCCCCAGACAGAGCGACCACCGCTCTTGCCGCGGCCGAGCTGCAGCCAGCCTATCTATGCATGGACTATGGATCGGAGTTGGCCAACACTCCTGAGGCGGCCGAGGTCTGCAGACTGCAGTGTAGGTTCGGGCTTATGTGGCCTTGGAACCGAGCTACTAGAATGCTGCTTTTGCTGCTTCTATTTTCACGTCTTCCTTCTCCTTGACACCTTGGCATGTTAAATGAGGCAGCTTGGCCAGTATGATTCCAACAATGTAATCACTCCTTGCTTGATGCCGCGTGGTGCCGTTGTGAACAATTTGCCCTTTTGCTTACTTAGGCATATCATTCTTTTAAGTATGTTCTTTAGTAGGGATCATGAACTATTAGATATATGTAGATGCATGATCATGGACTACTATAATGCAGGAATAAATATTATAATGTATTAACCGATGCTAATGATGGATGTTCTTATAATATGTTCACCGTCATAAATTTCCACTAGTGAAAATTGTAGCTTCGGTGACTAATGACTTTCGTCACTGCAAAAACCAAATTCGTCATAATGGAAGTTTGTGACGAAATTCAATTCGTCAAAAAATGAGCGTCAAGTTTGTGTTTTCGCAACGAAATGATAAAAAACGTCACATAACTGATTTCATCTGTGATGAAAAAATTTTAATCACGGAACCATTTTTCGTTTTGTGAAACATCATAAAAACGTCACAGAATTCCGAATCCATGTTGCCATAGGCCCGCTAGCCCAACCCAAACCCAAAATTAGTGACGAAAATAAACGTCACAAATCATCGCCACGTAGGATAGATATCCATCACAGATTGAATCGCCACATCACCATTAAGTCAACCAAGATGACGTAACTGCCAGCATGGATGCTGACGTGGCAACCTAGCTGCAGGCCTATTTATTTTTATTTTTTTGAGGTGCAGGTCCATTTATTTATGAGCTCGGCCCATGTTAGGAACTTTATGTTAGGTTAATCAAGGTGACGTAACAGCCAGCATGGATGCTGATGAAATTCAACTGTTTTCTAGGAACAATTTAAACTTGTTTCTCCGATTTACCATACAATAATTACAATAATATCTAAGTTTAGTTAGAAAATTGTATAAATTGAAAGGACAATATATTTTGGTCCATAAGCTTGCAATAAAAAACTTAAATAGTTTTAATAAAATTAGATCGTACATTCTTCATAAAAGATACATCTCTAACATATTTTCTTATAACTCAAGTGAAACTTTGAGATTTGAATACCTCATAATATTTTTAAACTCATATGCACCTCAAATTTGGATACAATCTTATGCCTACCACAATATTAGAAAATACGAAGTTACAAGACTAATTGTTATGCAAAAATATACTTTTATATTCTCTATTTGGATGGAAGAAAACAAGTTATATGTAAAAGATGCAAGAAACAAAAATTAACATACAACTAAACACCATTAAATAAAAGATCATGATTTTAGAAAATTTAGAAGAAAGAACCATCAAATTTGAAGTTCATATGGGGAAGAAATACCAATTATAAATTTTAATTCCAGACTAATACATACTTGTGTTCTTGATCTCACTCTATGTCGTGCAACCTACAAAATAATTTAATGCAAAAGTTTATCTCAACGGAGCTACTAGCCTAGTGGTAAGGTTTGCTTAGCCTGTAAGAAAGGTCGCTGGTTTGAATCATCAACATTTTAACATTTTAGCTTTGGTAGGTTGTGCAAGTTTGCATTTATAAGTTATCATTTTTTAATAATCACAAATAGAGGTGCAGCTTAGTGGTGAGACCTTGTTGCTATAATGAAGAGGTCACGGTTTGACTCCTCCTACGCCATGTTTTTTTTCCTGTTTCTTAATAATGGGCTGAAAGTCTATCCATTTATCTGTAATGGTCTGTAATGTTCTAAATGGATGAGCAGCCTAGTGGTAATGATAAGTGCTATGATGCTGCAGTGGGAGGGCACTGTTCGTATCCCCATGCTGTAGTGGGAGGGCCCTGTTCGTATCCTCCTACGTCATGTTTATATCAACACTACGAAAAAGTTTGATCAACACCGGTTGGTAAGCTCTTTTAGCATCGGTTCTCCAACCGGTACTACGAGATCTAGACTGAAAGTCTCAGTCTTCATCACCGGGTATTCCACCTAGTGCTGAAGGGCACCTTGGTACCGGTTGAAAAGGCCAACCAGTGCCAAGGGGGCCGCTAGCTGACGCAAGCTGGCGGCCCTAGTTTCCCCTTTTTTTTCCAAATTCTATTTTATTCCTAATTTTTATTACTGCTTATTCTTTTTGGATTGGTACACGTACCCAAGGTATACACTACTATAAATCCTTTAGTATGTTCAAGTTAAAATATTATATGAAAATAACTAAATATCACTATCAATCATGCAATTAAGTTATCGAGGCATAACACTATTTATAAATATATAGATATCATGATGACGAGCATTGGAAATTAACGTAACAAGCAATTATTTTTATCTCGATTACAAGTTCATTCTAAGCCCCTCACGACGTTGATGTGGACTTTCTACGGACGCGATGGCCGTCGCGGTAGAAGTTGCCTGCAGGACTAATTCATCTTAGTAGTAACTCGTTTATAAAGTGTACTTTTACCTAGGTTCAGAAATGTGGCTATAGCTCAGTGGTTCAACTGCACCTTGAGGAGCGGGAGGACCATGGTTCGATTCCTATTCTTAGCATCATTTTATTCTTTTTCTCATTTTAGCTCCCTCATAGCTTGATTTATTGAAAATATGTAACTGGCAACACCTGATGGAGATGAAGCATCGGTGTTAGTGGTAAGGCAGCTTGTTGGTTAATTCTAGATCACGGGTTCAATTCGCCCCGTACTAGAGTTTTTTTTGTGCAAAATGTTTCGCAGATCTGCACGCCACACCATCAATACTGAAATAATTAAGTTTCATGATGATATGAGCTGTTGTTGTATGACACTCATTTTATTTTCGTCATAATTCCACAGTGGAGGATGAGGTCTGCTGCCTATGATCTATGACTTACCTTAGATTTTTGTCATAATGGTCTTTTCAATGATGAAATTTTAGAACGTCACGCGCAAAGCGTCATATGCTATGATTTCTACTAATGTTCAACAAGGATATTCTTCAAATCTTCCGTACTTTGTGCCCAAACCCGTGTCGAAAGCCTCATGGGAGAGCTAACATATATAAGTTTCAGTGCCAAGGCCATCAAACAATGACTCATTAACTAGTATTATAATGTACGAACTGATGTCAATGATGAATGTGATATGTATATAAACGAACAGATGCCAATGATGAATGTGACATACATATATAACTTCAAGTTCAGACCTTCGACAACAGTGTGCATAAAGTTCTTCCATACTTTATGCCCACCTCTTTTGAATGCTTTTACCTTGATCTAATTTGGTAAGATGAGACATTGTCAATGATCATAACTTTTATTACTGCTAATGAACTGATGCCAACGATGAGAGTTCTTATAACCTCAAATAATGACTTATAAGTTCAACCTCATGGCTTTCGACAAGGGTTCTCTTCAAGTTCTTCCACATTTTACGCCTACCCTGTTGAAAGCTTTGATGGTGAGAAGATATGTACCTCAACTTTGGCATCAACAATGCAGGCCTTTAAAACTTATATACTTCTTCTAATTTGTTTCCTTTTTTTCTCTTTTGCAATTTCTTGGTTATCATTAGGGTTTAAACTTATGTAATGAATAAATTTGTTAGGGTTTAGGGTTTAGGAGAAACTATAAATTGTGCCATTCACATGTGGTAATTGCAAATATAACACTCAAGGATCGGACCAATCAAGCATAGCATGCTCTTGCATCAGCCTTACTTTAAATAACAATCACACTACCACAAAAATGGGTTTTATGGGCGGTTGAAACTGCATTTGTAAGGGCGGATGCGGTACCTGTTCCTACTTTTCGCAGCTACAAATAGCTGTTTGGAGGAGCAGGTAAAACGCCGCCCCTGTAAAGCCATTTTCAAGGCGGATCACGCCGTCACCCACGCCGTCACCCACCCGTGGAAATACATTTTCAGTAACAGCCTCGTATTTGTGCAAGCGGGCCGCCCCTACAAACTGTTTTTATAGTAGTGTCAAATAGCCGCTAGTACGAAATTGCAAGATTAAATCAATTCGAGAAGCAATAAGTACAAAATAATTCACATATCCAGAGAATGACAATACGCTCATGAAATTTGGATTCACACTAAAAGCATTCCAGAATCATTAATTATAAATAAAACAAGTTTTCAGCACCTAGGAAGAAGTTAAATCACTAGAGGCATGCAAATAAATTTAAAAAGCTCCAAGATAATTACCACATCAACTGCACAATGAAACAAAGCTAAATGAGGTGGTTTTACAATTTTAAAAATTTCCAATTAATTTTTATACAACTAACAAGTTCAAGACAGCAAACAAGAAAGTAAGCTAAAACTGCAACATATACATTTGTTCCTGAATTCAAGCTATTGATATAGAAAGTACTAGTGATAAGAATCCAACAAAATTACTTTCATGATTTTTAGAGCAGTAAACAATTTATTAGGCATTTAACTCATTCTTCATAAATAAATCATAGATAAACATTTATGATCGGAACATGGCAATACATATTCTTGCACCATAGAGCACACATCAAGGAATCTAACAAACTAAACCTCATCCTATTTCGAAATCTACACACAAATTTCAACACATTTTACAAGTTTTAAGTATTTTTCTAAAGGAATCAAGCACTGTCATTTTCTTTTTCTCGAACCCTGGTTAAACCTAGATTTACCCATGGCTGCTGACAGGCGGGCCTGGGCTCAAAGGGGGCTCGGTCAGGTCAAGACCACCCATGTCGGGCCTTGACCACCGCAAGGGCGTGCGCACGACACGACGAGGTTGGCCAGCAGTGGTAGACGCGGAATGGCGCGGGGTCATGCACATAGGGTGCAGAGCAGAAGTGGTGAGGTGTTCTATGACGAGGGGCGGCGGCGGGACGTGGGGTCTCTACACGCCGGAAGAGAGAGGGAAATGAGGGCCGGGAAGGGTGGAGGAGAGAAGGAGGTGCTGCGCGTGCAAGGAATCAACGTGGCACTGACCGGCGCGGTGGGAGTATAGTGGCGTGCATGCAGGAAAGAGGCGGCGGCGGCAAACAAAGGAGCATCTAGGGTTTAGGGGCGCGGGGGTTGGCTCGGGCTTTAATAGGGAGGTGGAGCGAGGGCACAGGCGGGTTTTCGCCTGGGCCATGGCCACGCTGGCCAGTCGGCGCTCGATGGCGTGACGGCAATGCCTGTGGTGGCCAATGGGCAAGCAGGTACGTGCAGGAGGTCGGAGGGACCGTTTGACAAGTGGGCTCGGGACAGTTTAAAACAGTTTCAATTTTCTCCCCTCCAAAACTGATGCTACATGTGCCCAAAATTTCCCCCACAAACGAGCATCATAAAGGTAAAAACACAAATAACACAATGCAACTTGAATCACTCAATGAGCTGCTCAGTTTGATCACAATTAAAAAGACAAAACAGCTGAAACTGAAACTTTCCTAAGAATTGGGCAAATAAAATTATCCTAAATTCATCGTTTGGCATCTAGTTTTGATTAAGTTAAGTGAAGGCACAGTCACAAAGCAAAAATTAGAGTTGATTCACAAAGTCATCTTCAAGCTATACTTAAAAATTTAAAAACTCATACAACAAAGTAGACATGATGCTCCATTATGCAATAATGCTGCTCTTGTTAAATTGTTAATAACAATTTTAAGATTTGGGTCGTAACAATGACGGGGCATATCACTCTGTATCCTTAACAGGACATGAACAGACTGCATGGCACTCAGTGGTGGGTGTCTAGATTGTATGATGTTAATTTTGTCGAAGAAAAGGACATCCATCTTCAAGTGCCAGCCGCAGCCACATGTGAACTGCAATTTTGATCAGTTCAACCTTCAACGTACCAACAATTATTTATGCAAGCCACTACTCTTTATCACCAAATACTTTGGTGATTACAAATCCCACTTAAAATTGTAATCTCCTAGGAGTAATCTTCGTTAAATGCAATCTAAAGCAAAAAGAAATTTAAGTAGGCGTTTAAATACAATGTGGCTTCTGCAATTTAAAACTGAAGCATTCAACGTCCTTTTTATAACCACTAGCCAGATCTAATTGGCATATTGTCATGATAGCTCTAGCAATCAACACACCCAATAATATTCTTCATACGATGATGGAGTTGGTTGGCGACGGATCGGAGTTGGTTGCAGAATGTGGGGGCTTGTGACTAAGAAAAAAAATATTTTGATGCCACTTTATGACGAGCTATATGACTATATCTAAATGATTGCGCTTTTGATTAATAGACTATTAGTACATCTTTTATGCATGCAATTTTCAAAGGTGCCAACTGGCTAAGGTACTAGCGATTGCTGTCAAAGGTGGAAGACTAAGAGGATGTAACAAAAGCATATGAAGCTTTGAATGAAGGTGTTCACCTTGGAATTCTTCACCAATAATATGTGGTGATGTAGGAGTAGAAGTTAAATACTGATTGTTGATATATCAATACATTCTATTTTACTTAACCTTTTTATACCAAAGTCGGTATTGGAAAGCCCGCGCCTATTTTTTATATTTTTCTTATCTCAGAACCAATTAACTTGCTCCAATGGGAGTCGAACCCAAGCCTACGTGATACTGCTCAGGTGCTCTAACCACTAGACTAGAGGCACTTTTGCTATTTTACTTAACCTTACATATATTTCTGCTGTGAGCTGATGTAATAATGAACTAAGCACTGTGTGGAAACTTCAGAGGCTGGAAGACGTTTCTATTTTCTAAATAATTGTGTATCAAAAGGTAGACTATATTTTCTAGAATACTATATATATGATAAAATTCATTCCGGTTTGTGATACAACAGAAGATAAATTTTGGTGGAATAAGTAATAGATAGCACAGTTTTTTACTGATAATGATCACATCGAAATTAGTGGGAAAATTGCTGGAATTTTCATGAATTGAGATATTTCATTTCTTCCAAAACTACAGTGATGAATAATTGTATGCAACACACATTTAATTTAAATAATGATTATAACATAAACTAAGAATAAAAGAATCACAACTCTTAGTTAATTAACAAACATGATTACATGTTGCCTAAAACTGAGCTTGGATTCGATCCACAGTCATCTTGTCGACTTGGAATGCCTTGGCAAGGATATCATCTGTGATGGACAGCTTTGACCCGAATACAGCATTTGCCACGGTTATCACCCCGGGGTTTTGGCTGCTCAATGCTGCAAGGACCACTGCATTTTTAGTTCCGTAGTTGAATTGGAAATGGATCAACCCT
This sequence comes from Panicum hallii, assembly GCF_002211085.1. NCBI lineage: Eukaryota > Viridiplantae > Streptophyta > Magnoliopsida > Poales > Poaceae > Panicum > Panicum hallii. Next base: position 27,742,829 of record NC_038042.1, read on the forward strand.
TGAGGGAACACAAATACATCGAAAATAGCCCGAAAGCCATCAAAAATAGCTATTTTCATCGGTCGGCCGACGAAATTAGGCCGACGGAATAAAGTAGATAAAAATAGTTTTATTTTCATCGGCAACCGACGAAAATAAAGCTATTTTCGTCGGCCAGCACGGCCAACGAAAATATGTTCGCATTTTCGTCGGCCTCCCTGGCCGACGAAAACAATGGTAATATTTTCGTCGGCCACCTGGCCGACGAAAATACTGGTCACGCTACAGTATTTCCGTCGGCCATCTGGCCGACGAAAATAATGGGATCCTGTTTAAAAAAACAGCAGTATTCTCAAGCTAGATATGTTGAACTCTTTCGGTTGGATCCAATCAGCAAGCCTTATAAGATGCCATGGATATGTTTGCAGGTGAAATGAAAAGGTACATGTATAGACAGCAAAGCCATCCAACAAGCATTGTTTTAAGAAATCTGGTAGCACGACAGAAGGCTAAATCTGTACTAACTTACAAAATGGGCAACAGCACTCAAATTTTCAGGAAGAGTCTCCAATAGTTTTCTTTTAGTAGGTTCATACACTTCCACAAATATCGCAGAAGCCCTGGAATAAGTTATAGATATGTTAAAAAAAAATCACATACACAGGATCAATATAAGACAGTTTTGTGGTCTACAAAACAAACAGAAACATAGACGTACTAGGCTGCCTGAAAGTCACTACGAAATCCATGCTGCATTGCATCAGACTGAAGCCAAATGCTGCAAATGTACTTGGCAGATGAGGTCCCGGCCAGAGTTAGCATAGCAGAAGTGACCGCCTTAGTTGCAATCGGATTCTTATCAAGCGACATCAAATACCTGCAGCATTGCAAAAATACAGTTTGAAGATGTAGCATTGCATAAATACCAGTAGCAGCTGCAGGCATAGCATAAGACGCACTGAGCGCATAATCGAATTACCATGCCAAGAAGAACCGCCAATCCTTCGTGTCAGACCCGGGGCCACGGGACTGGGTACCTAACGTAGTTTAAGGAGGTTTAAGAGATTAAGTCCGTCTTATCTCTTATTCATCTTGTTTATCTCTTATTTATTCCGTTTAAATAGGAGATAGAGTTAACCGACATGGAGGGGATCTACTCGAGATATGTTCCGGTATGATCCCTCAGCGGGTGTTGGTTAGCATCTTTGTAACTCTGGCCTCTCGGATATATAAGGGAGGTCAGGGACCCCGCTCAAAATACGATTTTTAGGTCATTCTACACCAAAGGCAATACAAACCACCATACAGGACGTAGGGTGTTACGCATCTTGCGGCCCGAACCTGTCTAAGCTTTGTGTTCCTTGCACCTTCGAGTTTCTGATCTCGGCGTGTCCTCACCCAAAACTTACCACCTTGGGTATATCCCTCGGTGGGCAGCCGGTTAAACACCGACAGCTGGCGCGCTAGGTAGGGGAGCGCGTCGAAGATCCACCGGCGAGCTCGATGGCATCTTTCAACTTCATCAGGTCAGTTCCCTCTCAGAGTACGACATTCGTTTTTGGCTCTTGGGTCTGCATCGCAGATGGTGTGGGCAACTTTCAGCGTTCCTCATCGACATGAGGCCGAAAACCTTCGCTGTGGATCCTTGCAGCGACCTTGACAAGTTCGTCGACGAGCTCGACAACTTGCCGCTCCATACCTCCGCAGCTCAGATCGAGATGGAGTCTGCCCCAGGCTCGACTTCTTCTGGTGTTGCGACAACTTCCCCTGGTTTGGACTTGTTCCAATCTAGGGATCCGCATGGCCGATCTCAACTCGGCTCATGCAAACCGGCCACTGATCTGCAGGAGGCCAACGCCTCTGGGTCCCTCTCCATGATAGAGAAGGACCTGGACTTGTTGCTCCAGGACGGAAAGCCTGAAGCCACCGCGTGTCGGGGGGCTTCGGGTTGTTCTGGTCCCGGGTGATCTGGTGATCACCTCTTTGCCGGAGGGGCGCATTGTGCATTGGAAGTGCATGAGGCTCCCCGATCTATTCGAGGCAGAGGGTCGACTTGTGGCTCACCTTGAGCCCTTGCCTTTTCAAGAGGGCAGGCCATTGGCCACCGCGGCGGAGGGGTCGACTGAACTAGTCAACGAAAGCTCTCATGAGCTTTTCTCCCGCCAGGTGCTGATGGCCGAAGAAGGCGAGGATGATGGGGACCTTCCCATCGTTAACTCTGAAGTGATCTCCAAAGATGAGATCACGGCCAACGCCGGCGATGAGAACGACGCTGATCGTGAGGCGCGGAGGGCCAGGAACAGGGCCCGCACAATCCGGCGGAGGAGGGCCAACGAGCGAAGGCGATCTATGCATCGCGAGCTTGACCCTGAGTTCGCCGCCATAAGCGAACGGGGTTTCAGGACTCCGGTGGCCAACATCGCCAGGGTGACGGCCATCCTCGAGCGCAGCCACGATCCGGAGCTACGTCAAGCACTTCTCTACGCGCAGAGCGCTTGGATCCAGCTGGATCAACACAACCCGGCGTCCACCATCAGGGAGGAGCGCATGGGTGAGAGTCGAAGTCAGGCTCACAGCCGAACGGCTGGCGGCCGTCCTCGACACCAGCTCAGCAACGACAATGCCCGCGGGAGCCAGGCCCCTGGCGGGAGGCAGCAGCCACTGCAAGGGGGTCATCCGCGCCAGGCCAATCATCGACCTTCTCCGGAGGACCTGCGCCAGCACATCAATGAAGGTCCCGACGCGCGGACCGTGATCTCCTCCAGGCGCAAGGTCCGCGAAGAAGTTGAAACTGAAGGTATTGACTGTAGCGATCGATTCCCTACTTTCTCTGCTCGTTTTAGCAGATACAAGTACCCAGAGGGCTTCAAACCGATCGGCATCACCAAGTACGACGGCAAGCAAGCTCCTCAGCAGTGGCTCCGTTGCTACTCCACGGCCATTGAGGTCGCAGGGGGTTCAAATATCACCAAAGTCGTCTACTTCCCGATGGCTTTGGATCCTGCGCCGCTTACTTGGTTGGAAAGCCTCAACAACAACTCAATCGACTCCTAGGAGCGCCTCAAGAAGGTCTTCATCGACAACTTTCAGGGAGCGATTGCTCGTGCAGGTACTCGTCACGATCTTGCTCAGTGTAAGCAGGAACGTAATGAGCTTCTGCGGTCCTACACACGTCATTTCTTCGACGTTCGCGACACCATCGCCAACATCTCGGAGGACGACATCATCGACTGTTTCTACAATGGCATCACCGACCCGGGCATCTACAAGGATTTCGGGCGGAACAGGCCGAAGACTGTTGCGGGCCTTCGTGATATGATGCACGATTGGTCCGAACAGGAGGAGAAGATGCGGGAGCGGTTTCCGCGGCGTCAAGATAGCAATCTGCGACGCCCAAACGACAACTGCAGCGACAAAGGCCCGTGGGACTTTTCGGGTCCACCCCGGAAGCGAAAGCCAGATGATGTCATCGCGGCCATCGATCGTCCTTCACGGGGCAAGAAGTCGACGACGCAGGAGGAGTTCGAGAAGCTCCTGCAGAAGAAGTGCCCATGGCATCCGGGCGCCAGCCACGCCGCCATCGACTGCTACCACCTTCGGAGGACGTTCAACAACTCCGGTGGCGGAAAGAAGAACAAGAAGCCTGCTGACAAAGAACCCGAGGATGATGATCAAGAGGATCATGGGCACAACCCGAAGTTTCAAGACGCTTCGAAGGTTGTCAATGTCATCTTTGGGGGAGACGAGGATTTTGGTTCCAGGCGGGACCAGAAGCTGCTTCTCTGGGAGATTTTGTCCATCGAGCCGGTGGTACCACGACCACTCCGTTGGTCGGAGGTCCCCATCTTGTTCTCCCGCGACAACCAGTGGACGAGATTTTCGGAGCCCGGTAAGTTCCCCTTGGTCCTGGATCCTGTGGTGGCGGAGGTCAAGCTCACCAAGGTCCTCATCGATGGCGGGAGTGGGCTCAATCTCATCTTCATCAGCACTTTGAAGAAAATGGGCTTGGATTTCAAGGACATGCTGGTTCCCAGCAAGTCCCCCTTTTACGGCATCGTCCCAGGTAACGCGGCACACCCGCTGGGTACGGTGGTCCTCCCAGTCACCTTCGGCACGCGGGAGAACTATCGTACCGAGTTCATCAAATTCGAAGTGGCTAACTTCGAATCTTCTTATCATGCCATATTGGGTCGTCCGGCACTTGCCAAGTTCATGGCAGTGCCGCATTACGTCTATCTGCTTCTTAAGATGCCAGGACTCAGTGGAGTACTCACCCTCCGTGGCGACTTGAAGAAGCCATACGACTGAAATCAGGAGGCGATCCAATACGCTTCGACTACTCGTGTGCCAGATGCTTCGGGAGAAGTACTTGCGGCCGCGCAGCAGCTTTCCCAGTCCGGGCTAGAGATTCCTTCCAAGAAGGCCAGCAAGGCGAGCATCCAGTCGACTGATGATGTGGCCCTCAAGACGATCCAGCTTCAGGAGGGAGATTCATCTAAGACCGTTGTTATCGGTGCGGGCTTAGGTGACAAATAGGAACTCGCGCTCGTCAGCTTCCTTCGGGCTAATCGAGACATATTCGCATGGAAACCAGCGGATATGCCAGGGGTGCCCAGGGAGTTGATCGAGCATGCTTTGAATGTACACCCGAAGGCTACGCCTAAAAAGCAACGCCTGCGAAGGTTTGACCATGACAAGCGTGAGGCCATTAAACGGGAGATCGCTAAACTTCTCGCGGCTGGATTCATTAAAGAAGTAATCCATCCAGAGTGGGTAGCAAATCCTGTTCTTGTAAAGAAAAAGAACAATGAATGGAGAATGTGTGTCGACTACACTGATCTCAACAAGCACTGTCCAAAAGACCATTTTGGGCTGCCGCGCATTGACCAAGTTGTCGATTCGATGGCTGGTTGTGTCCTTCTCTATTTTCTTGATTGCTACTCAGGTTATCATCAGATCGCGCTTAAGGAGGAGGACCAAATCAAGACTGCATTCATCACCCCGTACGGGACTTACGCCTACAGAACAATGTCCTTCGGGTTGAAGAATGCAGGAGCAACCTATCAGCGTGCGATCCAGATGTGTTTCGCGGATCAGCTGCACCGGAATGTTGAAGCTTATGTGGACGACGTCGTCATCAAGACCAGGGCATCCAGCGACTTAATTGCAGATTTGGAGGAAACATTTAGCAGTCTGCGCAGATTTCGGTGGAAACTCAATCCCACCAAGTGCGTCTTTGGAGTACCTTTAGGGAAATTGCTCGGGTTCATCGTCAGCAACCGGGGCATTGAAGTCAACCCTGTAAAGATCACGGCCATCACTGATATGGAGGCTCCGGCCACAATCAAGGATGTGCAGAAGTTAACAGGTTGTATGGCTGCCCTGAACAGGTTCATCTCCCATCTCGGGGAGAGAGGACTACCTTTCTTCAAGCTCCCGAAACGCCAGGATAAGTTCCAATGGATGGAGGAGGCCGAGCGGGCCTTGCAGGATCTGAAACATCATCTTCAGTCGCCTCCGATCCTTACAGCACCATTGCCAGGGGAGGATCTACTACTTTACATCGCGGCAACAACTCATGTTGTCAGCAATGCTATTGTAGTCGAGCGAGGCGAGGAAGGCCATGCGTTTGGAGTGCAGAGGCCTGTCTACTTCGTCAGCAAGGTCCTCTCCGAATCCAAGGTACGGTATCCAGTTGTTCAAAAAATTTTATACGCAATCCTAATCACATCAAGAAAGCTACGCCATTACTTCGACGAGTACAAGATTACTGTGATCACGGATTTCCCGTTGGGGGATATTCTTCATAATCAAGATGCCACGGGGCGCATATCCAATTGGGCAGTGGAACTGGGGGCTTTGTCAATCGACTTCAAGCCACGCACTGCAATCAAGTCACAGGCTCTAGTCGACTTCATGGCTGAATGGAGAGAGAATCAAGTCCCAACCCCAGTGGACAAGCTAGAGCACTGGACCATGTATTTTGATGGGTCCCTCAAGCTTGACGGCGGCGGCGCTGGTGTTCTGCTTATTTCTCCACGAGGTGAACAATTGAAATATGTCCTTCAGATCCTGTGGGCAGTATCCAACAGTGAAGCCGAGTATGAAGCCTTGCTTCACGGCCATCGTTTGGCAATATCACTAGGGATCAAGCGACTACTCGTATATGGCAATTCTCTTCTTGTTGTTCAGCAGGTCAACAAGGAATGGGACTGCAACAAGGAGACGATGGATGCTTATGTACAGGAAGTGCGCAAGTTGGAAAGCAATTTCTCCGGCTTGGAGGTTCACCATGTATTGCGGGAGCACAATGTTGGCGTGGATATCCTGTCCAAACTGGGGTCCATGCATGCTTAGGTCCCGCCGGGAGTCTTCGTCCAGGAGCTCAAGCAGCCATCCATCAAGTCTTCTCCGCAGGTAACCATCGACGTGGGTCCCCAACAACCCGATCGAGAGGTTATGGTGCTGGGGGAGGACTGGCGAGAGGCTTTTATCGACCTCATTCGAGATCAACAGCTACCAGCGGGAATCGACGCCAAGAGCACGGAAGCGGCACGCGTCTTGCGAAGAAGCAAGGGCTTCATCCTGGTCGACGGCAAACTCTATCGGCGTGGCGCTCGGTCATGAGTTCTCATGAAGTGCGTCACAAAGGAAGATGGTTTTGACATACTGCGGGAGATCCACGAGGGCGTCTGCGGAAATCATGCAGCTTCAAGAACGCTGGTGGGGAAAGCATACAGGGCCGGTTTCTGGTGGCCCACTGCAGTGACCGACGCAGAGGATCTCGTGCGCAGGTGCCAAAATTGTCAATTCTTTGGCAAACAGACTCATGTTCCAGCTCATAGCCTCATCACTATACCGCCATCTTGGCCTTTTGCTTGTTGGAGTCTCGACATGATTGGGCCCTTCACGACGGCGCCAGGCGGTTTCACCCATGTTCTGGTGGCTATCGACAAGTTTACTAAGTGGATCGAGTACAAGCCAATAGCCAAGCTCACGCCAGATCGGGTCGTCGACTTCATTTCAGATATTTTGCATCATTTCGGCTTCCCCAACACCATCATCACGGACTTGGGATCAAACTTCATGGCAAACCAGTTCTGGAAGTTCTGCGAGAACGCTTGCATCGAAGTTAAATATGTCTCGGTTGCACACCCAAGGGCCAATGGACAAGTCGAAAGGATGAACGGCTTGATAATTGACGGCCTCAAGAAGAGACTTTATGATGAAAACAGCAAGAAGGGAGGCAAATGGGTGCATGAGCTGCCACATGTCGTCTGGGGGCTTCGGACTCAGCCGTCCAAAGCCACAGGACAAACACCTTTCTTCCTTGTATATGGATCTGAAGCTATTCTACCAGCTGATATCATGTGGAAGTCTCCAAGGGTCGAAATGTACAATGAAGGCGAGGCGGACGAGGCACCGCAGTTAGAGCTCGATTCTATGGAGGAAGCTCGCTGCACCGCTCTTGTTCAGTCAGCTCGGTACCTGCAGGGGATCCGACGATTTCATGATTGCAACGTCAGGGAGCGGTCATTCAGTGTTGGTGATTTGGTCTTGCGTCGTATTCAGGACGAATCTGGCCTACACAAGCTCAACTCAAGGTGGGAGGGCCCATTCGTCGTCAAGCAGGTTACAAGGCCAGGGTCTTATCAACTACAATATCCTGAGGGTCAGGATGTCCCGAACTCCTGGAACATTCAGAACCTGCGCAAGTTCTACCCTTAAGACGAGGCCTGGTGATCGCTGAATCCCCGGGGGCTTAGAAGATTTCTTTTCCCCGAATCAATTTGGAGGCTATGAGCCACATACCTCGGGTTGTACATTCCTTCTTACCTGCATGATGGCCATGGTCACGCGCAAACACTTATATATAAATCGACTTCTCGTCGTGAATGTTGCGGGGGCTACGGCCACGTTCTTCCCCTTTTGATTTCAGTTCCTGACGGAACCCTCGACTCCGTCTAACTCCTCCACATATCAAGTTCTGCCGCGACCTTGGATGGTCGCACGAGACAGCAGTCGCGTTTTTCCAACATAGTCGACCCGTTCGACTGGTTTATTCCCAGTTTGTTGGATAAGCTCATGCGAGGAGCTGCCTCGACTACATCCTACGTGGTTGCACCCAGAGTAGTCTTGTCCCTGCCACGAACATGGCATACTCGCGGCGACGCCCGCGCTCGCTCCTAGCAAGTCCGATCCATCCGTCTGGGTCCTACCTAACTTGCGGAGCGTGCTCCTACGAGGAGCAACCCCGACTACGTCCAGAGTCGATGCACTCGGGGTAGTTTTGCCTTAAAGCCTGGCAATTGTGCGACGATGCTCGCGTTCTTTTCTAACAGTTTTAGACCCACGAGTTCGGGTTGTAGGCAACTTGTTAGATAAGTTCCTACATGGAGCTACGGCTACCTTCAGGGTCGTTGTACCCAGGGTAGTGTCTACTACTTACGCCTTGTAAGCTTGGATATCAATTCAGCACAGGCACATACACAAGTAGAGACATCAAAAGAAACCATATATACAAGGAAGTGAATACTTGTCTTCAGTACCCTAATCCTGCATTATACTTTGAACTATGTGTTCTGATATAGGTTGGGACTCTAGGAGGTATCTGTCAAATTGCTCCTCGGTGCAGTCCGCCGCCATGCCTTGAGCAAATATCTCCAGCTTCGCGCTCGGCAGGAAGGACTTCACGATTGCGAGGGCATTGTTGACGCACGTGACGGGCGCCTCGGAAAGGAACTTCATCACCTTCTTCGGGGCCTCACGGAGACGCTCTAGCAGGGGCCGGGGGATCGCTTCGCCTTCTTCTGGTGGGTCCACCACGTCCACCAGCTCCCGGGCGGCCCCCCTGATGCTCTCGAGTTCTTCGCCCAGCGTCTTGATTCGCTGAAGGCTGTCGACGAACTGTTGCTTAGTGTCGCCGATCACCTTCTGCAGCCTCTCGACGTCATCTGTACGGTGATAGAGCAGGTTCTTCACGTCAGTAAGTAGCTCTTCTTTACTGATTAAGTTTCTCCTAAGCTCTGTGGCGGAAAGCTTTTCAGAACCCAGGGTGAGTCATACAGAGCAAAATACCCGAGGGAAGCAAAGGTTTACCTTGGTGCGCCTTCTTTTGCTCCTTGAGCTGCTCCTTATGCGCCTCAAGCTCCTTCTTCTGTTCCTCGAGTTGTTGCTGGAGCTCGGCGTTGGCTTTCTCAAGATGTACATTCTCCGTCTTCTCGTCGTCAAGGCGCTTCCTCAGGGCATCGAGTTCCTTACGGTCGCGGGCAAGGGTCTTCAATTCCTCTGCCTGCTTCTGGGAGTGGGCGATCACACTCTGCATAAAAAGGGAAAAGCCAGATTAGCAACTCGATGTAGCTACTGGCAGAAAATACTCTCAGGTCTTACCATGGTAAAGTCATGCGCCTTCTTGAGGATATCGACATTGTCATCCGTCAGTAGCGGGTCGTCTGCCAGGTCGGTGGCAACGGCTTCCTGACTACCCGATCCGGCCAGCAGCAGCTCATCGGGTCTCCCGGAGGTTCCCACGGCTTCTTCAGTAGTCAGCTGCTGGGCGCCTGCAATCACAAATGTTCTCAGCACATAGCATGCGGATCCCGGTAGCTATCCGGGGTGGTCAGACGCTCACCTGCGCCATCTGTTGGAGCGGCGCCAGGGGCCTCGTCCTGTTTCTCGCCACCGGCCCCAGCCTCGACTTGTTGGATCTCGGGAGGCGGCAGGTCGGGCAGCGCGGTGTCGGCCCCGGGGGCTGGCTCCGTGGGCGTCGACCCTTCGGGGGCCGATGCCTCGGGGGCTGACGCAGCGGCGACTGGCCCAGCACTTGATGATTCCTCCCGGGTCGAGGACCCGGGGGCTGGGGCAGTCAAAGTTGGCGTCAGCTGGAGGTCCGCGGCACTTGTAGCACTAATGAAGTCGAAGTTAGTCAACACATAAGCCGAAAGATCAAATCATTTGCAGTGCAACAAGAGGCAGACTTACAGTACAGATTTTTTCTTAATGGCTCTCTTCATCCGCACAGCCTGACGCGGCGTCTCCGTTGCCGGTGGCGGGGTTTCACCGGCTTGTGGCGCGATCCCCGCCACGGCGATGGTGACAGCGGCGGCGGTCGCCGGGCTCACCCTTTCTCCTTCGGGCTCGGCCCGGGCGGAGGATGCGGAAGGACTACAGGTGGATGTTATAAGTACAACTCAGCATTAAGGTAACACATTACAACAAACAAGTAGGCTCTTACCCGGTGGATTCGAGTTCCTGCACCTTGCGTTTGCGCACCAGTCGATGGCCTTGCGGCACCAGCGGCAACGCGCCGGTCAACTCCACGCTTTGCTCGGAGGAGTTTTCCCGGCGCGCTTCTCCTTCGGCTCCCTCCTCCGCTTGCGAGCTCACGCCCTCGGTGGACTCGATGCTGCGTTGAGCTGCAGTAAGTCGGGCCCTCCTGGCTTCAACGGCGGCAGAGGGGAGGAGGTGGTCTGGTCGGGGGGTGTCAGGTCGCGGCGGGTAGCTGCGGTACAGCTCCGTGTGTCCCTGCAGAAGGTTCTTCAGTTAAGTAACGGAGTAACAGAGGTTGCTTTCAGCAGAAAGAAGTCGAGTACTTACTGGTTTGGGCGGATTTCGTGCGGAGAACAACGTGGGCACGTACGGCACGGCGTCCACGTCCAGTAGCACCCGCTGAACTCGATGGAGCGCGGCTTCGTCGGACAACTCCTCTGCGCACATGCGAGAGGGATCAGCGGGGCCGGTGTACTCGAATCCCAAGCGATGGTGCTGCTGGATTGGTTGGACACGGCGTTTGTAAAAGGCTAACATGACGGAGGCGCTGGTCACTCCCTTCTTCTTTTGCGCCTCTATGACATCCAGCAGCTCCCTGACTTGATCCATCTCCCCGCCGGAGGGTTCGAGATTCCACTCTCCCCTCACTATAGGTGGCCTGTTTGACTTCGTCGGGAGGTGGGGAGCGTGGTTCTCGATGTAAAACCAATGGTTTTTTCATCCAGGAAGGTTGGAGGGGAATTTGTATGTGAGATATTTGTCGCCGGCCTGCTGACGCAGTTGGATGCCGGCGCCCCCCACAACGGAAAGGTTCTTGGAGGTGGGCTGTGGTTTGAGGCGGAAGAGAAAGTGGAAAAGATCCCAGTGGGGTTTGATTCCAAGGAAAGCCTCGCAGTAATAGATGAAGATTGCCATGTGGCAAATCGAATTAGGGTTGAGATGATGAAGCTCAAGCCCGTAGTAAAACAGAAGGCCTCGGAAGAAGGAACAAGAGGGGAGGGCCAATCCCCGTTCGGCAAAGTGGAGAAATGTGACGATTTCGTCAACATTTTCCATGGGGAACGGTTCACGGTACGAGGGGCGCCAGTTGACAAGACTCTTTTCTTGCAGCAACCCCTCGGAAACTAGGTTCTTAAGATGGTTGAGGGAGCACTTAGTGTGTGTCCACTCCGCGGTCGATGGCTGCGCCTCTTTCTTCTTCCCCTCGATCTCCACCTTCTTGGGTGCCATCTCCGATTTGCTGGCCACGAGATGCTCGGGGGCTGCGGGGAGAAGGGCGGGGAGGTTGGATGGGGGGATTTTTTGGAGAAGTGGCGGCGGCGTTTGGCTCTGTTTGGGGATTCTGGCGGTTTTTGGCAAAATGCAGATTGAAAGCACAGTTTTTTCCCACTGTTGTCGCGGGGTTAAATAACCAGCGGGGTGGGGAAAAGTTACTGTTCTGAAGTTCAAGGGTCGTTTTTTGGAATATTCTGAAGATGAGTGGTCATTTGGTGGACTGTTTGGATTAAATATTCAATTAATCATTTTTTCAGGGCTAGTTAGCCCGAAAAAAGGGATTTTTCGGGTCGATGATCTAGTTTCCATCAATTGTATCATCATTTTGGTAATTTTTCAAGTCATCATTTTTAACCTGCATGCCACGGTTTTTAGATCCTTATCTCCATATTTGTGGGATTTGGATTTAAGGCTCGAGGGCTGCGGGGTGCGTGGCATTGACTACTTATTTTTCAAATTTCTTTGACGGATAAGGAGGATTACAGACAAATGGGACCCTCAGCCTGATTCTTCGATTCAACCTAAGCCTCGGGGGCTACTCCATATGGAGTGCGATTTTTCAAATCGCACGCCATGATTAAAAATAAGAATTCGGGGCATGAGCACCTCATAGCTTCGATGCAGACAAGCAAGTACTCGAAGAAGGACTTCAAGGCGAAGCTTCAGAAGAAGTCGAAGACTGCTTCGAAAGTACTTGATAAGCCTGCAGTACTCAGCTACGAGAGCTCGGGGGCTTGTCAGACCCGGGGCCACGGGACTGGGTACCTAACGTAGTTTAAGGAGGTTTAAGAGATTAAGTCCGTCTTATCTCTTATTCATCTTGTTTATGTCCTATTTATTCTGTTTAAATAGGAGATAGAGCTAGCCGACATGGAGGGGATCTACTCGAGATATGTTCCGGTATGATCCCTCAGCGGGTGTTGGTTAGCATCTTTGTAACTCTGGCCTCTCGGATATATAAGGGAGGTCAGGGACCCCGCTCAAAACACGATTTCTAGGTCATTCTACACCAAAGTCAATACAAACCACCATGCAGGACGTAGGGTGTTACGCATCTTGCGGCCCGAACCTGTCTAAGCTTTGTGTTCCTTGCACCTTCGAGTTTCTGATCTCGGCGTGTCCTCACCCAAAACTTACCACCTTGGGTATATCCCTCGGTTGGCAGCCGGTTAAACACCGACACATCGCGCCGGTAGCGCTTCCTCCACTGGTTCCTGCGGCCGGAGCGGAATTGTTGCAGCAGGAGGCGACATGGAGCTGCTGGAGATGCCCAGCCCCGGCCTTGCGCAGGTGGGGTGGCAGCTTGGGCGGAGAGGGTGGTGGGTTGGGGAGGAGGAAGAGCGAGGCGGTGGGAGTGGAGATGAGGCGAGGTCGGCAGCGCGGGGGCCGCTCGGGGGCGGCGCGGTAGGCGCGCTGTGGCGGCGGCTCAGGGGCGGGGCGGCGCGGGGGCGTCGGGCCGGCGGCGCGGTGCGGGGGCGGCGCGCCGGCGGCTCGGGGGCGGGGCGGCGTGGGCACAGGGGCCACGCGGGGGTTGGGGCGGCACGGGGATAAAGAAAACGCGTGCAACGTGATAGCTATTTATATTAGGCTAACTATATTTTCGTCGGCCAAATTAGGCTGACGAAATTATTATTAATTTCGTCGGCTTAGGTTAAGCCGACGAAAATATTTCCTTTATTTCGTCGGCTGTTTCCAGGCCGACGAAAATAAGCGTAATTTCGTCGGTTTGGGAAGGCCGACGAAATAATTTAGTTGTTTTCGTCGGCTTGACTTGGGCCGACGAAAATAAATGCGGCCGACGAAATTGAGGTGTTTTGGTGTAGTGATATCTCCTTTGTTAAGAACCTTTGTGAACAGCTTGTTGCCCGGGTTCGATGTCACAAAGCCTACGTAGAGGGAGCCCTCAAGCACGGTTAGGATCTCAGTTCCACGTGGATGTGTGTGAGGTGGATTCAGACCATATGGTGCGTAGTCGATGCGAGCAAGAGAGATGCCCATGGTGTTCAGCCCAGCAATCTGAGCAACGTTCACTGGTGTGACAGTGGAGCCTTACTTGTTTGTTGTGTTGCCAGCCAAGTGCAGGCCCAAGAAGAAGAAATCTTCAGCCACAACATCCTTTGCATCCTTGCATGGGAACCCATTAGACACGCACTGCATCAACAAAATCATAAGTTGGACACATGTTGTATGGTTGTTGGCAGCTACAAAACTTATAAGATGCACACAGGACACCCTGTGTATATAGAATTAAAGTGATGAAAGACATACCTTTAGACATCTTATCGATGACGCAGAAGTCCTGGAGAAGGCTTGGATCAGAGGCGGTGGCATGAAAGCATGTCAAAGATAGCAGGGCTGCCGCAAGGAGGAAGACGCGAAAGGCCGTTTTGGTGGTGTTCCACTTTACTCAACTCAAACTAAAGGAAACGATAAGCTGCTGGGGTGCTTTGGTAACCTGGAAAGTATAGTTATATGGCTGGTTGCTTTAGTGCTTGTGATACCAAGCGTAGGAGAGGAGATTATATTATAGGGAGATATCCATGGCTGGCCTGCCTTATTAGATGTGATGCCTGCAGGCAAGTTGCTATGCGGTTCTGCAGGAAAATTTCTTCCGGGAATGTGTCATGCCGCGTTTCTTCTCAGCAGGTGCATTAGCCGCCTGCAGATATACTAGAGGAAAAAGATTGTTTCTGTGTTGGGCAAATTATAAGCTATTAGTTTGACTAGGCCATATGTACATAATATATGTGTCAAACTATTGATTCCCAGTTTGTTATAATAAAAGTTGAAAGTAAGCGCAGCTTGACGAGCTTTTCATGTATGATCGATGTCCTATTGTTCTTTTTTCGTAAAGTAGTACTACTTATTATCACGGATCACCATAAGAACAACGTTATCACTTTCTGCTCAGTAAATTGCCTTAACTTTTTCTTAAGTTAGTAGCTTTTGATTCCCTTGTCATGCTCGTAGTATGGAAGATTTGACTGAAGCAAAACGAGTGGGTGTTTATTAAGGGTAATGCAGCAGCGGCCGCAAGCGTCATCACGGAGGTCATTGAGGAGGCATGATGTAGATCTTGGCAGGAATGGTCGATCTCCTGTTCTTCATCCCCAATGGCGAGTTTTATGTTGATTCTTTGTAGGTCAATTTTTTCTTTTTCACAACTTTCTTTTTGAGTCTTTGGTGTGAGGTCGAGTGCATATCTTGTAAAGATTTTGCTTATTCTCTTAATGAAATGCAACACTACTGGAAAACAGACCCTTACTACTGCGCACCGGGTATTTTAGTGCCTAAGACCTCCTAGGATACCGGTTGGAAAGACCAACCGGTACCTAAGGGTTTCCCTCTTTTTTTCAAATCATATTTTATTTTAATTATTTATTACTATTTATATTTGCAGAATTGCTACGCGTACCCGAGCTATACACTACTATACGTCATTTAGTTGCGTTCGTGTGAAAATAATATATAAAAATAACTAAATTTCATTAACAATCATGTAATTAAGTTATCTAGATATAATAATATTTATAAATATACAAATGTCACGATTACAAGCACTGAAAATTAATGTAATGAGCAATCATTTTTGTCTCAACTACAAGTTCTAAGCCCCTCATGACGTCGATGCGGATTCTATATGGACCGTATGGCCATCATGGTAGAACTCGCCTTTAGGATCAATCATCTCCTTCAAAATGAGTCCTATGAGCTGCTCCGACACGGCCACGATCCTATGCACATGAAGAACTTCATCCTTGATTCGCATCATCTATCATTTTATAAAAATCAAGCTCGATATATCAATTCTCCACCATAGTATAAATAGAAACATATTTATGAATGGTTTGTACATACTCTTAGATCCTCTATCGTAGCCCTCCCAAAATGGTTAAAGTGTGCATGTAATATCATACATAGTACCCCACACCAATTATTTCCTTCCTTTTATCTCGAACACTAAAAAAGAAACAATTAGTTATAATTGTATGCGTATATAGAATAGTAAATGAGATATGCAAAGAGTAGCATCCCACAAACCGGGAAGTCCATTCTAACATCCAATTCATTCTTAAAATAACCATTTTGCTTTTTCACAAAAGCTCTCCATTGCAACAATTCCAATGTCGTACCCAACTTTTGTGCCCTTGTTGTAATCTAGGTACAACAATGTTTTATAATCCTCCAACATACGCTTTAAATCTCTGGATTCCTTTTTAGTTTCGCAGACTTCCTCTGCTTTATGCAACATCTGACCAAGATCATCTTCTGCAACCTGTGCTTCAGTATCTCCATCAGGCTCACCCATTGTAGTATCTTCAAAGAAGGCACCATAATCTTCCGTAAATTCAGGAATGGCCTCCTCCTCTTCTTCAGCATTCTCCAGTATAATCCCTCTTTCTCCATGCTCGGTACAAACATTGTAGTTGGATATGAAACTATTTTGGAACAAGTGACTGTGAATGGTTTTTGTTGAAGAGTAATCCTTTTCGTTCTTACGGATTTGCATGGACAACGAAAGAAACTATCATGCTTGTGTTTCTCTGCCGCAGGATGAATTCGTGCACACCATTAATAAACTCTCTTGAACGCCGGTAGGCGTTGTACATCCATTGCTGACTCATCTGGAAAAAATAAAGAGAATCTAATAATTGCTTACTATCAAAATAATTCTTTCATAATACAAAATTACAACTATTTCTGAATGTGTTTGTGTGCTCCTTTCACCATAGCCTTCTTTCCACAAGGCTATGTTGGAAGAAACACAGAGACACATATAGAAAAATTCTCTTATATATATACATCATTAGGGTGTCAAAATAATTCATTCAGAATACATAATTAAAACTAAAATTGAATACATAATTCAAACTAAAATTAAGACACAATTCAATAGAATTATTTTGGATACTCTTCAGTTAGTTTTCAATCTGCATCTCTACAAATTAACTTTGGTTGATTATTGTTTCTGAAAATAATTCCATGGCTCCTCCAATATAGCCTTGGGAACATTGGAATCTTCAAGGCCCACACTAAAACCATCGACAAGTAAAAATTTCATCAGCAATATGGTTGCAGCATATTCATAAATTGCGTGGCCTCCCTTGGACCCTTCTAAAAAGAGCAGAGAACACAAAAAAAGTTAACGAGCCATGAACATAATCTTGGAGAAGGTCTAACTTTATAACATCATTTACAAAGTTGAATCTTAACAAAGATTGTGTTCATGACTTGTTCTAAGTTTTGGTGTCCTCTATTCTTTTTGAGAAGGGTCCAAGGGAGGTCATGCAATTTCTAGCTATGCTGCAACCGCATTGCTGATGGAATTTTTACTTGACGATAGTTTTAGTGTGAGCTTGAAAGATTTAAATATTCCCAAGGCTATATTGGAGGCACGAAATTTTTTTCACAAACAAATTATATCGGTGTTTAACCTTCAAGCCCACCGAGGGATATCCCCGATATGGTAGATTGTAGGAGGGGTGTCGCCGAGATCAGGAACTTGAGTGTGCAAGGAACATAAGATTTAGACAGGTTCAGACCGCCGAGAGTGTAATACCCTACGTCCTGTGTGGTGGTTTGTATTGCCTTAGATGATGATGTCCATGAGGCACGAGTTGTCCCTCATGTTGTGTTGTGCCAATCTATGTACCCTTGCCCTCCTTTATATACTCCAGGGGACAGGGGTCCTAGTCGGTTACAAGGTAGGAGTTCTAGTAGGATTATAGGGTAGAGTTCTAGTAGGATTACAGATGAATCCTAGTAGGAGTCTGACTTCTTCCTTCCTTGCGAGTAGCTTCCTTGCGGGTACTTGGGGATCTATCCCTGACAAGCCCCCAAGCTCTTTGTAGCCGAGTAGTGTTGGCTTCCAAATACTTTTGGAGGCATCTTCAAGTTCTTCTAAAACTCCATCTTGAATGTGTCTTCCGAGTAATTCCTTGGTTGCCTCGAGGTTGTGACGTGCTCAAGCCGCGAGTAGTCTTTAGTCTTCTTTTATATGGGGTGCGATAGAACTCGTACTCCATATGGAGTAGCCCCCGAGCCTTAGGTTGAATCGAAGAATCGGGTTGAGGGTCAAATTAGTCTTGAATCTTCTATCCTTATCTTCCAAAAATTTGAAAAATAAGCTATCATGATACGTGTCCCGCAGCCTCCGAGCCTTGAATCCAAATCCCGAGGTTTGGAAAAAAGGATGCAAAGAATCGTGGCATGGGTTGTGTGAAAAATTAAGAGTCTGAATTGATGGTTAAAGTGGGTAAATTGGTTCAGAAACTCGAAAACCTCTTTTTTCAGGATAGCACCCCTGAAAAAATGGTTAGGCTCAAAACAAATCTTATTTGGCGATCATTGCGAAGTGTAGCGGTAGCCGGGTACTGTTAGTACTAAGGTGGCCAAAGTATCATGTCGATGGTCAAGCCATTTCGCACGCCCAGCCAGACGAGTTGTACAGGGTACACTGAGGTGTTTTTGGTGCCCAGCCCTCGAGCCAGGGAGCTAGACGAGCCGCCAAAGGCACGGTGAGTGCCCTATCGCATCCAGCCCCCGAGCAAGGGAGCCAGACGAGTCACCGAAGGTACGCCAAGTGCCCTGTCGTGCTCCTGCAAGATAAACATAAAAATGTGTTGTAACTAATATACATGTGTTGTCAGTCAAAACCCACCGGCGAGCAGCGACAGGCAACACGAGGAGCCAGGAGGCTTCCGGGACTGCTGGTGGGTCCCGGTCCCTCGGTCAACATCCCAGAAGTCCGGCACACGCCCTGGCTTGATGAAGTGCTAGGCGTGCCACCTGACCTATACCTGATCAGAAAGGTGTAGAAGTCGTTCGTCAGCTATTCTCTGCATGCACAGCCATATCAAACATTAGTCCGAGCCGTGATCGGCTCTTACAACGACCCCGAGATCAGCTAAAGAAGCCGCGGAATCATTGTACTGGATCGGACCTTCGAGTACCTTTCAGAATCGGCTACAAGAAGCCGATTGCCACGTTTAACAGATCGGATCTACTTAACATATGAACATTTTGTACAAATCCGATAGAAAAGATAAAAGCATGCTCGGTAATTGCCAAGCTAATCCAATCTGCGACGGTAAAAGCTTTCACCGTATAACCATAACATCCTACGCGTGGTTAAGCCTAACAAACATGGAAGATAACAATACGATAACCCAAAGAGAGGCCTAAAAACCAACTAACAAGTCGATTCCCAGAACAATCCCTCGTTAGGTTACCATAAGGCACCAAACATGCAGCTAGAACATTTAACCCGTTTGAAGGGCCTAATCATACGGATATTAAACCAATTCCTTGTAACACAAAGAACTACCATAATAGATTAAATCTACTAAGCAATAACAGAGCAAGGCGCTGCCCTTGCACCTGAGATCACGTACAAGAACAGCTAAACGATTACGAACAGCAAGCAAAACATGGATTTACTGTTCAAAACCAATGCAGCATCATAATCGTTTAAGATAACTAGTGTTACTCACCATCAAAAATGCTTCAGTACGAGAAACACAAGGATAAACAGATAAAAGCAACGCTGTTCTGACCATGCGGAACATGATCGGAGCAGCATGTCGATTACCTGGAAAAAGCCTTTGGGGAAGGGGTGGCGATGCGCCGAGAGTTTGTTGTGAATGATTGATTGATTCCTTTATTGAATCTCACGATACATATTTATAGTCCGGAGACTTGATCTTTTCTAACTAACCCTAGCTGATTACGATATAATCTCTAACTTACTATATTTAAACTATCCTTAGATACACGGCCATCCTGGCCCTTGACACATTCGCACAGAAGCCAATTTGCAGACTGTTACCATACATTCCTTTAGCCCATGACACTCTCGGCCCATCCTTTGGCCCAGTCAAATTATGGCGATAACACATGCCTCCCTGGTTTTATAAACTGTTATCGGCGGATTTATTTCTATCCATCTTCTTCCCCCATGCATTAGTCGCATCAGCACACTCTATATCCCCTGACAATGGCTTCCTCTTCCTCTATTTCCTCCAATTCCCCTTCGTCTTCTTCCATAATCTCCATCACTTCTCCTGACTCCGAAACCTCCAGGGAGGTGACGCCGGAGTTCGATCCAATAACTTCGTATGAAGCTCTCACTCCTCTGCATTGGGACGCAGAGGAGTGGGAATTCAGCACTTGGTCAGAGGACAATGAGCCCCTGACCGACGATGAGGACCTCCAGATTCTCCTTCATGGGGACCTGGACGAAGGCGACGACGAAGATTCCTGGGATGATGATTTCTTCTCTTTCTCAGAAGAAGATGCCAGGGACACTTCCTCCAACGATGACTCAGCAGGAAGAGGGTTCCTGCGTGGTGGATCGTCGACTTTAGAAGACGACGGGGACGCCAGCGACGACACCAGCGATGATGGCGGCGATAGCAACAGCACTGGCGGCAACGATGGCAGCAGCGACGATGACACCAGCGCATCCCCCCCCATACAAATGCCGCAAGATCTTAGGGACTTACTGGTGATAGTTCATAGGGTCTTCCGCCGTTGTGCGCATAGCCGGTAGATCGGCTTCTTTTGTAATAATTTCTTGTAAATGAACCCTTTTGTTTCAGCGAGCTAGTGTTAAAGAATCTAATCTTCTAAAATCCGATGGCATCACATCAGCCTCTTTCCTTGAATTGCCCAATCCAATCTCAAACTTTTCTTTATTCCGGATAAAAAATCCCAAGAACTCGAGTACCCTTCAAATGATCTCGTTAATAACAAGAGTACTCCGCAGTCGACTTCTTTGCTTGTTGTTAAATCTCGATCCCCAATCAGGTTGAAAAATATGAGTACCCAGGAAACCCCGCAAAGAAGTCGAACCTGTTCTTTTAAGATCAAGAGACACCTGCAACCATCCTCTCTGCTTTTATCGAAACCCAGGATTTGCAAGGCCTGATTATTGCTTCTAAAGTCGATGGCTTAACATCGGCTGTTCAATCTTCAGCTCTGTACATGGACCGGCGCTGCTCTATCTTTACAGATTTGGCTGGTTCATCACATTCCACCTTACAGCCTGATACATTGCATCAGCTTCTAAAGTACCCGATAGATGCTGACTTGTAGCCTGATATACTACGAGGTACCCGATCAGACCAACTTGAGGTGTCACAAAGTACTCGACTATATCCACTTGTAGCCCGATGTATCACATCGGCTTCCCTCATAAATACCCTAATTGGGTTGATCCACAGCCTGATGTATTACACCGGTTTCATCACTCGTCTTCCCACATGCTCGGGAAATATTTCTTGAGATGCTGACCATTGACAGCCACCGGAAATTTAACTCCATCCAATTCTTCGAGCATGTATGCATTCCCTAGCATAGCTTGATCAACTCTATAAGGCCCGTGCCAATTCGGAGACCACTTACCATATGCCGCATCCTTAGTCCCCAATGGTAGCACCGCTTCCCACACTAAATCCCCAACTTGGAATTCCTTCGGTTTAACCTTCTTGTTGTACGCACGGGCTACCTTAGCCTTATTTTCCTTGATCTTTTCCAGCGACCAAAGCCTGAGTTCTGTAATGTCTTCCACATTGTCGCTCATTAGTGCTGCATATTCTTCAGCAGTCAAATCATTCTGAAACTCTATCCGTCTTGATCCGGCCGTAATTTCCCATGGTAATACGGCCTCCTACCCATACACCAAATGATATGGTGAAGTTCTTGTTGCCCCGTGGCATGACACACGATAAGCCCATAACGCTTCTGATAATACTTCATGCCAACGCCGTGGGTATTCATCAATCTTCCTTTTGATCAGCTTGATCAAGCTCTGATTGGACGCTTCAGCTTGTCCGTTTGCTTGAGCATAGTATGGAGATGACCTGATCAATTTAATCCCCATGTCGGTAGCAAACTTTTTAAATTCATCAGACATAAACACCGACCCTCCATCTGTTGTAATGGTCTGAGGAATCCCAAACCTATGAATAACGTGTTCTTTGACGAAATTGATGACGTCCCTCGATGTTACTGACTTCATAGGAACAACCTCTACTCATTTTGTAAAATAATCTATAATGGACAAAATAAACTGATGGCCTTTACTCGATGGAGGATTAATCTTACCAATCATGTCCATGCCCCAGCCCCTGAATGGCCAAGGTTTGATGATAGGGTTCATTGCTGACGCTGGTACTATTTGTATCTTTCCAAACCTCTGACAGGCCTGGCATCCTTTATAATACTTGAAGCAATCTTCCAGCATATCAGGCCAATAATATCCCGAGCGCCTGATCAACCACTTCATCTTGTGGGCTGATTGATGAGTACCACACGTACCTTCATGGACTTCATGTAAAAGCTGATTGGGCTCAATCGGCCCCAAACACTTAAGTAGTAGCCCTTCCAGAGTCCTGTAGAACAAGTCGTCCCCTATTAGGACATGCTTCATAGCTCTGTAACATATCTTCTTAGGTGCCCCCCGAGCCGGATCCTTCAAGTAATTGAAGATATCGGCTCTCCAATCCCCATGATCCAGCAGGTTTATTGGAAAATCAGCTCCATCCGCCGTATCCTTGTAACTGGAAGCCATCTGGGCAAGATCATTGGCCTCAGAATTTTGTATCCTTGGTATCCAGTAGAAATTTATATATCTGAACTGGGCCATTAGCTCCTGGCATTGTCTCCACAAGGGAAACAACAACTCGCTCTCACATCGGTATATATATGTCTTCGTGAGCTGAGAGATGACCAGTTTGGAATCCCCAAAAACTTCTACTGCTTCTGCTCCAGCTTCGAGAAGTAACTCCATACCTTTGTGCACCGCTTCATACTCGGCTAGATTATTGGTGCAAAGTGTTGGCAATCTGATTGAAAAGGAATATGTTGCCCCCCCGAGGCGAGATGAGCAAGATACCTATGCCAGAACCATCCCCATAGACCGACCCATCAAAATACATTGCCCATGCGCGGATGGAAAGCGCCGCTATGTATGAGCTGGTCCTTTCCACAATGAGGTCAGCCAGCACCTGCCCTTTGACTGCTTTCGCAGGCTGGTACCGGATATCAAATTCTGACAGAGCGAACATCCATTTACCGAGTCGGCCTTTCAACACCGGGGCCGACAACATATGCTTGATAACATCTGATTTGCAGATAACAATTGTCTCGGCAGAAAGCAGGATGTGGCGGAGCTTTGTACAGGTAAAGAATAGACAAAGGCATAGTTTCTCAATTTCAGGGTACCTTGTCTCTGCATCTAGCATCCTCCTGCTGAGATAAAAAACAACTCTCTCCTTGCCATCCTGAACTTGTACGATGACCGAAGCAATGGAAGTGTCACCTACTGACAGATAAACATAGAATGGCTTACCCTGCTGGGGTGGGACTAACACAGGCGGTTTGGATAAATATTCTTTGATATCTTCAAATGCCTGTTGCTGCTCTGCCCCCCAGCGGAACTCATCATTGGCTTTAATTTTTACCAACTCCATGAATGGCTCAATTCTTCCTGACAGATTGGAAATGAATCTCCTAACAAAATTGATCTTGCCAATGAGTTGTTGGAGTTCCTTCTTTGTAGTAGGTGGCACCATTGTTTTTACAGTTTCTTGACTTTTTACGCCGATCTCAATTCCTCATTCATGAACCAGAAAACCCAGGAACTGACCGGCCGATACACCAAAAGCACACTTCTTTGGATTCATTCTAAGCCCGAACTTCCTAGTTCATTCCAAAACTCGTTCTAGATCTCTTAAATGTCCTTCAGCCGATGCAGATTTCACCACCACGTCATCAATATAGATCTCCACCAGCTTGCCGATCAAATCATGAAACATATAGTTCATGGCCCGCTGATATGTAGCACCAGCATTTTTTAGCCCAAAAGTCATGACCATGTACTCAAATAATCCCACTGCACCTGGTACTCTGAATGCAGTCTTATGAATATCTTCTGGAGCCATAAAAATCTGGTTATAACGAGCGTTGCCATCCATAAAACTCAACATCTTATGACCAGCAGCCGCATTAATCAACGTTTCCGCAACTGGCATCAAGTACTCATCCTTTGGTGTTGCTCTGTTGAGATCTCTGAAGTCTACACAGACTCTCCATCGGCCGTCCTTCTTCTATACAGGCACAATACTGGAAATCCATTCAGCATACCTGCATGGCCTGATGAAGCCTGCTGCTATCATCTTTTCGACTTCTTTCTTGACTTCTTCTAAGACTTCGGCCTTCATTTGCCGTGCTCGTTGCTGGAACGGTCAAAATCCTGGCTTAAGAGGGAGTCGATGCTCAACAATACTTCTATCCAACCCGGGCATTTCTGTGTAATCCCAGGCAAAACAGTCTGTATATTCTTTCAGCAGTACTATGATCGCCTCTCGTAACTCTGGATTTAAATTTTTGCTGATAAATGTTGGCCGTGGCTTATCCCCAGGACCAATATCGACTTCTTCCAGCTCGTCAGCAGATGTAAACCCGTATCCTAATTTCCCTTCATCCATCAAGTCGATACTGCAAATAAACAACGAATATGAAGTAGAAGGATTTGGCCGATCGCAGGGATCGGCCGACTTATTCTTTGCATTAATGTGTATTATCTTACAATCACATGGCCGGCTGCTCGAGCGGGCCTCTTTGCGATCATTATAACAGTGTAACATGGATGACAAAAACAACTCGATTCTATTTTTTGGGGGCCGATCGCAGGGATCGGTCTTTCCTGTTTCTTTCCCATCTACTCTGTAAGGCCAGTGGATAAGACCAGCCTCACCCCGTTTTTTGTAGCTTCCACGCAGTCGCAGCCCTCCAAGCTAATCTCTGAGATTGGCTCCTGGTCCTCCGCGTCCCAGACACTCATAGCGGCATGTGATACTTCAACAGAATCATCTGCGTGGACTACTTCTACTTCATCTCCGTCCCATTGAATCAGACACTGGTGCATCGTAGAAGGGATGCAGCAGTTGGCATGGATCCAATCTCGCCCAAGTAGAACGGTATACGAGCCCTTACTGTTGACCACAAAAAACGACGTAGGGACGGTTTTACCTCCTACCGTCAAATCCACACTGAGGACTCCTTGCGCCTCTGAAGTTTGTCCGTTGAAGTCACTTAGCGTGACGTTGGTTTTGATCAAGTCCCTAACAGAATGCCCCAACTTGCACAGCACTGAATACGGCATTATGTTAACTGCTGCTCCTGTATCGACTAGCATCCTGCTGACAGGCTGGCCGTTTATGTACCCCTTGAGATATAAAGCCTTCAGGTGCCTGAAATTCTTTTTTCGGGGCTTCTCGAATATGACTGGTCGTGGCCCCAAGTCAAGTTGAGCCACTGGCAACTACTCATGTCTTGGTGCATAAAACTCTGCAGGGAGAACAAACACCATGTGTGCATTAGCCGATGTCTTCACATCGGCTTTCAACTCCTTGGGTCGCCATACCTTCTTGGAAGAACTCTCTGCTTTTCGAGGGTTGTGGACCTTTTCCGCCAAATCTGGCCGCGCCTTCCTTAATGTTTCCAAGTATTGGGCCTCGGCTTCTTCCAGGTTGCGTAGCCGCTGTACCCTCCGCTTCTGGGACCGGTTGAGCCCATCAGGACACCAGCGTGGTTGGTGATACTTGTTCTCCTCATCTTCTAAATTTCCCACTGTATGTGTCGACTTGTCTTGGTCATGGCGGGGTTGCCCTGGTCCCAAACGCTGAAAAACTGAAGCACTTCTTGTATCTTGCTTCTGAGAATTGCACTCTGGGCAATCTTCAAGGGTGGGTACTCTTTTCATACCAGAATCCCAACAGTATTTGAAGAACGGACAATGCCAATGATCTCGTGTATCCTCTCGCTTCCTGAGACGTTTCCCAGTGCGTTGCTCGTACTCTTCTTCTTCAGTCTCGCGTTGGAGACGCTGTTGATATTGATATTGGTATTTTCTCAGAAGATGAGAGGAAACGGGTCGTTGATTCCTGACGTGCCTGACCTGTTCCTCGGTGATATAGCCCCTTTCTTCTTTTTGGGGCCGATCGCGGGGATCGGCCTCTTGCCTCCTTGATGCATGCCCTGCCATGTTAATACCGAGCGTAAAATCCAGCTATCGACGCGTTGACGGTCGTACCCTTCCACCATATTCATGTTCGGGAACGGTTGAGTATCGACCTTCATGGCGTACTGTCCCAAAATTAATTGGCCTTGCTCAATAGCCGATTGTATGTGTCGCCGGAGTTCCTTGCAGTCGCCGGTACCGTGGGTGAAAGAGTTATGCCACTTGCAGTATGACCTCCCCTGGAGCTCCTGGGCTGTTGGGATCTTGAAACCTTCAGGGAACTTTAACTGCTTCTCCTTCAGGAGTAAGTCGAATATCTATTCAACTTTGCTCACATCAAAATCAAATCCTTTTAAAGGACCCTGTTGTTTCACCCACTTGCAGGGCACGGGCTTTGCCCCCCATGCCCACTCCACAACTGCGATCTCTTGGTCATCCTCGGAGTCTTCAGAGTCTTCAGCGTCAACCATTACTACTTGATGTTTGAACTTGTCTTGGTATAATTCTGGGTGACGCTACTCATATACT
Source organism: Panicum hallii (assembly GCF_002211085.1). NCBI lineage: Eukaryota > Viridiplantae > Streptophyta > Magnoliopsida > Poales > Poaceae > Panicum > Panicum hallii. Next base: position 27,768,906 of record NC_038042.1, read on the forward strand.
GTCATCTTTTGTACCAGATGTGCCAATGAGTTGAACTCCAGCTCGAAAACCAGATCTCTGACCGGTTTTACCAATCCCAAAGATGCCAATTCAACTGCCTCCTTCTCTGAAATTCGAATCGAGTAGCATCGATTCTTGACTTCCCTGAAATGCTGGATGTACTCCGCCACTGTTTCTCCTCGCTTCTGGCGGACCTGTGCCAAATCAGCAATCCTAGCTTCTGCAGCTTTTGAATGATATTGTATATGGAATTGTTCCTCTAACTGCTTCCAAGTGCGGATAGAGTCAGGACCCAGTGACGTGTACCCAAAAGCCAGCCCTGTGAGAGACTGCGAGAAAAACCTCACCCGCAGTGGATCCGACACCAAAATCATCACCAGCTGCGCCGGATATCGGCTCACATGCTCTATGGAGCTGGATCCTTCTGCTCCACTGAACTTGGTGAACTCAGGTAGCCGATACTTGGGCGGCAGTGGAATCAGGTCGTAGTCGCTTGGATTCGGCTTGGTGTAGCCGATCGCTCGCCTTCTTGGGAGAATGCCAAATTGATCCCTCAAAATGGCACTAATTTGATCCACTATATGAACTCCTGGGGCCAAGTGCGTACCTTCATGACTCGGCCCTGTTGCATAAGTAGCCAGCCTTGCCTGTTTGTCGGCATCGACTGCAGATGTTCCTCCAGTTGTTCTCTGCATGGGTTGCGCCGGTTTACCACCATCTGGTATATATGCACAAACATATCCATGCGGTACCTCCTTGGGTGGTTCACTGAAGAATTGGTGATCAGCAGGGTCACCTCCCACCTTGTATATGACATATGCTGGAGAATTCTGTTGCTCTGGGGCGGCAAATGCGTAAGGCACTGGTGGTCTGGATTGAGAAGGCAACTCCCCTCTGTGACTCCCTAAAGCAGGTCCTGTTGGAGAGTACTGGTGTTTCATAATTTCCTGCACCACGCGCACCGCAACGCGCTCGAGGGTGTTCACCAAACTCTCAAAATGTCGATGTAATGAGTGAGCCACCATGTAGTTGACTTCCTGGCAAAGAGCTCGCATACGTTCTTCCGTAGGAGTAGACAGATCTACTTCGTCGAGTGCCCCTTCAGATGAAAATCCCTTCCATCTGATGCCGTGGTGACGAGTTCTTTCAAACAAGCTGATGAGATCGGCTTCAAAAGCAGCTTTTATTTCATTATATCTCTGCTTGTGCTCATCGAACAACTCCTCAAAAGTAATCGGGTTCTCGTCCGACATCTTGACAACGGAAGTCGATGAAGCCGAAGAAGATGATGCAGTCGATTGTAGTCGATGCAGTCGAAGTAGTTACTGGAGTAGTCGATGTAGTCGATGCAGTAGTCGATGTAATTGATGAAGTTGATGAAGTAGTCGATGAAAGCCGTGATCGGCTCTCACAACGACCCCGAGATCAGCTAAAGAAGCCGATGGAATCATTGTACTAGATCAGACCTTCGAGTACCTTTCAGAATCGGCTACAAGAAGCCAATTGCTACGTTTAACAGATCGAATCTACTTAACATATGAACGTTTTGTACAAATCCGATAGAAAAGATAAAAGCATGCTCGGCAATTGCCAAGCTAATCCAATCTGCGACGGTAAAAGCTTTCACCGCATAACCGGAACATCCTACGCGTGGTTAAGACTAACGAACATGGAAGATAACAATACGATAACCCAAAAAGAGGCCTAAAAACCAACTAACAAGTCGATTCCCGGAACAATCCCTCGTTAGGTTAACATAAGGCACCAAACATGCAGCTAGAACATTTAACCCGTTTGAAGGGCCTAATCATACGGATATTAAACCAATTCCTTGTAACACAAAGAACTACCATAACAGATTAAATCTACTAAGCAATAACAGAGCAAGGCGCTGCCCTTGCACCTGAGATCACGTACAAGAACAGCTAAACGATTACGAACAGCAAGCAAAACATAGATTTACTATTCAAAACCAATGCAGCATCATAATCGTTTAAGATAACTAGTGTTACTCACCATCAAAAACGCTTCAGTATGAGAAACACAAAGATAAACAGATAAAAGCAACGCTGCTCCGACCATGCGGAACATGATCAGAGCAGCATGTCGATTACTTGGAAAAAGCCCTTGGGGAAGGGGTGGCGATGCGCCGAGAGTTTGTTGTGAATGATTGATTGATTCCTTTATTGAATCTCACGATACATATTTATAGTCCGGAGACTTGATCTTTTCTAACTAACCCTAGCTGATTACGATATAATCTCTAACTTACTATATTTAAACTATCCTTAGATACACGGCCATCCTGGCCCTTGACACGTTCGCACAGAAGCCGATTTGCAGACTGTTACCATGCTTTCCTTCAGCCCATGACACTCTCGGCCCATCCTTTGGCCCAGTCAAATTATGGCGATAACAACATGATACCGAGTTGGGAGCGGATCCCGGCATTTGTAAAATGCATGATAAAAAATCATGTCTTGCTCTTGTGAGGCCATGTAATTTCTCCGAGTAGTTAGCCTATTATGTTTAAGCACCCGATCCGCAGCCCATAGCGCAGGGAGCTGATCACGTGCACGCGCAGGAATATAGGTGTACAGAAGAGTCAAGATTTCATGGATTAAGGCATGTGCTATCCGAGTACTTTAGCAACCATTAAGAGAAGGCAACGAATGCAGAAAAAGGTAGTCAGCATGCGACAAAGGGAATGCGCGTTGCGCATAAAGTAGTTAGCAAGAGTGCGTGTATGTCCGTAAGGTATAGCCGCTATGAGCCTGACACAACTCAGTGTACCAAGCGCGTGGGCGGCGCCCAACGAACTCGATGTACCAAGCGTGTGGGCTGCTAGTCAGCAAACCCTAGAAGTAGTCGATCAAGGTGTAGCCTCTGAGGGTAATTCCCATTGAGAGGCGTACTTGAAATAGTAGCCGATGCTGTGAAGAACAAATTAGAAAAAGTATAAGTGACTTAGCTTGATTCGTGGATGATTGTCGACGAAGCCGTAGCGGTCGCCGATGGAACCGCGACAGTTTGTTGATGAAGCCAACTAGTCGGAGTCGATTCCGACTAGTTGTTGACGGTGTGAAGCCCGCTCCAGACTAGTTTTCTTGTCAAGATAAGTAGTCGGAGTAGTCGTTGGTGGGTCGTCGAGCATCCTCGCGACACGAGCTGGAGTCGAGCCGATCACGAGTAGGAGCCGGGTTGGATCCGGACTCATCCTTGTGATTTCTAATTAGATCAAAAAGTCAAATTTCGCCGAGATCATCGGCAAGGTCATCCATATCGCGGCAGGATGCTAGAGCAGATGCCGTTGGCTCCCTGGTGCCGGCGAGGTGGCTGTTGAAGCCACCACGACAGTTGGTGATGCAGAACCACAAGCTGAAGGTGAACGTGGTGCCCTCGTCGAGCACAATGCAGGTGAAGTTGAACGATGCCATCGAGTTCTTCGGTGGATCTTCGATGAGCACCCCTACTTGGTGCACCAGCTGTCATTGTTTAACCTCCAAGCCCACCGAGGGATATCCCTGAGGTGGTAGATTGTAGGTGGGGTGTCGCCAAGATCAGGAACTAGAAGGTGCAAGAAACAAAAGATTTAGACAGGTTCGGGCCACCGAGAGCGTAATACCCTACATCGTGTGTGGTGTTTTATATTGTCTTACATGATGATGTGCATGAGGCACAAGTTATCCCTCATACTGTGGTTGTGCCGATTCTATGTACCCCTGCCCTCCTTTATATACTCTAGAGGGCAGGGGTCCTAGTCGGTTACAAGGTAGGAGTCCTAGTAGGATTATTAGAGTGTGCAAACAATTCATTTCAGAATACGTAATTGAAACTAAAATTACAATCTAATTCATTTTAGAATACATAAATTAAACTCAAATTACTATCTAAATCACATGCTAACTATAGCTAACTAAATTAATTTTCACAGGTACAATATTTATTACAATAATTATAAACTAAATCACTTGCTAACTACATCTAAAAAACATTATCACATTTATAAAATAATAATAAACTAAATCAATTTCTAACTACATTTAAAAAATATTATCACATGTATAAAACAACAATAAACTAAATCAATTGCTAACTACATGTAAAAAATAATTAACACATATATAAAAATTGCTAACCTTTCTTTGTAAAAGAATTGTAAAAATTCCCCTCCCTTCCCCTCACTCGGCTACCATGAACAGCGTTGAGTTCATGGCAGCCAGGGGAGAGGAATGGGGGCTACTATATATAGGCAACGGATTTAGTACCGAGTTGTGGCGCGATCCAGTGCTAATGGTCAGTCATTAGAGCTGGATCATGCCACGACCCGGTACTAACGCTGCTGGTGAACTTAGCCACCGGGTCGTAGCACGACCCGATGCTAATGTCCGCTCCGTAGGCACTAGGTCGTGCCACGATCCAGCGCTCATGGCCCCCGAAGCCTATGGTACCGGGTCGTGTCACGACCCGGTGCCTTTGCTAGATCATTGGCACCGGGTGTTCCCACAATCCGGTGCCTAAGTGTGACATTCAGGTAATTAGAAATATAGACACTAGGTTTTAGTGTGAAAAGTGTATGTTTGCTATGGTGTATGTGTATAGCACAAAGGAATAGGAGCATAATTGTAATTCTATAAAGTATAGGTCCTTAAGTGTTAATTAGGTGAAATGGGAGATAGCATCAAAACCTAGGGAAAAATATAACACTAGGTGTCAAATTTATATCACCATAAGAAAGAAAATGCAATAGATAGATTAAATCCTAAGAAAAATAGGTCTTTATGTGAAAGCAGGGACCTAAATATAATTAATGCAAAAATATGGGTCCTCTTATGCAAATTATTGAAGTATAAGAGTAACTTTCAGAGTTTACTTAAGGGCTAATATGCAAGAATACAAGTCATCATGACATTCCATGAAAACTTACAAATGTATCCAAAATTTCATAAAATCCATCTTGGTAAGGACAAAAGTAATTCAAATTCTACTTTTGCTCAAAATCTAACATGTAAAGCTGTAAACTTTGGCTTTTTGAACTTGAACCTTAAAGAAATATTGTAGGGTTTGAAAAACTCTCCAACTTTCATTTTGGGCATTTCCTCATTAGACCTCTACATCAGTGGGAAATTTTAGTTTACCGAGAGGTCCCTGAGATTCTTAGAATTTCCAAACAGGTCCCCCGGACCCCTCCCCTCTGTTCTTCTTCCCCGAGCACGTGCTCCTCTGCTCTGCCCCCCTGCCGCCGGCACAGTGCGTCGCCTCTGGCCGCTGCTCTGCCGTCGCGGCCGCTCCACCTCCTGCTGAGATGACCTCCACGCATCCATCTCCCCCTGCCCCGGCCCTGTTCCCCTCCCCTGCTGCCCTCCCCCGCGCGCGCCACGAATTCCTGAGCTACCGCCGTCCGCCACGCCCTCGCCGCTGTTGCCAGCTCCTGCTGGTACCCACAGCATCACTCCTGGTCTTAATACATGCCCAACGGCTGCCCTGTGATCTTATTTACCTGTTGCCGCCCTTCTTTTCCACAGCATTTCCCTTTCCCGAGCTCAATCCCCTCACCGGACCTCCGCCGCCCCTCCTGGCCACCGTCGACAGCCGCTGCTGCCATCGCTCCGCCCCAATCCACTGCTCCCACAGCACCGCAATGACCCACTGGTGCTCTCCAGCCCGATCAATTTCATCCTTCCGCACCCGAGCCCCGTCTTCCACAGCTCCGGCCAGCCCAAGTTTCGCCGCCGCCTCCTGCTCACCGGGGCTAGCATGATATCTGAACTGGTGATGTGTACAGTGTCCGTGTTAAAACTCCGTTGCCGTAAGTCGAAAACTTAAAACTGCTTTGTAATAATTCTCATCAGTTGGGAACTGATGTTACTTTGAAACACTCATGTAATATATTTGCCTGTGCTGTAAAATATGATGGCAATTGTATCTCTGGACTCGCCTTCGTGCGAGGTACCTTGTTTGATCCTGCATTCGGTGGTTTATCGGGACGTTACCCGACAGGCCAAGGGATTATACCGGTTGAAGCACGTTGGAGCCCTCAAGAGTGGACTCACGTACTTGAGCTGGTGTAATTCAGGTTGGTTCCGCCACAACTGGTATCAGAGCTAACAAGTGTACGCTGGAGATATGAAATGCCTTAAAAATACTTTTAGTATAAAATTTGATTAACCAAGTATGTTGCAAAACTACGTTGGGTTCGTTAAGGCTTGTGTTTATTACATAAAGCCCGAGGGTGACATTTAAGGGAATTAGAGGTGGCTATAGTACATATATAACTCTAACTCCCAGCATTACTTTTCTGTCAAAACTTAAATTGATGCACAATTCAACTTTACATTCTGTAATGACACCTTTGAAGATGAGGTAAGAAGGTAAGGATCCTCAGCTAACTGGGGAGTTAGCCTTCCCGTCGGTGATGCGAACCGAACGCTGTTTCTCAAGCAGTGGCCTACTTGAGATGCTGCCAATATATCAACTTCCGTTGATTATATTGGGAGTATATGGTTCGGCGCAGGGTATGGCGATCGCTGTTCATACCCCCGCATTTGGCGGTACCTTGTGAATACGTTGTTTCAATAACGTATGATAACGTTGTCTGTACGGCGGTAATAGTACAGATGCTGTTTCTATAGTGAACAGTAATGATTGGGAACGCTTTCATGACATGCTGGCATGAAAGGTTCATTGGATATATATTGTGGTTTTCTGCAGGTACACTAACCATGATTATGAAATTAGGACGGATAGGATTTATCGGCTAGTTATTAGTGAGAGATGTATGTATTATGCCACTGAAACTAACCATGTAAGTCGAGAGATATTTGGCAATTGTTTTGGTTGTGAGGTCGAATAGTACGTGCATGCATCATACATTAACCAACAAAATGAGTGTTTGAATTTGTTGTTTTTTCTAAGGATAGGTAACATGTTAGTTAATCTTAGTAAGGTTTCAATAGAATCTTTTAGTTGAGTATCTTAAGTATCCATATGATTTTCAGCCTTTGCTATTATCAGAATCGATTGTCTCATTCCATTTACCTTGTGAGTTCTCAGCAGGGTAAATATATCTTACCATTTGCATTCTTATCGCAGATGGCCGCTCCTTCGAACGTCTCTTGGGATCATGCGGGGCATCATCACACTAATGCCTTGCATTGGGAAGGTTTTCCTCGTCTTCTATGGGAATTCTTAAGTTTGTTCCATTACACTGAGCCTCCCCAATACGACGGAGTGGAGTATCAAGAAGATGGTGTTCCTCGATGCCGAGTTAGGATGACAATTCCTCAACATCCTTTCCGCTCCCAGTGGCATCCTATAGAAGTTGATGTGATGGGGTATCGTCTTGTTGATACCATCGAGACTGCTGCTCTAGAGGCTATCAATATCTTCTGCAACCAGCATCCAATGGAGGTTGCTGCGTATCCCATTGGTCTGTTCCCTGCTATAGACTCCAGTGATCCAGAATGGAACTTTCGGATATACCATATTGGTCACTTGTTGGGAGATCTGGCTGAAGAAATAGTCCGTAGTGTCACCAGGTTCATGAATGTTCAGCACCATTACCAGAATCTGCTGCTTCGTGGTATGGGTCAGTTGACTCGAGTGGCTCAAGGTCACTATTGGAATGCTGACCGTCAAGTCACTCAGATAGTGGAACTTCAAGCCTTGGTGACTCAGAAGGATGAGATCATCGCAGCACGGGATGAGACCATCCTTCATCGAGAAGATCAGATCAACGAGAGTGATGCTATCATCACTCAGCGCAATACAATCATTGAGTTCCTCCAAGAACAAATTCATGATCTGATCCTTGAGGCCGACGATGCCCAGGCTCACATTGAAGAACTACAGCAGCCACCGGTACCTCCCGCTGCACCCGCAATACCTGAAGGTGGAGAAGAAGATCCGGAAGAGATTGAGGGAGTCTCAGATCTTGACTCCGAGCATGGAGATCCCGAGCCCAATCCTTAGCCAGATTACTCTTCATCTGGTAGTCAGTCTTCTGTAGACAATTTCGACAATTTCTAGTTGTCAAATCATCGACTCTCTAGATGTAACTCGTGTAAAGTGTAATGACTTAGGTAGTAAGTAGTTTACTTAGACCGTGCGCCATTTGTTGTAGTATAGATGGCCTATGTATGGATCCTTAGGATGGGTGATGTTAAGGACAACCAGAATCCGTGATGTAATATAAGCCTTGTGTTTTATCATCTTGTCCAATATCTTTATTTTCTGAAATGAGACGATTGAATGGATTATATGTATTGCTTATCTGAGTGGTGTACCTTCTGAAATTGGGAGTAAGGCTACATGGTTAATAATGGATATCTCCTTTGTTTCAGATGGTTGGAGCCACGCGCGGAACCCCGGAAGGCTTCCGGGCAGATCAGGCCAGCGGTTCTCAACAACCGCCACCGCCACCTCCAAATCTAGCCGAGGTTATGGCTCAGCAGACCGAACTACTTAATCTGTTGGTACAAGCACAGCAAAACCAACAGCGCCAGCAATCATGAGGAGGTCGTGATGAACCTCAGGTGGCAAACTATCAAGATTTCTTCAGTACTCAGCCCCCGCTATTCAGCAAAATGGAGGAGCCCCTTGATGCCGATGCTTGGTTTCGCACCATTGAATCCAAGTTTGCTCTTCTTACGATTCCATGTGCGGACTCTAGTAAGGCTCACTTCGCTGCCCAGCAACTACGCGGAGCTGCCCCGTATCTGGTGGGATAACTATTGTGCCATGCAAGCTGATGGTCATGTTATCTCCTGGGAAGAATTTCGGAATGCCTTCAGGGCACATCATATACCTGAAGGACTGATGGAGCGTAAACTGAATGAGTTCTTGGCACTTACCCAAGGCACCCGCACCGTACTACAATATGCATAGGCTTTCAATCACCTGTGTCAGTACGCGGGCTATCACGCGGATAGTGACACCAAGAAGCAGGACCATTTCCATCGGGGCTTGAGCACTAAGCTCAAAGAACGTTTGAACCTTATAAAGGCAAATACCTTCAGCGAGCTGGTTAACATGGCTCTGACTCAGGAGGATTGCATCACGGCACACCGTGCCGAAAAGAAGCGAAAGATTTCCACTGGACCCGCGGGCGTTCAACCCTCGCGGTATCGATTTGTTCAGAATGCACCGCCTAGAGTGCCACAGCGGAATGCTCCGTTTGGCAGACTGGTTTTCAGGCCACCTCAACAACAAGGAGGGTATAGACCTCCTGTACCTCCGCAACAACCACAACAATCTGGCCCACGGCCAAATGTTCAACAAGTGCAATAGAGAAGCAGCAATTATCACTGTTTCATTTGCGGGAGTACGGATCACTTTATTAGGGATTGTCCGCGGCCCAGAAAACCCAATCAAGGGCAGAATTCCAATCAGGGTAACCAGAACAAGGGCAAGAGGCCGATGATACAAGTCCGGCAATGGCGAGTTAACTTCACCACCCTTGCGGAACTTCCGGATGGAGCTCCCGTCATGTCGGGTACATTCTCTATTCACCACAAACCAATTGTTACATTATTTGATTCAGGAGCAACTCATAGTTTTATTAGTAACAACTGTGGTACCCAGATAGGATTTGATCTCTGTCCTACCCAGGGGTCATATATGATTTCCACCCCTGGAGGAAAGATTACTTCTAACCAAATGGTTAAAAGTGTGCCAATTCAGTTAGGTAGCCAAGTAATCAAAACTGATTTGGTTTTGCTAAACTTAGAGGGTATTGATGTTATACTTGGAACAAATTGGATGACTGAACATAGAGTACTGCTAGACATCTCTTCCCAAGTTATTGAGATTAATTCACCACATCAAGGAGTCATTACCCTCTATCTGCCTCAGCAAGAGCATCTTCACTCTTGTACTTATGCCATCACAGACATCAAAGTAAAAGATATTCCTGTAGTCTGTGAATATCCCGATGTCTTTCCAGATGACTTGCCTGGAATGCCACCAGACAGAGACATCGAGTTTATTATCGAGCTTCAACCTGGCACCGCTCCTATTTCAAAGAGGCCGTATCGCATGCCTCCAAATGAATTGGCTGAACTGAAAATCCAACTCCAAGATCTTCTTGACAAGGGTTTCATACGCCCAAGTGCTTCACCTTGGGGTTGTTCTGCTCTCTTTATAAAGAAGAAGGACAATAGCCTAAGGTTATGTGTCGATTATCATCCACTCAATGCGGTCACTATCTAAAATAAGTACCCTCTTCCCCGCATTGATATCTTATTCGATCAACTAGCTGGAGCTAAGGTCTTTTCCAAGATTGACTTACGCTCTGGTTATCACCAGATTAAAATCAAGCCTTGTGACATTCCAAAAACAGCTTTCTCGACCAGATATGGACTATATGAATATCTGGTTATGTTATTTGGGCTTACTAACAAGCCGGCATATTTCATATATCTTATGAATTCAGTCTTTATGCCAGAACTTGAAAAATTCATCGTGGTCTTCATCGATGATATTCTGATATATTCCAAGACTAAAGAAGACCATGCTAATCATATACGTGTTATTCTTCAACGACTACGTGATCATCGCCTTTACGCCAAATTCTCGAAATGTGAATTCTGGCTGGATAGTGTGAAATTTTTAGGACATACTATCTCCAGTGAAGGCATATCGGTTGATCCAACCAAAGTCCAGGAGGTTATGGATTGGAAGCCTCCGACTTCAATCCATCAAATCTGAAGTTTCCTTGGATTGGCGGGATATTATCGCCGATTCATTCCAGACTTCTCCAAGATAGCTAAACCCATGACTGAGCCATTTAAGAAAGAAGTTAAATTCCGATGGGACGATAAGTGTGATGAAGCGTTCCACACCTTGAGAAAACTTCTAACAACCGCTCTAGTGCTAGCTCAGCCAGATAATACCCAGCCTTTTGATGTCTATTGTGATGCTTATGGGACTGCCCTTGGTTGTGTTCTTATGCAAAACAACCGGGTCATTGCCTATGCATCCCGAGCACTCCGAAATCACGAGCAGAACTACCCAACCCATGATCTTGAATTGGCAGCAGTTATTCATGCTCTCAAGATCTGGAGACATCATCTTATGGGCGCCAAGTGTAATATTTACACTGACCATAAGAGCCTCAAATATATCTTTACCCAAGCTGACCTGAATATGAGGCAAAGGCGTTGGTTAGAACTGATCAAAGACTACGATCTTGAGGTATACTACCATCCTGGCAAGGCCAATGTGGTTGCGGATGCACTTAGCCGCAAAGCACATTGTCATTGCTTATCCATAGAAATTTTCAATGACACTCTCTGCAATCAGATGAGAAAACTCAATCTAGAGATCATCCCTCAAGGTAGTCTAAATCTATTGTCTATCGAGTCGACTCTGCAAGATAGAATCATCATGTCGCAATTACATGATGAAGGTATCAAAATTATCAAGCTAAAACTATCTCAGGGAGAAGCCAAATATAAGTGTTTCCACATAGATCATCAAGGAGTCCTATGGTTCAACAATCGTATTGTTGTACCCAAAAATTATCAACTTTGTAAACAAATCCTTGATGAAGCACATCTATCTAAATTCTCTATTCATCCTGGTAGTACCAAAATGTATCAAGATCTTCGACAAAATTTTTGATGGACCAGAATGAAAAGAGAAATTGCTAAATATGTATCCGAGTGCGATACGTGTCAGAGAGTCAAAGCCAGTCATCTAAAAGCATCTGGTACACTCCAACCACTACCCATTTCGTCATGGAAGTGGGAAGACATTAGTATGGATTTCATTATCGGACTTCCTAACACATCCTAAAAACATGATTCCATATGGGTGATCATTGATAGACTTACTAAAACTGCTCATTTTCTTCCCGTGCAAACCACTTATTCTGCTAAGAAGTATGCCGAAGTCTATCTTGATCAAATTGTTCGGTTGCATGGTGTTCCTAAGACCATCATTTCTGATCGAGGGGCCCAATTCATTGCACGCTTCTGGGAACAATTGCAGTCTGCTCTTGGAACCAAACTCATTCGAAGTTCTGCGTATCATCCCCAGACTGATGGACAAACTGAGCGAGTCAACCAAATTCTTGAAGACATGCTCCGAGCTTGTATTATCCACTATGGTGCAAGCTGGGACAAGTGTCTTGCCTTAGCCGAGTTTTCTTACAACAATAGCTATCAATCTAGTCTTCAGATGGCTCCCTTTGAAGTGTTATACGGTCGAAGATGTCAAACTCCTTTGACTTGGTCTGAGACCAGCGAACGCAAAATCTTTTGGCCAGATCTAGTCATCAAAGCCGAAGATAAGTCAAGGTTATTCAAGCCAATCTTAAAATAGCCCAGTCTAGATAAAAGAGTTATGCAGACCAAAGAAGGAAACCTCTACAGTTCCAAGTAGGAGATTTTGTCTATCTCCGAGTATCTCCTACCAAAGGTGTTCAACGTTTCGGCATAAAAGGGAAGTTAGCACCCCAATATGTCGGACCCTTCGAGATCCTTAAAGTCTGTGGCCCAGTGGCTTACAGAATTTGTCTTCCCTCTCAATTGGCTGCCATTCACGATGTTTTCCATATCTCTCAACTTAAGAAGTGTATCAAAGTACCCACGGAGATCGTTGAAACCCGTGCCATTGAGATTGAACCTGATCTATCTTACACCGAACAACCTATCCAAATCTTGGATAGCAAGGAGAGAGTCACCAAAAGGAGGAAAATCAAAATGTATAAGATCTTATGGGATCATCACACCGAAGAAGAAGCAACATGGGAAACAGAATCTTATCTTCAACGAAACTTCCCAAACTTCCTTCAAACCAATTCCCAAATCTAATCGTCCGATTCTATTCTATTTCAGAATCTCGGGACGAGATTCTTTTTAAGGAGGAAGGCTGTGGCATTCAGGTAATTAGAAATATAGATACTAGGTTTTAGTGTGAAAAGTGTATGTTTGCTATGGTGTATGTGTATAGCACAAAGGAATAGGGGTATAATTGTAATTCTATAAAGTATAGGTCCTTAAGTGTTAATTAGGTAAAATGGGAGATAGAATCAAAACCTAGGGAAAAATATAACACTAGGTGTCAAATTTATATCACCATAAGAAATAAAATGCAATAGATAGATTAAATCCTAAGAAAAATAGGTCTTTATGTGAAAGCAGGGACCTAAATATAATTAATGCAAAAATATGGGTCCTCTTATGCAAATTATTGAAGTATAAGAGTTTACTTAAGGGCTAATATGCAAGAATACAAGTCATCATGACATTCTATGAAAACTTACAAATGTATCCAAAATTTCATCAAATCTATCTTGGTAAGGACAAAAGTAATTCAAATTCTACTTTTGCTCAAAATTTAACATGTAAAGCTATAAACTTTAGCTTTTTGAGCTTGAACCTTAAAGCAATATTGTAGGGTTTGAAAAACTCTCCAACTTTCATTTTGGGCATTTCCTCATTAGACCTCTACATCAGTGAGAAATTTTAGTTTACCGAGAGGTCCCTAAGATTCTTGCAATTTCCAAACAGGTCCCCCGGACCCCTCCCCTCTCTTCTTCTTTCCCGAGCACGTGCTCCTCTGCTCTGCCCCCCTGCCGCCGGCGCAGTGCGTCGCCTCTGGCCGCCGCTCCACCTCCTGCTGAGATGACCTCCACGCGTCCATCTCCCCCTGCCCCGGGCCTGTCCCCCTCCCCTGCTGCCCTCCCCCGCGCGCGCCACGAATTCCCGAGCTACCGCCGGCCGCCACGCCCTCGCCGCTGTTGCCAGCTCCTGCTGGTACCCACAGCATCACTCCTAGTCTTAATACACGCCCAACGGCCGCCCTGTGATCTTGTTTACCTGTTGCCGCCCTTCTTTTCCACAGCATTTCCCTTTCCCGAGCTCAATCCCCTCACCGGACCTCCGCCGCCCCTCCTGGCCACCGTCGACAGCTGTCGCTGCCATCGCTCCGCCCCAATCCAGTGCTCCCACAGCACCGCAGTGACCCACTGGTGCTCTCCAGCCCGATCAATTTCATCCTTCCGCACCCGAGCCTCGTCTTCCACAGCTCCGGCCAGCCCAAGTTTCGCCGCCGCCTCCTGCTCACCGTGGACAGGCCGCCTCAGCCATCCCCGCACCACGACAACCCCCCAGTCAGGTCCCTCTCACCCCCGTGAAGCTCTACGACCCCTCCATTGGCTCCTTAGAGCAAAACATCGACTCCCCGACGCTCGCCGGCGTTTACCTCCGCCGCCATCGTCACTGCTCCCGCCGGTTGCCCCTAATCCGAAGCTTATGTTCCCAATTGGTTGCACCAATAGCTTCCCCACGACTCACTTGAGCTCATGCGCAGGACCTCCACCGACGTCGGCCGCCCGAGCATCGCCGTCGTCGTTGACCCCTCCGCCGCCGCTTCGGGCTCTCGTCGAGATCCCCTTTCCCGACCACCTCTACCCTCGACACGTGGCTTAGTCTGACCGCCGTAAGCCCCTGAAGCTCTCCCTCCCCTCGGACCTCGCCGCCGGTGACCCTCCTCACCGGAACACGACCGTCCCACCCCTGCTCCCCTTTCATCCCTAGCCAAGGACCTCGGGATTAAAAGAATTGAAAGCCCAGGGGGCTATCTGCAAGGCTTAAGACTCATGTAAATAGTACCTTAGGGACCCCCTGGTGTTAATTGTGCTGTCAACTTTGAAATTTCATATCAATTCATGGAAAAACCATAAAAATGCAAACTAAAACATTGATAACTTTACAATGACTTGGACATAGCTTAATCTATAACTAATAAAAATCTTAACCCAATGCTATAGTAGTTTATTTGGGCATGTTGCCTAATGAAGCTAACTAAAATAATTTACACCCGATAAATGACTGCCCAGTAGAGAAGTAAATGATATGTGTAGTAAGTAAATTATATTTTCGTTGGATTATAACTTTATCGTGAAATAAAATGAAAATATATGCGTCCCTTAAATTATGATTTTGCATATCATGTAGACTCGACTACTCTCGCCGACGTTAACTACGAACTAATCCTGGAACAAGGAGTGGAAGCAGCTGAAGACCCCGAGAACACCATCGAAGATCTAACTGAAACTCCGAACAAAAGTTCGGAAAACTTTGACACTCCTGCCCCCAACCTTACGCAAGAAGGCAAGCCCCGGACATTAACCCCTACTTTATTTACACTGCAACCTATATTATTTATATCTATCTATGCATTACATTCATAGGAATTGTATGAGAAACTCTAGTTACATTTTCCTAGGAACCAATGTATTGAATACTAGCACTTGAGTTCGAATAGCCGCTCTGCTAATAGGACCGGTAGAAGTCGGGTGATTTTCTATCACTCGCGCGATATAGGAATTACAATGTTTACATTCCTGTAATCACTATAAGGATGACGGACGGGATTTATGTGAGGTATCATGGTTAAGATGATACCCCATCTGTGTTGTTGAATTTGATAAGGTCGCAGTGTGTGGTAGCGGTGGTTAAGCGTTTGAAAGTACTAGCCACATGCTGCGAAATATGGTAAGCGGTAAGCCTAGTAACCAATCGGCCCGAGGAGTGGACATACCTCCCACCACTCGTATTTGGTTTTTCCTGTTACTTGATTCGATGTGTAGGAATACGTGTTGCAGGGCAACTAGGAGTACGGTCGTGTAGTCGCTCTACAAACGTACGTCCTGCACATTGGATGTGCGTATGGTCCTACAGTCGCTTGTGGTGGATCTGATCCACGAGTCGGAATGAAAGGCAAACGGTTGCTTCGGAACAATCTCTGGATATTCCAAGCGTGTGAGTTAGGTTTACCCTTGCAAGGCTGAAATTCGATTCAGGAACCGTCCGTTTCTTGCGGAGATTGATTCTGCTTGATCCCTTTACCACATAGAGTAACAAGAGCAATTATACGGTTATCAAAGATGATGTTTGGCCAAAGATTCTACCATGCTTGAATAGCTATAGGTGCTTATTCAGAATGGATAATCACATAGAACTTGAAAGTTAAAAGTTGAAATTAAGGACCTACTCTTTGTTGCTTTTCAGTTGAAAACTCTACCCAAAACCCGAAAAGCCTTCATAAGTCTAGTTACATGGCTAAGTATATCATGAACGGGTAAGCCTTGCTGAGTATTAGAATACTCAGTCTTGCCTTGTGACTTTTTGTTCAGGTAATCCCCCTGACGACTCTGCTCTGCCTATGCCATGGCCTTACCCGCTGCCCGATGGTTGGTCTGTGGAGTGGGACCCGTCCCCGGCTAACATAGATTCCTCCGAGTGATATCATGCCAGGGCTAGCATGATATCTGAACTGGCGACGTGTACAGTGTCCGTGTTAAAACTCCGCTGCCGTAACTCGAAAACTTAAAACTGCTTTGTAATAATTCTCATCAGTTGGGAACTGATGTTACTTTGAAACACTCATGTAATATATTTGCCTGTGCTGTAAAATGTGATGGCAATTGTATCTCTGGACTCGCCTTCGTGCGAGATACCTTGTTTGATCTTACATTCGGTGGTTTATCGGGACGTTACCCGACAGGCTAAGGGATTATACCGGTTGAAGCATGTTGGAGCCCTCAAGAGTGGACTCACGTACTTGAGCCGGTGTAATTCAGGTTGGTTCTGCCACACTAAGGCCATCTGTGGGACTAATGCTGTTGCAGCTGGTACTGATGCGGCTGGAACAGCGGCTGCTATTTTTGGCCTAAATGTTTAGCCCGTTTTCTAGTAGTGCAAGATCTCGAAAATAAAAAGTTTGTGACTTCTCAAGAAGATTGCAATACTGAAGACTGACTTAAGATGATTCTTTTACTATGCATCATGAGAAGAACAAAATTGTTTCCTTAGGAAGAGAAATAGAAATCGATCGATGACTGGCTGGGAACATCTGACAACAACTGTTAATTTTATATCTGAGCCGGCTTGCATTAACACAAGAACACCTGTAGTCATCATGCAAAAGACATGGTGCTCTCTCCAACACAACATACCACATATTATGTCATCGGCGTTTATTCTATTTCTATTTCTGTTTATTTATGTTGATGTCATCAATTCCATGTGGAGATAGAGAATACAACATGCATCAGATGATCAGATCCTATGCCTACCAAGACTTTTGAAGTGAACATATATTACCGCCATATGCCATATTCAAGCTCAACTATAGAGCATTAATTCGTTGTTATATATTGTTACCAGGAGGTGAAAATTCCATTTGTTCACTCATTATCATTCTGTAATTTGTATTGTATTTTCTTCAATATAGTAATGAATATTTTCTGTTAAGCAAGTATCTGGTGTCACTATTAGAAAACAACCTATTGGTCGGGTCTAATGCCTACCGGTATATTTCGGGGTGGACCAAAGGGTCTAGGAACTTTTAGTACCGGCTAGTAACACCAACCGGTACTAAAAGCTATACATTAGTTCCGGGTGGTGTTACCAACCGCTACTAATAAATATCGGTTGGTAACACCACCCGGTACTAATGTACAGCTTTTAGTACCAGTTGGTATTTTCACTCGGTACTAAAAGATTCTCCACGGGTTAGTTGAAAAGGAATGCATCTCTCTCAACCATAAATGTTGTGTAATTGAGACGGTAAGAAAAATACGTGCGAGGCAAGAGGTCCCGAGTTCGAATCCCATCCACCGCACAAGCATGGCCTGGCACTAAAGCGGCACTTTGGTACTGGATGCTTTACCCAGTGTTAAAGATCGAGACTAGTCTCGGTCTTCAAGTACTGGTTGGAGGTTCGGAACTAAAACCAGTTTCCAACCGATACTAATAAAGGCCTGTTTTCTTGTAGTGTATACTATTTTATTTGTTCAGCTGGTTGAGCTGGATTACTTTATGGGTGATGAATCTTTTTGAAACGATTGCTTCAAATAACTGTGGCCTAGGCCTGTCCAACTCCAAGATCTACGTAAACAGGTCCACTATTTGCGTGGTTTGTACTGCGGCAATTGGCTATGTAGAGAAGCAATATGATGGGAAACAAGATAAGTCGTATATAACAGCTATACAACGCTAATAGCTATAAACCTAACAACTCGAAGAGCCTACATGTGGAGTTGGCCTCAACAACTCGAATAGCCTACATGTGTTACTTCCGTGAAATAACATCAATACATCCAAACAAGTCCAAATGAACGGTCCCGTGGATGAGGTGAGAATTATATTTTTATCATGGCTCACATGACAACACTCAAAAGCCTGGTGATGACATAAACACTAAGGTACATGTGCACCAAGCACAGACTGAACCAATGTTCTAGCTTAATCCATCATTCCGCAAGTCCAAATAATGGCTAAACCACCAACTTAACCTTAGCCTGAAGTTCAGAACCCTCTAGCTAGTAGTGTCACTTCGAGCTAGATTTATTTGTAAGTTACTTAGCTTTGGTGGATGGGATGGCCAGTTCATGCATGTCGGTAGTTTTTGACTTCTATTAAATTCATTGACATGGCCCTACAACTATGAATAAATGAAAACAATTAAATTATACGGAGAAAAGCAATTGGGATCATAGGTGCCACATGATCAATCAATGTGACTTGCCTTCTTGCTTGTCGTCGTTGCACTCTGACAGTTTTGATATTCTCATCCACTCCAGCACTAGTCCACAGTCCAACTTCAACTTTGGTATTCTCATCCACTTCCGCACTAGTTCCTGGTCCAACTTCGTTAGCATCATGCTCTGGTGCCAAATAAAATATAGATAAATAAGTAATAACACCAAATGGAACTCCGAGCAAGGACCAGTAAAGAAAGAAAACAAATCCATTTATGTTTGCAATTTGCCAATAGGAAGTATTTGTACATGATGTACTATAATACATTTGTGTCAAAATATAAATTGTTTTTGCTTTTCTAGATACATATCAAAATATCTAGGTGGATAATAAAAATTATGAACCTAGAAAATCCAAAACAACATATAATTTGGAATAGAAGAATGCAACAAGGTGCATTTTCAATTCAAGATGCACCCACCCTTCCGGTTGCAATTCGAAGACTAAACCAATTGCAATTGGAAGACTAGACTAGTTGTACCTATATGGAGTTGATTGCAACTAGCCCGCGTCCTCTTGTGACTGATTTGGTTCAAGTTGCAACTGGACGCGATGAGTGGCAACTCGGAGATGAAATAAGTTCAAACTTGAAGGGTGGGTGTATTCTGTCAAAATACACCCTGATGCATTATAGATATACATATTCAATATAAAATACTCTATTCCGCATCCATGTGCAGCACCTGTGCAGAATGTGCACATCGCCTCTTGTGCACGCACGTCCCACCACAAGCAGGGTAGTCCAACTAATCAGAGGCCAGCGACTGGATGTACATTTTGCCAATTGGCAGACCAATCACGTGCAGCTACTATCCCAACGAGGACGTGGTAACGTGAGATTGTTGGCAAGTTTAAATAATTGAGTTGACCTTGGCAATGTTTGCAGTTGTGTTATAGTCCTGTTTGTAACTATATGCGTCGGAATTACAACTCTATATAAGAGTTGCAATAATAATTGCACTATGAATGACTCTTAGTGATTATTTTATCTAATCATTTACAACATAACAAACATCTCTATGATTGTAATATAATCTAAAACATATGTCTCGTCCTAGTAGTAAGTTAGTTCTAAATGTATTGGTTGCAACTCATAGCTTGTTGGGTGATAATTATGTACTTCTTACATGACATTGTGACTGATATGGTTAGGGTCGGGAGGCTGCATGGTCCCTTCGGTCGGACCCCCATCCTAAGGCGGGATTCAGTCGGGAGCTTGACTCATGGCACGGGTTTCCCGAACGAGGTCAACCTCGGTCAAGGAGGTGGATGGCACGTTGCTCCACAAACTTCCTCCGTCTTGAGCCGACTAGGTTGACCTCAGCTCACCGCGTGTTGTCAAGCCATCGCTCCCTTAATTGTATCTTTTATTTTTCATTTAGTCTTAAACCTATACCCGTGGTATTGATCCTCGATATATGATGATGTGATTAATTAGATGATAGGTAGGGTCATTCTCCTTGGTTATTATGCTAAGGTGAAAAAGATCTATCGAAAGAGAATAGAGTGAGTACATGAGAGCTACATGACATTCTCTCATATAGTCTAATTATGCGTGAAAAAAATAATATGTACAATTAATGCATGCCAACCCGAAGGCAGAATAGCAATGAGAGTTATGGAGAGTTAAACTTATATAGGTTGATCTTAAATATCTTAATTAGTGCAACTGGCGACCGTGTATGTAGCATGTGCTTTTCTTTTTTTTCCCTTGATAATTTGTGACCATGGAGGAGTGAAAGGATAAAGTTAGTATTTACTATGGGGTAAGGCCAATGTATTTGGACCAAGTAGTCCATATAGATAGGACCCACATAAAGTGGCCTTTAGTTGTTATAATCTGCGCAATGTTGAAAGTGATAGTAGTGAGGTCTTTAGTTCATATAGATAGGACCCACATACTGTGGGGTAAGGTCTTTAGTAAGCTGGGCCTCAAAATTGAGTAAAAACCAGTCCTCAAGCAAGTGTGGAGAGAGAGAGGTAGTAAGTGAGGAGAGAGAGATTAATGTTTGTTTATTCTTTATGGGCTGCCCATGTGCATATGGGTACTTTTGCCATGGGCTACTATATGGGCTGGTTGCACAATATATCTAGATAGGTTTGAGCAATTGTTTATTCCCTATGGACTACTTTTGAGTCCCATTGTATTCACCTAAGGGAGTGAAAGCCTTTGCTCCTGTCTTGCCCGCATGCAAGTCAGATGAGCGGTGGTTACATCGGGACAAAAGTGCTGCCAGATCACTAGGCGTGAATTGAATGAATTGAGAGATTAATCAATGAAACCCCATCCATCGACCTACAATGAGATGCTAACAAATAGGAGTACATGTTTGTATGTGCCACTATTCATAGTTTGATAGGGACGTTTGCTGAACAGATGGGAGGAAGTTAACCATCTGATGTGGCATTTCATTCCCTCTTCATACAAGATGTCATTATGTAATTTCTTAAAAAAACAAGGGCACAAACCTAGCATATTACACGCAACCAACATAAATTTGGATGACATATAACTTAATCAAAGAATAAGAAAATAGTATCACTTGGATAATTAACGAATACATATATTTGCATGTCCCCTAGAATTGCCCCTGGATGCGATCAACGGTCATCTTGTCCACATGGAAAGCCTTGGCAAGGATATCAACCGGAATGGGATGGCTTTGACCCGAATACAGCATTGGCTACAGTTATCGCCTCTGGGTTTTGGCTGTCAAGCAATGCTGCAAGTGCCACTGCATTTTTTGTTCCATAGTTGAACTGGAAATGGATCAACCCTTCAGGGAACACAAATACATCGCCTTTGTTGAGAACCTTTGCCAACAGCTTGTTGTCTGGATTTGATGTCACAAAGCCAACGTAGAGTGTGCCCTCGATCACGGTTAGGATCTCAGAACCGCGTGGGTGAGTGTGAGGGGGATTTTGACCAAAGGGCGCATAGTCGATACGAGCGAGAGAGATGCCCATTGTGTTGAGCCCTGCAATCTGAGCTACGTTGACTGGTGTGACGGCGGAGCCCTGCTTGTTGGTTGTGTCGCCGCCTTGCCGGCCATTATGTGAAGGCCCGAGAAGAAGAAATCTTCATCCACTACATCATTGGCGTCCTTGCATGGGAACCCATTGACACGCACTGCATGAGCAAAACCATCAGTCGTTAGAGACACTCGAGTGGTTAACAACTGCAGAAAAAAATGCTAACTAATGCAAACTGCATATATATAGAACTAAATAGTTTAGCGGCCGGGTACCTTTGGATGTCTTGTCTACTACACAGAAGTCCTGGAGGAGGCTTGTGTCAGAGGCAGTGGCGTGAAAACATGACACGGCAAAGAGAGCTGCTGCAAGGAGGAAGACACGAACTGCCATATTGGTGTTCTTATGTCTGTCCTCGACTGAGATCAAGGATGACTAGTTTGAATCTGAGAAGTATTCGTTTAGAGATGGCTAATTGCGTTGGAGCTTGTGATACAAAGCACCTCTGTTACTCTGTTGACTCACCTCCTGGGTGCGGGTTCGGGCCTGCTTGGCTCGCTCTCGGTCGAGCCTGGTCACGAGCTCCCTATGTTGTTGTGCCCGACCGGCCCTTACCCCGGCCCCTACCCCTAAAGGCTAATTTTTTTCAATTTTTTTCCCTTGTACTATGTCCTGAGTACTTTATTTTAACCTAGAACTTGTACTATGTTCTGTGTACTTTTTTTTAACCTAGTAGTAGTATAGAAGTAGAAAAAAGAAACAAGGTAAGCGACAGTGCAACGTGCGGATACATCCGATGACTCTCAAATAAGTGATAGATGCTGAAAAAAGAGATTGATATTTTATTCGCAGAATTTCCCGTATAAATCAGCCATAAAATTCCAACGGGTGGACACGATAGAAGTAAAATACATCCGACCCAAACCTAAACCTTGACCTAACAGAAGTTCTACGTCCTGAGTACTTGACAAGTAGACGTATGCAACAGGACGGTTGCTATCCATGCACGTAGTGCCTGATCATATCTCCAACTACACCCACGAATGGATGGTTCATTGCATGCATGTAGCACCAAACAACTTTGTCTTGTATTCCAGCCCTAATTCCTATCTTGTGCACATCGCCGCCGTATACGTGTATGTACCATCCTTGCTTGGCAGTAGTGCTGATGCAATCAACAGTGAGACTGCGACGATCCTCCATAAACATGTCAACATGAAAGCCCATGGCAATGTCTGAAAAATAATATGTAGTTTTAAAAATGTATTTACGAATTGAATAGAGGACTAATCACATACTCTTGTACAAACCTTCAAGATAACTTAACATTCTGTGCTTATCAACAAGCATGATAGAAGTCTGCGCACATCCCGTCAGGCATCCTGAAATAAACAAATAAAAGGCAGATCGGTCTTTGAATGATTTGCTAATTAGCTTTGGAAAGTATTGCACATACCCGTGATCCTATCAACCACAGTTTTAGTTGCAACTAGAACACACTTCCGTGCGCACGCCTCCATGAACAAAGTGAGGTTACTATCCCGCATATCAGTTAGCACGCGGAAGAATGCAACACCACTGCAATTTCCCGGTCCAAACGTTTGCATATATAAGCATACATCGCAGAAATATATGGTCGTCATGAAATACACAGGTTCGATGGGCACGTACCTCTTATCTTTGATGCAAATCTCCCTAAGACCATGCGGGTAAAAGATGCAGTGGAAAAATAGACCAACATGGCACATGACAACAGCTACATCTACCATAGATCCATGAGGACGGTTCATCACCTCGCAAGAGAAACACCGAAGCCCCCGAGACATCATCATCTCAGTGTTTCAATTTGCACCTGCAACTCGCACGTAGTTTGCCTCCTCATATCGCAGCATATATATGATTTTCTAGAATCTTAGTTTGGAAGTAGACTACATCTGGAAACTCACAATCAGAAACTTTCCCTTTATATAGACGAATAAAATGTTTCTATATAATACGCCCAAATATATATGGTATTTCGTGAAATATACCTAGTAATGTATATGTACATGTATCCTTGTTCTCCGATTTATAAATTTTCCAAACATTAGCTTGGGCCAAAAAAAAAGAGTACGCATGTATTATGGGCCTACTGGGCCCAATTTTTCTTCACTCGTCTGGTGAAACTTTTCCATTTTTTGCTGACTGATCTGACGATATATTTCACGCCTAGTTAATGCAGACGGACATAATGACATGTGAGCACCTACACACTATCGGAGTGGCACGCTTTGAATATTTTTATAGCTAGCTACCAATGAAAACACAAGGCACGTTTATAAACTAAATGTTGTTGGAAGTCGGACCGTGTCACAACAAAATTCATGCTTAACATTGCTCGTGGACACCATGTGGGCAAGAAAATTCTTTCGGTGGAGACTATGCCATATCCATACTACGCAGCACAGCTGTTGCACGTGCAATAATCCGTCGAACTCGGCGGGGGCGTGGTTCAGCGAGTAGCCAAATAGTTTGGTCTACACACCGATTTTGGGAAATTAGTACTCCATAGATTGCAAATAAAGCAGATGACAGACAAAGAAACTACGTTACCTCGTAGCTCATCTGATTCAACCCCTATCGGAGAGAATACAATTTCGCTATAATCAGTAGTTGTCACTCCATATATTTTGCATAACAAAAGCAATGAAAAAGCTGCAAAATTATGTGCTTATTAGATTAGAATGTACACTGGTAATGGGCGTACATGTTACCGCATTCTTTCTGACATGAAAGGCAGCCATTGTTCTAAAGCCAGAAGCCGCTGGCCTCCATTGCCAGATGTGTCGAACGAGATGTGGATCCTGAATGTGAACTATGAGCAATCTCCCCCTGCGAGTTCCAATGCAAGATGATTTAATATAGAGAAGTGTCAGAAACGCAAATCCAAGACAACATACACAACTCTCATTCATCAACACAACATGCCTGTTAGGACGCCTCCGGAAGTTGTTTCTATCCCAGATGTCATCCACATAAACAACCAACCCAATAATATCTTCATTCACAACATGAAATTCAAATATAGGAATAAAAGAGTCTAAATATCTTGTATAAAAATTATAATTAAAGGATAAAACACTACGAGATACTTGTGAACGTATTCTCTAGCTGCCTGAGTAAATCCTCGAAATGCCTAAAGGTACGAGGAAAGACAACAGTCCATACAGTTTTTAGTGGTTCACATATTACTGTGTGCGGGGAGAGAAGGACAAAGTAGTGTGAACATAGATGGAAAATATGAGCCAAGGGATCATTAAGGGTTGGTGCAAAGCCAACTCTAAAGAAATCATACGATTCTCCTTCAACAAGCAAATTATTCATCGTCCTGGAGTGGTTGCCGTAGGCAACTGCCTCCATTTTGGTACCTGCAGACACATATCAACAATCGGATGTATGCAATGATGGTACTTTTAGTCAGCATATTTCATCTAAGACACTACATATTTTTCAATAAAACTGACCGCACCTGCTCATCAACCAAGACAACGCGCAAGTACATATCACCGTTATTTTTCACTCGTAAATCACCTTTCCAAAACACAAATGCAGTCACATCCCATGTGCTAAAGATGTGGTCCTATCCAATCTTATGGAATTCTACCCACCTGCATTATCAATATTATCAACATAATTACTCCAGCCAATCTAAATATATTTGTAACTTACCTGAATGTGGTTGGGACATTCATGGGTGACATTGGTCGACATTGGGCTGGCGTACACCCTCTTCCTCAAAATCGATTGGCGGTTGGAATGCATAATTGCAACCGGTGATGGGAAAATTATTATATGATTAATTGAAAGATTTATTACTGGAAAAATAAGATAATATTAATGATCAAGTTAATTAAGGACATATAGCTAGGATTAATTTGAATACATAAAAAACTATCACATGTTACCGGTTAAAAATTGGACCTAAGAGCTTCTACATAGATGAATGTTTAGACCAATGAAGGTGTATTTGTTACTAAATTCATAGAACAAACATGTAGTGAACGGAACGTGCCAGTCCATGAGAGACAAACAGACGTGCAAACAATTAGCACGTCCACATTGGGAGGGAGGCAACGACGTAGGGAACCATGAAACTCTGCCTCTCAATTATGCATTCAATTTGAAAGAGCACATTCATGATCAAGCAAAGATAAATGGCACGATAGTTTCCCTACACAAAATAGGATGCGGATGCATCCAAAGAATTATTGACCATCACTTACGGTTTGAATAATGGTATGAATCTCACCGAAGGTCGCCGTCGATCACCGGTACCCAGCAGTGGCTTCTTTGGCTCTACCTCACCGTTCATCGGTACGGTCCGATGGGATCCTTGCCCCCTTGCCGTGGTTCCGTTCGAGGTGTTGATGGAGGCTTCCACGCAAGAAAACCTGTCAAAGGGTACTTATAAAGCCCCAGCATGGAAATAAAGGAGCGGAAAACCTGTCAAAGGGTACTTATAAAGCCCCAGCATGCAAATAAAGGAGCCGAAAAAATTGCCGTGGCAAATTAAAATCGCAAGCTCATCTATTTGTGATGCCCAGGAAAACTACAGGTTTTGAAGGAGATTTGTTTGGCACTCTGCGATGGATGCGGAACCGGCGGCAAACACTCTTGCATGTTGGCAGCAGCACCGGCTAGGTAAATCCCGTTAATGTTGTGCTTGCAATTTTTTCATTCCGCCATCCCATAATCTGTTGGGAATGCAACTGCTGACTCATCAACACGCAAACATTCTAGCCCACTCACCACGGGCAAATCACGTTGCAATGACAACACAAAGGCGGCAGTGCAAAGGTATAGTTGAAATAGTCGGAAATATAGTCGAAGATGTAGTCGCAATAGTCGGAGATGGAGTCTAAGTAGTTGAAGATGTAGTCATAGTGGTCGGAGGTGTAACTGAAGCAGTCGGAGATGTAGTCGTAGTAGTCAAAGATGTAGTTGAAACAGTCGGAGATGCATCGAAGTAGTCAAAGATGCAGTGTAGTCGAAGATGTAGTCGTAGTAGTACGAGGTATAGTTGAAACAGTTGGAGATATTGTCGTAGTAGTCAGAGATGTAATTGAAGCAGTCGGAGATGCAGTCGAAGTAGTCACAGATGCAGTGTAGTCGAGGATGTAGTCGTAGTAGTCGGAGGTATAGTTGAAGCAGTCGGAGATATAGTCGTAGTAGTCAGAGATGTAGTTGAAGCAGTTGGAGATGCAGTCGAAGTAGTCACAAATGTAGTGTAGTCGAAGACCTGCCATATAAGAAGTACGTGCACACAATTATCAAAATGAGCTTAAAGTATATGGCAGCCATGAGAGTGTATGATAATAAATGGAACCTGAATGTTTTCGTATGGAAAGCTAAAAGTGCTGAAGGCATTGGGAAGGACAAAACAAGTAATTGACCTAAACACATTACATATTATAAAATTATCTATATAAAATATATTGTATATATTGGCATTCAATCTTGCTCGGTTATTTATCAGGCTTCATCGCTCTAGAATACATGTCTGCGTGGAACCATGCTAGGTTTGAACCAATTAGTATGGTGAGCATACAACACATTTCTACATTACATCCACTATCATTGCATTTTCATTTACCTACTAATCATAACCATAGGATGCCCGAGCACTAAGATTTGTTCGGCACTCTGCGACGGATGCGGAACCCGCGGCAAACACTCTTGCATGTTGGCGGCAGCGACGGCCAGGTTAATCCCGTTAACGTTGTGCTTCGATTTTATCATTCCACCATCCCATAATCAGTTGGGAACACAACTGCTGACTCGTCAACACGTAAACGTCCCGGCCCACTCGCCACGGGCAAATCACATCGCAATGATAGTGCAAAGGCGGCAGTGCAAAGGTATAGTTGAAGCAGTCGGAAATATAGTTGAAGTATCGAAGATATAGTTGTAGTAGTCGAAGATGTAGTCTAAGTAGTCGAAAATGTAGTCATAGCAGTCGAATGTGTAACTGAAGCAGTCGAAGATGTAGTCGTAGTAGTCAGAGATGTAGTTGAAGCAGTCGGAGATGCATCAAAGTAGTCAAAGATGCAGTGTTGTTGAAGATGTAATCGTAGTAGTTGTAGGTATAGTTGAAGCAGTCAATGAGATATAGTCGTAGTAGTTAGAGATGTAGTTGAAGCAGTCGCAGAAACATGTACAAGAAAATTCCCAAGAAAATTTTATTCATCATATCAAATTCAGAAAGCCAAATGATGTTCAAACAATAAAAATAAAATATATGTGACAATTACCTCATTCATGTCATTAAAACCTCTATGTATACAATATTCTTCGTGTATGTCCCATCCAAAACTGATATACTATTTTTAATACTTTTTGTAGCTGTCGTACGCTTCTTTTTATCTTTATTTTTCTTACCCTTACTATTTGCATTGTCCTCCTCCTCCTCCCCCGCCTCAGCTTTAAGTGGGACCACAAGAATCCGAATGTTAGCACGAGCAGTAGCGCGAGATATTGCAACATACAATTGGCCATGAGAGAACACAGGTTCGGGTAGGTAAACACCTACACTTGGAATAGTCTGCCCCTGTGACTTGTTCATTGTCGTTGCAAAACTAAGTCTGATAGGGAATTGCTTTCTCTTGAATTGGAACGGGAACATTTCATCATCGGATGGGCATAAGGGTATCCGAGTGAGGAAAACCCGCTTCCCAGCATGCTGCCCAATACAATTTCTGCATCTATGGTGTTCATTTGGAATCCACGTACCAATGGTCTTGTTCCATTACATAACCCATTTGCAGGGTCGAGATTCCTAAGCAATATAACTGGACATCTGATCTTGAGCTTCAACACATGTGGAGGCAGTCCATTGGGTGTCAATGTGTTAAGAAACTCTAAGGGATAATAGTTATGCGGGTCATCTATTGCCAAATCAAAGCTGTGATATTCCATCTCCCACCTTGAAAAATACCAATCATCTTCATTTTAATCCCATCCACCCAGTCATTACGTGTAAATTGCTCTAGAAGTGATGTAGTCCTTATTTGCTATGTTTTCATTTAGATTTGGAAAGATGCTTTGGATCAGTGTATCAAGTGCTTTGCCACCTCCTTCGTATGGCACACAAATTTCATCTGGTAGACGAACGTCGCCATCACAGTTAACAGCCTCCGACCTTCATGGTAGACGAACGTCGCCATCACAGTTAACAGCCTCCGACCTTCATCGATGCGTAATAGATAAACTGCAAACCACGGGTCATT
Source organism: Panicum hallii (assembly GCF_002211085.1). Lineage (NCBI taxonomy): Eukaryota > Viridiplantae > Streptophyta > Magnoliopsida > Poales > Poaceae > Panicum > Panicum hallii. Next base: position 27,797,698 of record NC_038042.1, read on the forward strand.
TTGCACTCTCATGTTGCGTACCAGCTTTAGTTGGTGCATGTACTCCCAAAGATACAACCTCCGCAATGAAGCATCAACAATCTGAGCCCTGGACCCTTTTTGCACAATTGGTAGGACTTGCCTGAAATACCCCCAAACACAACAGTCTTCCCACCAACAGCAATACCTGAATCTGTTTCAAGTTTATGTGGTGAGAAGATAATACCGTGAAGCAAATCATGAGCATTCACAGTTGAATCAAAAGAATAGATCATTACCAGTATTTTGATTGGGAGGATCCATCTGCTTGCACATGTTCTTGCAAACGCAATACAGTTGTGCGCCATGTGCTACGGATGCCCTAGAACGCCATCGAAGGAAATGATGGGGGCGACAGAGGCTGAAGAGGCCGGAGACGTGCACCTAAGCTGCAGCGCGCCGTGAGCCGATGGGACGCCACGGCGTGGCGTGGCGAAGGCGCGGCGCGTCGTGGCGACGGCATGTTAATCCCGACACGGCGATGGCGTGTTGCAGCGCGGCGACGGCATGTTTCTGCACGGCTTGTCCCAAGCAAGACAGTAGGATTTAGCTCACCCTATTATTGTGAACACTGAAAGTAAGGGAGCTGCAATTATCGGATTTTTGCCATAGAACACCAGTGACGGGCATGATAGGGGCAACAGAGGACGAAGAGGCCGGAGATGGGCACCTGAGGTGCAGCGCGACGTGAGCCGATGGGACGTTGCGGCTTGGCGTGCTGACGCCACGGGGACGGTATGACAAGACATGGCGTGGCGAAAGCGCGGCGCGACGACAGAGTGTTCCCGGCGCGGCGACGGTGATGGCATGGCGACGACGTGACGGTAGGGTTTAGCTCACCCTACGAAAGACGGCTGCGCAACTCTGGATGGAAGGGAGCCACAATTATCGCAACTTGAAAACAATTTAGCAGCGGCGGGCGTCCTGGGCATGGCGATGGATCCATCTGCTGCCATAGTTGCAAAAGCATTTGAAATTAACGATGGATTCCGCCGCGGACGACGCACGAGACGAAGGGACGGGGCGACGTACAGTACGGGAGGTAAGACACAGAAAATTTTGTCACCCTTAGTCCCTTTTTAAAAGTAGAGTAGAGATAAACAAGGGCGGCAACGCTTTGCTGGGTGCTGCATGGATGTGAGGTGACGTCTGCTTGGGCAGGAACAAGTCTTCGTCCAGGAATGTGTCATGCCGTGTTTCATTTGGTCCGGTGAATTTTATTGGCAGCCGCCTGCAGATATGTGGAACACGTCGCTTTACGCGTCAACAACGACTGGATAAGTAAGGCTTAATAATAATCCATCTGTTTGAATCAGGCATGCATTGACTGAGTGATGTGTAATCTTTAAAAGTTAGACCATGAATTTGTCCATTAAGATATGATTACCCTATTGCAATTATTAACCATTGTCTCAAAAATCTTCCTTGGCGGTACATATTTCAAGTTGTGTTCTCGTGTCACGGGAACAAGAAAAATAATTGATCTTGTGTTCAACCCGCTGGATGAAGTTATTCTTGATATATATATATATATATATATATATATATATAGGAAAAATCTATTCTACATACTTATATATATATAATATTGTATACATTTTGGATATAAAGGAATTATTCACCACTTTACTGCTCACGTTTGCAAGAGATGGTGTCAAGCACTCAAGCTAATATCATAAACTGGCAGAAAACGATTCTCTTTACAAGAAAATGAGATAATATAACTATTTCAAAATGTCTTACAACTGGTACTTAATTCAGCCGGCTTGCATGAACGACATTGAAGAACTCCTGAAGAATCATCATGTGAAGTAAAGAAAAATGTGATCTAGCTCAACACGAAATGTAGCATACGGATTATGTCAACTAGGGCATTATTTAAACATTTTAAGTTGCTATCCTCGTAGCTGGATTTGTTGAAGCTGTCAGAGGAAAGCAAATTAAGCACATGTATCTGAGTCCTTATTACTCCTTACATGTTTTATTTATTAACATGGTATCTGCAGTACCATATAGAGCATTAAAATATTTCAACTTTTAAAAGCATGTATAGAGGCTCCAAATCGATGTGGGAAATAAAAAAAGTAAGTTTTTTCCATCTCTGAGTTCACCTGCGACGAACTAAGAAATCCCACACAAAATTGTGGCAATAATATACATATATGGCAACAATACTTCACTTATGGCAATTATAAGTTTTTTTGTTACTACCATTTTTCAAACTATTGCCACGCTTGTTGAACCGAAAAAGAAACCGTATTAATGCAACTCTGTATTTTTGTGTTGGAATATGTGCCAACCTCTTGCAATAGAAATTCTATGTATGGCCATGCTGTAAATTCGTGGCAATATTAACAATATATTGCAACAAATTTTGAAATTGTGGAATATCAACAACCTATTGCCACAATTTATATTTTGTTGTTATAATTTCCATTGCGAAAACCTCATTTCTGTAATTGTGAACCTCTTCCTCCTGCTTCCCCTCCACCAGATCCATCACATCTTCATCTGATGATGCCATGATGAAGAATCTCAGCGCAGAGTGCTGGCCGGCTCGCTACAACCATCGAGGCTGCGGTACATGAAGTGGCCGATGCCACAGCCCAAGCACTTGTGAAACGAACTGGATTAACAAAATGAGAATTGGACGACCTGTACTCTTGCGATATTCCTAGAATCAACAGATATCGCGTGAATATCATATCCATATACAGCAATAAACATCATATTTATTTAATTATTATATAATTCAGAGGATTTGTAGTATGGGGCTAGTATAAGCCCTTTGGGCTAAATGAGAAAAAAAGAATCCAGCGAAAGCGATAACTAGTCTTCAGGCACCATCTTCATCTTGACAAAGTCCTCCGACAGGCAAAAGACTTGACCATAACTAGTCTTTAGGAACCATTTTCATCATAACGAAGACCTCCCACAGGCAAAAGACTCGAGCGTAGCACTGCACCCTCAATTGTACCAATCGTCGTGGTACTCGTACTCAGAGTCGTTACCTGCATGTCCTCAAACTATCCCTGAGGAATGGGATATGCTCAGGTCACCATCTGTAATGTGCAAGCTTTAAGTGGACTATAACTAGAATAACAAGATTAACAAGGAGAAAGGCCGAGGGTTCCTATGCACAAGTAGCAAGTAAAGTAGTAATTCCATAACCACATCACCGAGACTTGAGCATTATTCTAGGTTCCCAATCAACTCACACCTTCCACCAAACCAAGACGATGTGAGAGCTCCCGCCCCTCACACCTCAGTTGTCTAAACATAGGGAGTAACCACTAGAGCGAGATAGAAATCAAGTAACGTTGCTCTAATAGGAGTAACAGAATGCAGATGTCCATAATCAAGGATGCGGCTATACATATAGTTTACACTCTGCAAAGGTTGTACACCTGGACCACTCGAAGTGAAGATAGCCAGGGATCAACAAACTAAGTAACGCAAGACCGGTCGAAAAATACTAGTATTTATGGCTCCATCCTGTTTTCCTAGGTCATGGACGCATCCCCTCGCAAGAGGCTGCCCCGAGACTATAAAGCTCTCCCACATGGGCAAGTCGGGGCCGGAGCGAATCAGGGAACGTGAGGTCGGCACCTCCTCCCCTTACACTAATACTCAAGAGAAAATTCTCTCTATGGCCCTAGAAATAATGGTAGTTCCCTCCATGGCCCTGAAAATTTGGAACTCCCCTATTGGGCCCTCTTTTTAACTTTGGTTCCTTATTTGGCTCTTCCGTCAACTCTGCTAGTTATCACGTGTGAACAGTAACTTGTGGTTTTCATCCCTCTTTTCTTCACTAAAACGACCTCCAAATCACCTCCAAAATTCATAAGACTTTTACAATGATACAACTAATGGAGATGAACCCATTTTGCAAAAAACCACATGGAGCCTCTACTATCTTAAAAGTAAAATTCACCAAATTAAGCTACTTTTTAAGACTATCTAATTTTTTAAGGTATAAAACTACTGTTCAAAAATTGAATAAAAATACCTAATATTTTTAAGATGAGATGAATTAATTTATAAAATTATTTAGTATCATAAGTTACTGAGAGAATTTAGAAGTTCTTTAACAAAAAATTAAACTTTCTTTCAAAAAACAAATTTTTAAGATAACTTCAAAATTCTCTAAGTAACATATATTACAAAATAAATTTATAAATGAATATATCCCATCTTAGAAATATTAGTTATTTTTACTCAATTTTTGGACACTATTTTTGTGCCATAAAAATCCAAATACTCTTAAAAAGTAGCCTAATTTGGTGAATTTTAATTTTAAGATCCTCCTGCAAACTTGGTACCACACTTGCTAGCCTCGGGACGGATCCACCCTCATAACGAGTAAATGGTGTGAACATTTAACAAAGTCCCACGAATCATAGTTACACCCACTCGGTTCTTAATTGCCGAAGCGAGTGTCATCGTCCCAAAATGCATATCCACCGGAGTGGCCCATGACTCCACTCATTACAATTATTGCCACCAAATCCTCAACAAAGTAAACCACCAAAAATGTACCCGCAATAGGTACTCCATAGAGTGTGCTCAAACACACCCTCCAAGCACCCCGATCCAAGGATTGGGTTAAGGCATGCTCGCCCCCGCTAATAAACCCTAATCACCAACTCCTCGAAAGTATTCCAACTCATGCCAAAAATCCTATCCAATCATCCGACACTAACACATGCAAGCGAAGCATAGCATTTCATGTATTTGTAAAGTATAAATGGGAGTACAAGTGAGGCTATGTAGGCTCATAACATCTCATGCATAAAGTAAAGGGATGGCGTTCTAGCATTGCATGTCTAATAGGCATTCAAAAGTAGGATGGGCATGAACCTTGCATTTCTTCGTAGTCCTTAAAGTGTCCTTGGTAGTCCTGAGCATTGGTCAACTCCTCCTTGGCAGGTCCTAATGTGTCAATAGAAATAAATAAAAGGATCAAAGTGCAAATAGCACCAAAATTATTCATAGAAGATCCAAATAACACCACATCCTAGTCTATCATGTAGATCATAATTTTAGAAGAATTATGGAATAGGTTTCATATTTTTCTGAGCTCTAAATAATTTATTATGAATTTATAAAGGAAAACTCTATTTTTGAAATTAATAAATAATTTCTGGAAAAATAAAAAATCACACAGTGACAGATGGCAGCACTAGAGTGTGCCATGTGTCACACTAACGTCAGCATGTCCTTTGCTGATGTCAGTGTTGACCGGTCATGCTGACCAGTTAAGGTCAACTGGGTCAACGAGCCCACTAGTCAGAGGGGCCGCAGGACAGCGGGCGGTCATGCTGATAGTGGGCCCCACGCATCAGTCCCCTCTCTCAATCTCTCTCTGCTTGTCCTCGGGCTGAAAGCATCTCGGGTCGCTATGTTTCTGGGCTGGTCAAATTGATCCGGTCCAACAAGGGCTTATAGAAAAAGGAAAAGGGAAAAGGGGTTAGCGGGTCGGTACGGTTCGGCCTGATTTGATGGGTGACCCAAATCAGCCCGGATCCGGTGCGGCTTGTGTGCATGTGTGCGTATGTGGGCCACGTGGACGCTCCGGCTGTTTGGCAACAAGATGGGCAGTTCGTGGAATGCCCCAAAGGGCTCTCCACGCGTCGCGCCATGATGTCGCACCACGACTTGTGGTGACTATGCCCACAGCATCACGACAAGGCCAGTTTCGAGGCGGAGAAGGGTCAAGGTGTGGCCTTTAGGCTAGCGGCGGGGTTGGTTGTGCCTTTTGTGGCCTCTTGGCATCTAGGGTCGTGCCTTGGCATGCATGCACGCACGGCGTCGTGGCATGGCCACGGCCGTGGCACAGCTGCCTCGGCTCGTGGGTGTCTGGCTGACCAGGTTCGTGGCATTGAGCAATTGTGGTGGGTTTGGCGGCCTGGCAAGGTCCTTGCAAAAGATGGAAGGGCATGTCGTCCTACGGCTTGCTACATAAGGGTCATCAGCCATGGCCGGAAGCAAGGGGAGGAAAGGGAGGTGGCGCTCGGGTGCGGCTTACCCGCTGCTAGAAGAAAGGGGAACGCGACGTGGGGAGTCATCTAAGGCATGGCGAGGTGGTGCTGTGCAGGGTGGCAGCGGTGTTGAGGTCATCGGGGTCATGGTGGCGGCAATGGCTCGGCTGCGAGTGCTCCTCCTCCTTGGCTTGATGGTGGCTGTCGGCGGCATCCTCTCTCTCGATGCCCTCTCCTCCTCGACCCTTCCTCCTCTCCCTCTCCTTCACTTAGCTGGTGGTGGCTGTGCAAAGGGGGAAACACCAAGCGGCTAGGGCTCGGGGTGCGGCGGTGACCGGGGCTTAAATAGCCTTAGGGTAAGGGTTTCACGAGGCAAACAGGCGGCCATGGTAGAGGGTAGCTTCTAGATGCAACCCTCCCTCACTTATCACGATGTAAGGATGGCCATACAATGAGTCACCGGTCGTGGGGAGGGTGGTTGTGAGGTGAAAGGGAAAGCTGACAGGCGGGCCCGCCTGTCAGTGGCGCAAAAGGGAAAGGAATTGTATGGTTGGCTGGCAATGTTGGGCTGGTGCGCAGCGAGCTGGGCCGTGCGGGTGCGGGCTGGCTCGGCTAGCTTGGAAGGGCGGACGTGGCCTTTGGGTCCACAACGCGGCTGGGCTGGCTTAGGTTGGTTAGGGTTTAGGGCTGGGCAGGTTAGCGGGGTTGGGTTAGGTTAAGCTTAGGTCCGGGTAGGGTTAGCAGGCTGGTTTAGGTTAGGGTTAGGAGGCTGGGTTAGAGTACTTAGTTTTGAATGACCAATTCAAATTTAAATTCTCACACAAAGAATCAAATAAATCCTAAATAAAATTCAAATAATTTCACACTAACATTCATTCATCCTTATTCCAAATTTAAATTGAAATTACTCGGAAAATTTGGGAGAGAGTTGAAGATAACCTTATACTATCCCTATAACTAGTTTGCACTTGAACAAAAAAATTAAAAATTTACCAAAAATTGCTCATAAATCCGTAAAAGCATGGGCGGAGCTGGTGGGTGGACAGGGTGGGCCGCGGCCCACCCTGAGTTTGGACCAAGCGACTTGGATTTTTTTTAGAAACCGACTTGGAGTTGGATCGGGACTCTGGCCAGCACAGGCAGGCGATCGGGATTCCGTTGCCGATTTGCAATGCGAGCGACTCCGACCCGCCAGACGCCAAACTCCACGAAATTGATTAGCGATCGCGACCCATTCCCTGCCGCCATGTCTGCCGCAACTCCTCCTGGCTCCCTCGACCCTCCGCAGATCTGTGAGGGCATGAGGCCTGCTGCCACTGCTTCTCACGGTATGATTCCCAATTGTTTGATCCCCAATTGTTTGATCACCGATCTGCAGTGAGTTCGCAATTGTTTGATCCCCAATGAGCCAATTCCCATAGTATGTTATAATTTTATATAATCGCTAATTGAAATATTATTCTATTATTTTGTAGATCAGTGTATAAACTATGAAGAGAGATGTGAATATTGCATCTATGTTTCAAAAATTTGCAGCAAAAAAAGTTTCTTCATCTTCGCTTATTTCAAGATCAAGTGAAGACAACACTAATGTAGCGGAAGAAGAAACGGCACCGCCATCACCACCGCCATCGCCGCCACCGGCACTGCCACCATCGCCACCGCCGCCACCGCCGGTTTTTGATCCGGATCGTCTTCCACGAGATCCCACAGAAAGGTTGCCCATTGTAAGTTATCCTATCAATGACCAAGATGCAGTTCGTAGAGCGTATATCATGAAAGGTCCGTTTCAACCTTATGCACATGAATTTAAGAAAAGAAAAATTGGTACTAGAGATCGATGGTTCAACCTTCTATGGTTTTAGAAATATTATTGGATTGAGTATAGCATTAAGAATGATACTGCATTTTGCTTTGTGTGCTTCTTGTTCAAGAAAGGAGGGAAAGATAGTCCGTTTACTGTAGGTGGATGGAGAAATTGGAATAGAGATGATGCATTAGATAAACATGTGGGTGATGTTGGTAGTGCGCACAATGCAACCCAAGAGAGGTATAACTCTTATTTGACTCCTGCCATAGCAATTGATAATAGAATTGTGAGAGTGACTAATGAGGAGAAACAGCTTTACAAAATCAGATTGACTTATTCACTAATGAGGAGAAACGGCTTTACAAAATCAGATTGACTTATTCACTTAGATATTCTAAATGCACTATCTCTTGTTAGCGTGGCAAAGAATAGAATTCAACAATTGAGGTCTGATGGGTGGAATGGATTTCTTCAAAAGGTTACTTTATTTTGTAAAAAACATGGCATACATGTTCCTGCAATGGATGATGGTTATGTGCCTTTAGGAAGATCAGCTCGGTTTATTCCAATCCAAACAAATGATGATCACTTTAGAAGAGAAGTATATATTGGCATCATTGATCGAATTAGTCAAGAGCTTGATACCCGATTTGATGAGGTTAATATGGAGTTGCTCTCTTATATGGCAGCCTTGAATCCTTCAAACTCATTTGCCTCATTTGATTCTGTCAAGGTACTTAGGCTTGCTGAATTTTATCCCAATAATTTTTCGGCCTCGGACTTGCTAAGACTTGAAATGCAACTTCAGAACTATATTGATGACATGAGAAGAGAAGATAGCTTCCAAGGCATAAAAAGTATTGTTGACCTCTCAGTTAAGCTTGTTCAAATAAATAGGCATAATGTATATGATTTGGTATACTTGCTTATCAAATTGGTATTGATTTTACCGGTGGCAACGGCGGGTGTTGAAAGAGCATTTTCGGCAATGAATTTTATCAAGAATAAGTTGAGAAATCGGATGAGTGATAGTCTTTTGGATGATTGTCTACTCACTTTCATTGAGCGAGATATTTTCTTGACGGTGAAGGAAGATGATATTATTGATACTTTTATGGCCATTAGAAGACGGAGGCCCAACAAAGAGAAATAGTTTTTTATAAGATATTATGTATTTATTATATAGTCATATATTATAAGCTCATATTTGACATTTGTTATAGTGAATAAAGAGAAAAAAATTTGTCGGCCCACCCTGTCTCTCAATCCTAGCTCCGCCACTGCGTAAAAGTTACGGGATGTTACAACTTGAGGCAGAGGTGTTGAGGCAGGACCACTGCACATCTCGCAGTGGGCCGGTGGCCACGGCTAGCGCTGCCGCTACATTGGAACCCGCACTGCATCGGCACCCAAGGCAGCGCGACCATCGCTCTTGCCGCGGCCGACGTGTAAGCAGCCTGTCTATGGATGGACTAGTGATCGGAGTTTGCTGAGGCATCCGTCAAAGCGTAAGGTCTGCAGTGTAGGTTCGGGCTTGTGTGGCTTTGGAGCGCGAGCTACTAGAATGCTGCTTTTGCTGTCTCTGTTCTCACGACTTCCTTCTCCTAGCCTTGACATCGTTAAACGAGGCAGCTTGATCACTACGATTCCAGCGATGTAGTACTACAAATCGTAAATGGATTGAAATATGCTATCCTGATGTTTGAATCATTCCCACTCATCTATATAGTGTGGCATGTTTCCCAGGCCACTAATGCATCTATGCAGATGAATAATGCATAAAAATTTAAGCAGCACCAGTTTGTATAAGGTATTTGTAGCTTGCTGGACGTTTATTAATGGCCTACTGTGCACTGCAGCTGATTGGCCAAGTTGTTAGTTGCTTGAGATAAATTAGATATCCAATCATACAGCATTTAACTTCCATACTGTATGAAAATGGTTGAAAATGCTGGAATTAATGGGCTAGGCCATTGAAATTTCAGAATTCCTATAAATCTCAAAGGCCTGTATGCAAGAGAAAATGGTAGAAACCTTAGTCCCACCTTAGAGGAGTGGGATGGCCAAAATAAATATGGAGGTTGTCTCCATCCCTCCAAGCTATGTGATGGGGCAGAGAAGACAACACCACATGCGCGCGCACGCCACGCCTCGCCTCGCCAAGGCTAGGCGGGGCGAAGGGTGTGCGGCACCTGCATGAATGGTGCACCAAAATCCGGCCCCTCGCCTTGCTAGGGCGTGACTTCCTTTTGCAGTCTTTATTTTTGGTGACTTGAGCACTAAGTCTGCGAGATATGAAATCCTAAACCTAATCGGTTTAGATCGCTAACGCAACGCGAGGTCGGTTTGACTTCCCTATATATATGACCCATCGGCCTCCACTAGAAAACACATCTAAACGAGCTAGAATTTTGTCTCTTCTCGTTGCTGCGCCGCCACCGTAGCCTTCTCCATCCCGAGCACCAGCGTGCACCGGCGAACAGGAGAGCAGGTCTCTGAAACCCTTCGCCTCTGGGATCCTGCACCGGGAGAGGGCGAATAAGGTTTTTGGGAAGGGCTTCGCGCGACTGCTCAAGGTCTTCATCCTGGCGTGTCTTCCACCCAACTCCATCGCCTCATGGGCCAACCGCCTTCGTCGTCTCTAGTGGCCGCGGTTCGTCGTCGTCAATCGTGCAGCCTCAGTACGTAATATGAAATTCTTGCTATGCTGTTTATGCTGTGTAGTATGTTAGATCTATACATGCTAGTTCTGATGTTCATCATGATTTATTTTATACGGAATTTAATATTGAGTTTGCCTATATTCTCAGCAGAAAATAATTAGCTGGGTACCATGAAAACTGAAAAACTCCTAGAAGATGATGCCAAAACGAACTATTTCTCCAATGAATTAGTTCAAACTGATTAATACAATTTGGGGTTGACGATTAGGTTCTTCCTGGTGTCAGCGTCCATAATTCCATCTGGAGGGCGTACATGTACAGCTGCATGGATGCAATGCGAGAAACAGTTCACTGAACACTTGGGGATTTAGCAATAATCCAGTGACAACACATCAACATCGAGATTTGTTGTAGCCATCACAATGTAGGCTGTCTAGCCCAATACTCGCTTTAGTTTAGACTGGTTAGTTCTTAATTAGTCGTCGTCGGAGAAGGACACCATTTCCCTCGTTCACAGGTGTCCATCGATATACCCCAAACAGGTGATGACAAACAAAATCTCTTCCCGTCTTATATCTGGTCTCCTCCAAACTTGTAGGTTGTGGCCACATCAAGAAGCAGAAAGAAGACATAGAACAACAAAGCAACAATATTGTCTGGAACAATGTATGGCCAGTTGTGCTTGGCATTATTGCTCCAAAAAAGAAAGCACAAGAACGATCATAGGACTATCATTCGTTGTATCCTTAATACGACATAAACAGACTGCACGGCACTCATTGGTGTCTAAATTAAAGCATTCTTCGACGTCCTTTTTATAGCCAGTTGCCATATCTAATTGGCATATTGTGATGATGACCCTAGCAATCAACAAACCTAGTAATATAATTATTCATACTATGAGGGATTGGTTGCCGAATGTGGAGGCCTATGACTTATTAAGGGAAAAAATTGATGCTGCTTTATGATAGGCTATATGACTATACATTACTAAAACCACCCCATCACCGCTGGGTCCAAAACCCCCTTCCCCACCGGTTTGGAGTTGCGTTGGATTAGAGTCAGAGGTGTTGGGGGGTGTCATCACCGCTAGGTTCACGAACCGGCGGTGAAACTCCATCATCAACACCGGTTTGAGGTACGACCCGGCGGTGATGACTAGAGCCCTGTTTGGCAATGGCTCCAACTCCATCTTTTTCTATTCCACTCCAAAACTTCAGCTGGAGCATGCTTTAGGTGGAGTGGCAGCTGCCACCCCTATCACACAGGCAGGAGTGGGAGGGGACTCAGCAAGGGACGGGAGGGAGGCGGGAGCGGGGCTGGCAGGCAGCAGAGGGGTCGAGACGGGAGGGAGACAGGGCGGCACTGGCAGGCAGTGAAGGGGACTCGGGACGTGATTGAGGTGTGGGCGGTGCTAGCAGGCGGCGGGGGTGGCAGGCGGCGTCAGTAGTAAGAGGGGGCTCGGGATGGGAGGGAGGCTGGGAGAAGAAAGAAATGAATTTTTTTGTGTAATGGGTGGCATTTGTGGGTAATTAACCTAGAACTCCATATCTAGATCCATATTTGAAGGTTCTAGAGTTGCAGAGGTGCTCCAGACAAATGAACTACAGCTCTACTAGCTCCATGGAGTTGGGCTGCTGCACCAATTTTTGGAGTTGCTGTGTTTGGCTGGCTCCACTCAGCCTAGGCTGGAGTTTGGAGTTGGAGCCATGCCAAATAGGCCCTAGGTTTCACCATCGGTTTGAGCCACGACCCGGTGGTAATGACCAGGTAACGGGATTAAATACCACGGGTACACCAAAGCACGGCCATAAGGGGCCTAAGCGGGGATTAGCCGGTTGCCATCAGGCAGCCCGGCCCAACAGCGCACAACGCGCAACTAGCGTCAACCCATCGGCAGAGGAAGATGCCACGGCCCGGTAGTAGAAGGGCACGGGGCACGTGGCGCCCCCTACCCCCCAACCCACAATGTTGCCACGGGAGTCAGGAGAGCCGACCTGATCCCCGGAAGGAGCCTAGGAGCAAGATCTCCTAGGGAAGGCGTGAGGTAGCATTAACTCCCCTGGATTCGATAGGACGTGCATGCGTGCCCCTCCCCGGACAGCTGGGGTAGGGGTGCCGCCTATGGACCGGAGGACCGGCGGTGCACCCCCCGGTCAGCTGGGCCATCATGATGCCGCGACCAGCACGTACGCCGGTCGTGCCCCCTCTCTGTTAGCACGATGTGATGGTTCGTACCAGGTCGCCCCCCACCCCTGCCGTTAGGCATAGGGGAAGGCAGGCGTGCTGGGCTAGTGGGCCCTGCCATGTACCTGATGGCGACGGTAACAGAGGTGCCTAGGAGGTTGGACCGGCTGACCAGACGAGAGGCCTACCCCCAACGCATCACGAGGGGTGTGCCGCAAGGACAACGGCGCCATCCTCTATCACACGGATGGTGAACAGGACCAAGGACGTGTCAGGTGGCACCATGGACCGAGCGGTGTTGACGCTCGCTATGGACCAAAAATAAGAGTTAACTTGACCTAAAATAAGGAGGAATTTGCATTTCTTATACTCATGCTACTAATAAAAACACCTACATTCCACATGTCCTTGGACAAATTTATTTATGCAGGAATTTAGCTGAAAATAAAGGAGAAAGCACACCCTTTGATCCAAGGAGAAAAGCCTCAACCAATCACATGTCGCCAAACGGATATCACATGGATTGGAGGGCCCATAACCAAGGCAAACCGACTTAACTTCAGCCCTATCATCAACCAGAGGCGTGAGGGTCCACCAGACAGCGGCTCAACCAAAGATGAGGCCGGTTGGGGCCAGTCCCAGGTCGGCCAAACTCATGGTTCAGCCAAACCAGGATGAGCACCACGGTCTTATTTCGTCCATGTGGCACCTTCACATAACTCCTACATGTCGGTTCCAAGTGATCCTCAATGTATGGTCTTGTATCTTCTCTTTTATGTAATGACTTGAGTTTAATGATAAAATTTATTTTCTTATCTTAGCTTGTCTTTGGTTCATATGCTTATGGTTAGTATGTGATCCTTCTATAGTTCATTCTTGAATCATGTACCTTGCATGCTTAGACATGGTAAGACATTTAGGCCATGACAACGGTTTCATTCCCCTTAACTGGACACTCTAGAACTAAGGCTCGTGATAGAGACGGATGTCCTTGCACGAGGCTATAGGGGTACTCATTAATGCAGATGTGATGTCTGGTTTAAAGGTTACATTTGATTGTGGTCCTATCACATGGTTAGATGAGGTAGGCGGCAGGTGGTGACAGCCCTATCCGTCCAGCGTAACCCTCCCCGTTCGGAAAGTGGCGATAGGAGGTCCATAAAGTAGCCGAGTTGGCTGGTGGCTCCTCTGCCAGTCATGTGCGGTTCTCCCGGTAGTGCCTGGGAGCCAAGAGCCCGATCCTAAATATGTGTATGTGTATGTGTATACAAGTATGAGCTATGCTGCTTAGATAGGAATAACGTGCATATACCCTTGAATGCTCTCTTCTCTCTCTAATCCTAGTTCCTTATATTTAAGTGGATATATCTTGTGCCACACTACCTCTCAACTATATTATCAATTATCTCTGCTCAGAATTTGGATATTTAATCATGATATTCTCCTAAACGTAATAACTCTTTATACCACCGCTTTCCCTGCGAAAATATAAATACGACACCCGAGACTACTCACTGGTAAAATGCTACAACGGTATTCCGTGCGCTTGCGGATTTATCTATGACGTAAGAAATACCACAGACATTTCTGAGGTTGTTGCCCAGGATATAACAATCCTGTTAATGATGCTAAAAAACGCCAACAGGCGGGCGAGACTTGGCTTCGGGAAGCGGCGGGGCACGATCAGCAACGGGCGCCGAACGGGACATATGTAGGGTAGCCGACCCCCAGGGAAGACACCCCCTCTCTTACGCAATGTAGCCCAGCCCACCACGTATATAAGGCGGAGCTAGGCCTTCTCTCTAAAAGACAACTCTTCACACACACGCACCGCTTGCAAGTTTTCCGTTGTAAGCACCCAGCATTCTAACGTGAGGAACATGAAGAATACCACCCATACTGGACATAGAGCCTTTGCCCGAGCCAGTCTAAATTCTTGCCTTTGTTTATTAGCCATCGAGCCACGGAGAAGCGCGGCGCTAAATTTACTGGCCGGTGATCGAAACACCAACACCAGGTTTCACCGCCGGTTTGAGCAAAGAATCGACATTGATATACTTTTTAAGAACTCTATAAAAAATTTAAAACAATAGCAAAAAAATTATACCCGAGCAACCAGCGCATGATCAACAATCTCAACATCCAACATCCATAATTTTTACACAGAGGGCGCGTTTGGCAGCGCTAAAAAATGACTCCACAGACTCCGCTCAGCTCCTCGCTCCCGAGTACTCCCGCTCCAAACACTCCTGCTCCCCAAAATAACCTGTTTGGTGGCGCTCCAGTGAGGCTCCACCTCCAAGCAATGACAAAGTAGTCACGAATCGACCTCCAACAGAGCAAATCGACATCCAGTGGATGCAAATTGAGCTCCTATGGACGCGAATGGACCTCTGGCCGAGCTCCGGCGGGGTCGGCGGGGTCGCATGGCCGGCCGGCGGGCGAGCAGGCAAGCGCGGCCAGCAGGCATGTGGGAGGGAATCCGGGGAAACAGGTTTTTTCCGCTCCTCATTTTATGTGAAATCGGATGAATCGATCCTGGGAGATTCAGGTGGGAATTGGGCGACAAAGTTGCTAGCACTTCGGCGCTTCTTACATGGAGCGGGAGGAGCGCTACCAAACTCACCCATAATATGTGAAATGTGCATCACCAGTTATTCGAACCCACGACTTCATGCATCGTGTGACCTCTCCACACTACTGTGCTACACAGTCACTTGTGCCTAGTGATTGAATATTATTCATTTATACTAACTTTTCTAAATCATATATTGATGCAAAGATATTCTCAAATAATAATATTGTCAACTGCAAAGTCGAGTCTTACAACTTTTATGCTAATTTTTTTTCCATTTAAGGTCATTTTATTGGTCTAATAATTCATATTTGATATTTACTTATACAAATAATTTCAAATGAAAAAATGTCAACTACAAAGTCTTTGACCTAGTCGATTTTTATAATTTTGATATAAAGTTTATCTTCATCCGATTTCTTATGAAAAAGTTATAATTTTTTTCATGCGAATGGGTAGATTTTCAATTTAAAAAGAGGTGGGCTTTACTATTCGGTTATCACTGCTAGTTTGTATTATGAACTGGTAGTGATGGTCATTTGAACTTTCATCGCCGGTTCGTATCTCAAACTGCGGTTATATAGACTTTCACCGCCGGTTCGTATCTCAAACTGCGGTTATATAGACTTTCACCGCCGGTTCCAATGGTTAGTTTGGCCACTACACACGAACTGGAGGTGAAAGTCTATCACCGCCGGTTTGAATTCAACCGCCGGTGATGATGTATTGGGTGACCATATCTGTAGTAGTGATTTCTAAATAATTGTGTTTTTGATAAGAAGACTATAAATGATTGTGCTTTTCAATGATGCCAACTGGCTGAGTTACTAGAGATTACTGTAAAAGGAGGGAAAATGGGAGGATGTGATTAACAAAAGAATATGAAGCTTTGAATGAAGGTGCTCACAATGGAATTCTTCAATAACAATGTTTGGTGATGTAAGAGTAGAACTATTGATTGTTGGTATCTCAATATATTCTATTTTACTTAACCTTATATATATTTCATGTGTGAGCTGACGTAATAATGAACTAGGCGTTGTGTGCAAACTTCAGAGGCTGGAACACGTTTCTATTTTCTAAATAATTGTGTCCAGAAAGCTAGAATATATTTGTGATGTTTTATACTATATGTATGATAATATTCAATCTGGTTTGTGATACAAAAAGTAAAGAAGGTAAACTTTGGTGGAAGAAGTAACAAGGTAGCAGAATGTATGACTGATAATGATCATGTCGAAACAAGAGAGAAGATTCCTGGAATTTCTGTGAATCAAGATATTTAATTTCTTCCAAAAATACAGAATTGACAATAATACGCAACACGCATTAATTCAAATAATGATCATAACATAAAAGAAGAATAAAAGAATCATAACTCTTAGTTAATTAACAAATATGATTGCATGTTCCCTAGAACTGAGCTTGGATGCGGTCCACAATCATCTTGTTGACTTGGAATGCCTTGGCAAGGATATCATCTGTGATGGATGGCTTTGACCCGAATACAGCATTTGCCACGGTTATCACCCCTGGGTTTTGGCTGCTCAATGCTGCAAGTGCCACTGCATTTTTGGTTCCATAGTTGAATTGGAAATGGATCAACCCTTGAGGGAACACAAATACATCTCCTTTGTTAAGAACCTTTGTGAACAGTTTGTTGCCCGGGTTCGATGTGACAAAGCCTATGTAGAGGGAGCCCTCGAGCACGGTTAGGATCTCAGTTCCACGTGGATGTGTGTGAGGTGGATTCAGACCATATGGTGCGTAGTCGATGCGAGCAAGAGAGATGCCCATGGTGTTCAACCCGGCAATCTGAGCAACGTTGACCGGAGTGACAGCGGAGCCTTGCTTGTTAGTTGTGTTGCCAGCCAAGTGAAGGCCTGAGAAGAAGAAATCTGCAGCCACAACATCCTTTGCATCCTTGCATGGGAGCCCATTGACACGCACTGCATCAACAAAATCATAAGTTAGACACATGTTGTATGGTGGTTGGCAGCTACAAAACTCATAAGATGTATACAGGATACCTATGTATATAGAATTAAAGTGATAAATAAGGCATACCTTTAGACATCTTATCGACGACGCAGAAGTCCTGGAGAAGGCTTGGATCAGAGGCGGTGGCATGAAAGCATGTCAATAAAGACAAGAGGGCTGCCACAAGAAGGAAGGCGCGAAAGGCCATTTAGGTGGGTGTTCCACTTTACTCAATTCAAACTAAAGGAAATGAAGCTGCTGGGGTGCTTTGGTAACCTAGAAAGTATCGCTTATATGGCTGATTGCTTTGGTGCTTGTGATACCAAGCGTAGGAGAGGAGATTGGTATTTATAGGGAGATATCCAAGGTTGGCCTGCTTACGTCTGATGCCTGCAGGCAAGTTGATGACGTGCGGTTCAGCAGGAAAAAGTCTTCCGGGTATGTGCCATGCCGTGTTTCTTCTCGGCAGGTGCATTAGCCGCCTGCAGATATACTACAGAAAAAGGGCTGTCTCTGTGTTGGGTGGATTAAGCCATCAGTTTGACTAGGCCAGACGTACATAATATATGTGTCAAACTATTGATTCCCAGGTGGAAGTAGGCGCAGCTTGACGAGCTTTTCCTTGTGTTATGTACTAGTACTGTTCTTTTTCGTAAGTAGTACTACTTATTATCATTGATCACCGTAAGAACAAACTTATTCTAGTTTGGGCCACTATAAGCCCTTGATGTTTAGCAACTCTCAACAGATATATTAACTGTCTAAACTTTCTGCTAAGTAACTTGCCTTAGCTTTTTTTAAGTTTGTGGCTTTTGATTCTTTTGTCATGCTCATAGTGTGAAAGATTTGGCTGCAACCGAACGAGAGGGTGTTTAAGGCTAATGCAACGGCGGCCGCAAGTGTCATCATGGAGGTCATTGAGGAGGAACGATGCTGGATCATGGCAGGGATAGTCAATGTCCTTTTCATCATCCCCAATGGCTAGTTTTATATTGAGTCTAGTTGCAGTTCATTTTTCTTCTTTTTCACAATTCTGTAATTTTCCTTTTTGAGTCTGGTGTGTCGAGTGGGTGTCTGTAAAATTTCTGCTTCTTCTTAATAAAATGCTTGCCCAGCCAACTTTTTCCGTGGCTTTTCAAGAAAATTGGAACACTGAAGACTAGCTTGAGATGATTCTTTTACAATGCATCATGAACAACAAGAAAATCGTTTCCTTAGGAAGAGAAATAGAGATTGACCGATTTCTGGCTGAAAACGGCTGACATCTGTTAATTTTATATCTGAGCCGGCTAGCATGAACACAAGAACTCGTGTAGTCATCATGCAAAGGACATGGTGCTCTCCAACACAACATACCACAGATTATGTCATCGGTATATTTATTCTATTTTTATTTCTATTTAGTTTATGTTGATGTCATCAATTCCATGTTCTGACAGAGAATGCAACATGCATATGCATCAGATGCTATCCCTGCCAAGATTTTTCAAATGGAAAAATACTAGCAACATATGCCACATTCCAGGTCAATTATAAAGCATTCCTTGGTATATATGGTTACCACAAGGTGAAATTCCGTTTTTGTTCACTCAGTGCATCATTCTGTAATTTGTATTATATTTTCTTCAATGTAGTAATCTAATGTTTCTGTTAAGAAAGTACCTGTTGTACTATTTTATTTGATAGGGTGGTTAAGCTGGATTACTTCATGAGGTGATGAATCTGTCTGAAACGATTGCTTCAAATAACTGTGGCATAGGCCCTGCCTGTCCAACTCCAGAGACCCATATAAACATGTTCACCATTTACATGGTTTGTACTGTGGCATTTGGCATAAGCCTTAACAACTCGAAGAGCCTACATGTGGCATAGGCCTGAACAATTATTATAGCCTACATATGTCACTTTCGTGAAATAACAGCAATAAAACCAAATCAAGTCCGAATCAACCTAGTAAAATCTATATATTTAGAAGAGTCAAAATAACCTATAAATTGGAACAGAGGGAGTAGGAAGCGCCAAGAAAATGGTCTAACCACCCAGTATTTAACATTTCTTGTCCTCAACGGCCAAGGTAATATGTTCTCTTGGCTGCCCCAAGTAATATATAAATTGTGTCAACTACCAAGATAATATGTTTCCTTGGCAGGCTGGACCACCTTTCCGTAGCTGCTCACCACCAAGGAAATGAATATTACTGACAAGAAAAAAAAGGAATGCTTGTGACAATAAACAAAATCCAGGATTATATCCACTAATAGAATCAATAAACTCAACTGACACACAAAAAATTATATATACATTTTAGTATGGAGAATATATTGACATAAATATCATTTCCATAAGCCAGTGATGGATTCCAACCATGATATTGACTTAACATATCAACATATCATCTATCTATGCTTACATGAAGTCCATACAATAAAGCACAAGCACAAGTCACTAAGAGTTCCAAACTGGTAGGGATATATTCAAGTCGACGTGTACCAATAGCCTCAGAAGTGCCACCCTCCACCTTCAACTTGTGAGTTAGCACACCGATGACCAGTGCCCTACAATGTCCATGTACAAGATAAAAAGTTAGCAACCAATTGTCCCAGACCATCGATACGTGCAGAAGAGATAAAATCAAAGATACCGATACATAAAGAACGGATCGTGGGAAAGATTTTGACCATAACTTGTGGCAAGCATTGTGGGCACGCAAAGGAACATTGAGTGCGCCATGCAGTAGTGTTACCATAACCAGGGAAATCCTATAGTGATGCATTTTGATCCCCTAACAAATTTCAAATTTTCCAAGAAAATTATGGTATTATTAAATTTTTGAAACTATAAAGTGGCTAAGAAACCTAGAGTGTAAAGTGTACAAACATTTGAATTTCTCCATGCACATTGTCATGTGGTACTGAAAAGTAAACATGTACTTGCCTACATATTTTCGTGATTTAAAGATCATTTTAGAGCACATTTGGCTTGTCGGTTCCGGAAATGGCCGACAACTAAACCTACTCGAAGTGTATATCGCGCATCGTGATCAGATGTGGCCTAGCACACAATGACTCAAGATTTATACTGGTTCAGCCAATCGTGCCCTAGTCTAGTCGGGATCAGTCGGTTGTATTGCTTGAGCTCAGGTGCTCATGAGAGTTTGGAAAGTTACAAGCTTGTGAGTGGATGATGTGGTATGATCGATATCTATCAAGATTGTTTTTCCTAGGCGGATGACCCTCCCTTTTATAGTCCAAAGGGGTCTCCATTACAGGGGAACCAAAGGTAGAAAGAGTGAGGTAGAAAGAGAGAGTGCTCCTTGCTTCGCCGGTCGGGGTCCCCAGCCCTATCAGTCGGGACATTCAGATGACCACCGTCCAAGTTCTGAGTCATAGGGTGGCCGTCTTATCTTGTCCCTATGCATCATGCTCTGTCGGTCGGGGGGGCAAGTCGTGCGATGATAAGTATGGTACGGTAGTCACACTCCATCCCTGGCGCTACGCCCCGTCACTCCATTGTGATGGAGGTATACCCGCCACTTCGTGATGATGTTGCGTCCCTTCTCTTCGTGAGGATGGGCAGGTGAAATAGTATCCCCTGCAGTGGCGGTAAGAGGGACTGTAACCCCCGTGGGGGGTGTAGTTGGCCATGTACGACAGTTGACTCTGGAGCGTCCGTCCTTATCCTCAGCACCTGCCCCTGGGACGGTCAATGTGCGAGGTCCGGCCTGCCCCTGACCTCATTAGTCGGGGAAAGCGAAACGTGCCTGACTCATGCTTGGCGGGGTTCGACCGGTATATTAGGCTAGGACCGTAGTACGGATCTAGACCTTGGTCGTCGCCTGGCCGAGGCTCCAGCCGACCAGCCGGCGGGTCGGGACCGTAGGCCTGGACGGCCTGGAGAAGTAACGGCCTAGGAGGGTGCCTATTTGATCCACGCGTGGTCCTAGGCCATTCTTAGTGCGAGCAGAAAGTGGACCCGCTGGGGATCCCGGGTCCCCAGACCCGTCAGAGGCCCCTGAGTGGCTTTGCGATTTGTTTAATCGTGAAGGCGCTATTCTCACCGCGCCATGCTTTTGCTCAAAGTGAGAGGTTGCATCGCTCTGCCTCAGCCGTAGAGAGACACCACGTAGGAGAGGCTCCCCCTTGTGATCACGAGTCAATCGGGGTTGCCTTAGTCTGACCGTGCAATAAGTGTGCCGTAGTAGGACCAGCCGCCTGCTTTTTGGTGCAGACCATTGAGGCCTACCCGATCCGTCGCGTCGGCCTAGCACAGAGGAGCTCCTCCTTGTTTCCCCTGTGAGGATTTTCCATTCTTTTGAGGCGGAGCCGCGCTCCACGCGGGGAAGCTAGCTTACGGGACAGGGGGGTGCCCGGACGGCTATAAATGGAGGCCCCCGGGACCCCGTTTTTGAACTCATCCAAAACCTGAGTTGTGGGCGAGCCTGATTTTGTATAATGGAGCTGCTTCCAGCTCATGTGCATCCACCTGATGGAGATGGTGGTTCCTCCAGCATCTGGTGCTAGAAGAACGCTAGCGAGTGTCAAAGGATAGCATGCGGGAGACACCGTCCGCCCGGGCTTCTCCCAAGCTTGGTCCTCCGAGCGCTTGGCTTGGACAATCAAGGGGAGCGAGTGCGCAGGCAGGGCACTGTCTCCGTCGGGCAGTTGGCGTGGCTTCCCCATGCGCCTTGGGCGACCACGGGGGAGGCGCCAGCTCCCGGCAGAGGAACTCCTCGTCCCTTCCTGGTGCGGGGCATGCCTGTGGGAGCTGCCCGGGAGATAGAGCTCCTCGCTGTCACCTAAGATGGCGAGGGAGTTCAGTTGGCGGTGGCAACAAATGGACTGCTCGTCTGCGTTCTCTGCCAAGGTGCCCTTGAGGAAGGCGGTGCAAGAGGAAGGCTTGCGAGGAAGATGCTCCTCCCAGTCTTCCCGCACTTGTAGCAGCCCTCCTCAAGGCTTCCAACGTTACCACCCCTGTGGTGGTAACAAGTTTTTGTACTTTGTAGTGGCCATGGGCTGACTGTACTTTGTAACACTTACTTGCGAGGAATAAAGCGCGTTTATTTTGGAGCAGTTTGTGTCTGTTGCGCCCGACTATGAGTCTGATCGTGGGCTAGAAGTTTGTTGTTCTATCTGAGTAGGAACACGGTACTCCAACTCGCCATGGCCTTTGCTATAAAGGAAAGCGGTCGGGTCGGGGGGCACCTATGCATGCACGCATAGAGGTGACCTCGTCCGTGGTCTCTTCGGTCGGAGGGGCTGAGCCGGTGTCACTTGCCTCGATGGCTCTAGTAACGAGCTCGTTGAGCTCCCAACGGGTGTGCCGAGGCAAAATTTTGGGCATTCGAATGGAATCTGGGTCCGTCGTTCATGACGGGGTCGACATAGCTTGTAGGTGGCATTCCACTATTCCGTGACCCGCCTCTTAGCAGAAGCCCGAGTCATCCGACTGACTCAGGTGGCCCGATTGCCTCTCCTCGATGGAGATTCTGTGGGCATGGCTCGATGTCCGGATCGGATGAGAAGGTCGAGATGACCCGAGTCGCTGCTGGAGCACGTCGGGCGAGGGCCACTGGGGCTCATCTGCATTTTCTCCCCTAGCTCTATTTGACTTGATGCGGCCTCGAGTCCTCCATAGACTGGCCTTCGAACCTCGGTCGGTCGGGTTCCTGAGTCGGGACCCATCAGCGTGCTTTCTGCGCCTTTTTGGTTTTAGGGTAATTTGAAAATTGAGCAATTACATGCGAATATTGAATGAGGACGTGGCCTGTTGAAGCTTACCCGCAAAGTTGGAGCACCGGTGCAGTTTTTCCAGGATGCGCGCTGGAGGTGATCCCGCCACGTCACATCAAGCAATGGGACACTTCGTCCGCCACGATTTCTGAGATCGGCAGGAGTAACTGCGCCTACCGTCGTTCCCTATTTTGATTTAATTTGAATTGGAGGGGGGAGAATTCGTACCTTTTCCTCTCCCGGTGGAGGTCGAGGGGTCGTGCACTGCGTGGCGCCAGGGACTCATTATAAGGCTCCACCATCCCAGCCAAACGCTCTCACCAATGAAAGTTAGCTTTTCCATTCGGAAGAGAGGGAGAGTTTCTCTTGTTTTCCTTGCCCTTTTTGCGAGATGGGAGGGGAGAAGCAACCGGCGGATGAGGGCTTCAGTGCCTCCCGGTGTTCACGGGGGCACGCCCCATGAGGAAGGAGAGCTAGACATAGGGCCCCTTACTTTGGGAAGGCACGCGTGGGGGTCCTTGAAAAGGCACTGCGGGGGCGTGTCGTGGAGGATGGCCTCGACGGGGTGCGTCTTTTCGGCACCATACACTACTGCCACGTCATCCCGTTGGCTGTTAGGATGACCAAGATGTGGGAGTATACCGGCATCACGGATCTCTACCGGGTGTCGACGGCGGCGGTGACCGACGATGAGGTGTGGTCGTGGCTTGATGTGGTGCTGAAGGTGGGGAATCAGCGGACCGTCGGTGTGGCAGAACCACTTGAATTATTCCGGCTCAAGTGCGCTAATGATCACTATGCAGCTCTTATTATCTCAACGCACTTCAAACGGAACAACCCATTGGTCTGTCAGGTCTCCGCCCGATACAACCACGGTTCAACAGGATCGAAGCAGGCTTACCTCGCACGAAGGCGAGTTTACAATCGTAGAACAACTCATCAACTTTTAATTTACAGATATCCAAACATTATTACAAACCAGGTTCAAACTCAAATAAACTTATACAAACTGTGTTTAAACTGACAAGCAGAACAGCTTGTCCAAACTCACAGTGGAAAGAAAAGATTAAGCGACTACACACGTCGCGAAGATGGACACCAAGCTCAGCCCAAGGCCTGGGGTCACTCAGGAGGGTCACTGCCAGCCGGGGACGGGTCCCATTACATGGACCAGCCAAAAGGTACAGAAGTTGGCCATGCAGGGTTGTCCATGGAATTCTCGAAAGTTATACCTGAAACAGACACTAGCAAGGCTGAGCATTCTAGTACTCAGCAAGTCTTACCCGAGTGTGGGTATACTTTAGCCCGTAACTAGACTCATGAAGGCATTACAAAGGTTCTGGGTTTATTTTCAGCTGAAAAGCAACTAAGACTATAACCTACTTTCAAGTTTTAGCTTTCAGATTCTAGCTTGATTTACCATTCTAGGTAAGCACCTATACTAAACAAGCAAGATAGAGCTTATCATCCATCATGATTATTCCATCAACAATTACACTTTTTACTCAATGTGGTAAAAGGGATAAGCAGTCTCAATCTTCGTGAGAAGCGGACGATTCTGAATCGAATTTAACCTTGCAAGGTAAACCAAACACACACGCTTGGAACATCCACATGTTGTTCCGAAGCAACCGTTTGCCTTTCATTCCGGATCGTGGGCAGGCCACAACAAGCGACTTGCAGGACCGTACGCACACCAATTGTGCAGGACATACATCTGTAGTACGACTACAAAACCCGTATTCCTGTCTGCCACGCAGAACGTACTCCCATGAGTCGGTGCGTGAGAAAAACCAAATTAATCGAGTGGTGGGAGGTATGCCCACTTGCCGGGCCGATTGGTTACTAGGCTTACCGCTTACCATATTTCGCGGTATGTGGTTAGTACTTTCAAACGCTTAGCCACCATTACCACATGCTGCGACCTTAATCACTTTTAACAAAACAGACAGGGTAAACCTTCAGGTCATGATATAACACACGACCCTGTCCATCATCCTTATAGTGGTTGCAGAATTGTAAATAAGCAACTCCTATATCGTGCGAGTGACAGGAAATCACTCGACTTTTACCGGTCCTATTTAGCAGAGCATCTAAATGATAAGGACTCGGGTACAATACATTGGATTCCTAAGATCGTATGCAACTAGGGTTTCATTTCAACTCATAGACGTAATGCAAGATATATAATATAATAATGGAATTGTAATACATTGAATTACTGGGGTATGTATCGGGTCTTGCCTTCTTGAGTGGGGTTGGGGGCAGGAGTGTCAGAGGCTTCCGAACTTTGGTTCGGGGCTTCAGTTAGTTCCTCGACGGCTTGTGTTGGGTCTTCAGAAAACCCTTGGTCTTGTCCTAAGACCAACTCGTAATCTCCGTCGTCAAGCGTTGTTGATTCTATATGACATGCAACAATATAAATGAGACGATATTTATATTTAAGATCTTATGTTACAACAAAGTTGCAAACCAATCAAGTCAACACACAAGAGTTCATGAAATAAAAAGGGTTTAGGTTTGAATTACCATTTATAATGGAGTTATGAGGATATCACTGAATTTATTGCAAACAGGAACTAGAACATTTGAATTTGAATTTGAATTCCAAATTTAAATTCAAACTTTAAGTAAAAAGGATCATAAAGTTTTGGAAATTTAATTATACACTAATCGTTAACACATTAGAGGATGATACAAAGATCTTAACTAATTAGGTTTAAAGAACATGCTTAGCTAACATTTCAAATTTGAATTACCTAAATTCAAAAGAATTTAAGTTACAACACAGTGTTAGGTTTGAAATTTTAACACAAGGTTACAAATAGCTTATAGAAATTACATGCTAAAATTCATGAGAAGCAAAGTTAAAATGTAGAAGTTATGTACCAAACACCTTTTAACCTTAGATTTAAAATAGATGCAAAAGTATTTAGTTTCATATCAAATTTCATAAACAAAAGTTGAAGGGTTTGAAATCTAGTTCCCAACAAAACTAATTTTGCAATTTTTGGATTTTTCTATAGTTCCCTATGAATTTTACAAGACAGCAACATCAATCACATAAAATAACAACACATAAAGGGGGGGTCTCGGTATTTTTGCGCTGGGGCCCCTGGAATAAGATTTCGATTAGCACAAAAGCCCCTGCCAGGCCCCGACGTGTTCTCACCGGCAGCGAGGTCGCCAGTGGGGAAGGGCTGGCCTAGCATGATCTACGGAACCCGAGGGATAGTTTGGGAGGGATGATGCTCGACGAGCAACAGTAGAACATGGCCGGCGACGGAGAGGTGCGGCGGCCGTGGCGGCGCATCGCCGTTCCCGGTGAAGGGCCGACGAACATGGAGGTCTAACACACGCATGAGCACTAGTGGGAGGTGGGGAGGCGTGCTGAGTACCTGGATGAGCCGGAGATCAAGTGGAGGGAGCTACCGACGGTGAGATCGAGCTCGGGCGGCTCCGGCGAGAGGCGGCTCGGGGTGGGCGCGATTCCGGCGAGGGGGTGGCCGGGGTTGGACTAGATCAAGCTGGGGAACAAGGGGAGGAGGTGAGGAAGCACTAGGCTAGTGGAATTTGGGCGGGGTGGTGCTGTTGAGGAGAATTCCGGCGGGAATGGTGCGGCGGCGGTTCGGTGCTTGCGGTCGCAGGGAAGGAGAAAGGGGAAGAAACAACAGAGAGAAGGAGCTCAGCTTGGTCTTATAGGGCAAGCACGACTTCACTGATGGAAGGGAGAGGGAGAGGAGGAGAGAGTGGTCACGGGCTGAGCCCACGACGGCGGGCGGGGTCGGCGTGCCTCGGTGCGTGGCAGCCGCTCGGCTCCGGCAGCCCGACGTGGCACGGCGAGGGGAGGACAGCGGAGATGACATGGGCGGTGGAAAGAGCGACAAGACAACGCGCAGGTGAGGGGAGCAGAGCTGCAGGTGCTCGGGGGCGGCCGGCGGTAGAAGACACGCGCGCATGGCAGAGGAACAAGGGAGCTCGGGGACTCGAGGAGGAAGACAGAGGACCCAGTTGTAAAAAGCAGAAAACTCAGGGGCCTTACTGTAAAGCATAGACAACTTTCACACCAAAGCTCAAATGGAGATGGACCCAAAGGCAAAAGTGTGTAGTTTTTCAAAATGCACAACTTTGCTTTAAGGTTCATCCACTGAAGAGCTAAGGTTTTGCAATCAAATTGAAGTTTAACAAGATCTCTAAACTTTGCATAAATCCTAATTTAAAAATTACACCACATTTATATCCAAAAGGTAGTTTCACCTATTTTTGCGTTTTAAACATAAGTTTTTAACTTTTACAAAACAACCCTCATACTTTCAAAATCTACCCTCCATGCTCACCCATTTAGCACAAAAGGACCCTGATTTAAATTCAATTATACAAACAATCACTTTTGCTTAGCATTAGCATTTTTAAACACACTTTTGCTACATTTTGTACATAACAACACACTAAGGATCTAGAGTGTGACCATACTATTTACCTAAGTATCACAGCCTTGCCCCCTAAAAAGAATCTCGTCCCGAGATTCCGGATCAGAAGAAATTGAATGATCAATGTCGGAGATTGGCTTGGAAGAAGTCCGGGAAATTATGCTGAAGATAAGACTCAGTTTCCCATGTTGCTTCTTCTTCTGTGTGATGGTTCCACTGAATCTTGTACATCCTAATGGTTTCCCTTCTAGTGCTCCTTTCTTTGGTATCTAGCACTCTGATTGGATGTTCTGTATAGGTTAGGTCGGCTTCGATTTCGATAGTCTGAGGATCGATAACTTCAGTAGGAACCTTGGCACATTTCCGAAGTTGAGATACATGAAAGATGTTATGGATGGCCGCTAGTTGAGAAGGAAGTTGAAGACGATAAGCTACGGGTCCACAGATTTCAAGGATTTCAAAGGGTCCGATGTATCGAGGAGCAAGTTTTCCTTTTACGCCGAACCTTTGAATGCCTCGGGTAGGAGATACTCGAAGATATACAAAATCTCTGATTTAAAATTGCAAGGGTCTTCTTCGTATATCCGCGTAGCTTTTCGGTCGAGATTGTGCTGTCTTCAGATTCGCCTGTATAATCCTTTCTTTCTCTTCTGCCTCATTGACAAGGTCTGGTCCAAAAATCTTACGCTCGCCGGTTTGTGACCAACTTAAAGGAGTTCTACAACGAGACCGTACAACGCTAAGAATGGTGCCATTTTGAGACTGGTCTGATAACTATTGTTGTACGAGAATTCTGCCAACGACAAGCATTTATCCCACTTCTTGTCGTATTGGAGGACACAGGCTCTGAGCATATCTTCCAAGATCTGATTTACTCTTTCAATCTGTCCATCTGTCTGAGGATGATACACCGAGCTTCGAATTAACTTAGTTCCAAGAGCATCTTGAAGTTGCTCCCACAACCGAGAGACGAATTGTGCTCCACGATCGGAAATGATTGTTTTGGGTACTCCGTGAAGATGAATAATTTGATCCAAATAGATCTCGGCATACTTTTTAGCAACATACGTAGTATGCAAGGGAATGAAATGTGCAGTTTTGGTTAATCGATCCACGATTACCCAAATAGAGTCATGTCTCACATAAGTATGAGGTAGACCAACAATAAAATCCAAACTGATATCCTCCCATTTCCAAGAGGGAATGGTCAGAGGTTGAAGGATACTAGCAGTCTTTAGATGACTAGCTTTGACTCTTTGGCAGATATCACATTCTGAGACATACTTGGCAATTTCTCGCCTCATACGAGTCCACCAAAAGTTTTGTTTCAGATCTTGGTACATCTTCGTACTGCTAGGGTGTATAGAAAATTTGGATAGGTGGGCTTCGTCCATTATCTATTTACGGAGTTTATGGTCCTTGGGGACAACAAGTCGTTCGTTGAACCACAAAACTCCTTCGGGATCCACTTGGAAACATTTATACTTTTTATCTCCTTGTGTTATCCTTTGCTTAATGATTCCAACTCCCTTACTGCGCTGCTGAGCTAGAACAATGCCATCCCTAAGCATGGCTTCAACCGAGAGATGGTTTAGGTCACCTTGGGGAACGATTTCTAGATTAAACTTTCTCATTTCCCAACAAAGAGTCTCGTTGAAAGCTTTAACAGATAAGCAAGAACAATGTGCTTTGCGACTAAGCACATCTGCAACGACATTGGCCTTGCCTGGATGATAATGTACTTCTAGATCATAATCCTTGATCAGTTCTAGCCAGCGTCTTTGCCTCATATTTAAATCTGCTTGTGTAAAGATATATTTGAGGCTTTTGTGGTCGGTATATATATGACACTTTGCACCCATTAGATGATGTCTCCAAATTTTTAAGGCATGGATGACAGCTGCTAGTTCAAGGTCATGAGTAGGATAGTTTTGTTCATGAACTCTGAGTGCCCGTGATGCATATGCAATCACTCGGTGGTCTTGCATAAGTACACAACCAAGCCCAGTTCCTGATGCATCACAATAGATGTCGAAGGGTTTTGATATATCTGGTTGAGCCAAGACTGGAGCAGTAGTAAGATGATCTCTGAGAACGTGGAACGCATCATCGCATTTTGGATCCCAAGAGAATTTAACACCTTTCTTCAGTAGTTCGGTCATAGGTTTGGCTATTCTGGAGAAATCCGGGATGAACCGACGATAATAGCCTGCTAGACCAAGAAAACTACGGATCTGATGGACTGAGGTTGGAGGTTTCCAATCCATCACTTCTTGTACCTTGCTGGGGTCAACGGATATACCATTGCCAGAAATGGTATGACCCAGAAATTTTACTGTATCCAACCAAAACTCGCATTTAGAGAATTTGGCGTACAGATGGTGGTCTCTTAATCGCTGGAGGATGACATGAAGATGTTGGGCATGATCTGTCGGGTTCTTGGAGTAGATCAAGATGTCATCAATGAAGACTACAACAAATTTGTCGAGTTCTCGCATGAAGACAGAATTCATGAGGTACATGAAATAGGCTGGAGCATTAGTGAGACCAAACGACATGACTAGATATTCGTATAGACCATATCGAGTGGAGAAAGCTGTTTTTGGAATATCACTGGGTCGGATCTTTATTTGATGATAGCCGGAACGAAGATCAATCTTAGAGAATATCTTAGCTCCGGCTAGCTGATCGAAAAGAATGTCAATGCGGGGTAAGGGGTACTTATTTTTGATAGTTACTGCATTGAGAGGACGGTAGTCAACACACAGCCTTAAGCTATTATCTTTCTTTTTCACAAACAGTGCTAGACAACCCCATGGTGATGCACTTGGACGGATGAAACCTTTGTCTAAGAGATCTTGGAGTTGGATTTTCAACTCAGCCAACTCGTTAGGAGGCATGCGATAGGATTTCTTAGAGATAGGGGCTGTACCAGGTTGGAGTTCTATGATGAACTCGATATCTCTATCTGGGGGCATTCCAGGTAAATCTTCTGGAAAGACATCTGGATATTCACAGACGATTGGAATATCCTTTAGTTTGATCCCGGTGACAGCATAGGTACAGGAATTGGTGCGCTCCTGTTGTGGGAGATACAGGACAGTAGGTTCATGTTCAGGAAAATTTATTTCCACTGTTCGGGAGGAAATATCTAAAGATATATGATTTTGGGTCATCCAATTCACACCTAAGAGAACATCCACTCCCTTTAGGTCCATCACTAATAGATCTATTTTGATTAGGTGACTACCCAGCTGAATGGGTACCATTCTACAGATTTGATTGGATAAAATCTTACCACCAGGAGTTATAATTCTATAAGCTTCATTTATAGAATAAATATCCAAGCCTACTTTAGTCCCACAATCCTTACTGATGAAACTATGGGTGGCACCAGAATAAAAAAGAACAATAACGGGGTGATAGTTGATAGAAAATGTACCCATCATTATCGGTGTCCCCTCGGGAAGTTCGGAGAGTGTGGTGAGATTCACCCTCCCTTGACGGACCTGCACCACTTGCCTCTTGCCCTTACCCTTGTTGATCGGATTAGATGTCTGCCCTTGGAAGATTTCCTAGGTTGAGGGCAGTCCTTGATGAAGTGGGATGGGCTTCCGCAATTGAAACAACGATAGTTGCTGTTTTCTAGAGTGGCTGGCGGAAAGCTCGGCCGCGGACCTTGTCGTGGTTGCTGTTGAATTTGTGGTGGCGGTGGTCGGTTGAATTGTGCCTGTTGGGGAGGTCGGGCTACCCATCTTCTAGGCAAATTGCCTCGAGGCGGGGCTCGAGGGGCGTTACTCGAAACCAACCGATACCTGGACGGTTGCGCAGTTGCAGGTCCTGTGGGTATCTTCCGTTTCTTTTCTGCTCTGTGGGCTGAGATACAATCTTCCTGAGTAATGGCCATGTTGACTAGTTCATTGAAGTTATCGGCCTTCGCCAAATTCAGCCATTCTTTAAGTTTGGTGTTCAGGCCTCGGCGAAAGCGATCACGTTTGCGGGCATCAGTGTCCGCATGAGATCCCACATACTGGCACAAGTGATTGAAAACTTGTGCATACTGCGTAACGGTGTGGGTACCTTGGGTCAAATTCAAAAATTCATTGAGCTTTCGCTCAATGAGTCCTTCCGGTATGTGATGTGCTCGAAACGCAGTCCGAAACTCGTCCCAGGTGACGACATGATCGGCAGGTTGCATAGCATGAAACTGATCCCACCATAAACGGGCAGTGCCTCGGAGTTGCTGGGCTGCAAAGAGCACCTTATTCTCATCTAAACATGGAGCTGATAATAAGGCGAACTTGGACTCGATGGTGTGAAGCCAGGCGTCTGCGTCGAGAGGTTCATCTGCCTTATGGAACAGTGGAGGCTGAGTACTAAGGAAATCTTGATAACTGGCTGATGGAGGTTCGTCTCGGCCTCAGTGTTGCTGATGAAAGTGAACCATCTGAGCTTGTACCAGTTGATTAAGAAGCTCTGTTTGCTGGGCCATAACCTCAGCCAGATTTGGAGGTGGCGGTGGCGGTTGCTGGGAACCACTGGGCCGATCTGCCCGGAATCCTTCCTTGTTCCGCGAGTAGCTCCAACCATCTGAAATAAAGGAGACATCCATTACCAACCATATTCTTACTCCAATTTCAGATAATATGCAATTACTAATGGAAATGTAATTCATATATGCCATTCCTTCCACTCAGAACAGATGCAAGGACATTGAGCAGGATAACAAAACACAAGATTTAGATTGCTATATAAACACTAGTGATCCTTACATCTTACATCAACACACTCAAACCACTACCAACCTTTGCCTAAAAGCACATGCCACATATACAACAAGTGGCTCTACATCTAGATAGACTACACACTGCCTATGTCACATCTTTTTACACTAGTTACAACTAAACTATCACTCACTCAACCACAAATAAAAGTCATCAAAGTTGCCTACTGATGACTGACTACCCGAGGAAGAATGATGGGGACTGATGATAGGATCTCCGTGCTCAGAATCAATCTCGGAGACTCCCTCAATTTCCTCAGGGTCTTCTTCTTCTGCTTCAGGTGCCGGTACTGCAGGAGGTACAGGCTGCTGTTGAAGCTCATTTATGTGTGCATTAGCATCATCAACTTCAAGGATGAGATCATGAATCTGCTCTTGAAGAAATTCAATGATTTTGTTGCGTTGAGTGATCGTCGCATCACTTTCATTGATTTGATCTTCCCTGTGATGAATAGTCTCATTTTGGGTAGCTATGATTCCATCTTTCTCAATCACCAAAGCTCGAAGTTGATCTACTTGGGTGATATGTCTATTAGCTTCCCTATAGAGACTTCGCGCAGCATTAACCAATTGGCCCATCTCACGACGCAATAACGATTGGTAATGATACTGCACATTCATAAAGCGCATCGTCCCTCGAAGTGCTTCTTCCGGTGAACCTTCCAATCTGTGACTCTCAGGAATTACCTTGAGATTCCACTCTGACTCATTAGGATCTGTTGTAGCAAATAAACCAATGGGTTGGCCTGCGACTTCCCCAGGATGTTGATTACAGAAGGCATAAATAGCTTCTAGTGCTTCCCCTTCAATGGTATCCACAATCCAATAACCCATCACTTCAATTTCAATGGGTTGCCATTGAGAACGATGAGGGTGTTGAGGAATAGTCATTCTAACTCGGGCTCGATAAACACCCTCTTCCTGATATTCCATTGCATCATACTGTGGAGGGTCGGTATAGCCAAACGACCTTAGGGATTCCCAAAGCAAACGAGGAAAACCCTCCCAATGCCCTGCCGGATCCCAAAAGATGTTAGGAGGGGCTGCCATCTGCAATAGAAATGCAAATGGTGAGACTTTTTACCTTGCTGAGAAAGTACAAGATAAATAGAATGGGATAATCAATTCTGATAATAGCAGGGACTGAAAATCAGATGGAAGCCTAAGATACTTTAAGATACCCAACTTAAAACTACCATTAGAACTCTATCAGCCCATTCCCAAAGACAAACACATACCATTCATCCTTAGCAGTATTAAACTTACATTACATTCTTTTGGTTACTTAACAAATTATGAATGCACGTACTATTCGTCCTCACAACCAAAACAATTGCCGAATATGTTCGGACTTACATGGTTAACTCCGGTGGCGTACCCATACGTCTCTCACTATATAACTAATCGATAAATCCTATTCGTTCTAACCTCTTAATCGTGGTTAGTATACCTGCAGAAGAACACATATATATGTATATCATGAACCTTTCATGGCAGCACAACATGAAAGCGTCCCCAAACAGTACTATCCAGTATAGAAACAGCATCTGTACAATTACCGCCGTACAGACAACGTTAGCATACGTTATCGAAACAACGTATTCATGGGGGTACCGCAAAATGCGGGGGTATGAACAGCGATCGCCATACCCTACGCCGAACCATATACTCCCAATATGATCAACCTAAGTTGATATATTGGCAGCATCTCAAGTAAGCCACTGCTTGAGAAACAGCGTTCGGTTCGCATCACCGACGGGAAGGCTAACTCCCCAGTTAGCTGAGGATCCTTACCTTCTTACCTCACGATTGTAGATGTCGTAACAAAATGTAAAGTTGAATTGTACATGAATTTAAATTTTGACAGAAAGTAGTGCTGCAAGTCAGAATTATCCATATATAGATACTACTAGCCACCTGATATTTCCCATATAAGTCCCTAGGGCTTTACGTGCTAGGCATTAACCTTAACGGATCCAACGTACTTTGTAAACTCATTTGTTGATCAATTTTATCCTGAAAACACTTTTTAAGAGATTCTCCAGATGTAAAATTAAACCTACAGCTCTGGTACCAGCTGTGGCAGAACCGCTTGAATTATTCCGGCTCAAGTGCGCTAATGATCACTATGCAGCTGTTATTATCTCAACGCATTTCAAATGGAACAACCCATTGGTCTATCGGATCTCCGCCCGATACAACCACGGTTCAACAGGATCGAAGCAGGCTTACCTCGCACGAAGGCGAGTTTACAATCGTAGAATAGCTCATCAACTTTTAATTTATAGATATCCAAACATTATTACAAACCAGGTTCAAACTCAAATAAACTTATACAAACTATGTTTAAACTGACAAGCAGAACAGCTTGTCCAAACTCACAGCGGAAAGAAAAGATTACGCGACTACACACGTCGCGAAGATGGACACCAAGCTCAGCCCAAGGCCTGGGGTCACTCAGGAGGGTCACTGCCAACCGGGGACGGGTCCCATTACATGGACCAGCCAAAAGGTACAGAAGTTGGCCATGCAGGGTTGTCCATGGAATTCTCGAAAGTTATACCTGAAATAGACACTAGCAAGGCTGAGCATTCTAGTACTCAGCAAGTCTTACCCGAGTGTGGGTATACTTTAGCCCGTAACTAGACTCATGAAGGCATTACAAAGGTTCTGGGTTTATTTTCAGCTGAAAAGCAACTAAGACTATAACCTACTTTCAAGTTTTAGCTTTCAGATTCTAGCTTGATTTACCATTCTAGGTAAGCACCTATACTAAACAAGCAAGATAGAGCTTATCATCCATCATGATTATTCCATCAATAATTACACTTTTTACTCAATGTGGTAAAAGGGATAAGCAGTCTCAATCTTCGTGAGAAGCGGACGATTCTGAATCGAATTTAACCTTGCAAGGTAAACCTAACACACACGCTTGGAACATCCACAGGTTGTTCCGAAGCAACCGTTTGCCTTTCATACCGGATCGTGGGCAGGCCACCACAAGCGACTTGCAGGACTGTACGCACACCAATTGTGCAGGACATACGTTTGTAGCACGACTACAAAAACCCGTATTCCTGTCTGCCATGCAGAACGTACTCCCACAGGTCGGTGCGTGAGAAAAACCAAATTAATCGAGTGGTGGGAGGTATGCCCACTTGCCGGGCCGATTGGTTACTAGGCTTACCGCTTACCATATTTCACGGTATGTGGTTAGTACTTTCAAACGCTTAGCCACCACTACCACATGCTGCGACCTTAATCACTTTTAACAAAACAGACAGGGTAAACCTTCAGGTCATGATATAACACACGACCCTGTCCATCATCGTTATAGTGGAGTTTAGGTTTGAATTACCATTTATAATGGAGTTATGAGGATATCACTGAATTTATTGCAAACAGGAACTAGAACATTTGAATTTGAATTTGAATTCCAAATTTAAATTCAAACTTTAAGTAAAAAGGATCATAAAGTTTTGGAAATTTAATTATACACTAATCATTAACACATTAGAGGATGATACAAAGATCTTAACTAATTAGGTTTAAAGAACATGCTTAGCTAACATTTCAAATTTGAATTACCTAAATTCAAAAGAAGTTAAGTTACAACACAGTGTTAGGTTTGAAATTTTAACACAAGGTTACATATAGCTTATATAAATTACATGCTAAAATTCATGAGAAGCAAAGTTAAAATGTAGAAGTTATGTACCAAACACCTTTTAACCTTAGATTTAAAATAGATGCAAAAGTATTTAGTTTCATATCAAATTTCATAAACAAAAGTTGAAGGGTTTGAAATCTAGTTCCCAACAAAACTAATTTTGCAATTTTTGGATTTTTCTATAGTTCCCTATGAATTTTACAAGACAGCAACATCAATCACATAAAATAACAACACATAAAGGGGGGGTCTCGGTATTTTTGCGCTGGGGCCCCTGGAATAAGATTTTGATTAGCACAAAAGCCCCTGCCAGGCCCCGACGCGTTCTCACCGGCAGCGAGGTCGCCGGTGGGGAAGGGCTGGCCTAGCATGATCTACGGAACCCGAGGGATAGTTTGGGAGGGATGATGCTCGACGAGCAACAGTAGAACATGGCCGGCGACGGAGAGGTGCGGCGGCCGTGGCGGCGCATCGCCGTTCCCGGTGAAGGGCCGACGAACATGGAGGTCTAACACACGCATGAGCACTAGTGGGAGGTGGGGAGGCGTGCTGAGTACCTGGATGAGCCGGAGATCAAGTGGAGGGAGCTACCGACGGTGAGATCGAGCTCGGGTGGCTCCGGCGAGAGGCGGCTCGGGGTGGGTGCGATTCCGGCGAGGGGGTGACCGGGGCTGGACTAGATCAAGCTGGGAACAAGGGGAGGAGGTGAGGAAGCACTGGGCTAGTGGAATTTGGGCGGGGTGGTGCGGTTGAGGAGAATTCCGGCGGGAATGGTGTGGCGGCGGTTCGGTGCTAGCGGTCGGAGGGAAGGAGAAAGGGGAAGAAACAACAGAGAGAAGGAGCTCAGCTTGGTCTTATAGGGCAAGCATGACTTCGCTGATGGAAGGGAGAGGGAGAGGAGGAGAGAGTGGTCACGGGCCGAGCGGAGATGACACGGGCGGTGGAAGGAGCGATAAGACGACGCGTGGGCGAGGGGAGCAGAGCTGCAGGTGCTCGGGGGCGGCCGGCGACAGAAGACACGCGCGCACGGCAGAGGAACAGGGGAGCTCGGGAACTCGAGGAGGAAGACAGAGGACCCAGTTGTAAAAAGCAGAAAACTCAGGGGCCTTACTGTAAAGCATGGACAACTTTCACACCAAAGCTCAAATGGAGATGGACCCACAAGCAAAAGTGTGTACTTTTTCAAAATGCACAACTTTGCTTTAAGGTTCATCCACTGAAGAGCTAAGGTTCTGCAATCAAATTGAAGTTTAACAAGATCTCTAAACTTTGCATAAATCCTAATTTAAAAATTACACCACATTTATATCCAAAAGGTAGTTTCACCTATTTTTGCGTTTTAAACATAAGTTTTTAAATTTTACAAAACAACCCTCATACTTTCAAAATCTACCCTCCATTCTCACCCATTTAGCACAAAAGGACCCTGATTTAAATTCAATTATACAAACAATCACTTTTGCTTATCATTAACATTTTTAAAGACACTTTTGCTACATTTTGTACATAACAACACACTAAGGATCTAGAGTGTGACCGTACTATTTACCTGAGTATCACAGCCTTCCCCTCTAAAAAGAATCTCGTCCCGAGATTCCGGATCAGTAGAAATAGAATGATCAATGTCGGAGATTGGCTTGGAAGAAGTCCGGGAAATTATGCTGAAGATAAGACTCAGTTTCCCATGTTGCTTCTTCTTCTGTGTGATTGTTCCACTGAATCTTGTACATCCTAATGGTTTCCCTTCTAGTGCTCCTTTCTTTGGTATCTAGCACTCTGATTGGATGTTCTGTATAGGTTAGGTCGGCTTCGATTTCGATAGTCTGAGGATCGATAACTTCAGTAGGAACCTTGGCACATTTCCGAATTTGAGATACATGAATGATGTTATGGATGGCCGCTAGTTGAGAAGGAAGTTGAAGATGATAAGCTACGGGTCCACAGATTTCAAGGATTTCAAAGGGTCCGATGTATCGAGGAGCAAGTGTTCCTTTTACGCCGAACCTTTGAATGCCTCGGGTAGGAGATACTCGAAGATATACGAAGTCTCCGATTTGAAATTGCAAGGGTCTTCTTCATATATCCGCGTAGCTTTTCTGTCGAGATTGTGCTGTCTTTAGATTCGCCTGTATAATCCTTACTTTCTCTTCTGCCTTGTTGACAAGGTCTGGTCCAAAAATCTTACGCTCGCCGGTTTGTGACCAACTTAAAGAAGTTCTACAACGGCGATCGTACAATGCTTCGAATGGTGCCATTTTGAGACTGGTCTGATAACTATTGTTGTACGAGAATTCTGCCAACAACAAGCATTTATCCCAATTCTTGTCGTATTGGAGGACACAGGCTCTGAGCATATCTTCCAAGATCTGATTTACTCTTTCAGTCTGTCCATCTGTCTGAGGATGATACGTCGAGCTTCGAATTAACTTAGTTCCAAGAGCATCTTGAAGTTGCTCCCAGAACCGAGCGACGAATTGTGCTCCACGATCAGAAATGATTGTTTTGGGTACCCCGTGAAGACGAACAATTTGATCCAAATAGATCTCGGCATACTTTTTAGCAACATACATAGTATGCACGGGAATGAAATGTCAGTTTTGGTTAATCGATCCACGATTACCCAAATAGAATCATGTCTCAGAGAAGTATGAGGTAGACCAACAATAAAATCCATACTGATATCCTCCCATTTCCAAGAGGGAATGGTCAGAGGTTGAAGGATACCAGCAGTCTTTAGATGACTAGCTTTGACTCTTTGGCAGATATCACATTCTGAGACATACTTGGCAATTTCTCGCCTCATACGAGTCCACCAAAAGTTTTGTTTCAGATCTTGGTCCATCTTCGTACTGCTAGGGTGTATAGAAAATTTGGATAGGTGGGCTTCGTCCATTATCTGTTTACGGAGTTTATGGTCCTTGGGGACAACAAGTCGTTCGTTGAACCACAAAACTCCTTCGGGATCCACTTGGAAACATTTATACTTTTTCTCTCCTTGTGTTATCCTTTGCTTAATGATTCCAACTCCCTTACTGCGCTGCTGAGCTAGAACAATGCCATCCCTAAGCGTGGCTTCAACCGAGAGATGGTTTAGGTCACCTTGGGGAACGATTTCTAGATTAAACTTTCTCATTTCCCAACAAAGAGTCTCGTTGAAAGCTTTAACAGATAAGCAAGAACAATGTGCTTTGCGACTAAGCGCATCTGCAACGACATTGGCCTTGCCTGGATGATAATGTACTTCTAGATCATAATCCTTGATCAGTTCTAGCCAGCAACTTTGCCTCATATTTAAATCTGCTTGTGTAAAGATATATTTGAGGCTTTTGTGGTCGGTATATATATGACACTTTGCACCCATTAGATGATGTCTCCAAATTTTTAAGGCATGGATGACAGCTGCTAGTTCAAGGTCATGAGTAGGATAGTTTTGTTCATGAACTCTGAGTGCCCGTGATGCATATGCAATCACTCGGTGGTCTTGCATAAGTACACAACCAAGCCCAGTTCCTGATGCCGCAGCGTCGGGGACCACGAAGGCCCCCGGGGCATCTTCCAGTGCCCCTAAAGCGAGAAGGTAGAGTGGGCCCGAGTGGGGCAATGCTCGGATGTGGCAGACGCGGAGCGGTCAGAGGAGCGCGCTCACTCGGAGGCGCGCTCTAGCGTGGCTGGCTTAACAAGTGGTCAGGAGGAGGCTGTGCCCGGCTCCCTGATTGAGGGCGTCGACCGTAGCACTCCACCGACTGCTCGGGGAACAGCGCAGCCAGTTCCCGCTGTGGCTGACATGCCGTGGCTCGGTCTGTGGCCTCCGTCGGGTATCTGGGGCTTCTGACTTCCCCCGCTCGGCCGGGAGTAAGGGTAAGGGAATCGCTTCACGGTTTTGATTTTGTTTTTGAATGTTTTTCTTCTCTTATTCTGCTTTTTCTCATAGTGCCTTGGTATCGACCGGCCTCTAGCCTAGTGTCGAGCATGTGCCGTGGAGACTGAACCCAGCATTGTTTGCTCCAACCCAAGGAGGAGGCCGGGGATCAGCTTCTACGAGCAGTCCGCCGGTGATGGTGGCGATCCCCGTTCAGTCTGCTGCGGGGGTGATCGTAGCGGTGCCTCCCTCGTCGAGTGCAGGAAAGGAGGAAGAAATTGTGGCCCCTGAGTCCCCAGGCAAAGGAGGACTTGGTTCCCCCGCATGGTCCGAGCTGGAGGAGGACGAGGGGGCCACTCCGGCGCTCGTGAACGTGGAGACCGAGACCGGGTCACTTGCCGAGTGCGAGGGGGTCCGGACTCAAGTGATTGGGTACCCAGACCAAGAAGGCGATTCCTCAGCACTGGAGGGGAGCCTGGAGTGAGCGATGGTCTTGGCCTCTAGGCCGTCCAGATCTGTGGGTGGGTTGGTCACCGAGTTGGTGCGGCCTGACCCCAGCAGATCGGGCACGGCTCGGTTCGTCCTGCGCGACCATCAGGAGGACAAGCTCTAGGGTGTTCTCGATGGAGCGGGGAGTCATCCTATGGTGAGCTTCCTGCCGTAGAGTCAGAGCTTGTGGAAGCCCTCCATAAGGTCAGGGTCGCTCGGCAGACCGCGTCAGGTGAACTGCTGAATTTTGCTCGGGTGAGTCATAATAGCCACCTTCCGGGCCTCATTTTCTTTTCCCTTTTTGATGGTGGGTAATCTATCTTGACGTTTTTGACTCTTTGCTTTGAAGAAGCTGGAGAGGATTTCATCAATCAAGTCCTAATTTCTCCAGGAGGAGCACGCCTGACTGGGGCAGGAGGCGGTGGCGCAGATATGGGTCGGAGCTGACCCGCGAATTGGAGGCCGCCCGGGGATAGACACTTCATGAGCGCGTGCACGCAACCATTGCCGAGCAGGGACTCACCATGGCCCAGTCTGTTCTGAGCATGGAGCAGGAGGCCCGAGCCCTTGCCGAGGGGCAAGCTCAATCCAAGGTGCAGCGTGGCACTGAGTTGGAGGCGACGCTGTCCCAGAGGGAAGAGGGGCTCAGGATCACGAAGGTGGCCGCGGCTGGTGAATGGTTGCTTCCTTGCATGTCCTTGACAATATTTTCGCATTTTCTAGCCTCTGACCCTTGCTTTGTTCATGTTCAGAGCTAGGAATGAGGAATGGTCTCCTAAAGCCAAACTACAGAGGTCGGAAGATGCTCGCCGCACCGCCAAGTCCGAGCTAGCCAGCACCAAGGAACTGATGGCACGGAACGCGCAGGCATTGGCAGATTTTTGGAGAGGAGCAGGGTCCTCAACGAGGAGCTCATCCAGATATGAGGCATAGCACGGTCGGTGGTCACCGAGGTAATTGGGCCTTGCCCGGGATCGAGCGCGCTCGTCGCTGACCTCTCGAAGATCCTGGGTGAGGTGGTGGGGCTCATCATCGATGTAGTCTTCCATGGCGCCTCAGGGGTGTTGATGTTAGTGGTGTCGCATCACCCGACCCTCAACTTTGAAGCCATCTGGAGAGGTTAAATCAGCGGGCGGTCCGCCGACCAACTCCACGAACTTGGTCAGAGCCTGGTGCCAGTTGCGACGGCAATTGCGGAGGCGACCACCGCTGAGTGGGTGAAGGAGGCCTGTCACGCGAAGAGGGAAGCAACTGTGGGCGGAGGCAGCATCCAATCTACAGAAGCCGAGTCAAGTGCCACCCCGACCGGGCCGGCTCACAATCATGGAAATCCTCCGGTCGACCCTACAGTGCAGCTCCTCCCATCCACATCGTCAGCCAACGTGGATGGGGGGGTCATAGTAGAAAGATTTGTAGCATAGTTAGCTTTCATTTCTAGAGTAGTTTGTGTGGGGGTCTTGAAGGGGCCCCAAGTGAACGATCCAAGTGCTTGTAATCATTTTTGTTTTATGGTGTTTTGGGAAGCTGGTCCAGCCCGTGTCCATTTGTTTCCTGAGGTGATTTCTGTCTTTGCACTTTTTCTTTCGAACCTGCTCGTTAACCGTTGGCTGCAGCGTGTAGCCGGGGGCTGGCCCGAGTGGCGTCAGCTACTAGTTCACCATAGGTAATGACGAGGGTTCGGTAGGTCGAGTGGCCCAACAAATATTACTTGGGTTGGCTTTTTGTGCGTGATTTGCAAAAGAAAAGAGAGGGTAGCAGTTGTGGCAGAACCAACCTGAATTACACCGGCTCAAGTGCGCTGATCCTTTCTCAGAAGGCAGTAAGGACTCAACCGCACTTCAAACGGTGTAACCCCGTGGTCTGTCGCGTAAAGTCCCGATAAAACCACCTAACTTAGGATCAAAACAAGGTACCTCGCACGAAGGTGAGTCCAGAGATACAATCACTAACAATTTTACATCACAGGCATAATATTACATTAGTATTCAAACATAGTAGCAAGACCTAACTAGTACGAATTTATACAAAACTGTTCAAAGTTAGAGTATCTGCAGCGGAAAATAAAACACGACACTACCAGACGTCGCGGAACGGATATTGAGCTAAACCCAAGCTCAACAACACTCGGAGGGACCTGTGTTGGCTGGGGACGGATCCCACTCCACGGACCAACCATCAGAGAGAGCATAGGGCTAGGGCACAGGTAGAGCAGAGTCCTTAGGGGGATTGCCTGAAATATAGTTAAATTTGCAAGTCTGAGCATTCTAATACTCAGCAAGGCTTACTGTAAGCATCTAGGCCCTCAAGGTATGTTTCGGTGATTAATGACAACCATTATTGTGACTAATGAGTTTGTGCAGCTTTATAGATCATTATCGCTCATTTGGTTATATGTCAAAAGAGGCCCCTAACTTTCATTATTCAAAAGGCGATCTCGGTATTTAACTCAATAATATGTCAAGACTAAGGATCTTTCTAGTCCTAAGTGTCATAAGGATGAGAAGGACACTTAGGTTAGTATAGGTTTTATAGTTCTGTAGTGATCGCACTATTAAGAGGGGTTTAGGCTTAGTAACTTGAGCATGGACATGATCATTTGAAAATGGATGCACACAATGGTCACTCAGATTTCTAGAAGCTCAAATAAGTGGTTCTCAACTTATATCTCAAGAAGTATTTGGATTTCATTCAAGACTCAAGTCAGAAAACACAAAATCAGAAAAATCTTTAACACCGGTTTAACCGACGCCTCAAGTTTTCTATACGTCTGTTAAACGAGGTCAGCAGAGTCTGGACGAGTCTATACACCGGTTCAACCGACGATATTTAAATTTAACGTCGGTGCAGTTGTCCAGTGAATTGGTTTTCAGTTGATCAGTGGACAACTACATTCACCGGTTAAACCAACGCTATTTGAAATTGGACGTCGGTGCAGTTGTCCAGTGACTTGGTTTTTCAGTTGTTCAATGGATGACTACACTCACCGGTTAAACCGATGCAACGACGGTTAATCTGCTCAAGCTGTAACGGCTAGTTTTTAGAAGGGGCAGTTTACATTCACCGGTTAAACCGATGATGACTACTGGAGGGACGTCGGATTAACCGGCGCTACGCAGTTTTCTGGCAGCTTTTTCTCCAATGGCTCTATTCGTGTGAGCTGCCTATATATACCCCTCCAATGGGTCATTCTAACACTCTTGACACC
The DNA here is from genome assembly GCF_002211085.1 of Panicum hallii. Taxonomy (NCBI): domain Eukaryota; kingdom Viridiplantae; phylum Streptophyta; class Magnoliopsida; order Poales; family Poaceae; genus Panicum; species Panicum hallii. Next base: position 27,841,077 of record NC_038042.1, read on the forward strand.
AGGCAACACCCAAAACACTTATACTATAGTCAAGAGCCACCTTGAGCTTCATCATTTCATACACTTGTTCATTCAATCATTCAAGAAGCAAGATTAAGGACTTGAGTAGAGAGAAGCTTGTGTGCATCCATTCTTGGTGATTGGTTCTTGCTCAAGTGAAGGCCTTAGCTTGTTACTCTTGGTGATTGGAATCACCTAGGCGATCTTGGTGATCGAGGTGATTCTCGCGGAGCTTGCCAAGGATTGTGGAAGTCCGGAGAAGAAGATTGTACGTGGCTTGATCTCCACCACACCGGGATGGTGAACAGAGACTCTTAGTGAGCGCCCTCGTCTTGGTGACTTGGGAGGTGACAATACTCTTTGTGAGTGTCACAACGTGGATTAGGGGTGTGTGCCAACACATCGATACCACGGGAAAAAATCCGGTTGTCCCTTGTCCTTTTTACTTATTCAAGCATTATCTTTCATGCAATTCATTCATGTGCTTGATTTAGGGATCACTAGTTAGCTTTACCTTGCTTGGCTTTATCTCTTTTTATCCTTCCTAGTTTGCGTAAGTAGTTTAGTTACCCGGTTGGTGAATTGGTGCCTTTCTAGTTTTGCATAGGTTAAGGTTGCTTTATCTTGATTTAGAAATTAAAAAAGGCCCAATTCACCCCCCCTCTTGGTCCATCGATCCTTTCACTTACCCATTTCATGGTATACTTAGCCATGTAGCTAAACTATGCAGGCTTTGTGAAAAGTTCTGGGTTTATCTTTTGCTGAAAAGCACCAAAAAGTAGGTCCTTAATTTCAAATTTTAGCTTTCAGATTCTAGTTGATTATTCATTCTAGGTAAGCAACTATAACTACTCAAGCTTGGTAGAACTTTTTAAACAAACATCATCTTTGATCATCATAAGGTTGCTCTTATTACTCTATGTGGCAAAGGGATTAAGCAGTCTCAATCTCCGCGAGAAACGGACGATTCTTGAATCGAATTTCAGCCTTGCAAGGGTAAACCTAACTCACACGCTTGGAACATCCAACGATTGTTCCGAAGCAACCATTTGCCTTTCATTCCGACTCGCGGATCAGTGCCACCACAAGTGACTGTAGGACCATACGCACATCCAATGTGCAGGACGTAGGCATGTAGCATGACTACATGACCGTACTCCTGTCCGCTGTGTCAAACGTACTCCTACAGTGTGTGTGACTGTAGGACGTACTCTTAGCCGCTGCGGAACATACTCCCGCACGTTGGTGCATGTGCGAAAAACCAAATTACGAGTGGTGGGGGGTATGTCCACTCCTCAGGCCTATCGGTTACTAGGCTTACCGCTTACCATATTTCGCGACATGTGGCTAGTACTTTCAAACACTTAACCACCGCTACCACACACTGCGACCTTATCAAATTTTCATCAACACGGATGGGGTTTTTGCCAAGATCATGAATCATAATCACAACCCCGTCCGTCATCCTTACAGTGGTTGCAGGAATGTAAATATTGCAACTCCTATAAAGCTTGCGAGTGACAGGGAATCACTCGACTTCTACCGGTCCTATTAGCTTAGCAGCTAGTCGGACTCAGGTTCTAGTATTCAATACATAGGTTCCTAGTAATATGCAACTAAGGTTTCAATACAATTCTTGGAAACTTAAATGCACAAGTAGATATACATGAATATATTAATTGCACTGTAGTAAAAATAGCGGTTTATGTCCGGGGCTTGCCTTCGCTGGTGGGGCTGGGGTCAGAGATGTCAACACTAAAAGTTTCCGAACCGGGGTTCGGGGCTTCTGTTAGATCTCTGGTGACGTTCCCGACGTCTTCAGAAATTCCTTCTTCTGGTTTCGGGATCAGCTGGTAATCTCCGTCAGTGAGAGTTGTCGAGTCTATACGATATGCAAACATCACAGTTGAGGAAATGCATACACTTCCATTTCAATTCATGATAAAGTTACAATCTAATAAACAAACATTCTATTTAGCAAACATATCATCTATTCTCATACTGGGCAATCATTTATCGAGTATAAACATAATTACCTAATTGCATTAAATGACGTGTTGAGTTACTCTAAGATCCTAATTTATCTAACCAATTCCCTTAAACATTATTAGTTTACTTTATCAATTAGACTAATGGTCATTTTAAGAAAAAGGGTTATTATTATTAAAAACCTCTGTTTCTGATCCAATATTCAAACCCTAAGTCAGGAGTGCTTATTAATATTACAAAAATTAGTATCAATAGGTCTAATTGAAATAAGCTTATCATAAAATTTTTAGAATTCATGCAGCATAGCAATCAGAATAATTAATTCAATCAAACAACATTTAGATCATGAACTATTTTTCTAGTTTGATATACTGCAAACCTAGAAAAATTTACTGGAAAAAAAGTTGATCTGAATCTAAGCTACTGTGATTTTACCAAGATTTTTATCCTTATAGCAATTATGCTATAAAATAAACAAAAATAGCATTGTGATATTAAGATCTATTTATATCAGAAGTTCTACATAAGATCTTGTGCTGAAATTTTGTGAACATATTACACTACTCAAAAGTAATACTCTAATTTATTGTCATAATTTTTCATAAACTAGAACTATTATTCATGAATTATCTTTGAATCTAAGCTTAAATTTATATCTTAGTCTAACCTATGCTACTGGTCCTCAAACTTTTACCATGGGTTACACATGTTGAAGCAAAGCTAAGACAAAATATTCAGCAACAAAAAGTAATAGATTCATCCTTGAATAAATCTTAAAGCTTTCATCTACCTAAAGCAAGAACATTTAAACATCCTAGTTAGACAACAGTTCTAGGTCTACAAATTTTACACAAAGCTATTTATGTGACATACATTCTATGTTTCAAATTTCAACTACAGAACATCTATGAATCCAAAGATCTAATTAAAGCACTAACTTTCTACTATTTCATCTACAGCATAAAATAAATAGATTCAGCTTATGATCATAACACAAAAGTTGCAGGGTTTAGTACAAGGATTCAAACAAAACTAGTTTGACATTTTTATAAGTTTTCTACCATTTATTACAAATTTTCAAAAATCAGGGATTTGAATTGAAGGGAGGGATTGGAATCTTGCAGCCAGGCCCTTAGAAAGAATTAGATTATTGCAATCGAGTCCCTGGCTCGCCGGGGAAGAAGAGCCGAGACTCGCCGGCCGAATTTCGGCGACGGTGGTCGCTGGCGGCGAGGGGGAACCGGCCAGGAAGGATTAGGGGGGGCTAGAGCGGACCTTGCTGGGGGTGATGCGAAGGTCGGGGTCGACCGGAGGGGGTGGCACGACGATTGCCCGAGGTGGCGGCGATGGTGCTCGACTACGGCGGCAGTGATCCGGCGTGCTGGAGATCGGAGAGGGGTGGGGGTGTGGTCTATGAGATGCGCCGGGGTGATGTGGTTCGGGTGGTATACTTGTCGAGGGTGGGGAACGACGGGAGCGGCGGATCGGCGGTGAGCCGAACGGCAGCAGAGAAGAACCTCGACGGCGAGCGTCGGTAGGGTGATCTAGTGGGGGATTGGCGTGTGTTAGGTTCGGGGAGCACCGATAGGCAATGAGGAAGCTTGCTCGGGGATCAATTTGAGCAGGGCCAGGCTGACGGCGGCTGCCCATGGTGAGCAGAGCTTGCCGGAGACAAAGAACGGGCGGTGATGGTGGATCCGGGGCTGTGATCTTGCTCTGCGCTTATGAAGTGGTAAAATAGGACAAGAGTGAGCTCAGGAAGCTCCTGGGCAAGAAAAGAGGGAGCTTTATAGGCTGCTGGGGTGCTGGCCATGGCGACGGTGAGGTGGCGGCTCGGTCGGGTGGCGGAGCGGCAGGGCACGCTCGGGGAAGGCCAGCAGGAAGGGGCTAGGGCGGTGTGGAAGCTCGGGGGCGACGCGTGGAGGCTAGGAGAGGCAGGGGGGCCTCGGGCGACGCGACACGGCGGCCAGTGGCAACGCTGCTACGTGGAAGAGGGGGAAGCAGAGGAAGAAGAAAAGGGGGCGGGGGTTGGCGCCAGGGGCTGATGTGCAATTTCAAAAATTCCAGGGTCCTCGATGTAAAACAAGATTTTCTCACTGTTTTATATCTCAAATGAGAAAATGGACAAAATAAGAATTGTAGAACCTTTCAAAACCTACAACCTTGATTTAGGGTTCAAATTCAAAAACTCAAAGGATAGAGCTTTATTTTAAAACCTTGGACTTAATTCAAACTTTATAAAGTTTTTGTCCTTATTAGGGTAAATTTCATGTATTTTTGGACTTAATTGCAAGTTTTATGTAATGCAATGATGACTGTTATTTTTACACTTAAACCCCTAGTAAAATTTAAGAGTTACCTTTGTAATTCAAATATTTTGCAGAAAAGAACTCATATTTTTGAAAAATGACACACAAGTCCTTATTTCCACACATTCACTCAATTTCACTCAATTCAATACATACATTACACATTCTTTCCTAATATGTTACAATTTTGACACCTAGGGTGTCACAACCTTCCCCTCTAAAAGGAATCTCATCCCGAGATTACAAGAATGGTAGATTTGGAAAGTAGATACCTAAGGAATCTTAAGAAAATCGGGGAAGTTTTTCCGAAGATAATCTTCAGTTTCCCAGGTGGCTTCTTCTATAGTATGGTGGTCCCACAAGATTTTGTACATCTTGATGTTCTTCCTCCTAGTGATTCTCTCCTTGGCATCAAGAATTTGAATGGGTCATTTGGCATAAGATAGATCAGGCTCGATTTCGATGGTTTGGGATTCAAGGACCTCAGTAGGCACTTTGATGCACTTCTTGAGTTGTGATATATGGAAGACATCGTGAATGGCGGCCAACTGAGAAGGAAGACAGATTTTGTAAGCCACAGGGCCACAGGCTTCGGTGATCTCAAAAGGTCCGATATATCGAGGTGCTAGCTTTCCTTTTATGCCGAAACGTTGAACACCCTTAGTAGGAGATATTCGAAGATAGACATAATCTCCTACTTGGAATTGTAATGGTTTTCTCCTGTGGTCTGCATAACTTTTCTGTCTAGACTGGTCTGCCTTAAGGTTGGCTTGGATAAGCTTGACTTTATTTTCAGCTTCGGTAACTAAGCCTAGTCCAAAGATTTTCCGTTCGCCGGTCTCAGACCAACTCAAAGGAGTGCGACATCTTCGACCGTATAACGCCTCAAATGGAACCATTTGAAAACTGGACTGATAACTATTGTTATAAGAAAACTCGGCCAAGGCTAGACATTTGTCCCAATTCGTACCGTAGTGAATGATACAAGCTCGGAGCATGTCTTCAAGGATCTGATTAACTCGCTCAGTCTGTCCATCAGTTTGCGGATGATAAGCAGAGCTTCGAATTAGCTTGGTTTCGAGAGAAGACTGCAATTGCTCCCAGAAGCGTGCAACAAACTGTGCCCCTCGATCAGAAATGATTGTCTTAGGGACACCATGCAGTCGAATAATTTGCTCCAGATAGATTTCGGCATACTTCTTAGCTGTGTAAATCGTATGCACGGGAAGAAAGTGGGCAGTTTTGGTGAGTCTATCAATGATTACCCAAATGGAATCATGCTTCTGAGATGTTTGGGGAAGACCAACAATGAAATCCTTGCTGATGTCTTCCCACTTCCAAGATGGAATAGGCAGTGGTTGGAGTGTACCTGATACCTTCAGATGACTGGCTTTAACTCTCTGACAGGTATCACATTCAGACACGTATTTAGCAAATTCTCTTTTTATCCTGGTCCACCAAAAGTTTCACCTAAGGTCTTGATACATTTTAGTACTGCCAAGATGAATAGAAAACTTGGACAGATGTGCTTCGTCAAGGATTTGTTTACGAAGCTGATGATTCTTAGGTACAACAATACGATTGTTGAACCATAGAACTCCTTGATTATTAGTGTGGAAACATCTATATTTTGCATCTCCCTGAGATAGTTTCTATTTGATAATTTTGATACCTTCATCATGCAATTGCGACATGATGATATTATCTTGAAGAGTAGATTCAATAGATATGAGATTCAGGCTACCTTGAGGAATAATCTCCAGATTGAGTTTCCTTATCTGATAGCAGAGAGTTTCACTAAAGATTTCTATGGATAAGCAATGACAATGTGCCTTGCGGCTTAGTGCATCCGCAACTACATTGGCCTTGCCGGGATGGTAATGTACCTCAAGATCGTAATCCTTAATCAATTCTAACCAACGCCTTTGCCTCATATTTAGGTCAGCTTGAGTAAAGATGTATTTGATGCTCTTATGGTTGGTGTAAATGTTACACTTAGTTCCCATAAGATGATATCTCCAAATCTTGAGAGCATGAATAACGGCTGCTAACTCAAGATCATGAGTCGGATAATTTTGTTCATGATCCCGGAGTGCTCTGGAAGCATAAGCAATGATCTGGTTGTATTGCATAAGCACACAACCAAGTCCAGTTCCGGAAGCATCACAATAGACATCAAAAGGCTTGGTATTATCTAGTTGAGCTAGCACTGGAGCAGTGGTTAGAAGTTTTCTCAGTGTATGAAATGCTTTTTCACACTTATCATCCCAATGGAATTTAACCTCCTTCTTGAGTAACTCAGTCATTGGCTTGGCTATCTTAGAGAAGTCTGGAATAAATCGACGATAATATCCTGCTAGTCCAAGGAAACTATGGATTTGATGAACTGAAGTTGGAGGCTTCCATTATCCGAGGTATGATGTATGGTACAACACATCGAAATAGCACAAGAATGATGATGAGCATACACAATGAGGTTGAGAAATGTATACAATTCGCGTCCATCTCAGCAAATCAACTCAACAGTCATAGATGATAAGGAGAAATTGGATAAGGATGATGATTGTAAAACCCAACTGGTGGTCACCATATAGTACATAATTCTGATAGTCTATAAAATACGTAAACAACTAGAGTTCGACTACTATAGGCCACGATGTTACAACAAGTGGCCTTATCCTAGTGGTCATATTACATCCCTCCTATTTACACATGCTACACCTAGGAACATAACATCAGCTACGCCATCTTGCCTAAAAGTCATCTAAATTGCCCACAGACGACGCACTCCCAGAGGAACAGTCATCATCCTGAAGATTGGGCTCTGGATCTCCATGTTTCGAATCTATCTCGGATACGCCTTCAATTTCCTCGGATTCTTCTTCTGAATCTTCCTCTTCTTCTTCGAGCTCATTTGGCACCAGAGGAGGCATTTGCTGTTCTTGGAGCATCTCAATATGTCCAAGAGCCTCACCTAATTCTTGGTTCAAGTCATGGACTTATTCCTGTAAAAAGTCAATCACAGTGTTGCGCTGGAGAATTTGGGCATCACTTTCCAAGATTTGCACCTCCAAATGCCCAATAGTAGCATCTCTTCCAGCAATTCCTTGACCAAGCGAATGAATCTGGTCATCTTTCAAGGTAAGGTCCCTTCGAAAGGCTTGAGCCAGATTTACCACTTCATCCATGCACCATTGCTTGAGTGAATAGAGGCAATACTGAGCGTTCAGATACCTGATCATAACATTGAGGGTATCCTTAGATACATTTCCAAGTAGATGGCCAAGATTTGTCACTCTAAAATTCCATTCTGTATCATGGGTAAAGACTGCAGGGAACAATCCAATCGAGTAGGCCGCCACTTCATTCGAATGTTGTTCACAGAAAGTGGTAATGGCCTGAAGAGCTGCTGTCTCGAAGGTGTCAACAAGGCGCTATCCAAGGGCCTTGATCTCGATAGACTGCCATCCAAGAATAGGGTGCAGAGGAATAGTAATAGTGACCCTGCATCGAGGAACACAGACTTCGGTAAACTCACGACCTTTATATTGGGGTGGGTATCGGTAGTGAAATATACGAAGTGTATCCCACAAAATTCTCGGAAACCCCTCCCAATGTAGGCAAGCGGTGTGAGCATATCCCTCAGCAACCCAATAGATCCTCTGAACATCTGCCATCTGAATCAAAAGGATTCAACTGTTAGATAGGATATAAATTCTTTAGGGTTTTAAGAAGGCTGTGGAAAAATGTGAGTTAAGCTCAGGAAAATGTTGGAATGCACTAAGATATACATCCAACTAAGAACTCACAAGGAAAATGGAACAAGATATTTGATTCTGGTCATAGCAAGGAATGGAGATCACATAGTTACGATAGATCTGGCGGATGAAACAAAGATGCCGAGATACTAAACCCTATGGCTGTCTATGTGACCATTTCTAGGCTGCACTTGTGGATAACCATACTCTAGGTATTCCCATAACAACATAAGCACAAGTTCTAATTTACAAACAATTCAAAGATGCATGCACGCACTAACGTACTCACAAACCAAACAACTGCCAAATAATTTTGGACTTACATAATTAGTTACGGTGGCATAATTATAAATATGTCTCTCCCTGTAGTATCTAGTCGATAAGTCCTATCCGTTCAAACCTATCAAATCGTGGTTAGCATACCTACATAAAACAAAATATGTATATATATACTGAACCTTTCATGCCAGCATGTCATGAAAGCGTTCCTAAATATTACTGTTCACAATAGAAACAGCATCTGTACAATTACCGCTGTACAGACAACGTTAACATACGTTATCAAAACAACGTATTCACGGGGGTACCGCAAAATGTGGGGGTATGAATGGCGATCACCATACCCTGCGCCTAACCATATACTCCCATCATAGTCAACCTAAGTTGATATATTGGCAGCATCTCAAGTAGGCCACTGCTTGAGAAACATCGTTCGGTTCGCATCACCGACAGGAAGGCTAACTCACCAGTTAGCTGAGGATCCTTACCTTCTTACCTCATCATCGAAAACGTCGTTACAGAATGTAAGGTTTGGTTGTGCATGAATTTAAGTTTTAACAGAAAGGTAATGCTGGAAGTCAGAGTTTATATACATATATATTATAGCCACCTTTACCTCACTTATTAAACATTACCCTAGGGCTTTCACGTACTAAGCATAGTCCTTAACGAAACCAACGTAGTTTTGCAAAATACTTTGTTGATCAAATTTTATACTAAAAACATTCTTAGGGTCAATCATATCTCCGGGGTACTCTTGTTAGCTCTGATACCAGTTGTGGCAGAACCAACCTAAATTACACCGGCTCAAGTGCGCTGATCCTTTCTTGGAAGGTAGTAAGGACTCAACCGCACTTCAAACGGTTAACCCCGTGGTCTGTCGGGTAAAGTCCCGATAAAACCACCTAACTCAGGATCCAAATAAGGTACCTCGCACGAAGGCGAGTCCAGAGATACAATCACCGATAATTTTACATCACAGGCATAATATTACATTAGTATTCAAGCATAGTAGCAAGACCTAACTAGTACAAATTTATACAAAACTGTTCAAAGTTAGAGTATCTGCAGCGGAAAATAAAACACGACACTACCAGACGTCGCGGAACGGATATTGAGCTAAGCCCAAGCTCAACATCACTCGGAGGGACCTGTGTTGGCCGGGGACGGATCCCACTCCACGGACCAACCATCAGAAAGAGCATAGGGCCAGGGCACAGCCAGAGCAGAGTCCTCAGGGGGATTGCCTGAAATATAGTTAAATTTGCAAGTCTGAGCATTCTAATACTCAGCAAGGCATACCCGTTTCATGGTATACTTAGCCATGTAGCTAGACTATGCAGGCTTTGTGAAAAGTTCTGGGTTTATCTTTTGCTGAAAAAACCAAAAAGTAGGTCCTTAATTTCAAATTTTAGCTTTCAGATTCTAGTTGATTATTAATTCTAGGTAAGCAACTATAACTACTCAAGCATGGTAGAACTTTTTTAAAAAACATCATCTTTGATCATCATAAGGTTGCTCTTATTACTCTATGTGGCAAAGGGATTAAGCAGTCTCAATCTCCGCGAGAAACGGACGATTCTTGAATCGAATTTCAGCCTTGCAAGGGTAAACCTAACTCACACGCTTGGAACATCCAACTATTGTTCCGAAGCAACCGTTTGCCTTTCATTCCAACTCGTGGATCAGTGCCACCACAAGCGACTGTAGGACCATACGCACATCCAATATGCAGGACGTACGCCTGTAGCGCGACTACATGACCGTACTCCTATCCGCTGTGTCAAACGTACTCCTACAGTGTGTGTGACTGTAGGACGTACTCTCAGACGCTGCGGAACATACTCCCGCATGTTGGTGCATGTGCGAAAAACCAAATTACGAGTGGTGGGGGGTATGTCCACTCCTCAGGCCGATCGGTTACTAGGCTTACTGCTTACCATATTTCGTGACATATGGCTAGTAATTTCAAACACTTAACCACCGCTACCACACACTGCGACCTTATCAAATTTTCATCAATACGGACGGGGTTTTTGCCAAGATCATGAATCATAATCACAACCCCATCCGTCATCCTTACAGTGGTTGCAGGAATGTAAACATTGCAACTCCTATAAAGCTCGCGAGTGACAGGGAATCACTCGACTTCTACGGGTCCTATTAGCTTAGCAGCTAGTCGGACTCAGATTCTAGTATTCAATACATAGGTTCCTAGTAATATGCAACTAAGGTTTCAATACAATTCCTGAAAACTTAAATGCACAAGTAGATATACATGAATATATAAATTGTAGTGTAGTAAAAATAGTGGTTTATGTCCGGGCTTGCCTTCGCTGGTGGGGCTGGGGTCAGAGATGTCAACACTAAAAGTTTCCGAACCGGGGTTCGGGGCTTCTGTTAGATCTCTGTTGACGTTCCCGGGGTCTTCAGAAATTCCTTCTTCTGGTTCCGGGATCAGCAAGTAATCTCCGTCAGCGAGAGTTGTCGAGTCTATATGATATGCAAACATCACAGTTGAGGAAATGCATACACTTCCATTTCATTTCATGATAAAGTTGCAATCTAATAAAAGCCAATATATCATTTATCGAGTATAAGCATAATTACCTAATTGCATTAAATGGCATGTTGAGTTACTCTAAGAAACTAAGCTAATTACATTAAGTAGCATTGGAAAAGATCCTAATTTGTCTAACCAATTCTCTTAAACATTATTAGTTTACTTTATCAATTAGACTAATGGTCTTTTTAAGAAAAAGGGTTATTATTATTAAAAACCTCTATTTTTGATCCAATATTCAAACCCTAAGTGAGGAGTGCTTATTAATATTACAAAAATTAGTATCAATAGGTCTATTTGAAATAAGCTTATCATAACATTTTTAGAACATTTCATGCAGCATAGCAATCAGAATAATTAATTCAATCAAACAACATTTAGATCACAAACTATTTTTCTAGTTTGATCTACAGCAAACCTAAAAACTTTTACAAGAAAAAAAAGTTGATCTGAATCTAAGCTACTGTGATTTTACAAAGATTTTTATCCTTATAGCAATTATGCTATAAAATAAACTAAAATAGCATTGTGATATTAAGATCTATTATATCAGAAGTTCTACACAAGATCTTGTGCTAAAATTTTGTGAACATATTACACTACTCAAAAGTAACACTCTAATTTAATTTCATAAATTTTCATAAACCAGAACTATTATTCATGAATTATCTTTGATTCTAAGCTTAAATTTATATCTTAGTCTAACCTATGCTACTACTCCTCAAACTTTTACCATGGGTTACACATGTTGAAACAAAGCTAAGGTGAAATGTTCAGCTATGAACACTAACAGATTCATGCTTGAATAAATCTTAAAGCTTTCATCAACATAAAGCAAGAACATTTAAACATCCTAGTTAGGCAATAGTTCTAGGTCTACAAATTTTACACAAAGCTATTTATCTGATATACATTCTATGTTTCCAATTTCAACTACAGAACATCTATGAATCCAAAGATCTAATTAAAGCACTCACTTTCTACTATTTAATCTACAGCATAAAATAAATAGATTCAGCTTATGATCATAACACAAAAGTTGCAGGGTTTAGTACAAAGATTCAAACAAAACTAGTTTGACATTTTTATAAATTTTCTACCATTTCTTACAAATTTTGAAAAATTAGGGATTTGAATTGAAGGGAGGGACTGGAATCTTGCAGCCAGGCCCTCAGAAAGATTTAGATTATTGCAATCGAGTCCCTAGCTCACCGGGGAAGAAGAGCCGAGACTCGCCGGCCGAATTCCGGTGACGGTGGTCGCTGGCGGCTAGGGGGAACCGGCCAGGAAGGATCAGGAGGGGCTAGAGCGGACCTTGCTGGGGGTGATGTGAAGGTCGGGGTCGACCGGAGGGGGTGGAATGACGATGACCCGAGGTGGTGGCGATGGTGCTCGACTACGGCGGCGGTGTTCTGGCGTGCTGGAGATCGGAGAGGGGTGGGGGTGTGGTCTATGAGATGCGCCGGGGTAATGTGGTTCGGGTGGTATACTTGTCGAGGGCGGGGAACGACGGATCAATGGTGAGCCTAACGGAGGCGGAGAAGAACCTCGACGGCGAGCGCCGGTAGGGGGATCTAGTAGGGGATTGGCGTCGGGTTAGGTTTGGGGAGCACCGGTAGGCCATGAGGAAGCTTGCTCGGGGATCAATTTGAGCAGGGGCAGGCTGACGGCGCCTGCCCACGGTGAGCAGAGCTCGCCGGAGATGAAGAACGGGTGGCGATGGTGGATCCGGGGCTGTGATCTTGCTCTGCGCTTATGAAGTGGTGAAATAGCACAAGAGTGAGCTCAGGAAGCTCCTGGGCAAGAAAAGAGAGAGCTTTATAGGCTGCTGGGGTGCTAGCCACGGCGACAGCGAGGTGGCGGCTCGGTCGGGCGGGGGAGCGGCGTGGCGCGCTCAGGGAAGTTCCGCAGGAAGGGGCTAGGGCGGTGTGCAAGCTCGGGGGCGACGCGTGGAGGCTAGGAGAGGCGGGGGGGGGGCATCGGGCGGCGCGGCACGGGGGCCAGCGGCGGCGCTGCTGCGCGTCAGAGGGGGAAGCAGAGGAAGAAGAAAGGGGGGCTCCAGGGGCTGATTTGCAATTTCAAAAATTCTAGGGTCCTCGATGTAAAACAAGATTTTCTCACTGTTTTATATCTCAAATGAGAAAATGGTCAAAATAAGAATTGTAGAACCTTTCAAAACCTACAACCTTGATTTAGGGTTCAAATTCAAAAACTCAAAGGATAGAGCATTATTTTAAAACCTTGGACTTAATTCAAACTTTATAAAGTTTTTGTCCTTATTAGGGTAAATTTCATGTATTTTTGGACTTAATTGCAAGTTTTATGTAATGCAATGATGACTATTATTCTTACACTTAAACCCCTAGTAAAATTTAAGAGTTACCTTTGTAATTCAAATATTTTGCATAAAAGGACTCATATTTTTGAAAAATTACACATAAGTCCTTATTTCCACACATTCACTCAATTTCATTCAATTTAATGCATACATTGCACATTCTTTCCTAATGTGTTACAATTTTGACACCTAGGGTGTCATAGCAGTGCCCGTGGCGGTGTACCCTTGTGGGCCCCCGAGCGACCCGGGCCGAGAGTGCTCAGGCCGGGGCGCTGTAGGAGTCATCGTTTAAAAGAGAGCACGTGAAAGGACTGAATTTAGGGAAGGAAACAACGTAACTGCTCAATGTTCCAAATGTTGGTGAGGATGTTGCCATAGCTGTCCTTCAGTCGGTAGGCTCCTGGCCGGACCACCTCAGCGACCTTGTTCGACTGCGCCCTCTACAGCACCAAGTTGCTAACTTTGAGGGTTCTCCCACCGATCTTCCTCTCATGGTACCTACGAACAGTTTGCTGGTAGCGAGCAGAGCGGATCAAGGCCGTCTCCTAGGCCTCCTCCAACAAGTCGACCGCATCTTGCTGAGCCTCCACGGCTCGATCGGGTTCAAAGGCTTTGACCCTTAGGGCGCCATAGTTTAGGTCAGAGGGAAGCACCGCTTCTGCCCTGTAAGTTAGGAAGAATAGGGTGAACCCCGTGAACCGATTGGGAGTTGTCCTTAGTCTCCAGAGGACGGTTGGGAGCTCCTGGACCCGCCGCCCAGCAAACTTGCTGAGCTGGTCGAAGATACGAGGCTTGAGTCCTTGGAGGACCATGCCATTCGCCCTCTCCACCTACCCATTGGTGCGAGGGTGTCCGACTCAGGCTTAGTCCATCCTGATCCCATATCCATCGGCAAACTCCAAGAACTTCTTGCCTGTGAAGTTGGTCCCATTTTCTGTGATGATGGTGTTTGGCACACCAAATCGGTAGGCGATGTCCAGGAAGAACTTGACGGCCCATTGGGAGTTGGTTTTGGTGATGGGTTTCACCTCAATCCACTTGGTGAACTTGTCCACCGCGACGAGCAGGTGAGTGAAACTACAAGGGGCCTTCCTGAGAGGCCCGACCATATAAAGACCCCAGACCATGAACGGCCAGTTGAGGTGGATGGTCTGAAGTGCCTGCACTGGCAAGTGGGTCTGCCGAGCATATAACTAACACCCCTTGCACGTGCAGACAACCATATCTGCGTCGTGCAGTGCTGTCGGCCAGTAGAAACCTTGGTGGAAGACCTTGACGGCTTGCAACCACGAGGCCGTGTGGTGTCCACAGATGCTAGCATGGATCCTGAGGAGGAGTTCCTTGCCTTGATGGGTTGGGATGCATTTCAACAGCATTCCCACCACCGATGGGTTGCGCTTGTAAAGCCCACCGTTGACGATGACGTACGTCTTGGCACGTCGGGCGATCCTTCACACCTCGGTTTGTCGGCCGGCAGGATCTCGTCAAGGAGGTAGGCCAACAAGGGTGCCCTCCAATCGGAGTCGGTCATTGACGTAGTGGTCGCTAAGGTTGTGGCCTCCACCGTGAGGCAGTTGGGCCCCCGAACCCTCGGTCGGGAGGCACCAGAGTGGGGCCCTCGGGTACCGGGTCAGTCGGCCCCTGAGGCGAATCTGGCTTGACCCAGATCGAGGGTGCATGGAAGTCGTTTAAAAAGACCCTATTGGGAGCGGGATCCCGCTGGGCTGCCATCTTGGTGAGTGTATCGGTGTTGTTGTTGTTGTCCCTCCGAGGGACACAATGCAGCTTGATTCCTTGGAGCTTGTCCTCCAACTTACGCACCTCCTGGTAGTATGCGTCCACAAGGGAGCTTTCGCAGTTGGATTCCTTCATGACCTGGTCTACCACCAGCTTGGAGTCACCGTAGGCAGAGAGTCGGGTCGCTCCGAGCTCAATGGTGATGCGAAGGCCGTTGATGAGGCCCTCGTATTTGGCGATGTTGTTCGAGACTGGGAAGTGGAGGCGGATCATGTAGCGGAGCCTGTTCCCCTCAGGTGAGATCAGCACTACGCCGGCCCCGGCGCCTGGTGCCATGACCAACCCGTCGAAATACAGGGTCCAGTATTCATGGGTGATGTCCGGAGTTGGGATTTGGACCTTCGTCCACTCGGCCATGAAGTCGGCCAAGGCCTGCAACTTGATGGCGGTGAGGGGGCGTACTAGATGTTGTAGCCCATGAGCTCGAGTGCCCATTTGGAGATCTGTCGTGTATCATCGCGGCTGTAGACGACCTCCCCGAGCAGGAATGAGGTGATGATGGTGACCTCGTGGTCGGTCAAATAGTGCTGCAGCTTCTTAGTTACCATAAGCATGGCGTAGCCTTGGTCTCGGTGAGTACCTCACTAACAAAGTACACCGGTTGTTGGATCATCAGCGCAAGGCCTGATTTCCCCCCCCCCCCTTTCGACCACAAGAGCAGCGCTGACCACGTGGGTGGTCACCGCAAGGTAGAGCAGGAGGGGCTCTCGTCGCTCGGGAGCAACGAGAACTGGGGCCAAGGTTGGCAACGCTTTAAGGCTATCCAAGGCTTGCTGGGCCTCTTCAGTCCAAAGGAATGTGTCCGGCTTCTTGAGGAGTTTGTAGAGAGGTATACTCCGCTCACCCAGTCGGGAGATGAACCGACTTAGGGCGGCCAGACAGCCGGTGAGCTGTTGCACGCCTTTCACATTGCATATGGGGCCCATCCTGGTGTTGGCCATGATTTTTTCAGGGCTGGGTTCGATGCCACACTCGGACACTATGTATCCGAGTAGCTTCCCCTTCGGAAACCCAAAGGTGCATTTTTCGGGATTCAATTTGATGCTAAACCTTCGGAGGTTAACAAACATGGCATCTAGTGTCGTGATCAGGTCTCCCGCACGAGTTGCTTTCACCACTATGTCATCTACGTAGACGGCGATCGTGGATTTTGATGGCCCAAGCTAGTCGGGCTGCCAGGACAGGTTAATCTGATCAGTAAAACACTTCTACATGCAATGCTGGTAAATGGCACCAGCATTTTTCAAACTGAACGGTGTAGTGAAGTAGCAATACGTGCCAAAAAGGGTGATGAAAGAGGTCACGAGCTGGTCGGACTCTTTCATCATGATCTTGTGATAGCATGAGTAGGCATCCAGAAAAGAGAGGATCTCGCATCCTGATGTCAAGTCGACTCTCCGATCTATGAGCGGCAAAGGAAAAGGATCCTTAGGACACGCCTTGTTAAGACAAGTGTAATCAACACACATTCTTCATTTCCCATTCTTCTTCTTTACAAGGACGGGATTGGCAAGTCAGTCGGAGTGATACACTTCCTTGATGAAGCCAGATGCCAGGAGCTTGGCGATCTCCTCGCCTGTGGCCCTACGCCTCTCGTCATCGAAACGGCGCAGGCATTGTTGCACGGGCTTGGAACCTAGTTTGATGTGAAGCTTATGCTCGGCGACCACCCTCGGGATGCCTGGCATGTCAAAAGGCTTCCATGCAAAGGCATCACGATTGGCGCATAAGAAGTCGACGAGCCGCTCACCGTAATGACGTCGTTCGGCCCTAGCATCTTTAGTTTGAGGTAGGTGTAGTTGGGACCGCCATGAATTTGGCATAGCACGGATGCCCGAGGATGGCGTGGTACTGTCACACCTAAAATATTTAATTTTAGGATGTGAGTATCTTTTACAATGTGTTCGTCTATCAATAGGGTTTTTCGAGAATTTTACAGATTTTTCTGGCAATTATTCTCATTTATCCAAGAGCTAGATCCATTTTTTTGGAAGGCTCTTAAATCTTTTTTATGTCCCAAATATTTTATTTGGATTCCTCGTGTCCAAAATTAACTCCAGAGTTTTTCTTGGAATTTTAGGGATTCTACTGGATATATTTTTCATGGTTTAAAATCTTTATCTGGACTTTTCTTGATTTATTTTAAGACTGAAAATGTGTTTTGGAAAATGAATTCTTTTTCGTTTCATCTCAAGCTGGACTTAATTTATTTTTGGTCCAATTCGCCCCAAGACCGTAGAACCGTGCTGTTGAGCTCGGCCACTGCCGTAATCTCATCATCTGTCGCGTTTTGACGACAACAAGTAAATCAAAAGCTTCTCCTTGAGGTATCGAAGCGAACACCCATATTTTCGCCTTTTGCCTTTCTTTTCCGAAGCTTAATAGCTCGTTGAAGCTGCTCACTCACCGTCGATCATCTTCCTTCACCAAGTTGGAGTTATCCAGAAGCTCTCCCGCTGGTAGTTGGACCGAGCCGTTTCTTTGTTGTCCATCCTTTTAACTCTATCGTATCCGACATACTAAAATGCCCATTCGAGTTCCCCATCCTCTAATCCTTCTCCCTCATCCAATTACGCTCGAAACGGAGCCGTAGCCCGACTTCGGTGTTTTCCAATGATGTCTCTGGTTTCGTAAGTGCCAGCTCTAGCGACCTGCATCGCCGTTGCAAGACCCAAACTGACCCACGAACAACCTAGCCCGATCCCTCCCTCCCTACCGCTCTCTCTCTCAATCTCTGTCTTTTGTTTTGTGCTCTCAAATGGCCCGTTCGCGTTCAACATCACTGTCAGCTCGTTTCCATGTTCGGCCCTTACCGGAACATGTTTCGGCCCATAACCGAACTTGCTCGCCACTCTAGTCCCGACGCCAGGTCGTTTCCTCCTTCCTTTACCTTTTCCTTCCTCTCCTTGCTCGCTAACTTATGGGGCCCTCTGGTCAGCCCTATCTCGTCTCTCCCATGGGCAATCTGGACTCAAAAACGTGTCCCAACCCGACGTGCCGCCATTCTGGGCGTGCGCAGCACGCTAAGCCAGGGATCCGAGCGCCGAGCCCCTGCGTTCCCTGCTCCTATGTCACCTCGTCCCTGCTCGCTAAACCCTCAAACCCGCACCCTCCACCAGCCAGCCTCGATCGAGTCTGGGTGCTGCACCGCGCCGCTGCCTCCTTGGCGTGCGTGCCATGCTGAGCCAGGATGCTAGCCCTATAAAACTCTAGGAGACAAGCCCGTCCCTATCTGTTCCTCCTGCATAGCTGCCTCCATCGCCTCCTCCCCGTTTCCCCTGCATCGCCGGCCCTGGCCTCCCCTCACGCCCCTGCTGCCTACACCGTTCTCCTGAGCCCGCACCGCCACTAGGAGCCCGAGTGCTCAAGTCTCCCCCGGCGCCGCCCCTAATGCTACGCCCCTCCTGCCGTGCGGCACCAGCTAGCTGCCTGTGACCCTATCTGCTCGACTCCTTGCATCGCCCCTTCTGTGCCGCCCGAGATTGAATCCCCCCCCCCCCGCCTTGCGCCACCACCAGGAAGCTCAGTGCCCAGGCCTACCGCACGCGAGAGCATCGCCGCCCCTAGCCCCCTGCGTGCCTTGGCCCTGCACGTCCCTGCAGCCATGCCCCCCGGTTGCCGCACCTCTTGCACGTCTGCTTCCATGAAGTAGACCGTCGCCGCATCTTCTCCGTCGAAATCCAGCCACCACGACGCATCTCTACTACAAGTAAGGTATAAAATCGAATCCCCTCATCATCCTTTTTCTTTTGCCCTGCTCCCCGCGCTGTCCTATGGCCAGAATTGCCGAGAATCTGGCCAACAGTGCCACCGACGGCCATGTCCAGGAACTCCCCAAGCTTTTGAAATTTAGCCCCATGAAAATCTTGTAATTCCTGCAGTTTTTCATGTGTCTTGCGAAATCTATAGAAAACCCCCTATAAGTTCAGATCTGTTCAACCCTAACCCAGCCCTGATGATTTACAAATCTAACCCTAAACTTTGATCTATTTGCGAGCACTATTTCTGTGTCTTGCAGATCTTCCCTGCTAGCCCCTATCTATAGTTAATCACGTATAGGTCCTTGCAACCTTGTTTCATGCGTAGTTTTCGCGTTTTAGATCCATTTTGATTCATTCTTTTTGCGTTAGTCTTCTAAAATCCTAAGCTATCATTTAGTAGTCTTGTTGTACCATAGTTCCTATTTTTAAAATTAAATATAGATTTAATTTGATTAATGACCTCTCATCTAGTTTTTCAATTAAAATCCAATTAAGTCTTTACTCCGGTTTTCTTAATTAATGTTAATTTGATTAATACCAACTATAACTTGTTTAGTTCAACACAAACCATAAAGTTCGATGTTTAGATGATCTCTCCAGTTTCTTTTCTAATTAATTATTTAATTAGTGTAATTTGTACATAGATAATTATATATAAAATTTGACTAAGTTCTACTTCATTTTTATTAATGCAAATATAATATGAGTTAATTATAATTAGAGATATTTTCATTTGAATATCTTTTATATTTGTTTTCCAACTAAAATAAATGAAGCTTATAGTTATTTTATTTTATTTTATAATATAAATCTTCCGATAGTTGTTTCTTTTCAACCATAGCTCCGTTTTCCGCATTTCTTGCGTTCTCGTGACCGTAGAAATGAGCCATATCCTTTTGTATGCTCCTTTTAAGCTTTCTTTTTGTTTGGTGTACCTTTACTTAGTTGTTCTTATTTGTTTGTTTGTTGTTTTGCTTGGGTTTGTTTGTTGCTTTGCTTGGGTCCGAGGCTTCTGTGATGTTAGAACGAGTGTAATCCAAAAGCTTTGAAGATTAAGAGTTTTAAGAACAAGAGTTGAAGATTTTGAGCAGCTATTCTCTAAAAAAGCAAGTGTTTCCTTGATCATGTTTTTGTCCTAATAATCGCAATAAATATAACTTTCTTTTATGCATGCATGTGTCTTAACCTGATGGATCCTAATTAAGGATATGTCTAGTCTTTATGATCATCCCTTGTCAACCTGGGTTTTATCTTTCTTGTTAGGTAGCTTCTGCTTAGTTGCTATAATTGGTTTTGGTTTGGGAATAATTTATAACCATGATGATAATAATGATGATGCTACACCTATTTTATCCATGTTCATGCTCTTTGTGTTGTTAATCACAAGATCATATGGTTAATTGGAATATGGAGAACCACCCAGGAAAACAGTTTAACCACAATACTATATGGCTCTGGTCTTGGCTAATTAATCAGAAATTCTAGCTTGTGATGATCTTACCGAAAGGGCAAGAGGGGAGTGCGTTGATGGGGTATAGCCCGGTCCTCTTGAGGCTTAGATATGATCTTGGTTAAGGCGTCTTCCTCATTAGGGAGGGTTATGACCACTGCGGCCTGAAACCTTAGCGGATTGTAATAAGTTAGGGAATCTTTGCAAAGGCCTCATAGTGAATCTCTTGCCACTCACCTCAGAAGTATTTAAGAGGCTAGCTACCTCGGGCAAATCGGGAGACACGAATTGTGGGTAATTGTACAACCTCTGCAGGGTGAAACCTGATATATTAGCCGTGCTCATGGTTAAGAGCGGCTTGGACCCTCACATGATAATTGAACTTGCAGATGAATTAAATCGTAGACCATATTTATGGTTATGGTTATGTTTCTATTATACCTCTTCTCTTTCTTTTAATGTGGGTTAGTATGAACTTATACCTTAGTAATCAGGTGCTAATAAAACTTGACCAACTAAGATTGCTTATCACAGTAAGCCAATCGGCCTTTCCTTACTTTTGGCCTTCATGTCATATAATTCCAACCACTTGCTGAGTACTGTTGAAGTAAAAATCTACACACCAAGCCTGAGAGTACTGTTCACCAAGCTCAGACCGCAAACCTTCAAAGCAAGGCTTGCCAGTCAATTTGACCTATAAATTGACAACAAAATGAACAAGGACTTAGATTTGAGAGCTTATCGGCTCGGTATTCCGAATGTCTCTCACACAACGTAATCGGCAGGCTTTGCCGATTACACGCAGCGTAAATGGCAGGCTATGGATCGATCGGCCAAATCTAACTGATACGAAAAACAACAAATCGGTTCGGGTGACCGATTGCAAGCACGTAGCAATATAGATCGTGTAAAGGAACTACTCCGACCTATCGGCCGGATTTCAGCCGACGCACAAAACGACAAATCGGCCCAAATAGCCGACTGCAAGCGTGTAATGATATGAAAGCTACGAATGTGTAACTTAAATAAAGCCACTTGAAAGCCCCTGAAACAGATCGAAATCGGCTCTATGATATTTTAATAAAATTAAGAGATCTCGCAACCGATTACACGTGTTTCAAGGCGGATAGATCTGATAAAAGCTAAAACAACAGGAAAAACCTATAATTCTAGCGGATATCAATAAAATATGAACTAATCTAGATGAGACAACAGCGATACGCTAGAAAGTCAAAACCTAGATGTAATTAGATAACTTTGAACAAATCTAAACGAAGTAACAGCGATGTGCCAGTTAACTAAGGGTCTGTTTGGTTCTGCTTTTGCAGCCTGCTTCTGCTGTGAAAAAGCAGAAGCCAAACCAAACAACCTGCTTTCGCGCTCAACTTCTCCCACCGCAGCCTACTTCCGCACATGGAAATCACGAAGCAAGCGGCGAGCTGCTTCCGCTGCGTTGGAGGCGATCCAAAGTCGGTAAAATTACCCACTGCCACTCGTTACGCATACCGATTCGTTTCTTTTTCCTCCTCCGTTCGTTCTTTTCCCTTCTCCAACCCGACGCCGCCACTGCCCCTGCTGCCCTCCCCCCCGCCGCCTCCCTCCCCCCCGGCGCCGCCCTCCCCCCCGGCGCGGCCCCCCGGCTCCCCCCCCCCACGGCGCCGCCCTCCCTCCCGGCGCCGCCCCGCCCCCGGCGCGGCCCCGCCCCCGCGCGGTCCCCCCCCGCGCGGCCCCCCCCCGGCGCGGCCCCGCCCCCGCGCGGCTCCCCCCCGGCGCCGCCCTCCCTCCCGGTGCCGCCCCGCCCCCGCGCGGCACCCCCCGGCGCGGCCCCGGCCCCGCGCGGCTCCCCCCCGGCGCGGCCCCGGCCCCGCGCGGCTCCCCCCGGCGCCACCCCGCCCCCGCGCGGCTCCCCTCCCGGCGCCGCCCCGCCCCCGCGCGGCTCCCCCCGGTGCGGCCCCGCCCCCGCGCGGCTCCCCCCCGGCGCGGCCCCGCCCCCGCGCGGCTCCCCTCCCGGCGCCGCCCCGCCCCCGCGCGGCCCCCCCCAAGGCGGCGCCCTCTCCCCCGCGGCCCCCCGGCGCGTTCCCCGCCCCCGACGCGGCCCCCCCCCCGGCGCGTTCCCCGCCCCCGGCGCCGCCACTGCCCCTGCTGCCCTCCCCCGGCAAGGTATATGTTTTTATGAATTATTCTTTTGATCTTGGTACTTGTCAAGAGAAATTGGTGATCCTTGATATATGAGATGAGATCTTTGTCTGCTGGGTACCCGTTTTGCCAATTCCCATAGAAAACCGTAGCCTGGAGTGCATGTGTTTTAGATGTGAAATTGGTGATCATCGAATGCATGTGTTTTAGATGTGAACTCTTCAGTAGAAGTGCAGCCAATTCATAATTGCACTACGTTGCAATGAAGGAATTCAGTAATCTGATTTGTGGAGGCTGTCCTCTGTGTTAGATCATTGTAGTAGATGATTTTCCTTTATCTGCTCGTGAACGATGAGTAGTTGCACTGGTCATTTTGACATCCCACTTTGGGCTCTGTCCTCCATTAGATTCCCATAGTTCTGTGAAGCACTTTGGGCTTAAGAAGCAAGTGGTACAGCTGATTGGTGAAAATTTGAGTGTTTTTCTAGTAAAGCTTCTAGTGTTACATGTAAAGAATAGATTCTGAACATTATTAATTCTACTTTTCTTGGTTATATAAGAGATGGTAATTCTAGGTTCAGTTTCACATAACTGTTCAGTATACGTCTTATGCATGTATTCTTTGGAAGTTCGTTACTGCATGCTGTTGGTGTATGCTGTTGGTGGTGAGATTCCGGTTCGGATAGAGGACCTTCTAATGCAACTATTGTTTATCTTTACAAAAGTATGGCTGAGAAGGCAGTTTGGGACAATACAAATGTGAAGCACTTGATTGACATATGCAAGGAGGAGATTTTAGCTGGGAATAGGCCTGGAGGTTGTTTCACTAGAAATGGTTGGAAGAATATGGAGGACAAGTTTTTGGCAAGGTGTGGGGTGAAATTAGTAAAGACACAATTGAAGAATAAATTGGACAATTTGAAAAAAGATTACACACAGTTCATGGAATTGAAGAATGCTGCGACTGGTCTTGGATGGAATGAGGCAAATCAAACGGTTGACTGCTCGGACATATGGTGGAACGAACACCTTGAGGTAAAATACGATGTTATTTCAATTTAATACAAACTGCACTCCTAATGTAATATGTCTGACTGAATCTTTCATTTTTTTCATTTTTTTCAGAGATGCAACAACAGTGAGAGAGGTGTGAAGTGCAATCATGTCAGATTCCGGAAACGTGGTCCAAAATACCTTGATGATTTGCATTTCTTGTTTGATAAGGTGCATGTCACTGGAGCTACTGCATTCTGTCCGGGAGATATTTCCTCTGGTGAATCCTCAAGTGACGATGTGTTGGAGGTTGCACAGAAAGAGGATGACAGTTCTGCAATCAAGCTTAAAGCTTTGAAGAAACCAAAAGCAACCGGGAAGAAGCGCAAGCAGACATGCGGAGCAGCTGAAGACAAGGAGGAGAGAAGTCCTTTTTTTAGAATGTATAAGAACACGTGCCTGAAAATTGATAGTGTAGCTGACAAGATTGGATCAAGTGTTGAAGCATCATCAGTTCAGCCATCCAGCAATGTCCCTTCTCTTCCAGATGCTATGAAGTTGGTCAAGGAGTGTGGTGTGCAGGAAAAAACTGCTATGATGCACACAGCTGCGTTGTTGATCATGAAGCCAGAATTTAGGCACATCCTTTTCTTACTTGAAACGAAAGAAGGCAGATATGACTTTATTGAGAGAGAGCATGAGAAGGAGATGAAGAAGGCTGCGTGAAGGCATCTGAACTATTATTTTCTTATAATAATTATGTTGTGAGCTATTCTATGCTTTGAACCATTAGTTGATTTGAACCATTACGTTTTGTACCACTATTTGCTTTGAACCATTACGATTTGTACGACTATTTGCTTTGAACCACTGTTTTCATGTGAAAGAATATATGTCGCTTATGTATTTTTCAATTTCTGTTTAGATGGATGCAAGCATGGAAGATTTAGCAAAAAAAGAGCAGCAGTCTCCACTACTTGTATCTCAACTATCTGAACTATCACATCATGCTGCACTTCTTGGAAACTTGGGCAGTCTATCACATCATGCATTGTCAAATTTTGATTCCTTTCCTGTCCCACCAAAAGGTACAAATGTGAGAAAATTTTCTTCCGTACATAACACTTTCTATATTCATACTAATTTTATTTTTTACAGATAAGTATTATCTTGTGGACTCTGGATATCCCAACAAAATTGGATATCTTGCTCCGTTCAAGGGGAGCACGTACCATCTACCGGAGTTTCATCATCGTCGTGGTCGTCCACCGCAAGGAAAGTACGAGATATTCAACTACTTGCACTCGTCCCTTCGTAATGTAATTGAGCGATCATTTGGAGTTCTAAAGCAAAAATGGCGTATATTAAAAGCTATGCCACGTTTCTCAACTCGAAAACAAGCAAAAATCATCATGGCTTGTATTGCATTGCACAATTTCATTCGTGATAGCTATTTGAGCGATAAAGAGTTTGATAGATGTGATGCAAATGAGGATTACATGCCTCGAGCGGCACATGCAGCAGCAGCACAACAAGGTGACGAGGTAGAGGGGCATAACGAGGTTACCATGAACAGTATCCGTGAGATGATAGCTGATGGTTTGGTTAGTCAATAGTAGCATAGAGATATGTCTTATATTTTAGTTATTTTATTTGAACTTTAAATTAGTCACTGACAAGTCATGTAAACCGAACAATCTATGTACTGCGATTATTTTGAGTATAAATATAGTATATCAGGGTTTCAGAGCTATTACAGCAGCTTTCTCAAAGCAGGGCGAACCAAACGACTTTCAGCTTTTTCACAGCTATCAGCTCACAGCAGCTTTTATACAGCAGAAAGTTCACAGCAGCTTTTTCACAGCTCACAGCTAAACCAAACACACCCTAAAGCTTAGATTTACTCGATGAACGAAAACTTACCAGCAGATCAAGTCGCTGGAATGTAAGATGTCCTCGATCAACTCGAAAGAACTCGCGAAAAGAGAAAATAGCGAAGTCGCCGACAAAGAAAGTAAATTGCGAGAGAATTGTAAAGCTTTGTTTATTGGATGTGTATCCACCCCCTTAGGTCTCATACAACCTATATTTATACCCTAAACTAATGAGTCCTAGTCGATTACGGCAGGCACGTATCTTGAGAAAAAAGAAAGAGATTTTCTAAAAATAAAACAAACGGTCCAACGACCACATCATCCTAATCCTAATCGCATCTGGAATATTCCCTCAGCACAACGGTATAGATATCATCGGCCGATCTCCAAACTGCATACGCCAGTACCTCCCAAATCGGAGCCCCATGCCCATCGGCATCAATAAAACTGGCTCATTTCTGCATCACGTGCGCTGGCTCCATTTCGCCATTTATCTTGACACCTGTCAAAAAAGGCGTCAACACATGCCCCCCAGTTTCGGAGTAATATATCTTTTACTTCGAAATCATTCCGGTCATGATTGCCTTTCCTGAACCAACACCTTGAATCGCGTTCAAACAAACCCTCATTCATGGTCCAAGCGGCATGTCAAATTCCCGTTGTGCCCTTCCAGGAAAATGGTATATATATATATATATATATATATATGGATCCCATTTCACCACTCCATCTTCTTCTTCGTCTGCATCTGTTCCACAGCTTTCCTTTTCTTTTCTCTTTCCAAGAACTCCGCCACCGTCAAGAACTCTGGCAGGGTACTCTTTTTAGGATTTCAAGAGCTCTCCTTCCTCAGCGCTCCAGGATTTGCTTTCCTCCATCGATGGCTTCCCTCTCTAAGATTCCCCAGGTTAGGCACCTTCTTCATTCGTTGTTTTCTGCCACTTTATTTCTGTACTCGTTTATGCCATCTCTCTTTTTCTTTCTTCAGAGCATCAACAACCTCGGAGGACCTTGGTGGTTTATCCAATTGTGGCTAAACACTTACATGCATAAAGCCATAGGCCTGGACTTGAGGAAAATCTCCTTCCCATCGGAAAGCTATGCAGAGGGACAGCCGATTCAGCTCCGCCGATGCACCTCCTTTGGAGAAGCTACAATAATGATAACCAATGACACTTTTGGCGTAACTGATTTCTTCAGATGCTTCTACAATGGTTTTGCCGATGAGGCTGTTATCTGCTTTGCATACCACGACGATAATCATGACTTTGAGAATCCAGTCAAATTTCAACTTGACAACTGGATCGACGATAAGTACGCAACCAACAGTTTGCAAGAAGCCATAGCTCCTAGAATCTTGCCTGCTAGATTCACATCAGGTCGAAGCCTCCCCAGCTATGAATTTTATCATTTCTTTGCCAACAAAATCCAAGCAAGAGACACTATCAAAAGTGGTTTAATCTACAATCGCTTGAAGGATCTGGAGCTTGATGCAAGCACCATTGATCTGAGCAACTGGCTGATCACACCCATTACATCGGTTCCCTTTACGAAATGGTGGTCAGAGTGGCAAGATCACCTTTTCTATCTATCAGCCAGCATTTACTGCAAAAATCTCGATGCCGATTACATAGAACCCGAAGATGAGGTGTGTACTTTTCCCAAATTTTTCAGCAATCAACTCCATTATTTCCTTTAATTAATTTCCTGAAAACCATCACTACAGGCTCCCAATATACCTGCTCCGACAATGAGCAGGAGCGGCCGATCAATCGTATATGCCCCTCCATCGGAGAATCCCCTCATCGGCCATGGAGCTCCATCCTTAGAAGGTATTATGGCAGGGAGAAAACACAAGTCCAGCACCAAGGTTACCACTCACAAACTCCTGGCCCAAGGGTTCTCAAGCCATCAGGCCACTCCATCGATGCCATCATCATCGGCGCAATCAGTCGATACCCCAACTGTAGATCCTTCACCAGGTAATCAATTCTTCCCTTGAATTCTTACATTAGAGTGATTAATATCATTTGACCCTGGCTATGTCATCAGCTGAAGAATATGCTGCAAATACGCCCATCGGTGATCTAACAAGAAGGAGAGATCCTCAAGATGACTCACCATTATCTTCCCCCTCTGCTCGAGTAACAATACTCTGATACTATCCCCCGCTTAAATCGCTTTCTGCTCTTACTAACATCTGCTGATTTATTTCTAGATTAGGACTCTGTCTCCAGCGCCCAAGAGATTAAGAACAAGTATGCAAGCGCCGGTTGGATCTTCCAGTCAGCCGACCCCCTCTCATCCAGCCTCTTCTCATGACCCTTTCGATGACGGAGCTGCTGCCCCCCAACCGATGCTCACATTGCTTCCTCCTTCTGGCTCGAACTTCGATGAAATGAGCTTGAAATAGGTAAAAAACTTTCCCACCCGATTTTATAGTACAGAAAACACTATCGGCTAATCTTGTTTGCTCTTTTCAGGAGCAGGACTCTCCAGATAACAGTATGTTCTCCTTTGCAATCGGAATAACTCCATCAGAGGAAGATCAACCATCAGCTGAACCGGTGGGGCTTGCGGATGAAATCAAGTCAAATCTTCGAGAAATCCTTCCCCTCTTGAGTCAAGACATCGGCCAACCGGTTAGATATGTTGAACTGATTCGCGCTGCCCTAAGGTCCCTGGAGGGTCAACTCCCTGAACCCATCGAAGATGCGTTGACTCCTGCGGCATTCATCAAGAGTCATCGGATGCAAGTTCTCAGAGCCCAGAAGCGTCTCACTGACCGCATCCAACAAGAGCAAATCGCCAAGCAAAAGAATGAACTTAAAGGTCATGTGGATCGACTTTTCAGGAAATCGATTCGCTGACCCGCCATCAAGCCGATCTTTAGAGAACCAAGGGCGAGTTAGAAGCCAAGCGCGATGGCCTCCTTCAGCAACTTCAACAGGTCAACCAGGAAATCGATGTTATGGACAGTGATCTATCCCAAATTCAACCAGCCGTCGAGAAGCTTAAGAGTAAGAAGCAGGAACAAGCTCGTCAAGCCTACCAATTTCACAAGAGCATTCAACCGATTCCTGGCTCAGCTGACGACGACAACAGAGCGATCCAAGAAGCCGATGATATTCGCCTGCGCGCGATAAAGGTAATCCGAGACTCGTTGGGATTACTATAATAGACCTACGCTTCCAGCCTCGTGATGCAGACACTTTTGCCCCACTGTTTCACATGCCTGTATCATGAACACCCCTTACTCTCACCCAGTCTGTGGCGTGGTCGACACTTTGCTGTATGCAAGCATCAACTTTTCCCAAACTCTTTTGTTGGTGCTTTTATTGCTCTAAGGGCGACGCGTATCGCATCGGCCATGTAACCAATCGATTTGCAATCGGCTATGTATAAATCGGCTATCAATCTGTCCGATAAGCATACTTATCGGCCTAGGCATCAACCCATATGCTAGGGTGATATTTCTTTAAGTATTTGCCATTTAATGCTTTAGGAAATTCTTCTCCCTCCAGTGTCTCCAAAATGTAAGCATTACCGGGAGCACACCGATTTATCCTGTATGGTCCTTCCGAAGTTGGTGACCACTTGCCGAATTTCGAGTCCTTGGTTCCTATCGGCAGCACTAACTTCCAAACCAATTCTCATTGGGCAAAACTTTTGATTTTCACCTTCTTGTCATACCACCTGGCTACCCTAGCCTTATTCAATTCAACATTTATGAGAGCAGTTAGTCGATGACTCGCTAAATCTTCCAACTCATCTTTCATCAGAGCCGAATACTCATCGGCTGTCAGCTGATCTTGAAACGTCACACGCGTAGAGCCTATCTTGAACTCCCAAGGCAGGACAGCCTCATGTCCATACACCAATTGATACGGGGACACCTTGGTAGCACCATGACAAGCCATCCGATATGCCCATAGAGACTCACTGAGTGTCGTATGCCATCGTCTTGGTTGCTCATCAATCTTTCTTTTGATCAACTTGATAATTCCCTTATTAGATGCTTCTGCCTGGCCATTTGCTTGGGCATAATATGGAGAAGAATTCAACAATTTGATTCCCATGCTGGCGGCAAAATCCTCAAATTCACCAGATATGAACATAGTTCCCTGATCGGTAGTAATGGTTTGAGGAACACCGAATCGATATATAATATGCTCCTTAACAAATTCCACCATATCCTTAGATGTCACCTTCTTCAAAGGAACTGCTTCAACCCACTTGGTGAAATAACCTGTCGCCACCAATATAAATTTATGATTCTTGCTAGATGCGGGATATATCTAGCCGATTAAGTTGATTCCCCATCCCCTGAACGGCCATGGTCTAATTATAGGATTCATAGCCGATGCTGGGGCTCTTTGCACATTACCAAACTTCTGACATTCTTGGCAACCTTTGTAATATAAAAAATAATCCTCCAGCATTGTCGGCCAATAATATCCATTCCTTCTAATCATCCACTTCATTTTGAAAGCTGATTGATGAGATCCACAAACTCCTTCATGAATTTCTCCCATCAATACCTTAGAATCTTCTTTACTGAGGCATTTCAACAATACTCCATCAACCGTCCGATAATATAATTCCCCTTCAAGCAGCACATATTTAGTCGCTTGGAATCTTATTTTCTGATCCACTTTTTTACTAGGGTCCCTGAGATAATCGGTAACCTCCTTTCTCCAATCATCGGCCATCAACTCCAAAGCTACCACGCTTTCTATTAGCCGATACCCAGAAGCATGCTGTGCCAACCGATTTGCATCACTATTATAAAATCTAGGAACATGCTCAATAGTTACCTTCTTAAATTCTCGCAAAAGCTGGAGGCATTCTTCATGATAAATCCTCAGAACGTCATCCTTACATTCATACACTCCAATTAACTGATTAACCACCAGCATAGAATCCTCAAATATTTCTACAGCATTGGCTTTAATCTCCCTGAGCAATCGAATCCCCTTAAGAATAGCATGATATTCAGCTTGATTATTGGTGGCAGAAGCTTCGATCGGAAATGAAAACTCAAAAGTTGCCCCCGAGGTGATATCAGCACAACACCAATGCCAGATCCAACTCCACAATAAGAACCATCAAAGAATAGAGTCCAAGGAGCGAGATCTACAGTAGCCGACTCCGAACCACAATGCTGAACAACAAAATCAGCCATGACCTGTCCCTTAACTGCCTTAGCCGATTCATATCTCAAATAAAATTCTGATAAAGCCAGAATCCATTTACCAATCCTTCCATTCAAAATCGGCAAGGACAGCATATACTTAGTCAAATCATCTTTGCTCACCACAATGCACTCAGCCGATAACAAATAATGCCTAATCTTTGTACAAGAAAAATACAAGCAAAGACATAATCTTTCAACGGGAGAATACCTGGTTTCGACATCCAGAAGTCTTCTGCTTACATAATATATTACTCGTTCTTTCCCTTCAAATTCTTGAATAAGGGCCGATCCGATGGCACGTTCATCAGCCAATAAATACAACTTAAACGGCTTGTGCCTCTGAGGCGGAACTAGCACTGGAGGATTTGTCAGGTAATGTTTGATCCCATCCAGCGCCTTCTATTGTTCTTCTCCCCATACAAACTCCTGATCGGCCTTCAACTTCAACCGCGAACTGAACGGCAGAATTTTTCTAGACAGGTTAGATATAAACCTCCAGATGAAATTAATCTTGCCGATGAACGATTGAAGCTCAACCTTGGTCTTTGGGGCCTCCACCTTGTCGATTGCTGTAATTGTCTTTTGACTGATTTCAATCCCACGTTCATGAACTATAAAACCCAAGAACTGACCAGCCGATACCCCAAAAGCACACTTGTTCGGGTTCATCTTCAAGCCATATTTCCTTGTGCACTCTAGAGTTCTGTGTAAATCGACTAGATGCTCTTGGTATCCTTCTGATTTCACTACAACATCATCAATGTAGATCTCCACAATCTTGCCGAAGAGTTCATGAAAAATATAATTCATGGCCCTCTGATACGTAGCACCGGCATTCTTCAGCCCAAAAGCCATCACAACCCATTCATACAAGCCGACATGCCCAGGACACCAAAATGCTGTTTTATGAATATACTCTTCTGCCATAAATATTTGGTTATACCCAGCATTACCATCCATAAAACTAATCACCTTGTGCCCTACAGCAGTGTCCACCAGCAAATCGGCTACTGGCATCGGGTATCCATCCATCGGCGTGGCCTTGTTAAGATTCCTGAAATCAATGCACACACGCAACTTTCCATTTTTCTTATATACCGGGACTACGTTAGATATCCATTCGGCATAACTGCATTGCTGAATAAACTTAGCCTCAATTAACCGTGTGATTTCGGCCTTTATATCAGGTAGGATCTCGGGGTCACACCATCTTGCACCCTGCTGATATGGCCGATATCCTGGTTTTATAGGTAAACAATGCTCAACAATAGATCGATCTAAACAAAGGCATCTCATAATACTCCCAAGCAAAACAATCTTTATATTCTTTCAAAAAAAATTTCAACTCACACTTATACTCAGGATCCAGGCTAGCACTGAGAAACATCGGCCTTGGTCTATCACCATCTCCAATATCAATCTCTTCTAATACATCGGCCAACGTAAACCCATGCCCCAGCGTCCCTTCATCTTCAAGGAATTCATCCATTAAGACTCATCTGAAGAACCGACTGCTTGGATCGGTGTTTGTTCATAATTGGCCATCTTCAAGAAATCTGTTTCCCAGGCTTTGCCAGAAAAACAGTGGGCTGTCTCAAAATTCCACGTGTGGGCTTCAGCCGATGCTATACTGAACGATGAATCGGCCGAGACCACCTCAATAGTATCTCCAATCCATTGTATGAGGCATTGATGCATGGTAGACGGGATGCAACAATTGGCATGGATCCAATCCCGTCCCAGAAGTAGACTATATGAACCCTTACCATTGATAACAAAGAAGGTAGTAGGAAGGGTCTTACTCCCGATTGTCAAGTCAACACATAATGCCCCCAGAGCATGGGACACTACTCCTTCGAAGTCCTTCAGCATCATGTCCGTCTTTGTTAAATCGTCGCCGCTCTTCCCAAGCTTGCACAGCATCACGTATGGCATTATGTTTACTGCTGCACCTCCATCCACCAGCATCTTAGTAACTGGCTTGCAATCAACAAACCCTCTCATGATTAAAGCTTTAAGATGCCATCACTTTTCATCTTCTGGTTTCTCGAACGTGGCCGGTACCGGCTCTAGAGCCAATTGGGCCACCGCCTCCTCCAATTCTGATTCTTCATCACTATCGACTGAAGCCATGAACTCCCTCGGCATCATGAAAACCATGTTGATAGGCGCAGCCGATGAGCTGGAATCCTGCTGATCATCGGCTTTGGGCTTAATGCACCATATCTGTGACTTAAATCCCTTTCTGTTGAGAGTTTGTTTTTCTTCTTCTTCTATTAATTCCAGCTGACGCAACCTCTGGACACACCTCTTTTGAGACTTGGTCAACCCTGTCGGGCACCATCGAGATTGACTGGCGCGTCGCGTTACTGGCTCCCTTTCCGGATCCCTGCGCATCAGCTGATCATCAAGTACTCTATCATCGGCCATCCGTTCCAGCCGATAGTGTACATGAATTCGACCTCCAGCAGGATCACGAAGCATAGTCCTACCCCCCAGCCGATCATGTACGGAAATTTTTCCTCCCAGCCGATCGTGTACCGGAGTATGTTCCCGTCTTGCCATCGGTCTACGCGGGCCGTCATCAAATCGTGGCTTCTTGTATGATTGGCCACCATGGTACAGATTGTTGCACTCAGGGCAATCATCGACCATTGGCAAGGTCAGACCCTCTTCCCAGCAATGTACGAAGAAAGGACACTTCCAATGCTCCTCTTTTTCGTGCATCTCTTCTTCTTTGCTCTGCTGCTTCTCATGGTCACGCTGGAATTTATCCAACAGCATCCGAGATGTGACTCTCTTCTGTGGTGCTGCGGAGCATTCAGCTTCTCCTTGCAGCTTCTATCCCTTAACCTCATCGGCCAATACCTGTGCACTAGGATCAACACTCCTAGATTCTTTGGCCGATTCTGATGTCAAGACTTTGGTCTTGCCCATACCTTTCTTTTCACTTATTTCCACCATATTCACAGCGAATGGGTGTTGATCAATCTTCATCGCTTTCTTGGGGACTTCAAACTTGAGCATCCCTTGTTCAAGAGCCAACTGTATTTTTTGGTGGAAACCTTTGCATTCATTAGTGTTATGAGAGGTTGCGTTGTGCCACTTGCAATATTTCATATTCTTCAGCTCCTCATCTGATGGGATCTTGTGATAAGGTTTTAACTTGATCAGCCCTTCCGACAACAGCAGATCGAAGATCCTGTCGGCTTTTGTGATGTCAAAGCCAAACTTCTCGGGCTCCTACTTCCCAAACGGACATGACACCGATTTCTTGCTGCCCTGGACCCATTCTGCCGATGCGATCGGTTCTTCTTCCTCATCAGAATCAGACTCATCGGCCAACTCGGCTAGATTGACCTTTTTCTGAAAATTACTTCTTTTCTGCTCATAAGGCTGAACTTCTCCTATCATCTGATGTGCTATCTGGCTAATGCTATCAAACTCCTGCGAAGCATATTTCTCTTTAATATGTGGCAAGAGCCCCTGAAAGGCCACATCGGCCAACTGTTCATCAGACAACATCAAGCTGTAGCATTTATTCTTGACGTCCCTGAACCTCTGTATGAATGCAGATACTGATTCATCATTTCTTTGTCTAACGCCGATCAAATCTGTCAATTTCATCTCGTAGGTACCAGAGTAGAAGAACTGATGAAATTGTTTCTCCAAATCGGCCCAATATAGAATGGAATTAGCTGGAAGCATGGTAAACCATGTAAAGGCCGATCCTGATAGAGACATGGAAAACAACCGGACCTTCAAAGCATCTTGATTCACTGCTTCTCCACATTGCAAGATGAACCTGCTAACATACTCGATTGTAGAAACATCTCCCTGCCCCGAGAATTTAGTGAAATCTGGTACCTTATACTTGTGAGGGAACGGGAGCTGATCATAAGTAGGTGGATATGGAGTCCTGTACATAGTAGATTGCTACTTTGGCCTTAAACCAAATTGCTCTCTGATCACCTCAGCTATCTTGGAGGACCAATCAATATGTTGATTAGCGATCGGCATTTGTTGAGGAGAAACTGGGATTGTTGGCTGTACTGCTGATACCATTTGTTGCGGTGCTAAATTCATCGATCGATTAGCCGATGCAACCTGCTATGTATGCTGAACAATCTGGTTAGGAGGTTGTTGGTGAAGTACCATCCCATTTGTAGCAATCGGCTGTGACTCCGATTGGTTAGCTGACTGCTGGGCGACGGAATGAACGTACGGTACATTGACTTGCCGCACTGTTCCAACGGTCGAGTCATGAAACACCCAATTTACTCCACCTAGATGAGGCAGTTTTGATAGCAGGATCTCCGTCGGGGTGACAGGGTATGGCGTCGTAACAATCTACTGCTGAGGCATCGGCTGCGAAGCCGATGCCGTATTCTGAACCATCGTCTGTGTTGCCGACGTACTCTGCGTTATCAGCTGAGAAGCCGATACGTGCTGCCGATTGGCCATCGGTACTGAAGCCGATGGACTAGCTTGTCCCATGGTTGATGAAGCAAAAGATCCCGGGGGCATACCCAAACCGGTATTTGGGTCCCATCCTATAGGAAACGGCACTGCTCCGAGAGTGGAGGTCAACGGCGGTGTAGTTGAATACACGGGAGCAGGTGAATTTGTCCTGGTTGTAGCAGGAGATGTTGATGGGAGCGTAACACCAGTGGTACTCATCTGAATCAGCTCAGAAACCGATTCTGATCTCCTTTGCCCTGTTCCACAGGCTGAAGGATCCATAGTCGACCCCATGGGGATGAAGCCCATCTGGTTAGGCTGCACGTAGCATGGCCCTTCGTAGCCCTTGAATGCTCTTTCTCCCAAAATCTTGACCACCGCGTTGTGCATGGTGTGTGTCATGACCGGTGCATGGTTGATAAACGCATGGTTCACAGCCTGGTGCACCGCATCCAGCATCTTGTTCTCACATTTGGCTTCAGTCAGGGGTTGGAGAGCAGGGAAGTCGAACTTCTTGATGATTTCACCACTCCTCGTAGTGCTGAAAGACTTGAGGCACTCTCTCCTGAATCTTTCTGTAGCTTGCTGCACTTCAGCCTTCTGATCCTCTTTGAGCTTGTCCTCGTCGACGGGGATGTAACCATCCTCGTCACTGTTGTTCTTACTCATATTGAAGCTTCTTCTATCCCACCAGGCGTGCCAAAAGATGTGTTGACATAAAAATCTACACACCAGGCCTGAGAGTACTGTTCACCAAGCTCAGACCGCAAACCTTCGAAGCAAGGCGTGCTAGTCAATTTGACCTTTAAATTGACAAGAAAAAGAACAAGAAATTAGATTTGAGAGCTTATCGGCTGGGTATTCTGAATGTCTCTCACACAACGTAATCGGCAAGATTTGCCAATTACACGCAGCGTAAATGGCAGGCTATGGATCGATCGGCCAAATCTAACTGATATGGAAAACAACAAATCGGTTCGGGCGACCGATTGCAAGCACGTAGCAATATAGATCGTGTAAAGGAACTACTCCGACCTATCGGCCGGATTTCAGCTGACGCAGAAAACGACAAATCGGCCCAAATAGCCAACTGCAAGCGTGTAATGATACGAAAGCTACGAATGTGTAACTTAAATAAAGCTACTTGAAAGCACCTGAAACAGATCCAAATCGGCTCTATGATATTTTAATAAAATTAAGAGATCTCACAAACGATTACACGTGTTTCAAGGCTGATAGATATGATAAAAGCTAAAACAACAGGAAAACCTATAATTCTAGCGGATATCGATAACATATGAACTAATCTAGATAAGACAACAGCAATACGCCAGAAAGTCAAAACCTAGATATAATTCGATAACTTTGAACAAATCTAAACGAAGTAACAGCAATGCGCCAGTTAACTAAAGCTTAGATTTACTTGATGCAAGAAAACTTACCAGCAGATCAAGTCGCTCGAATGTAAGACGTCCTTGATCAACTCAAAAGAACTCGTGAAAAGAGAAAATAGCGAAGTCGCTGACAAAGAAAGTAAATTGCGAGAGAATTGTAAAGTTTTGTTTATTGGATGTGTATCCACCTCCTCAGGTCTCGTACAACCTATATTTATACCCTAAACTAATGAGTCCTAGTCGATTACGGCAGGCACATATCTTGAGCAAAAAGAAAGAGATTTTCTAAAAACAAAACAAATGGTCCTACGACCACGTCATTCTAATCCTAATCGCATCTGGAATATTCCCTCAGCACATCGGTACAGATATCATCGGCCGATCTCCAAACTGCATTTGCCAGTACCTCCCAAATCGGAGCCCCATGCCCATCGGCATCAATAAAACTGGCTTATTTTCTTCATCACGCACGCTGGCTCCATTTCGCCGTTTATCTTAACACATGTCAAAAAATGGCGTCAACATGTACTAACCATGAGTGTACTCACGCTTGTTATAATTGCTGCTTAGAAGAGAAAGTTGATACAAAATCTTTTGAAGATGATGCTGAGTTCTAGGCCAATTTTTTGTGAAGTTTGGAGTCTTTGTTTCCAGTATAAGCTGTATAACTCTGATAATCTTTTATAGTCTTTTAGTTCTCTTTTCGTGATACTGTTGCTGATTATTCATTGATGAAGTCACTATATGTATGGAACTTGATCCTAGCATACATGTAGTTATGCATTCGGTTTTGACCTTAAAACCGGGTGTGACAGGTACGATTCTCCAGTCTACCACCTCGAAGATCATGGTCTCTGTGCGGAAGTTGCTGTGGTCACCGAACATTACTGGCAAGTCTATGTTCCCTAGGGGGCACTCCCTCATGCCCGGGATGATACCGAGGAAGGAGAAAATGGAGGCACGGAGCTTGGACTGTGAGATGCCCATGACGTCGAGGGTCTCAACATACAAGATGTTGAGGCTGCTGCCCCCGCCCATCAGCACCTTGGTCAGGCAATTGTTGCCGATGATGGGGTCGACGGCAAGCGGGTAGCTCCCCGGTCGGGGGATGTTGGGAGAGTGCTCACCCTGGTCTGAGGTGATCGGTGTGCTCGACCAATGGAGGAACTTGGGGACAGCATTTCCCGCGGCGCAGGCATCCCGATGTCGGACCTTGTGTTGATGCTTGGTGCAGTCGTCCTTAAGACCTCCGAACATCATGAGGTAGCCGTCCAGGTCGGGGAAGCCGCTCCCATCCTTGGGCGCTACTCCTTGATCTTTGAGGGCCTTTTTATCGCGGTCCCCACCCTTGCGCTTGCTGAGCTGACCTAGCATGCGCTTGAGAAGCTCACAGTCCTTGAGCTTGTGCTTGATGGGGTAGCCGTGATTGGTGCATGGCTTGTCCAGGAGCTGCTCGAAGTGGTCGGCGTTGCCCTGTCGCTTGCCCGCGTGATCGGCCGCCGTGACCATGTTGGGGTTGGCACGACGCCGGTTCTTCTTCTTCCTTTTCCCCCTGCCCTGAGGAGGGGCCCTCATCATGGTCCTCCCACTTGGCCTTGCCTTTGGCCCGACCATCAGTGAGACCGCTCCGACCGCCTCCTCGCTGGAGGCGTGGTTCGTGGCGATGTCCACAAGCTCGCAGGTGGTGCGCGGCTTCCAGCAGCCAAGCTTGTGAATGAGGGACTTGCAGCTGGTCCCTGAGAGGAACACACTGATGACGCCTACGTCGACGACGTTAGGGA
The DNA here is from genome assembly GCF_002211085.1 of Panicum hallii. Lineage (NCBI taxonomy): Eukaryota > Viridiplantae > Streptophyta > Magnoliopsida > Poales > Poaceae > Panicum > Panicum hallii. The sequence goes on from NC_038042.1 coordinate 27,879,157, forward strand.
GGGAGTTGCCCTGCTTGGAGAACCAACAGATGTAGTCCCTCAGGGACTCACCAGGCTCCTGCTTGCAGCTCGGAGTTCCGTCAGGGTTGCACTAGTGCGGGCGGCGGCTGGTGCTATCATCGCTGACGTATGTCCTCGCCATGCACCTCGGCGTTAGCCAAGGCCTGTGCACGCAGGTCTGATGGGGTGTGCATGTCCTCGGTCTCCACTGGGACTGGCTGTCACCCCTGCACATTTGCCATGGCGCATTCCCAAAGCGCAGGGCAAGCCAGGGGACGACACGTCACCAGTGCTGGAACCCTCGCTCATGAGGTTGTCGTCGAAGAAGAGATCATGGAACGAGGCAGGACTGTACCCCGTCATGCCCACGAATTCGGTGTGAGCGGTAGCTATGACCTGATCTTCCGGAGCTCCCTAGCGTACACGCTCGCTGCATTTGCGAGGCCAAACGGGAACCGTCCATGCGGCGAGCGTGGCGGGGACAGCGGGGTCCATCCTGAGAGTTGGCGGAAAACGTTCACAGTGAGAACAAGAGCAAGTCCACGTTACTCGCTGAATGGTTGGCACCGAGCATGAGCTCGATGCGCCGCACAAGTGCCTCGGTGTTGAGGTCAGCCAGCCGGTCGGTCGAGGTAGTATCTCCCTCGAGCGACATCATAGGAGTGGCCTCCTCGCGGAGATTGTCGAGATTGCTTTTCCTAGGCGAATGACCCTCCCTTTCATAGTCCAAAGGGGGTCTCCATTATATGAGAACAAAAGGTAGAAAGAGTGAGGTAGAAAGAAAGAGTGCTCCTTGCTTCGCCAGTCGGGATCCCCAGCTCTGTCAGTCGGGACCGCCAACTCTGTCAGTCACGATCTTCCGATGACCACCGTCCAAGTCGTGAGTCGTGGGGTGGCCGTCTTATCTTGTCCCTATGTGTCATGCTCTATCGGTCGGGGGGCGAGTCGTGCGACGATAAGTATGGTGCGGTAGTCACGCTCCGTCCCTGGCGCTATGGCCCGTCACTCCGTTGTGATAGAGGCGTGTCCGCCGCGTCGTGACGACGTTGTGTCTCGACCCTTTGCGAGGACGGGCACGTGAAATAGTGTCCCCCTACAGTGGTAGTAAGAGGGACTGTAACCCCCGTGGGGGGAGCGGTTGGCCCTGTACGGTAGTTGACTCTGGTGCATTCGTCCTTATCCTCAGCACCTGCCCACGGGACGGTCAGTGTGCGAGGTCCGGCCGGCCCTCAACCTCATTAGTCGGGGAAATCGACATGTGCGTGACTCGCACTTGGCGGGGTTCGACCGGCGTCTTAGGTCGGGACCGTAGTACGGACCTAGGCCTTGGTCGTCCCCTCAGTCGGGGACGCGGGCCGAGGCTCCAGCCTACCTGCCGGCCGATCGGGACTGTGGACCTGGACGGCCTGGAGAAAGTCATGGCCTAGGAGGGCACCTGTTTGATTCACACGTGGTCCTAGGCCATTCTAAGTGCCAGTGGGCTCGCTGGGGACCCCGGGTCCCTGGACCCGTCAAATATGAAGTAATTTCAATAAACAGGTAGAAATACATTTAAATCCTAAAAAAGATATATTATGGCATAAAAGTTAGAATAAATTATTTCCATAAACAAACATGTTAAATCAAGGTTGTATTAAACTTTCATGCAAAAAAGATAATTTTAGCTATTCATCACCTTTAATCTTGTTACAGAGGACCATGTTCATAATATACAAGTGCTCTGAAATGATAACCAAATGAAGCAAACCATTTTCTTAATTTGATTTTCTTGGTGCAACATTTTTGGCGATGTTATAGGGTTGTATTTTGGCCTCCAACAAAAGTTTGGAACCTTTATAGAAAATTTAGGTATTATTAATTTTTTAAACTACAAAGTGAGTAAGAGAACTTAAGTGTAAAGTGTACAAACATTTGAATTTATCCTTCCAAATTTACATGTTGTATTGAAATGTATGAATGCACTCATCTAAATTTTGTTTTATATTTTAAATAAGAATTTTACAACACATATAGTTCGAAGAAATAGCAATTTTAATAAATTGGCCGAAATACATTTGTATCCAAAAAAGTTATATTATTGCATAACAAATATATTAGGTCAGGCATTTGTGTTGTATCTATATATAAGTAAAAACAAGCATGACATGGAGTTAACAAACATTTGCTTGGCCGCCACCAGCTAGAAAAATGCTCCATTTCCTTGGATGCCCAACCAAACAGACAAGAAATGCTCAATTGTCTTGGCGGTCCAGCGAAATGGCCAAGAAAATGCTCAATTTTCTTGGTGGCCCAGTGAAATTGTCACCCGCTAAAGAATACACATTTACTTGCGATTAACCAGCACAACCAAAAAAACTATATTTTCTTGGCGGTTTTATTTTGGCCGCTAATTAAATTCCTTGCTGCCAATGTAATTCTAATTTGGTGTAGTGGTAAACTTATATTATTACTGCATATATACATCTTGCTGCAATATCGAACTGAACCCTGCAGGAGGCATGGCATCATGCGGAAATGCATAAGTATGATGTGCTAATGATAAGGCAATATGTGGGGTATTATCATAATGGCCTCATTTGGTTTTCTATTTTTTGAAACACAGTGCAGATGTAGACACGCACATGTATTACGAGCATCTAAAAAAACTAAGCCTACAGATCTCGAGATGGATAAAGTCACGATAGGCATCTCGTTGTCGACGAGCATGTCTCCTACCACTGAAAGAATAGCACCGGTTAAATTCTAAAATAAATATGGCAAAATACGAGCAGAGCGCCAGAGTCAAATACCAAATCCAGATGGACAGGTTCCACCATCATAAAGATTCTTATCAGTTGAGCTATGTTCACTTCGCTCTACTTCATAAGCTCTCAAATGTAATTGGGGCGGAATAAGTATGATATGTCAAAAGGACTTATGCATCCAGTCATTATATATTATATGAAGAAAATAGAAACGAAAAAAGTTTCACAAATTCAAACATATAGCTCACAACAACTCATCAATATATCTTACTCCCTCCATTCTCTTTTGATAGTCCTATTTCACCTTGGAAAAATGACTAAGGAGTATCGTTCGGTTAATCAAGTCATCATGTAGTAGGAAAATTTTCCACAAGAACTTCTCGGTATCATGTCATCAAATGCATGCACCGATCTTTTTTTAGAGAATTTACTTTGCTCAGGAAACTCAAAAGGATCGTTCATGTCATTCCCAAGATAGCAACTCGAATAGAACTATCAAAAGACAATATTTTTAATTTAGAAAATAGGTCTATCAAAAGAGAATGGAGGGAGTATATTACAACTACATGATCCATCATGACCATAGAAAAAATGAATGAGTTCACTAAATAGACCGCAGAACTATGACCCAACCGGATCGGTTCAACCAAAACATCGGTCATGCAATTGAATCAACACGAACCGTTGAACGGGCCAGTTTTTCATTGAATTGGTGAGCCAGTGAACCTTTTCAATGAACTAGTTATTGATTCGTTGCACCATAGAATACTATGGTACTGCCATGTTACCTCATATATTATGTCATATGTGCTAATTTTAGGCATATTTTATTGAGATTTGTTACAGTGCTTTCTAGGAACCTTTGATTTCGTCCCTCTCGAATTTTCTGAACCGTTGATCTCAAAAGAAGGTGTTTTATTCTAATGAGTATTTAGTAATCCTTAAGAATATCTGCAATCCTCCGCACGAAATAGATCGGGCTGTTCTTCTGCCCCAACCTGCTCCCTTCCGCTGGCTGCCGACGGCCTGCGCGAGTTCGCGTCCCTCCCCTATCCGGCCATCTGCCGATTCCTGAGCAAGGTTTTAAATAACCGGCTATAGCTGTCGCTATAGCCGGATTTAGCCTTTTGGGAGCATAAACGCTAGGAGAAGGTCCATTTGGCGCTAAGCAGGATAGCCCGCTAATAACCCGCTATAGCCAGCTAAATCAGCTAAATTACCATCTCTTAGCCCGCTAAATTTTGACTGGAGATCGAATGGGTCGCTGTCGCTTGCCGGCCTGCTAAACACAGTGCATCATTTAGGCCGCTAACTTATGGTTGTTGCATCATCTGAACTTTATGTTAGATTTGTGAAAGCATGAAGTTGAAGTCCTATGTTGTTTCTCTACATGATGAATTGATGATGTACTGAATATTCTGAAACTGTGAACTTGATTTGCAAAACAGCTAAATGGGTTAGCTAAAGCTATAGCCGGATATAGTCTTTTCTTAGCTTTTGAAAAGGTAACCGCTAAGCAGAATATTTAAAACCTTGTTCCTGAGCGCCCCTTCCCCCATCTCTATCAAAGCAGACCACGACAGCGTATTGGAAATCCCCGGCGCCAGGCACCGGGTCCACGCTAGGGCATCGCAGCGGAGGGCATGCCAGCCAGCTGGAATTCTGCGGCGGGGCTCCCCGGCCCCTCATACTTGAAAATACTCCATCAGCACCGGTTGAAGGGATGTTTCAGTACCAGGTGTTTCATCCGGTACTAAATCATTTTACAATAAAAATATATTAAATCCAGAAAAAGGCTGGGATTTTTGACCTTAACTCATGTGTACCTCCCTTTCTATCTCATCTACACAACAGATGTGATTGAGAGCAAGATACTTTTTAAAATTTGAAGTAAACCGTGGAGGACCTTTAGTATCGGATGGTAATACCAACCGGTACTAAAAGCTCCATATTAGTACCGGATGATGTTACTAACCGGTACTAATATGGTCGGAGGCATTAGTACCGGGCGGTAGTACTAACCGGTACTAATGTGGATCTTTCAGTACCAGGTGGCCACCCTAAAAAGCTTGATAGACTTCAGTCCACCTCAAAAATAATGGTATTAGTATCAGGTTTAGTTTATACGGTATTTTTAAGGTGAAATGATAGCCTTTCTTCTACTAGTGGGCTAGGCACCCTGTAGCTAGAGCTCGCCGACATGCAGTTGCCAGTAGCTAGGGTTCGTTCGATAGTGTTATTGAAAGAAAGGATAAAGAAAAAATACTAAAATGCCTTTAATGGTTTCTGGTCCATAAAATACTAGGTTCCGATCCACATCTTAGGTTCTTCGTAACAGGTTCCTCTAACTTTTTAACCATAGGACCTTTCAACGGCTCTTCAAATTTCCAAGCATTCAAGCATATCGTAAAATCCTCTATCCTATTACTTATATAGTAGAAAGCTTTCATATTTTTCAAAAGTCATGAGGAATTAATATTATATGCATAAATAATGAACTATTGGTTGGAGCGATGAACCCGTAAACCGGTAGCTTGACCGGTTAGATCTCCGATCTAATTTTTTTTCTGTGATCACAATACGGTCGCGCCTATCCTCTTTTGCACCACATACGTAAAAATTAATCATTTGTGATTTCTGCATCAAAGGGTGGTTATTTGTGAGCCGAGGAAGTAGCAATCATGAAAGCACAGAGCAACTTTTTTTTTGAAGAAAACAGAGCAACTTTTGAAAACCAATCAATAAAATACTTTGAAATATTTTGAATTAATATGTAATGAATTATATCCATATATATGTAATTCAATGATAAGCAATACTAAAATGCAACAATGTGCATTGTTCAAAATGTATCTATCCTCGCTCAACCTGAACCAAATTGCATGCCTCCAAAACTGAACCAAACCAATATATCAGCATTTTCAAACCAAAACTAAACTGAACCATATATATATTAGCTTGTTTCAACCGGAAACAATGATGTGACTGTCCATTAGTTGCTTGCTTCTACGTATTTCTATGCCACAGAGATACTAACGTCGTAGGTTGCTTTACTCAGAACGCAAATGTCTCTTGCAACTGATCAACGCTTACTCATCAATCGCAATTTAATGGGACAATTTAATTAGCTTCTGATCAACATAAACGGGACGCGAGACGAATATGGAGAACGGGTAAAGCTTACAGCGAAGCGGGACTCTGAGGTCTACGTGACTGTCTCTGCACTGCATGACGTTCAGCCCACTAAAATCCATACCGAACTGGTTTAAACTATTTATACCCATTTCTCACCGAGTTAATATCATACCAAACGAAGCCCACACCATTGAAGCTGGTTTCACCCTAAAACCATTAGCAGATTAAATCCTCGCAGTTATAACTCGAGAACTAAACCAATTTCAACCGGAAGACTAGTATGGAGTTGATCGCAGCCAGTTCATGTCGATTTTTGGTTCAAGTTGCAACCGAGCACGATGAGTTGCAGCTTCAAGATGAAATAAGTTGCAATACACCCCGATATACATATTTAATAATTTCATATATATCCATATAAGCACTATATTGGTGAATGAATAATGAATATATACAACGATCTTAAACTCTCAACCTTCAGCCAACCCTCAGCTAGTCTCGATCTGTTTTTAAGGCAAAAATGGTTCACCCATCGGCATTGGCAGCGTGATTCGAGAGAGTTCCGCAACTGCTAACCGTTGGCGGTTGGCTGCTCGACGCACGCTTTCATATAGCTCTCCCCTCATCCATTCTTCACTCACCGACGAATGGGTCAGAGCTGACTCTGGTCCTACCTGTCGGCCTCCAGCCCTCCACCCGGACGCTCAAGAACACTCTAGAACACCCACACTTCCGAGCACGTGCTCTCTCAGAGTCTCCGTCGCGCTCACAAAATCGCCGCCGGCGCATCGATCTCGGGAACCGCGAGGCGCACGCGGCCCAACGCCCCCTCACTCCAGATTCCAGAAACTCCTCGCACTCCTCCCTCCTTCTAGAAGCTTCCATTTCGGGAGAGGCCATGGACGACGACTACGACTTCCCTACGGCCGGAGGGTACGACCCCATGGCCGCCATGGGGATGGGGATGGGGATGGGGGGTTACGGCCTCGGCGGCCCCATGGGGATGGGGATGGGGGGCTACGGCCTTGGCGGCGGCGAAGACGACGAGGAGGCCATGAAGGACCTCCACGCGGGGGCGGGCGCTGGAGCAGGGGAAGGGGAGGGGGACCACCCTCCCGCCGAGTTGAAGGTCGGGGAGGAGCGGGAGATCGGGAAGGAGGGACTCAAGAAGAAGCTGGTGAAGGAGGGCGAGGGGTTTGACCGTCCCGGCGCCGGCGACGAGGTCGAAGGTGAGATTTGTTTCCTCCGGCTTGCGTTCAGCTCTTGGATTGGGTTGAATTGCGCGTGCTGATTGTGGTCTGGTCGCGCAGTGCACTACACGGGGACACTGCTGGACGGCACCAAGTTCGACTCCAGCAGGGATCGCGACTCCCCGTTCAAGTTCACACTGGGCCAAGGTATCATCAGGCTCTCCTGCCAATCTATTGTCTTGATTGTTGAATGAATCCCTAGGGTAATTGGATTCAAATTGAATGTTTTTCACTCCGTGAATTATCCAATGTACCTGGTATGCAGTATAAATATAAGTAGCAGTAATAGTAGCAGATTATGCTTTAGCATGTGCTGCTACTGTAGTTCTTCAAATGTTCATATTCATGGACGACTGATTTATTGTTTCAACATTACTGCATTTTTTTTTCCAAATAACCATTGATGACAGAGCAAACTTTACGATGATCACTATAGTGAAACTAAAGACAAGATGAGATATCTCTGTAATTGTCCGGTAAGGAAACATTAAATGATCACATCACTTCTTGGTGTCAAGCTTAATTTATATTTTAGGATAGCATAGCATCCTTTAGATTGGTGATATTTTACTACAAACTTTTAGTAGTGCTCGTTTGTGCTTGTGGTCACTCATTGATCACCATGCTAACGTCATGATTTTCTTTCAAAAGTTTCAGCTTTTGTATTATGGGGGTTTGCAAGTTTTACTTCACTGAATGAGATGAGGTTTTGTATTACGGGGTCCTGCTAGTTGTACTTCACTGGTTAGTGTGTTTAGTTTTTTTTTGAGCTTACTATTTTACTACTAGAAAATGTATTCTACATCTCGACTTGTTTATTATGCATAGCTATACTCGAAGTAGAAACTTTGGTGGAATGATGATTGTTTTAATGGAAATAATATTGTTACTCTCCACAGGACAAGTTATAAAGGGATGGGATTTGGGCATCAAGACCATGAAGAAGGGTGAAAATGCTATTTTCACTATCCCACCAGAGCTTGCATACGGTGAAGATGGCTCCCCACCAGTCATCCCTCCGAATGCCACTCTGCAGTTTGATGTTGAGCTTCTTTCATGGGCGAGTATCAAGGACATTTGCAAGGATGGAGGCATCTTAAAGAAGGTGCTATCTGAAGGAGATAAATGGGAGAACCCCAGAGATCCTGATGAAGTTTTTGGTACTGTACCATGCTCTACTCTGTTTGATTCAACATTGTCCTCTCAGCGATAAAACTTCTTAAAGGTTTATTCAATGCTTTGTACAGTTAATTATGAAGCAAGGCTTGAGGATGGAACTGTGGTGTCAAAATCCGATGGGGTTGAGTTCACTGTGAAAGATGGTACTGTACTTGCCATTTTTTAGTTGTTGCAATGTAATTCTAGCTTTCAAAGGTCAGTCTCTCATGCAGGAGTGTTGTCTTACTTCCAGGGCTTTTCTGCCCTGCCATATCGAAGGCTATCAAGACTATGAAGAAGAATGAGAAGGCCCTCCTTACTGTCAAGCCACAATGTGAGTTTTGCTGCGATGTAATTAAGAATATCAGGTGCAATGTAACGGAAGCATGGCTAACATGTGTCAATTCGTGATAAATAGATGGCTTTGGTGAGCAAGGAAGGCCAGCCTCTGGAGAGGAAGCTGCAGTGCCACCTAATTCTACGTTATGCATTGATCTTCAAGTTGTTTCCTGGAAGACAGTAACTGAGATAGGCCATGACAAAATGGTCCTTAAGAAGATCCTTCAGGAGGGTGAAGGCTATGATCGTCCCAATGATTGTGCAGTTGTCAGAGGTACATGATTATCTCAGATTGGAAATCTTGGTAACATTTTTTTCCTTCTTCTATTGGCTGCAAATGACAATGTTCTGCCTTTGCAGTGAAACTTATTGGGAAGTTGGCGAATGGTACCTTGTTTGTCAAGAAAGGTCATGATGGTGAGGAGCCATATGAGTTCAAGACTGATGAAGACCAAGTGATTGAAGGGCTTGACAAAGCAGTACTTAGCATGAAGAAAGGTGAAGTGGCCTTGGTGACTATTCCTCCCCATCATGCCTTTGGAGCTAATGAAACAGATCAAGATCTGGCTGTAGTTCCACCTAACTCATCTGTTTACTATGAAGTGGAGCTTGTGTCATTTGATAAGGTAACTGTGCAATGACAGAGCATGTTTGGCTTAACAATTACTGATCGCCAATGAAAATTGAAATCCTACCTTCCGTTTTGTGTAGGATAAAGACTCATGGGACTTGAAAAACAATACTGAGAAGATTGAAGCAGCTTCTAAGAAGAAAGATGAAGGGAATGTGTGGTTTAAAGTGGGCAAGTATGCCAGAGCTTCTAAGAGATATAAAAAGGTCATAATTAAGTATACAGTGAAAAGAACCTTTTGCACTTGTTTTGTATTATGTTAAAAATTGTACTTAAGTATGTTCTGCTCTATATCAGGCTTTGAGCTTCGTTGAGTATGATAGTTCCTTCAGCGAAGAAGAGAAGCAACTTTCAAAACCACTTAAGATCAGCTGCAAGCTCAACAATGCTGCATGCAAACTAAAACTTAAAGACTACAAGGAAGCGAAGGAACTGTGTACTGAGGTACTATGCACAGAAACTAAAACACCGTGGAAGTTACATAGTCATAATAAGAAAAATATTTACCTTTGCTGACAATTAATAATGGTATTCAGGTCCTGGAACTTGACAGCACAAATGTGAAGGCCTTGTACAGAAGGGCACAGGCACACACCTATCTTGTTGATCTTGATTTGGCAGAGGCAGATATCAAGAAAGCACTAGAAATAGATCCAGACAACAGGTAATCCTTTGCTTCTATCAAATTAAGGGCTCTGGACACGCTAACCATATACAGCACTGAAGTTACCTTCACGTTGATGGCCTCAATTGCACATTCACACCTCTTGCACATTTTTTTTTCATGCAAAAACTCATCCTGAATTCTAATACATGTAACAAGCAATCCATTTTTTCTATCAGGGATGTGAAGATGGGGTACAGGAGGCTGAAGGAGACTGTCAAGGAGTACAAAAGAAGGGATGCCAAATTTTATGGCAATATGATTTCCAAACTGAGCAAGGTTGAAGATACGGAAGGCAATGTATGTTCCCTGCTCCAGCCTCGCACCACCCTGCACCTTTGTTACCTTGACAGTAATAGGTCTAATAGTATTTTTGCTGTTGTTGCTGCTTCAAGGACCATGAAAGTCAGGGGCGAACCAAGAAGCGTGGCCTTTGGTCATTGGCGGAACTGCTTAGGAGGTTCTTCACCGCCGATGGTACAAAGGGTTCCACACTGTGGCTTGTGCTGAGGCTGTTGATTTTGGTGGTGCTAGTGGTTGCAATTTGTGTGGGTTACTACATGCAGAGTGGTGTTCAGGAAATAGACTGCATTAACTGTTAATGGAGGCTGCATTACTTGTTGACCAAGGAAGGTATATGTTCTTGCCTTCTCTGCGGTTCGTGGAACAAGTGTTTGTCGTCGTATATATACGAGAGTATTTGTTTAGCTGCGCGGGTTGAGGATAAAGGAACTGTTAAATTGTACCGATGAACTTTCCTAGTGTAATATATATTATATATACTACCAATGAAGCTTTCATAACGTCATAAATCATAATGCTATAAGCTTGTGTAGTACTCCCTATTTAAGATTCAAAAATTGTTACTAACAACAATTAGTTCAACAATATACATTAGCAGCAATGCAAAAATGGTGTTGAGATTTTCAATGGGAAGTACCCTGGTATGGTGTCGTAGATTCGTACTTATTGCCAAATACAGTTTTGAAGGTCTTGTTGAACCCATCAATATGGAGTGGCATAGGTGGGGTGATATAAAGTATAGCTGCTCAGAAGTGTTGTTGTGGTAGGTACGGCAAAATATTTTTGGCTCTCTTCATTTAGCTGCCAAAATCAAGAAGCTCGAGCATTTGTTTTTTGCCATCCTGTCCATTGGAGCATTCAGAGCAGCAGTTCTTGCAGTGATTTTCCATATAAATGTTGGTTTATAGGATAAATGCTGACAGATCAACTGTGATGCGGCTCAACCACATGATCTATCTGGACGTACTGGCATTCTTTAGGTCGGGTGGTGGGTGTGGTCTTGTAGGAGTAGAAGCAAGTTGTGACAAAGATTTAGGACATATTTGGTAGAGTTTCAACTGATCCTGATTCTCTGTGGGAGCTGATTCTCTGAGAGAAGTGATTATGTGGCTCAAGGTAGCATAAACTTTTAAAATTAGGATGGAGAATCACTTCACGTAATCAGAAGAAGCTATTTTTTTACTCCCAGCTTCTTAGTTCATTTCAAAGAATCGCTCCACAGAGAATTGCTTCTCTGAAAAACTATTTGGCAGACCTCCTGTTAGATTCAGCAGAGAATAAGCTCCGAAAGCTCTGCCAAACGCACCCTTAGCAGCAACTGTCTGCCGTCCTGCATGTTGCTGGAAGTTAACATTTAAATTCATAACGAACTGCCACGAAAGAAAATCCTATATGTTAAAATAATTAGATGTATACTTGCTTGACAAATGGCATTATTGTTAGTTTTTCGCATGATACCTTATAGAATCGGGTCCTCCATAGAAATTTAAGAATTGAATAACCATACCCGCATTCTATGATGTTTCTTTTATGAGGAAACCACATTATTCTATGATGTGGGAGCTTCCTCTAATCCACTTGTCCTCGAGTAACTGATGAAGACGGCAACTGCAAGGCCCGTTACCATTTTTTCCTTGCCGTCCATGGGTAGCTTCATCTCTTTTGGGGACAGTTCTGTATTTTCCTCAAGACAAAAAGGTTGACCTGCATATTGCGGACCAAAAACAAAATCCTACAATTTCATCTCTGGGCTCGTCGTCCCAGAGTAATTGGACGACTAATTGTGATTAGTGGCCGTTTAGTCGGACTATCAGATTCTGATCGCACTAGTCGACAACGAGTGCCTAATCGAGGTCCATGGATCGGACCGACAATCTGGGACTCTCCGGCAACAGGATTAATCCAGAGATGCATGATTGAAAAATAATCTGGAAATTAAACGTGACGATATATGTTCTACCAAAGTTGAAGTGTGCGGATTTTCTGATGGCGACCAAGTGATCCATGAATTCTTGCCGACCAGGCAAATATTGTGCAGAAAGCACATTGAACCTGTTGACCCAATGCAATGTGATGTATGCGGAGCCGGGGCGAGAGGAAAGCAGAAGACATGTCCTGCTAGACAATTGTTTTCTACCCCTGGTCACGCTAGGAGTAGTTGGTGCATGTTGATTCGTGTTCGTAAGTTGTCATGGAAGCACAATCATGACAAGCAAAGTACTATCGCATCTTCTACGGCCCACAAAGTAAAAGGTACTGATAAAAAGTACCCTGCCCGCTATTCCAACGCATACAGCCTTGGCGATCAACCTCTCCTCCTCGGTGATTAAATGCATTGACAACTGCAGGCGGGCCCCTAGCCGGCTCTCGGTTCTTGAGCAAGCTCCTTAGGATGCTTATAGATGAAGAAAAGAGACTTTAGGCAAGTGGTTCTGGTAGCTCAGCTGGTTAGAGCAAAAGACTGAAAATCCTTTTTTGTTTGTTTCAGTGGGAAGAGCAAGGGGCATTGCCCTTTAAATCCTTCAGTGGTTCGAATCCACATCTGAGCATTTTTTTTTCTTTGGAAAGGTGCACAATCAGCCCGGGGAGGGCACTGCCTGTTAGCTTGGCCGAGGGTTTGTGAACTGGGAGGCTTAGGGATCGTTGATCTGCAACGTTACGGTTATGCTTTGCGCATGAGATGGCTGTGGTTGGAGCGGGCAGATGATTCTAGGCCATGGCAGGAGCTCCCTAATGATAAAGAGCATGCGGTTGAAGCAATATGTTCCAGGCTTCCATATATATTGAACTAGGGGATGGACGGAAAGCGTTATTCTGGACCGATCGCTGGTTGCATGGGTAATACACAGATACTTGTAAAACCTCACTTATCAAATACCGATACTCCTCCGATACTTACCGGATACTGATACTCTTTTAATACTTGACAAGTATCAGATATTTTATTAATATTTAAATAAATAAAATAATTTAGATACTTTGTTGATACCTTTCTGATTCCTTCATGACACCTCGAAATCTATCCCCTCATTTTGCCATTAAATATATGCCCTCTGTACATGTAGGATGGGATGAATTATTTATATCAAATATTAAGCAATCAGACACTCCAAAAATATTTTAAGCTATGTTTATTAATTGTGTATGCGTTATTATTTTATCTCTATTATATATTTCTACAAACATAAATGTAACATATGTATCCCCGTATCGGTGTTTTTGGAAAAATTGCGTATCGGAGTATCGCGTATCCATATCCGTATCCGTATCGTAGTATCTGGGTAGCATAGCTTGCGCCTTGTCTATGTGCTGCTGTCAGTACTCAAACCAAGAAGCGGAGAACAGTCGCTGGGGCACTGCAAAATGACTGTTGTCAGGTCATCTCCTCATTTGGGATCAGACCAGAGAGGTGCTGCTTGTCAAATGGACAAAATTTGCTGGAGATGGACACCAGATAAGACCTTCTCTACTTCTTCGGCCTACTTGTCTTTTTTCATTGGTCAGCACCCCATCGTGGGGGCTAAGCTGCTTCGCAAAGTGCGCGCTCCGGCCAAATGCAAATTCTTCATCTGGTTGGTGCTCCACAAAAGATGTTGGACGGCGGACAGGCGGAAAAGGCCGCTCATCTGGTTGGTGCTCCACGAAAGATGTTGGACGACGGACGAGCGAAAAATGCGCGGCCTGCAGGATGATGATTCCTGCGCGCTGTGCAACCAGTCGTCGGAAACAATTGACCATTTGCTAATCACCTGCCCCTTTTCGATAGAGATATGGTTTAATTTTTTACGCAGGTTTGGCTGGGAGCATGTCTCCCCAACAGCTCAGGCGGGCAAATTTGCGGAATGGTAGGCTGCTGCTGCGAGGAAGAACATACAGAAGGACGGGCGGCAATGTTTTGATTCACTAGTCGTCTTGATTTGCTGGCTTCTTTGGAAGCAAAGAAACGATAGGACTTTTGATCGTCGTGAAAAAAACGATAGATGGCGTCTTAGCTTCTACGTTCGATGAGGTCCGGTGCTGATTTCAGGCAGGGCTCAAGCACCTAGAGCCTGCAGCTGCTACTTTAGGCCGGTTTTCAGGTCGCATAGACGACCCCGTGTATTTGTTTTAGTCGGCTTGTCTGAGATTGGTTTCAAATCTCCGAAACCAATCGATTTGTTATTCAAATTCTTTTTTTCTTAATAAAAAACGTGCTCAGGCACGATCGCAAAAAATCTACGGTCCACAAAGGAAAATAATGATTTCAAGCTAACATACAAGACCCTTCATCATCTTTTATGCTGGCAAAATGCCGAGCATGAGGAACGTTCTCTGCACTTCTACACATCGTCTAAGGTAGTAACACTTGCATGCACCTTCTCTTTCCATCCCTTTACATGTAAATACACGCAAATCTATGCTTTTGGCTATCAGCAGTGATGAATTGTGCTTCCTCTCCAATTAATTTAATAAAACAGTAGAGTAATTTTGCACACAACTCGTTTTGTATGTTTTTAGAAGTCAGTAACATTCTCTTGCCACCAATAAGCTCCATTAGTACTACTCCCTCCCTCTGAAATATAAGGTATTTTATTTTGTTCTAAGTCAAAATAGTCTAAATTTGACCAAATTTATAAAGAAGAATATGAACATCTAACACATCATAACACATCAAAGAAGTAAATTATCAAAATATATTTCATAATGGATCTAAATGTTCTAATTTAATATTTAAAATATTATTACTCTGTCTTATAAATTTTATCAAACTTAGAACAGTTTGACTTAGCACAAACCAAAATATCTTATATTTCAGGACGGAAGGAGTAGCATGTAAGAGTGTAAGGTTGTATTGTTCTTCTTCTAATATTCCGAGGCTTTGGACGGTTTGAACAATCATGAGCGATGAGCTGGGGAAAAGAGGAATAAAGCAGAGATAACATATATGGCACAAACATCCATATTTTTAAACCTACATACTCTCTCAGTCCAAAAAGAATGCAATTATAGCATTCAAAATTTAAGAACATGTTCTAGCTTTTAGACCAGCTTTTATGCTTTTGATATATGCTATATACTCTCTGTGTGATTTATGTGAATCTTAGAATTATTTTACAGTTGCATCTTGACAAGTTTTACCACCTTGGAGCTTTTTTTATGCTTTCGATTTTTCTACTTTACTGTGACACTACATTGCGTGGATACAAATTTTACCTTTTTAGTAAAACCATTTTGAATTGATAGTGACGAAGGTTTTTTCTAGTGGTAGAAGAAAAAAAAAGGCAGCAAGTAGTGGAAGCAAGATTTTGCGAAGTCGACAACAATCAAATTGAAGTAATCGGGGAAGAGACAAGGAGGAAGTGACAAGTGAAGTGGTAGTTCATCGTTGACACATAACAATGAGCGTTTATGAATTAGGTGACATGTAGGCACCACAGGTGGTAGAAATGGTGATTGGCAATCCACTGAGGATGAGTCGCCTCTCAGCGTGGCTCGGGTGGAATCGCTAGCAGTTGCCCGGCCGGCCCCCGTCTTCCTCCTTGTGCCCGCGCCACCGTCCGAGCGCACCTCCGGAAGTCCGCAGGAAGGTGGCAGCAGGGCTATCTTTCTCTCTGCCCGGACTTTCTTCCCCAAGGCTCCATAGCGGCGTCAGCCAGTCGAGGCTTGGGCGGCGGATCCGGCTCCGCTCTGGACCGTTTTTATCGTTCCCACCATCGGATCTGGTCGGTACCATAGTCACAAAGTTTCCCGCTCGATGGGATCGAGGAACAGAGTCGAGGTACGGGGTACGGTCCTGGCCAGAGGAATTTATAAGGCAAGAATGAAAATGACCCGCGATCCCGGGACAGGATCGGCGTTCCCGGGTCAAGGAACGGTACCTTCGACCCCATTTTCTGTGACTGTGGTCGGTACACGGCAGCTTTTGGAGGGCGGTGGTGTACTGCCAGTAGCAGGGACAAGTGGGGTGCGTCCGCGAACCGCTCGTGAGGTGGGCAACTGTCTAGCTGGCGCTCGACGGTTTGAGGAGGTGCGGTGGCAGCAACGCCATCAGCAGTGACTGTGATCGGCGAGGGGCAGTGCAACGCTATCAGAGCGTTGGACGCGCAGGCCATGCCAGGTTGCAGTGCTGCCGTCGACCTGCGCTGGTGGCATATGGTCCCATCGCTCGCCCCGCGTGGAAGTTGCCACGGCCACCAAGTCACTTTCCGGTCCGGGTGGCTGCCGAGTTTGCCATTTCCCTTGACCCCGATAGTGGCATCATCATTGCTCCATGTGGAGCGGTGGTGCCATCCGGCCAGTGCTACGGGCGAAAGCCTTTCCTGACCCTGTGCTGGCGTAGGTGGCGCTTTTGTGCATAGTTTCCTCTCCGAGACGTTGTCATGATGTCTCCGGCAACTGTTAGTGGATCGTCAGGTGAAAATCCAATTCTGCCTTGACGGATGAGGAGGTGACGGTATCTTTGATGTCATTTGGAGCGTAGCCTTGAAGGTCCTTCTATCTAATTTCGCGACCTCAGCGATATCAGACGATTCAGATATTAAGTTTCTAAGAAGATGAAAAATATGATAGTTTGGTGCTGCGTTAAGACTTTCTAAGGTTGAAACGTAAACGAAGAAGAACATTGAAGCTTAGTCTTCTAATTTTCTTTCTTTGTTTTAAATTTTTTTATATATTTCCTAAATCCTTATTTGAGGTTTAGAATCTCAGAACTTTTATAACTTTTGGTTCTATATATCCATTATGTGGATATATAGGCCGGTTTGTCTTTTTAGATAATTGAGGATGACGATGGATATGAACGTGAAGGGATATATGATGTTCAAAGGTAGCAGAGTGAGAAGAATGCGAACAAAGTGTGCCACAGCATGTACCGGTAGCATTTTGTAACGCCCATATTTTTATCTTATTTAAATTGCATTACCAATCATTCGTTTAAAAATCTTTTAAACCTTTTCCGTCGCTCGAGCTCCCGAAGCCCACCTCCCGATTTTCCGCCGTCCCAACATCGCGCAGTCTCTTCCTCTTTTTCCGCGGAGCCGCCCGTCCCTTTTCCTTTTCCACCGGCCCCGCCGTCCCGTCGCATCACCATCGTGTCGCGGTCGGCCGCGTGCGCCTGCCCGGCCGCGATCGTCGGTGCCGCGCGCGCGTCCCCTCTTTTCTTTTCTCATATTTTATTCAAATCCATTTTATTTCTCTCTTCTAATTCTCCCACTTGCTTATTTAAATTGTTGAGTAACGCAACAATTTAAATTTCATATTTTTGCTTATTTAAATTGTTGAGCTACTGAGTGAAAATTTAAAATAAAAAAAATTATTTATTTAAATGAGCACATGCATGCTGCCTGCTCGAGCTGTAGCTCGCTCCTTGCGTGCACGCGCGGGCCAACGCACGACTTGCCGCTGCCCCCGTTGCTGGCTGTGCACGCGCGCTCGCATCGCGCCGCCCGCGTCACGCCACGGCCGCCGCTGCTCGTTGTGCCACTGTGTGCTTTCTGCCCGTGCACGCCAAGCCGGCGTGCGACCCGCTGCTGCGTCGGTCCGTCTCCGTCCCGTCCCCTCGCCCTCGAAGCTTGCGCCTTGTCCCCGAGCATCCCGACCGCCATTAATGGCGAGGTTCCTGTACTACCCGTGACCCTCCCCTGTCGGCCATCTCCCCTCTCCCTCTCGGCCTATAAATCAGCCCCCGAGCCGACCCTCACTCCGCCCACGCCGCCCAAGCACCTCCCCTCCTCTACCTCGTGCTGCAGCTCGCCGCCGTCACTCACCATTTTCCGTGGACAGCCCTCCGTAGACCGTCTCCGCACGAGGTGAGGGCCGGAATCGGACCCCCTCGGCCTCCTCTCCGTTTTCCCCTCCTCTCCGGACGTCGCCATGCACCAGGGGGCCGGCGCCCATGGCCTGGCCCCCCCATCCTACCGTTCCCCTCCCCCTTCCTGTTCTGTCTCGAGAAAGAAGAACGGCAGACTTGTGCATAACCCCCTCCACTTTTCCTTCTTATGCAGTCCGCAGCCCTCCACCTCCCTCTCTTAAATATTTAATCAGAGCTCCTTCTATCTCTTTATTTCATTACAAATAGGTCCTCATCCTTTTAAACTACTCCCTAAATGACCTTTAACTTATCAATTCATGCGACATTTTATTTCGAATCAACTCCAAACTCCACCACGCATCATCTCCAAATATTTTCTCCAAGTCCCAGGATCCACATCCGACTAATATAATAGTCTTCTCTATTTTTTTAATCGAAGCTCTCTATTTCCCTCTCTTTTTTTAAGCTTGTCGGCAAAATTTATTTTTATTGTGTGATTGTTTGTGTGTCGTATCCGACGGTGTGACCGAGGAGGAGCAGTACCGCGAGCCGGAGCCCGAAGACCCGTACCTCGAGGAGGAGCTTCCGAAAGGCTTTGAGGATGGCAAGTCCAATTCCATCCTTTGATGCATATTCATTCCAGTTTTATAAACACAACCTATTGTCCTGTTTTACAAAATGCATTATTTTATTGCAAGACATGGTTGGATAGCCACCCCTTAATTGTTATGACTATTCCATGATGACCTAGGTTAATGTCTATATAGGATTTGCTCTGTTGGACGTTAACTACTGTCAGACCCGAGGCCACGGGACTGTGTACATAACGTAGTTTAAAGAGGTTTAAGAGATTAAGTCCGTCTTATCTCTTATTTATCTCGTTTATCTCTTATTTATCCCGTTTAAGTAGGAGATAGAGCTAACCAATACAGAAGGAATCTACCCGAAACATGTTCTGGTACGATTCCTTAGCTGGAGTTGGTTAGTATCTTTATAACCCTGGCCTCTCGGATATATAAGGGAGGGCAGGGACCCCTCTCAAAAACAAGATCTACAGATCACTCTACATCTAAGGCAATACGAATCACCATACAGGATATAGGGTATTACGCACCTAGCGGCCCGAACCTGTCTAAGCTTTGTGTTCCTTGCACCTTCGAGTTCCTGATCTCGGCGTCTCCTCACCAAAACTTACCACCTTGGGTATATCCCTTGGTGGGCAGCCGGTTAAACACCGACAGCTGGCGCGCCAGGTAGGGGTGTGCGTCGAAGATCCATCGGCGAGCTCGATGGCAACTTTCCACTTCTCCAAGTCAGTTCCCTCTTAGGGCACGACATTTGGTTTTGGCTCGTGGGTCTGCATCGCAGACGATGCAGGCAACTTCCGTCGATTCCTCGTCGACATGAAGCCAAAGACTTCCGCTGTGGATCCCTGCAGCGACCTCGACAAGTTCGTCGACGGGCTCGACGACTTGTCGACCCATGCTTCCGCAACAAAGATCGAGGTGGAGTCTGCTCGAGGCTCGACTTCATCCAGCGTTGTGGCAACTTCCCTTGGGTTGGATTCGTTCCAATCTAAGGATTCGCGTAACCAATCTCGACTCGGTTCACGCAACTTGGCCACTGATCTTCAGGGGGCCAACTTCTCCGAGTCTTTCTCTACATTAGAGGAGGACCTGGATTCCCTGCTCCAACTTGGAGGGCCCGAAGCCACCGCATGTCGGGGGGCCTCGGGTAGTTTTGGCGCTAGTGATCTGATGATCACCTCCACACCCGAGGGGCGCTTCGTACATTGGAGGGGGATGAAGCTCTCCGATCTACTCGAGGCTGAGGCTCGACTTGTGGCCCATCTCTAGCATCTGCCTTTCCAGGAGGGTAGGCCGTTGGCTATCGTGGCGGAGGAGTCGACAGAACTAGTCGACACGAGCTCCGATGAGCTCGCCTCCCGCCAGGTGCTAATGGCAGAAGAAGGCGAGGACGATGGGGATCTTCCCATCGTCGAATTTGAAGCGGTCTCCGAAGACGAGGTCACAGCCAACGCTGGCAACGAGAACGACGCTGATCGTGAGGCGCGGAGGGCCAGGAACAGGGTCCGCACAATCCGGCGGTGAAGGGTCAACAAGCGCAGACGATCTATGCATCGCGAGCTTGACCTTGAGTTCACCGCCGTAAGCGAACGAGGCTTCAGGACTCCGGTGGCCAACATCGTCAGGTTTACGGCCATCCTCGAGCGCAGCAATGACCCAAATGTGCGTCAAGCACTTCTTTACGCGCAGAGGGCCTGGATCCAGCTGGATCAGCATAACCCGGCGTCCACCATCAGGGATGAGCGTGTGGGCGAGAGCCGCAGCCAGGGCCACAGCCGAACGGCTGGCGGACGTCCTCGACCTCAGCCCAGTCTCAACAATGACAATGCTCGCGGGAGCCAGGCCCCTGGCGGGAGGCAGCAGCCACCTCCAGGGGGTAACCCGCGACAGGTCAACCATCGGCCTCGTCCAGAAGATCTGCGCCAGCACATAAATGAAGGCCGCGACGCGCGGTCCATGATCTCCTCTATGTGCAAGGTCCGCGAAGAAGTCGAAACCGAAGGTACTAACTGTAGCGACCGATTCCCAGCTTTCTCTACACGTTTCAGCAGCTACAAGTACCCTGAGGGCTTCAAGCCAATCGGCATCACCAAGTACGACGGCAAGCAGGCTCCTCAGCAGTGGCTACGTTGCTACTCCACGGCCATTGAGGTCGCAGGGGGCTCGAACATTACCAAGGTCGTCTACTTCCCGATGGCTTTGGACCCTGTGCCGCTCACGTGGCTGGAGAGCCTAAGCAACAACTCCATCGACTCCTGGGAACGGCTCAAGAGGGTCTTCATCGACAACTTCCAGGGAGCGATTGCTCACGCAGGTACTCGTCACGATCTTGCTCAGTGTAAACAGGAACGTAACGAGCTCCTGCGGTCCTACACACGTCGCTTCTTCGACGTCCGCGCCACCATCGCGAACATCTCGGAGGATGACATCATCGACTGTTTCTACAACGGCATCACCGACCCAGGCATCTACAGGGATTTTGGGCGGAACAGGCTGAAGACTGTTGTGGGCCTTCATGATATGATGCACGATTGCTTCGAGCAGGAGGAGAAGATGCCGGAGCGGTTCCCACGGCGCCAAGATAGCAATCTGAGGCGCCCAAATGACAACCGCAACGACAAAGGCCAGTGGGACTATTCGGGTCCACCCCGAAAACGCAAGCCAGATGATCTCATCGCGGCTGTGGATTGTCCCTCGCGGGGCAAGAAGTCGACAACACAGGAAGAGTTCGAGAAGCTCCTGTAGAAGAAGTGCCCATGGCATCCAGGTGCCAACCATGCGGCCATCGACTGCTTCCATCTCCGGAGGACGTTCAGCAACTCCGGTGGTGGTAAGAAGAATAAGAAGCCTGCGGACAAAGAACCTGAGGATGACGATCAAGAGGACCAAGGGCGCAACCTAAAGTTCCAGGATGTTTTGAAGACCGTCAACGTCATCTTTGGAGGTGCTGGGGATTTCAGCTCTAGGCGGGACTAGAAGCTGCTTCTTCGGGAGATCATGTCCGTCGAGCCGGCAGTACCACGACCACTCCGTTGGTCGGAGGTCCCTATCTCGTTCTCCCGCGACGACCAGTGGACTAGTTTTTTGGAGCCCGGCAAGTTCCCCCTGGTTCTGGATCCTATGGTGGTAGAGGTCAGGCTCACCAAGGTGCTCATCGATGGTGGGAGCGGTCTTAACCTCATCTTCGCCAGCACTCTGAGGAAGATGGGCCTGGACTTCAAGGATATGCTGGTTCCGAGCAAGTCCCCCTTCTACGGCATCGTCCCAGGTAACGCAGCACACCCACTTGGTATGGTAGTTCTCCCAGTCACCTTTGGCACGAGGGATAACTACCGCACTGAATTCATCAAATTCGAAGTGGCTAACTTCGAATCTTCTTACCATGCAATATTGGGTCGTCCGGCACTTGCCAAGTTTATGGTAGTGCCACATTACATTTATCTACTTCTGAAGATGCCAGGACTCAGTGGAGTACTCACTCTCCGGGGCGACTTGAAGAAGTCATATGACTGCAATCAGGAGGCGATCCAGTACACTTCGACTACTCGTGTGCCAAATGCTTCGGGAGAAGTACTCGCGGCCGCGCAGCAGCTCTCTCAGTCTGGGCTGGAGATTCCTTCGAGAAAGACCAGCAAGTCGAGCATCCAGTCGGCGGATGACGTGGCCCTCAAAACGATCCAGCTCCAGAAGGGTGATCCATCTAAGACTGCCGTTATTGGCGCGGGCTTAGGTGAGAAATAGGAACTCGCGCTCGTCAGTTTCCTACAGGCAAACCGAGACATATTCCCATGGAAACCAGTGGATATGCCAGGGGTGCCCAGGGAGCTGATCCAGCATAGTCTGAATGTACACCCAAAGGCTGTGCCGAAAAAGCAACGCCTGCGAAGGTTTGCCCACGACAAGCGTGAGGCGATTAAGCGGGAAATAGCTAAACTTCTCGCGGCTGGATTCATTAAAGAAGTAATCCATCCAGAGTGGGTAGCTAATCCCGTTCTTGTAAGAAAAAAGAATAATGAATGGAGAATGTGTGTCGACTACACTGATCTCAACAAGCACTATCCCAAAGACCACTTTGGGCTCCCGCGCATTGACCAAGTTGTCGACTCGACGGCTGGTTGTGTCCTTCTTTATTTCCTTAATTGTTATTCAGGATATCATTAGATTGCGTTCAAGGAGGAGGACCAAATCAAGACAGCGTTCATCACCCCGTACGGGACATATGCCTACAAAACCATGTCCTTCGAGTTGAAAAACACAGGAGCAACATATCAGCGTGCGATCCAGATGTGCTTTGCGGATCAGCTGCATCGGAACTTTGAGGCCTATGTGGATGACGTGGTCATCAAGACCAGGGATTCCGACGACTTGATCGCAGATTTGGAAGAAACGTTCAGTAGTCTGCGCAGATTTCGGTGGAAGCTCAACCCAACCAAGTGCGTTTTTGGAGTACCTTCAGGGAAATTGCTTGGGTTCATCATCAGCAATCGGAGCATCGAAGCGAACCCTGTAAAGATTTTGGCCATTACTGATATGGGGGCTCCGGCCACAATCAAGGACGTGCAGAAGCTAACGGGTTGTATGGCTGCCCTGAATAGGTTCATCTCCCGGCTCGGGGAGAGAGGACTACCCTTCTTCAAGCTCCTGAAACGCCAAGATAAGTTCCAATGGATGGAGGCTTCCGAGCGGGCTCTGCAAGATCTGAAACATCACCTTCAGTCTCCTCCGATCCTTACAGCACCATTGCCGGGGGAAGATCTACTACTTTACATCGCGGCAACAACTCATGTTGTCAGCAGTGCTATTGTAGTCGAGCGAGACGAGGAAGGCCATGCATTTGGAGTGCAGAGGCCTGTCTACTTCGTCAGTGAGGTACTCTCCGAATCCAAGGTACGATACCCCGCCGTTCAAAAGCTTTTATATGCAATTCTAATCGCATCAAGAAAGCTGCGCCACTATTTCGACGAGTACAAGATCACTGTGATTACGGATTTCCCGCTGGCGGATATTCTTCATAATCAAGATGCCACGGGGCGTATATCAAAGTGGGCAGTGGAACTGGGGGCTTTGTCAATCGACTTCAAGCCATGCACTGCAATCAAGTCTCAAGCTCTAGCCGATTCATGGCTGAATGGAGCGAGAATCAAGTCCCAACTCCAGTCGACAAGACAGAGCACTGGACCATGTACTTTGATGGGTCCCTCAAGCTCGATGGCGGCGGCGCCGGAGTTCTGCTTATTTCTCCATGAGGTGAACAATTGAAGTATGTCCTTCAGATCCTGTGGGAGGTATCCAACAATGAAGCCGAGTATGAAGCATTGCTTCACGGGCTTCGTTTGGTGATATCACTAGGGATCAAATGACTACTTGTCTATGGCGATTCTCTTCTTGTTGTTCAGCAAGTCAACAAAGAGTGGGACTGCAACAAGGAGACGATGGATGCCTATGTGCCGGAAGTGCGCAAGTTGGAAAACAAATTTTCTGGCTTGGAGGTTCATCACGTGCTACGAGAGCACAATGTTGGCGCAGATATTTTATCCAAGCTGGGGTCAACTCGTGCTCAGGTTCCACCGGGAGTCTTTGTCCAGGAGCTCAAGTAGCCATCCATCAAGTCTCCTCCACAGGTAACCATCGATGCGGGTCCCCAACAACCCGATCGAGAGGTTATGGCGCTGGGGGAGGACTGGAGAGAGGCTTTTATCGACTTCATCCGAGATCAAAGGCTATCGGCGGGAATTGACGCCAGGAGCGCAGAGGCGGCACGCGTCATGCGCAGAAGTAAGGGTTTTGTCTTAGTCGACAACAAGCTCTACCGGCGTGGTGCCCGTTCACGTGTTCTCATGAAGTGCGTCACAAAGAAAGATGGCTACGACATACTGCGGGAGATCCACGAGGGTGTCTGCGGCAACCACGCAGCTTCAAGAACACTGGTGGGGAAAGCATACAGGGCCGGTTTTTGGTGGCCCACTGCAGTATCCGATGCGGAGGATCTCGTGCGCAGGTGCCAAAACTGTCAATTCTTCAGCAAGAAGTCTCATATTCCAGCCCACAGCCTCATCACCATACTGCCATCCTGGCCCTTTGCTTGTTGGAGCCTCGATATGATCGGGCCCTTCACAATGGCGCCAGGCGGTTTCACCCATGTGTTGGTGGCTATCGACAAGTTTACCAAGTGGATCGAGTACAAGCCGATTGCCAAGCTTACACCAGATCGGGTTGTTGATTTCATCTCTGATATCTTGCATCACTTTGGCTTCCCGAATACCATCATCACAGACTTGGGATCAAATTTCACGGCCAACCAGTTTTGGGAGTTCTGTGAAAATGCATGCATCGAGGTTAAATATGTCTCTGTTGCACACCCAAGGGCCAATGGATAAGTCGAAAGGGCGAATGGCATGATAATTGATGGCCTTAAGAAGAGACTCTACGATGAAAACAGCAAGAAGGGAGGCAAATGGATACACGAGCTGCCACATGTCATCTGGGGATTTCGGACTCAGTCGTCCAAAGCCACAGGGCAAACTCCATTTTTTCTCGTGTACGGATCTGAAGCTATCTTGCCGGCCGACATCATGTGGAAATCCCCAAGGGTTGAAATGTACAACGAAGGCGAGGCGGACGAGGTGAGGCAATTAGAGCTCGATTTTGTTGAGGAGGCTCACTGCACCGCTCTTGTTCAATCTGCTCGATACCTGCAGGGGATTCGGCGGTATCACGATCGCAACGTGAAGGAGCGGTCGTTCAGCATAGGCAACTTGGTCTTACGTCGCATCCAAGACGAGACCGGCCTGCACAAGCTCAACTCAAGATGGGAAGGCCCATTCGTCGTCAAGCAGGTTACAAGACCAGGGTCATTTCGACTAGAATACCCTGAAGGCCAAGATGTCCCGAACTCTTGGAACATTCAGAACCTGCGCAAGTTCTACCCATGAGAAGATGTTCGGGGATAGCTAAATCTCTGGGCGCCTAGGCGATCTTTTTTCTCTCGAATCAATTTGGAGGCTATGTGCCACAAGATTCGGGTTGTAAATTCCTTTACGAACACATGGAGGCTACGGTCACGTGCAGTACTTATATAAATCGACTTCTTGTCGTGAATTTTATGGAGGCTACGGCCACGTTCATATCTTATCGACTTCATATTTTGACGGAAGCCTCAGCTCCGTTCTTACCTTCTACAAATAGACTTCCGCCACGACCTTGAATGGTCGCTCACTACTGCATTTATCCCAATAAAATCGATCCGTTCGACTGGTTTATACCCAGTTTGTTGGATGGGCTCGCATGAAGAGCTACCTCGACTACATCCTGAGTCGTCGCACTCAGGGTAGTTTCATTTTTTGCCTTACACACGGCAGACCCGCGGCGATGCCCGCATTTGCTCCCAACGAGTTTGATCCGCTTATCCGGTTCCTACCTAATTCGTGGAGCGCGCTCATATGAGGTGCGACCTCGACTACATCCAGAGTCGATGCACTCGGGGTAGTTTTATTTTTCTGCCTTAAGCACGGCAATCTCGCGACGGTGCTCGCGTTCTTTCCTAATAGTTTAGACCCGCTCGATCGGGTTGTGGCTAACTTGTTAGATGAGTTCCTACTTGGAGCTATGTCTACCTTCAGGGTCGCTGCACCCGGGGTAGTGTCTACTACTTAGCCTTTAAGCCTGGATTCCAATTCAGCCGAGGCACACACACAAGTAGAGACATCAAATACAACATATATACAGGGGAATGAGTACTTGTTTCTTACACCCTAATCCTGCAGTACACTTTGTACTATTTGCTCTGCTACAGGTTGGGCTTCCCGGAGGTAATCGTCAAATTGTTCCTCGGTGCAGTCCACTGCCATTCCCTGAGCAAATATATCTAGCTGCGCGTCTGGCAAGAAGGACTTCACAAACGCGAGGGTGTTGCTGACGCACGCGACCGGAGCTTCTGATAGGAATTTGAGCACCTTCTTCGGGGCTTTGCGAAGCCGCTCCAGCAAGGGCCCCTGGCTTGCTTCGCCTTCTTTTGGTGGACCCACCATGTCCACCAGCTCCTGGGCCGCTCTCCTGAGGTCTTCAAGCTCTTTCTGTCGCTGCTCGTCCTTTTCGCCCAGCGTCTTGACTTGTTGAAGGCAGTTGGTGAACTGTTGTTCAGTATTGCTGATCAACTTCTGCAGCCTCTTGACGTCATCTGTACGGCAATAGAGCAGGTTCTTCACATCAGTAAGTAGCTCTTCTTTACACATTAAGATTCTCCTAAGTTCTGTGGTGAAAAGTTTTTCAGAATCCAGGATGAATTGATAAGTGCAAGTACTCGAGGGGAGCAATGGCTTACCTTGGTGCGCTTTCTTTTGCTCTTTGAGCTGCTCTTGGTGCGCGTTCTTTTGTGCCTCGAGCGCCTTCTTCTGTTCCTCGAGTTGTTGTTGGAGCTCGGAGTTGGCTTTCTCGAGATACAAGTTCTTCGTCTTCTCGTCGTCGACGCGCTTTTCCAGAGTAGCGAGTTCTTGGTGATCACTCACAACTTCCCACAGTTTTTCTGATTTCTTCTGGGAGTCAGTGATCACATCCTGCATAAAAGAGGAGATCGAGTCAAAAACTATTCGACAACGCATACAAGCAGACGAGTACTCGGGACTTACCATGGTAAAGTCATATAGTTCCTTGTAAGCTTTCCTGAAGCCCCTTATGTTCTCGGCTGTCAGCCTTGGGTCATCCACCAGGTCGGTGTTGATGATGTTCTTGTATCCGGGCCCGGCTTTCAGCATTTCTCTGGGACCCTTTGATGTCCCGGCGGCTTCTTCAGGGGGTGTCTGCTGGGCACCTGCAAGTGCAAATGTTTTTCAGAATATTGCGCTTGGTCTCGGCAGTTAGCCGTGGGCGGTCAGATGCTTACCTGTGCCATCTGTAGGAGCGGCATCAGGGGCCTCGACTTGTATCCCGCCACCAGCTCTGGTTTTGACTTGTTGGAGCTCAGGAGGCGGTGTAACACCCTAAGGTAAATTCCTTAAGTTTTAATGAATTTATTTGGGCTTAAATAAATTTTTCCAAGGTTTTTCTTAATTTATCTCGCATTTAAAATAATTTTATAACACAAGTAATTAAAATTTATTATAGGTCAACTTGCTTGTGCATTCATGCTGGTGCATGGTTTTATTTGTGTGGGTTTGAATTCAGAATTTATTGGAATTCAAATGGATTTGTTTGAGTGGTTTGAGTGTAGAAAAGGAAAGGGAAAGGAGAAAAGAAAGGAAAGGAGAGCAGCGGGCCCGGCCCAAAACCCATCTCTCTTTTCTCTCTCGGGCCTCCCTTCCCCTCCTCCACCCGCGTGGGCCACCGCTGGCCCAAGTCCTTTCCCTCTCTCCGCGGGCCCCTTCCCTCTTCTCTTTTCCCCGGCCCAAACTCTTTCCTGAGGCCCAGCACCCTCCCCTCGTTCCTTTCTCCCGCGTGGGCCGAGCCCCGGTCCACTTCTCCTGCCCCCAGCCCGATCGCGTCTCTCCCACCTCTTCTCTCTCTCTGACCATTGGGTCCTACCCATCAGCGCCGGTTCTCCCCTCTTCTTCCTCCCCTCGCTACCGGCCGCGCCCAGCTCGCCGTGATCTCCGCTGGCCGTTCTCCCGAGCGTCCCCGAGGCTTCCGTTTTCCCCTTAAAACCACCCCGCGACTCTTCTGCGCCTCATCCCCTACCCCTCAGCCGCCCAAACCCTAGCGCCGCCGCCACGATTCCCTCCACCGCGCTGAGTTGCTGCCCCGCCGTTGACCGGCCGCCCCGTTGCAGCTACACCCCTGCAATTCTCTGCTTTAGCTTCGCCTGGTCACCAAGGTCGTCGCCAACCTCCTTTTCCCGACCCCTGCTCCGTATCCGCACCGGAATTTCACCAGGAGCCAACGCCGGTGAGAAGCTCCGCCGCTCGTTTTCCTCGCCGCCGGTGGCCCTTGGTTCGTCTTGACCCCCGTAGCACCTTCACAGGGGCTCCACGCGACGAATCACGGAACCCAGACGCTCGGAGTATCGCCGCATCGACCCCTCCTTCGAAGCGCCGCCCGTGACCATCGCCGGAGCTCACCATCGACGTCTCTGTGTACCACTCTAGCCGATTTGAACTCTCGGTGAGCACTACGGCACCTCCCCCTTTCTTTTGCGCTAAATTTGGTACGCTGTAGGCCGTATTCGAGGTCAGAACGCCAACGCCGACGTGTCCCCGCCGCCACTCCGCCATGGCCTCACCTCTGCAGCTCAGCACAACCCAACCCAATCCCCGTTCTACCCTGCTTATGCACCAGGCACGCACACACGATTGTTTACCAGGGCTTAGGTGCCAGAACCGCGGGGGCACGCGCATCGCCGGTGGCCTCTGCCGCACAGACCCGCCGCCGCCACCGTTCCCGCCGTCCAGAGACCCGCCAAGCCCAGCTGATGCCCCATGAGGGTTACGCGTGGCGTGTAGTCCATCTTAGACCCAAGCCTGGGTCGATTCGACCCCCGGACGACCGAATTTGACCAAGTCCGGTGAGCCCCCGTCACGGAGACGCAACGCCGGCGAGCCCGTCGCTGCATCGCGTGACCGCTTGTTCCTGGCCGCCCGATCCGAAAGGGACGCGTAGGATTAGATCCCATATACCCCTTCGCCCCGAGCCCTCCGATCGCGATCTAACGGCCGAGCGTCGCCTATACCGGTTCGGCCTGGCAATCTTTCTAAAGAACCCCTGAGGTTTTCTCGAATCAACCCGCAATACCCTTTAGTTCAAAAGTATTTATGTTTTAGTCCTGTTTTATTCGTTTAAGCCCCTGAACTTCCTGGATTTTGAACCCGCCGTCCAGCCTGAGGTTTTTAAGCCAGCTAGCCCCTGAGTCCATGCTTTAATTACGTTTAAGTCCTCGGTTTTTGCGCAGAACCCCTTAGAACCTCCAGTTTTCTTACAAATAGGTCCCTGGATCTTGTTTTAAGCGTAGTTTTCGTGTTTTAGCTCCATTTTAGGCGTTCTTTATATCCACGCGATCGTTGTAACGCGTAGAATAGCTTTAGACTAGTTTTGAGTGCTGTTTCTATGTAATGTTGTACTGTTTTCTTATATTTTGTTATTGTTTGCATGTGTGTGCATGTGTGGCCCATGTGTTGCTGTTACGATCGTGAGTAGACGTCGAGCCACCGGAGCAGTACCAGGAGCAGCCGTCTTCCGAGCAGTTCGAGCAGCAGCCGGGAGAGTACGAGGAAGGCAAGTATAACATGAACCTCCTATCACTTTTAAATACAATTTCATACTGCATTTTAATACTGTATACCTATAAGGACTTCCTAGCCACCTTTATATCTTTACATTTATCCTTTGGGTTGCATTTTGGTTAGTTGTGCTAGGTTGCTGCGCTATAACAAATCTTGGTCCTTTTTAATTAATTTGATTAATGGTCTTATGCAACTTAATTCTGGAGCCGACCCTCTGTGCTGTGTGCTTGAGTGGTTTGTGCGTCCTTAAAAGATGTTTTTGTTAGAAACTTGGTTTAGGGGGCCAGCACGGTGCTTAGTGCTTGGTTGGCCACTCTCCATAAGGACCGGTTCATAGAGCGACAACCTGGGACAACCGCGCAACCACAAGACTGGAATGGGACGGTCTTGACTTACTAATTAGGTCGTGTTGGTTCGGGAGTAACTTACCTGCGTGGGCAAGAGGGGTGGTAAGCTTCAATGGTCCCTGCTCCTCCGGCTTGGTCTATGCTGTGTGTCTTGTACCCCCGGAGGTGGGCCCCATCGTCGCTGATCCAGAATCCTTAGCGGTTACACCTTACCAACGTGGTCCTTTGTAACGGTCTCGTAGTGTGCTTGCTAGCCATCTCACCTAAGGAAGTGTGATGAACAACTAGCGTAGCTCACGACTTGTGGGTAAAGTTGTGCAACCTCTCGAGAGTGTAAAACTGATATATCAGCTGTGCTCACAGTCATGAGCGGCCCAGATCCTCCTTTTGATTAGTGGGGTTATCAACCTTTGATTAGAGAGATTCCCCGGGTGGTTTTGGTTTGGATGGTTCTCAGTAGTTCTTAATTAATACTGATTAATTTATTATGCAATTGGGTTTATGGTAATTCATCTACTAGTAGTAACTAGCTTTAATAAAAATTTGCCAAGACTAAAAGCTAATGCAGTTGAGTCAGCCAACCTAGAGCCTCATAGTTTGTGTTATACTTGTTGAGTACTAGTTTGTACTCACACTTGCCTCTCTACTCTTCTGTTCTATTTCGGATATCTTCGACTACTGCTCAGTGCCCGGCAACGTGGAGGACTACGTCAGCGGCTTCGACGACTTCTAGGCGTTTGTCTCCCAGTCGACGTCCCTGTGGCGCCCAGCTCTTCATGTATCCATTTTACGCTTCCGCATTCCTTGAACTGATTCTTGATTCAGTTGTAATAAAGATATTCATTTTATAATTTATACGCTTTTATTCGTGACATGTGTTGTGGTATCTTGATAATCTGTTGTATATATGCGTGACTTGATCCTAGCGTATATATGATTGCTCGATTTATGTTCTTATAAATCGGGTGTGACAGGCGGCAAGTCGGGCGGCGTCGCGTCCGCCTCGGGGGCTGGCTCCGCGGGCGTCGACCCTTCGGGGGCTGATGGCTCGGGGGCTGGAGCTGCCATGACTGGCCCCGCGCTTGTAGACTCTTCTCGGGTCGATGACCCGGGGGCTGGGGTAGTCGAGGCCGGTTTCAGCTGGAGGTTCACGGCACTTGCAGCCCTGATGAAGTTGAGTCTGTCATCATGCAAGTCGAACAAAGCAGCATGTTTATTATGCAACCAGATGCAAACTTACAGTATAGACTTCTTTTTGACGGCCCTTTTCACCCGTAAGTCCTGTCGCGGCGTTTCCGTTGCTGGCGGTGGGGTTTCACCAGCCGGTGGCGTGGTCCCCGCCACGGCGATGGTGACGGCTGCGGCGGCTGATGGGGCCGCTCCAACCTCTTCGGGCTCGGTCCTGAGTGAAGAGGTGGAAGGACTACAAAAAAGACACTGTCAGCGTATAACAATATTGATGTTCAGCAATTCACCAAAGCAGCAAATCAGTACCTGGAAGATTCGATTGCTTCAGCTTTCCACTTCCGCACCAACCGACGACCCTGCAGTACCAAAGGTAGAGCTTCGGTCAACTCCACGGCTGGCCCGGAGGAGCTGTCCCTTCTCGCCTCTCCTTCGGCTTCTTTCTCCACCAGGGGGTTCTCGTCCTCCGTGGAGTCGCTGCCATGCAGAGCCTGGGCTATGCGAGCCCTCTTTGCTTCGACAGCGGCGCTGGGGAGGAGGTGGTCCGTCTGGGGGATGTCGGGTTGCGGCGGGTAGCTGCGGTATTGTTCTGTGTGTCCTTGCAGAAG
Organism: Panicum hallii; assembly: GCF_002211085.1. NCBI lineage: Eukaryota > Viridiplantae > Streptophyta > Magnoliopsida > Poales > Poaceae > Panicum > Panicum hallii. Next base: position 27,911,101 of record NC_038042.1, read on the forward strand.
GTTTTCAGTTAGCAGTGGCAGAACAGAGTTCGTCTTCAACAAAAAGTAGTCGAATACTTACCAGTTTGGGCGGACTTCGTGCACAAAACAATCCTGGGACGTAAGGCACGGCGTCCACGTCTAATAGCAGCCGCTGGACTCGGAGGAGTGCAGCTTCATCTGGTAGTTCCTCTGCGCACATGCGAGAAGGATCTTCAGTCCCCGCGTACTCGAATCCGAGCTTGTGGCGCAGTTGGATGGGTTGGACTCGACGCTTGAAAAATGAGAACATGACGGATGCGCCGGTCACTCCCTTCATCTTATGTGCCTCTATGATGTCTAATAGTTCCTCGACTTGATCCATGTCTCTCCTGGAAAGTTCAAGATTCCACTCCGGCCTCACTACAGGTGGATTGTTTGATTTTGCTGGGAGTTGGGGGGCATGGTTCTTGATATAGAACTAGTGATTTTTCCACCCGGGAAGGTTGGAGGGAAATTTGTATGATACATATTTGTCGCCGGCCTGCTGACGCAGTTGGATGCCGGCGCCCCTGCAACGGAAAGGTTTTTCGAGGTGGGCTGTTGTTTGACGCGGAAGTGGAAGTGGAAAAGATCCCAGTGGGGTTCGATTCCGAGAAAAGCTTCGCAGAAATGGATAAAAATTGAAATGTGGCAGATGGAGTTCGGGTTGAGGTGATGGAGCTCAAGCCCGTAATAATAAAGAAGGCCGCGGAAGAAAGAACAAGAGGGGAGGGCCAATCCCTATTTGGCAAAATGGTGAAATGTGATGATTTCGTCAATATTTTCCATAGGGAAAGGTTCACGAAAAGAGGGGCGCCAGTTGACAAGATTCTTGTCTTGCAGCAACCCCTCGGAAACTAGCCTATTGAGATCATTGAGGGAACACTTACTGTATGTCCACTCCCCGGTCGACGGCTGCGCCTCCTTCTTTTTCCCTTCGATTTCTGATCTCTTGGGCGCCATCTCCGGACCCACTAGCCACGAGTTGCTCGGGGGCTGCGGGGAGAGGGGCGGGGAGATCAGGGCGGAGGATTTCGCCGGGAGGATGGCGGCGGGCGCACGGCTCAATTTGGGGATTTTTTGAGGCTCTTGGCAATTTGCAGATTGGAAGCACAGTCTTTACGTGGCAATTACCGCGGGGTTAAATAACTAGCGGTTGGGGTAAAGTTCTACTGTTGCGAAGGTCAAGAGTCGTTTCAGGGAATATTTGGAAGATGAGGGGTCATTTGGTGGATTGTTTAGATAAAATATTCGATTAATCATTTTTTCAGGGTTAATTATCCTGAAAAAAGGGGTTTTTCGAATTCATGATCTAACTTCCATCATTTGTATCATCATATTGGTAATTTACCATATCGACATTTTTAATCTATATGCCACGGCTTTTGGATCCTTATTTCCAATTCTCAGGGATTTGGATTCAAGGCTTGGGGGCTGCGGGGTACGTGGCATCGACTACTTTTTTTTTGAATTTATTCGAAGAGTAAGTAAGTAAGATTTAAGCTTAATTTGACCCTCAGCCTGATTCTCCGATTCAACCTAAGGCTCGGGGGCTACTCCATATGGAGTGCGATTTTTCAATCGCACATCATGTCAAAAATAAAATTCAGGGCATGAGCACCTCATAGCTTCGATGCAGCCAAGTAAGTACTTGAAGAAGGACCTCAGGATGGAGCTTTAGAAGAAGCCGAAGACTACTTCGAAAGTACTCGATAAGCCTGCAGTACTCAGCTACGAAGAGCTCAGGGGCTTGTTAGACCCGGGGCCACAGGACTGTGTACATAACGTAGTTTAAAGAGGTTTAAGAGATTAAGTCCATCTTATCTCTTATTTATCTCATTTATCTCTTATTTATCCCATTTAAGTAGGAGATAGAGCTAACCGATACAGAAGGAATCTACCCGAGACATGTTCTGGTACGATTCCTTAGCTGGAGTTGGTTAGTATCTTTGTAACCCTGACCTCTCGGATATATAATTGAGGGCAGGGACCCCTCTCAAAAACAAGATCTACATATCACTCTACATCTAAGGCAATACGAATCACCATACAGGACGTAGGGTATTACGCACCTAGCGGTCCGAACCTATCTAAGCTTTGTGTTCCTTGCACCTTCGAGTTCCTGATCTCGGCGTCTCCTCACCAAAACTTACCACCTTGGGTATATCCTTCGGTGGGCAGCCGGTTAAACACCGACAACTACTGCTAGAGATGTTTAGGACCTTTTATTTCCTTTCTTATATTTTAATCATGACCGCAACACGCTTTATCAAAAATAAAGGTATGAGTGTTTTAAAAGATAAAATGGGATTTCGGAAAAATAAAAGAAAGATATAACCTGACGAGATAGACGATGTTTCCTGTGTGAAATACCACTAGTGAGCTTGTACCTTGGTGGTTGAGCATGGTTGGGAGATGTCCATCTTGTCAATGTAAGGATGAATTGAAGTGTCATCTTGCCTAACCCACTTATCGTACAACCACTCGACCTTTGTGTGGGCAACGGCTTAGCATAAACCCCACTAGTTGTTCTGCTAGCCAAAAGGAGAGCTAGTGAGCAACGGGAGATCATGGAGAAGGAATACGATCTATGTGAGTAATGTCCCGGTTATGACTTTGTTGATAGGTCATTAACCCCATGGTTGCTTCCGTGTTGGCTAGTTAGATTCAGCTAAGGTGGGTAATGGATTTTTTAGGATCCGCAGCGACACTAAGGTGTTCGTAGTGCGGTACCCTACTTGTGGGTAAAGTGTACAATCTCTGCAGAGTGTAAAATCTATTCGAATAGCCGTGTCCACGGTATTGGACGAGTTACGGCATGGTCACTTTAATAGATATTTTGGGATGGTTGGTTTTGTGGCATGAGTTGTTTTGAAAGTGTCCGGCAGTTGTGCCGTGAGCTACCGTGGATGGGGAGTCCGGTAGCATTAAAATTTGGATACTTTGTGTAGGATCAACCCCACCCATTATTCGATTACTACAGAAATGTTTTGAGAAAACTCTTTTATTTTATTAAATGAACCCTTGCATGTGTCAAATCTTGCTTTATCGCAAATGAACCCTAGCCTTATCCTTGATATATCCTGTGCATGATCTTTATTATCCCGTCCGTGGGTGTGGTTGGACTTGTTGAGTACGTATGTACTCACTCTTGCTTAGTTTTTATAGAGAAGGATCCGAACTTCGTTCCTGAAGACGTCGAGTAGGTCGTCGTCCTGCACCCAACCTTGCCTGTGGTTCAGGGTCTCCACAGGAAGCTTACCATGGCGCAAGACTCTGATGTTATCTTAGATTTTGTTGGTACTTTAGTTTGGCTTATAGTTCTTATGTTGTCCCTCGTGACAGTGGTGCTTCAATGCCCGCTACCGCGATGGTTTGTACGGTAATAAACCATCTGATGTAATAAATATGTTATCAGCCTCCTGGGACTGATATTTGTATCATATTTAGTCACCTCTGATGAGGGGACGCTTCACATTTCAAATGTTGCAAATCATTCAGACACAAGACACCAGTTAATGACTCGTATGCTACTGTGTTCACAGATCATACACGCCATGTTAGCTTCCTATGCATTCTGTAAGAAGTCGACTTGTGGGCCGCGGTCACCCTGATGCAGATTCCTTTTCAATTCACTGTTTGATTTAAACCGAACTAGATCCATGCCCGTGCGTTGCCACCGGCGGAAAACAAAAAATCAATGCAAAAAGGAAGCTAACCTGCCAATCAATGAGTAATCCAAAATCATGTATTTGTATTGAGAAAACAAAAGGTTATTTCTCCAATATTATGTACATTTACATTGAGGAAACAGAGAGTTACTCCTCCAATATTATTTTCTCTATACCTCAGATCCAAGCAAAAAAGGAGATAATCATTGAAATGTTGATAGCTGATGATTGTGCTCTTACAGTGCTCTATACACATGTGACTTGAGTTCATGTCAAGAACGGTTCAATTCTCAAAGGTTTAGAAGTAGCAAGGGTAGAAATTAGAAGAGAATGGATTATAACTCGGTACATATTTATAATTCGACATAGGTTCTACAGCTTAGCAATAGATTGATGTATCAACATAGCAATATCTCATAAAGATACTTGTGTGGTACATCAATTTTATTCTAAATAGGCAGAATAAAATTTAGAATATCTGGACAGAATTGATTTTGGAGTTCCTTTTGTCAATGGTCCGCATATGGTATTCTCATGTAAATCTCTTAGAACAGACGTCTTGGAGCTCATGTATGACATTCATCTTGGTATATACAGCAATAAAGAAGTTGAACTTAATGAATGAGAAAACACCAAAAAAATAAATCGCATTATATAGAGATAGCTTAGCTAAGGTCTTAGTATTTATCAGTTGTACAGTTTGGTCAAAAGGGGCATTAATTTAGCCCATCACTGATACACTTCCTGGACAATCACAACCCACCTTGAATTAGCGAAAATATCAGCATTCATTAAGTCCAGAAGAGAATAGACTAACCAAATCAAATCTAAAATTAGTCAATGCTGCTGCTATCAGTGTGGAAAGCTGCAGGCACAACTGATGTAGGCTGAACCAGGCTTACCACTGTATATCAATGAGCCAATAGTACTAACTCTTAAACTCTGTTTTCCCTCCTATGAATAACCCGTGCCACGATTAATTCAGATTAGTCAGAAAATTTTCCACAGCCTTACACACTTACACTTACGTCAATCAAATAATGTATTAATGTTTTATGTGTGTTCTATTGGTCGAACAAAAGTAAAAGTGTCAATGAACATTTGGAATCTGAAAGAATCATGAGCCCGAATCCATTGCCCGAATCTGAGGGTAAATAGATTAAAGCAATAGAAAATGGAGAAGAAAAAAGATCCATGAGCTCCCAATAATTTATGCTAACATGATTCTGTGATTTAGCACCTCAGCCTTCCTCTCAAATCTTATTGGAATAGCAGGAAGAACAGACAGGTGATGAACTCAATGCTGACCACAACATGTTTGTTAACCCATTTATTAGCACAACTCATGGAACCTGCAGTGCTCCACATGGCTGTCGCTCTTAGCAGCTTGTAGTCATGGTGGCCACAGCTGAACCTGAAGCCTCTAAAGGACTGATCACTTAGATTGTAAAATGTACTGAAACCTGAAATGGTGAACAGCTATGTACCTGACGCAGCAGTTAGCTGGTTGAGGCAAGACTGTAAGGATAAATGAGATAGGATAGCAATAACGCAAATAATTTCTTAATGGAAAGCAAGCAGTATCTATAATATAAATGTTTTCCTTAGCTCTAATGCAGAATTGCGTGCTCCTGTGAGCAGCATACTGACAATAAATCATTCTTCCATTACAAGAGAGTAACTCCGGGGAAGCACCAAATCTAGTCTATAAGAAATTATATATTCAAATGATGGAATACACTCAGTCATTCACCTCCCAACTGTGATGCAGGCAACAGCTCGTGATGTTCCCAGACCTCGTCATCCGCTGGACCGACGAATGCTCCAGCCCTATTGCCACTCAAATTGCTCTCCCTCAGTGTAGGTTACCCACATCGTGTACCACTACATCAAAACACTAAAACAGCGTTAGACGTTAGTTAGTAAAAATCAGTTATCATTGATGCATGCATGTTGGAACAAAATAATAGAATCACAAAAGGTTGGATCTAACATTCAACCATTTAGCTTTATCTGCAATAAACCAGAAAAGTAAAGGTGACAAGTGCAAATAACAACAAAAGCTAATGTATATTTAGTTTAGCCAAACAAATTAATGCTACTTCCATGACACACCTATGAAAATGGGAATAAGGTAACATGAAGACTGAACCTGGAAGATATATAGCTCTATTCACTCATGATTTAGAAGACAGATTTTCTAGATGCCATTGACCTTTCCTGACATGAAAAAGTAAACATATCGATCTTAAGGTGCTGTTTGCTTTTTGAGCACAAAGAAAACAAAACTTTATTCCAATAATGATGAGAAATTTTATTATCAATGCTATTGACCTTTCCTCCTCATAAGGATGCACTGATGTGAAACTAACTTTGAAAATGAGTGAGAAATGTAAAGAAAAAAAATCAATGTGACTAACGAGAGAGGGATCATATATAGTCCATTGACAGGGATCGGTTTTGATCTTGGTTGCGCATAACATTCTCACTCATCTAGCTCAAAAAAAAGATACAACATATGCTGCAAAGAATGATGCAATGCATAGAACTGAAGCACTCAAATTTGACCTGCTGTCAATACTACTCTAAAAATTAGGGGCTCTCTTTCCCTGATGTCTTCCACTACAACTCAACAAGACGCAGTTGTTCTCTAAGAAATCAATACGAGCGTGCTTGAAATTGTATAAGAACATAACGTATCAGATCAATAAACAACGAAGCAAGCAGTCAGGATCGATTTGCATTCAAATACCTTGGCGGAGCAAAACTTGGTAAAGGCACTGACCGGACGTCCGACGTCGCCGTGGTCACCTCCAGCCGAACATCGCAGAACTCGACCCTACGAGCGAGCTCGCTGCTTCGGATCGACGGAGTGGGGGAGGTTTCACGCGAGGGGCCAGCGCCCGTGCCCGCCGGGGAGGCCGGAGGCATCCTCGACCCGCGGGGGATGCCAACGGCGGCTACGAATCGAAGGCGAGCAGGTGGGGATGGCGCCTGCGTGCGCCGGGAAGGCCGAAGGAACCCGCACGCGCCGGGGAAAACAGAGTGGGGGAGGTTTTGCGCGAGGGGCCAGCGCAAAATCCAGAAAAGACAAAGCTGAACGCCCCAAAAAATTAAAGTGATGGCTTAACAGAAAAGACAAAGCTGAACGCCCCAAAAATTTAAATCCAGAAATCAATCTAACTCAAAACCTAATTGTAAAACACATTGCAAAATCAAATTGAGCTCCTTCGTCACTCTCTCTAGGCCACGTCTCCGTCACTTCTGCAGAGTTTCATGGTGTTTGGATCCAAGTTTTACCAGTGGAGTCTGAAAGGGGCAGAAACTCTGCTTCTTGGTTGTGTTGAATTGATTTCCTCTTGCACTGAGCGCCCGAGACTTTATCCTGTTGCTAGCAGTTTGTGCTGTACAAGTTCTATAAATGACCTCTCAGTCCATTATTGCTCATAGAGACAAGTTTAACAAGTAGAGACTAGAGACCACTTGGTCATGGTTTTTATTTTACTCTTTTTTGTTTAGCTGCATACTTGTTGAATCTATAATCATAGTTCATCAAAAGATAAGAGGTTAAATTGTTGCACTAGTGATGACCTTGCCCCCAACACTTACTTGATGAATTTTCCCCGAAAAAATAAATATATTTCTACTGATCACTTGCTTGGTTTGTTGGAACTCAGAGAAACTTTTGTCTAGTGTCACATAATTTATGAACATTCTGATCACAAATGACAATTTATAAATCGCAGAAACCTGGACAGGTAAAGGACTAAACTCGAATACATGATCAACTTGTATATGCAGTATTCCAAATGACACAAACTTTACAACAATATGATACTTTACAGTATCCAAACGTGATCATTTGCAATTTTGCAGGAAAGTTTGCAGAGCTGAGAAGGTTTCTGATTGCACTGTTAGCAGAGCAGAGAAGGGTTCTAATTGCACTATCATCCTCACGGCAGGTAGTTCATGGTTCCTCGGTAATGCGCATTCCTCAAACAGACATGAGTTTAATCTGCGAGGGCAAATGCTATCATGAGTATACTGTCAATCTCAAAGACTCTCTCCGGTGGCATTTCCTTTGTTTTTAAGTTTCTCAAAACCTCAACAAAGTCTGGCAATATCAGTGCCGTCTCCAGCCTGCCCCTGCCTTCCTCCTCCTGAACAGCATGGTAAATCAGACCAACCGCAGTTTGAATGCCCCTGGAGGTGACATACCCTACTCCATGCTTGGTGATGACTTTCATCAGAACTGCAACACTTGAAACTATCCAATCTCGAACAGATTCACGATGTAAAGTACGCTCAAGCAGCAGCAAGCTCTCGTCAGTGACCACGCCATCTGAAAGGCACTCCACTAGCGAGGCATTAGGCACATGGCTCAGTGCTGTAGCATCATCTGTGCAGAGCGCGAGGATCGCAGCACTGGCCTCATTCCTTAGCAGGGCATCCTTTGAGCGCAGCAGCAAACCAAGCATCTCAATTCCACCTATCTCGACAACCTTTCTCCTGAAAGTGTTATACTCTGACAGTATGGCGACTAAAGAAGATACCTTGGATGTTACTGTTAATGGATATCCAAGCTTACGTGCCCTTTCAATGGTTTCCATTAGTGTTTCTGGAAGTTGCTTTTGCTTAGCGAGGATCTCCCGGTTCGGACGGTGGAGAGACAGGTTCAGCATTATTGTCACCCTCTTTTCCTCCAGGTCCCTGGTCCACGTTGACTTCCACTTCTTGTGTAGACCCATCAGCTTGGGAAGCAGATCCTGCCACTGATCGAGGCAGGGATTTACGCCTTTGGAGAATGTTGATAATAGCTGGATCTTGTGCAGACCCTGCTGCTGCTGCTCTACTGACTGCACAGATAGGTTCTCAAGTAGCAGCTGCATTTCTTCCTCTGAAGGTAGTGCGTCTTCACTGGCAACTGAGGTAGAAGTAGCGGATGGAGGAGGAATTGCGTGATCAAGGCACCATGCTGTTATGACATCGCGGAGGAGGTGATTTGGGATCGTGAGTAAACGTTCGCTAGGATGAGTAGAGGACAACTGGTGGGAGAATCTGTCAACGGACTACAATAAAAGAAGGCAAACTTCAGTGACATCATCAATTCAATCGGTAACTACTGGAACAGAAATTTTAGAATGGTATATTACACAATGAAGACTACCTTGGGTCAACAATATGAGCAATAACATATAATACACATATTGCATAGTAAATATGAACTGACAGAACTGTCCATTGTATATAATATAACCAACACTATTAGACTCTGGCAATTGAATACTTAACAGAGTTCATTAAAACCAAATATTGCAAGTCTGGAGATTCTGTCAACAGTGAGACTAGCACATCTAGGAATATTTGCAGTTTCAGAGATCACTGGTAATGGTAAAAAATAGTGAAATACATGTGGAAACCGACCATTTGTGGCTTAATTGCGACACAATCTGTTAAAGAATTCAAATAACAACCAAAGTGGTGGATAACAGTTTACCAACTTCAAAAAAATGATATCCAAAAATACGGTGGATGAATATTGAGATGTGAGAAATTATAAAAGGACATATATCGCAGTAGCATATGGGACGGAATAAGAGGTTTTCAATGAGAGAAACAGTATACAATCAGATCATCAATGGAAATTAAAAATTAGCTGACAGCAATATGACCAAAACAAACGAAGTATCAGCAAGAAATTGCCAAAAAAAATAATAAAACTGAAATGAGCATGGTGCTTACATGTCCAGACGTCAGGATTAGCGGATCAGCAATAATATCCATCTGCAACCAATTTTCCTGGAAACAAATCATTGTTGTGACTTGTGAGATTACTTTAACGTAAAGAACATGAGGTCTGGCACTATTGCAATAAACAGATGAAACTACTAAAAGGGAACTACAACCAACACAAGCAAATGTGCCTTCTTTCACGAACTATCTTTGTAGGAGCAGAAAGAATTTGAAACAAACAATGTATCTCGAAATATTGGTACATAGTAAAGCAATTAGTCTGTCCATAAATTCCAGTCATCAAGAAGCCAAAAAGGATGGCACCAAGCTACCGAAATTAATCAATCTACTAACAAAGAACCAAGAAAGACAAAGCAGAACACCATGAACCCCGAACAAGAATCCAGAGCATTCCATGATACTTACATTAGCACAAGTCCATTCGGTCTTGAACTCAGCAGGCAACACGGGTTCCTTCGCTTTGAACGAGACATCCATGAGGCCCTTCAACGCCTGCTCCATCTCAGCGAAGGCCTCAGCCCCGCCAGCTTCGCCAACCTGAATTCTCGCTAACGCGGATTTCATCATCTCCGCATAACCAGGCCTGTCCAGAACAGTGGCTTGCACCACCTGCACGCCGTCTCCCTCGGCGCCTGCTTCCGACGGATGCCAGGACACGGAGCTCGAGTCCCCAGCCGGGACGTCGGTACCCTTCTTGGGGCGCTCCCGCTCTTCTTGCTGCGTTCTTGGCAGCGCCGGAGGCAGCGCGGAAGCGGTCTTGGAGGTGGCAGGGCCATTCTTGATCTCCTTGATCACCTTCCTGAACAGACGCCTCCACGGCGAGACATTGGCGGTGGCCGCTTGCTTGGCCGGCTGCTTGGCCGCGTAGCTCCTTGCTATTGCCCTCTCAACGGCGCGGAGCAGCTTCTCCTCTTTGGATGACGGCACCCTCGGGGAACGCTGTGGATCAGGCGAGGCTGGCGGCGAGGAAGATCCATCCGACATGGCGCCTGTCCCTCTCGGCGCCTTGCCTCGCCTCTTGCTTCAGGGAAGGAGGAGGACGCGATGGTCCGGTGGAGGCGGGTTCTTGGTTTGCGAGTTTGTTTCTGGAGGGAAGAGGCGACGACGCCGTTGGGTTCAGGATATAGGAGAGGCGGAGGCGGTTTGAGGATAGCCCATAGCATGGCGTGGCGTGGCGCGGCGCGGCCGTCCAGACATTTCGTCGAACAACTGAGGTCCCGTCCTTCCGTCGACTGCCAGCACCGCCAGCGGCCAGCGCAAGTGCCATATCGGCATTCGGGGGCCAGAAGGCGAGGTTCGCGCTCGCTGGGTACGGGAAATTGCGCTTCCTCCGCCGCCGGCGGTAAGGCATGCTGACATGCCGTCGGCAGGTGGGAAGCTTGCGCGAGGTGCGAGTTGCGGAGCGAGTCTGATTTGGATCAAGAGTTTAGTAAACGGGGGCATGATGGATAGTGTAGTATTCAGTTGCATTTTGGTTTTTTTTCTTTTTTCCTCTCTAGGAGATCACCCCTAAGAAGGAAACCTACAAATCCGGAGACCTTTTTTAAACATCTTTCGAATGTTTGAAAGAATTCTGAAATTACCCAAGCAAACTTGAAATCTGCATGAGTAATTCCAAAATTCGTAAGGTGAGACAGATGGCAGAGTAAGTTAATATTGCTTATATCAAGTGTGCACCAAAACAATTTAAACTAAGTAATGAGATTTGAGGAAAAGATGTATCATATATATTCCCATCTCTAATAAAAATGGATGAAATGTTTGCAAACATCTTAGGTCTCCAATTGCAGACGTTTTATAGATCCTACTCTCAACAAATATCGTTACCAAACTCATGTTAGTAAAATACATATAAAGGACGTTTTTTTCTAAATAATATATTGTAAATGTTTTTTAAAAGGTGTCTGAAGTAACTATATCACAAAATATTTTTGGTAGAACCTTCTGTGATAGTTGTATAGTAAATAGACTTGGGACGAATTTAAATGCAAAACCATCTGTTATGCAATGTAGATATTGTTTTCCAAAAAGTATGAACTGACTACATGTAGTCATGTACATGTCTCATACGAGTTTTAAATAAAAAGAAGTCTGTAGATGTGTACATTAGAATCGAAAATTTCAGAAAAATTCCATTTGGAGTTCATCAATTCTGGTTTTTCCGGTTCGAACTACTTTTTTTGTTGAAATTTACAAGCATTCAATAAATAAGGATGCACCTATATATGTGCAATAGCAGAAAGTAAAATGTAAAATATCTGAGGTCGTACGCATGAATGACCAATATTGGCAATATATTTACCCAATCATACGAAATTAGAAGTTCTACTTGCGCCTAGTCGTAGAAGATGTTTCGATTTGTCAATTTCTTGGCCATCCATAGGAAAAAAAAATGTAATACTAGAAATAGCTCCTTTCATTTTCAAATTATTTATCTTTCCACCCAAGAATTAGCATGAAATACATTATAGGGGACATAAACAGAGCTATGAAGTTCCTAAACCGAGTACGTGATGGGACAGGACAAGTATAAAAAAAGAAGTTCAGTGGACTATGTTTTTTTTCATCTTCCTGACAAGTAGGTTCTGTGACATGATAATGTTTTAATGGCCACCTAGTACTAACGTTTTAAATAGTCAGATATAGGTGCCGCTATAGCCGGCTATAATTGTTAGGAAGAACAGCCACTATAGCATTTAGTCCACTAAATACCAGCTATAGCCCGCTAAACGTCGTAACGACAGCTCTGCCGCTAAATGCGTTAGCTGATTTAAAACTATGCCTAGTATTAGTGGGACATATACATTGATACGTGTGCATTTTTCATTCGTAGTATAAGAAAAGGTACATAGATCACACACGAATCCCACCATCAAGCTTGGCATCCGGAGCCTTGTACATTTACGCTCCCAGCTGCTCCTTTTGATTTCCCGGGTCAAGCCCATCGAGGGATATTGCTGAGATGGTAGATTGTAGCTGGGGTCGCCGAGATCAAGAACTCGAAAGTGCAAGGAACATAAAATTTAGACAAGTTTGGGCTGCCGAGAGCTTAATATCCTACGTCGGTGGTTTGTATTGCCTTGGATGTTAATGTTGCCTGTTGGCTGCTCTGCTGATCTAGGCACCCTGCCCTCCTTTATATACTCCAGAGGGCGGGATACTAGTCAGTTACAAGATAGGAGTTCTAGTAAGATTACAGGTAGAGTCCTAGTAGGATCACAGAGGAATCATAGTAAGAGTCCGATTTTATTTTCCCTACGGGTAGCTTCCTGGCGGGTACCTAGGGATCTCCCTGACAAGCCCCCGAGCTCTTCGTAGTCGAGTACTGCAGGCTTCCGAGTACTTCTGAAAGCGTCTTCGAGTTCTTCTGAACTTTATCTTGTAGGTGTCTTCCGAATACTTTCTTGGCTGCATTGAGGCTGTGAGGTGCTCATGCCCCGAATAGTTTTCAAATCTTCTTTTATATGGGGTGCGATAAAACTCGCACTCCATATGGATTAGCCCCCGAGCCTTAAGTTGAATCGAAGAATCAGGCTGAGGGTCAAATTAATCTTGAATCTTCTTTCCCTTTGTCTTCCAAATAGATTTGAAAAACAACTCCCTTTCTCAAATCTTCTTTAATCTTGAATCTTGAATCTTCTTTCCCTTTATCTTTCGCTGATGACACGTATCCTGTAGCTCCCGAGTCTTGAATCTAAATCTCCCAAGGTTTGAAAAAAAAAGAATCCAAAAGAACGTGGCGTGCATTGTAGAATTTTGTAGAATCTGAATTGATGGTTAAAATACCACTCAAAACAGATCTTATCCAAAAGAACCCTTAGGCTGCCGCTAGTTTTTTAACCACGAAGTAACCAAGGGTTACCTTTCTCGCCAACAGTCTTCACATGAGTCAACATCCGAGTAGTTTTGCGTCGTCCAACCCCCGAGCTTACAAGCTAGGCGAGTCGTAGAAGCCACGTCGAGTAGTTATTGGTGCCCAGCCCCCCGAACCGAGAGCTAGCGAAGCCATCGTAGATGTATCGAACGAACTGGAGAGTTGTTGCCGAAGCTCAATCTGAAAAGATGATGTACACATTATGTAGCATAATGCGAAGCTACCCAAATTTATTCGGTGTAAAAATAAACTTGTTGTGTCAAGCTCTTGTTTAGGCAATGTAAATCTTCCGAGTAATCCACCTGTTATGTTTAAACATCTGGTCCTGTTTTAGCCATTGCTCATAGCATGTATGAGATTTTTGTCTCGTGCACGCGTAGAGTCGTTAGGCGTGACAGAAGAGCCGAGGTTTTATGGATTAATGCATGTGCTACCCGAGTAGATTAGCAACTGTTAAGAGAAAATAACATGTAGAAATAAGAAGTCGGCAAGACAAAAAGAATGCTCGTTGGCATAAAGTAGTCGGTGAGAGCGTGTGTTGCAGCGCGCATGTTCGTAGGGTGTAGCTGCTGTAAGCCTGACACAATTAAGTGTACCAAGCGCGTGGGTGGTGCCCTACGAACTCAATGTACCAAGCGTGCGTGCTGTTAGTCACCAAACCTTAGAAGTAGTCGATCATGGTGTAATCCCTAAGGGTAATTCCCATCATGAGGTGTATCAAAATCGTAGCAGATCCTGTGAAGAACAACTCGGAAAAGGTATAAGTGATTTAGCTTGATTCGTGGACGATTGTCGATGAAGCCGGAGCGGTTGTCGATGAAACCGCGACAGTTGTTGATGGAGCTCGACTAGTCGGAATCGATTCCTACTAGTTATTGACGGCGTGAGACTCGTTCGCGACTAGTTTTCTAGTCAAAACAAGTAATTGAAGTAGTCGTCGGTGGTCGCCAAGCATCCTCGCGAAGTCGAAGTAGTTGTCGGGAGGTCGCCGAGCGTCCTCGCGAAGTCGAAGTAGTTTGAAGATGAGGTCCTTCAAGCTCGCCCAACAATCTCACCGATCTGCCCCACGGTAGGCGCCAGCTGTTGGTGTTTAACCTCCAAGCCCATTGAGGGATATTCCCGAGGTAGTAGATTGTAGGTGGGGTGTCGTCAAGATTAGGAACTCGAAGGTCCAGAGAACACAAGATTTACACTGGTTCGGACCGCCGAGAGCGTAATACCCTACATCATGTGTGGTGGTTTGTATTGTCTTAGATGTTGATATTGCTTGTTGACTGCTCTGCCGATCTAGATACCCCTGCCCTCCTTTATATACTCTAGGGGCGGGATACTGATCGGTCACAAGATAGGAGTTTCATTAAGATTACATGGTAGAGAAATCTAGTAGAAGTCCGACTTGTCTTTTACCTTTTTCCGGGTACCTAGGGATCCATCCATGATAGTCGGGCCTGGCGTGGATCTACCCGTGCCTCTATGGCTAGTTTGGGAAATTGGATGGGTCTCCTCTGCAGTTATCGTATTGGAGCTCATGTGGCTAACAGGTGGGCCCGACAGCAATCAAGAACACAGTCCTTCTGCAATAACTGCACACCAGCTGCTTCCGGAAACCAGCACCCTCCTCTCTAAGGTTAACTTTGGTGGACCTTTTCCGACGATGAGTAAAAGTTTTTGTAGCTTCTGAAACCATCGATCAGCGAAAAAATAGGTGTTCCCTTTATCCAATTTTTATCCAGAATTTGACTTGCTTTTGAAAACATTAGCTGACTTTTAATAATAGACTACCCCAAAATAGAATTCCAACCAATATGGTCGTGATCTCCCTAAATAAGTCGGGATGCCTCGCTCCTCTCTCATCCAGGAACACAACCACCATTCAGCCAACATGTCGAGGCCATCGAGGGCTCTCCTCGTGGTGGCCCTGGCCTCCCTCGCCACCCTCCATGGGCTCTCCGGCGTCGACGCGACCGTGGCGGAGACATGCTCGGCGGCGTCCAACAGCGACCGGCGCGTCAACTACGACTTCTGCGTGTCGGAGCTGAACAAGCACCGCGACAGCCCCGGCGCGGACGCCTGGGGCCTGGCCAAGGTGGCGGCCAACGTCGGAGTCAACAACGCCGGCGCCGCCGTCAACGACATGGAGGCCCTGCTCGCCGCCAAGCAGCCGCCGCCGGACGCGAGGGCGACCGCCGCGCTGCGGCTGTGCGAGAAGCTCTACTACGACATGGAGCTCGCGTTCGCGGGGGCCTACGACGAGACCAACGCGCGCAACTACACGGCGGGGAAGCAGATGGCCGCCGACGCCGACTCGCTGGTGCGCCGGTGCACCGGCGGCTTCTCCGAGGCCGGGCTCCAGCCGCCGGAGCCGGTGGCGCGGCGCAGCGCCTACGCCGTGCAGATCGCCATCGTGTGCACGGCCATCACGAACCTCCTCATCAGTCCATGAAGTGACGCGTCCACGATTTGGATCGCCAACAGGATGTTCTCTTTTCCTCGAGGCTTATTAACGATCTTGTAGCAAAATAATCGGAAGGTTCTTCCAGCAGTAAATGGTACGTAGGTAGGTTTTGCTTGCTTTATTTCTGATCGTTGCTTTCTCTTGTGGTAAAGATCCTAAAGCAGTGAAGTTACATGCAATGCTGAATGAATCCAGCATTCACCATGTTCATCAGTGCAGAAGAAAATATTTGAGTAATAAACAAAGAATTTTTTTCTTTTCAAACACATCATTAGTTGGGAGGGCAAGTAAAAGAACAAAGCTCATTTGTTCATCACAATCCGAGGAAACCGAATGCTAGTTGCTAGCCCTACTTCCTCAAGATCACAAGTATGTATACTCTGGTCCGCCATTGTCATGCATCTTGAGGCAAATTATTCATTACGACCTCCCAAAACGCAGTGAAGCAAGATTATTTGTGTTTTCAGAAACTTCACTTCATTATTAAAGTGATTCGCCAAACTTCCATCACAGTCGACAATTCCACAGCCTTATCACACATCTTATCCACCACACACAGATCTTTTGGCAGACAATCAAGCAGAACCAGGACCTCATCACTGACCATGAGGCATTCCAGCAGGACATCAGACAAGTTACATTGAGCATTTGTCTTTCCTTCCTCATCTGTGCAGAGTCCTCGGATTGCAGCAACAGCCTCCTTTCTTACAACAACATCCTCAATCTTGAGCAGATCCCGGAGCATTTCCATCCCACCAATATTCAGGATCCGTTTCCTAAACAAGTCAAGCTCTTTTTTTTCTTTTTGAAACGAACCGGGCAGGAGAGCTGCCGATTATATTAAAAAGAAGATGAAAGCTCAGATTTAGCAATGCGCAGTAACCCAACACCAAACCTCTCAACAAACATATCGCACCACTCAAACACACCCCAAACATGAAGCTAAAAATCCAGACAATGCACACCACTTAGTCCTCGCAAACTCCACAACTCAAACGTCATCGTTGGCCGCCGCTTGGAACAGGTCAAGCTCTGATAAGATGGCAACCATGGAAGCTACCTTTGCAAAAGCTGATGCTGTACTTCCATGCTTATCTAGCTTACCGACGATCTTCTTTAGAGCAACTGGGAGTCTGTTCACTCCAGCAAGGATCTCTCCCTGTTGGGCCTGTGAAGTGTGAACAGACAAATCAAGGATTACTCCGAGCCTCTGTTCCTCCAGATTTTGTTTCCATGTCGATTTCCAATTCTTCTGAAGATCTATATCAGCTCTGGAAACAGCCCTGGCCACTTCTGAAGGCAAAGTTGCTCTCCCTTGGTGATTTTGGAGAGCAGATGGATGATGGATCTCATGCAAAGCCTATTCCTGCATCACTGAATGTCCTGATAATTTTTGTAAGATGTAGATGTCTTGAATTTGCTCCTCTGAAGGTGCCACGGGATGGACAGTTTTATGAGCAGTGCTAGCTGGGGAATGGGCCATGTGATCAAGATGCCATGCAGCAACCATATCACCGAGGAGATCGCTCGGAGAAGAAGAAGTGGGACAAGGTCTTATTAGTAACTGGTCAGACGTCGTTCAGTCGACAGGACCACTGATGGTACGATCGATCAACTCACTGCAAGTAAACCGGCAAGAGAAATTTTTGGTTACAAGGTCAAGTTAATCGATGAAAAAATTCAGAAGGTAACTGGGCAAATGAAACACATGCTCCAGCAAATAAAATGTAATAATTGATTTTGCCATGAAAAGACTATGTAGTCAAGCATTTGGAACAAGGAATGCCACCTTTGTTCGTAAAATTAAATGGTATGTATGTAATGTAACTTACAGTAGAACCCTAAACATATCGAGTCATTTTCTAGATGTAAAAGCTGATCCACTACACATCAGAAACTAACAAAATTACTAATTGCGTCTGGAAATAGGAAAAAAAATTAACAAATTTCCTCAGTTTTTGTGACATTATGTTCTTTTCAATTTGTTGGAAGTAAGTGCAATGTTTTGACATCAAGAAGCGTGACATTGCAAGATGCATTACTAGAAATGAAGGGAAACATATAATGATTTTTAAAAGTTGTTTAATCATAATGATGAAACTAATCAAGACACACCACCCTGTCACAAACAAGCACTAGTATTATAACATGCTTTCCTACAGTCCTACTGAGAACAGGAAGTGCGAGTTTGGTAGAGCGCTACCATACTACAAAATGGAAGCGCATGGTTCGAGATGTCATGTTAGCCCACGATAGTTAAATGAGATGTCTCCAGCTAGCGCGCGCTGTCCAAAACCAATATCTTTTCCATTACTTCTTCCAAGAGATATTCCCACCGTACACTATGCACAAGCTTGAGGAACAAGGTTGGTGTTTTTGACGGTGGAAATGATCGATTGATTGCCCCATGAATATACTGAAAATTATCTTGTACACTAAGCGATTTGCCATCTAGATGAGACAATTGTCCTGCAGATGGGGCGCTAAGCGATTTGCCATCATCTTTAATTTGCCACGCTCATAAGACTGATCTGGGACGTTAGATCTATCTGCTGGTGCGATCGCTTCCTCCTTGGGAAACTAATTAAGAAGCGCATCTACTCTACACATAACCAGTCAACTTCTGACACATAAGCATGAGAGTGGCAGGCAGCCAAGCCAAAATTTGACGAGCGTTTTGCTAGCCCCGGAATCGGCCAGCAACTTGGTTCCTCTCTCCATTGTGAACTGCCGAATTTTAATTGGCTAGCCAAACTTTGACTGCAAACCAAATGCACGACAAAATATCAGGGCAGGATCAACAGCAACAGCGGAACGGGGTTCTCCATAGCGATGTGTCAAAAAACAAGAAACGACGTCCACAGACATCGCAAACGCCAACCGAAAAAATGTTATTTCTTACCGGAAGAGATGAGACTTTTTTCTCTTTTTCTGGCAAAGAGGACCGTTTGTTTGTAGGCGAAGACACTGGCCAATAAAAAATTCTTCTATGGCGGCTGCAAGTGCAAGATCAGGCATTAAGTACCACATCCCTGAAAAAGAAAACGTTGTAGGCGTACTACTTGAGTAGTATGGCGAGCATATTTGTTTGGTACGAGGTCACCGCTTGGCTTGTTATTTCAATTTTTTTCCAAGGTCTGTAACTTTGGAGAACCTTTATTTTGATCACTAATTTTTCTTACAAAGTTTCATCACTTGCTACATAAGAGTTCTTTAAACTATGGATTTATTATGTAACTTTTTGTTTACATACTAAAGATGCTCATATAGGTGCCTCATTGTTGGTTAATGTTTATGCAGTATGAGTTTTGAAAGATTCACGTTATTTGTTCAAAATGTTTGATAGGAAGAAAACGGGAAACAGTTTCTAGAAAAACAAAACGTGGAGACCCGCGCGCGGTGGGTTTGGCGGAGACGGCAGGGGACCCCGACTCTGCGTAGGAGTACACTCCCTCTCACACTTGTCGCGCGAGGAAGGCCCCGGGAGATCCGCTGCGGCTCCCATCCGTGTGGCCGCATCGACGACCGCTGGCCTGTCCGCCGTCTCCGAACTGGCGAAGGCGACCTCGAGCTCACAAGTCACCGCACCCGAGCTGTCGGCCAGCCTGTCACGAGCGCCGGACGGCGACGCGTCGGCGACGCGGTTGGCAAGCGAGCGAGCAGCCGCCCCCGGCGCAGCGGATCCGGGCCGAGGCTTCTGGTTCGGCTCCCGGGTCAGACTTGGACGGTTCCGCGCATGCCAGGCCAGGCCTGGCCTGCCACCAGGCCGAAGTGTCGGCCCGGCCGCTCGGGGGACTCCAATGGGAGCACGAGCAGTGTCCGACGGGATCTCTGTCGCTTTCGCGCTTTTCTTATCTCTCCCAGCGTTAAAAAAAGAGATAAATATAACTAAAACAAAGCGATGATCTAGAAAGAGACTTGAGGAGATCACCGAAGAAATGCCGCACCGCCTAACCAAAGCCCGTGCGACGCTTATCTCGGGCGGGATAATCGCCGTACCCAATAAGAAAAGATCGCGTTGAGATTTTGCCGGGGATGGGTCCGGATGCTCGAGTACAAAGTCCTTTACTAGTGCCATGCGCGCCATTAAAGAATCGGCATCGCTCATATACCCTGTCACTGCCAGAGAGATTGGTGGGGATTGATTATTCCCGCGTGAACACACTCCAGCAAATTTTTTTCCAAAACGATGTTCGTATTCATGCATGCACATCTGACAAACTGAGCCGGCGGATCTCGAGATTAATGAAGTTAGCATACGTCTTGCTGTTGATGAGCATATCGTCTACTATTAAAAAATAGTGCCGGTTAAATCCTAAAATAAATCAAAAAATACATGTACACGTGCCAAGTCGATTTCTCGAATTCGGAGAGGCAGGTTCAACCATATACTAGGTGAGCTCCACTCAGTTGGCCGCCTCGGTGTTTCGGACCGCCGACTAGTAAATTTATGTTTGCGCGTCTGGTTCGAATGGTGTGCAAGGAAGACACAAGGGTTTATACTGGTTCGGGCAGAACTTCCCTACGTCCGGTTCGAGCTGCTCATGTTCTTGCACTGGTTAGCAGTAGGGGTTACAAACGGTCCGCGTGTGCGACGTGCGCCTCAACAAGACGGGTGGCGCGGGCCCCTGGCGTGTCTCATGGGCGACGTGCGCTCCGACAAGACGGGCGGTGTGAGCCCCCGGCGCGGCAAGCGATGGGAGCTCGCCGTGATGGCTTGTCACCTCCAGAGGTCACGTCGAGGCGTGCCCTTGCCTATTGTCACGTCAGAGGCTTGACCTCCGACGTGGGTCGGATGAGACGGGCGCGGCAACGTCCGTACACTCGGGGTCGGGCGAGGCCGAGCTCGTGCCCTCTGGGTCGGGTGAGGCAGAACCCTTCCCATATGGGTCGGATGAGGCCGAGCCCATGCCCCTGGGGTTA
This sequence comes from Panicum hallii, assembly GCF_002211085.1. Classification (NCBI taxonomy): domain Eukaryota; kingdom Viridiplantae; phylum Streptophyta; class Magnoliopsida; order Poales; family Poaceae; genus Panicum; species Panicum hallii. The sequence continues at coordinate 27,931,778 of NC_038042.1, forward strand.
GGCGAGGCGGAGCCTGTGCCCTCGGGGTCGGGCAAGGCGGCTCACATCCTACATCTGGGCCTGATGCTGGGCCATCGACGTTCCTTCAGCCGGTGGGCCATCCGCGGCCGCTTGGCTGCCCGGTCAGGCCGAGCTGCACAGTTTGGGAGGACTAATCTATGATTAGCTTCCTAAAGACCGCACTTTGGGGGATCCATGATGTTCGCCCCGTCAGTAGCCCCCGAGCCCTGCGCGGCTTTTGAGAGCCATGCGGGGGCTTCGCTTTACCCAGGCATCGTCTCCCGCGCCAAGCCGAATGCTTTCCCAGCCTCGCATCTCGGTTAACATGGTTCGGATGTGTTCTCTTCTTGCCAGGCTTATGTGGGTGCGCACGAGTGCACCCACTGGGTGTACCCCCGAGCCTCTGGGTGAATCAGAGATTTGCGTAGAGAGTTTCGCTGGCGTGCTCGCCCCCGCATCCTAATTGATGCGACCGATGAGATATCCCCCCTCCGCTTGACTCACGTGGGTGTAGCCCCCGAGCCTCTAGGCGAATCAGAGGTTCGCACAGAGGGTTAGCTAGTGTGCTCAGAGGGTACTCTGTGGTGACGCCTTGGTCCAAGAGCCCCTTCGTTGGGTCTCGTTTCTGCTGATTGCGGCCGGCAGCAGCCTTTGCAGGTGTCGGATCTTCCGGCGCGGGTTCTCCAGCTGCACCCGTCCTTGCTTGCTTCGGGGCTCGCACGATGCCCGCCGCCTACTCCTATCTCAGCCAGCGCCTGCCCGCCCATCTTATCCCGTGCTGTCCCATCGAGCCTGCATTCGTTGATAGGAATCGGGGCAGGTAAGCCTCTTTAATGTTGGTTGCTTGGATTTGGCTCGTCCAGCCCCACGGTGACGCCCTACCCGGGTGCGGCTATAACTAGCAGCGCTAGGCTCCTGGTTGTTTCTCCAAGTCCAACCGGCAAAACCTCCAACAATGCATGGTAGAGCTAGGCCTCCTAGAGCCCAGGGTCGGCTTGTTCGAGCTGGATCCCGGTCCTTCATCGGTTGCTGTTAGTGGATTGACTGTGAGTGGAAGAGCGTGAAGAAGGAGAACTCGAGCGTCCAGATCCTCGGCTTCGCCATCGTGAGGCGGTTGCCTTGGTTCAGGTGTTGGTTCCTCGTGAGGGTGGAGGCGGATTTGTTGCTGTTCGTGAAATCGTTGGGTAGGTGGCGGCTCGCCCGTGTCTCCCTACTTCCTTCCTGTAGGGAGCCGGAGGCAAGCCTTGCTGCCCCTGCCTTGATTTTGCGTGAGAACGCCGGTTCCGCTTGGTGCCGTATGGCCTCACCTGGCTTCCCTCTTTCTCATCCTTCCCGCGGCCGTTGCCGGGGTCACCTCGCGGTGGCAGAGGCGTACGTCGAGGGGGCACGAGACGTACGCGTCAACGGCCGTGTACCGCTCCGGCTTCTGAGACAGCCTCGCTGTTAGGGGATGGACTGCACCATAGTCATTCGTTCCATCCCCAGCCCCTGCTAAAGCAGACCTTAGGCAACTCTCGGCACTACCCTGCGTGGTAACACTTAAGTTGTTTGTACTTCTACATGGCCCACGGCCAGCCACCCGTTCCATCCAAAATGTAGGTCATTTTGGTAAATCGAGGTTATATCTTTTGTTATGCACCTAGAGCGCACCATGTAATCGTATCCCCTTGGTAATTGGGAATAAATGGAGGGTCTTTATGGAACTTGATCCCGACGCCCCATGGCAGCCCCTGAGCGCTTAGAAGGGTCGGGCGCTATCCTAGGGGTCTCTCTATACGGGAGGGACCCGAAAGGCGGAGAGGACTTTCTCTCTTTTGGCTCTCGCCTCCGCTTCGTATGCGACCACGCATTTGGTCTCCTTGCAAGTTCGACCCCCAAGCTCACGCGTGTTAGCGGGAGTCCGGTCGGGAGGCCGTCTCGTCTTGCAGTCGCTTCCCTTCAAGCGTCTCTTTCGATGAGGCGGAAGGGCTGAGCCGTGCAACATTTTTCCTCGTTGGTCAAAACGTGGTGCTCGGTGAGCTGATAATGGGTTGATCTGAGTGGGCCCTTAGTTCCCGTTCGCGGGGATCCGGTATAGATCAGCTGGTGACCGACTCCAGATTCTCGACGGCCAATACGTATAGTTATCAGGTCCATTCGACTGGTACCGACGGCCCGTTGCCTTTCTTCGAAGAAAATCCATGGACCATGCTCTAGTCAAGACTTGGATGCGGGTCGTGATGCCCATGGCGCGTGCGCGCCCGGGTGCGGGCCGCTAGTGGGCCCATCCGTCTCCGCCCATCACTCTGGTGGTGCCCTGGGGCGGTTGTGAACCCATCAGCGGGCCAACCTTCGAACCCTCGTACCTTAATGGGTCATCGGGGCGTTTTCAGCCTGTATCCCTTCTTACCTACGTGGGCTTTTGGCCCCTTTTCCACCGGGCGCATTCCTCGAGGGATCTGGCTCGGGCGTGGCGTGCGCACCTCCCAATGGGACGGGGCGACGCGACGTGGCGAACGCGGTCATTACGGCGGTTGCGAGTGTCGAGGCAGAGGTTCGCCTTCAATCCCCGTGCCTATAAGTGGGGCTCTTGGCCCCTCCGTCATCGCTGTAACACCCTAATTTTCAAATTAGGAACCTAAATAAATTTTGCTAGATTCTTTACAGGATCCATAAGGTTTTTATTCAATTATTTTGATTTTAGAGCATTTACTATGAATTAATAGTAACTTACTTAACCATAAAAAGAAATATAAGAAAATATAGATCTTGTGCATTTCATACTGCATTGCATTGTTTTATTGTTTGTCTTCCATTTAAATTTAAATTTCACATTCAAATTCAAATACATTTGAATGCAATTCTTTTTCTCCCTCTTTTTCTCTTTTGGCCCGGCCCACTCTCTCTTTCTCTTTCCCCTCTCTCTTTTTCTTCCACACGGCCCAAGCCTAGCTAGCCTTTCTTCTTTCCTCCCTTTCCTCCCCGTGCGGCCCAGCTGGCCTAGCCTGCTCGCCTCCTCCCCTGGCCCAGTCAGCCCACCCGACACCCCTCTCTTCTTCCCTTCTCTCTCTCGCGGATAGGCGGAGCCCGTCTGTCAGGGTCGTCCCCGACCTTGAGCTAGACTCGGGCTCGAGCCCGAGTCCGGTCACGGCACGGCACGGCCTCCGCTCGCGCGCTGCCCCGGGCCCGCACGTCGAGGCTCCCTCGGCCACCCTATAAAGCTGCCGCCCCGCGCTCTTAGCCCCGCAAATCCCGCAGCTGCCACCTTGACTCGTGAACCCTAGCCGCGCTGCTACCTTCGCCGATGCACCTCGGACGCCGTCACCGTCGCCGCCTCACCACTCCTCTGTTGCCGCAAGCCACCACCGGAGTTCCGCCTTGGGGTAAGGAGCATCGCCAGCCAGTTTTCCCCTTTTTCCCCGCCTTCCCACCGTGAAGCTTGCTCGCCGTCGCTGCCGTGCCGCGCCTCGCCGTCGTCCGCCTTCCTTGGCCCCCGGAGCCTCGTCCCAACCCCTTAAACGGGTTCCCCTCCTTGCAACGTATACAGTAGCTTTATAATGTTGTTTTGCTCTGTTTATATTGTTTGGTGTACTGTTTCTTATTTATTGTACGTATTTGTTTGTATGTACTTGTGTGTTACGATAGACCGTGCGTAGTTCGAGGGTCCGCAAGCGCAAGGCTTTAAATACGTTCCTGAGCAGCAGCAGTAATTTGATGAAGGCAAGTGGTTCTTGATCATATTCCGGTCCTAATAACTTTCTAAATACACACTATTACTTTATATGTATGCATGTGTCTATAATATGATGGATCCCAAACTAAGGATGTGCCTAGTTTCTTTGAATTTCCTTGATTAAACCTGAGTTGTTATATTTATGTTGTAGCTATGCTAGTTGCTTTTACTTAGACTTTGGTTGGATAACCTGAAATCACACTACACTGGTTTTATTCATGTTCTGGAATACCTTTATGGTGATAATTAAGATCATTGCATTAATTAGAATATGGAGAACCACCTAGGAAAATAGTGCAACCACAATACTACATGGCTCTGGTTTTGGCTAATTAATTAGAAACTTTAGCTTATGATAATCTTACTGGAAGGGAAAGAGGGGTTGCATCGTCAGGGTATAGCTCGATCCTCTTGAGGCTTTATGATATGTGGTCCTTGGCTAAGACACTTCCTCATTAGGGGGGTATGACCGCTTTGACTTGAAACCTTAGCGGATTGTTATAAGTTAGGAAATCTTTGTAAAGGCCTCATAGTGAATCTCTACCGCTCACCTCGGAAGTGTTTAAGGGCCTTGCAAATCTGGGCATTAAGGGAAACCCGAGTTGTGGGTAAAGTGTACAACCTCTGCAGAGTGAAAACTAATATATCAGTCGTGCTCATGGTTAAGAGCGGCTTGGACCCTCACATGATAATTGAACTTAAAGATGATCTAAATTGATATTATTTATTTATTGTTATTATCTTATCTCTTTTATTTATTTAAGGGTTGGCATATACTTACATCTAGTTAATGCTTGCTAAATAAAACTTGATCACCTAAAAATGCTTACCGCAGTCAAACCATGTCAGCTTTTCCTTAATTTTGGCCTTGCATATCATTTAATTTACTCCACTTTCTAAGTACCAACCATAAGTGTACTCACACTTGCTTTATTAAAATCAATGCTGCTCAGAACAAGATAATTGTCCGGAATTCCCTAAAGATTTTGAGGAGTTATAGGCGTATGTCTCTCAGTCATTTGCCTGTGAAGTTGAAGTCCGCTGCTAGTTATAAATGTTTATTTATGCGCTTAAGATTAAGACTTTCAGTCATGTAATAAAGTACTATGATACTCTGTTTTGTTATTATATTATTTCGACTATACACTTGTATCGTCTATCATATGTGTGGAACTTGATCCTGGCGCACATATGAGATGCATTCGGTTCCTTTCCGAATGGCGTGAGAGCTCTCGAGCCCTTACCGCCGCCCAGCAATGGCGTCATGGTACCGCTTGGATGCGGGTCTGGTGCGTCGGGGGGGGGGGGGCTTATTAAGCGCGGGCTTCTCTGCCCACGGTTTGCTGCAAGGGAGTGGCTCTTACGGCCGTGAGGAGGTGACGACGCCGCGCGACGGTTACGTCGTCTCCTTCGCTCACTTCCACGAGCATGGGCTTAGGGTGCCCCCTCATCCCTTCTTCTGGGGGCTCCTTCACCACTACCAGATCGAGCCGCAACTGGAACGGGATCTAGCAAATCGCGACTTTCATCACATTGTTCTAGGGATACCTGGGGATCGAACCCCACTTCAAGCTCTGGAGGTATTTCTTTGCCATCTCCTTGGTCAAGAAGAAGGATGGGTCAACGGCCTTGATAGGCTGCGCTGGAATCCACCTTCGCAGACCTCGGGTCCACAAGTACATGGCCATCATCACCATGAAATCCAATAAAGGGTGGCATTCACGGTGGTTCTACATCAAGAATCACGACACCGCCCCCCTTCCACTCTTCACCGGCTGCACGATCGTGGCGGCTTGGCTGGTGTGGGCATGGGGGGCCCATGGACAAGGAGAAGAAGAAGAAGAGGCTCGCCCCGCTCTTGGGTGCCATAGCATACCTGAAGGGCCATAGCCTCTGCGGCGCCGGTGTCATCGGAGCTTACCACTGGAGGAGGGTGGCACCGCTGATGGCGCGTGCGCTTCCGCTGTACGGGATGGCGCTGGCGTGCGGCTTGAGGGCACGACACTTGCTCAGGGTTTGCTCCACGATTTGGTGATTGAGCAGCGCATCTGGGAGGCGCTGAATGAGCCCGATGCAGTGTTCCTGTTCGAGGGGCATCCGGCGATGCGGCCTGGCACCGGCTTCATCGATCTGGTGAGTACTTCCCAACCTCCTTTTCATGTCTTGCACCTTTCTCGATCTTACTTTCGGCTTCGTGAGTCGGTGATTGTAGGGACTGTTCACCCCCTTCTGCGACTCACGCATGCCGTTGCCGGAGGATGAGGTCGTGCGAGCGGCAAACCGTGCTACCGATGAGGCGGCATGCAAGAAGAAAAAAGACGCGGAGAAGGCGAAGAAGGAAGCACAGGAGCATGCAAAGCTGCAGCGCGGGAAGCGCTGGCAGGGATCGGATGAGGAAGCGGAGGAGGATGATGATGACGACGTCGATGAGGAGGAGGAGGATGACATCCCCTGGGATGAGCTGGCACACGATGACGAGGGGTCATCCTCGCAACTGTCGGCGTCAGCACAGGTTCCCCGGGCCCTACACCCGCCCCGGCGTGGCAGGGGGAGGATGCGCGCATGGAGGTGACGGGTGCGGATCGCAATACCTCGTCGGGAGCTCCCGCGCAGGTGGGGGGTCCCAAACGGCAGTGTGCCGGAGAGGCGGAGCTGGGGTTGGGGGCCCGACCCCGAAGCGCCTTCGTATGGTGGCATCTCTGTGAGTCGAGGATCACTTTGTCTTTTCTTGCTTGGTGATTCTCTACTAATTGTATGTCGACTGTTCTCAGGCCTTCACTGTAGCGTTGGATGCCAAGCGGGTCCCTTGGCGGTGGCGCCGCAGAAGGTCCTTGCGCTCCGGCGGGCACCTTCGAGGGCGACCGACGTCACGCCGAGGGAGAGTAGGGGGCGCTGAGGTGGCCACGGTGCAAACGGGACTGGCATCACAGACGGTGGTCATGGAGCCAGCGCAGGGGGACGCGCCTGTGGAGGAAACGTTGCCAACACCAACGCTCGTCGAGGAGGGATTGGAAAGAGGCATGCCTAATTCACTCCCAGAGGTCGAGGCGCAAATGGTGCTGCTGCCCCAGCAGGCCGACGCATCCACGGCGGGGTGGACGGGCGAGGAAATGGCGCGGGAGGAGCCGCTGTGGACGTTGGACGCGGTGGCCCTAGACGAAGAGCCGACACGAGAGGAAACTCTACCGCACGAGGCCGTGGCGATCGTCCAGGGGGAGGCCTTAGCTGCCGATGGCGAGGCGGCAGCAGCTGCCATGGCGAGGATGGTGCCACAGGAGGTGCCCACAACCTTGGCATTGGTGGGAGCGACTGACGCCGACAGCAGCAGGAGGTCTCCACCATCAATGGCTCAGGCGGGTGGCGATCGGCTTGCATGGGGAGGCGCCCGCCATGAAGCGGATTCGCAAGATCCAATCGTAGTGATCCTCACTTTTGGCGACGAGATGGAGGATACAGAGTGGAGGAACGTCTCCAACACCTTGTCCGCCGCGCTGGGCCCGCTGCGCGACATCGTCGCCCTGACGTGTTAGCTACGACGTATCGGCGTCCCTGATTCTCGCCTCCCTCTCGGGCATTCCTGACTTGTTCTCTTTTCTTAGTCCCTCATGAGTTGTGGCTGGGACTGTCGTGCCGAAGAGGCATGACAGCGCGAAGAGCTGGTCGAGTAGCTCATCGCCACCTGCCAGGAGGTGATTGATGCTCGAGCCAAGGCGGTCACGGACGCTGTGGCATTTGAACTGCTGCAAGAGGAGCGGGACCAGTTGGTTTGTACAGTGGAGGGACTCCACGGCGAACTCGAAGCAAACGGCCAAGAGCGCGACGCTGCCGTGCAGCTGTCCGAGGAGAAGGAAGAGCAGGCGCGATCCGCCCAGGGGAGTCTTGCGAGTAAGATCTTTCTCCTCCTCCCTTCAGTTTGTTGGATTTTCTAGGCACGACGCGTTTGATCCTCCTCCCATGCAGATGTCTAGCAGAGGTGGCTTCCCTCCAGCAGGAGCTCGCCATCGAGGCGGACCTAAAGCTCCAAACTGAGGCTGTGGCGGCTGACCTCGCCGTGGAGGTTGCTTCTGGACGAGCGGAGATCGTCCGCTTGAATACCGAGGAGCGCAAGCTTCGCGACCAGGTGGATGGTAAGATTTCGCTTGCTTTTGCCATCCTTTTCTGAGTTTTTTGATAGGCACTTTAACGTCATTGATGCGTGTCTGGACAGCCCTTGACGAGAAGCTTGGGTAGGAAGTGGTGGCGTGCCGACGCCTAGAGAGGGAGCTCGATGAGGCGAAAAACACCCTCCTCAAGGAGTCCGACGACCATGACACCCCGCGACTTGCCGTTGGGTTGGTTTTGGACGACCTTGGGATGACTTCAGAGGAGGGGGCAAGCTCGATCACGACCCAGGTCGTTCAACATCACGGATCGGGCTCGTGTAATGGCGAGGCGGGTGCTGCACCTCGGCGTGCAGCGGTCCTTTGCCATCGCGCTCTCTCATTATGAGAACATCGATCTGCAGGCGATGAGCCAAGGCTTCGCGCCCGGCTATGACGACGCCGAGCTGGACCAGATTGAGGAAGAGGTGGCCCCCTTCACGCAGGTCTTAGCTGCGAGTATGGAGGAAGAAGTCGTTTACAAGGATTAGTTAGGCGAGCTTAGATGATGAACTGGGCCTCGTCGCCCAAAGATGTGTGATAAGCTAGAAATAGTAATGAAAATATGTGAAAGTAATCGAAACAAGCAACAAATATAAAGCTTCTGACATATATGAGTGAGTGCATGCATTAAATAGTTTGCGAAATTGTAACAATTTGTCTATTTTCCATGAGTACGTGTCATGATAAGTACTTGCAGACAATACCTATCGGCATTGTTGTAAGCCTCTTAAATAGAGGCCTTGCTGTCCATGACGTATGTAATGCATCACAAAAAAGTCGTTCGATATATGATCGAATCATAAAGTATCAAACATTCTATTCTATAAATATACTAGAAAAGGTGAACGATTTCTTTGGAACACAAGATTCTTAAAATATAGAGATTCGAAAGAACCAAGTGGATTTGTATGAGACTTGCAATCTTAGAGGAACTCGAAGAGAAATAGGCACAACTAAAATCGTAACTCATCTCATTTCTCGTACAAAGTTTCCATGGATTCACGCACCCCATACACTACAAAGGAATTTCACAAGATGCAATCTTGTACTTCAAAGAACTACACAGGATCATTATTAGGATTAGAATCTGTCGGTACATATACCTCCTGCTAGGGTGTCCAGACCCTTAGCGTCTCGCTGTCATCTCACAGGTAAGGGCGCGATGGTGTCTGGCTCCGGCGTGTGCGCCAAGCGCATCGTGGTGGACGCGCGCCACCATATGCTCGACTGCCTATCCTCCATCATCGCCAAGGAACTGCTCAACGACTAGAAGATCGTAATAGCCCACTACAAGGAGATTTGCCTCTCCACGGGCGTAGCCCGTCAGGGAGTCACCTGGCAGACTGTCCGCCATGATGGACACGAGGTTATCCGTGACCTCACACTTATCCTCTGGGAGACGGGACGTACGGCCCGGACCTGACAGCCGGGATCATGGCCTCCGGACCTCCCCCCCCCCGAGCTCATATAGGTTCGGTGCCCCTACGTGCCCATGAGGATAAGGTACTCGGGGATGGCCTCCACAGGCCCGGACCCCTCAGGGGTCCGGCGCCGCCACGTGTGGGAGCCAGACCCCTATGGGCCTGTCTCTCCAACTGGCCTCGGGGGCCCGGACCCCACTTTTCCTCCGGGATGGGGTCCGGCGCCGCCACGTGCTGCCAAAGTGGCAGCTCCAGGGCCGTCCCTGCCACGTGCCCATGGCGGAAGGCCCTCCGCGGGATGCCAGCCCTACAATTGCATTGAATGCGGATAGGTGGGCCGGGTGTGCCCAAGTCAAAGCATGGTCTGCCCAACTGACACCGCGGTAAGCCCGCCTATTTCCAAGACGGCGCGTCACTGTGCTCTGTGCTCAAGCAGACGGCGTGTAGTCACATCACGGCGCCGCGCGTGGGTGATGATGGCCTGCTGCAGGTGAGCCGAGGCGTGCGCTGCAACAGTGTGCGCGGAGACGACGGTGCGGCAGGTCAGCGCTGCTCCTTCGCCTGTCAGAGGGTCCTGACCCAACAGTGGAAGCACAGCTTCCACTGTTGGGTAACACTGACAGCAGTCACTGTGACGGCAAGGCGGTACACGGCCATATCTTGGCTGTAGATACGCACATCAACTTCTGGATTGTGAGGACTACAGGAAGGAGCTGGAGAAGAAGATCACATATCTCTCATGTTACAGGCTCCTGATGGCCGGGCCCACCTGTCGGGACCCCGCACAGTGTAAGCACTCCCCTTAGTCTATAAAAGGGAGAGTGCACTCGTTAGAACAAGAACAAAGGTTCCTCCTCAGGCTTACACAAGGTCTAGACTCACGAGCTGTCCGCAAGCACACTCAAGCAATACAACTCAAAAGTGGACGTAGGGTATTACGCTCCGGCGGCCTGAACCACTCTAAATCCTCGTGTCCTTCCCGTGTTCATTCCGCAAATCGATCAAGCGCTCCTAGGTCTCCCCCAAACTCTTCCTAAACTAGGATTAGGCGGGTGCATTCCGCCACCCGGCTGGAGATTTCCTCCGACAGAATCCATTATAAGATCTTGTTTGGTTCCCACCGATTAAAACAAACTGATTAAAGTTTAGTCATTTTAGGGACTAAAGTTCCAAACAAAGTGACTAAAAGCGGCTAAAAACGTTTTAATCTCATTAGTTCCCAAAGTGTAGCTAAAAGGAGCTAAAACGAGAAGTTGAGAGGGTCTGCCCTTTATTTTAGTCATTTTGTTTGGAACTTTAATCACTTGATCAGTTACTTGATCCAAATAGGGGTGACTAAAATTTTAGCTACTGCTTTTAGTCACTTGATGTAAACGGACCCTAATTCATATGCTTTCCTTTGGTAAGGGGCTCTACCTAATTGTACTTAACACTAAAAACTCTTTTGAAGAAAGCTTTGAGAAGCTCACCTTCCCAAGATGGCATGAGGAGTAGAAATACTAAAAATACCAGAAAAGACGTAACCAATCATATAAATCCACGAAGCCTTGGTGAAAAATAGGCTGAGAAATCTCGGCTGCATGCCACGCCGATTGTAAATGAAATCTGTCGAAATTGACTGCTCCCCTTCCGCCACCCCTTTTTTTTACTGTGCCATCGCAGTCTCGCTCCTCATATAAAATTCGCCGAAGGCACCCACCTCTCTCCTCCCGCAGCATCCTGCGTCTCCGAAGTTCCGAGGCCCCCCCACATACGGTCCCCCACCTCCCCTCTCTCTCGAAGCCTCCAAGCCTCGGGCTCCCTTCTCCCCACCTCTCGCGCGGCGAGGTGTCGATCCGCCCGGCGATCTGGGCCCTCAGGCCGGCGCCCGCCCCAGGGAGGCTTCTCCTTACCCGCCGCGGGGGCGGAGATGCTCTCGCTGCAGCAGCAGCAGCACGGCGGCGCCGTCGCCGGCGGCGACGCGCGCCACCACGCGCCGCAGCCAGCGGTGCTCGGCGGCGGCGGCGGGGACTGGCTAGGGTTCGTGGGCCGCGCGGACCTGGAAGAGCCTGCGAGGAATGCCCCGTCGCCCGCCACGTTCCTGCTGCCGCCCGCGCCGCTCGACGACAGGGCGGCTCAGCCCGAGCCCAAGCCCAAGCCCGGCCAGCTCGCAGGAGGTGACTCTAGCTGCAAGCGTTTTTCTCCTCCCCTTAGATTGTGTCGTGGCCGTCCGTGTTTGGGGGGATTCGAGCTTTGGGTTCTGAGATCTACCAATTCCCCCCCTTCTCGGTCCATTGTTTGGAATATTAGATTTGGAAATGCATACTACTTGGTTGGTGCTTCTGCGGAGATTCGATGGTGTTGTCTTATTCCTCTTTTTTAGTAAGTGGAAGAATATATATATTTTCCGGTCGGTTTGAATTAAGAATTGCAACTTGGAGACGATCGTGCGACTGTTTCGACTTTCTACTGGGAGAAGTGGCCACAAAAGGTTCTAGAAGATTAGTATAGGCTATCTTAGTTTCTGATGGTCTATATTCTGTATAGGGCTGTGTAGATCACACCTTTAGCGTTGGTCTATCTTTAGATATTGCAATTTTGGAGGTGGCTTGCATGAGCAGCATAGCTTTCTGGGAAACTGATGTCATGCTTTTTGCTTTCAGAAACATAATTGTATCAAAACTGTATCTGTTGCTTGTGTAAATCTGAGAAAATGCAATCAAAAGAATTTGATTACTTTGTGCGGGAGGATCAACTGTTGAGGCTATTTTGCCATTATAATCTGTCAAAAGAACCAGTATTTTCATCTCCAGGGTTTTATGAGGAGATTGATGATATTGGCAACTGGGTGTTGATCTCTGAACAATTAATTGCTGTCCTGATAAAATTCAGCAAAAAAAAAATATTTATGAAGGAGAACTGCACACATTTGTGGCATTTACAAGTTACTTTTGGCTTATGTTAGGGTTAGCATATATTAACAAGAAACCAATGAAGTATCATCTTTGCCTGTAGCATGGGCTGAATGAGTGCAGTACTGTTAGCTACTCCCTCCATTCCAAATTATAGGTCGTTTTGGCATTTCTAGATGCATAGTTTTTGCCATGTATCTAGACATAGTGTATATCACTATATCTAAGTGCATAGCAAAATTATGCACCTAAAAATGCCAAAACAACCAATAATTTGAAATTTGAAATGGAGGGAGTAGTACTTACCAGTGCTAGCATTGTGAATTTCACTCTTTTGAATTTTTCAACTGAAGCTCACCCAAGCTTGCTTGGGAATAAAAAGTGTCCTTGTCTGAGTTGCTATATTGGTTGCCAAATGCCAATTGGTATACTTTAGAGCTCAAATGTTTGAAAGAGTGACTTCGGTGGTGCATGTTTTTGTGCAAAGCTCATGCTTGCTTCACATTTAAGTCATGGGAACTGACTTCTCATGGATTCCATAAATTATGGTCTGATCCTTGAAATTGCATTTAGGTCCAGTATGTAGTGCTATATTGTGCTAGTAGTAGTTCTTTTATTTGAAATAAAATATGTATCAAATGGATTGATAATTGATGTTCTTGGTTTGGAACTTAGTGGGAGGGAAATGTGAACGTTAATTATTTTGTTTTGTTCATATGAAAAAAATATCATTTCAAGCCTGCTCATAGTGTCATTTTCACTATGTGTATATGCATGTTGATGGTAAAGCCTAATGAAAGTTTTTATTGGTTACTCAAATGGTGCAGCTGTTGACGAAGAGCGGCATTTGGCACTTGCTCATCAGAACTACAGGTCAGGGAAGTACAGAGAGGCCTTAGAGCATGGCAATGTTGTTTACGAGAAGAACCCACGTCGAACTGATAACCTCCTCCTCCTTGGAGCTATCTATTATCAGGTGACTAATTCATTTCATGTTCTTCCGAGCATGGGTGTTAGCTTTTTGTACCATACATTTTCTTACATGCTTGAATTCCTTCTGTTGCAGATTCGTAATTATGACATGTGCATTGCAAAAAATGAGGAGGCTCTTGCCATAGATCCACACTTTGCTGAATGCTATGGCAATATGGCGAATGCTTGGAAGGTAGTTTAATGATAATTTAACAAACATCATTATTGCCTATGTACTCTGTACATGAATCTTTTTTTTTAAAAGCCTTTATTGCCAATTCTGAGATCAATGCATTCTCTGTGTAGGAGAAAGGCGATATTGATCTCGCGATTCGTTACTATCTTACTGCCATTCAGGTTTGACTGTAGTCTTATTTATATTTTCCTTGTTTTTATGTTACTATCTTACTGCTGTTCAGTTTGCCTTCTAGACAGCCTAGACATTAGTTTCCGTGTGACTTTCTAGCATCTGGTGCTTATGTGAACGTAATGATGCTTGGGTAGAGGTATAAGCATTAAAGTATCGCACAAGATATGTTAATAAATGTTCAAGCAGTCTTTTGAGTTAAATCCACTAACCTGCGATGTTATATGTTCTTTTTGGGTTGGGGGGGGGGCATATATCTTCACTTGACTGGACATGCTATTTTCACATGCTTGTTTTATTTACCATGTGGGTTCATGTTTGTAATTTTCTGCTAGTGCTTAGTGTCATGGACTTTTCACTGTTATAAATAAACTGCCCTCATTTATTTTCTTTCTGCGGACCTTTTAGCTGCGACCAAACTTCTGTGATGCGTGGTCAAATCTTGCTAGTGCGTATACACGGAAGGGGAGATTGAATGAAGCAGCTCAATGCTGTAGACAAGCACTTGCCATAAACCCTAGATTGGTATGTACATGCGCTCATGTGAAATTGTTAGTATGTCTAATTGTTTGTGAACTGATGCCATTTTGTGCTGACTTAGGTTGATGCACACAGCAATCTTGGAAATCTGATGAAAGCTCAAGGTTTCATTCAAGATGTGAGCAACTTAATCATTTTTGGCTTTTGTACCTGTCACTGTTTTTGTACTCATCAAATTCTGCTTTGCAACAAGTTCTCCCCATTGTTTCCATTCATTGACTTGTTCTTCTGTATTATGTTGTTTTTTATCATTTGCTGTGCATGCATATCCTCTTATCTGTTCCACTGGTTCCACAATTTCTGGTTGACTGGCTAGTTGCATTCTGAAGTAGATTTCACAGAGCCATATAATTTCACCAAACTATCACCAAACTACAGATTTTACAAACTCAGTTACCTATGTCCAGGGGCAAATATCCGCAGCCCACTTGCACTGGCACAGATCAATAATCTACAGAGTTTCAAGTTAATTGACATGGCCTGTTTTCTGTGTTATAGATCAATCCTTCAGACTGGGGTCGGAGTTCGCAAAATATGTATTTCTGTCGTAAAGGGCAACTAGATATGCAGTTCTTTGATAAATGACTTTAAACTTGTAATTCTGCTATACAACTAACACCGGTTAAACCTTCTCTTCTTTTTGTAAAATGGTCTTAAATCTTTTGTTTTGTGATGGTTTAGTCAATTTAGCTGCATTTGTGAAATCTACCTGTTCAAATTGTGCTTTGAGATCATCTTTTACATTGCCATGAGGATGATGCTGAACATCCAATATTCTACCAATTTGTTCGCTTGAGCACTTAATTCCCCTGGTGTAGACTAATATCTTTTGGGTAATGAGTTTTGACATGTTGATTGTAATTACAGGCATATAGTTGTTACATTGAGGCGTTACGCATAGATCCTCACTTTGCAATTGCATGGTCAAACCTTGCTGGTCTGTTTATGGAGGCAGGAGACCTAGACAAAGCTTTAATGTATTACAAGGTAAATGATAGAGCTGTGTTTGACCACAGCACTAGTTGATATTAATCATGCTTGATTTCATACTTTTTTGAGGTACCCTAGGTCCTCAATTGATTTTTTTTTTGTGGTGCTTCCGAAGATTCTAGATAAGTTTTTTTACATGCAATCTAGCAAAGATGGAAGTTGCTTCATGCATCTGTACTGGAACAATGTTGGTATGTAGCAAATGTTTTGCCAATTTTTTCGTGTTAATTTGTTATTATGTTGTTTTTTATTGTCATGCTTTATTGTAGAGATTCTCCTTTGTTTTTTTATTTGTATTTATCTTCATGGTCATGGACCTTCTCTTTGGTGTCTTCCAAATATACAGAAAATAGTTGCTTTCTCATTGTACTAATGGAATTTAAACTTGATCGATACGGCTGTGTTTACATGCTTAGTGTATCTTTATTAACTTATTACCTATATGCTCCCAAATTCTCATATAGTGCTCGTATCATTCTCTCATTTGATTAACATCCAAATTGTCCTATAGTGTCTGCATAATATGATATCGAGTTGAATGGAAGCCTTTCCTTTTTTTGAGCATCCCACTTGTCAAGCTGATGGGTTATGTTGCTGTCTTTACTTAAAATTGCAGGAAGCTGTTAAACTTAAGCCATCCTTTGCAGATGCATATCTTAACCAAGGGAATGTTTATAAGGTAAGCTTATATGTTGTGATAGAAAATCCTGCAAGAGAATGCAGGGACAACTTTGGTCTAGGAGGAAAACTAGATCTTATATTTTCTTGGTTGTCCAGGCTTTGGGAATGCCTCAAGATGCCATTATGTGTTATCAACGTGCACTGCAGGCACGCCCTGACTATGCTATGGCTTACGGTGAGATATAGTTCTTATACTAGTATTTTGTGAAACCCTGGTTTTCTTCTTTTTCTGTATCTGGGTATCTTATCATTTTTCAAAAAAGATTCTGAACTTTTGCCACAAAAATAAAAATAAATACTAATTAAAGATTACCCTTTGAGTTCATTCATTTAGATACTCATCTCGGGTGAGATGCGAACAAGCTTACAAGAGAATGGTCCTTTCTTTACCTTCAAAGTAGAGCCTTAGTATACCTCGTAATACAAAGGTAGGGGAAACATTTTCGTGCAGGTAATCTTGCTACTATTTACTATGAGCAAGGCCAGCTTGATATGGCAATTCGTTATTACAATCAAGCTATAGTCTGCGATCCACAGTTTGTCGAAGCGTATAACAACATGGTTAGTCATTGGTCCTCCCCATTTTGCAACAGTACTGTATGTATAAACTAAAGGTTAGCTGACACCTTTTGTCTTTGTAGGGCAATGCACTTAAAGATGCTGGACGAGTGGAAGAAGCAATCAACTGCTACAGAGTATGTTTCCCTGCTATTACTTTTACTTGTTTTCTTCATGTAGCTCTGATTGTGATCTAGTTCGATTTATGCAGTCATGCCTTGCATTGCAAGCAAACCACCCGCAAGCCCTGACAAACTTAGGAAACATATATATGGAGTGGTGAGATTCTTATTCTTGCATATCTTTTAATATAAAAGGAAATAACATTTTCCATGACTACAAAAGATGCTAATGTGCCCACCATGACAAAAATACACTGCAGGAACCTGATAAGTGCTGCTGCTTCATTTTACAAAGCAGCTATATCTGTGACATCTGGATTATCTTCCCCACTTAACAACTTGGCTGTGATATACAAGCAACAGGTGGGTTTCTTCGTTCATCATGCTTAATCATATTTCTACTTGGAGAACACAAACTTTTCTGTTCTTATATGTTCAAATTGAATAGTTTCTTGAACATCCACACCCATTCCTGCTGTTTGTATCCCTGATTCCATTTTTTTGTATATGCACCAGGGAAACTATGCTGATGCTATCACATGTTACACTGAAGTACTTCGTATAGATCCTACAGCAGCTGATGCACTAGTTAATAGAGGGAATACATTCAAGGAGATTGGTAGAGTTAATGAAGCAATTCAGGATTATATTCAGGCTGCACGCATCAGACCAAACATGGCAGAAGCCCATGCCAACTTGGCCTCAGCTTACAAGGATAGGTACTCTACAGATCTCAAACCTATGTAGTATTATGCATTCAGTTTCTGGCATTATTTTTTGTTTTCTGTAGTATAAATATTGTTAAATGCGACCTTTCTGCAGTGGGCATGTAGAGACAGCTATAATTAGCTACAAACAGGCTCTACAGCTGCGTCCTGATTTTCCTGAGGCAACCTGCAATCTTCTTCATACCTTACAGGTTACTTGCAACTTCTCTGTACCCATTAGTGCATTTGTGGGAAAAAAAAATTCAAATAAGACTAAACCTGGAACTTCAAGGAAAAAAATATGAAAATATGTTACAACATATTCATATTTTTTTTGTCTCCGATGTGCAAATTCATAGGCCAAAAAAATCACTTGTAAATTTTTTTTGTCCCTAATGAGCAAATATGTTACATCAGTTTTTCACTTGTAAACTTCATATGATCTAAAAATCTTGCATTGGGATGAACTTAATGTTTTTCTATATTGGATTTCATCGCAGCTTTCTTGCCTTTATGATCCCAAAGTTTTGGGCCAGCGATTTTAAACAATGGACCTTTTAAGAGGGATCACTAATCTGTAATATTTTCTTTTGGATCACTGCAGTGTGTCTGTGACTGGGAAAACAGGGACACGATGTTCCGTGACGTTGAAGAAATTATAAGAAGGCAAATAAAGGTTATCCTTTTCGTAAAATCGAATGAAATTCCATTTTTGAAAATGTGGTAACCCGTTCTTGTCTAACTTTTTTTTTTGTCTTTGCTTCTTACAGATGTCAGTATTACCAAGTGTGCAACCTTTCCATGCAATTGCTTATCCTATCGATCCAATGCTTGCGTTGGAAATAAGGTATCGTTGTATAACATTCTGTTCTTTTGTCTTGTCTAACACATTGCTCTTTTAGTTGAAATATATTCTCTCCCTTTTTTTCTTCTTCTTAATATCACCCTTTTTCTTGGCAGCCGTAAGTATGCAGCTCATTGTTCCTTGATTGCTTCTCGTTTTGGGATGCCGCCTTTTGTGCATCCACCACCTGTTCCTGTAAAAGCGGAGGGTAAACACTGCCGACTCAGGGTGGGGTATGTGCAAAAAAAAAATCTTGTGCATTGAATTGGAGAGGTTTATTAAACATATTCATATTTGGAATGAGTAGTGATTTCGGATATGCATGATTGTATAACAGCAAAATAACTGGGCTTCCCATATTACAGATATGTGAGTAGTGATTTCGGAAATCATCCCCTCTCCCATCTCATGGGATCAGTATTTGGAATGCATGATCGTGACAATATCGAGGTTATTTCATTTCCTTTCACTCCTCTCCCTCCCTTTTTTTTTACATGCAAGGTTCTCTATCTCTGACTCGCTAACGAACGGCAGGTCTTTTGCTATGCACTGAGTCAAAACGATGGTACTGAATGGAGGCAGCGTATTCAGTCTGAGGCAGAGCATTTTGTTGATGTCTCTGCCATGACCTCTGATATAATTGCCAGACTTATCAATCAAGACAAGATACAGATATTGATAAATCTTAATGGCTACACAAAGGTAATTTTCAGTAATATTATTGTTACTTCTACATCTGTCTGTTATTGTTTCACATGTTTCAGTTTCTTCAGATGCCTAGTGCTTGCTTTTCTTGTGCTGTACTGTTTACTGTGGTTTGTGCAAATCATTTATTTCAAGAAATAGTTTCATCCATACCACCACTTTAATGTGCACTTTCCATCTATACCATCAGCCTGTGTCCATGACATGTAGGACCTGACCCCAAGCCATTGACTAGCCTGGTGGTATAGATGAAAAAAATGCATCTCAAGTGGTGGTACTGATGCAAATTGCCTAGAAAACCTTGATATGGGATCATTCTTAAATCTTAATTCAGGACAGAAATGTGATTGTATAGTCCCTGCTTGGCAGAGCTCCAGCTCAGATTTCTTGGAGCTGGGTATATGTAGCTCCAAGAAATCGAGGATCTGGAGCTGGAGGTATGCCAAGAGCATTTAAATGAATCATTTAATTTATAGTTTAGACTAAATATAAATATTTAAACTATAATTTAGTCTACAAACTGCAGATCCGTCCTGGATCTCAGAGCTGGAGTGCCAAACAGTGCATAGTATTTTTGAACACAGCATGCAGTTTCTTATATTGTTTGTCTTTGCACAGCCCTACACTGATTTCAGGTGCTTGCATTGCTATTCACTGTCTGATCTTGTACTTAATTTGAACAGGGAGCCAGGAATGAAATTTTTGCATTGCAACCAGCTCCAATCCAAGTTTCATACATGGGGTTCCCTGGCACAACGGGTGCTGCATACATAGACTACCTGGTCACGGATGAGGTATTATAGCATCTAAGGTTCTAGTCTAATAGCTAATTGGCCTAAGATTTATATTGAAGGTGGTTATAAACGGTTCTGCAGTTTGTTTCTCCAAGTTGCTATGCACATATATATTCAGAAAAGCTCGTCCATTTGCCTCATTGCTATTTTGTCAATGACTACAAGCAGGTTTGTCTTCATGCTTCATGTTCTTGTTTCCCTTTTTCATTGATATGATCTATGATTTCTAAATGTGTTGTTGTAACAGAAAAATCAAGACTGTCTCACTCCGATATGTCCACATAAAAGATCTGATTATGGATTACCTGAGGATAAATTTATTTTTGCATGCTTCAATCAGCTTTATAAGATGGATCCGGAAATATTTGATACATGGTAACTATCAACTATCTAACATGTTCCTTATGTGCTGCAAGTTTGATGTATCTACCTTCTGTTTCTGTTTTTTGATTTCCCAATGGTGTTATGATGAATTAGAGTTTACTTTTCTTTTTCCTTTTTACTGGACTACCCTTTATAAGGGATGTTACTAACCGTCTGCTCTCTACTCATCTTTAAGGTGCAATATTCTGAAACGTGTTCCCAACAGTGCATTATGGCTCTTAAGGTTCCCAGCAGCTGGGGAAACTAGAGTAAGATCACGTAAGTACCCTAAACAAAAGCTTTTCACGTGTTAATTCCACCTCGTAAACAAAACTTCAATTGAAGGCAGTTTGTTTGACATCTGCAATGCCACAATAAACCCCTTCTATACAGATGCTGCTGCCAGAGGAGTAAGACCAGATCAAATCGTATTCACAGATGTTGCCATGAAAAATGAGCATATACGACGCAGTCAACTGGCAGACCTTTTCCTGGATACGTACGAAGTTTCTATGGCCTGCTATTTGTTTTCAGTGAGCTCAAAGCATAAAATTAATATGCATTCTGTGTCCTTGTGGTTTTCCTTTGACCAGCCCCCTATGCAATGCCCACACAACTGGCACCGATATACTGTGGGCTGGTTTGCCAATGATCACTCTTCCGCTGGAGAAGATGGCAACCAGAGTAGCTGGTTCCCTCTGTGTAGCTACTGGGCTCGGGGAAGAGATGATTGTTAGCAGGTAAATATGCACAAAGTACCAATTCATTTTGCAATCAAACCATGCAAAGGCTTACCTTCTTTACTTCTTGGTTCTACTAGCATGAAGGAGTATGAAGAAAGAGCAGTTGAACTTGCTCTAAATCCGGCGAAGCTTCAAGCGTTGACTAATAAGCTGAAGGAAGTTCGAATGTCCTGCCCATTATTTGATACAGCCCGATGGGTAAGTTCTCCAAAAGAATGTCCCTCAACATTTCACCTTGGTGACAAGTCTGGAATTCTGACCAAAGTACTACATGCAATCGTGCAAAACGGTCTCAGGTGCGCAACCTTGAAAGGGCTTACTACAAGATGTGGAACCTGTACTGCTCTGGTCGCCACCCGGAGCCATTCAAGGTGGAAGAGGATGACAATGAGTTCCTGTTTGACCGCTAATGAAATTACATCACCAGCCCCGGCTCTGTAAATAAGGCAGAGAGTTAGCATGATAGTACGTGACTGCGCTCCAGGTGCTTGTTTGGCGCCGCCTGAGACCGTTTGTGGAGGCTAACCTATGTACACTACCAGAAGATTGTAGGGGTAGTCTGTATTATTATTATTATCACTATTGTTACCAAAGCTTATTTATTAGTAACACTGGTCCCAGTTTGTAACTTGTACGGGATATTACTCAAGGTCTATGTTGCGCTTGCAATATTTATGATAAACGGTTTAGTCATCAAGGAAGTCATTGGGGAATCTTTTCTGTTACAATTTTGTTCAGTGAATTTTGTACACTCGTTTGACTTACAAATGTGATGGCTGTGTAAATGTGTTTTTGTTTTTTTTCTGCAAGCAGCACAGTGTGAACTGTAGGGATGCAAAATGGTCGAAAATGATCGGCGAAAGGCCCCGTCACTTTTACTTCCATATTTTTTATCGGAAATGAAAATGATCCGATATTATCGGAAATGAAGATAGCATCGGTAATTTTGGAAATAAAAATATACGACCATATTTTTTATCGGAAATGAAAATGATTCGATATTATCGGAAATGAAGATAGCATCGGTAATTTTGGAAACAAAAATATACGATCGAGAATATATCGATAACGATCAAAATCTATCAAAATGATATTTTGAAAAATAATAAATATGTCAAACATTAACCTGTTAAGAAAATCAGCACAACAACTCGGACACATTTCATATATAAGTAATGATGGTTAAGATATTAATAAAAAATTCATGATATGTATCTTATTTCATAGTACTATTAATCCTTTTATCCATAATCCCATGGATTCCGGTCGTTAGATTGTGATTTAGGATTAAAATAAATGAGTCATAAATCTTTAAAAATATAGATATGATATTCTAAAAATATAGATAGAAGGGTGTGCTGGTATTGTACGTGGATAGGTATTTCTATCGGTAAAATACGGTAGAATAGGGTGAAAATACGACATTTCTCGAAAACGATCGGAAGATGCTCAAATCATTTTCGTTTCCACTTCCATGTTTTTTTACCATTTTCATTTTTGTTTTTTGATAATTATTTTTATTTTTGTTTTTAGCCTTAAAAGTCAATAAAATCCTGAAAACGATCCTTAAAAATTAAAAATTACCATTTTTATTTTCATCCCTACTGAACTGGGTATGCGGGCTCCATGGCTAAGGCAGGTCAGTGCAGCAAATTTATAATATTACAACATTCTATTCCATAAAAAAAAGACACTTTGATGGTCTGCGCGCTTCGCTGTGCGTGAACACCAAGAATGCAAGGAAGGGTAAAATAAAGTTGAAATCAAAGTAAACAATGCACTGAAAAAATGGAAATAATCGACCCGGTGCGGTTCGGCGAGGAGGCCTATCCGCCTATGTGGACATTGTGGAGTGGCATGGCCGGTCTTTCCATCTAATAATTGTTGTTGTTGTTTTTTTTTGTTCTCTCTACTTCCAATCCTGGTCTGTTTTTGCATCGAAAAATATTTGTTATGCACACAAATCATATATTCATACCAAAAAATACTGTTGACTCTTCACTGGATAATAATTGAAGATCACATTGTATTTTTTGTCTTGCAGTTTTAATATTAGTGTTTTGTTTTTGTTGAGCTCATGCTTTGTGGTATGAGTATTTGCCGTGCACTGAAAGTCCAATATTCCCACTTATTTTGCATTTAGCACATTTATGATGTTCTTAACAGGTTGGATGTTCCAATGTAATCTGGTTGTTTCCTGTCTGAATGTCTGATTGTGACACGCTGTATTTCTTCCTAAATAAAGGACAGTCTTGTCTTGTTATTGTGAGGTAGGGAAGACTTCGCATTTACATAGTGGACTAAGCTCCTTGTTCAACTTGTTTTACGGCTGCTTGCCTATAAGCTTGTCAGGCTCATACAGCTTAGTTATAGCTGAAAATAATTTGTTTCATGTTTCTAAGGTACTTTGTATGTGCTATGTGCAATGATTTAGTTTATGCCACAAATTTAAGTTTGGCAAAACTAATATTGTATTCATTAGGTATTTAAAATTTTAAACCACTTTTGTATTTATGCCATCAGCGTTCATATTGTACTGCCATGTGTCATTACAGGTAGACATTCCTTTTACCAAGGAAGGGAAACTAATACTTCAGAGCTTCAAACAAGGGCACAGTATTTCTTTAGCCTGAAAGAGATTGAATCTGCAACAAAACATTTTGAATGTCACCATGCTAAGTCTGGGACTCAAAACTAGAACCAAAACCGTGCACGTAAAAATTTTATGAGGACGAACCTGCACCTTTTAGTTAGAGACATATATTACACTAAATAATAATAATAATAATAATAATAATAATAATAATAATGATGATGATGATGATGATGATGATGATGATGATGATGATGATGATGATGATGATGATGATGATGATGATGATGTCACGTCCCAAAACTTTTTAACATGATAAAAAATTAAGCAACATTATCATGAGCATCATTCAAGCATAATGGAACATCATGTGCATATGATTGTTTGAGATAATTAAATTTTTAGCTTTGTTTAAGAAGAAGATTGTGAAGGAAGTTCAAATTTTGTTAAGTAACTATGCACCCAAAAATTATAATCAAATACTAGGTTTCAAATGATGAATTTTGAATATTTTGTGAGAATTTTTGGATGTTTAACTCGAGCCATAAATTCTTGGAAAAATTGAAAACTTTAGTTTTGCTCGAATTTGTGTGAGCAATCCTTAATAGATTTTTGAGTGTTTGTTGTTGCATTATGTTCTTGGTGATTTAATCTTGCTCCATAAATTTTTGATGAATTTTGGAGCTCGGGAAGTATATGATTTTGAATTTAGAATTTGATTTGCAGAATTTCTTTATTTCCTTTCTCACCCGAACCCACCCGTCAGCCCCTCTCTCTCCCCGCGTGACGCGGCCCGGCGTCGCCGGTTGGCCAGCCGCGGTGGCGTGGCCATGCCGTCGGCCGCTGGCTGGTCCAGCGTGGCCGCGGGGCGACGCCACAAGGCGCCCGCGCCCTCTTTCTCCCCTTCTCTCTCTCTCCCTTGGGCGCATTTCGTCCTCCCCGCGAAACCCTAGCCCCTCCCGAACGCCGCAGCTTCTTCCTCCTCCCGCCGCCCGCCGCGATTTGTCGCCGCCGGCGAACCTCCGCCTCATTCCGCACGCGCGCAGCACCCCCTCCTCATCCTTGCTCGGTCCCGACCCTCCGCCGCCTCCCTCCCCGCTCGCAGCCGCACCCCGACACGCGCCTCTATCCGCCGCCGCCGCCGCTCTCCGCCGCGCCGCCACCCGCCACCTTGCGCCGCCCAGCCGTGTCGCGGGTGAGCTTCCTTGCCGCGCTAGGTTCCTCCTGCGCGCGCAGCTCCCCGTCCTTTCGCGCCCTTAGCCGAGCCCCCTTTATCGCCCGCTGCGATGTCGTGTCGCGTGCGCGTCCGCGCGCACGCGAGCCGTGTCGTGGGCGCGCTCTGGCGCGCCCCCGTGGTGAGTCAAGGCCCGCGGCCAGCCTTGACTCCACCCGGCCGGGTCTGACCTCCTGGGCCCACCTGTCGGTGCCTGGGAGCGCCAGATCCGGGTGGCCCTAGCGATTTTTCAGTGGTTTTCTTTTGTTTAATTATGCTGCAAAATTTTAAATTGCATAGTAAATTGTGTAGACCTACAAAAATTTTGAAATTCTATTTGTTTGATATCTAGGTGATGACTCTACTTAGAAAAAGTGTTGTTGTGCTTGTTAAGATCCTGTACACTTAGTTGTGAATTATTTTTGCCAAAGTGAATGAATTGCTTAATAATTGTTAGGATACTCTAAAAATGTCAAACTAAATCCTATTGGAATCCTGGTGAAATTTTATATCTAGGGGTACAATTTGTACAAATGATTTTACGCTGTTTAATAGGATTTTGGAGTGTTAAATGATATTTTGCTTCCAAGCTTGTCTAAATTATAACTTTTGCTCAAAAGGTGATAAAATGTCCAAACCACCTCTGTTAGCTTTACCTTCATGTCTAGTTTCCCTGTTAATTTCCTGAGAAATTATGAAAGTGTTTAACTTATCTTTTAATATTTAACTTGTTTAAAGTGGCTGAAAATTGTGGAATTCATAAATAATCCTAATGAAATAATTTTGTTGCAAATCCAACTCCCATGAGCTCCTAATGATGTCCTCTGCATGCAAACATTAAACCTTGATTTATGCTTGCTATATAAGTTGTTTTGAACAACCCTCATTTTGATTCTTATATTTGCAAACGTAATTGGTGAGCTCCATATTTAGTGTTCGCATGCTTCTTTGTTATATGTGATGCTCATTTTTCATTTCATCGTATCATTTTCATATCATCAACATCATGCTAATGCATACATTCCATTCATGCATTATAGTGACCGAAACGCTGGAGAACGAGCCCATTGAGCCCGCCGAGATCGTCGAAACCGAGCTGGGAGTTGAATTTGTTGTCGAGCCGGAAGATAACCAAGGCAAGCAGCTAAGCATGATTCGTTGATCCATTTAATTTGATTTGGATTTAGTTATCTCACTCGGGTATATATATGTTATGCTAACTATTATCTATTGCATCATCGGTCCTATTTTTGTACCTTGACCTCCCTTGTTTTTACATACCATGTCTTGAAACTTAGGGTTAGCAACGGATCACTTGATAAATGCTTAGCCATGCTTAGAATTAATCCGTAAATTGAGAAGAATTATTGAGAATAGGATCACTTGCAACACACACAACTTCTTTTTATCTTGCTAGCAATTGTCCGGGTTTGGGATGTTGGAAGTTTGTATCGGTCTAGTTGGAAAAGAAATGGTTTCATGGTTTGGGCGGGATGTAGGGCCTCGAGAAAGGAGTCTCGTAGGCATAGTTCGCTTGAATCGATTAAGGACCGTCCTTGGATGACCTCGGTTTTGAACATATTATCGTACTACCATATATCCAATCATGGTATGGATGAGCCGATTACCCTCTAAGTATTAATCTTTGATGCACGGTCCTAGATGCGTGGCCATAGGGCTTTGTAGAGAGGCTTAGGGGTGTCCCCAGTGGACCTAGGTAACTCTCCACGCAAGTTAGGCGTGATGTTCAACGGTTGAGACTTGTCGGGAAAGGTTGATGCGAGTACCCCCTTGCTCAACGTGATCGGTTGAGTGAGTCGCATGGTCCTTGTGTCGTGTGGGTAAAGAAGTACACCCTTGCAAGGTTAACTAATCAATTCGAATTGCTGCGCTCTCGATTATGAGCAAGCTCAATATCCAGTGAATTCTTCGTAGAAGTATCGTTTTTGTTTGGATGTGGTACGTGTCACCTCATGATACTTAATTGTTTTGTAGTTCAATTAACTAAAACTTGAGGTGGTTTGGGTAAGATAATTAAAATGCTAGGGAGGTAGGTGTTGGATTAGAGAGGTCACGCTTATATGCTAATGCAAATTACTTAGCCCTAAAGATTTATTTTGTGGGCCTTCATTTGCATAATCCTTGGTTATTAATTAATTGCGTAAGTCTTGCGAGTACCTTTGCACTCATGTTTCCTTGTTAACTAAGTTGCAGGTGAGCCGGAGGTTGTGTTTGGCCACTTCTATCCTACCGACCCCAGTGCGGGCGAGGAGTAGGTCGATGCGGCCTAGATGGTGTCCTTGAGCAAGACCCCATCAATTAATCTTTATTTAGTTATCCGCTGCGAACTCATTATTTTGGGGATGACATGTTCAACTTTTAATTTGATAAACTATATCCCTTACTAATGTTAAGTAGTGAGCCCGAGGCTTGTATGTTGTTGTTGAACTTTAATTTCGGATTTGAACTTATCCTTTGTTGAACTTGTAATGTTTAGCGTAACCTTTATTGCTTAAAATTTGCTCTTTGTGGCCTATCGGTGATATATGAGATTGTGACGGTATGTGTATATGCATGATCTTGGGCATATGGTGGAGCACATACCGGGACTACCGGATTTGACATTATTTTTGGCGAATGACGAGTTGGTCATTTATTTATGGCGAATGACGAGTTGGTCCTCTAATGAGTTGAAAGAATTGAAAGCATCCTTACCGTATGTCCCCTAATGAGTTGAAAGAATTGAAAGAACAAATCAATGTCCTATTGGATAAGGGTTTCATTCGTCCGAGTTCCTCTCCTTGGGGATGCCCGGCTCTCTTTGTGAAGAAGAAAAATGATAACTTACGGATGTGTGTTGATTACCGTCCGTTGAATGAGGTCACCATCAAGAATAAATATTCTCTTTCTCGCATTGATATCTTATTTGATCAACTTTCAGGAGGTTGTTATTTCTCCAAGATTGATCTAAGGTTGGGTTATCATCAAATTAAGATTCGTGAAGAAGATATTCCAAAAATAGCCTTCTCTACTAGATATGGTCTCTATGAATTCACCGTCATATCCTTCAGCCTCACCAATGCACCGGCTTATTTTATGTATTTGATGAATAGTATCTTCATGGAGGAACTTGATGTCTTTGTGGTTATCTTCATTGATGATATTCTTATCTATTCGAAGACTCGAGAAGATCATGCTCGCCACATCCATATTGTATTGCAAAAGCTTCGGAAGCATTATCTTTATGCCAAGTTTAGCAAGTGTGAGTTTTGACTTGAGAAAGTATCTTTCCTTGGTCATATTCTCTCCAAGGATGGCGTTGCCGTCGATCCTAGCAAGGTGCAAGATGTTCTTGAATGGAAGCAACCTCGAAATGTCACCGATATCCAGAGTTTCCTTGGACTTGCGAGATACTACCGCCAGTTCATAGAAAAATTTTCTAAAATTGCCAAGCTAATGACCGAGTTATTGAAGAATAGGGTCAAGTTTGAAAGGTCCCAAGCTTGTGAGGAAGCCTTCCAAACTCTCAAACATCATCTCACTACCGCTCCCGTTCTTGCTCAACCAAACATTCACAAGGACTTTGATGTTTATTGTGATGCTTCTCGCATTGGTCTTGGTTGTGTTCTTATGCAAGAAGGTGAGTGGTGGCCTACGCCTCTCTTCAACTCAAGCGACATGAAGAAAATTATCCTACTCATGATTTGGAGCTTGCGGCCGTGGTCCATGCTCTAAAAATATGGCGCCACTATCTCCTTGGTAATCATTGCAATATCTACACCAATCATAAGAGTCTTAAATAAATTTTCATCCAATCCGATCTCAACATGAGGCAACGTAGGTGGCTTGAATTAATCAAAGACTATGATCTTGAAGTTCACTATCATCCCGGTAAGGCGAATGTTGTTGCCGATGCACTAAGCCGCAAGGCCCAATGCAATTGTTTGACTATGGGACCTCCTCTTCATACTCTTTGTGATGAATTCCGAAAACTTGAAATGGGCATGGTCAAGGAAGGTTATCTTGGTGCTCTCATAGTCAAGTCCGACCTCTACGATCAAATTAAGGAAGCTCAAAAGAATAACAAAGGTATGGCCCGAATTCGTGCTTTCATGAAGGAGGGTAAAGCTCAATGTTTTTCTTGTGATGATTAAGGAGTCCTATTCTTTGGGAAGCGTATTTTCATGCCCAAGGATCACAACTTGAGGCGTTTAATTCTTGATGAAGCCCATAATTCTCAATTCTCTATTCATCCGGGTAGTACCAAAATGTTTCAAGATCTCAAGCAAAGGTTTTGGTGGACTCGCATGAAGTGGGAAATCGCTCGATACGTCGCCGAGTGTGATGTTTGCCAAAGGGTTAAGGCCGTACATCTTAAACCAGCCGGTACTCTTCAACCTTTGCCTATTTCATCATGGAAGTGGGAAAATATTGGAATGGATTTTATCACCGGGTTGCCGAAGACTACTCAAGGGTATGATTCTATTTGGGTAATCGTTGACCGTTTAATCAAATCGGCTTACTTTCTTCCGGTCAAGACTACCTACCGAGCTAAGCAATATGCGGAGTTATATCTTACTCGCATTGTATGCCTTCATGGTTTTCCAAAAACTATTGTCTCTGATCATGGTCCTCAATTTGTTGCCCACTTTTGGAGGAGTCTTCATGAAGCCATGGGAACCGACCTCACCTATAGCACCGCTTATCACCCTCAAACCGACGGCCAAACCAAGAGAGTAAATCAAATCCTTGAAGATATGCTACGAGCTTGTGCCCTAATATATGAGAAGAAATGGGTCACTTATTTGCCGTTCGTGGAATTTTCTTACAACAATAGTTACCTAGAAAGCATCAAAATGTCTCCTTTTGAAGCCCTCTATGGCCGACGGTGTAGAACACCTATCAATTGGTCCGAATCCGGGGAAAGGCCTTTCTTTGGCCTGGATTTGGTGAAAGATGCTGAGGACCAAGTCAAGATTATTCATGAAAATCTTCGCATTGCTCAATCCCGTCAAAAGATCTATGCCGATCGTTGCCACCGTGAACTCCATTTCAAGGTTGGTGATCATGTCTATCTCAAGGTCTCTCCTTTCAAGGGCACTCGTCATTTCCAAGTAAAGGGTAAATTGGCACCTCGTTTCGTCGGACCCTTCCGAATCACTAAAAGGGTTGGAGTAGTGGCTTATCAATTGGATCTTCTCCAATCACTTTCCGCCATTCTCAATGTGTTCCATATCTCTCAATTGAAGAAATGTCTCCGTGTCCCGACCGATGTCGTCAACCTCGAAATGCTTGATCTTCAAGCGGGCCTCACCTATGAAGAGCATCCCATTGCCATTCTTGATTATGATGAAAGGAAAGTGAAGCGAAGCATGGTGAAGTTTGTGAAAGTTCAATGGAGCAACCACTCCGAGGATGAAGCCATGTGGGAACGTGATGATCGTTTACGTCAAGACTACCCCGACTTCCTCCCTAGGTAAGCCCTCAAGCTCTCCTCTACCTCACCCACTTCCTTCATGAAGTCTATCTTTGTAGATATCTTATATGTGTACACAATCACCTCAAAGAAAAACTAGAGATATCCTACTAACCCACACCACCCATGCCTTTGTACATCCTCTCTTCGATGTTTATCTTGTCTAGGTGAATTTGGCCTTAATACACTCGAAGTCTTATCGCTACCCATCTACCAAATCTCGAGGCGAGATTTTCTTAAGGGGGGTGAATTGTCACGTCCCAAAACTTTTTAACATAATAAAAAATTAAGCAACATCATCATGAGCATCATTCAAGCATAATGGAGCATCATGTGCATATGATTGTTTGAGATAATTGAATTTTTAGCTTTGTTTAAGAAGAAGATTGTGAAGGAAGTTCAAATTTTGTTAAGTAACTATGCCCCCAAAATTTTTTCTCAAATACTAGGTTTCAAATGATGAATTTTGAATATTTTGTGAGAATTTTTGGATGTTTAACCGGAGCCATAAAATTGTTGGAAAAATTGAAAACTGTAGTTTGCTCGAATTATTGTGAGCAATCCTTAAGAGCTTTTTGAGTGTTTGTTGTTGTATTATGTTCTTGGTGATTTAATCTTGCTCTAGTAAATGTTTGATGAAGTTTGGAGCTTGGGAAGTACATGATTTTGAATTGAGAATTTGATTTTCCGAATTTCTTTATTTCCTTTCTCACCCGGGCCCACCCGTTAGCCCCTCTCTCTCCCCGCGTGATGCGGCCCGGCGTCGTCGGTTGGCCAGCCGCGGCGGTGTCGCCACGCCGTCGGCCGCTGGCTGGTCCAGCATGGCCGTGGGGCGACGCCACCCGGCGCCCGCGCCCTCTCTCTCTCTCCCTCGGGTGCATTTCGTCCTCCCCGCGAAACCCTAGCCGCGCTCGAATGCCGCAACTTCTTCCTTCTCCCGCCACCCGCCGCGATTCGTCACCACCGGCGAACCTCCGCTCGATTCCACGCGCGCGCAGCACCCCCTCCTCCACCTCGCTCGGTTCCAACCCTCCGCCGCCTCCCTCCCCGCTCGCAGCCGCTCCCCGACACGCGCCTCTATCCGCCTCCGCCACTCTTCGCCGCGCCGCCGCCCGCCGCCTTGGGCTGCCCAGCCGTGTCGCGGGTGAGCTTCCTTGCTGCGCCAGGCTCCTCCTACGCGCGCGGCTCCCCGCCCGTTCGTGCCCTTAGCCGAGCCCCCTTTGTCGCCTGTACACTTAGTTGTGAATTATTTTTGCCAAAGTGAATGAATTGCTTAATAATTGTTAGGATGCTCTAAAAATGTCAAACTAAATCCTATTGGAATCCTGGTGAAATGTTATATCTAGGGGTACAATTTGTACAAATGATTTTACGCTGTTTAATAGGATTTTGGAGTGTTAAATGATATTTTGCTTCCAAGCTTGTCTAAATTATAACTTTTGCTCAAAAGGTGATAAAATGTCCAAACCACCTCTGTTAGCTTTACCTTCATGTCTAGTTTCCCTGTTAATTTCCTGAGAAATTATGAAAATGTTTAACTTATCTTTTAAGATTTAACTTGTTTAAAGTGGCTGAAAATTGTGGAATTCATAAATAATCCTAATGAAATAGTTTTGTTGCAAATCCAACTCCCATGAGCTCCTAATGATGTCCTCTGCATGCAAACATTAAACCTTGATTTATGCTTGCTATATAAGTTGTTTTGAACAACCCTCATTTTGATTCTTATATTTGCAAACGTAATCGGTGAGCTCCATATTTAGTGTTCGCGTGCTTCTTTGTTATATGTGATGCTCATTTTTCATTTCATCGTATCATTTTCATATTATCGACATCATGCTAATGCATACATTCCATTCATGCATTATAGTGACCGAAACGCTGGAGAACGAGCCCATTGGGCCCGCCGAGATCGTCGAAACCAAGCTGGGAGTTGAATTTGTTGTCGAGCCGGAAGATAACCAAGGCAAGCAGCTAAGCATGATTCGTTGATCCATTTAATTTGATTTGGATTTAGTTATCTCACTCGGGTATATATATGTTATGCTAACTATTATCTATTGCATCATCGGTCCTATTTTTGTACCTTGACCTCCCTTGTTTTTACATACCATGTCTTGAAACTTAGGGTTAGCAACGGATCACTTGATAAATGCTTAGCCATGCTTAGAATTAATCCGTAAATTGAGAAGAATTATTGAGAATAGGATCACTTGCACCACACACAACTTCTTTTTATCTTGCTAGCAATTGTCCGGGTTTGGGATGTTGGAAGTTTGTATCGGTCTAGTTGGAAAAGAAATGGTTTCATGGTTTGGGCAGGATGTAGGGCCTCGAGAAAGGAGTCTCGTAGGCATAGTTCGCTTGAATCGATTAAGGACCGTCCTTGGATGACCTCGGTTTTGAGCATATTATCGTACTACCATATATCCAATCATGGTATGGATGAGCCGATTACCCTCTAAGTATTAATCTTTGAAGCATGGTCCTAGATGCGTGGCCATAGGGCTTTGTAGAGAGGCTTAGGGGTATCCCCGGTGGATCTAGGTAACTCTCCACGCAAGCTAGGCGTGATGTTCAACGGTTGAGACTTGTCGGGAAAGGTTGATGCGAGTACCCCCTTGCTCAACGTGATCGGTTGAGTGAGTAGCATGGTCCTTGTGTCGTGTGGGTAAAGAAGTACACCCTTGCAAGGTTAACTAATCAATTCGAATTGCCGCGCTCTTGATTATGAGCAAGCTCAATATCCAGTGAATTCTTCGTAGAAGTATCGTTTTTGTTTGGATGTGGTACGTGTCACCTCATGATACTTAATTGTTTTGTAGTTCAATTAACTAAAACTTGAGGTGGTTTGGGTAAGATAATTAAAATGCTAGGGAGGTAGGTGTTGGATTAGAGAGGTCACGCTTATATGCTAATGCAAATTACTTAGCCCTAAAGATTTATTTTGTGGGCCTTCATTTGCATAATCCTTGGTTATTAATTAATTGCGTAAGTCTTGCGAGTACCTTTGCACTCATGTTTCCTTGTTAACTAAGTTGCAGGTGAGCCGGAGGTTGTGTTTGGCCACTTCTATACTACCGACCCCGGTGCGGGCGAGGAGTAGGTCGATGCGGCCTAGATGGTGTCCTTGAGCAAGACCCCATCAATTAATCTTTATTTAGTTATCCGCTGCGAACTCATTATTTTGGGGATGACATGTTCAACTTTTAATTTGATAAACTATATCCCTTACTAATGTTAAGTAGTGAGCCCGAGGCTTGTATGTTGTTGTTGAACTTTAATTTCGGATTTGAACTTATCCTTTGTTGAACTTGTAATGTTTAGCGTAACCTTTATTGCTTAAAATTTGCTCTTTGTGGCCTATCGGTGATATATGAGATTGTGACGGTATGTGTATATGCATGATCTTGGGCATATGGTGGAGCACATACCGGGACAACCAGATTTGATATTATTTTTGGAGAATGACGAGTTGGTCATTTATAATTTAGATGTGGGTTAACACGGGGCATGCTCTTAGCGCGAGCACGTGTTAGCTCTCATCTTAATGCTAATGACCGGCAGTTCGCTTAAAATGATGTTAAATGGGGCGGTTATCACAAATAATAATAATAGAATAATAATAATAATTATTATTATTCTACAATAATTCAACAAAGCTCCTTAGTCCTTTCCATGCTCGCCTGGTTATATATATAGTCCGGGTGTGGCATGGAACCTTTTGTGTTAGAATAACCTACAAGTCAGGCAAGCAACTCTTGTAGGCTAGCTCTCCCTCTCAGGCTCTCTGACCATTTCGAGCTCTCGTCCTTCCATTCTGTGCGTTGCCATGGGGATTTCTTGCGTCACCCCCTCCGGATGCGTCATCGCCGCGACCAACTACCACACGCCGTTCATCGTCGGCAAGGGAGGCCATGCTCATGGCAGAGGCGCGCTGCTCCCCTCATCGCCACTGAGGAAGCGCTGCAGTGGCAGTATGATGACTTGCAGTACGCGTGGTGGGGTTGTCAATACCATCTCTCCCATTGCATGGAGTGGCTTCAGGTGCCCGTCTGGCTCCAGCGTCATCGCCAAACAAAGCTTCCGGGATTGGGATCGTGGAGTTCCTTGCGGGGAATGTAATAGCCCTAGGTTAATTAAAATGATAAACATATCAGCATAAGCATCATCGAGCATTGATCATGATTAGAATGCACAAAACTATATGGCTAAGCCCTATCAAAATTATAGAGGCAAACAGTCGGCACCCCACTTGCGGATGGTCCACTACTGACTTCCCGGCAGGAGGCGGATCTAATGGGGGGGAGGGAACAAGCCCCACTACCTCCCCAAAATCAATGGATACCCCCTAAGTCCCCCTCCATTTTCATGAATAAAGAATGAAGAAGAGAAGTGGAGGAAAAAGAAGAGAAGGGAGATGAGCCTCCTCTTCACTTAGCTGCTGGATTTGCCACTGCTTCCCGGTGCGTGTCAAGCCTGCAGGACTTGAACGTCACGTACCCCCATGGGCCCCACATGTCAGCCCGAGAACCATCTATACCAGAGCACCTCTTGCTCTCTCGCTCCCTCCCCATTCACTCAAACTTCATTCTTTCTCTCTCTACTCCAAGCCATGGAGGAGCTCCACCTTCTCCCCCACTATTGAAGCGTCTCCACCTTGCTAGAGCTTCGCCTGAGGACGCCGGAGATCGATGCTGACGAGCTGCACCACATTTATTTCCTCTTTTTCCTTGGGGCTAGGAGCTTCCCCAAGTTCTTCCCCAACTGTCAGTGTTTAACCTCCTAGCCCACCGAGGGATACCCCCAAGGTGGTAGATTGTAGGTGGGGTGTCACCGAGATCAGAAACTCGAAGGTGAAAGGAACATAAAGTTTAGACAGGTTCGGGCCACCGAGAGCGTAATGCCCTACGTCCTGTGTGGTGGTATGTATTGCTTTAGATGTGTGTGCATGAGGCATGAGTTGTCCCTCATGTTGTGGTTGTGCCGATCTATGCACCCCTGCCCTCCTTTATGTACTCGAGGGGGTAGGGTTCCTAGTCGGTTACAAGGTAGGAGGATTACAGGGTAGAGTCCTCGTAGGATTACATAGGAATCCTAATAGGAGTCTGACTTCTTCCTTCCTTGCGAGTAACTTCCTTGAGGGTACCCGGGGATCTATCCCTGCCAAGCCCCCGAGTCTTCTTAGCCGAGTACTGCAGCCTTCCAAGTACTTATGAAGGTGTCTTCGAGTTCTTCCGAACTTCGATCTTGAAGTTGTCTTCCGAGTACTTTCTTGGCTACATCGAGGTTGTGAGGTGCTCATATCCCAAGTATTCTTCAAGTCTTCCTTTATATGGGGTGCAGTTAAACTCGCACTCCATATGAAGTAGCCCCCGAGGTTTAGGTTGAATCGAAGAATTAGGCTGAAGGTGAAATTAGTCTTGAATCTTCTATCTTTATCTTCCAAAAATTTGAAAAATAAGCCATCGATGACACGTGTCCCGCAGCCTCTGAGCCTTAAATCCATATCCCAAGGTTTGAAAAAAAAGATCCAGTGAATCGTGGCATGAGTTGTGTAAAAACTTAAGAGTTTGAATTGATGGTTAAAGTGGGTAAATTAGTTCAGAAATTCGAAAACCTCTTTTTTCGGGATTGCATCCCTGAAAAAATGGTTAAGCAAATAATTTTCCTAAAGAAAATCCAAAATTACCGCTCAAAACAAATCTCATCTGGCGATCATTGCGAAGTGTAGCAGTAGCCGGGTACTGTTAGTACTTAGGTGGCCGAAGTATCGTGTCGATGGTCGAGCCGTTTCTCACGCCCAGCCAGACGAGCCGCACGAGGTATGCCGATGTGTTTTTGAGGCCTAGCCCCCGAGCCAGGGAGGCAGACGAGCCACCAAAGGCATGACGAGTGCCCTGTCGCATCCAGCCCCGGAGCATGGGAGCCAGATGAGTCGCCAAAGGTACGCCATATGCCCTGTCGTGCCCCTGCAAGGTAAACATAAAAATGTGTTGTAACTGATATACATGATACCAAGTTGGGAGCGGATCCCGACATTGTAAAATGCATGATAAAAAATCGCATCTTGCTCTTGTGAGGCCATGTAATTTCCCCGAGTAGTTAGCCTGTTACGTTTAAGCACCTAATCACTGATAGCCGTAACACATAGCGTAGGGAGCTGATCACATGCACGTGTAGGAACATAGGCGTATAGGAGAGTCAAGGTTTCATGATTAAGGCGTGTGCTACCTGAGTACTTTAGCAACCGTTAACAGAAGACAACGAATGCAGAAAAAGTTAGTTGGCACGCGACAAAGGGAATGCGCGTTGCGCATAAAGTAGTTGGCGAGAACGTGTGTTGCAGTGTGTATGTCTGTAGATTGTAGCCGATGTGAGCCCAACACAACTCAGTGTACCAAGCGCATGGGTGGCACCCTACGAACTCGATGTACCGAGCGTGTGGGCTGTTAGTCATCAAACTCTAGAAGTAGTCGATCATGGTGTAGCCCCCGAGGGTAATTCCCATCAAGAGGCGTACCCAAAATAGTAGCCGATCCTGTGAAGAACAAGTCGGAAAAGGTATAAGTAACTTAGCTTGATTTGTGGACGATTGTCAACGAGGCTGCAGCGGTCATCGATGGAGCCACGACGGTTTGTTGATGAAGCCGACTAGTCGGAGTCAATTCTGACTAGTTGTTGATAGTGTGAAGCTCACTCCTGGCTAGTTTTCTTATCGAGACAAGTAGTCGGAGTAGTCGTCGGCGGATCGCCAAGCATCCTCGCGGCGCGAGCTGGAGTCGAGCCGAGTAGTTGAGGTCGTCGCCGTGGTGCGAGCTGGAGTAAAACCAGGTAGTCGAGGTCGATGATGGCATGTCGATGTTGTAGGGCGACCTGGAGTCGAGCCGATCATGAGTAGGAACCGGGTTGGATCCGGACTCGTCCTTGCGGTTTCCAATTAGATTGTAAAGTTGAATTTCACCGAGATCATTGACAAGGTCGTCGACATCACGGCAGGATGCTGGAGCGGATGCCGTCAGCTCCCTGGTGTTGGCGAGGTGGTTGTTGAAGCCACCACGACTGTTGGCGATGCAGAACTAGAAGCCGAAGGTGAATGTCATGCCCTCGTCGAGCACAACGCTGGTGAAGTTGAATGATGCCATCAAGCTCTCCAGTGGATCTTCGATGAGCGTCCCTACTTGGCGTGACAGCTGTCGGTGTTTAACCTCCTAGCCCACCGAGGGATACCCCCAAGGTGGTAGATTGTAGGTAGGGTTGTCGCTAAGATCAGACACTTGAAGGTGCAAGGAATACAAAGTTTAGACAGGTTCGGGCAGCCGAGAGCATAATACCCTATATTCTGTGTGGTGGTTTGTATTGCCTTAGATGTGTGTGCATGAGGCAGGAGTTGTCCCTCATGTTATGGTTGTGCCGATCTATGCACCCCTGCCTCCCTTTATGTACTCTAGGGGGTAGGGTTCCTAGTCGGTTACAAGGTAGGAGGATTACAGGGTAGAGTCCTAGTAAATCCTAGTAGGAGTCCGACTTCTTCCTTCCTTGCGAGTAGCTTCCTTGAGGGTACCCGGGGATCTATCCCAGACACCAACCTTATCCTCTCCTTCAAGCTTCAAGCAAAGAACAAGCTCGAGCTTCCGCAAGGCCTTGACTTGCAGCTTTTGCCGGTGTTCCACCCGTTGCCGATGAGAACATCCCATCCCAAATCCTTTCCCATTGCTCTAGATTTTGAAGCCATGAAACCCGTCTAGAGCCCAATCACCATTAATAGCCTAGAGCTATGGAACCTTAATGCATATGTGTTCTAGTTGGCGGACGGACTCCCCACGCTTCCAGGAACCTTTAGGAACAAACCCCATTCCAAATGGTTGCCAGAATCGGCGACGGCAAACCTTCCGATGAGCCTCGGCTTCCCCATCGGAAATTTTCCATTGCTCGGGTCGGAAATTTTCTGTCGCCCAGACCGGAAATTTCAGACAGCACCCTACTTAAACGTCCATAACTTTTTACTCTAGACTCCGAATTCGATGATCTTGGACTTTATGAAAAGCTTATTAAGAGAACTATCCAACCAACTAAAGAAAAGCCCAAGACAACCGAGTGTAAGTGTTGTAATAAGCATATATTCTACCTATCTAGCCTATTTAATCATGGTTTTGCAAAAATGTTAAAGCATGCTTACTCATATCATTGCAATCATTCATGGCATACATTGTACTCTTGTGGAGACCGTGACACCAATGCAAGATGAGGGTAAGCCCGAGTCGGAGATGTAGGAGATGACACCTCCGTTGATAACCAAGACAGGCACCTATGCATCTCTTATCCCTTTTTTTGGACCAATGAAGTATATATGTCTTGTTTGTGTATGAGTTACTATATGTATCAGTGATTGCTTAGAACCTATTTGATGCATTACCAACCTTGTTTAGAATATTATTTCATAGGTGAGTATGCTTGAATAGTGTTATTGCCATAATTTAGCTGGGCCAGAAGGTGGGCCGCAAGTAAGATGGGCTCAAAGCATAGTCGCAGTGGGCTTGCGAATCGGCCCCTGCGCGGGCATTTTAAGGCCAGGATTGGCCATGTATCTAGATAGGTGTGTGCGTTTAAATTGGCTTAGATAGAGATAGTCTGGATTCATGTCGTAGTCAGTTAGGATTGGTTAGGAAAGGCAAGTCTCCAGACTATAAATATGTACCTTGGACTACGAATGAAACATGAACAACAATCATTCACAAACAACTCTCGGTGCATCGCCACCCCTGTTCTAGGGTTTCTCTCGGGTAAGTGCCGTGCAGCCCGGATCACGCTTCGCGTGATCGGGGCGGCATCGTTCCTACCTGTTTATCTTTGTGTTCCTCGTACTAAAGCGTTGTTGATGGCGAGTAGCACTAGTTATCTTAACGCTTATAGGGATGCATCGGCTTTTATGCTATATTCATGCGTTGCTTGTTATCTGTAAGCGTTTAGCTGTCCTCGTGCCCGATCTTGGGTGAGAGGGCAGCACCTTGCTCTGCTTTCATTTAGTAGATCCAATCTGTTATGGTTAGTCTTTGTTCATCAATGATTTAGTTTAATATCCGCATGATTAGGCCCTTCAAACGAGTTAAATGATCCGGCAGAACGTTTGATGCTTTGCATTAACCTAAAGAGGGATTGTTCCGGGAATCGGCTTTCTGTTGGTTTTTAGGCCTTTGTTTAGGTTGTTATTCTGTTATCTTTCGTATTTGTTAGGCTTAACCACGCGTAGGATGTTCCAGTTATGCGGTGAAAGCTTTAATCGTTGTAGATTGAATTAGCTTATTGATTACAGAGCAAGTTTATCTTACCATCGGATATGTGTGCTTTGTTTAAATACTTAGATCCGATCTGATACCGGAAGACAATCAGCTCTTTACAACCGATATCGAGAATCATCCGATGAGCTGATCACGGCTCGGTCTAATGTTTGAACGTGTCTGTGCATGCAGAAAACTAATTGAAATCACTTTTATACCTTCCTGGTCAGGTACAAGATCAGGTGGCATGCCTAGCAACCCAGACGCTAGGTCGTGTGTCGGATCCTGGGCTGTTGACTGAGGGACCGAGGCCCACCAGCAGTCCCGGGAGCCTCCCGGTTCCTCGTGTTGCCTGTCGCTGCTCGCCGGTGGATTTTGACCGACAACAAATAGGTGTCATGAATTATGTGCTTAGCCATGCTTAGTTACACTAGAAGACGAGAGGTGGTAAGGTCACCACCACTCGTGAGCTACAGGGTGTATGTTTAATTCCACATGATTAATTAAGGTGAATAAATGGTGAGCAAATATGAATGATGACTTGAGCAAGTATGGTAGACCTATGTTGGGAGTGGAACTCAAATGGCTACACTTGCTTGGTCAATTAAGGATCGACGCATAATCGCTTTGATACTTGAACACTTGTCCGTACAAATCCCATACATATTATGGGAATGGTAAGCTAAGTAGCATAAGTCTGCATCTTGCCTTGAGCGGATTCGGTGCGGATTGCGATGGAGTGTGATCGGCGGTTCCAGTACACTTATTCCTTCCGGCCGTTCGCTCATAGCCGGGTATGGGTACGTGAAAGGTTGAGGCATGAATCAACACTTATCCTTGGCCATGGATATGA
The DNA here is from genome assembly GCF_002211085.1 of Panicum hallii. Taxonomy (NCBI): domain Eukaryota; kingdom Viridiplantae; phylum Streptophyta; class Magnoliopsida; order Poales; family Poaceae; genus Panicum; species Panicum hallii. The sequence continues at coordinate 27,971,743 of NC_038042.1, forward strand.
TCATTGGTCTTTCTCTCGTATGGAAAAAATTGTATACCCTGCAGGGCTTTTATCTATTGCAATTGCTGCGCTCTAGGTCATTAACGTATAGTTGCCAAGGAAGTTCACGGAAGATTGAGCTCATGAATTATGATCATTTTATTTATGCAATTGTATTGATGTATGGAATAGAGATCGTAGATGCTATATCTTTTCCTTATTATGACTTGATCAAATGTAGATATTTTTATGTAAAATTTAAATACTATAACTTTTTTCTTGCTGCCTAACCAAATGCATTCTATTTAAGGTTGGACAAGTATATACCCATATTGGATAAGTTTTGGATGTATGCATAGTCAAGCTCAACCAACCAACCAATTCTGAAGATCTGATCGCCACCAGGCACACAACGCGCCTCTGCACATCCGGGTCACCAAACAGATCGAATTCAGTTAGAACCGGAAAGATCCTTGCTTGCCTCGTCATGTGCAGAACCGCAGAAATAATGCAGACTGGCTTCTCCCATCTAGTACTGTCAGCCGCAAGCCACAAGTACACATTAGCAGAGCTGAGGCCATAATATCTTTCTGAGGCAAAAGCTTGTAATTTTGATAAGGTTTGACCTATTTAGTTTGATAAATAATGAACAGATCTTTGAGAATTCTCTTACAAACCTTCCCTATTCATCATCCCTATAAATATCACAATTCTACAGTTTCTACTCCACACAACCCCCTAAAAAACAGAGGAAAGAAATAATAAACCTATACATTATTTGTACGAGATGCCATGGCCGTGCAAGCCATGAACAGAGGAAGAAGAGGGCGAAGAGAAGTCAGCCACGGCGTGCCAGAAATCCAAGGACCCACGGGTACATCGACGACCGTGGCACTGTGGAGCCCGTAATTGGCTGCTTAATTCAGCTGCAGCGGCGCGGATCGCCGGTCATTCGGGCGGCCGGCCTTCAGTCCGCTCGGATCCGCTTCTTTGGCGGCAGGGTGCGGGACACGGTGGTGACGTTGCGCGTGACGGGGAAGAAGGCCCGGCGCGCCGACAGCGCCGCGGACGACGGGAGCTTGCGCTTGGCGGCGGGCAGCGGCCACCGCCGGCACCTGCAGCCTGCGCCCCTCCGACGGCAGCGCCGTGGGCTCCGCCGCGGGATCCTGGCTTCCCGCTGTGGGGGAGGCTGCCGGCTCCGCGCCCGGCGCCCGCAGCCGGCTCCCCTTAGACGTCGGCCTCGTGGGCTACGCCGCCTGACCCTGGGCTCCTGCCGCGGGCGAGGCCACCGAAGCCGGAGTTTTTTTTAAAAAAGGTTAAAAAAATTAAAATTCGAAAAAAAGGTTGCGGCTGAGAATATTTCGAAAAATGGGTGCCTCCCACCCAATAAACGGGTGGGATGAGACATGCCGCCCATCCAACGGGCGGGGGGTCGGCGGGGGCTCGAAAATTTTTTCGCAGGGGCCTCTTCGCAAAAGTTACGCGACGTCCCGCCGTTCCAACGGGCGGGGTGTCTTCCGAGGAGCATCCCGCCCGTTAGGAGGGCGGAAGGTTACCCCGAGGGGCATCCCGCCCCCCCCCCCCCAACGGGCGGGAGGTTGCCCCGAGGGGCATCCCGCCCTTCCAACGGGCGGGATATCACCCCCACTATTTAAGCCCCCACCCACCCCTAATTCTCATAATATTCATCAAAAATCAACAAAAAAGAAAAGGAGGAGAGGAAGAGAGGAGAGGAGAGGAAGCGGCGAAGCCCTGTCCACACGTCAGTTTGGAGGTATTATAATCGTATAATTATTAATTATTTTTACGAATATTTGTTAGGGTAGTTATACGTAGAATAGTTTTCAGTATTTTCAATAGCTTTTAGAAATATTTGTTAGGGTAGTTCTATTTTAAATAGTTTTGATTATTTTTAATAGTTTTTAGATATATTTCTTAGGGTAGTTATATTTTGAATAGTTTTCAGATATATTTCTTAGGGTAGTTATATTTCGAATAGGTTTCAGTATTTTTAATAGCTTTTAGAAATATTTCTTAGGGTAGTTCTATTATAAATAGTTTTTAGTATTTTTAATTGTTTTTAGATATATTTCTTAGGGTAGTTATATTTCGAATAGTTTTTATAATTGTAATAGTTTTCAGATATATTTCTTAGGGTAGTAATATTTTGAATAGTTCTCAGTATTTTTAATAGCTTTTAGAAATATTTATTAGTAGTATTTTAAATAGTTTTTAGATATATTTCTTAGGGTAGTTATATTTTGAATAGTATTTATAATTTCAATAGTTTTCAAATATATTTTTAGGGTAGTTATATTTTGAATAGTTTTTAGTTTTTTAATAGCATTTAGAAATATTTGTTAGGTTAGTTCTATTATAAATAGTTTTTAGTATTTTTTAATTGTTTGTACGAATATGTGTTACGGTATAATTTTAATTTTTCATGCAGATATGGCAGAGACACCGGAGCTCCTTGACGCGCACATCGACGAACGTCACAGGTCGTACCTGGCAGCGGTGGAGGGGCAGGAGCTTCACGAGTTGCCCCCTCGTGTAGCAAAGGAGTTAATTTAATTGAATCATATGTGACTACCTCTAAGTTTTGAACAAATATATTTCAGGCTCAGAATCTGCACCCTCTGGCTGGGCAGTACGAGGTGCCGCGATACCTGGAGGCATATCTGTTGTGGTTGTTCGGATGGACTCTTTTCTGCAACTCTACCGGCAATTATGTGGACAAGGTGCTCATGCAATACGCGCGCGCGATTGCGGATGCGGAGCCGGGCCAGGTACCTGGGTGGAGCTGGGGATCGGCAGTGCTTGCAGCCACGTACCGAGGCCTTTGCCAGGCCTGTTTGAAGACGGAGAGGACCGCCGTCATCACAGGCTGCCCACTTCTGCTGCAGCTATGGTCGTACGAGCGATTCGCCATAGCACGTCCCCTGATCAGCGAGGAGCCTTATCCGCCCGAGATGTATGGGATGTGGGACGAGGATAGCCCCACGATGGGTTCGCTTTGGACCGATCGAAGGGTAAGTTCTGTTAAGCTCTTTAATTTACTATTGTACGTTTCTGTATATGAGGAGTACCGATGCAGTTGTGTAATTTTGCAGATGAGCTGGGCACATCGGCAGGTCCGAAAAGCATACGCTCAGTTCGTGTCCGAATTTGATCGGATGCGGCCACAGGATGTCATCTGGACACCGTACACCGCTGCGGCTATCCAGACACGTGCGCCGCACGGGTTGTCTTCCTCTGCACGCGTGACGAGGAGTACTGGCTGACAAAGGCGAACCTAGTGTTCGATATTCTCGTCGAGCCGTACTGCGTCGACCGTGTGATGAGGCAGTTCGGCCGACGACAGCACTTTCCTCTCCTACCTCGAGCGTTCCGGGCCGTGCCGCGCAACGTACACGAGTAAGTTTGTGATAACTCGTTTTGTATTAATTATATATTCGTTATCATAAAGCAATGTTGTCTTTCAAATGTTTGCAACAGATATTCGCGCAGGGGATATCATGCCAACAAGGTCAACTGGGTCGTCAAGATGCAGGAGTACGTGCAAGGGTGGCTTGACGCACGTGGTGATGTGTGGGACGAGGGGCACCCACACACGGAGGCGTCATACGCCGCATACCTCCGCTGGTACCTCCTTCGCACGCGTCCGTATGTCACTCTTTCACACATTGATGACGCGGAGCATCAGCACCAGCCGACCATCTCGGACACGTATCCCTTGTACCGTGATCAGGAGCACCGTGGCGCGGTACGTCTTTCGCAACTTCAATTATTTAATCTTTTTTTAATAAAAGATCGATAACAATATTACTCTGCATCCCATTACGTATGCAGATTGATCTGATCAACTACGCGGAGGTCGAAGCGTCATCTCAGATCACGTTGCTTGAACGTGGAGTTTGTGTACCGGAGTCACAGTACAAGGACACCTTGCGTAAGATTCAAGACAACTTGACGCGAGCGTTACGTGCACTGACGTGTCGCGGCAGAGATGACGTGGGGGCCTCTAGTTCATCTCATGCGTCGGCCCACGTGTACACAGTTGGCCCGTCGACCTCTGCAGCACCGCATGCAGCGTCCAGCGGTACTGTTGCTAGTTCAAGCTGTAAGTCCTTTATAATTGCCATTTCGATCACCTTTGATTTACACGACTAATTTCGTTTCTTTTTATAGTCATGCACTCGACGGCAATGGGATCTCCTCCTGCAAGAATGGAGCCTCAGACGTTTGGCGCGTATGCTCCAGGAACGTCTCTCCCGTCAGGTTCGACGCCAGCTGCACCAGCTGCAGCGTACTCTCAGGGCTACGCTCAGCATGCATGGTCGACGGGAGCTCCTGTGTACGGTGGTCCATTCGGTGTGCCAGACTGGGACGACTGGGAGGGCAGCTCCGCCACTTGGTCAGAGCTGGTGGGCGGCGGCGCCGAGCCTGACATCATTGGTCCATCCCAGACGTATGACGCTCCAGTTGTACAGTTCTAGGATGACCCCTTCACGCCTGCACCTCCTCCGCCTCGTCCTCACCGTGCTCCAGATGCATTTACGTACTCCGAGGATCACATACGCCGACGGGCTAGGACTAGGGGGAAGGACCAAGAGAGCGCGAGGTCCGGGACATGCGGGGTAGACACTCCTGATTCGGTCGACTTTTTATATTTAAACTGTTTTGTATGATACTATTTTGTTTTTAATTCGTTGATATATCGTAGTATCGTAATATTTGGATTCTACGTTGCAAAACGTTATCGTTTAACCATATTCATACGAGTTTTAGATAGAGCAATCTTCCTCGTAAAATTGAATTAAAATTTTAAATGTATACAAAAGAGTACGGCGAATCAATATTGTATTTGAAAATAGTCTGAATTTCAAATAGATTGTAAATCATAAATTTCAACAGAAAATAACAAAAAAAATATGCTGTCAACATCCTGCCCAATGGCCGGGCGGGATGCCTCCCGCCTGCTGGCCGGGCGGGATGCTTCCCGCCCTCTGATCGGGCGGGATCCCTGCCTTAGGGATCTCTTCGCGAATAAGAAACTTTTTTATTCGTGAAGGGGCCCTCGGGAGAGGCCTGCAAAAATTTTTTGGAACATCCCGCCCTCTGGATGGGCGGGATGTCCCCGGCCCCACGCCTCCCGCCCGATCAACAGGCGGGAGGCACCCATTTTTCAAATTATTCCCAACTGGCACCCCTTTTTAGAATTTTAATTTTTTTAACCCTTTTTTTAAAAAAGTCACCGAAGCCGCGCCCGGCGCCCGCAGCCTGCTCCCCTCCAATACGTATCAATGTAAACGTGGCCACAATAGACAACACTGGACAAATAGATTTCATGCTTAGTGATATAAGTCCACACTAACACCCTGCAAAAAAAAATAAAAAATATAGTAAAAACAGTGAAATGTAAAAAGTCTTACATGAATAGCTTATATTCTCATTTTGTATACAAGATTATTGTGCTGTTTTGCATCCACCTAAAAAAAATAATTTAATACAGACTGGTATGTCCACCAGCACACTGGCACAAATGGATATGAACTCACTAGTTTGAATAAATGTTGCCTTTCACCATCATGACTTTCCATAAACTTCATGATAGATATACCACTACTGCAGCTGTTTCGTAAATAAAACGAGGAGCACCGCAAGATTAGCATATATCATCAGGGTGTGCTTTTGAAAAAAGAAGGGCACAAATTTGTACCAAGACATTTCAAAAATTTAGAAACTTTGTACCAGCGCAATTCAAAACTTTGTACCCTAGATCAGAAAACTTTATGATTCAGAAAACTTGGTACTCTAGAATATACAACTTTGAAGTATAACATTATAAACTTTCTACTCCCAAGTCCAAAGCTTTATAGTTCCAAAAAGTTTAGCTTCTAATTTAAGAACTTTGAACTCTAGGAGCTTTGAACTATAACAGTTTAAACTTTCTACTTCCAACTCTAAAACTTTATAATTGCAGAAAGTTTAGATTCTAAACTTAGGAACTCTATACCAGCTTGATTCAAAACATTGTACTCCTACATAAAAAGACTTTATAATTTGAAAAATTTGCACTCGATCCATAGCTTGATAATTCCAACTCTAAAACCTTATGGTTCTAAAGAGTTTAGCATCTGAATTTAGGAACATCAAACTAGTCCATTCAAAAACTCTGTACCCGTATAACATGTTGAAACCTTTTATTCCCAATTATGAAAACTTCTAAGTTCATATAAAACCTTTATATTTGAAATTCAATAACTTTCAAGTCATATATTAAAAACTTTATTCACATCTTGCTTTGAACACATATACTAAAATATTTGTGCTTGTGATTGAAAAAACTTCCTACCTGACATCCTGTCAAGCATATAAATTAAATTAAACTTTGTACCCAGAACGCAAAATCTTGTAAAATTACGTATGGCAATTTTCTACATCCAAAACTTTTAGATGGCATACTATAATCTTTCTACCTGAATGTTTAAAACTCTTAAGTTATACATCAAATACTTTGTATTTAGAATAGAAGAAATTGGAAATCACATACTTAAGAAGCTTCCACGCCTCTAACTTTCAAATGATGTATATGAAACTTTGTATTAGGAACTCATAAATTTGAAAATTATATACTAAAAATTTTATAGACCTCCAGCTTTTTCAAATCACATAGCAAAAGAAGCTTTGCAATTAGGAATGACCTTTCTAAGTCGACTTCTCCAGTTTTTCACACTGGTCACATGACTCAGTTATGGAGGACACAACAAAAAGTTCCTGATCGATCAGCCTAGCTAAATGTTTGACAGAAAATATAGCAAATTGTTATAATTCTGGCTTGAATGCTAACTAAAATTCTCTGTGAACACAAGTGGCATTGTTGGATTATAGATAGTATAGAGGTTCTAATTTCTAAATCAAACTCAGTGCATATTGTGGCCCTGTTGGATGATGAAAACTGCTCCTAAATAATATCACAACATTTTTATTCACGGATCTGGTAGAGTGCTCAATTTATCACTGCAAAAACTATTGTAAGAAGAGAAATAGAGAATGCAATGTTCTAATAAATTCAGTAGATGGTCTTAGAATCCAGACAAAACACACTAGCCTGCAAGCAGAGGTGTAGACAAATCCACGCGACATAGAAGATAGATGTATTCATTAAGATTCAGCTAGTTGTAAAACGAATAATCAAATCGCACGGGTTTAAGAAAAGCTAGTAATAAATAACAAAACACATCAACATTATCAGCTGCACCTTCGACTCAAACCGACCCAATCACATGTAGGACACTAAACCTCACTTGATTTTGGCGCTCGTGCAAAGGAATCGCCGAATTGCACGGATTTAAGCAAACCTATGTATAAACCGTACAAAAAATTAGATCAAATGCATTCTGTGTTTCGAATCGATTAAAAATCAGGAATAACATAGAGACATTGTGACACCCAGAACGCGAAGGGTGTGTATCTCGCCTCGCCGCCTTTCGACCGGAACCGCCACGAGGTCCGCCGCTGCCCACGATCATTTCTCTATCGCCGGACATCATAGCCTGAACCCCTAAATCCCGACCCACAAACCCTAACGCCCCTAATCTTACCTCCTTCTCCAATATGGCAGCAGCACCCTTGCCAGCCGACGACCAGTGACATCACCAATCCAATTTTAGGCAGAGGGGAGAAGGTTGGAGAGAGAACTCGAGGGGATTAGAGAGAGAGAGAGAGAGAGAGAGAGAGAGGCGAGCGGTATGTTTGAGAACGAAGAAGGTGTGAAAGGGTCACGTGGGTGCAACAGTTCCGTGCCGCGTGTCCGTTCGCTGCGACGGTGTAGCAGCGGCGCGCGCCCAATATGAATTTGGGCTGTCGGGTGACGCAGGAACGGCGAGGAATCGATCCGCTGCTTGAGGTTTCGGGGACGGGTAGAGGTAGCCAGGGAGGGACGCAGCATTTCTGTCAGTCGCGGAGCGGCGTGCAAAAGAGGGCGGGTGGCATGATGTGCTGCGCATTTGACGAACGCGGCATCCGCCTTGAGCACGAGCAGATCGAGGAACACGAAGGAGAGTAGAAATAGATACTACAAAGGAAAAAAAATCAAGAAACACCACCTGCACAAAAGATGAACAACAATCTAGGATTCCAGGAAGCGAATGAAAAAGGAGAAAAAAGGCAGAGGAAGGGAGGGGAGCGCCGTGCGTGCAGCGCCAATAATCAGCCCGCAAGGCAAGGTAAGCAACTCGCATGGCGTCCGGCGTGCCGGCCCCAACCACCACTCCTACCACCACATGCATGACTGCAGCCTGCACGCACGCGCATGGCCGTCCCCGCGCCGGCCGGCGGCCGCCAGCAGCAGCCGGCAAACGACGCAGCCGCCGCTCGGCTAGCTGCCGCGGCACCACCACACGCACCAATCCCCGGGGCAAAAGCTAAAGCAATCGCAGCAACGCCCCATTAGGCACGCAGCAGACCTCCCCCAGCTTCGGCCATGAAATCCGGCGCCTCGATGTCCACTCGAGCGAATCCACACCGCCACGAGCTTCCCCTCGCCGAACCGCACCAGCCCCGCCCTACCTTGTCGCCATTCCCTCGCTGAGAGCAGCCGTCCATGGAGCAGACCGGACCGCCGGCGGCAGCCTCCAGTTTCCGGCCAAAATCCGGCAAGCTCCATCCCCATCCACCGTGGGTAAGGCATCAAACGAGTTCGGCTCCTTCCTCTCTCTCTCTTTTTCCCCACCGCGCCGTGACCTCCCCCGCGCCCAAACCCCAGCAAGGGCAGCCGCCTGGAGTCCTTTCCGCCATGGACAGAAGCTCCCCGAGGGGAGGGTAAAAACATCATTGCGGAAGGAGATGGGCCAATTTTAACGGCGTCATAGTATGAATCCGTTGAAAAGTTAAACTTTTAAATGCGTTGAAGGTATGGTCTCGTATAGAAGAGATGAGTTAAATTGAATTTAGATGATATAGAACATATGAGTTAAATTTTCAGTGGCATAATAGATCTGATAAATGAGTTCAACGTGAGGGGTCCGGCGAACACAATTTAGGTAAAGAATATTTTTAAAATTTTTCGTTCTTTATAATATAGATTCGTAATATAGAATAGATAATAAATAATAATAATTCTACGATAATTTTTGAAGGCTGCTTATATTTAGGCTTCTTCTAAAGATGCCGAGCCAGCTAGCTCGTAACTGTACCACATCAGTATTTTATTCATGTGGAGGAGAGAGAAAAAAGAGTTATCTCTTGTTCAAGAGATAGTCTCGTGCATACATCTCGAAATCAGCGAGATTGGTACGTAGGTCTATCTAGATGTACGATATAGTGTCTAACTTTTTTACTATTGAAAAACAAACCTCTTACATAATTTTTTTAATGTATAAGCTAGCAGCTGACTCTGGACTTACTGTGCTCGCCTGGTTATATATTGTCTGGGTGAGGTGTGGAAACTTTTCTGTTCGAATAACATGCAAGTCATGCAAGCAACTCTTGCAGGCTTGCTCCGTAGCTCCCTCAGCCATCTCAATCCTGGAGCTCCCGTCCTTCCGTACGCTGCCATGGGGATTTCCTGCTGCGTGAGCCCCTGCAGATGCGTCATCGCCGCGACCAACTACCACACGCCGTTGACCGTCGGCAAGGGAGGCCATGCTCATGGCAGAGGCGCGCTGCTCCCCTCATCGCCGCTGAGGAAGCGCTGCAGTGGCAGTATGATGACTTGCAGTACGCGTGGTGGGTTATCAACGCCATCTCTCCCATTGCACGGAGTGATTTCAGGAGCCCGTCCGGCTCCGGCGTCGTCGCCGGACAAGGCCGCCGGGATTGGAATCGCGGAGTTCCTCGTGGGGAAGAACCTCCTCGTCACCGGCGGGATTGGATTTCTCGCCAAAGGTGATGGTGCCAGCTGCATCCTCTCTCACAATCTTAATTAGTTCTCCGTTCCGGTAGATACTTGTTTGCTCATTTGTTTTTCTTTCGCCACATCCTTCTGCCACTACGGGAGAAGCCTCATTTGCCGAGTGTCCGACACACTCGGCAAAACAACATAACCACTCGGTAAACCTTTTGCTGAGTGTTGCACTCGGCAAAGAGGAAACGGCAAAGAAAGGATCGGCAAAGGCCTCTTTGCCGAGTGTTTTTTGTTGGGCACTCGGCAAAGATTTTGCCGAGTGCCTAATGCTGCTCTCGGCCAAAAAAATGGACGTGATGGCGGAAGAAACGGTGACGGACATTTGCCGAGTGTCTCTGAGAGAAGCACTCGGCAAAGTGTATGCTCTTTGCCGAGTGTCCTAGGTCAACACTCGGCAAAGCGTATGCTCTTTGCTGAGTGCTCGTGGAGTGACACTCGGCAAAGAGATTTATTTGCCGAGTGCCGCGTGAGAGGCACTCGGCAAGGGTATAAACTTTTTTTTAGAAACGCTTGTTTTCTCTCCCTCCCTGGTTGGGAAGCCTCACACAATAGTTTTACAAGTTTACAATAGCTACACAGATGCATCAAACAAGCTGATCGACCACAAGTTTTACGAGAGTTTAACGACGAAGTTAACAAGCAATGCAAAATAGTTTTACAAGAGTTCAACGGATAAATTCACAAAGTTCACAAACAGTTCTCAAAACCACTGATTACAACAAGTTCACAACAAAGGATCATTTGACTGATTTCGAGAACCATCACCAAGTTGGCCAATTAGACTGATTTGGAGAAACATGAGGATCATTTGAGGCCGCCGATTGATTCTGCACAAAATAGAAGAGATTACATGTGTGAGACAAGAAAAATGATGATCATACATGACTAAAACTTATCCATACTCACAGGAGTAGAAAACGGATCAGGAGGTGGAGGTGGAGGTGGAGAAAACAACGAAGCTGGCAGAGCAACACCCGTTGTGGCGCCAAGGCTCTCCATGTAAGCAAGAATCTCCCTCATCCTCTGCTGCTCGGCCAGCCGCTCGGCCTCACGCTCGGCGCTCATCCTCGCCTCCAAGTCCACACGTAGCCTCCTCTCTTCTTCTAGATGGTCCTGCAAAATTTTTACCCTAATGTTACAATAATGCAAAGAAAAGATTTATAATAATCAATAAACGACATATAAAGAAATAATAATCTGGAGTTTCTGTATCCGGTACTGTGAAGTGTCCTGCCGAGGTCGTATAGCTGGGCTCGCGCTGGTGCTCCTTGCTCTAATCTGAGATAGAGTAGGAGTAGAGGACGAGTCGATTGCGCCGTCGGCAATCCAGTACCGCCCATGCTTCTTACCTCCTCCGACCCTCATGATGACTTCACCATCAAGGTCCTCGGTGGTCGGATCATAATCTGGACCATGGACCTCCCTTGCCATCAATGTGTAGTCACTGAGGCGGCTGTGGGCGGTCGCGTTGCTGTATGCCTTGGGCCCATCCTCTGGGTTGTAGTTGACATCGGACGTCGCTTTTCCCTTGTGGGCCATAGCAAATGCCTTGAAGAGGGAGCAAGGCTGGCCACCATGTAATGATGATTGCGAGAAAACCAGCAAGATAATTAGAAATCATGCATAATTGAGTGTTGGATTAAATAAATAAATTCGCGTACCCATACTTCTGCGTATCCGCTGAGGCTGCGGCTGCCTTGATGGTGTGGTACACCAGGCATCATCAAACGCCGCTCCCGGCAAGAGTTGTGCGACTCCTCCCACTCGTTGGAGCACCACTTTTGCACCATCTGTTGCCAGCACTCGGCATGCGCAGCGCACCAATAAGGAATCATCTACAGGACAATAAGTAGATGACATATTAGAAAATTACATTAATCGTACGTAATATAAAAAGGAATGAATACTTAATGTAAAAAGAATAAACATTAATATTCTATATTTACCTGCAAGTACTGCTCCTCAGTCAACGACATGGTTCTTGCGTCCGTTTTGGTGACCTTCTCTCCTAGGACGGTGGCGTGGAAACTTATAATGGCCTGGACACGCGCCTTATAGTGCATGTCCACGACTAGTTTCTTACAGCATCTGGTAGCCACCACATCAGCCTTGGCCGCAAACCCATCCTGGCATCTGAAGAAATCCTGCATGCAAACACGATGTATACCATTCATTATTTCAAGAATTTGCAATGAATGCGATGTATTTAGCACTTACCCATAGCTCCTGCTTCACCCGCTCCGCCTTATTGTTGAATACCCTGCCATTCCGATCTTCAGTATCGGGGGCGGCGGTGTATTGGTCGAATGTATATATAGGCCGGCCCCACAACTCCAGCGTACTCAACCAGGCCAGGGAAGTGATCCTTGCACAGAAGACCGAGGATGCCATTGACGGAGCGTCTGTGAGCAGCACCTGCACTCTCCACAATCCTCCAGGACCTGCACAAATGATTAGCCATCACTTTTAGTTTCTAATTTGAATTTGAACATATAACATGAAGAGGCAATGAAAACATAAAGACTTACTTACTTTTCCCCCTCGGATCGAATCAACGGGCGTTTCTCATGAGGTATCGGTCGATTAGGCAGACTCGCGGGACCTGCACAAGTGATTAAGAAAAATTATTAGTTTATACTTCGAGTTTGAACATATAACATGAAGAAGCCATAAAAACATATAAAGTTACTTACCTCGCGAGTAGACGCGAGACGAACCAGAGGCCGCGGAACCAGAGGCCGTTTGCTGCGCCTCATCCTCCTCCTGCACCTCCTCATCCTCCTCCTGCGCCACATGCGCCTCCTCCTCCGTGTCATCCTGCGAGGCCACCTGTGCCTCCTCCTCCGTGGCCTCCTGCAGGGGCACCTGCGTCATCCCCCTCCTCCTCTCAGATGACCCAGCTTCAGCGGACCTAGCCCTCTGGTTAAGCGACCTAACGCTCCTCATCCCACTACCCACCATCTTTGTTCAATCACCTGCAATTAAGAAGAGTAAAGCAATAAGTACAGATAAACAAAACAAGATGTACTTAGAAAGAGATGCAAAATAAATTAAACATAATTGCATAATAATTTAGTATTACATTGATTAAAAATAATCTTCATAATCGGGAGCAGCTGGATCATAAGTCTCATCATCACTATCAACCATGTCATAATCAACACTATCTGAAGAATCAATGTCGTCATTGGAATTGTCTAAATGTAATCGTTGTAGCATTTGTATGTCCTTCGCGTTTTGCACCTCATCCTCCTCCTCCTCATCAACAACCGTTTCAACTTCCATTCCGTCCGCTTCGGTTACGTCTATCTCAAATCGTCCTTCTAACCCCTCTTCTTGAAAGAACTCCCCATCATATGTGTTGGGGTCTAAGTTATAATCTTCATCGTTTGGGACAGGTACTTTACCGTGCGGTAACACCTTGTGCACAACATACCAACCCTTAAGATGCTCTTTGGTTTGGCACGCATATGGGAGATAATAAACTTGTATGGCCTGTTGGGCCACAATATAGACATCGTCTCCTGGTAAGATGGAATCTTGTTGAATTTCGACTAGCCCAAGATTAGAATATGTCCATCTCGTTACTTCAGGATCAAACCAATGATATTTGAATATGACAGGATTAAGAGGTTTGGAACCATGAAAACTGAGTTCGTATATTTCTTCAATTCTTCCATAATACTCGACCCCATCAAGGCCAAGAGTAAAAACTCCAGTATTTGTGGTCTTTCGATTGGGTCGACTTGCCTCGTAGCTTGTTGTAGAAAAACAATATCCATTCATGTCATAAACAGAATATGACCTGACCCTATAGGTAAAGCCATCGGCAACCTGTCTAAACTTGGCACTCACCCTATGGCCCTGCTGTTTGAACCAAGAAATGAAATCGGGCAATCCATTTCCCGCACCCTGTCTAAGAAGGGTATCACATTCTTGCTGGGTAGGATCCCTTGATCGACGCCAGAATTCATGAACAAATTGCTCCATGTACGGCACCACCTCGTCAAGGTTGGTCAACACATATAGCATGATCTGGCACCACTCTTGATGTCTCAATGTCTTGGTGGTCGAACCACTTGCACTTCCGAGTTGCCCTCGGAAAAGGCTGAGGTTCGATTCATTTTCACTAGCATTGTAACGAGGGGGTGAATTATGCACGCTAGGGAGGTTGTCATCATAGTATGTTGTTGTGAAGTTCGACACCTCCTCCAGAATGTATGCCTCTGCAATGGAAGCCTCAATTTTGCATTTATTTCCACATTTCTTGCGAAGAACCTTTAGACATCTCTCGATTGGATAGCACCAACGACCCTGCATGGGACCCCCCATTCGTGCCTCATAAGGGAGGTGCAAAATCATATGCTCCATCAAATTGAAGAAGCCGGGTGGAAAGATATTCTCCAACTTACAGAGCAACACCGGTGCCATTATTTCCAAGTCTGCAACCACGGTCCTAGATAACTCCTTGGCACAAAGCTGGCGGAAGAAATAGCTCAACTCTGCAAGCACTAGCCAGACATTCTCATGGACATACCCTCGAACCATCGCCGGAAGAAGCCGCTCAATCCATATGTGGTAGTCATGACTCTTCATCCCTAAGACTCGCATAGTAGATAAGTTGACCCCCCTACTCAGATTAGCTGCATACCCATCAGGGAACATCAACGTCTTGATCCATTCTAGTACTTCCCTCCTTTGGGGCTTGGTCAAGACAAAATTGGCCTTAGGCTTTCTCCATGTCCGCGACCAGGAGGCTTCATCTGTAGGTTTGGTCTATCACACAACATTGCCAGATCCACTCTAGCCTTAACATTGTCCTTTGTCTTACCGGGAATGTCCATGATTGTTGCCCAAAGTGCCTTAGCGACATTCTTTTCAGTGTGCATCACATCAATGTTGTGTGGAAGGAGAAGATCATCATAATAGGGGAGCCGAGTCAAGCCTGACTTATGAGTCCACATATGGTGCTGACTATATCCCACAAAGCTACCTTCTGGATTGACCATGAGACCATCTATCTGCTGACCGACCGCGGCACTAGTCTTCATCGGAGATGCAAGGTCTGTCACCGCGACATCTTTCGTGAAGTTCTTTTGGTCTCATCTGAATGCATGGTCACGAGGGAGGAATTGCCGATGTTTGTCGAACGCCGAATACTTGCCACCCTTCTGCAACCAAATGAACATAAGACCTTCCTTGCATACTGGGCATGGGAACTTCCCGTGAACACACCAGGCGCTGAATATCCCATAGGCCAGCAAGTCATGCAGGGAGTATTAGTACCAAACATGCATTTTGAAGTTTGTCTTCGTGGCCGGTCGTACGTCCATACCCTTCCTCCCAAGCACGGACCAATTCATCAATTAGAGGCTCCATGAACACACCCATATTATTCCCCGGATATCCTGGAATAATCAACAACAATAATATGTTCTGTCGTTGAAAGCATGCGCCTGGTGGGAGATTGAGGGGGATAACGAATACGGGCCAACATGTGTACGTGGCAGCCATAATTCCATAAGGATTAAACCCATCTGTTGCCAACGCAACGCGTAAATTATGAGCCTCTCTGGCTTTCTCATGATGAATGCTATCAAAGTGGGTCCATGCTTCACCATCGGACGCATGAACCATCTTGTCAGGTTTGTATCGTTTGCCATTTTTGTGCCATGTCATCTGTTTCGCGTATTCCTCAGTCATGTATAACCGCTGGATCCTTGGTATGAACGGAAGGTGACGTAGGATTGTCACGGGGATGTCAAGCTGCCTCTTGCGGCCATCACCAGAGGCTACCTCCATGAACCTAGAGGATTTACACTTTGGACAAGCGTATTCTTTCCTAAACAGGACGCACCCCTTCGGACAAGCATGTATCTGGTCATACGGCATCTTGAGTGCACGAAGGAGTTTCTGTGCCTCGTACATGCTCTTTGGCAGAATGTGATCCTCCGGAAGCAGGCTGCCAATAACTGTCAACATACCATCGAAGGCGTCTCGACTCGAGCTAAACTGCGACTTTAACGCCATTATGCGTCCAATGGCAACTAATTGAGAAACCTTTGTCTGTCCGTGAAGGGGTCTCTATGCTGCGGCAAACATGTCATAGAACGCCTTTGCAGTTGCCTCTGGCTCCTCCTCCGTACGTCCTTCAGCGAACTGTACCTCGTGATAGTCATTTAGCATGTCCTCTACCCCGGCATCGGCATCATAATCCTCCACGCGTGGTCTCACCACCTCCTCTCTCGTACGACCGTCTTCACCATGGTAGACCCACCGGGTATAGCCTGCCGTAAATTCATTCCTCCAAAGATGTTCCCCCATGACCTTCTTTGTTTGTCTCTTCCTGTTTACACAATTGCTGCATGGACAGACTATTTTACTCGCTCCTTTAGCAGCTTCGCCAAACGCCCGTTCCAAGAAAGCATCGGTCTTGTCGATCCATTCATCGGTGACCTGACCCTGACCTAAAGCGGCCACTATACATCCACTTAGGGTCTTCCATCCTCTAAACATATACAGCCAAGAATAATATCAATTGCATATGATACAAGTTTTCATGAACTATTTGTATTTTGTAGGTCTCAAATTGTTTCAAAATCTGATACTATATTACTCAAAAAAGCTATATTATTCCAAATTGATAATTGACTACGCTATCATAAAAAAAAGTTATATGCATTCATGCCATATTTCAAGAAAGACTCATGTACATGTTCTAATTATTCAGTGCGCACTAACCTGCTTCACAGTTCTCGAGGCCGGGTGGCTGCAGCGGCCGGGGCGTCGGCAGCCGGGCGGCGGGGGCCGGGGCGCGGCGGCCGGGACGCGGCGGCGAGGAGCTGGGCTGGGCGGCGAGGAGTTGGGCGAGGAAAGGAATGAAAGAGCCGACGAAGTGCAAAAGTGTTCGGGTAGCCTGTGGAGGAATAAAAGACCCTTTGCCGAGTGCCAGATCACGGGCACTCGGCAAAGACTCGGCAAAGAGATCTTTGCCGAGTGCCAAAACACGGGCACTCGGCAAAGTTTCTTATTTTTTTATTTTTTAACGCATCAGCGTGAATTGTTGAAATATGGCAACCTTTGCCGAGTGTCCATAAACTGGACACTCGGCAAAGATAATATTTGCCGAGCGCTATTCTGTGACACTCGGCAAAACATATTTATTTATTTTTCCTTTTTCCATCCAAACTTTTTCTGTTGTGATTCTAGATTACCTTGAACTACATATGCAAGTTTGGCACATTACTCGAATTGTTTGCTATATTTAGTCAATTTATTTCATTTGATTGAATTTCTTGGAATAATTCAAATTTGAAGTGCAAGTCATTCAAAGAGTGGAAAAAATGAATTGAAAAATGATATTCATATTATTGAGCCTACTTCGACACCTTATCCATGAACAGACAAGAATTTCAAACATCTTATATTCACGAACCATGACCACAAACTTGGGGTCCGGTTATTTTTAAATTGTATAAAAAACAAATTTGGTCAGAAAATGATGAAACTTGCCCAGATGTCATGATATCATATGTGGAGGCTGTGATAAAAATTTGACAAAGTTTGTGAAAGTTGTAACATACAATGCTTACAAGTCGAAACATGTCCAAATAAGTTTCATAATTTCATGTGAAGGCCAACTAGGTGTTAAGCATCGTAGCTGACAAACTTTCACGAAACCTAGCCAAATTTTTATCACAGCCTCCACATATGATATCATGACATCTGGGCAAGTTTTGTGATTTTCTGACCAAATTTGCTTTTTATACAATTTAAAAATAACCGGACCCCAAGTTTGTGGTCATGCTTCGTGAACATGAGATGTTTGAAATTCTTGTCTGTTCATGGATAAGGTGTCGAAGTAGGCTCAATAATATGAATATCATTTTTTGATTCATTTTTTCCACTCTTTGAATGACTTGCAATTCAAATTTGAATTATTCCAAGAAATTCAATCAAATGAAATAAATTGACTAAATGTAGCAAACAATTCGAGTAATGTGCCAAACTTGCCTATATAGTTCAAGGTAATCTAGAATCACAACAGAAAAAGTTTGGGTGGAAAAAGAAAAAAAATAAATATGTTTTGCCGAGTGCCCAGAAAAAGGGCTCGGCAAATGACACATTTGCCGAGTGTCCGCAATACCGACACTCGACAAAGCTAACGGTCGTTTGCTGTCGTTCGCAGCTGACGGAGCTTTGCCGAGTGTCTGTCTTTGCCGAGTGTAGGGCACTAGGCAAAACAGATTTTGTCGAGTGTTATTGTTTGCCGAGCGCTTGACACTCGGCAAATCTATTATTCGCCGAGTGTTTCTTTTTGCCGAGTGCGGCACTCGGCAAAGGTCTTATTCGCCGAGTGCTCGACGAAATGCTCTTGGCAAAAATTTTTGCACTCGGCAAAGGTGCCGTCTCCGGCAAAGGCGCGCGTCAGTTCTAATCGAGAAGATCTTGAGGGCAAGTCCTGGTGTCGGCAAGATATATGTAGTGATCAAGGCGAAGGACACTGAAGCAGCATCCAAGAGGGTGCAGAACGAGGTGGTAGACATAGAGCTGTTCAAGTGCTTGCAGGATATCCACGCAAAGACTACCACGGCTTTGTAGTAGGAAAGCTGGTTCCTGTTGCTGGCAATGTCACGGAGGCCAGCCAAGGCATCGCCCCCAAGCTGGCTGACGAGATCGCCGATGAAGTTGATATCATCGTCAACTCGGCGGCGAGCACCACGTTCGACGAGAGGTTCATGATGATGCCACACCATTATATTGTTGCTGCTCCGTATGCTATGCTCACTCTCCAAACACACAATATAATGACCATCCAAGGAACTGAACTCTTGATGGCAGGTACGACGTTGCAATGAATCTCAACACCCTGGGGCCGTGCCGACACATAAGTTTCGCGCATCGGTTCCGGAAGCTCAAGCTGTTCTTGCAAGTGTCAACAGGTCAGGCAGTACTACGAAAATCTTGTGCTGAAACTTCTGAATATTGTTGTTACATCGTCACATGTACGTATAGTTTCAAAACCTCTGATCAACTCTCTATTTGTTTGCATATATGACGTGCTTGCCGAACAGCATACGTGTGAACGGGCAGAGGCAAGGCGTGGTGCCGGAGAAGCCATTTCGTTTGGGGGACACCATAGAAAATGAGTTAGTCCCCGGAGATTCTTCGCAACGGAAGAGCGGTGCCGTGTTGGACATTGAGGCAGAGGTCAAGCTTGCGTTCGACTCCAGAAGAGACTCCGGGGATTCTGCTTCTTTTACTCGACGAATCAAAATCTTTAGGTCTAGAAAGGTGATGAGGGAATCGTCAGTCAGAAAATGTGTGCAACTTAAAACATGCACACGTTTATTCTTGTGTGTAATAATCTGTCGTTATTGGTAGGGCAAAGCTCCATGGTTGGCAGGACACCTATGTGGTCACCAAGGCCATGGGCGAGATGGTCGTCAACTGCATGCGGGGAGAGATTCCGGTGGTCACGATCAGGCCGAGCATCATCGAGAGCACGCTGCTGAGGGAACCCTTCCCCGGTTGGATACAAGGCAACAGGTGCTCATACATCTCGCGCGTAGTTCCTAAACTTGGATTACTCTTAACTTGATCATTTCATGATCTGTGATTGTATTGAAAAAATAATGAACTTGTCAGGGTGATGGATCCCATTGTCCTCAACTTCGGCAAAGGCCATCTGAGCGGCTTCGTCGCCAATCCTGACTTCGTTTTCGATATGGTAGGCAGCCTATATACGATGAGTTCATTTGTCTGATTCTCCCATCTATATATGTCCGTACAGCAATAATGGCCTTATCTCTGTTCATTTGGCGATAATGTAACATGTAAGGTTCCGGTCGACATGGTGGTGAAGGTGATGCTGGCGTCCATGGCGAAGCACGGCGGCAGAAGAGGCGCCAGGGGTGCACGTGTACCATGTGGGGTTCTTGGAAGGAACGTGGCCCTATTAGACCATGATTATGATTTTGATGATTGTGTGATAACATAGTCAATGGGACTAACAAGTTTGTGAGATCGAGATTGTAGGATTTCTAGATCCCATGGATGGAGTCCAATCCATATACAAGATGGTTCAAATCGCTGTCAAGATGTCTAAGTTGTAGTGAAAATGCAGAGATTTAAAGGACTGGTTGAACTGACGGTCCCAAAAGATAATGGGTCGGTACATTGGTAGTTGAAACAACGATCAAGTTTAGAAAAATCCAGTTGCACCGGTTGAACCAACGCTATAAGAATGGAGGCATCGGTACAATGGGGAGATGACATGATGATCAAGAGGAGAAATAATAGAAGCACCAGTTAAACCGATGGTGCAAAAGAAGACGTCGGTGCAAGCGTGCTGTGGTTACTCGGTACGCATATTTTGGTGCTAGAAGCGTTTTCAAGCAAATTCTTTAGCACCGGGTAAACCGGCGGTCGTCGGTGCATTGCGTCAGTGCAATGATGTCAGCAGAGGATGGTAGTTGGAATTCAACAGATAGTAGGTAGGCTGAGTGTAACCGGTTTAATCGGTTAAATCGACGGTGGCGACTGGTTTAACCGACGCTTTATGCTTTTTAGGGAAAAAGCATGTAAAGGCTTGGAGTGGATCTCTAGCCTATATAAGACCTCACCCCGGGTTATTTGAGGTTGCTGAACTTCATGAGAAGCTATCCACACTCTAGAGAAATTCTCCAAGCCACCCAAGACCTCATTAATCATATCCTTAGGTTTAGCACAAGCTTTGAGAATGTTGGTGCTAGGATTAGCTCTAGAGAGTGTGAGAGAGCAAGGTGTTGTTGGCTTGTGTGCTGGTGCTTGAGTGAACCACAAGTTGTATCTCGGTGTACCGGTCCCTTGGAGTCTTGGTGGCTTGCCCACAAGTTATCGACCTTCCGGCTTGGTGTGGAGTGGCGACGACGGCTTTGTACGGGGGATGTAGAGACCCCCATCCTTCATGGAGAAGCTCCTTAGTGGAAAGCGGCATCAAGGTGACCGGGGACTTGGCGAGAGCCTTGGTGGCTAAGCCTTCGTGGTGAGTCAAGAAGAGTCTCAGAAGAGGCTTGGTGACCGGAAAGCAATACTTTTAGTGAGTGTTTCAACAACGTAGACTAGGGTTGGCTTTGTGCCTACTGATACCACAGGATAAATCTTCGTGTTGAGAGTTTACTTTCACTCATCCCTTTTCTTTTAAGATTCCACATTTCTTATTGCAATCTTGTGTGCCTTTACATTCTTAGTGTAGTATCTTGCTAGGATTAGCTATAGGTTGTAAAACTCTTTGGGATGAGGTTTTCACACTAGTTGAACCTTGGTTGCACATCTAGGTTATATGGTTTAGCTTATATTTTGTGCTAACTAGTTTAAGTCATAGTTAAGGTTTTAGATTTTGCTAATTTATCCCTCCCCCTCTTAGGCTACGAGCACCGATTCTTTTTAAGTGGTATCAGAGCTTGGGCTCACTTTTTCACAAAGAAACGCCAATTCCATTGGCAAATTGTGAAAACCGTCTCATTGTAACGGTTAGGCTTCACCGTCTAGTGAGTTAGCTCTTCGGAGAAGGTATGGATCCCTTAGGAATGGCTCCACGGTTCGATGACACGGGTTTGCAACGTTGGAAGGTGTTAATGCAAGCTTTTCTGCAAGCAAGGGGTCTAAATGTTTGGAGAGTAGTAAGTGAAGGCATGAAAAATGATGGTCACCAAGAAAGACAATATGATGTTATTGCAAAAAGTATAATCTTATCCTCTATTTGTGACAATGTGTTCAATCGTGTGTTTGATTGCAAAAATTCTTTTGAGCTATGGAAGACTATCAATGAGTACCATGGTGGCACAAAGGATGTGGCCAATGAAAGATATCATATTCTCATTGATAAGCTTAATAGCTTTAAGCAATTTGATCATGAAGATGCTTCATCAATGTACTCACGATTGCATATTCTTGTGAATGAGATTAATTTCCTAGATGTCAAGAAGATTGAAGGGACGGAACTAATTCGAAAGATCCTTCGCTCCCTCCAAAGGCCGGACTATGATTTGATGACAATAATTCTCTATGAGAAAGAGCTCAAGACCATAACACCAAATCAAGTCCTCAAAAAAATGATCGCCCACGAGCTCCGCAACGGCATCAAGCCAAGATAGCCACCTTCTTCACCGACACATAGTGCTCTTGCAAGCAAGCAAGCTAAGATGTTGAAGAAGATGGTGACCCAAAAGAGCTCAAGTAAAGAGGAAGAAAAGGATGCAGCCAAGAGCTCCTCAAGTGATGAAAAAGAAGAGATGGACCCCAAGCTTCTCAAGCAAACCAAGATCTTGAACAAGAGCTTAAAGAAGATCAACATGATGGGGTACATGGTCTTCCTCAAAGATAGACCTCACCATCAACTCATGAAGGTTGAGAGGATCAAGTACAAGAAGAAGAAGCAAGCGAAGAAGGAGAAGAAGCCCAAGCATGAAGCTCTTGCTATCTTCGGAGAGTGGGTGAGTGGTGGTGAAGAATCAAGCACAAGCTGAAGCGATGAGTCGATCAAGAGATTCACCACCCCACACCAACATCGGCGCATCATCATCATCAAACATGTGCCTTATGGCCAAAGGTATGGAAAGTGAAAGCGATGTAAGTGATGATGACTCCGACTCTCCCTCATTTGATAAGCTTCTTGATTTGATCCATGAGCAACAAGGAGTCATGAAAACACAATCTAAAGAAATCAAACAACTTAATGCTCTTAACGATCTTAATGCTATCCTTGTTACAAATTATGATGATTTGTTGTGCAAATTCAAATTGCTTAACAAGGAGCATGAAGAGCTCAAATTAAAAATTAAGAGCATTAAGAATGAAATGAATGACTCTTTGGAAATGAAGCAATCTATCCCTTATGCAATCCCTATCTTCAAGGTAGATGCTTCAACTTCTTGCATTGATTTAATTGATGAATCTTACTGTAACCTATGCAATGAAAAATGCTATGAGAATTGTTGTAAAGTCATGTGATGATCTCATTGCCAAGGAGAATGATGAGCTTAAGGAAGAAGTAGAAAGGCTCAAGAGGGACTTGGCAAGATTGAAGGGCAAGAGCATTGTCCAACCTTCTCAATATAACTGTGAAGATATGGTGAAGAAGCTTGAGAAGTGAGCAACCGTGACATGCTTCAAGTGCCATCAAGAAGTCTACAAGTCCTACAAGCATCCTCAACCTAAGAAGATGGTTTCGGATGAGAAGAACAAAAGGAGGTTCACCATCAAGAGTTCTCTCATCTACACCAAGCCCAACCAGAGAACAAGAGCAAGAGCACCTCCTATATCATCAAGAAGAAGAGCAATGGCAAGGTGGTAGCCCACAAGGTTGGGAAGAAAGATTGGAGTTTGAACCACTCCATTTGGATGCCTAAAGAAGTCATCACCAACATGAATGGGCCTCAAATGGTGTGGATTCCAAAATACACTTGAAGCCCGAAGATCGGCATCGGGGGATTTGGAGGTTTGGCTCACAAGATGATGAGAAGAATCAAGCAAAGAGGCCAAGCTCACAAGATTGGACACTCGATGCCCAAGTCCCCCATGAGGTAATGGTAGCTAGATTTCATTTTAAGCATCATGTAGCTTCATTGCCTTTGCTAGGTTGTATGCATGTGTTGCATTTTTCTAGCGTTATCTACATATGGTAGGTTGTTTGTGTCTTGCTTTAACCCATGAGCAACCTATATGGTTTGATAAGTGTGTAGGATACTACACTTTGTTCGCTTTCATGGTACATGGACTTTATGAGGTATGTAATTTTTACCTTGAACACAAGCTATAGGATAAGCTCCCTATTGTTGTCAAAAACAAGTGCATACATTTGATTGGTGATTCAAACACTAAATGCACACATTTAGGGGGAGTTCATTCTATTGGAGACTAACAAGTTTGCAAGCTTATCCTTTGTAGTCTCTTAACGCCGTTTCCGGTGCAACACACTATGAGAATGTTGTTCACTCTCAATGTTAATTATCAACTCTATAGGCATGATAAGAATAATTTTTGTGCTTTCACGCATATTGAGTCATGCTCTATCGAACTTAAATTTCCATATCTAAATTCATACCCTATGTGCTCATACATTTGCTCTCCTTGGTGTACCCAAATGCTTCTTCACTCAACTTCTTTCAAGTGGTACAACCAAGGTAACTAGTATTACCCCCGGAGGTATGCAAGGTTCAAACTCTTCCCATTGGTATTATTGTCAATTCTTTGATCTTTTAGAGCTACCTCCGTGCATCACATGATTTAAGCTTTCCTGCTCAAATATCTTGTTGTGCACTTGATTTTCACAATATCATTTTGTGCACATATTTGTGGAAAGCTTAGCTCATATCATGCTAGTTTTATGATTTTGTGATCCAGCCTAGTGAGCTTCAAAATGGTATCTTCATTGATATCATATTATTTAGATCATGATTCATGGAGCTAACTCACTAGGCTACTAATTTTTCCCTTTGAACTATATTGTTTTGCTAGGCCCTTTTAGGTGATTTGGTTTGAAAGGGGGACAAGTGTGGAATCAAGCAATAATGGGGCAACTAAGGAGGAGAAATAGCCGCCAAGCAAGGTTTGGATACAAGAAATCCAACAAATAAACCCAGCACCAAATTTAAAATTTTGGGAGAAATAAAGGGGGAAATCATGGACTTAGGTGGAGGACAAGATCAAGATTGGATGGTGGTAAGCACCCAAGCAAGTGTAAGTGGTTCAATTTGTCAAATTCTTGCAAAATTATGCTTGCTTTGATTGTGTTGTCATGAATCACCAAAAAGGGGGAGATTGTAAGGAACATGGTCCCATTAAGCTATGATGGATGTAGTCCAATTCATATACAAGATAGTCCAAATTGCTGTCAAGATGTCAAAGATGTAGTGAAAATGTAGAGTATATTTGGGGTGTCCAAATGATCGCAGTGATGATTTGGACAAGTGGCATAAATATTCAAAGGACTGGTTGAACCGATGGTCCCAAAAGATAACGCGTCGGTCCATTGGTAGTTGAAACAACGATCAAGTTTAGAAGAATCCAGTTGCACCAGTTGAACCAACACTATAAGAATGGTGGCGTCGGTGCAATGGGGAGATTTCATGATGATCAAGTGGAGAAATGAAAGAGGCATCGGTTAAACCGATGGTGCAAAATAAGGCGTTGGTGCAAGCGCGCTGTGGTTACTCAGTACGCATGTTTTGGTGCCAGAAGGTTTCCAAGCAAAGTCTTCAGCATCGGGTAAACCGACGGTCATCAGTGCATTGCGTCGGTGCAATAACATCAGCAGAGGATGGCAGTTGGAGTTCAACAGCTAGTAGTCAGGCAGAGTGTGACGGTTAAACCGACGGTGGCGACCGGTTTAACCTATGCTTTATGCTTTTCAGGAAAAAAGCCTGTAACGGCTTGGAGTGGTTCTCTAGCCTATATAAGACCTCATCCCGGGTCATTTGTGGTTACTAAAGTTCGTGAGAAGCTACCCACACTCTAAAAAAGTTCTCCAAATCACCCAAGAGCTAATTGATCACATTCTTAGGTTTAGCACAAGCTTTGAGAGTGTTAGTGTTAGGATTAGCTCTAGAGAGAGTGAGAGAGCAAGGCGTTGCTGCCTTGTGTGCTAGTTCTTGAGTGAATCACAAGTTGTATCTCGGTGTGCCGGCCCCTTGGAGTCTTGGTGGCTCGCTGGCAAGTAATCGACCCTCCGGCTTGGTGTGGAGCGGTGACGACAGCCTTTTGCGGGGGATGTGGAGACTCTCATCCTTTATGGAGAAGCTTCTTAGTAGATAGTGACATCAAGGTGATCGGGGATTTGACGAGAGTCTTGGTAGCTAAGCATTCATGGCGAATCAAGAAGAGTCACGGAAGAGACTTGGTGACCGGGAAGCAATACTCTTAGTGTTCGACAATTTGGACTAGGGGTGGCTTTGTGCCTACCGATACCACGGGATAAATTTTCGTGTCGAGAGTTTGCTTCCACTCATCCCTTTTGTTTTAAGGTTCTATATTTTTTATTACAATCTTGTGTGCCTTTACATTCTTAGTGTAATATCTTACTAGAATTGGTTATAGGTTGCGAAACTCTTTAAAATGAGATTTTCACACTAGTTGAACCCTAATTGTACATCAAGATTATATGTTTTAGCTTATATTTTGTGCTAACTAGTTTGAGTCATAAGTTAAAGTTTTAGAATTGACTAATTCACCGTATTCCCCTATTAGGCTACGAGCACCGATTTCTTTCGCTCGTTAGGATTGGCTATAAGTTGCAGAACTTTTTAGGATGAGGTTTTTACACCAATTAAATCTTAGTTGCACATCTAGATTTTATATTTTAGGTTATATTTTATGCTAACTAGTTTAAACCATAAGTTAAGATTTTATAGTTGCCTAATTCACCCCCTCCCTCTCCTAGCCTACGAGCACCTGACTCGTTGCGGTCCTCGACGTCGAACCCGCTGGTGATCGGCGACCTGGTCTGCTTCATCTTCCAGCACTTTGAGTGGTCGCCCATCGTCGACGCGGCGGGCCAGCCCATCCCGGTGTTGCAGTTCCGGCTGTTCGGCAAGCACGCCACCAGCGACGAGGTGGCGAGCGCGATGCTGCGGCGGAGCGACGCCAGGAGGAAAGCGGAGCAGATCGCCCATCTCTGCAGAATCTACGAGCCGTACACCTTCTACGGAGGTAGGTTTGACAGCTCCAACGTCGAGAGGCTCCTCGTGGAGATGTCGGCCGAGGAGAGGGCGCGGTTCTACTTGGACGTGCGGCGCGTGGACTGGACGGACTACGTCACCAACGTGCATATCCCGGGGCTGAGGAAGCACGTCTTGAAGCCTTGAAGGGCAGGGGGTCGCTACCGTCTGCGCGCATGTGAGAAACCAACCAGGCAGTGGGCGAGGCCGCGAGGGGTTTCGAATAAAGGAGAGACGGACCATTGTTAAACATACTCTATTGCAACAGTGTTTTCCAACAAAGTGACGCTAAACCTGAAAAAGAAACTATACTTATAATTTTCTACCTTTTATTTGAGAAACTAAGTGCAAATATATACGCTCATCAAATTTAATAAAGAGACATTTGTATATATTTTATGATTTGTCCTTATAAGCATGAAATAATGTATTATAAAGATACCTTTTTTGGCACTTCAGAAGGTGTCACTGGTATTAATGAGACACTACTTGTGGCATTTAAACCACAGAGACATCTTCTTAAGTCATTTTGTAAAATGTCAATACAAGTTACGTAGGGACATCTTTGAGACACTTTAAATATTAACACTACTACAGAAATGCTCTTAATCCCGGTTCGAAATGCTCTTTAGTCCCGGTTTCAACACAGGATACTTCCTTTTAAACTAACATACAGATGACCCTTTAGGTTGGAGTACCCCCTCCCGTTGCCTAGCCATTGGACCCAGGACTAACCTTTATTAGTTCCGGTCCAAAATTGGCCGGGATTAAAGGCAAGATGTGCAGTTCTGTATAGTAGTGTAACCTTGTTCCCACAAACATAGTTTGAATCATTCATTTTATTATTCTAAAGTCACTGTTTAGATTATTGAGGCATGTAATGAACAATTCATAAGAATTGTACTTAGCATTTGTGCAACATTTTGTGTGAGATTGAGTTGGCTAGCAAGTTGAGGTTATACTTATGCAATACCAGTGTGATGTCTTGAATTCCAGGATCCGTCAATCAGAAATTATCATACTTTTGCAATATATTTCTTCTGCATATTGAGGATGGAGACATAATATTGTGCTATTACAAGTTGTCTTAATAGAACACAAGGACACTTAACAAAGTGTCTCTTCATTCGAAGAAACATTGCTTTTAGAGGCACCTCTATGACATATTGAAAAATGACTCTATGACTATTTAGAGAAAACAAAAAATGTCTCCATAGCACATATAGAACATAAGGACACTTAACAAAGTGTATTTTCATTTGAAGAGACATTGCTTGTAGAGGAACCTCTATGGCATATTGGAAAATGACTGTATGACTATATAGAGACAGCAAAGGTTGTCTCCAGAAGATGAAAATAGTGTCTGTATATGGTATGTTGTGTTGTAGTTACACTACCATGCGCATACACATACTCATACCAATGAACGTACGTCCTTAAGGCATTGGATGAGCACACCTTAAGATTGATAAAGTCACCATAGACACCTCAATATCAAGCGCACGCTATCCGCACGCTATCTAATACTGCAAAATATAAACAATTAAAAATGTGGGCACTAATGCTAACTTTGAGACTCAACCATACTTTTGGGTTGAGGTAACTACAATATTCCAAAACAAAATAAAATATTCCAAAACAAGATAAAAATATTTTGGAACAATTTATTTTGCCTGCAATTTCTATTTTTATCTTATTTTGGAATATATTATTTTATTCTGTAACATTATTATCTCTAGCAGATATGTGCGATGATATGGCGGCTAGTCACACATGCTACTAATAGATATCCCGCTCTCTTTGTCCCGAAATATATGATACAATAGGGATGAACATGGATAGGATACAAACAGATTTGTTAATCCTGGACTCTATCCAATATTTATTTTCAAGTAGTTGGGTGTTGGATATGAGTAGTGTCAAATATAGATCCAGGTGCAGATAACCTCAGTCATAGATGCGAATCAAATATATAATAAGCTAAACACGAATAATGTCGAGCACATATATTTTTCCTAATACCAATTAGTTTGAATTTTAATGATATACTGTTTTAAGCATTTGAACGTTGTGATATTATTTTTACTTTTATCACATTTTTTTGCAAAGTTAATTTTTTTCTTTGAATTCTTGTAATTTATTTGAATTTATTAGAGTATTTAGTGTTGTTAGAATTTTTTTAATTTTCTATTTTTAGGTTTATTGAATTTGTTTGATTATTTTGGTGAAGCTAGGATTTTAATATAGTTAATGACTAATTAAAATTTATGATGAAGGAGGTGGTGGTGGTGATGGAGCTGGCTAGGATTGCGCACTTGTGTTGGAGTTGGTTGTGGGGGATGGTCCTTTGGTGGTGGCACGTGTGCTTAAAAAATGACGTGTGATGGGAGAGCTAGGTAGAAGGCGACTAGGGTTGCGACCCATCCGATTCTCCAACCACATCAATAATGATTGTATTGTTAATGTATTTTTATGATTGATGGTAATGTTAATATTGCGTAGAAGTTCATGTAAATCAAATGAAATTGAATGTGAATTTTTCCTTTGAGCAATAACAAAACTAAAAGAGAATCATGCAGTTGGCGTGAATTGGGCTTTGAGAAGAAAAGGAAGCATGCATATCTCATTATACCAGCCAATCTTCCTTGTGTGTGCATAACTAAAAGGAGAGGCAATTCTTGTCTTTTTTTTCCAGTAGCTGTGAATTTTAGTCACACCTTGCACTATATAACACATCTTGCAATTGTGATGGGGTAAGTTGCACAGAGTTATCTTGTAAGCAAATTTTCTCTACCACTGATGTGTCATTTTTGCTACTTTTCATGTGCTCGCGTTGAAATCAGCATATTTTCAATCTATCTAGTTCAATGATGGTCAAATCCAACTACTTTTGAAATGGCGGCTGGACCATCATAGCAACAAACGGGGTACCGGTACAGTGCTAGGACGGACGGGCCAGTTGCTCTTCTTGTTTGTAGTAAATGGTCTTCCGCTTCGAGCTCATTTGGATAAGTTATATATTGACATTGATTTACACGCGGGAAACGGAATACATCTCACTTCGATCAGGTGATCCACAGAAGAACATGGTAGACAAGTGTGCGGTAATCCACCAAATGCACGTAACGTGGACATGCAACATGATTGCAGGAAAGGCTACCCTACCCTTCACTGTTTGTAGTAAGTTGCCACCAAATATTTAATTCCATCAACTTCGTAATCAGTGAAGGCTACTGATTCCAATTTAATTGTTGAACATGTCATGCATTCAATGTCCAAAAGAAACCAAGAACAATTTCTTTTCCTTAATCCTGTCGCTCGTTTTGCGTAGTTTTGGTGACTGGGCCACTGGCCCTGCTCGTGGCCCACCAGAGAGTGAAGGATCCATACATGCCGTCCACACTACACAGTACACCCTTGATAGAGGACGCATACTATTATTCTCCTAGTAATAAAGAATCTTTACTGATATCGGATAATAAAAAATTCTAAGAGTAGGACCGCCAAACTTCCATCGTCCACCCTTCTATCTCGCCCCCACCAAGCTCACTGCCGGAAATCCGTATGGTAGCAAGGACGGTGGCGGGCCATTTCTCTCTTCTCCTTCGTTTAAAGCCTCTAGTGGTGGAGGCGCGGCTCGCAACATGAGAGCTGCAACAGGTGGTATGGGATATCTATACCTATGTGTGGCTGGTGCCTGGTGCTGCCATATCCAATAGATAACTATATGATTTTTCTATTTCGACAAGGGAAATTTTATTTAATTCAAAGCTTTTACATCTAGTTGATACAAAATTCTTGAATATTTCCGAACGAGCATACAATCTGTAAAGAAAGCAACAAACAAAAAAAATGATAAACAGAGATGCTAATAACTGTCAATCCTTAGACTAGGCCGCCGCCTATGTGCCTGGGTAAAAAATTCCTTAACCATCTGAGCCAACTGTTGCGACGCCACTGCAATAAAGTCTTGTAAAGCTGGTTTTATAGTCCATGAATGGAGCCAATGGATCACCGAGAAGAAAACCTGCAAAGGAGAAGGGTTAAATTTTCTTTAAAAATAAAATCATTCCTGCAAAGCCATAACGACCAACAAGTAGTAGCCGCTCCTAGCAGGACTAAAAATTTCATTTCTTTGCTTATACCCCATAGCCAGTTACTAAATATATGTGATATACTACGAGGTTGCGGAAGACTTAAGCCACATGTGTGATAGACCATAGTGCACGTGCGAAAAGACAATAAAAAAAATGTTGAATCATCTCGTCACTAGAGCAAAAGCAACACTTCTTATCACCTTTTCAGTTACGCTTAATTAGATTATCTTTTGCCAACACCACACCCCTCCGTAGATACCAAAGGAAAATCTTAACTTTTAGGGGAGCTTTTAATTTCCATAGACGTTTATTTAAGTTGGGGACATCAGCATAAATCATGGCTAAATAATGAGATCTCACGAGATCTGTCCAGAAGGATGGAGATTCCAGTAAAATTCAGTAAAATTCATCTTGTTCTTGCCTCAGCACAACGTTAGCGATATGCGGAACTAAATCATTCCATGCTGCTAACTTATTGCCAATAAGATCAGTGGGGTGGGGCG
Source organism: Panicum hallii (assembly GCF_002211085.1). Classification (NCBI taxonomy): domain Eukaryota; kingdom Viridiplantae; phylum Streptophyta; class Magnoliopsida; order Poales; family Poaceae; genus Panicum; species Panicum hallii. The sequence goes on from NC_038042.1 coordinate 28,002,929, forward strand.
GCCGCCCCAGCTACTGCAGGCTCGTCCCAAGACCCCCACATAATTTTCCGTCCATCTCTACCCTTCGCCGCCCTCCGTCAAGCCTCCATGGCTGCCTGCAGCTGCGAGATGGAGATGAAACGAGCAAAAAGAAGGTAGAGTTGTAGCTGGGTCTAATTTGTGGCCAGGAGCCCGCACAGCCCAGCACGAAATAGCAATCCAAAGGCCAAATAAAGCCGAATACTCTTCATTTTAGTGTCGCAGCAGCCAGCAGCCCTAGCGGCGGCGGCGCGAGTGCCCGGCTGCACGCCTGGGGGTGCGGCAGTGGGCGTCCAGCAGCTCTGGCGGGAGCCGACCGAGGCCGAGGCCCAGGCGCCACCAGGAGATTTAAATCATAAAAAGTCGAAGAGTAAACTTTTCATAGGGCCCTAGATGATTTGGAGTTTCTTAGTGCTTTGCTAGTGCCTAGTGGTATGAATATTCATCTAACATTTATTGTCATTTGAGGCATATAATCACTTTATTATTACTATAAATTTTTGTGTAGCGCATTGGCGCAAGAACTATAAATTTATTCTTCAAATTTGAGGTAACATTCTAAAACCTCGCTTCAAATTTATGAGATTGCAATGAGTGAACGTGGTAATACGGTGTGAATAGGTGTATTTTTACATTTAGTTTAGTCTCTCAATCAAAATCGCCCCACCTATAATATTTTTCTAGCTCCGTCACTGTATATATGGAGGTTGGATTCGGTCATTGTTGGACGGACAGCTCATGACATGATGCCGGTAGCCGTGTAGTTACTTTTCGCGGTGACATCTTCATCCAATATCTTCAATATAGCCCAAAGACCGAAGTCACCTTGGCATCAACTCATCGCATTGCTTAATCGGGTGACACATCCCGTCTTCGAAATGATTTTGTGGACTTTGTGTACCTATTGGTTACTTAGCGACAAGGTCGTCGTGGGTGACATGTCTAAACATGGTTTCAAGCTATGGAAATAGTGTGGTTGATCGTAGTTGGCCAAGAATGGATGGTATGGTGGCAAAAGCTAAGAAAGAAGAGGGAAGGAACATCGAGGGATATTGATGTGTCACTACCTGTTGGGTATCGGTTCCTTGACTCTGGAGAGAAATCCCTAGATCTCTGGTTGTAGGTAGCAATGGTCTTGTTGAGGTATTTTTTGGAGTTTGAAAAGTGGCTCTTTAGGGTGAAGACTTATAGTCTACTAGCCTTCACTGGTTAAACCATGGCAACGATGATGCACACGCGTGCCGTTTCCTCGTTGGAAGCATTTCTCATAGTCGTTGCTATGGTGGTGTACGAAACTGAAGATTAAGTAGTCTACTATAGTTTGCTGCGACATAAATGTTGTCATGTCCTTCTTCTGTTTTCTTTAAATTTCGTAGGCTACGTGTATATCCTAACTATGCAGAGATAGGATTGGATATTAATATGATTGCATCACCTCGATATAATTATCTAAGATTAATAATTTCTCTTTATAAAAAAGAAAATAATAAACAAAAACAATATGACATCGTATACGGTTGTCACATCCCGTGCTCCATAGTCACACTGCGTAGCCCTTCCGAGGGACAGTCCCACATACACATAGCACACTGCTTACATTTTAATCCTCGCTCCGTATAAAATGGTCAACTTGAAGATGCTATAACTAAAGGACAAAGACTAATAAGTTGGCTCCACCCTTCTCAACTAGCAAGTTAGTACTAAACACGTGCATGCAACACTATTGGGATACATCCAAATTGGACTAGATATCACATACACTCCCATAAAAGGACCCGAGGTCCTCATGGGTTCAACTCCACAACCATACACTGACCCCTATGCAGGAACATCTCCTCTTTGCGCACGACTGCACATGCAGTACCGACGCCATATGCCATACCGTGTGTTCCACCCGGGCTCACACATGCCATGTGTTATATGTCCGCACACTGACCCCTACGCGCAATCATGAGAGTCGGCTTTGATACCATTTGTCACACCCCATCTTCCAAAGTCACACTGCCCAGCCCTACCGAGGGGTGGGCCAGTATACACATAGCACCCTTATACTTTCGTTCTCGCTTCGTGTAAAAGGGTCAGCCCATAGGTGCTATGGTTGAAGGATAAATGCTTATAAGTTGGCTCCACCCTTGCTAAACTAGCAAGATGGTACTAAACATAGGCATGCAATACTCATGGACCACTGCTGGACCATATCCAAATTGAGCCTGGTGGCACAACAATGATGTAGCGAACTACAATACACAACATAGTCTCGGTTTCATGCACTTCCATAGAGTATATGGTTTGCTAGACAGTGGTTGTTGTCTCAATATGTGAAGTTTATTCTGAAATATGGAAAACGATAGGCTTAAACATACAGATTTAACAGAGATCCTGGTTGCTTTGAGGCCAGGACGACCACATGATGAACCCATGCTAGATGGGATGATACATAAAGTTTAATAATATTTTTACTATTTATGTGTGTTGATGTGAAAACGTGTTGCGTAAATACTTGAGCACGTAACATGCACCTGCACAATACTCCTTGCCACGTCGCTGTGGAAACCAGAACTTCCGATTTTAGATACTGGAATATCCGGATTTGATAGACTAGGTCCATTGTTAGATCCATCGAACGCTCGCCTAGGAGGGATTCCATCGCTACATGTGCATAGTGGTGTGCCCTAGGCAGTCATGGAGATGAGAGAAGAATAGAAGATGGGGTTGGAAGAGATTAGGGCAAAGAAAGAGATAAAAGATAAAAAGATATGTTGATCGATCGATCAAATTCACTCAATTAGTCGTGGCCTTTTATATTTATAGGGTGGAGAAGTCTTGCCCCGTGAGGAGTCCATGTACATCATGAAATACAGTTAAAACGACTCAAATCAAATTTTCCTAATAAAAACTAGAACTTCTAGAATTCAAAACTAGACCTCCGATTTCCCCGATGTGGATGTCTAAAATAACCTTAACTTCCTCATCCCAAGTTCAAATTAGACGATCTAAATGCACGACGATCTACATGTGCATTTAATCGATATCGGTGTTTTACCATCAATCACACCGAGGGATACCCCTAAGGTGGTAAGTTGTAGGTGAGGTGTCTTCAAGATCAGGAACTTGAACGTGCAAGGAATACAAAGGCTTAGACAGGTTCGTGCCGCGAGGTGCATAGTACCCTACTTCCTGTGTGGTGGTTTGTATTGCCTTAGATGTGGATTATTTTAAGGAGGTCCCTACCCGCTCTTATATAGTCTAGGGGGATAGGGTTACAGATATACTAGCCAGGTACGAGCTTAAGAGTCCTACTCGAGTGGTACTCAGATAGTTTCCTTCTGTTCTAACTAGTCCTACTCATATTCGAATAGCTTACAACAGATATAAGGTATAAGATATGACTCATCTCTTATCGTAGAATATTCCATGCATATGCGCAGTCCCATGGCTTCGGATCTGACAAGCTCCCGAGCTCTTCATAGCTGAGTACTGCAGGCTTTCGAATACTTTCGAAGGTGTCTTTGAGTTCTTCTGAAACTCCATCTTGAAGGTGTCTTCCGAGTACTTCCTTAGCTGTCTTGAGGCTGTGAGGTAATCATGCCCCGAGTAGTCTTAAGTCTTCTTTTATATGGGGTGTGATGAAAATCGCATTCCATATAGAGTAGCCCCCGAGCCTTAGGTTGAATCAAAGAATCAGGCTGAGGGTCAAATTAGTGTTGAATCTTCTATTCGTTATCTTCCAAATGAATTTGAAAAATAAGCCATTGTTGACACGTGTCCTGGAGCCCCCGAGCCTTGAATCCAAATCCCGAGGTTTGAAAAAAAGGATCCAAAAGGTCGGGGCATGAATTGTAGAATAAGTTAAGAATTTGAATGGATGGTTAAAATAGACAAATTGGTTCAGAAATTTGAAAATCCTTTTTTAGGATGATATCCCTAAAAAATGGTTAGAAAAATAACTTCCCCAAAGAAATCCTAGATTACCGCTCAAAACAAACCTTATCTCTGATTTAGTGGCTAGATAAGACCTCTGGGTTAAAAATTTGAAAAGCCCGTTATTTCAAAATAAAAAATTCTCTAAAATAATAGTTAAACAATAATCTTCCCAAGATGAATCCTCAAAAGCCTCTTCAATTGGGTTCTTTTGCGAGTCTTCCGAGTAGTTTTGCAGCGTCCAGCCCCCGAGCTTATGAGCCAGGTGAGCCATACATATCGAGTAGTTATTGGCACCTAGCCCCCACACCTATGAGTTAGCGGAGCCATTAGAAATGTGCCGAGCTAACTGAAGAGTTGTTGCCGAAGCTCGATTAGAAAAAAAGACAATGCATACATTATGTAGCATAATGCGAAGATACCGAAATTTATTCGGTGTAAAAATAAACTTGTTGTGTTGAGCTCTTGTTTAGGCCTTGTAAATCTCCCGACTAGTCCGCTTGCTACTTTAAGCACCTGGTCCTGTTTTAGCCATTGCTCATAGCGTGTATGAGACCTTTGTCTCGTGTACGCGTAGAGGCATTAGGCGTGACAGAAGAACCGAGGTTTCACGGATTAAGGCTTGTGCCACCAAGTAGATTAGTGACCGTTAAGAGAAGATAACAAATGCAGAAATAACAGATCGGCATTGCAACAAAGAGAATGCGTGTTGCGCAAAAAGTAGGTGGTGAAGTGTAGCTCTGGAGGGTTTCATGCCCATCGAGAGGCGTACACGGATAAGTAGCCGATCTTGTTGAAAACAAGTCGCGAAAGGTATAAGTGAATTAGCTTGATTTGTTGGCAATTGCTGACGAAGCCGTAGCGCTCGTTGATGGAGCCGCGACTGTTGATGAAGCCTGACCAGTCAAAGTCGATTCCGACTAGTTATTGATAGTGTGAGGCCCGTTCCTAACTAATTTTTTAGTCGTGACAAGTAGTCGAAGTAGTCATTGGCGAGTCGCCGAGCGTCCTCGTGAAGTAGAAGTAGTTGTGGCATGTTGATATTGCAGCGCGAGTTGTAGTCGGAGTTCAAGTTGAAATTGATCATCCAATTCCGTTTCCAATATGGATAGGGACTCAAACTGTAGCGCCTCTCGATAAATGGTGGCTGTGATGTGAAGTCCGAACGGAGACTCGAGTTCAAACCCGTCACGAGTAGGAGCTGAGTTGGATCCGGATTCGCTCTCGCGATTTCTGGTTAGATCAGAAATTTGGATTTTTGCCGAGATTGTCGATGAGTTCGTCGATGTCGCGGTTGGATGTTGGCATTGATGCCTCCGACTCCCTAGGGTTGGCGAGGTGGCTGCCAAAGCCACTAGAGCCATTGGCGATGCAGACCCAGGAGCCAAAGATGAAAGCCGCGCCTTCTTCTAGAGTGATGATGATGTTGAAATGATGCCATCGAGCTCACCAGCAGATCTTCGATGAACACCCCTACCTAGCACGCCAGCTGTCGATGTTTTACCGCCAAACTCACCGAGAGATACCCCTGAGGTGGTAAGTTGTAGGTGGGGTGTTGCTGAGATCAGGAACTCGAAGGTGCAAGGAACACAAAGACTTAGAAAAGTTCGAGCCGATAGGTGCATAATACCTTTCGTCCCGTGCAGGGGTGGAGCCAGAAATAGGTTGCTCCCCGGACTGTCTCTTGGGAATTGGGCTGATGCTGGCCTATTCGGCCCTCCTTTCTTGAGATGACCACTGACTTGCTCTATAGAGGTAGTAGACACTACAAGCTGGACCCGGGCTGCAGTACGCCCAGCACGGGCCCTAGATTCGCCCCTGGTCCCGTGTGGTGGTTTGTACTGCTTTAGATAGTCTGGGGGATAGTCAAGGGAGTCCCTGTCCGTCCTTATATAGTCTGGGTAATTGGGTTACAGATATCCTAGCCAGATATGAGCTTAGGAGTCCAACCCGAGTGCTACTCGGGTAGTTTCCTTTTATTCTGACTAGTCCTACTCGTGTTCGAGTAGCTTACAACAAATATAAGGTATGGGACATACTCCATCCCTTATCCTAAACTATTCCATGCCATATGCGCAGTCCCGTGGCCGCAGGTTTGACAATCGCCATGACCATAGCTATAGAATGGTGAAGTTCAATTTAGGATCGGAGACTTCCCTAAAACCGGAAGTTTCGGTTCTAGAAATTCGGAAGCTCTAGTTGGTCCAACCGTGCCAATTTTGGTTGTCAATATATACCCCCTATTTTTTTTGAAAGCTTACCAAAAAAAATATTCTTTTGAAGTAAAATTATATAAGGATTATGGTAAACAACACATCATAGATATATATGATATATTGTTTGTATGAATACATTAATGTAGCCGAAATAGGAAAACTATCAACTATGACAACACATGGCAATATGTTTGGGCTTATCAACATGTAAGCATATTAAATAATAGGAACTTTGATGTTGCCATAATGGCCGATCAGATAAGTCATGGCTTTTTGGTAAAGCATAACAACGATATTGATAATCATAAGACAACAACCACGATTTGTACCAAAACCATGGATTACATTAATGTGTTTTTGAGGTAACAGGATTACATTGATAATCTTGTAATCCTGTTACCTCAAAAACACATATATCAATTAATAAGATTTTGGTAAAGCATAGCTGAATGTGTTCTCCATAGCATATTAATTGATAAAATAAATGTTGAAGACCAATGAGATGACCGTCAATGATGTTGATTTCTCTTTATTCTTGGCAATGAAGAATTCCTCCATTGATTCCTTTCGAGCCAATTGTTTTGTTTTTGCACGGATATTTTTAGTTACTTAAAACAATAGTTTTTCAAAGCTTGGCATATTCTTCACAACCTTATGCTTAGACATAAAATTTACAGTTTTACCTAAATCTTTGGTAAAACCGGAAGGTCTGGTTTTAAAACTGGGTGTTCCGGTTTTCTCAAAACTGGCTATTTTGATATTATTTTGCCCCCCAGCCAAACTCAACCATTGTTCAGCTATGTTATTTGAACCATGTTTACCAGTAGGGACAACTTGATCAGTAGAACTAGCCGATGATTTCTCAATGGTCGTCTTTTCTTCATCTAGCGTCAAATCTGAATTTTTGCTCAATCTACTATCTTTTTTGACACGATATACTTGCTTGACCACCTTGTGCTTCCTTTTCTGCATAGACCGATTTCCTGACTGAAACAGTCATTATTTGAAGGTGACGATCTATTAATTACCGTCTCTCTATAAGTAATATAATCTGGATAAAATATATCGAGGAAAAAATGGCAACCATAGACCATGGTGAATAGAAATAAGGCACACTATAGCATGGTTTCCATGGCATAGGTAGGAAGGATCCATGTGTAACGGAAACGACATTGAAGTGGAAAAATTATTCCATTGTTGATTCTGATCATGGAATTGCTGTCTCAAACAATTGCATCTTTGGAATTAGAAAGTAAAGCTAGCATCCTTGATATTCTTTTCTCTTTGGAACTTTGTCACGACCCAAAAATTAAAACCACATGGTTAAAAATTTAAAACATCATCATGAGCATCATCCAATCATCAAGGAGCATCATATGCACTTAATTACATCATAAGCATCCATTTTCTTGTGAGATTTATGTGTAAGTTGTGAAGCAAGTTCAAATTCTGCTATGTAGCTGTGCCCCCAAAGATTTTATTCAAATACTAGATTTCAAATGATGATTTTTAGATATTTGTCCTCAATTTTTGGATGTCTCTGCCAAGCCATAAAATTCTTGGAAAGTTTGAAATGTGCAGTTTTGGATAAATTATTGTGGGCATTTTCGACGTATTTTTGAGTGTTTGTTGTTGCATTATATTCGTGGTAGTATGATCTTGCTTAAGTAAAAATTTGGTGATTTTTGGAGCCCGGGAAATGCATGTATTTGATTTTGCAAGTTGAACCGTGCCTTTCTTTTTCTCCCCTCCTCCTGGCCCCACCTGTCTGCCTCCCCTCTCTCTTCTGCGCGCGCGGGCCCGCGCGTCAGCCTCCCCCTCCACGCCTCCCGCGCCTCGGCGCCCGCCCGTTGGGCACCCGCGCGGCGCGGCACGCCGGCGGCCGCTAGCTCGTCCAGCGTGGCCGCCGCCCGTTTCCCGCGCTCCCGCCGCTCTCTCTTCCCCTCCCCGCTTCAAACCGCGCCCATTCTCCTCCCCCGGCCCGAACCCTAACACCCCCAACTCTCCCTCTTCCTCCCGCTGCCGCCTCCCCTTCCGCCGCCGCAATCCACCGCCGCCGGTAAGCCCCGCTCCGATTGCCCGCGCCTACACCACCTCCTCTTCCTCCTTGTTTGATTCCAGCCGCCCGCCGCCTCTCCCTCCGTCCGCAGCTCCTCCCCGACGCTCGCCCCCTCTTGCCGCCGCCGCTCTCCACTGCACCGCCGCCCGCCGCCCCGTCCCGCTTGCCCGTGCCGCGGCCGGGCACCCTTGCCGTGCCGCGCGGCTGGCGCGCGTGCGCCCCGCCCCCGTTCGCTCCCCCTGCCGCTCCTCCGTTCGCTGGCCGCCGCCGCGTCGTGCCGCGCGCGCGCGCGTTCGCGCGCGGGTCGCGCCGCGGGCGTGCGCTGGCCGCGCCCGTGGCGAGTCAAGGCCACGGCTGGCCTTGACTTCGCCTGGGCCACGCGCCCGGCCGCCTGGGCCCACCTGTCGGCGCCTGTTGGGTGCCGGCCTGGGTGGATCGAGCGCTTGCCGCCGTTTCGCTTTATCATTTCATGCTGATTCTTATTGCATAGAAATTGTTGTAGATCTCCAAAAATTATGAGATTTGTTTTGTTTGACTCCTCTATAATAGATCTACTTAGATAAATTAATTTTATGCATGTTAGAGTCCTGTACCTTGAGTTATAGTTTATTCTTGCTAAACCAAGTTAATTGTTAATCTTGTTGTGTGATGCTTTAGAAATGCTAAGCTAAATCTTGTTAAATTTCTGATGAAATGCTTTATCTCATGGTGCAGCTTGTGTAAATGTTCCTAGGCTGTTTGATAGGGTTTTAATGCATTTTTTATTTTGCTGCCTGCAAACTTGTAAAATGAATAACTTTTGATAGAAAGTTGATAAAATGATAAAACCACTTCTATTACTTTTGTTATCATGTCCTATGTCTCCCATAGTTCTTTGAGAATTTATAGAGATGCTTTGGGTATCTTTTAAGATTTAACTTGAGTTTAGCGGCTGAAATTTATAAATATCATAAGTAATTCCACAAATATGTTTTGGATGCAATTTCAACTCTCATGATTTCCTCTTGAGATCCCCTGTGTGCAGAAATAAAACCATGATTTATTCTTGCTATATGTTGTGTGAGCAAGTTCGCCTTCGGGCTTAGATTTTGAATTATTGCTCGAGCTTCGTGTATTTTGCTTGCGTGCCTCCTTGTGGTACTTCATTTCCATTTCATATCATACCAACTCTTTGCATATCATTAGAATCATTCTAATGCACACATCTCATTCATGCATTTTAGTGACCGAGACGCCGGAGGACGCACCCGTTGAGCCCACCGAGTTCGTTGAGACCGCGCCGGGAGCCGAGTGTGTTGTTGAGCAAGAAGAGAACCAAGGCAAGCAGCTAAGCATGATCCCTTGGCACACGTAGCTAGTTGCAACCCAATTAACTAAATGCTTAGTCGTGCCTAGAGTTGGTAGATATCTTGTAGGGAAAATTGGAATAGGATCACTTGTTTCACCCACATTTTTTTTATCTTAAACATGTTGTCCGGTGTCGGGTTGTTTGTTTGGATCGGTCTAGTTTGAAGTGTGGTTTTGAGGTTTGAGCGGAAGGTAGGGCCTAGAGAAAGGAGTCTCGGAGATGTAGTCCGCTTGAACCGATTAAGGACCGTCCGTGGATGACCTTGGAAATTGAGCACTTATCGTACTACCACATATCCATTCATGGGGTGGATAAACCGATTACCCTCTAGTTCTAATCGTTGATGCATGGTCCTAGATGGGTGGCCGTAGGGCTTTGTAGAGAGGCTTAGGGGTGTCCCCGGTGGACCTAGGTAACTCTCTGCGCAAGCTAGGCGTGATGTTCAACGGTTACAACTTGTCGGGAAAGGTTGATGCGAGTACCCCCTCACCCCACTTGATCGGTTGGGTGAGTCGCATGGTCCTTGTGTCGTGTGGGTAAAGTTGTACACCCTTGCAAGGTTAATGAATCAATTCGAATTGCCGCGCTCTCGGTTATGAGCAAGCTCTTTATCCTACGAAATCTTCGTAGAAGTTTTGGTCGAATGGTTAGTTGCATGTTACGTTCCCTCTTGTTGATGCTTAGGATTTGAGTTATCTAATTAACTAAAATTTGAGGTGGGTTGGGCAAGCTAATTAAAATGCTAGGAGGCTAGATGGTGGAGTTAGGGAGCTCATCCTTATTTAATTTACTTAACCCTAAAGCCTTTTTGTGAGCCTTCATATGCATTTTCCTTGATCTATTTATTCGCGTAAGTCTTGCGAGTACCTTTGTACTCATGTTGCTTTGTTATTCTAAGTTGCAGGTGAGCGGAAGTGGTGTTTGGCCATTTCTACCCCGCCGAACCCGGCGTGGGCGAGGAATAGGCCAATATGGTCAATGGTGTCCTTGAGCAAGACGCCATTAATATTATCTATCGTTATATTTTCCGCTGAGTATCGTACTTGGGGTTATCATGATAAACATTAAGCTTTATGGTTTTATCTCTTCTATGTTATTGTGAGCCTGAGGCTTGTATCCTTTATTGAACCTTAAATTTCAGATTTGGAACCTTCCCTTATGTCATTGTTGTAATGGTTAATGGCTTAACTTTGTATTAAAATTTGCTCTTTGTGGATCAATGGTGATGTATGAGCTTGTGACGGTATGTGCATATGCGTGATCTTGGGCATATGTTGGAGCACATACCGGGACTACCGGGTTTAATATTATTTTCGGTGAAAAGTTAAGTTGGTTCTTGGGAATTTAGATGTGGGTCAACCCATGGCGCGCCATTGGTGCGAGCGCGAGTTAACTCTCATCTTCATGATAAGGACCGATGGTTTCGCTTAAAATGATATTAAATTGGGCGGTTCTCACAGCGGGTATCAGAGCCAAGGTTCCATGAAGTGAACTTAAGAGTTTGCTTAAAGGGGGTTGAGAGCGAAATAAAATTGAGTACTTGCATTAATATTTATTTCTTGTAAAATTTGAACTTAAGGATTGATTGCTAACTTCCTCCCTTTGTCTTAGAGCTATTATTCTCTCTAATGCTTCACCTGTCAATTAAATATGCTTAATCTCTCATGTCTTATTGGATAGATGGCCACGATGATCATGGCGACTCGCGCTCAGGAGACGATTGGGTTCCCGGCGATCCTCAACGAGATGTTGAGGAGCTCGCACTACTTTTTCCAGCCCGAGTATGAGGTTTATGCTCGCGGCTATGGTGTTGGTTTGGTGGACTACATGGCGAGCCTCCACCTTGAGCCAAGGTGGGTGGTGGGAGCCGTGAAGTACAACTTCCGCGCCTGTGGTACCTCTATGCAGATGGCCATTCAAGAGGTGGCACGTGAAGCCATCGCCCGTCTTCGCTACGAGCACCGTGAGCTTTGGGAGACTCCGTTCACCTACCTTCCGGTGCGGGGACCTGAGGATCCCATTGCTCATGTTGTCTCACCTCCGATGGGGCGGTACACCTTGGAGACGTGCATGGCGGACACCATTTCCGCCTACGAGATGGCGCACCGGAGTTTGGTATGGGAGTTGGAGGAGACAAGGAGTCGTCTCGTCCGCCTCCAATACCAAGTGGAGCCTTCTCTTCGGTCGAAGAAGTTGCCAAGGAAGATCATGGATGATTGGAAGCGGAACACGCCGCATGAGGAAGCGCCTCCGTCTCACCGCTTTCAGCATGTGGTGGGTACTTGGGCCGAGACGCGGGGAACATAAAATCCCATTTCGATGGGGTTGCCCGTGCGTCGGTTCCACATGGTGCCCGCCACCCGCGCAAATCTTTTGGGGTTCCCGGAGCCTTTTGACCCATGATTTGCTTATCGTCTAGTGAGAGGGAAAGTCGCCCATTAGTCCAAGTGCTAGTAGGAGGGACGTGGCACTTCGGGTAATGCGGTTGTAAGGCGGAATTAAGCGCTAGGACATTAAGACGCGCTCATTTTGTGTTGGTTAAACTCTATTGGATGCTTGTGAACTAAAGTCAAGTTGGTCTCATGATTATGGTTATGCCTTGATGTGTTATTAGTAGATTATTTATACGAGTTATTTGTGTACTTTTCATGTGTGCTTCCTTAAGAGTTAATTATGAGCCCTATATTATCATGTGGAAACGATGTGAGGTGATGACATATTGCACTCATATGTTGCATACATGCACGCATACGCATATAACAATTATAAAGCATGTGGGTGACCATTTTCCGTCTATCTTGCTCTCTAAATCTGCCCTAGCGACCTTGAATGGTGATGTTCAAATCTTTGGCAATCGTCACAATTATATATACTTCCTTTGATAAGTTAATCGTTTGAGTTCTAATCTTGAGTCAAATCATTATCTACGCCTTATCATTCCATCGTTCTCCTTAAGATTATTACTTATCTCCTTGGTCGCTAACTTATCTTAAACTCTTGCTAGGATGAATTTGCGTTCGGGAACCAGCGCGAACCGCGGGAACAGTTCGGGTGGGAATAATAACAACAACAACAACAACAACCTTCCCGAACCTCCCGTCCACCCCACTTTCGCAGATGTGCTTGCCCAACAAACTCAACTACTTGGGCAATTGGTCAATCATATCGGCAACTTGGGCAACATTGGAATTCAAGCTCCTAGGGAGGAGCCGCAAGTGAACAAGTTTGGGGATTTCTTCCGCACCAACCCACCTATCTGCCGTGGCTCCAAGGATCCTCTTGACGCGGATTTTTGGCTTCATGTCATTGAAGAGAAGCTCAATCTCATCCAATGTGATGAGCATGATATGGTCTTATTCGCCGCTCACCAACTCCATGATGCCCTGGGGGCTTGGTGGCGGAATTGGAAGGCTTCTCAACCCGCCAATCACCGTTTCACATGGGAAGAATTCCGGACGGCTTTTCGCTCCTTCCATATTCCCAAGGGTATCATGGGCATCAAGAAGAAGGAATTCCTCAACCTCACCCAAGGCCATCGGGATGTAATGGCTTATGTCAATGCCTTCAACACTCTATCTCAATATGCACCCGATGAAGTGTCCTCCGATGCTAAGAAGCGGGAAAGGTTCTATGACGGCCTCTCGGAAGAGCTACAAGACAAGCTATCCACCACCAAGTTTGATGATTTTAATGACTTGGTGAACATTGCTATCCGTGCCGAGCACAAGATGAAGAGACTCGAGGCCAAGCATAAGCGTCCCGCTCCTACCTCGGCGGGTGGGAGCTCATCTCGCCCACGTGTGGGGCCTCAACCTCCCCCACCTCGTGCGCCGGGTGCGCAACCGCCGCGCCCGATGTGGGTTGTACGTCATCCTCAACCACCTCAAGGACAACCCCCAAGGCCGGCCAATGCCTTTTGGAACTACCCAAGCGGCGCTACAAGGGGTCCGTGCTACAATTGTGGTGGCACAGGCCACATCTCCAAATATTGTCCTTCTCCAAGGCAAGGCGGCACCTCCAATGCACCAAGACCTAACAACCCTCCACCGCAAGCCCCACGCCAAGGAGCCAAGCCATCACAAGCTCCTAAGCGTGGCCGTCTCAACTACACCACCGCGGAAGAGGTTCCGGATGATGCCGAAGTGCTCATGGGTACGCTTCTCATAAACTCCCATCCCGCCCTCGTTCTTTCGATTTCGGAGAAACCCTTTCTTTCATTAACAAGAAGTTCATGATGCATAGCAAACTCCAAATGCAAACCCTACCACAACCTTACCACGTAGAATCACCGGGTGGGGAAATCATCTCTAAGCACTTTGTAGATAAAGTCCCAATTCTTATTGAGGGAGCCACCTTTCGAGCAAATCTTCTCATCCTAGATAAGCTAGGCTTAGATGTAATTCTTGGGATGAATTGGTTGGGAAAGCATGATGGGGTTATCAAATGTGGGCCACGCACCATCGATCTCTTGCACCCCTCCGGGGATAGGGTGTCGGTGTTTAACCGGCTGCCCACCGAGGGGTATACCTAAGGTGGTAGATTTTGGGTGAGGGGACACCGAGATCAGGAACTCGAACGTGCAAGGAACACAAGACTTAGACAGGTTCGGGCCGCACGGAGCGTAACACCCTACATCCTGTATGGTTTGTATTACCTTTTGTATAGAATGACCTAATGATCTTCTGTTTTGAGGGGGGTCCCTGACCTCCCTTATATATCCGAGAGGCCAGAGTTACAAAGGTGCTAACCAACCTCCGCTGAGAGATCATACTAGAACATATCTCGAGTAGATCCCCTCCGTGTTGGTTAGCTCTATCTCCTACTTAAACGGGATAAACAAGAGATAAGCAAAATGAATAAGAGATAAGACGGGCTTAATCTCTTAGACTACATAACATGCCCAGCCCGGTGGCCTCGGGTCTGACAAGCCCCCGAGCTCTTCGTAGCTGAGTACTGCAGGCTTATCGAGTACTTTCAAAGCAGTCTTCGACTTCTTCTGAAGCTTTGTCTTGAAGTCCTTCTTCGAGTACTTGTTGGGCTGCATCGAAGCTATGAGGTGCTCATGCCCCGAATTTCTGTTATGGCGTGCGATTTAAAAATCGCACTCCATATGGAGTAGCCCCCGAGCCTTAGGTTGAATCGGAGAATCAGGCTGAGGGTCCCATTTGTCCGTGACCCTACTTATCCTTCAAAAGATTTGAAAAAATAAGTAGTCGATGCCACGTATCCCGCAGCCCCCGAGCCTTGAATCCAAATCCCACAAAATTTGGAGATAAGGATCCAATAACCGTGGCATGCAGGCGAAAAATGAGAACATTGCAAAATTACCAAAACGATGGTACAGATGATGGGTATTAGATTAGTAATTCGAAAAAATGCTTTTTCAGGTGAACAAACCCTAAAAAAAATGATTAAACGAATATCCGATCCAAATAATCCATCAAACGACCCCTCATATTCGGAATATTCTCGGACGTGACTCCTGAACTTCAGAACAGTAACTTTTCCCCACCCCGCTGGTTATTTAACCCTGTGATAACGGTAGGAAAAAACCACGCTTTCAATCTGCATTCCATCAAAAGCCACCGAATTCCCCAATTCGAGCCAATCACCACCGCCATCCCCCAAAGTAGATTCTCCCGCTCCGACCTCCCCGCCCCTCTCCCCGCAGCCCCCGAGCATCTCGTGGCCAGCACATTGGAGATGGCGTCCAAGAAGTCAGAGATCAAGGGAATGAAGAAAGATGCGGAGCCATCGACCGTGGAGTGGTCACACAGTAAGTGCTCCCTCAACAATCTGAACAAACTAGTTTCCGAGGGGTTGCTCCAGGAAAAGAACCTTGTCAACTGGTGCCCCTCTTTCCGTGATCCTTTCCCCATGGAGAATGTTGATGAAATCGTCACATTCTTCCATTTTGCCGAACGGGGATTGGCCCTCCCCACTTGTTCCTTCTTTCGTGGCCTTCTTTATTATTACGGGCTTGAGCTCCATCACCTCAACCCTAATTCCATTTGCCATATTTCCATTTTCATCCACTTCTGCGAAGCATTTCTCGGAATCGAACCCCACTGGGATCTGTTCCGCTTCCTCTTCCGCGTCAAACCCCAGCCTACCACGAAGAAACTCGCCGTGGTAGGGGGCGCCGGCATCCAACTGCGTCAGCAGGCCGGCGAAAAATACCTTTCATACAAATTCCCCTCAAACCTTCCTGGGTAGAAAAACCAGTGGTTTTACATCGAAAACCATGCTCCCCAACTTCCGATGAAGTCGAACAGACCGCCAATGGTGAGGGGGGAATGGAACCTTGAACCCTCCGGCATGGAAATGATTCAGCGTTGTTGCCTGGGCTTCGAGTACACCGGCCCCGCTGACCCTTCTCGCATGTGCACAGAGGAGGTGCCAGATGAAGTCGCGCTCCAGCGAGTTCAGCGGGTGCTGCTGGACGTGGACGCCGTGCCGTACGTGCCCACCTTGTTCTCCGCGCGAAATCCGCCCAAGCCGCCGATGGCGTGGACTCGCAGGCGGAAGAAGGAGTCGAAGGAGGACCTGGCCCATCTGCTGCCATTGCAACCGGGAAGGCTCGCATTGCTGCGGCTCAAGGCAGCAGGGAGTCCACCGACTGCGTGGGCTCGCAGGTGAGCGAAAGAACCGAAGGGGAACCGCGCCGGGACAACTCCTCCGACCAGAGCGTGGAGTTGGCCGACGCTCTACCGCCGGTGCCGAAGGGCCAACGACAAGTGCGCAAACGCAAGGCGCAAGAAGTCGAGTCCTCCAGGTACTGGTTTGCATGTTTGGCTAGTTGCGAAGTGTCAATGATGCTGTATACTGACAGTATCCTCTTGTAGCCTCCCTGCTCTACCACCCGGGACCGAACCCGAAGGGATGGAAACAGGCCCCTCCGCCGCCGCTGCGGTGACAATTGCCGTGGCGGGGACCCCTCCATCGGCTGACCAGGCCTCGCCGTCAGCAGCGGGCATTCCTCGACGGGCCTGGCGGGTGAAGAAGGCCGCCAAAAAGAAGTCGACACTGTGAGTTTTCCTCCTGTCGCTTGAAGATCTTGCTCTTGCCCACTTGGATAACAATGTCTTCGATGTCATCAGGGCGGCAAGCGCCGTACAACTGCAGCTGGAGTCATCAACCCACGCTGATCCCTCCGGTGCGGAGCCTGCCCCGACTGCTGCAGCCTCTGAGCCCTCGGCGCCTGGGGGGCTAGTACCCACGGAGGTGGCCCCTGAGGTAGATGCGGCGCTCCCCGACTTGCCGTCCCCTGAGCCCCGACAAGAGGGAGCCAGACCCGGTGGCGAAGAACAAGTCGTGAACCCTGATGCCGCTCGTACCGATGGCACAGGTACGCACTTACCCGCCCGCGACTGGTTGCCGAGGTCTGGGCATAATGTGTTGACCACGCTGTATGCTTACAGGTGTCCAACCGCCACCGTCCGGGGATGCCGCCGGGTCCTCGGGGAATCCCCGTGAAGTGCTGAGGGCCGGGCCGGGGCACCAGAACATCATCACCACCGACCTGGTGGATGACCTCCTGCTGTCGGCCAAAAATCTGAAGACCTTCAAGAGCACCTTCAAGGAGTTATACGACTTCTCCATGGTAGTACTCGGGTAATGTTCCAGATGTGCACATTGGTGAGTTTTTTGTGACTCAATCTCCGCCTTTTGCGCAGCATGTAATCACCAAATCCTAGAAGAAGTCGGAGAAACTTCACGCGGTCGTAAGTGACGCACGAGAGTTAGCTGCCCTGGATAAGCGCATCTCCGAGGAGAAGATGAAGAATTGCTATCTGCAGCGAGAGCTTGATATATTGAAGCAGGAAAGGACTCGAGAGACTCGGCTGCTCAAGAAGACCTGAAGAACCTCGAGACGGCCAACTCCGAGCTCCAACAACAGCTCAAGGAGCAACAAGCGGAGTACCAGGAGCAACTCAAGGCAGAGAAGAAGGTGCACCAAGGTAGGCCCTCGCTTCGCTCGAGTACTTTTCCTTAGTAACTCCCCTTAGATGCTGAAGTGCCCTTACCACAGAGCTTAGGAAAATAACAAAACACAAAGAGGAGCTGCTTACTGACGTGAAGAATATGCTGTATCGTCGTACAGATGATGTCGAAAGGCTGCAGAAGGTGATCGGCGATACTGAGCGTCAGTTCGTCGACTGCCTTCAGCAAGTCAAAATGCTGGGCGAGAAGGATGAGCAGCTGCGCAAGGAGCTAGACGACCTCCGGGGGGCCGCTCAGGAGCTGGTGGACATGGTGGATCCCTCGGAAGAAGGTGAAGCAGGACCGCGGCCCCTGCTGGAGCGACTCCGCGAAGCCCCGAAGAAAATGCTCAAATTCTTATCTGAGGCTCCGGTCGCATGCGTGAGCAATGCCCTTGCGTATGTGAAGTCCTTCGTGCCGAACGCGCAGTTGAGCATTTTTGCACAAGGGATGGCGGCGGACTGCACGGACGAGCGGTTTGAAGAGTACCTGCGAGAGGCCCAACCTGTAGCCGAACAAATTGTACACAGTGTACTGCAGGATTAGAAACAACTAATCATTTTCTTATGTAAATACTGCACTTGTTGTCTCTACTTGTTAGCGTGCCTTAGCGGAATTGGGATCCAGGCTTACAAGGCTCAAGTAGTAGACGCTTCCCTGGGTGCAACGACCCGAAGGGTAGCTAATAATCGTCTAACAGATTAGCCATGACTCGATCGAGCGGGTCTAAACTCGTTAGGAAAGAACGCGAGCATCGTCGTGGGGTTGCCGCGCATAGGGCAAAAAAAGGGACTACCCCGAGTGCGGCGACTCGAAGTGTAGTCGAGGGTCGCTCCTACTGTGAGCGTGCTCCGTAAGCTAGGTAAGACCCGGACGGACGGATCAAGCTTGCAAGGAGCAGGTGCGGGCAGCGCCGTGAGCTTGCCATTCTTTTTGCCAAAAACAAGACTGTTCTGAGTGCAGCCACTCAGGATGTAGTCGAGGTAGCTCTTTGTGCGAGCCTTTCCAACGTACTAGGTGTAAGCCAGTCGAACGGATCGACGGTGTTGGAAAAAATGCGACTGCTGTCGTGTGCGACCATCGAAGGTCGCGGCAGAACTCGATATGCTGAGGAGTTAGCCGGAGCCGAGGGCTCCGTCAGGAACAGAAGTCGAAGGGAGATGACCGTGGCCGTAGCCCCCGCGTCATTCTCGACAAGAAGTCGTTTTATATGTGTTTGTACGTGACACTGGCCATCGTGTAAGTAAGAAGGCATGTACAACCCGAGTCGTGTGGCTCATGGCCTCCAAACTGATGCGGGGAAAGGAGATCTTCTGAGCCCCCGGGGATTTAGCGATCACCGGGCCCCGACTTAAGGGTAAAACTTGCGCAGGTTCTGAACGTTCCAGGAATTAGGGACCTCGCGACCCTCAGGGGATTGTAGTCGATAAGACCCTGGCCTTGTGACCTGCTTGACGACGAACGGGCCCTCCCACCTTGAATTGAGCTTGTGTAGGCCAGATTCATCTTGAATACGACGCAAGACCAAATCACCAACACTGAATGACCGCTCCCTGACGTTGCGG
Source organism: Panicum hallii (assembly GCF_002211085.1). Taxonomy (NCBI): domain Eukaryota; kingdom Viridiplantae; phylum Streptophyta; class Magnoliopsida; order Poales; family Poaceae; genus Panicum; species Panicum hallii. The sequence continues at coordinate 28,022,039 of NC_038042.1, forward strand.
TCATGGTATCGCCGGATCCCCTGCAGGTATCGAGCTGACTGAACAAGGGCCGTGCAGCGAGCTTCTTCCACAGAATCGAGCTCTAACTGCCGCGCCTCGTTCGCCTCGCCTTCATTGTACATTTCGACCCTTGGAGACTTCCACATGATATCGGCTGGTAGAATAGCTTCAGATCTGTATACGAGGAAGAAAGGTGTTTGCCCTGTGGCTTTGGACGGCTGAGTCCGAAGCCCCCAGATGACATGTGGCAACTCATGCACCCATTTGCCTCCCTTCTTGCTATTTGCATCATAAAGTCTCTTCTTGAGGCCGTCGATGATCAAGCCGTTCGCCCTTTCGACTTGTCCGTTGGCCCTTGGGTGTGCAACCGAGACATATTTGACTTCGATGCAAGCATTCTCGCAGAACTCCCAGAACTGGTTTGCCGTGAAGTTCGACCCCAAGTCCGTGATGATGGAGTTGGGGATGCCGAAACGATACAAAATATCCGAGATGAAGTTGACGACCCGATCTGGCGTGAGCTTGGCTATCGGCTTGTACTCGATCCACTTAGTAAACTTGTCGATAGCCACCAGAACATGGGTAAAACTGCCTGGCGCCATCGTGAAGGGCCCGATCATGTCAAGACTCCAACAGGCAAAAGGCCAGGATGGCGGTATGGTGATGAGACTGTGAGCTGGAACATGCGTCTGTTTGCCGAAGAATTGACAGTTTTGGCACCTGCGCACGAGATCCTCCGCGTCGGTCACTGTGGTGGGCCACCAAAAACCGGCTCTGTAGGCTTTTCCCACCAGCGTTCTTGAAGCCGCATGGTTGCCGCAGACGCCGTCGTGAATCTCCTGCAGTATGTCGTAACCATCGACCTTTGTGACACACTTCATGAGAACTCCTGACCGAGCGCCTCGCCGATAGAGCTTGCCGTCGACCAGGACGAAACCCTTGCTTCTTCGCAAGATGCGAGCTGCTTCTGCACTCCTGGCGTCGATTCCGGCTGGTAGTCGTTGATCTCGAATGAAGTCGATAAAAGCCTCTTGCCAGTCCTCTTCCAGCATCATAACCTGTCGATCGGGGTGTTGGGGACCCGCGTCGATGGCTACCTGCGGAGAAGACTTGATGGATGGCTGTCGGAGCTCCTGGACGAAGACCCCCGGCGGGACCTGGGCACGTGTGGACCCCAATTTGGACAAGGTGTCCGCACCAACATTGTGCTCCCGCAATACATGATGAACCTCCAGGCTGGAGAATTTGCTTTCCAATTTGCGTACTTCCTGTACATAGGCATCCATCGTCTCCTTGTTGCAATCCCATTCCTTGTTGACCTGTTGAACGATAAGAAGAGAGTCGCCGTATACAAGTAGTCGCTTGATCCCTAGTGATATCGCCAAACGAAGCCCGTGAAGCAAAGCTTCATACTCGGCTTCATTGTTGGATACCGCCCACAGGATCTGAAGGACGTATTTCAACTGCTCACCTCGTGGAGAAATAAGCAGAACCCCAGCGCCACCACCGTCGAGCTTGAGGGACCCATCGAAATACATGGTCCAATGCTCTGGCTTGTCCACTGGTGTTGGGACTTGATTTTCCGTCCATTCAGCCATGAAGTCGACTAGAGCCTGTGACTTGATTGCAGTGCGTGGCTTGAAGTCAATTGACAAAGCCCCCAATTCCACTGCCCACTTGGATATGCGCCCCGTGGCATCTTGATTATGAAGGACATCCGCCAGTGGGAAGTCCGTGATCATAGTGATCTTGTACTCGTCGAAGTAATGGCGTAGCTTTCTTGAGGTGATTAATATTGCATACAAAAGCTTTTGAACAGCAGGATACCGTACCTTGGATTCGGAGAGGACCTCGCTGACGAAGTAGACAGGCCTCTGCACTTCAAACGCATGGCCTGGTTCGCCTCGCTCGACTACAATAGCACTGCTGACAACATGAGTTGTTGTCGCGATGTAAAGTAGTAGATCCTCCCCTGGCAACGGTGCTGTGAGGATTGGAGGTGACTGCAGATGGTGTTTCAGATCCTGCAAGGCCCGCTCAGCCTCCTCCATCCATTGGAACTTATCCTAGCGCTTCAGGAGCTTGAAGAAGGGCAGTCCTCTCTCCCCAAGTCGGGAGATGAACCTGTTCAGAGCCGTCATACAACCTGTTAACTTCTGCACATCCTTGATTGTGGCCGGGGCCTCCATATCAGTGATGGCCATGATCTTTACAGGGTTGGCTTCAATGCCCCGATTACTGATGATGAACCCGAGCAGTTTTCCTGAAGGAACTCCAAAGACGCACTTAGTGGGATTGAGTTTCCACTGAAATCTGCGCAGACTGCTGAATGTTTCCTCCAAATCTGCGATCAAGTTATCGGAATCCCTAGTCTTGACGACCACGTCATCCACATAGGCCTCAACATTCCGGTGTAGCTGATCCGCGAAACACATCTGGATCTCCCGCTGGTATGTTGCTCCTGCGTTCTTCAACCCGAAGGACATTGTTTTGTAGGCATAAGTCCCATACAGGGTGATAAATGCAGTCTTGATTTGGTCCACATCCTTGAGCGTGATCTGATGATATCCTGAGTAACAATTAAGAAAACAAAGAAGGACACAACCAGCCGTCGAGTCGACAACTTGGTCAATGCGCGGCAGCCCGAAATGATCTTTTGGGCAATGCTTGTTGAGATCAGTGTAATCAACACACATTCTCCATTCATTATTCTTTTTCTTTACAAGAACGGGATTCGCTACCCACTCTGGATGAATTACTTCTTTAATGAATCCAGCCGCGAGAAGTTTAGCGATCTCCCGTTTAATGGCCTCACGCTTGTTGTGGGCAAACCTCCGCAGGCGTTGCTTCTTAGGCGTAGCCTTCGGGGGTACATTCAAAGCGTGCTCGATCAACTCCTTGGGCACCCCTGGCATATCCGCTGGTTTCCATGCGAATATGTCTCGGTTAGCCCGAAGAAAGCTGACGAGCGCGAGTTCCTATTTGTCACCCAAGCCCGCACCAACGACAGTGGTCTTAGATGAATCTCCCTCCTGAAGCTGGATCGTCTTGAGGGCCACATCATCAGTCGACTGGATGCTCGACTTGTTGGCCTTCTTGGAAGGAATCTCCAGCCCGGTCTGGGAGAACTGCTGCACGGCCGCGAGTACTTCTCCTGAAGCATCTAGCACGCGAGTAGTCGAAGCGTATTGGATCGCCTCCTGATTGCAGTCGTAGGACTTCTTCAAGTCGCCGCGGAGGGTGAGCACTCCACCGAGTCCTGGCATCTTAAGAAGCAGATAGACATAATGTGGCACTACCATGAACTTGGCAAGTGCCGGGCGACCCAGTATTGCATGATAAGAAGAGTCAAAAGTAGCCACTTCGAACTTGATGAATTCAGTATGATAATTCTCCCGCGTGCTGAAGGTGACTGGGAGGACCACCGTACCAAGCGGGTGCGCCGCATTACCTGGGACGATGCCGTAAAAGGGGGATTTGCTGGGAACCAGCATATCCTTGAAATCCAGGCCCATTTTCTTCAAGGTGCTGACGAAGATGAGATTGAGCCCGCTCCCACCATCAATGAGGACCTTGGTAAGTTTGACCTCCGCCACCACAGGATCCAGGACCAAGGGGAACTTGCCGGGCTCGGAAAAGCTCGTCCACTGGTCATCACGGAAAAATGAGATGGGGACCTCCGACCAACGGAGTGGTCGTGGTACCGCCGGCTCGATGGACAAAATCTCCCGAAGGAGCAGCTTCTGATCCCGCCTGGAACAGAAATCCGCGTCTCCTCCAAAGATGGCGTTGACCACCTTTGACGCGTCCTGAAACTTCGGGTTGCGCCCATGATCCTCCTGATCATCATCCTCGGGTTCTTTGTCAGCAGGCTTCTTGGTCTTCTTTCCGCCCCCGGAGTTGCTGAAAGTCCTCCGAAGGTGGTAGCAGTCGATGGCGGCGTGGTTGGCGCTCGGATGCCATGGGCACTTCTTCTATAGAAGCTTCTCGAACTCCTCCTGCATCATCGACTTCTTGCCCCGCGAAGGGCGATCGATAGCCGCGATGACATCATCTGGCTTTCGCTTCCGGAGTGGCCCCGAAAAGTCCCGCTGGCCCTTGTCGCTGCGGTTGTCGTTTGGGCGCCGCAGAGTGCTGTCTTGACACCGCAGGAACCGCTCCCGCATCTTCTCCTCCTGCTCGGATCAATCGTGCATCATATCACGAAGGCCTGGAACAGTTTTCAGCCTGTTCCGCCCGAAGTCCCTGTATATGCCCGGGTCGGTGATGCCGTTGTAGAAGCAATCGATGATGTCCTCCTCCGAGATGTTCGCGATAGTGGCGCGAACATCAAAGAAGCGACGCGTGTAGGACCGCAGGAGCTCGTTACATTCTTGCTTGCATTGGGCAAGATCATGTCGAGTACTTGCACGGGCAATCGCTCCCTGGAAGTTGTCGATGAAAACTTTCTTAAGTCGTTCCGAGGAGTCGATGGAGTTACTGCCAAGGCTCTCCAGCCAGGTGAGCGGTGCAGGGTCCAAAGCCATCGGGAAGTAGACGACTTTGGTGATGTTTGAACCCCCTGCGACCTCAATGGCCGTGGAGTAGCGACGGAGCCACTGCTGAGGAGCTTGCTTGCCGTCGTATTTGGTGATGCCGATCGGCTTGAAGCCCTCTGCGCCTAGAGGAGTGCTTGGCGTACCTCCGGGTCGTGGCTGCGCTCGAGGATGGCCGTCACCCTGGCGATGTTGGCCACCGGAGTCCTGAAACCCCGCTCGCTTGTGGCAGCGAACTCAGGGTCAAGCTCGCGATGCATAGATCGCCTTCGCTCGTTAGCCCTCCTCCACCGGATTGTGCGGGCCCTGTTCCTGGCCCTCCGTGCCTCACGATCAACGCCGTTCTCATTACCGGCGTTGGCCGTGATCTCATCTTCTGAGATCACTTCAAAGTTGTCGATGGGAAAGTCCCCACCGTCATCGCCTTCTTCGGCCATTAGCACCTGGCGGGAGGAAAGCTCATGAGAACTTTCGTCGACTAGCTCAGTCGACCCCTCCGCCGCGGTGGCCAATGGCCTGCCCTCTTGGAAGGGCAATGGCTCGAGGTGAGCCACAAGCCGGCTCTCTGCCTCGAGTAGATTGGAGAGCATCATCCCCCTCCAATGCACAATGCGCCCCTTCGGCAAGGAGGTGATCACCAAATTACCGGGACCAGAACAACCCGAAGCCCCCCGACACGCGGTGGCTTCAGGATTTCCATCCTGGAGTAGCAAGTCCAGATCCTTTTCCAACATGGAGAGGGATCCAGATTCGCCGGCCTCCTGAAGATCAGTGGCCAATTTGCATGGATCAAGTTGAGGCCGACCATGCAGATCCCTAGATTGGAACAAGTCCAAACCAGGGGAAGTTGTCGCAGCACCAGAAGAAGTCGAGCTTGGAGCAAATTTCTCCTCGATCTGTGCTGCAGAAGTATGGAGCGGCAAGTTGTCGAGTTCATCGACGAACTTGTCGAGGCCACTGTGGGGATCCGCAGCGAAGGTTTTTGGCGTCATGTCGACGAGGAATCGCCGAAAGTTGCCCGCTCCATCTGCGATGCAAACCCACGAGCCAAACCATCGATCTCTTGCACCCCTCCGGGGATAGAGTGTCGGTGTTTAACCGGCTGCCCACCGAGGGGTATACCCAAGGTGGTAGATTTTGGGTGAGGGGACGCCGAGATCAGGAACTCGAAGGTGCAGGGAACACAAGACTTAGACAGGTTCGGGCCGCATGGAGCGTAACACCCTACGTCCTGTATGGTTTGTATTGCCTTTTGTATAGAATGACCTAATGATCTTCTGTTTTGAGGGGGGTCCCTGACCTCCCTTATATATCCGAGAGGCCAGAGTTACAAAGGTGCTAACCAACCTCCGCTGAGAGATCATACCAGAACATATCTCGAGTAGATCCCCTCCGTGTTGGTTAGCTCTATCTCCTATTTAAACGGGATAAACAAGAGATAAGCAAAATGAATAAGAGATAAGACGGGCTTAATCTCTTAGACTACATAACGTGCCCAGCCCGGTGGCCCCGGGTCTGACATAGGGTTCTTCTCTCTCTCGCCACAAAGAAAGCTTGTCTCTATTTCTTGACGGGTACCGAAACCACGGCGTTGGAAGATATTCCCGTGGTTTGCGAGTATCCGGATGTCTTTCCGGAAGAATTACCGGGCATGCCTCCCGATCGTGAGGTGGAGTTCGTTATTGAATTAATGCCCGGGATGGCTCCCATTTCCAAGCATCCCTACCGTATGCCTCCTAATGAGTTAAAAGAATTGAAAGAGCAACTCAAGGTCCTTTTGGATAAGGGTTTTATTCATCCGAGCTCCTCTCCTTGGGGATGCCCGGCTCTCTTTGTGAAGAAGAAGGATGATAGTCTACGGATGTGCGTCGACTACCGTCCGTTGAATGAGGTCACCGTCAAAAATAAGTACCCCCTTCCTCGAATCGACATCTTGTTTGACCAATTATCGGGAGCTTGCTATTTCTCCAAGATCGATCTAAGGTTGGGTTATCATCAAATTAAAATTCGTCAAGAAGATATTCCAAAGACGGCTTTCTCTACTAGATATGGTCTCTATGAGTACACCGTCATGTCCTTTGGCCTCACCAACGCACCGGCGTATTTCATGTACTTGATGAATAGTATATTCATGGAGGAACTCGATATCTTTGTTGTTATCTTTATTGATGGCATTCTCATCTATTCGAAGACTCGGGATGATCATGCTCACCACATCCATATTGTGTTACAAAAACTTCAGAAGCATCGTCTCTATGCCAAGTTTAGCAAGTGCAAGTTTTGGCTCGAGAAAGTATCCTTTCTTGGTCACATTCTCTCCAAGGATGGCATCGCCGTCGATCCTAGCAAGGTGCAAGATGTTCTTGATTGGAAGCAACCTCGAAGCATCACCGATATCCGGAGTTTTCTTGGGCTTGCGGGATATTATCGCTGGTTCATAGAAAATTTCTCAAAAATTGCCAAGCCGATGACCGAATTGTTGAAAAATGGGGTCAAGTTCGAATGGTCCCAAGCTTGTGAAGAAGCCTTTCAAACCATTAAAGATCGTCTTACTACCGCTCCCGTTCTAGCTCAACCAAATATTCACAAGAACTTCGATGTCTATTGTGACGCCTCTCGCGTCGGTCTTGGTTGTGTTCTTATGCAAGAAGGCCAAGTGGTGGCCTATGCCTCTCGTCAACTCAAGCGACATGAAGAAAATTGTCCCACCCATGATTTGGAGCTTGCGGCCGTTGTCCATGCTCTAAAGATTTGGCGTCACTATCTTCTTGGTAATCATTGCAATATCTACACCAATCACAAGAGCCTTAAATATATCTTCACCCAATCCGATCTCAACATGAGGCAACGTCGATGGCTTGAATTAATCAAAGATTATGATCTGAAGTTCATTATCATCCCGGCAAGGCGAATGTTGTTGCCGATGCACTAAGCCGCAAGGCCCAATGCAATTGTTTGACCATGGGACCTCCTCTTCATACTCTTTGTGATGAATTCCGGAAACTTGAAATGGGAATGGTCATGGAAGGTCATCTTGGTGCTCTTATAATCAAGTCCAATCTCTATGATCAAATTAAGGAAGCTCAAAGGAATAACAAAGGTATGGCCCGAATTCGTACACTAATGAAGGAGGGCAAAGCTCAATGTTTTTCTTGTGATGATCAAGGGGTCCTATTCTTTGGGAAACGTATTGTCGTGCCTAAGGATCACAACTTGAGGTGCTTAATTCTTGATGAAGCTCATAATTCTCAATTCTCTATTCACCCGGGTAGCACTAAAATGTTTCAAGATCTTAAGCAAAGATTTTGGTGGACTCGCATGAAGCGGGAAATCGCTCGATATGTCGCCGAGTGCGATGTTTGCCAAAGGGTTAAGGCCGTGCATCTCAAACCGACCGGTACTCTTCAACCTTTGCCTATTCCATCATGGAAGTGGGAAAATATTGGGATGGACTTTATCACCGGGTTGCCGAAGACTATTCATGGGTATGATTCCATTTGGGTAATTGTTGACCGTTTAACCAAATCGGCTCATTTTCTTCCGGTCAAGACTACCTATCGAGCCAAGCAATATGCGGAGTTGTATCTTACTCGCATTGTATGTCTTCATGGTGTTCCTAAAATAATTGTCTCCGATAGTGGTCCTCAATTTGTTGCCCACTTTTGGAGAAGTCTTCATGAAGCCATGGGAATCGACCTCACCTATAGTACCGCTTACCACCCTCAAACCGATGGCCAAACCGAGAGAGTGAATCAAATCCTTGAAGATATGTTACGGGCTTGTGTTCTAGTGTATGAGAAGAAGTGGGCCACTTGTTTGCCGTTTGCGGAATTTCTTATAATAATAGCTATCAAGCAAGTATCATGATGTCTCCTTTTGAAGCTCTTTATGGACGGCGTTGTAGAACGCCTATCAATTGGTCCGAATCCGGGGAAAGGCCTTTCTTTGGCCCAGATTTGGTGAAAGATGCCGAAGACCAAGTTAAGATCATTCGCGAAAATCTTCGCATTGCTCAATCCCGTCAAAAGCTATATGCCGATCCTCGCCGCCGTGAACTCCATTTCAAGGTCAGTGATTATGTTTATCTTAAGGTCTCTCCTTTCAAGGGTACTCGTCACTTCCGAGTTAAGGGTAAATTGGCACCTCGTTTCGTCGGACCTTTCCAAGTCACTAAAAGGATTGGGATAGTGGCTTATTAATTGGATCTTCCCCAATCACTTTCCACCGTTCACAATGTGTTTCATATCTCGCAATTGAAGAAATGCCTTCGTGTTCCTACCGACGCCATTGACCTTGAATCACTCAATCTTCAAGCGGGTCTTACCTACGAAGAGCATCCTATTGCCATCCTAGATCATGTTGAAAGGAAAGTAAAATGAAGTATGGTGAAGTTTGTGAAAGTTCAATGGAGCAACCACTCCGAAGACGAAGCCACATGGGAACACGAGGATCGTTTGCGTCAAGACTACCCCAACTTCTTCTTCCATGAGTGAGTCCTCAAGCTTCTCCCACCGCACCCAACTTTCTTTAAGAAGTTCATCCTTCTAGATATCTTATATGTGTACACAATCACCATCAAAGAGAAATTAGGGATGTCCTACCATGCCACACCACCCATGCCTTGTACATCCTTCCTTCGATGTTTATCTCGTCTAGGTGAATATGGCCTTTTTACAACCGAAGCCTTATCATTTCTATTTACCAAATCTCGGGACGAGATTTTCTTAAGGGGGGGAGAATTGTCATGACCCAAAAATTAAAACCACATGGTTAAAAATTTAAAACATCATCATGAGCATCATCCAAGCATCAAGGAGCATCATATGCACTTAATTACATCATGAGCATCCATTTTCTTGTGTGATTTATGTGTAAGTTGTGAAGCAAGTTCAAATTCTGATATGTAGCTGTGCCCCCAAAGATTTTATTCAAATACTATATTTCAAATGATTATTTGTAGATATTTTTCCACAATTTTTGGATGTCTCTGCCGAGCCATAAAATTCTTGGAAAGTTTGAAATATGCAGTTTTGGATGAATTATTCTGGGCAATTTTCTATGTCTTTTTGAGTGTTTGTTGTTGCATTATATTCGTGGTAGTATGATCTTGCTTAAGTAAAAATTTGGTGATTTTTGGAGCCCGGGAAATGCATGTATTTAATTTTGCAAGTTGAACCGTGCCTTTCTTTTTCTCCCCTCCTCCCGGCCCCATCTGTCTGCCTCCCCTCTCTCTTCCGCGCGCCCGGGCCCGCGCGTCAGCCTCCCCCTCCGCGTCTCCCGCACCTCGGCGCCCGCCTGTTGGGCACCCGCGTGGTGCGGCATGCCGGCGGCCGCTGGCTCGTCCAGCGTGGCCGCCGCCCCTTCGTTTCCCGCGCGCCCGCCACTCTCTCTTCCCCTCCCCGCTTCAAACCGCGCCCATTCTCCTCCCCCGGCCCGAACCGTAACGCCCCCAACTCTCCCTCTTCCTCCCGCTGCCGCCTCCCCTTCCGCCGTTGCAATCCACCGCCGCCGGTAAGCCCCGCTCCGATTGCCCGCACCGACACCACCTCCTCCTCCTCCTTGTTTGATTCCGGCCGCCCGCCGCCTCTCCCTCCGTCCGCGGCTCCTCCCCGACGTTCGCCCCCTCCCACCGCCATCGCTCTCTGCCGCACCGCCGCCCGCCGCCTCGTCCCGCTTGCCCGTGCCGCGGCCGGGCACCCTTGCCGTGCCGCGCGGCTGGTGCGCGTGCGCCCCGCCCCCGTTCGCTCCCCCTGCCGCTCCTCCGTTCGCTGGCCGCCGCCGCGTCGCGCCGCGCGCGCGCGTTCGCGCGCGGGTCGCGCCGCGGGCGTGCGCTGGCCGCGCCCGTGGCGAGTCAAGGCCACGGCTGGCCTTGACTTCGCCTGGGCCACGCGCCCGGCCGCCTGGGCCCACCTGTCGGTGCCTGTTGGGTGCCGGCCCGGGTGGATCAAGCGCTTGCCGCCGTTTCGCTTTATCATTTCATGCTGATTCTTATAAATTGCATAGAAATTGTTGTAGATCTCCAAAAATTATGAAATTTGTGTTGTTTGACTCCTCTGTAATAGGTCTACTTAGATAAATTAATTTTATGCATGTTAGAGTCCTGTACCTTGAGTTATAGTTTATTCTTGCTAAACCAAGTTAATTGTTAATCTTGTTGTGTGATGCATTAGAAATGCTAAGCTAAATCTTGTTAAATTTCTGATGAAATGCTTTATCTCATGGTGCAGCTTGTGTAAATGTTCCTAGGCTGTTTGATAGGGTTTTAATGCATTTTTGGTTTTGCTGCCTGCAAACTTGTAAAATGAATAACTTTTGATAGAAAGTTGATAAAATGATAAAACCACTTCTATTACTTTTGTTATCATGTCCTATGTCTCCAGTAATTCTTTGAGAATTTATAGAGATGCTTTGGGTATCTTTTAAGATTTAACTTGAGTTTAGCGGCTGAAATTTATAAATATCATAAGTAATTCCACAAATATGTTTTGGATGCAATTTCAACTCTCATGATTTCCTCTTGAGATCCCCTATGTGCAGATATAAAACCATGATTTATTCTTGCTATATGTTGTGTGAGCAAGTTCGCCTTCGGGCTTAGATTTTGAATTATTGATCGAGCTTCGTGTATTTTGCTTGCGTGCCTCCTTGTGGTACTTCATTTCCATTTCATATCATACCAACTCTTTGCATATCATTAGCATCATCCTAATGCACACATCTCATTCATGCATTTTAGTGACCGAGACGCTGGAGGACACACCCGTTGAGCCCACCGAGTTCGTTGAGACCGAGCCGGGAGCCGAGTGTGTTGTTGAGCAAGAAGAGAACCAAGGCAAGCAGATAAGCATGATCCCTTGACCTACTTAACTTGCTTAAATTTAGTTATTTCACATGGGTATCTATGTTTATGTTAAATATTTATCTATTGCATCGTTGGTCCTATTTTCATGCAATGTCCTCTCTTGATTTTGTATATCCCTGCCCTTGGCACACGTAGCTAGTTGCAACCCAATTAACTAAATGCTTAGTCGTGCCTAGAGTTGGTAGATATCTTGTAGGGAAAATTGGAATAGGATCACTTGTTTCACCCACTTTTTTTTTATCTTAAACATGTTGTCCGGTGTCGGGTTGTTTGTTTGGATCGGTCTAGTTGGAAGTGTGGTTTTGAGGTTTGAGCGGAAGGCAGGGCCTAGAGAAAGGAGTCTCGGAGGTTTAGTCCGCTTGAACCGATTAAGGACCGTCCGTGGATGACCTTGGAAATTGAGCACTTATCGTACTACCACATATCCATTCATGGGGTGGATAAACCGATTACTCTCTAGTTCTAATCGTTGATGCACGGTCCTAGATGCGTGGCCGTAGGGCTTTGTAGAGAGGCTTAGGGGTGTCCCCGGTGGACCTAGGTAACTCTCCGCGCAAGCTAGGCGTGATGTTCAACGGTTACAACTTGTCGGGAAAGGTTGATGCGAGTACCCCCTCACCCCACGTGATCGGTTGGGTGAGTCGCATGGTCCTTGTGTCGTGTGGGTAAAGTTGTACACCCTTGCAAGGTTAATGAATCAATTCGAATTGCCGCGCTCTCGGTTATGAGCAAGCTCTTTATCCTACGAAATCTTCGTAGAAGTTTTGGTCGAATGGTTGGTTGCATGTTACGTTCCCTCTTGTTGATGCTTAGGATTTGAGTTATCTAATTAACTAAAATTTGAGGTGGGTTGGGCAAGCTAATTAAAATGCTAGGAGGCTAGATGGTGGAATTAGGGAGCTCATGCTTATTTAATTTACTTAACCCTAAAGCCTTTTTGTGAGCCTTCATATGCATTTTCCTTGATCTATTTATTTGCGTAAGTCTTGCGAGTACCTTTGTACTCATGTTGCTTTGTTATACTAAGTTGCAGGTGAGCCGGAAGTGGTGTTTGGCCATTTGTACCGCGCCGAACCCAGCGCGGGCGAGGAATAGGCCAATATGGTCAATGGTGTCCTTGAGCAAGACGCCATTAATATTATCTATCGTTATATTTTCCGCTGCGTATCGTACTTGGGGTTATCATGATAAACATTAAGCTTTATGGTTTTATCTCTTCTATGTTATTGTGAGCCCGAGGTTTGTATCCTTTATTGAACCTTAAATTTCAGATTTGGAACCTTCCCTTATGTCATTGTTGTAATGGTTAATGGCTTAACTTTGTATTAAAATTTGCTCTTTGTGGATCAATGGTGATGTATGAGCTTGTGACGGTATGTGCATATGCGTCATCTTAGGCATATGTTGGAGCACATACCGGGACTACCGGGTTTAATATTATTTTCGGTGAAAAGTTAAGTTGGTTCTTGGGAATTTAGATGTAGGTCAACCCGTGGCGCGCCATTGGTGCAAGCGCGAGTTAACTCTCATCTTCATGATAAGGACCGACGGTTTCGCTTAAAATGATATTAAATTGGGCGGTTCTCACAAACTTAGCCGGAAGCTCTTCAAGATTGAGCTTCGACTTTTCCTTTAGATGCTTTCTATGACCTTTAGCTTCAATGGCTATCGAAATACAAATCCGGAGTTTAGATTTATTTAGCTTCAATGCTTTCTATGACTTCTCAATGAACATCTTTGGTTTAGATTTATTTTCAGAACCCCTATAAAATAGGTGAGATCTAATTTTAAACCGGCTAGGCTGGTTTTATCGTAACCGACACCTTTGCCTTTGTCTTCTTGCCCCCTGAGTGTGGAAGTATTAGATGTGGCTTCTACGCTCTTATCGGAGGGTTTTGGACCAATAACATCAGTTTGAGATGGTCGAATTGTACCTTGACCAACAATATTATCGGTTGGCTCTTCTTTGCAAGGATCAACAACTAACTAATTCAACATTAGCACTAATTTCAGCGTGCTCTTATATTGGTTTACTTTCATCTATTGTTAATTTTTTTAGAAACAGAATCCAGATTTACACTATCCACTATATCAATTAATTTAGATCTACCGAGAAAAGGTGGATTAAAAATCCAGCACGATGGAACCCCAGGCCCCAGCGTCACTCGAGCTGGGCGACTCGGGCAGCTCCGCCTGCCCCCGCCCCCAGCCCCACCTACCTCTCTCCCCGTCTCCGCCGCAGCCGGAGTTGCCCAACGGAAGCCCGGCGAGCAGCGAGGAGGGCGGCGGCGGGGCATCCCACTCATCCCCTCTCTTTTTCCCTCTTGTTTTTCCTCCCTTCCTCCCCCTCCGCTCTTCTTGCTTAGCAGGAGGCCATGGCCGGCGGCCAGATCCGCGTGGGGACGGCCAGTTCCACTCGGACGGCGGCCGGATCTGCGCGGCCGGTGGCCGGATCTATGCTCTACCGGCGGTTTTCGGGCGGTCCTAGTGGTGCCCAGGAGGAGGCGGTGATGGCTAGTATGGGTGCAGGCCATGGCTGCGGGCGCAGTGATGGCTCGTGCGAGCCTTCTTCACCGTGCTCGAAGTCCTGTAGGGGCTCTCCATCCTCCGTTTCCGTTCTGGCGGCCGGTGCCACCCGCGCTGAGATGTTTCGGCAACATCGTGGTGGTGTGGCCTGCGGTGGTTTGCTAGGTTGCTTGCTAGAGGCATCGTGGTGGCGTGGTTGGCAGCACCAGCCATCTCTTGCATCTCAGATCTGCTCTTGTTAGGGTTGGTGAGGTCAAGGTGAAAGCCTGGGTGACGATGTCTGCGGACGCTGCTTCCTGCTTGAAGGCATCCTCTCTTGGTACCTCACCGTCCTACCAATGCTGTGAATATTGCGGTTGAAAATCTAATCCTTCTTGGACCAGCGTCGATGTCGCCATTAACGTCATATCCTTCGTAGAGGCGGCCCTAGGCATTTTCAGCATGGTGGTCCGGCTTCTTCCGGCTGGCTGTGGTAGGGGTTATTCCTTTTACTTTCCTTGTTGCTTCTTTCTTTTCTGTCCTAAAAAACAAAATAAAAAACAAAAAAAAGGTGGTGACGGGCGCCAGGTGGTGTGTTGGTGGAGTCGTAGTGGATATTGGTGAGGTGCCATAGCGATTGTGGTGGAGTTGAAGAACTGCAGCTAAGCGATAGCATTGCGAGGTAAGGTTGATGTCCCAATCCAATCGACCTGTGTCGCTGAGTTGAGTTTGAGTGGTGTGCTGTGCGGCTTGCGTTGATGTCCCAATCCAACCGGTCAAATTTGTAATTTGTTGTCTATCCAGTGTTTGAATCTTCTTCTTTTTAATATAATTGGTAGCTCTCCTGCCTGGTTCGTTTCAAAAATAAATCTACCGAGAAAATATTGATATAATTATATAGAAAAGTCCGTTTACACATTAAGTCTGATTTTCATCCTTCAACTATAAAACCCGATAACAAGGATCCTCCAGCTGTCAAAACTAGACAAGTTTAGCCCTTTGAGTGGTTCCAAAAGTGTTTTGTATTTTTTTTAAAAAATAAAAGATTCTAGTTAGATTAAAAAATCAAAACTAATTCATTTTAAATTAGAAAAATATGAAACTAATACCTCTAGTACCACATCGTCATATGATGGTGGCTTTTTAACAATGCCTTGTTTCTTGTTCCATACATATGATAAAACCAATATGTCTGTCATCCGATCTATTTCTTGATGAATATCCGCAAACATCATCATGGGTATTATTTCTTCATGTACCACCGTATTGCTAGGACTTGACATCGGCTATTGAAATTGATTAACCTTCCCCCCGAGCGGTCCCTAAAAATTTGTTGACGTGAAAACGTACCGTGCCTAAGGATGGCAACAGGTATGAAATACCCGCGTACCTGCGGATACTAAACCCGGTGGACACGGGTACGGGTTTAGATTTGTGCCCGCGGGTACGGGCGCGGGTACAGATCTAAACCCAACGGATAGTTTGTAACGGATTTGAAAAATTAATACCCGAACCCGCAAACCCGCTAGACCCACTGACATGTGGGCCCTGAGTGGTTATATATATACACATTTTAGGTTTCCCATCCGGCCATCCCCGACATCCAGCCGCCAGCCCACCAGGCCGCCACCCCGTCTCCCCGACCTGCGCCCTCCCAATTCCTTGCCGCCGGCCGCCCCGTCCGCCCCCGTCCGCCCCGCCGCCGGCCGCCCACCCGGCCCCGTCCGCCCCGCCGCCGGGCCCCGCTGCGTGTAAGGCTATGAGCTGATGCGTCCTCATTGTTGTTTAGGTTCCTAGCTGTGTTGCTTAGGTGGTTATCACTCCTAGCGGGTGTGCCCGCGGGTACGCGGATATTCGTAGATAGCGGATACGGCGTCGTTTCGTGCCCGTGGCGGGTTGCGGGCGCGGATGCGGGTACGGATTTTAGTACGCGGATACGGATATCCAAAGTTAATATCCGCGAGGATATTACCTGTTGCCATCTATAATCATGCCAAATACTTGAGCACATAACATGCACACACAACAACGCTTTTTGCCGCGACACTGTAAAATTTAGAAATTCTGATTTTAGTAACAGGAACCTCCGGTTTTAACAGACTAGTTCCGTCGGTAGATCCGTTGAACGCTCGCCAAGGAGATCCCGTCGGGGAATGCGCATAGCGGCGTGCCCTAGGCTTGGCAGGCCAGCTAGGACACCCCCTCACATCATGGAGATAAGAGAAGAACGACAGAAAGGGTTGGAAGAAATTAGGGCAAAGAAAAAGATAAAAAGATATGTTGATCATTGATCGATTGGATTCACTTAATTGCCCGTGGTCCTTTAATATTTAAAGGGTCGAGAGTTCTTCCCCAGTGGAGAGTGCAAGTACACTACAAATTATACTTAAAAATCAAATCAAATCAGATTTCCCTAATAAAAACTGGAACTTTTGCCGAAAACTCCGATTTTGCCAAGTGTTAATTTCTTACATGACCCTAACCTCCTTATCTACATTGACTCTCAACGAGAGCTGCACAATGGGACCCTAACTTCCCTAGTGTAGACTTATCTAAAACCGGAAGCTCGGGATGGTCCAGCCGTGCTAATTCTGGTCATCAACAATAAGCATACGCCGAATAAGGGGAGATGGATTAATATATTTCACTCCACAATCTCAATCTCTTGTACGTACGGATTGCCCTATAGATTACCTGCGGATCTGAAAAGAAAACATAAGAAGAAGCAGCTGAACATTTTTTAATCGGTGTTCCTTACAATTACTCGGGTAAAAATTGTTTTCTTCTATCAATCAATTTTTCTGTGTTGGTTCCACCCTCCCGTTTTGAAGTCCATCGGCCTATTTTGCGGCCCATCAGAGTTTTTTGTTGTTTTGCGCGTGGGAAAGAAAAGAGGATGGTGTTGCTGCTTGGTCGGGCCGAGACGCGTAGATTGGCCTGGTTCACGCAGAAACGTCTCTAGGTATGAAAAAGTTCTTTACCTCTTTAACTTTGGGACGAGTCCACGTTTCCTCCCCGCACAATAAAACCATCCATCTTGACTCTTTACACTTGCAATACCGGACACATAACCTTCCTGACTGGTTTCTCTTAGTGGTTTTGCTCTTTTTATGTTATTTTTGCTAAATCTTTAAAAAATCATAATAAATCACAAAAAATCATATAATGGAAAATCCAATTTAGTTGGACCTCACATGAGTAGATCTGTAGCATCACTGTAGCAAATCATAAATCAATTAGGCTTATTAAATTCATCTCATGAATTAGCACCTATATGTGCAAAAAGTTTTGTAAACAAATTCTATTTAATACTCCTAAATGGTAAGATTCTACGTGACAGAGCTAATCTTTAGCCCTCCGGAACCAAATGGAGCCTAAATTTGTATGGGCTCAAAAAAAACACAGTTCCGATAGTGTAGGCCCAATAGGGACCCATGGCCAGTACCGGTTAATTAAGAAGTGGATTTAAATTTCGTTTTAATCAGCACTGCATTGGCAGCGCAAACAATATTTACCTTGTTGATATGCCGACTATTGTCGGGCTACTCTCGTGGATAGCGTGGTTAGCAAATTCAAAACTCTGACTCAGAAGAAAAAGTAATGAGATTACAATGCACACTACATCATATGCATAGCTAGCGTTTTGTTTCTTTCAGGTTTTGGCTCAAATCTCATTGCTTGTGTCACACCCGATTTATAAGAACATAAATCGAGCAATCGTATATGCGCCAGGATCAAATCACGCATATATACAACAGAATCATCAAGATATCACAACACGTATCTCGAAATAAAAGCGTATAAATTATAAATGAATATCTTTATTACAACTGAATCAAGAATCAGTTCAAGAAATGCGGAAGCGTAAAAGAAATATATGAAAAGCAGGGCGCCACAGGGACGTCGGCTGGGAGACAACGCCTAGAAATCGTCGAGTCCGCTGATGTAGTCCTCCATGTCGCCTGGTACTGAGCAGCAGTCGAAGATATCCCAGAAAGAACAGAAGAGTGGAGAAGGCAAGTGTGAGTACACAACTTGTACTCAACAAGTATAACACGAATTATGAGGCTCTAGGGTTAGCTGACTCAACTGCATTAGATTTAAATCTTGGCAAATTTTATTAAAACTAATTACTACAAGTGGATGAATTACCATAACCCAAGTTACATAATAATTAATCAAGATTAAGCATGATACTACTGAGAAACCAAGCCCAACCACCGAAGGTAAACACCCCACTAATCAGACGGAGAATCTGGGCCGCTCATGACTGTGAGCACAACTGATATATCAGTTTTACACTCTCGAGAGGTTGCACAACTTTACCCACAAGTCGTGAGCTACGCTAGTTGTTCATCACACTTCCTTAGGTGATATGGCTAGCAAGCACACTACGAGACCGTTACAAAGGATCACATTGGTAAGGTGTAACCGCTAAGGATTCTGGATCAGCGACGATGGGGCCCACCTCACGGGGGTACAAGCACACAACACAGACCAAGTCGGAGGAGCAGGGACCATTGAAGCTTACCACCCCTCTTGACCACGCAGATAAGTTACTCAAGGTAAGTTACTCCCGAACCAAAATGACCTAATTAGTAGGTCAAGACCGTCCCATTCCAGTCTTGTGGTTGCGCGGTTGTCCCAGGTTGTCGCTCTATGAACCGGTCCTTATGGAGAGTGGCCAAGCAAGCACTAAGCACCGTGCTGGCCCCCTAAACCATGTTTCTATCAAAAAACATATTTTAAGGAGACGTGAGCTGCTCAAGCACACAGCATAGAGGGCCACTCTCAGAATTAAGTTGCATATAAACATTAATCAAATTAATTAAAAAGGACCGAGGTGTGTGAGAGCGCAGCACCTAGCACAACTAACCAAAATGCAACCCAAGGTATATATATATATATAAAGGATAAGGTTGCTAGGAAGTCCTTATAGGCATACAGAATTAAAATGCAGTATGAAATTGTATTTAAAAGTGATAGGATATTCATGTTATACTTGCCTTCCTTGAAGTTCTCCTGCTGCTGCTCAAACTGCTCTGCAGAAAGGGGCTCCTGGTACTCGTCCAAAGGCTCAGCGTCTACTCACAATCGCAACGCCCAAAACATGGTCCAGCACATACACATACATACAAATAAAGACAAAAGATAATAAACAGTACAACATTACATAAAAATAGCACACAAAACTATGATAGAACTATTCTACGCGTTACAACGATCGCGTGAGCACGAAAACCGCCTAAACCGGAGCTAAGACACGAAATCTAGGGTTAAAACAAGGTCCAGGGGCCTTTCTGTAAGAAAATAGGAAAACCAGGGGGTTTCTGTGCGAAAACCGAGGGCCTAAACATAATTAAAGGCTAGATCTGGGGTCTAACCCGCAAAAACACTGGGGGTGGACGGTGGGTTCTATTTCTAAAGAACTCAGGGGCCTAAACAAGTAAAACAGGACCTAACTGCAAATACTTTTGAACTATGGGTGGACTGCGGGTTGATTCCTGAAAACTTTAAGGGCTAAACTGCAAAAAACGCACGGCTGACCGGTATAGGGCTCGGTTGACTTGGCTGGGTTTGATCACGGCCGTCAGATCTAAATCTGTCGGTTGAGAAAAGGTCTGTCGGGTGGATGGGATTCCCGGCCGGGGCTCCGGCGGCGGCGGAGGGCGGCGGTGGCTCGCCGGAGGCCATGCGATCTCGCACTCCTGCTGTCGGTTTGGGACGGGATCTGGCCGAGAAGATAGAGGAGCGCACAGGGAACCGTTTTGGGGGAAAGAGAGGCGGCCAACTTGGCCGTAGCGTCCGGGCGGCGGCGGCCCGTGGCTCGGGAGTTCCGGCGAGCCCGCGCGGCTGCGGGGAAACGAGGCTGAGGGGGAAGTGAGGCGGGTGAGCATCCTTACCCCACCGGGGTAACCCCACGGTGCTCGAGCGATGGCAGAGGGTGGCGGGAAGACGGCACGGTGGCGGCCTGTGGCACCGGTGGTGGCGGCGCGATCGGTAGCTAGGGTTGGGCGTGCGGGGGTATGGCGGCGACTTGGGGGAAACCCTAGGTGCAGGCGCAGCCTTAAATAGGGCTGGGTTAGGCCTCGATGTGCGGGTCAGGGCGGACGCGGTGCGGTCGGGGCGCCTGGCCGGGCTTAGACTCGGATCCGAGCCTGGCTCGGGGAGAAGATGGTCCCGACATACGGGACCCGCCTGCCAGCGAGCGGAGGAGAGGGGAGAGGAAGCGGACTGGGCCGGCGGGGCTTGCTGCGCGCACGGGATTTTGGGCCAGGGCGAGGCGCCGCGGCCCAGGAAGAGAGAGGGAGTGGGAGATGGCGCTGGAGCCCACGGGTTGTCTGGAAAAGGAAGCGGCCCGTGGAAAACAAGAGCGGAAAGGGGAGAGAGAAGGAGATGGGCCGCCGGGGAAGTGCTGGCCCGAGAGGGAATGAAGGGGAGGCAAGAGCAGGCCGGGCTGAGAGAAAAAGAAGCGAGGGCTACTGGGCTCTTTCTCTTTCTTCTCTTCTTTTCCTTTTCTTTCCTACACTCAAACTATTCAAACAATTCTATTTCAATTCAAATAAATTTGAATTCAAACCCTATACACTCAACACAAATAAAACAATGTTTCAGCATGAATGCACAAATAAGTTGATCCTATAATGAATTTTATTTTCTTGTGTTATAAAATTACTTTAAATTCAAGAATAATCAAGAAAAAATCTTAGAAATTTTATTTAAGCCCAAATAAATTCATTAAAATTTAAGAAAATTACCTTAGGGTGTTACAGCTTGTCAGAGTGAGTACCTCGTGTGCGCAAGCTTGATCAGCTATCTCCAACTTTGCTCAGTATCTACTAGCTGAGTTAGAACTATGGGTTGTGATTGGTAGGGTGGCTAAAGGCTGAACAGGCTTGTGTAATGCAACCATGATTTGTTTGGTTCCCTGGTCAAGGCCCTAAGCCAAGCTCCAGCTCCAACAATGCAGTCCGAGCCTGGCTTTCTGGAAACGAGATTCAGGAGCATTTCCAGCAAGCCAGGCTTACACAAGGTCGTTGGCCGGCGCGTGATGCATTTGCTCACCTCCGGCCGTTTTCACCACCCTCATCTCCGTCCGTTTTCAACGACCCACAAGTCAGTGAACATCCCTCGTCGCCGCTCTGGTTCACCTAGAGCGACCGTGTCTATCTCATCGCATGGCCCACCCTCGACATCGCCGGCGACCTTGCGCCTTGCCCAGATTATGGTGCTCATCAAATGAGCCGTCGATGGGTCCCATAGGCAGAGGGAGGAATGCATCCTTCCACACTGCTGTCATCTAAACCCGAGACCACCACGGCGAGAATGACCATTTCTTGGAGGGGATTCGTGGGTGGCGGAGCTTGATTCAACCATGTCGGAGGTCGAGGTGGAGGTGGGGATGAAAGCATCTAGTCCTCTAATTCGAGTTTTGCTAATTAATGAGTATAGGTTGGTTCATGAGAATACGAGCATACATTGATATCGTGAAGAAACTTGGAGATGATGTTGAAGGGATATGATCAAGGCAAAGGTATATGATAGAGCTTTTCTATTTTTGCCGGTCATAAGGTGATTAGTGGATGAGAAATGACCGGATTAATAGGATAAATAGCCATACTATCAAGAAGGGTCGTGTCAGACCCGGGGCCACGGGACTGTGTACATAGCGTAGTTTAAGAGATTAAGTCCTTCTTATCTCTTATTTACCTCGTTTATCTCTTATTTATTCCATTTAAATAGGAGATAGAGCTAACCAATACAGAGGGAATCTACTCAAGATATGTTCTAGTACGATTCCTCAGCTGGTGTTGGTTAGTATCTTTATAACCCTGGCCTCTCGGATTTATAAGGGAGGTCAGGGACCCCCCTCAAAACAGAAGATCACTAGGTCATTCTACACCAAAGGCAATACAAACCACCATACAGGACGTAGGGTGTTACGCATCTTGCGGCCCGAACCTGTCTAAGCTTTGTGTTCCTTGCACCTTCGAGTTCCTGATCTCGGCGTCCCTTCACCCAAAACTTACCACCTTGGGTATATCCCACGGTGGGCAGCCGGTTAAACACCGACAGCTGGCGCGCCAGGTAGGGGAGCGCGTTGAAGATCCACCGGCGAGCTCGATGGCATCTTTCCAGTTCACCAGTCGGAATCAACTCCGACTAGTCGAGCTTCATCAACAAACCGTCGTAGAGCGCCAGGAGGCACAACTGGTGACTCAGCAACAGCAGATGATAGATGGATCACCGGGCACATACTACACGTACTGAACAGGGAAGATTCCTTTTCTATTTTTCCTACATTAGATACAATTCGTGGCTGTTACTAGCAAGGATTATTATACTGATCTACCTTTGCTAACGTGATCTTGGCATGGTATTCTCATCCGTGCGGAGCTTGCTGGGGAGCTCTCACAGACAAGGATGGCATGAGGCTGTGGGTGGCAGCGAGGAAGTTGCATAGGAAACTGACCCAGCGCCGCGTCGTGACTCTGCGACGGAATTCCGCCGCAACTGGAGCTGGTTAGGAGCGAGAGCCAACCGGTTTGCCTCATCAGACGCACTGTTACCGACCTTGACTACTCGGCTCGACTTCACCTCGCGCTGCAACGTCAATGCACCGCGGCCGTCGACCTCGACGACCCGGTTCAACTTCGGCTTGTGCCGCAATATCCGCGCGCAGCAGTGACGGGTTCGACTACTTTGACTTCGCGAGGATGCTCGGCAGCCCGCCGACGACTACTTCAATTACTCATCTCGACTTGAAAACTAGTCGGAATCGACTCCGACTAGTCGAGCTACATCAACAAATCGTCGCAGCTCCATCAGCGAGCTCCACAGCTTCGTCAATATTCATCCACGAATCAAGCTAAGTGATTTATACCTTTTCCGACTTGTTCTTCACAGCATCAGCTACCTTTTCGGGTACGCCTCTCGATGGGCATGAAACCCTCGGGGGCTACGCCCTGATCGACTACTCCTGGGATGCTAGACCGACAGCCACAGCTTTGGCGCATTGAGTACTGGAGGCTCTGCCACAGACTTAATGCCCCAAGTGCTAGCGGCTTTGCCACGGCCTTAGGACACTGACTACGGAGGCTACGCCACAAGGTTGTGTTCTGAGTGCTGGAGGCTTCATGGGACTACTCCCTATGGAAGTACAGATCTTCGTGTGTTGCCACACACGCTCTCGCCGGCTACTTTATGCGCACGGTGCATCCTCTTTGTCGCATGACGACTTCTTTGTCTTCTCTTAACGGTTGTTAAAGTACTCGGGTAGCACACGCCTTACTCCGTGAAACCTCGACTCTTCTGTAAGCCTATGCTCCTACGCGTGCATGCGGCTAAGCTCCCTACGCTATGGTCTACGGCCATCAGAGATCAAGTGCTTAAACGTAACAGGCTAACTGCCCAGGGAAATTACATGGCCTAGCAAGAGCAAGACGCGAAATTTTTACAGCGAATAAATTTTGGTTTCTTCACATTATTACTGAGTACTACTCGGTATCTTCGCATTATGCTATATAATGAATGCATTGTCTTTTTTCAGATCAAGCTTCGGCAACAACCCTCCAGGTAGCACGGCGTGCCATCACAGTTTCGCTAGTTCCCAGGCTCGGGGGCTGGGCGCTGCACACTACTCGACATGCCTCCTTCGGCTCTCCTGGCTCGTCAGCTCGGGGGCTGGACGCCGCAAAACTACTCGAAGAAGACTCATATGAAGACTAAGAGTGCAGAAGAAACCTTAAGTCACCGCGCGGTTAAATAAACCAGCGGGAGGCTTAATTTCACTATGCAGAAAGCGAAGAGTTTTTCTCGGAATTTCAGAGTAACACCAATGCCACGATTCTTGGATCCTTTTTCCCAAACCTGGGAGATTTGGGTTCAAGGCTCGGGGGCTGCGGGGTATGTGGCATCGACTACTTATTTTTCGAATTTATTCGAAGAGTAGGTAAGGAGGATTCAAGCTTAATTTGACCCTCAGCCTGATTCTTCGATTCAACCTAAGGCTCGAGGGCTACTCCATATGGAGTGCGATTTTTAAATTGCACACCATAACAAAAATTCGAGGCATGAGCACCTCATAGCTTCGATGCAGCCAAGCAAGTACTCGAAGAAGGGCTTCAAGATGAAGCTTCAGAAGAAGTCGAAGACTGCTTCGAAAGTACTCGATACACCTGCAGTACTCAGCTACGAAGAGCTCGGGGGCTTGTCAGACCCGGGGCCAAGGGACTATGTACATAGCGTAGTTTAAGAGATTAAGTCCGTCTTATCTCTTATTTACTTCGTTTATCTCTTATTTATTCCGTTTAAATAGAAGATAGAGCTAACCAATACAGAGGGAATCTACTCAAGATATGTTCTGGTATGATTCCTCAGCTGGTGTTGGTTAGTATCTTTGTAACCCTGGCCTCTCGGATATATAAGGGAGGTCAGAGACCCCCCTTCAAAACAGAAGATCACTAGGTCATTCTACACCAAAGGCAATACAAACCACCATACAGGACGTAGGGTGTTACGCATCTTGCGGCCCGAACCTGTCTAAGCTTTGTCTTCCTTGCACCTTCGAGTTCCTGATCTCGGCGTCCCTTCACCCAAAACTTACCACCTTGGGTATATCCCACGGTGGGCAGCCGGTTAAATACCGACAGGTCGATGTTGCCCTTGCATGACGGTTCTATAGTGCTATTTTGCTCAAACAATTGCATTGCGTGCATGAGGGTTAACTTTGTTTAAAAAATAGCAAAGTGTGAAGTTCAAAATATGTGCTGACTCGCTGAGGCGAACGGTCCAGTCCAGATGGGCGGACGGTCCGCCATCTACACAGAAGGTTTTTGATAGAAACTTGAGTTTCTGGTGAGCATCAAAAGATGAACGGGGTAAGGTCCGCCTAGGGGGAGCGGTTGGTCCACCAACTAACACCGAATGGTTTGGTGATAATGTTCATGTGTGATAGAACCGCTTGAATTATTTCGGCTCAAGCGCGCTAGTCATCACTAGGCAGGCGACAGAAGCTCAACGCACTTCAAACGGAACAACTCATTGGTCTGTCGGGTCACTGCCCGATTCAACCATGGTTAAACAGAATCGACGTAGGTTTACCTCGCACGAAGACGAGTCCAGCCTTACAACAGCTCGCAACTTTTACACCACAGGATAATTAATCATTATTACACAGGGGTTTTGTTTCATCCTAGCTAATACAAATTTATACAAGCATTATTCGAAACTTCAAGTTTACCGGGCAGTATTTAGAGTTAGCAGTGAAAACAACAACGCGACTACATACGTCGCAAAGATAGGCACCATACTCAGCCCAAAGCATGGCTTTACTTCGAAGGGTCATTGCCGGCCGGGGACGGATCCCATTCCACGGACCAGCCAAGCGGAACAGTGCCGGGCCAAGTCAGACTATCCACTTGGGTCACGAACATCATACCTGAAAACTATATTACTAGCAAGGCCGAGTATACTAATACTCAGTAAGGCTTACCCAACATTTGGGTATACTTAGCCCATAACTAGACCATGATAGGTTGAACGGCTCTAGTTTTCTTTTGCTGAAAAGCAACAAAGAGTATGTCCTTACTTTCATATGTTAGCTTTCAGATTCTAGATTCTTTTAACCATTCTAGGTAAGCACCTATACTAGTCAAGTAAGGTAGATATTAAGCATCCATCAAAATTATTCCATTAACTGTTACTGTTATTACTCTATGTGGCAGAAGTATCAAGCAGTCTCAATCTCTGTGAGAAATGGATGATTCTGAATCGAATTTCATAACCTTGCAAGGGATCCTAACTCACACGCTCGGAAACTTAACTTTCCGGGCAACCGTTTCCATCTTATTCCGGGGCATGGATCAGGGCCACCACAAGTGACTGCAGGACCATACGCACATTCACTGTGCAGGACGTACGCCAACAGCGCGACTGTATGGCCGTACTCCCATCCGCTATGCGGAACGTATTCCCACATATTGGTGCGTGTGTGTGACAAAAACCAAAATTTGAGTGGTGGGGTAAGTCCACTTGCCGGGCCAATCAGGTAATAGGCTTACCGCGTACCATATTTACGGTATGTGGCTAGTACTTTCAAACACTTGACCACCACTACCATACACTGCAACCTTATCAAACTTAAATCAACACAAATGGGGTATTCTTTCAAGTCATGATATCGTACATAACCCCATCCGTTATCCTTATAGTGATTGCAGAATGGTAAACAATCAATTCCTATATCGCGCGAGTGACAGGAAATCACTCAACTTCTACCGGTCCTATTAGTAGAGCATCTATTCGGTAAAGACTTGGAAAAACATTACATAGGTTCCTAAGTTTCATGCATCTAGGGTTTCATTACAACTCCTAAAACTTAATGCACAGTATAGATATATAACATAATAAGTGCATAATTTGAAAAACTGGGTTATGTACCGGGGCTTGCCTTCTTGGGTGAGGCTGGGGTCAGGAATGTCAACAACTTCCGAACTTTGGTTCGGGGCTTCAGTAAGATCCTCGGCGACGTTCACTTGGTCTTCAGATATACCCTGCTCGGGTTCCGGGACCAATTCGTAGGTTCCGTCTTCAAGCGTCGTTGATTCTACATGATATGCAATGATTTGAATTAAATGATTATTAAGTCAATAACTTTCCTTCATGATAAGGTTGCAATCCAACAATTCACATTCAAAACACCACAAAGCAAAGGATTTGAATTTCAAGAATTCAAATTTACTTGTTATACATTAATCTAATTAATTCTACTAGTATCATAAATAATTTCTATAACTTCAAGCTTAAGAGTATTGAGGTTAGGAATTTAACTACAAACACTTGAAGTTGATATAAAGCTTCTATTAATTTCTTATTTTTGAACCTAACAGGTTAGTGGTACAAAAATGAACAAATTCAAACTTAGATTAACAAGTTTTATTTTTAGATTGAAATCTATAGGGGCTCTGACTTTGAATTTTAGTGAGTGTGTTTACTTCTATCAGATGAGCTTGCCATAAATTTTTCAAAAATTTTTGAAAGCAGAAACTAAGGTATTTGAATCAAATTCAAATTTCAAGTTTAAATCAAAAACTTAAGTTAAACAGTGCTATAAATTATTCAAAAATTTCTATCAATTACTCAACATCAGAAAGATATATGGTAAAAAGATCTAAGCATGGAAGCATGAGAAACATGCTTGAATAGTCTTAATTCATTTCAAGCTTAATTTGCACAAATTAAAATAAGTTCCAGTTAGAGTTTAGTACTGCTGGTGACATTTGCACACAAGTTCACTCATGCCACATACAAGTTGCAT
This sequence comes from Panicum hallii, assembly GCF_002211085.1. Lineage (NCBI taxonomy): Eukaryota > Viridiplantae > Streptophyta > Magnoliopsida > Poales > Poaceae > Panicum > Panicum hallii. The sequence continues at coordinate 28,049,259 of NC_038042.1, forward strand.
ACCAAAGATTACATGAAATAAAGCTAGCATGCAAGAGATACATACAAGATTCCCTTTTGTTAAACTTTAAAATAACACTTAAAATATTAAGTTTCAAACTAAACTTTGGTAACAAAAGTTGCAGAGCTAGACTCTTAGAGTACAACAAAATAGGTTTGACAATTTTTAGATTTTTCTACAAATTTCTATAGATTTTCAAAGTTGGAAGATTTGAATTGGGGGGTACTGATATTGTTGTAGAAAATGGTATTGTTGTAGAAAAGACCCTAGAAAGAAAAGAAGACTTGCAATTGGGTTCCTGATCGGTTTAAACAGAGGAACCGAACGACGACGGCCAAATTCTAGCGAGGCGGCTCACCGGCGGCGAGGGGAAAGTGGTGGAAAAGGTTCAGGCACTCACGGCGGACTCGGGGATGACCGGAATCGAGGAAGAAAGGCTCAGAGGCGATGGTTCAACGGAGGTCCAAGCCGGTGCGGCGAAGTTCCGAGAGCGGCGGCGGCGTTTCGGCGGCCGGAATGCAGGAGGGCGACGGGAAAGTGGCAAGGAAGCTTCTACGCGTAGATGTGGTGCTGGTGGTGAGCTTGGCGAGGGCTAAGAGGGGGCGGAGCGTTAGGACGATGGTGAGACCGAGCGGCGGCGGTGGAGAGGATCGCCGGCGCGGTGTTCTGGGCGGCGTAAATGTGAGAAGATGGAGAAGAGCTGGCTAGGAAGTTTTGGTGGGATGTGGCGGTGCCAGGGGAGCACTAGGTTGCGGACGTGGGGCGGCGGAGGCGGCTAACGGCGGCGAGCAGGACAGTGGCGGAGCTCTGGCGACGGTAGTCGAGCGGAGAAGAAAAAGAGGAGGTGAAAAGAAGTCGAGGAGGGCTCCTGGATGCGCTGCAAGACAAAGAGGAGTCACGGGCAAGCGGGGAGCAGCTGCTGGTGGCCGGCGGCGCGACGTGGCGGCTTCGGGCGGCGGCGGTGCGACGTGGCTGGGCGGGGAAAATACCAGCGGGGTCGGGCGAGCGGCGGGCGGGCGAGCTGGAGGCCAGGTGGTGCGGGTAGGGCGGCGAGGGGGCAACTGGTGGCCAGGGAGATCGCCGGTGAGGGGGCTGCGGGCGGCGCAGAAGAGAAACAGAGAGGGAGGGGAGAGAGGAAGACGATGAGGACTTATCCATAATTTTCGAAAAGTGCAAGGGGTTCACTGTAAAGTAAAATTTTTTTCAAACCATATCCCAAATGAAAATATGCCCAAAATCAAAAGTGTAGGGCTTAAAAAGAACTACAACTTTGCTTTAAGGATCAGCTTCAAAGGAGTTAGGGTTTTGAAACTATTTCAAAATCCGACAAACTATGCAATTTCAAATAAAACCTATTTAAATTTCACATTTCAAATGAGACCTTAGGATAATTCCACTTCTTACAGTGGTTTAAAAGTAAATACTTGCTTTTGCAACACAAACCTTCATGCATTTTGAAATTACCTTTCATTCAAACACATTTTACAAAAGAACTCTAATTAATTTTTTTTATAATTACAAAAATACCCTGTAACTTGCATTTAGGTTTTAAATCCATTCACAAGAACAAACACAAAATTTACACTAAACTCTAGTGTGTCTTATTTCCAAGTACCAGAAATGTCACATCGTGGCAGGACCAATTTAATCGGTCAAGTCCCTAGTGTCTGAACATGGTGAACGGCGGACAGTTCGGCCCAGATGGGCGGACCGTCAGCAAACGATGCAAGACAATCCTCTATTCTTACTGGGTTTTTCAACTTGAACGGCGGACGGTCCGCTAGGTCTCTAACGGTCATTTCTAGCACATATTTATTGCACTTCTAGCCATTGGGTTTGAACGGCGGATAGTCCGGTTTTTGTGAGGCAGATAGTCCGTGATTACTCTGTTTCGATGGGTTTTGAGTGTAATCGCAAGATTCCGAGGGGGTGGCTATATACCTCATGCCTAGCTGTGGGTAAGATCTCTTAGCACATTTGAAAGCTTCCTTGACATAATAGAGCCAGCTCCCTCCTCTCTCTCACTCACTTTGCTTGGTGGTTGCATTCTTGAGAGTGTGAGAGCATCCTAGTGCATTGCATCAGGAGTTTGAGCTTTGTGGCACTAGAGAGTCTTCAAGCAAGCATCATTGACTTGTTACTCTTTGGGGTTGCCGCCTCCTAGATGGCTTGGAGGAAGTGAAACCGTTGAGCCCTTCAAGAAGATTGTGAAGGTGCCTAGGTTTTGTTTGTGAGTGGTTCTTATGGTCACCTCGCCGGAGTGGTGAAGAGTAACTCTAGCGGAATCGAGGTTTGGAGAGGTTCATTGATTCAAGCCAGCTCAAGATCAAGAAGAGTTCTTGATAGAGGAGTGGTTGAAGCTCTGAATCCACCTCAACATGGATTAGGGGTGACCGGCAAGTCATCAACACCACGAGAAAAGTTCTTATCTCGTGCCCGGTTATTTCTTTACTCATTTAATTCTTGCAATTTACTTGAGCACTTTACCATACTAGAGTTTGAATTGCTACTCGTCATCCTAGGAACCTCACTAGTAATAGGAGTTAGTAGAAATAGGGGCTCTCTTGTGTTACTAATTAAATTTGCCTAGTGTTTGTGATTTTAGTTAATACCACATATTCACCCCCTCTGGTCGGTATCCTTGATCCTATAGGAGCTATCGTCCGGGACACGCAAAGACGAATCGGACATGGTGGAGCTCAATCATTGTGGAGGAAGATCAGCTGCAGGAGGTCAAGGCTTCAGGAAGCGCTTGCGGTGGCGCGTGTTCCAGTCCCTGCGCCAGTGATGGTGGTGGTCCTGCAGCGGTGCCTAGTGGCCGCCATCCATGATATCTAGTAGGTCGCCAAGGTCCATGGTGGTTCCTGACAATCAGCTTGCTCCTGAAGCTCCGAGTATAGCCATGCAGCCATCATCAAGCCGGGGCCTTCACCACGGGTATGTGCCCATGGAGAAGATGAATGTTGCACACAAGGTACTCGATGATGAGTTAAATTCACCGCATTGAGGAAGGGTTACCATACACAATGCAAGCCTACCAACCAAACACGATTTTCATAAACCAGGCTAAACTAAGCTCAGCAACCACATACGAGGGTCCAGCACTGTTGCAGCCAGGCCAAGGCTGGCCGTGGCTAATTCTTAGCCAGGCTTAAACTAAGCCAAGCAACCAATCACAACCATACTGTATTATTTTCTATCTATATTTCGTATAGGCGTATATGGTAGCAGTTATATTAGTCAAGAACACAACATGTGTGCTTAGATTTTTTTTTTTTGGTTTGTCCTTTTTTGTGCTTTTCAACTTCATTCAGTAACACACGATCAAGTCTAGCATGTCTTCTGAAATTCTCAAAGGATGATGTCTTTTTACTCTTTTCTATACCTCATTATTGGCTCGATCCGGAAGTAGGATTAGCAATATTAAGTGCTCCAAGCATTGCGACAATAACATCACAACGCGTGGAACATGAGTTAGCTCGTAAACTAAACGGATTATTCATCAGAATTTAAGCGCACTATATGATGAGCTAAGGATTAGTAATTCCTAAACATTTCTCCTAATAGATGGAGCTGTACTTGTTATCACCGGAGTGAGGCAGCATATTCAATGACCAAAGTACAACAAGAAATACCACCATTCAGCCCTTTCCACGCACTACGACAGGAAGGGTTATTAACAACGGGATATGTGGTCGTCCATGGTTGTTAAAAGTTCCGTCGCTAATACTATTAACGACCACACAAAATTTCCTGTCGTTAACTTTACAATGATGGCAAAATATGTGGTTGCTAACACTCTACTATGAACGACCACATTTCAAATGATAACGACCACTATTTTGATCGTTAATATTATTATGGCATGTTGCATGAGGCATCAAAGACCATTTCCTTCTTTTTTAACGACCACAATTTTGTTATCGGCAACAACTTTCCACTGGGCTACATAGCATTAACGACCACGTCGAAAAGATTAACAACCACACTGTCATTTCTAATATTTTCAGATCGACTACTTGAGGGTAGTTAACGACCACTTTGCACCACGTAGAGAAATTATATATTTTTTAACAAGCATGCATGTAAAATAAATTTATTTGCAACAACAAACATAATCCAACATCACAGTACTTCATATTTTTGCGATAGATATCCAGGACATAAAACTAACAAAGGCTAACTTAAGGCCAATCCTATAAAAAAAATCAAACTAGCTGTAAGCATAGGCATATGCATGCAACGTAGATCTCCTCATGAACCATTCACTTGTCTTGCTTCTAATAATCTTCATCCGGATCTCTTGTTCCCTACAGTATGCAAGTTTCATATCAGCCCCCAAAAAGGAAAGAAATAAGGAATTAACAATAGTTTTGAGTGTACATGCTTACAGCTGATTATGGTGATTCATGTTGGCTATAGTTAGCACTCATATGCTTCTTCATTTGCGCCCATTTTTCTTCCATTCGGCTCATACGATTGTTAACGTTTCAATTTTCTTCATGAAGGACTTGATTATCTTCCTGAAGTGCTTGTCTTTCTTGCTCAGACTGTGCTAGTTTCTATATCAATTCAGCCTTGGTAATTGCTGGACTTCTCAAGTCTCTTGCTTTTATTCCACCACCGTAACCAACAACATGGTCACGCCTTGTGGATGGGAAGCACTTGTCCACAAGGTCTACATTAGAAAGAGAAGGGTTCGACAACCTTTGCTTCTGAATCTGTGCCTGTAGAGCAAAGCAATCTGAATTAGGGGCTTATACCAACACGTATGTAACTATTCTAAGGCAACGCTGAACAAAAAAAAAGATCCATGTGGAACTATAAACTTACATGCTTCCTGGAGGCTTGTTCCACCCTTTGTGTGAGTGATAGAAAATAATGTGTCCCATTAGTGATAGACTTGTTTTCGTTGCCACCCCATTAGTGATAGAACATTGGAACATGTAATGAATTGACAAGTGAAAAACAAGTGAGCAATGGAGTCTATACAGTCTATACATACATTGTCCCAGATGATCTGTCTGTAAGGTTTGCTGCCACTGCGATGAAGAATTTTTAAGCTAGATCTATTTTTGGAGTTTCTCTTGCTGTTTGCCTAAAATTTGAAAGAAATTATGTTACTAAGGGCAATCACAAGGGGTCACATGTAAACCACACAAGTTATCATTATATAATACGCAAGATTTACACTTACTATGAACTCCTTGCTGTAGAAATGTTCTTTGACAAGCCACTCCGAATCTGCTTTTGGAATCTCTTGATGACAATTCTTAATAACATGCTGCATATTCCTTGCTGGCTTAACAAAATGCCGATTTAAGTGTCCACGCCAATTGTTCCATAGATCTCAAGCGTGCTCCATGATCTCATTTTCCTAGACATCAAGTTCAATGTTTTGGTCTGCATTTTCAAACTTGTCCTGGTGTTAAACAAATATTGTTATCTGAAGACATGCCTTGTTGAAGGATAAAAAGAATGAATAGGCAGCTGCGTAGGGGAGCATTTACCTTAATTGCATAAAAATGTGCTTTTGAGCTACTGTATTTATATCTGTCCATTTCTTAACCCTTATTGGGGTGATGTTAAGATCACGCACAATTCTACCCAACGTTGTGAGAATGTTTTAGATAAAGCCCTCTTGTTATAGAACTTCACTTTAATTTTCTCGCCTGCCTTTAGTTTAGCAACCTTCTTACATTTGTTTTTTTTCCTAGATCTTGTTTCTTTTCAACATTTTTGTCACCTGGAACATTAATGAAAATATTAGAACAATTTAATCATATCGAAATAATTTTATTTTACTTGTGTTAGTGGTCATACGATTTAATGTATCTGCAAGACGCTGATCCTCTTGTAATTCTTCAGTCTCAATGTTATCATTATCTGACAATTGGGAATATCCATGATCAGTTTATTTTCTACCTTATATCTTGCATGATTAGATGAGTAAAGCTAGTACCACGATATTGGTTCCAGTATTCGGAGGGTCAGGGCTTCACGCAGGATACTAGAGTATCACTTATTATTAATGCACGTATGATGCCTAGGTTAATCAAGTATTGTTAGATGTTGTTTTATCTCTACGGTAAGTAGTGACAGTCATATACCTTCTTCGTAATCCTCCATATTCAGATTGAGGGGTACAAAGTCCATAAAGTAGCCGAGTTGGCTAGCGACTCGTCTGCCAGTCATGTGCGATTCTTCCAGTAGTGCCTGGGAGCCTAGAGCTTAGACTTAATCATATGTATGTGTGTATGTGTATGGTATAAGCTGTATGTTTAGAGTAGCTTTATTTTTCCTTTCTTCCTGCCTTTGCCTATTCATGAGTTTGAGCTTGAGTTAACTTGTCTACCTCATTATCCATATATTATACTTACCCCTGTTTGTACAATTAAATATTCAATCAAAAATTAACCATCAACTTATCTATTTTATAACCGTCATCTTCCCTACGAAAATATAAATATAATATCCAAGATTACTCACGGGCAAAATGCTACTATGGTATTTCGTGCGCTTGTGGATTTAACTGCGATGTAAGAAATACCAACAAGCATCATCTCTGATGATCCATCTGGCACTTAGTCCGACGCTTCAGACCATAGTACTGGATCAGCCAATAATGATGAAGAATCTCTCTTAAACCTATGGGACGCTACTGTGTAGAGTATCGGATGAATGCTAGTTGAGCAACTGCTGCTAAGCCAAGTACTGGATTATCTTGTACTACTTGAATCTTTGCTTCCTATGCAGAGCATTGATCCGCTGCTTGTAATCCGGAGGGTGTCGGATCAACCGATACTTTGTAGGTGATCTCTGGTTATTTGTACATCTTAGAATTATTCTATTTTTGGATTTTTACCATGACTTGCACTTACTATGATTTGGATCACTTGTTTTGAATGATTTTACTATGATTTGGACTTCATCCATGAAACCTAAAAATCCTACGGATATACGCTTACAAACTCGTTTGTCTCGGTGACATATCATACTCAATCACCAAAATTATGATTATTGGTCTAATGAGATAATTTTCCTTACAATTTGGTATATCCTTTGGCGGTTCTAAACCAAATGCATCCTGTACTACGCTCCAAACAAATCTTGCAACATGACAATCAAAACATAAGTGTTGGATGGTTTTTTTTGTTATTTTAAATTAAAACCAACACTTGTCATCACCGTTCCGGTTTCACTTCAAGACAATCAAAATGTCACCCTTCACTACGAACTAAACTAAGATCTTAATTGCTAGAGGGTAACTTTAACTTTCATAAATATTTATTTAGGGGTATTGCGGTTTGGTTTACTAATTGTTTATACATTGATTGCACTGTAAACACTCGCTGTTTAGTGAGACTCCATTTGATAGAGTCTTGCTGGTCATCGAGCTATAGAAATAAGTAAATTCCGTCAATGCCACTATAAATTATAGAATTTCTCTTGATGCAATTGAAATTTTTAGCTTCCCTTCAGAGCAACTCCAACAGCCTAGATATAATGCTAGTTAAATTTAGAGTTTTAGAGGACTATACAAAAATAGAAATATTCCTGGCCGATGGGGTAAACCAACATACTCTCCAAATCTTGACTATCTATATTCAAATTACACTACTACAAAAATAATTTATAGGGACACCCTATTTTTTTCTAGGGGCGGGCCAAAAGATAACCCGCTTCTACAAATGGAGCGGGTTACTGTAGCAATTCACCGTCCCCGAAAATGCATTTTTAGGGGGGTGATGGCGTCACCTGTCCCTATAAATAACCATCATTTTTAAGGACGGCTGACGCCATCACCCGCCCCTAAAAATGCATTTCTAGGGTAGGTGATAGCATGACCCGCCTTACAAGTAGTCCCACACAAAATAAATTTATAACTTTTTTCATATGATCTCGAATGAAGTCAAACTTTATATCAAAATTGTAAAGATTGACAAGACCTACAATTTTGTAGTTGTAAGCTTTTTCATTTAAAGTAATTTAAGAGTCCAAAAAACTATTATAAGTTGTCTAACAACTCAAAAAATTATTATAAGTTGTCTAACAACTATGACTATATAATATCTCATACAACTCAAGTCATACATTGAAATTTCCAGAATCTTAACATTTATATACACTAAAATATACTTGGCATATTTTTTATCTACAGTTCACAATAACCATAGTGTAGAATTTTTACTTTTTTTATTTGTTTTGCTATATGTAAAGATTTAAATAAATTTTTGGAATAAAGTAGGAAAATATTTTTAGGGGCGGGTGATGGCGTCATCCGCCCTTATAAATCAATTTTAGAGTTAATATAAAAGAATAGCATACCATATAGAGTTACAAGTGACTGTGTGGTGAAGAGGAAGGTACGCACAAGGCTTGAGATACGCCGTTCGAACCCCGGATGATTCAAGTGTGCATATTTTATTAAAAAAATTGTACCTCAATAGTATAAGGGCTTTGGTGGTGGTTGGTTGGCTGCAATATTTTTTTCTTTTTTATTTTGCTATTTTTTTATTTTTTTAAAATTTTTTCATTCTGTAAATTGATTTGTAGAAATTATTTTCAGCACCCGCCCCTAAAAATAGCATTTCTAACTGCGAGAAGTAGAGGCAGGTACCGCACCCACCCCTAAAAACCTTTTTTTATAGTGTCACCTCCACGTCGGATCATTTTCCTAGCGATCGGGCCATTTTTTTTCCACTTGACGCCCGATGGACGCCTCGACGCCACCGCGATGCCTCAACCCTAAACCCCTCGATGCCTTCCACTTGGCTCCGCACTCATCCATTAGGTTCCAGCAGCGAACGACTGCAAATCGAAACTAGGTCGCCGTGGCAGGGGATGGCCAGTGACTTGGCAGCCACGGTCGTGGACGGGCAGCGCCGGCCCGGTGCCTCGACAACTGTGCCAAGGGACGAGGAGGAGCGGCGGCATGAGGGCCACGTGAAGGAAGGGGGCAGCCACGCGTTGAGGCAGCTGAGAGGGGAGGGTAGACCCCCACATCTCTTCGGCCTCAGAGGAGTAGCGGGAGGGGGGGGAGGGACGAGCCGCTCCTGCAGGGAGGGGTAGCGGGGAGGGGCGGACGCCCGCGCATCCTTGGTCTCTAGAGGGGTCGGCCGGCCCACCTCTACCGCCGCGCGCTGGCTGGGAGAGGCGCCGGGCGGACGCTCATCCGCCACCGTGCGCTGGCTCGGAGAGCTGGGCGCGTGCGCCTCCATCGCCGCGAGCTGGCTGGGATGGCCGACCCTGCGCTGCTCCATCGCCGCATGCGGGCTGGAAGGGGCGGCCAGGCAGGCAGGGACAGGGGTGGCAACATGTAGCAGGTCGGCGAGGACGAGGGCGCGGGCATGGATTAGAGGGGCGGGGAGGACGCGTGGGAGGAGGAAGTACTGCGGGAAAAGAGGAGCGTGAGCAAGGAGGGAGATGGCTAGTCGGAGCCACTCCGCAAAGATGCCTAGCGGAGGGGAGGGGATGCCGAGCCAAATAGAGAAGAGAGGAAGAAAGAGAGGCTGTTGGATCACTTTTTTCCTAATATTTTTCTAATTTTACAGATCCAAATAGATTTAGCTAGCCTCTTGGAGTTGCTCATACTCCCAATATTTCAAATTTCTTTCCCCTTAGTTTCTCTTTCCGTTAGTTGTTAGTGCTCCTCACTAACGAGATGGGCACACATGCTGGAGAGCCAATTCCGTCTGTTGTCCAATACCGAACCTACCCCTTATCCAATGAAAACATGTGCTCGCACCCTTATCTCAGCGGATTCCATCCCACACCCGACTCCATCCTATATTCCTATCCCGGAAAGAATTAGTCTAAATTTGAACTGAGTCAAACTTTCTTAAATTTGACTAAATTTACAGAAAATATTATGAACATTTATGTCTCAAAATATGTATATTATGAAATATATTTCATGGTAAACTTTAATTATAATTATTTGGAATCATGAACAATATAATTTTTTTAATTATTTGGTCAAAGGTGGGTTAGATTAACTTAGTACTCCGTTCTAAAAGGACAGTTTGTTTAGAATATTTCAGACACATTACTCATTAAAAAATGATCTTGTTGCCCCTAATTAATATAGGAATTGTGATTGAAAACCGTATTATTTATTTGGTTTACTAGATCCTCAATAAATACATATGTATTGAAACTACAAAAGCAGAATCTACCAAACATTTGATTGGCTCGATGCGCTTTTCTATATAACTTTTCTTGGTACTTGGCATTACTTTAATTAGATGGATTTTAGTGTAAGCAAAACAACACTGTTTGTGAGGTAAATTTTAAAGGCTAAATAAAGCAACAGTGTTTTGGGGATGGAGGGAGTACAAGATATTATTGTATTATTTTTAGGACGAAGGGAGTACAATTTATTCAGACAAATGTTTTAGATAGTTTTTCACCATAACTTTCATGAGGATAACTCCTGCAAGATATATAACTTTTCAACAGAAAATATTGGGAATGTTATCAGGAAACTTTCTATGTTTGGAAACTTTTGGCGACACCTTATACACATAAGGTTTTCATTATTCACTTTCCCTTATTAAGTTAGGTCCAAATTGAATTTTAAAACGACTCATTCAACAAAGTTTTGTGTAAAACCTTATTCAGATGAGTTCGTTCCACTAAGCTTTGTACAAAACTTGTTTTGAACGACTCGATAAGCTACTTTTTAATAAAAATAATAACTTCTCATCTAGCTTTCGCCCACTCGAAAAACCAAGAGAAATGAAAAGGAAAAGGAAAGGGCCGTGGTCGGAAGAGGGGAAGATAGTGGCCAATAATCACTGCGTGGTCGCAGGGCCACGCGCGTCGTCGATCCTGCAGAACACACTACACTGTCGAGTCCAGTGCTAAACAGGAAAACGAGTGGGCAAGGCAAGCACGAGACCAGAACCCCGCCGCTCATCTCTGTCCCTCCGGCATCCTGTTCATCCGTGGTATCTGCTGACTGCTTCCAAGGTGTTTTGTGAACATATAACGACGAACCAACATATACCGATTGGCCGTTTATAACAAACTTTTACCCACGGACAGTCTGAAGTTAACTTTTTTTACCGACTGGTCATCCAATGGAATCATTTAAATGGATAAAAAATAGAACTCATTTGGCTGCAAATTAGTTTTAGAGTTCAGCACAAGCACATTAGTCATACATACCACATTCACAGTATAAAGCTCAAAATTCATTACATAAATGCTTGATATGTATATATACATATTGTTCTGTTGTACAAAAGAGTCCAAAAGAGATCAGTTGGCACCTGCATTGAGTGGCTTTCTATCAACTAACTTGCTACTTTTTCCAACAAGTCAACTAATCTAGCTGTGAGTGACTATAATCTAAAAAAACAAAAGATATGGATCCAGCAGAGAGTAGAGTACTGTAGAGTGATCAATTCACCTAGTATGGAGTTAATAGCGCCCAACAGATCCTGAAAAATAAACAGAAAGTAGTAATAGTTAGATAATTAAACTTGGAGAAAAACTTGCTTATACCCAATGAGAATGAAATAAACCACATCAACTGGCTCAAAATGTTCTATTGATCATGCACACAGGGCAACTAGTTCAAAAAGGTCACTCTGATGGCAAAATTTAAAATGGACAGCACACCAGGGCCAATAATCATGTAGTTCATGGTAGCGTTGATTGTAAGCATTTTGATGAAGCTAAGTGTAAAAAATACCTGCAGTACATGGTAGCATTGATTGTAAGCTCATCAATTTCATCTAAAGACAGGATGTAGAGATGAGCAAACCTGCAAAAGAACCAGGTTAGAAATTTGGACCAACAGATAGTTCTACTATCGCTACTGATCACACGAGAAGGCTCCTATGAATAATAAATAGACCATCCATTCATTTGCAAACAATTAACACAAGCTGTTGTATTTACATTGCATTGATCATGACTATACCTTTCTCGAGCTTGCCCTCTAGCTTCTTATGATCCTTGAACATTGGAAAAGTTAGACTGTAATATACTATTCGTTTGTGAAAGCAAAAAAAACAGTTTTGAAGAGTCAGACTGAAGGACACATTCTGAAAATTCAGATTGCACATTGAAATTAAACACCAGAGATAGCACCAGCAGCTAATACATATCAGACTAACAGTTGCACCCACCAAAAATATGATTCAGGCAACAGTATATCAGAAATTTCAGATGCCTACCAAGTCGAGTCAATACAGCTATTTGTCCTACATCGAAAGCACCTACCCCCGCGAAACATCCTAGATCCTAAAGTTTCTGCAGATACTTGCTTATTTACTTCTTGAATGTTTATGGCTCTCTGTGCACATCAACTAGAACAATTAGCAATAAAATGTGGACAATTTGATACAATATAACGCCAACTATTGCTGGTCTGTAGTCTGCTACTTCTGCTTTATGCTACCGCTACAGACATACTGCTAGTCTTTCTAAATCAACTAGAATAATGCACGCAGGTAGAATAGTTGCACAGTATGCACTATGCCGTAGCAGACGGATTTCTGAACTCCAATAATGCACGCAGCTAGAATCACAGGAATCTGAGAGAGGGGTGCCGCATTGGGTGAAATGGATTGACGGTGAGGCCAGCAGCTCCCATGGCCCAAAAATTAGATCGGGATCTAAATCAAATCTAGGGAAAATAGTGAGAGAGAGATGGGGGGGAGAGAGAGGGGAGACATTTACCGGATTGAAGGAGTGCAGTAGCCACCGAGGGAGCAACCGGAAGTGTCGTTGACGATGACAGCTATATGGGACGGCACCAGCACGGGCTGCCGCCTGCATCAACCTTGGATTTTTCGAGGCGCCATTCGCCGCATCCAGCACGTCTTGTGCAGCCGACTGTGTAAGCTGCAGTCCGACTGCGCAAATAGCATAAATACTGTAATAAATAATGTAGGATAAGGGATGGGGCACGTCGCATAATTTAAATTTATCGTAAACTATTCAGATACAAGTAGGACTAGTCGGAATTTAAAAAAACCACCCGAATAGCACTCGAATAGTACTTCTAAGCTCGTATCTGGCTAGGATCTGTGTAACCCTTTCCCCAAGGCGGGCACGAACTCCCTCCAACAATCATCTAAATCAGTATAAATCATAACACAGGATGTAGGGTATTACGCTCCTTGCGCGCCGAATTTGTCTAAATCTTTGTGTTCGTTGCACCCTCGAGTTTCTTATCTCGGCGACACCTCACCTACAACCTACCACCTTAAGGGTATTTCTCGTGGGCTTGGCGGTAAAATATCGATAGCCGGCGCACCAGGTAGGGATGCTCATTAAAGATCCTCTAGCGAGCTCGATAGCAGCGTTCAACCTCATCGTCGCGCTGGAAGAAGGCGAGGCTTTCATCTTCGGCTCTTGGGTCAGCATCGCCAATGGCTCTGGTGACTTCGGCAGCCACCTCGTCAACCCCAAGGAGTCGGAGGCATCAACGCCAACATCCAGCCGCGACATCAAAGAATTCGCCGACAATCTCGGCGAGATCCAAATTTCCGATCTAATCAGAAATCGCGAGAGCGAATCCGGGTCCAACTCAGCTCCTACTCGCGACAGGTCCGAATTCGAGTCTCAGCCACCATTTATCTGGAAGCGCTACAATCCGAGTCCCTATCCGCATTGGAAAAGAACTTAGATGATCTATTCAAACTTGGACTCCGACCTCAGCTTGCGCCGCAACATCAACATGTCGCTGCTACTTCGACTTTGTGAAGATGCTCGGTTAACCACCGATGACTATTTCGACTACTCGTCTCGACTAGAAATCTAGTCGGGAGCGGGCTTCACACCGTCAATAACTAGTCGGGACTCCGACTAGTCGGGCTTCATCAACAAACTGTCGTGGCTCTTTTGACGAGCGCTATGGCTTCGTCAGCGATCGTCCACGAATCAAGTCATTTATACCTTTCCCGACTTGTTCTTCATAAGATCGGCTACTTACCTGTGTACGCCTCTCGACGGGTATGAAACCCTCCAGAGCTACACTTCGCCGCCTACTTTTTGCGCAACGCGCATTCTCTTTATCTCAATGTTGACTTCTTATTTCTTCATTTATCATCTTCTCTTAACGGTCGCTAATCCACTTGGGTAGCATATGCCCTAATCCGTGAAACCTCGGCTCTTCTGTCACGCCTAAAGCCCTACGCGTACACAGGACAAATGTCTCATACACGTTATGAGCAACGGCTAAAACGGGACCAGATGCTTAAACGTAATATGCGGACTACTCGGGAGATGTACATGGCTTGAACAAGAGCTCAACACAACAAGCTTATTTTTACACCAAATAAATTTTGATATCTTCACATTATGCTACATAATGTATGCATTATCTTTTTTCAGATCAAGATTCAACAACAACTCTCTAGTTCGCTAGGCACATCTCCAATGGCTCTGCTAGCTCCAAGGCGCAGGGGCTAGGTGCCAATAACTACTCGACATGGCTACTCTGGCTCACCTAGCTCATAAGCTCGGGGGCTGGACGCCGCAAAACTACTCGAAAGACTTGCAAAAGAACCTGATTTAAGAGGCTTTTGAGGATTTATCTAGGAAAAATAATTGTTTAACCATTATTTTAGGGATTTTCTTTCGAAATAAGGAGGTTTTAAAATTTTTAACCTAGAGATCCTATCTAGCCATTAAATTAGGGATAATATTTGTTTTGAGTAGTAATTTAGGATTTCTTTAAGGAAGTTATTTCTTTAACCATTTGTTCTGGATGTCATCCGGAAAAAGGGATTTTCAAATTTTTGAGCCAATTTGCCTATTTTAACCATCAATTCAAATCCTTAACTTATTCTGCAATGCATGCCACCATCTTGTGGATCTTTTTTTCCAAATCTAAGGATTTGGATTCAAAGCTCAGAGGCTGTAGGATACATATCATCAATGGCTTATTTTTCAAATTCATTTGGAAGATGAAGATCAAAAGATTCAATACTAATTTGACGCTCAGTCTGATTCTTCGTTTCAATCTAAGGCTCAGTGGCTACTCCATATGAAGTGCAATTTACATCGCACCCCATGTAAAAGAAGACTTAAGACTACTCGGGGCACGAGCACCTCACAACCTTGAGGCAATTAAGGAAGTACTCGGAAGACACTTTCAAGATGGAGTTTCAGAAGAACTCGAAGATGGCTTTAGAAGTACTCGGAACCCTGCAGTACTCGGATATGAAGAGCTCGGGGGCTTGTCAGACTCGGGACCACGGGACCGCACACATGGTATGAATACGCTAAGATATAGGATGGGGCATGTCCCGTACCTTATATATGTTGTAAGCTATTTGAACACGAGTAGGACTAGTCGGAATAGATGGAAACACCCGAGTAGCACTCGGATAGGACTCCTAAGCTCGTATTAAGCTCGTATCTGGTTAGGATCTCTATAACCCTGTCCCCCAGACTACATAAGAGCGAGCAGAGATCCCTCCAACGGACAATCATCTAATGCAATACAAACCACCATACAGGACGTAGGGTATTACGCTGCTTGCGTCCCGAACCTATCTAAATCTTTATGTTCCTTGCACGTTCGAGTTTCTGATCTCGGCAACACCTCACCTACAACCTACCACCTTGGGGGTATCCTTAGGTGGACTTGGCGGTAAAACACCGACACGGGACGTGTCGCGCCTGAAGTGGCCAGTGCAAGATCATAAGGAGGAAGGGGAGGCAGGAAGGAAGAACAAGAGGAATGGAAACCAAGCTGGCAGGAACCGAGGGCGTCGTGGAGTGGATGGCGGCTGGAGGGGGTGGGGTGGGGTGGGGTGGGGGCGTGGACAGATTGGACCCTAGGGTTAGAACATCAGCCATAGGATCTCTAAACCAACGGCTGAGATCAAATAGTGTGCTGGGCTGAGGTGATGCTATCTCAGCTCAACTATATTTTAAAAGGTTTTTCCTATTAACTCTATTTTATTTTAGTAACAAATATTAATGCAAGGTGTTATTTTATTTAATGTATGAATATGCTCCCATACATGTTTATTTTTAATTTAAAGAACATTTTTACAATATATGCAATTCAAATGTGAGGTAGATTATAAAAAAGGTATACTATTGCATAAAAATCATAACTAAATTATTTTTATGAATAGATATACTAAATTAAGATCATATTAAAGTTTCATGCAAAATGGTATGCTGAAATTCATAATTAAATTTGTGTATTATTAAATTTATGAAACTATAAATTGACTATGAAAACTGTAGACCCTATTTACCGAGTGATTGATTCGATGTACTGTTCACTAATTGCTAAATATACATATCTTTACGACTGTTAGTTGATCTGAAAATAAGAATCACCGACTGACTACAAGTCGAGAAGCTTTGCCGACTGGCTGAACTTTTACCGACGAGTGTCTGTTGCTAATTTGGTGTTGTGGTGTAGTGATTACTTGAGGCCGCGTCGTTCCATAGTACGGTTCCGTTTGTCCACCCAGCTAATGCTATAGCTAGCTAATTTTAGCGCTAACTGATTTAAACGAGCTGAGTCAGCGAATAATATAATGCAAAAGCTAATGGATTGACAAATATGAACAATTGTGCTGCTATACGATACGCGCGCTCGCCGCAACGTACCGCCATATTACCATGCTGACCAACGGCCACGCGAGTAGTTTCCCGCAAAACATTTTTTTCCCAAAACGCAGCAGATGCTCACATACACGCACGCACGCTCATCCCTATAAATACATGCATACATATTCATCTTTAAAATACACGTCAGCAATCCTACCCTCATATGAGTATTTTCGAGAGACTGACACTATACATCCTCGAGATTGATAATGTCACCACATGCGTCTCATTGTCAACCGGCACATCACCTACCACTAAAATAATAGTACCGATTAAATACTGTAATAAATTTAAGAAAATGCGAGCACTCGTGTTAAGTCAAGAACTCGAACTCGGATGGTGGTTTCACCACGAGCAATCTTACCAACTAATTTACGCTTAGTTCTCACCTAAAATATTATTGTAGGCCGTCGTTCCACTATATAAAAGGAAGGTTTGTTACGTCATTCCTAACGAAGGTTTCAGGGTAATCTCATGCGCGTTAAATGAGCTACACAGTAGGTAAAAGTGATGACAATGCAAGAAATTTATGAAGGGAGAGAAAAGATGATTTTCATCAATGAAACTGGATGTACAATGTTTCCAAGACTATGGGGGCTAGAAATACTATGTCTCACATATGAAAGCGCAAGATAAAACTGTGAATTCATGACTTATTTCATTCATTAATCTAAATTTGTTTAGATAACATGCTACTCTTGGATAACACGAAATAAAATGCCCCGCTGAGAATACCCTTATGGTGCTTTCCTACGTGACCATTCTCAGCAATTGATCTTAAAGAGTTGATTTATTATAAATAAGGATTGTTCAGTAATCATCCTCCATTCATTAATTAGCCACCGGTAATTCCTCGCCACACCATATCGAGAAGGAATTTCGCATGCGCCGCCCATGTGGAGGGCCGAGTCTCGCTGCAGCCCGTGTGACAGGATCAGCCAAGCCTTGAATAAACAAGAGAGGGCAGCCAGCCAGTCGCGGCCCGAATTGATGTGTTATATGATCCCAATTGCCCAAACAAAAGACTTCAAGGACTAGAGTGGTTGGTCTGATATTGGAAAGAAAGTTAATATTTGGGAAGATCTATTCCACCTTAATTTTACATTTGTGTTGGGAAATTGAACGCTGAAAAGGTATACAAAACAAGGGAAGCATAGACTTTTAGTGTGTGGTGATGACTTAGCCAACAATGATTTCGTATACCAGTAAAATAAGTGCAATATATTCCCTCCATCCTAAATTATTAGTCGTTTTGGCTTTTCTGGATTTATAGATTTTGCTACGCATCTAGTCATAAATATATATATAGATATATAGCAAAAATTCTATATCTAGAAAAGTCAAAACGACTAATAATTTGGAATGGAGTGAGTAGAATTTCATGTAGACATGGCACAAAAGAGAGGAAAAGTTATTTCTTGGTTGAGATACAGCTTGGGCACGAGATATAATTCATTACTAGAAACTGAACTATGCAACTGGTACACAATGCACAGTATTTAACAATTAATTATCATCTTGTGGGATCAAAGAAATAAACAACCTACAATATGGGCACTAGGAGATACGTTGCAGCTTGGAGGAGAGCAATAAGGCTGGTTTTAGCGGGGAGTGTCATCGCACAGTTTTTTAGACTATGAACTAGATAACTATGGCGGAGGAGTGTCATCTCCTATTTCATCCCATAAAACTTCCTCCCCCTTCTTCATAAATAACTCTGCCATATCAGCAAATTGATATGGCATAGCATTTAATGCTCATGATACTCTCATACGATACTTTTATTGAGATTGGCCTAAGATAAAAAAAGATTAGTAATAACCAGGACTAATGTAAATGATGCCAAACAAAAAGTTTGGTTTAACATCGGAAGAAATAAAGTGGAGAGGTGAAAATAACAATTTCACCTTTGACTTGACATTTGAGTCAAGAAATTGATCGCAGAAAAGATACTGAAAGGAGAAGGCAGAAGCACGTGGTGGACATTTAGAAGCACATGGTTGAACATTTGCTGGTTTGACTTTGACCTTGGATAGAGGAGTCATTTCTTTAGTAGGTTATGTCCTATCAAATTCCTGTTACGAACTACATATATGATCGACAGCAGCTATAGTTTTTTTTCTTGAAGGAAACAGCAAATATAGTTGACCAGGTTTTTTCTGTGACCAAGACAGATCAGCACGGGAGAACCCCGAGAAGGCAATGGTATCCCATCTGTGCTCTATTGCCCTGTGAAGTGGCATTTCAATCGTCAACTCTATTGGGTCACTCGGGTGGCACTCGATCCTGACCGTCCATTTCCCAGTTAGATTTCCTATATATCGATCATCGAGTCGCCCCTCTTTCAGTCGTCCAGGCCTGCAGTACTTCAGAAAAGGAAACCCACGAGAGCGACGTACACAATAGCTAGCTAAAGCCGTCGCCGCTCGCCCTCTTCCGGCCGGCGACGACCACCTCACGGCATGGACAGCCTCGGTGCCAATGCGGCGAACTCGTGCCCGCTCACGCCGCTGGGCTTCCTGGAGCGCGCGGCCACCGTGTACGGCGACTGCCCCTCCGTCGTCTACCACGACACCGTCTTCACCTGGTCCCAGACTTTCCGCCGCTGCCTCCGCCTCGCCTCCGCGCTCGTCTCCCTAGGCATCTCCCGCCGCGACGTCGTAAGCTGCCGGCCGGCCAGACATTCTCCTGCCTTGCTCCGCCGTTTCGGTTCACGCATTTTGCATGACATCGATCGACTTGTTGTTGTTAGGTGTCGGTGCTCCTGCCCAACGTGCCGGCAATGTACGAGGCGCACTTCGGCGTGCCCATGAGCGGCGCCGTGCTCAACACCATCAACACGCGCCTCGACGCGCGCACGGTCTCCGTCCTGCTCCGCCACTCCGGCTCCAGGCTCGTCCTCGTCGACCAGGCGTCGCTGCCGCTCATCCGCGACGCGATCCGGCTGCTCCCGCCGGGGCACGACGCCCCGCGCGTCATCACCGTCGAGGACCCCCACGAGAAGAGCCTCCCGGGCGCCGCCCCGGGCGCCGTCACCCTGACGTACGAGGGCCTCCTCGAGAAGGGCGACCCGGGGTTCGAGTGGGTGCGGCCGGCCTGCGAGTGGGAGCCGATGGTACTCAACTACACCTCCGGCACGACGTCGGCGCCCAAGGGGGTGGTGCACTGCCACCGCGCCATCTTCCTCGTCACCCTCGATTCGCTCGTGGAGTGGGCGGTGCCGCCGAGGCCGACGTACCTGTGGACGCTGCCCATGTTCCACACCAACGGCTGGACCTTCCCCTGGGGGATGGCGGTGGTCGGCGGCACCAATATCTGCCTCCGCCGCGTCGACGCCGCCGAGGTCTACGCCACCATCTCCCGCCGCGGGGTCACCCACATGTGCGGCGCGCCAGTGGTGCTCAATATGCTGGCGAACGCGCCGGAGGGAGTGCGGCGGCCGCTCCCCGGAAAGGTGTACATCCTTACGGCCGGCGCGCCGCCGCCGGCAGCCGTGCTGCACCGAACGGAGGCCGCCGGGTTCGAGGTCAGCCATGGGTACGGACTGACGGAGACGGCGGGCGTGGTGGTCTGCTGCTCGTGGAAGGGGGAGTGGAACAAGCTCCCCGCGTCCGAGCGCGCCAGGCTCAAGGCGCGGCAGGGCGTGCGCACGCCGAGCACGGCCGAGATGGACGTCGTGGACAGCGACACCGGCCGCAGCGTGCCCCGCGACGGCGCCACCATGGGCGAGGTCGTGCTCCGCGGCGGGTGCGTCATGCTGGGCTACCTCAACAACGACGAGGCCACCAGGGAGGCGGTACGGGGCGACGGGTGGTTCTACACGGGCGACGTCGGGGTGATGCACCCGGACGGGTACCTGGAGATCCGCGACCGGTCCAAGGATGTGATCATAAGCGGCGGCGAGAACATCAGCAGCGTGGAGCTCGAGTCCGTGCTCTACAGGCACCCGGCCGTGAACGAGGCGGCGGCGGTGGCGCGGCCGGACGAGTTCTGGGGCGAGACCCCGTGCGCGTTCGTGAGCCTCAGGGAGGGCGCGGCGGGCGCGGTGACCGTGGCCGAGATCGTGGCGTGGTGCCGGGAGCGCATGCCGCACTACATGGCGCCTAAGACGGTGGTCTTCCTGCCGGAGCTGCCCAAGACGTCCACCGGCAAGGTCCAGAAGTACGTGCTCCGGGACGCCGCCAAGAAGATGGGACCCACCGGCAGGGGCAGCAGCACAAGCAAGATGTAGCTTGTCTTTGTTCGTAGCTAGCATCATGGTATTCTGAGATCAGCAAAATAATCTGCAAGCTTCTTGTCTCCTCGACTCCTCGAGTCGCTGATGGAAAAAATAAAAGTTTCAATTTTAAATTAATCCAAAGATAAATCATGACCACGATGAAAATTACGTACGGAAAACGAACATATGTAAACATGCTCATGAAGTGATCTAAGATATAACGTTGCAGCAGCAAGATCAATTCTAATCGGATCATACTAGGTACGAAGATATAGTTAGGGACCCACGCCACGTCGATCAGCACCTCCGCGCGCTTGACGACGCCAAGTCGCGCCCCACTGATGAGGAGGAAGACGAGCCGTAGCGACGAGGACGTAGAGGACGGCGATGTGGAAGCGTTCGAGCAGTCGCGTAGAGCGCGGCAAAACAAATCTGCAAAAGGAAGCTGCGTGCCAGTAAGGATTGGACCGGATTTTGGTGGACCACTCACGCGCACGTCGCGCGCCCTTCGCCGAAGCCCAAGCCCGGCCCGGCGAGACGAGCGAGCACGCACGTGTGTTCTTCCATCTTCCTCTCACCCACACTTGCAAGAGCATGAAGTGCATCCAACTATTTAAGTTGGATTTTCTCCACCTCCACTAGTAAGGTGGGACTAACTTGTTGTCATGCACCTTTGCACTAATAGATCTCTAAGATTTTATTGGAATTATTTGGATTTACATAGGCTAGGCCAAATTATTCGCCGTGGTGAATGTGAATCACCAGGAACAGAGGAATCTGATTTTCATAAAAAATAGAGGAATCTGATTGAAACGTCACGTCAAGCAACTTATTCGTCTCGATATCCAAACTGTTAATAAGGTTAATAGGTTAGTAGTTAATGTTGACTATGACCAATTGATGTCAAGACAACTTAAGTCTGCAGCTATACGTATATATGGGTCTCTTCAGAATCAAAGATTTGTGAATGTAAATGGATGAACTGATTCTCTTGTTGTATTGATTGATGAATGGATTACATATTTATACTTGTTCAAAGGGCATGGACACGCCTGTTCGGAGGGAGACGCCCCTTCCGAACAGACCCTTTCGGTACAAACGTCATGCTAATGATAAGATCAACCAACTAATACATGTGTTAATACTAATTGATCACTTCTCTAATTATTTCTAACACTCCCCCCATCAATTTGCTCCATGTTAGCTTCATGTAATCCTTGTTCTTCATTCTTAAGAATATCCAAAATAATAGGAAAAAAATCCTCTAAAACCTTGTAGGAAAAATATGAGGAGAAACTGTATCATCTATCTATATGCCATGAAAAACTCTCTTAAACCTGATGAGAAACTAAGGAAAAAATGATACGACATATATGTAGATTACTATCTCATTGTTGATAGATATGAGATGGTAATATTCTTCTCCTAAAACCCAATGGGAATAATATGAGAAAGATTAATATATCTTTGATACCTTCTAAAAACCCTATGGGGAAAATAAGATATATATACGGTGCATTGATATTGTCTCATTAAAAACTTTTATGAGAAATTGAATTAAAAACTCATATGGAAAAGAGTACAATATAAACTTTGTTCAGGTCTAATATAAGATGATTCTCCCTCTGAACATTACATATCTTAACTTTCATCTCAAAAAGATTACTTGTCAGATTTCTATGTCATATGTGTAAATTATGACACACATTAAATCAATATAACAAAAAAATTTTCCATAAACCTGGAAATATGTCCAATCAATTGTTTGAAACTTGACTTGTAAAACACAATTAATCTTGATTTAGAATACAAAATCCAAATAGGACTGATTCTATCTTTGATCCAAAAATTCAATGTCCAAACAGGGACAATTATGTTTGAAAATGTTAAATTCATTTGATCCACAAAAAATAAGTTAGAGAACATAATTTCCACAACTATATATTTAGGTTTTGCGTGAAACCTTTATGCTACTAGCTCTTGCTCCTTCACCACCTTAAAGAGGAAAATAATATGAGAAATAACTTCTCACTCGTGGAGCAAGTGCTATTCCACTTTAATTGCTTACACATAATTTGACCAATTTGATTTGGAATTCAAAGTACCATATGGGCTGATTATGTCCGAATCTGCCTAGGATTTTTGATCAAATGTATATGACAATTTAGTAGAGAAACATATGTCGACATTTAGTAGCCTTTAAATACTAAAATAAATATTGCTTGTGGAAATCTTTCTCATTTAACTCCATGTATTTCCTAAAGATACGGAGTTAAGCGTTCTCATTACCTAGCACACATTAAGCGCATAGTTGTGCAGGACTTTTGATATATGTACAAGGCATCCGTAAGTTGGTAACTCTTGTGACCATACTTCTCTCCCTCATATCTTGATTTGGGGTTTGAGTGGTTTGTTTGGTACCTCCACTCTTTCTGGCACGATATTATAATCGGATTTACCACGGTGTTAGTAAATAAAAGTAGTGGCTAGCTTATTTGCAAGTGCATTGCAAATGGCGCACTGCTTAAAGTTAGTACGTGGATATGAGGGCGAATGTGCATACATTCATTCCTGGCATTTTAGTGGTTAAATCTCCCCCTAATGTTGGGATTGTTCCTCATATAAGAGTAAATGAAGGGGGTTAAATAAATTCTAATATAAGAAATTCAAGATGTAATTAGCAAGATGAATGCTGATATCTCGTATGGATTCTTGGTGCCCTCTCATGTTAACTCTCTAGTGGTGACATCGGTACATATAATGTGTAACCGAGATCCGCAATGGAAAATACTAGCATTCTGCCAAAATTTGATCATGTAGTAACTCCAACGGAGGGAGCCGTTTGCGGTAGAAATGAATTTATTTGTTAATGCATTGTGTTAAAGTATATCATTTTATATGCAGCATACTATATACGAATAAGGAATTCAAAAGAAATTCTTATCGAAAATATAGAGGTACATATAAGCATTATTGAATATCAAATATGTTCATACATAAGTGTCGGGGCGAATATCATGGATCCCCGAAAGTATGTTCCTTAGGAAGCTAATTACGGGTTAGCTCTCCTGCAATATGCAGCTCAGCCTAATCAAGGCTGTCGCATGGTCACGGACGGCCCACCAGAAGGAGGGGCACTAACGGCCCAATACCAAGCCTAGAAGAAGGGCACGAGCCACCTCGCCCGACCACTAGAGGTCAGGCTGCGCCACGCCTGACCCCAATGATGCGAGCGCGGCCTCGCCCGACCCCTATGAGAGGAGTCCCTCCTCGCCGACACTGAGGGCACAGGCTCAACCTCGCCTGACCCCGCGCGCACGGGCTCGGCCTCGCCCAACCCCGAGGGAACGGATTCGACCGTACCTACCGTAGGGACATGGGGCCACCAGGGTCTCACGGAATGACAAGTCATGCCGGGGTCGAACCTCTGGTGCAGGGGCAGATAAGAACGTGCCTCGACATGACCTCTAGCGAGGACAAGCAATTACCGCGAGGCCTGGTCGTCCGCCGCACCAGAGGTCAAGCCGTAAAACACGCCAGGGGCTCACGTCGCCCGTCTTGTCAGGGCACACGTCGCCAACAAAGCACGCCAGGGGGCCCGTGCCGCCCACCCTGTTGAGACGCACATCGCACGTCGCGCCAGGGAGTGGCACATGGATACCCCCATCGTCATCTATAGGACAAACAGGGACCACATGTAGGGAGGAGGAAAAGCGGGATCCTGACAACCTCTCTCTCGCGCACACAACACTTTGCCGCCAGAGACTTGGGAGCCTATTCCCTCTCTCGCCCGTTTGTAACCCCTACTACAAACAAGTGCAAGAACACAAGCAGCTCAAACTGGATGTAGGGACATTCCACCCAAACCAGTATAACCCTCTGTGTCTTCCTTATGCACCATTCGGGCCAGACGCGTAAACACAAATTCACTAGTCGGCAGTCCGAAACACCAACAGTTGGCGCACCACGAGGGGGCTTTACGCGTCTCAACGACTTCATCAGACTACGGATGGCTAACCACACCGGAGGATGGGCCCCGGACGCGCTCGTGCGTTTCGGGAGCCTGGACTTTAACGTCACCATGGGTGGGGGACTGAAGCAGATTCACAGATTCACGTTCCGGTCCGCCACACCCACACCGCCAACCTTGACCCCATTGTCGAGGCTTTCGAGGGGTTGCGGCTGCGCACCCCAGGCGATTGCTCCTTCGGGGGTAGCTGGCTCCTCGATTTCGATTACGAGAAGCTGGGGCGTCAGCTCCGCGTCTTCATGGGTCCCCAACTGACCTAGGAGGACTTGCATTAGGTTATATTTTCATTCGCCAACATCACGGTGCAGCTCTCCGGAGGAGGACCACTCTGCACGG
This sequence comes from Panicum hallii, assembly GCF_002211085.1. Taxonomy (NCBI): domain Eukaryota; kingdom Viridiplantae; phylum Streptophyta; class Magnoliopsida; order Poales; family Poaceae; genus Panicum; species Panicum hallii. Next base: position 28,074,440 of record NC_038042.1, read on the forward strand.
AAATCATGGCCGGGAATGCTCTGACGGCATTTCCCTACGGCATGTACAACGCAGTGAAGGACATGCGTCACCTCATCGCATGACGGCTTTGTTCGCCCCCCACGGATGATGAATTCGTGGGAATGGCGGACTATGTTTTGGAGTCTTTCCATGACCTCCTCGTGGGGAGTCGGAGATGATTTCTGACTCTGACTCCAGCAGGAGAAGTCATCACCCTTCACTGGAATGCTTCATGGCGGACTCTCCTGAGGGGCACGTCAAAAGCACACACGATGGAAACACTCCCCCAGACGGCTCCGATGATGGAGCCCGAGAGAGAAACCAAGCCCCCCTGCGCGTGCGGCTGGAGCAACTGCGGGAGCGGCAAAAGGAGCTCGAGGAGGCATGCCTCCAGCTAGAGCAGGAACACGCCAAACTCGAGCGTGAGATCGGACGTCGCGGAGGTGGTGGGCGCGCACGCGCCAACGCCCGCACGTCAACCGGAGGATCCTCAATGACAACGAGGGACCCCCCGCTCTTTGCCCTGGCGAGCCAGAACATCGCTGCCGCAGCGGCTCTGCTCGAGGGACTCTCGGAGCCTACGTCGCCTGAGGTGCGTCGCGCCCACCACAAGCTGCGCACGCTCCTTGAGCACACAACACAACACCAGCCAGCACCACTCTGTGAAGCGGGGTGTCAAGGATGTGTCCGTACACCAAGCCCTGCGTGAGGGAGAGAATCCCGCGAATGCCCCCGTTCGAGGATGCCTCGGCGCCGACTGTGACACACACCTCACCTTCAATGCCCGCAAGCACTGGCACGAGGATGAGCAAGCAGCGGTGAGCCGAGGGTATCACCCTTGCCGTGGCAGACGCCACGATAGCTCTAAGGACCGAAGCCCGAGCCCCGATCCGTCACGCCCTAGGGTTTTCAGCTTGCACGTCCGCAGCGCGGCGTTCCCGCCCCAGTACCATCCCCCGGCAAACATCATGAAGTATGCTAGGAAGACGAACCCCAGCCTATGGCTCGAAGATTACCGGCTCGCTTGTCGAGCTGACGGGGTGGATAGTGACTACTTCATCATCCGCAACCTTCCACTGTTCCTAGCCGACTCGGCGCGAACATGGCTCGAACATCTCCCCTCTGACCGGATCAAGAATTGGTCGGACCTGAAGGAGATATTCATAGGGAATTTTTAGGGCACCTACAAGCGGCCTGGAAACCCATGGGACCTCAAGAACTGCTGGCAAAAGCCAGGAGAGACTCTCCACGAGTACATCCGGCACTTTTCTATGAAGTGCAACACATTGCCCAACGTCGCCGACGCTGATGTTATTGGGGCATTCCTGTTTGGGACCACCTGCGAGTCCCTGGTCCATAAGCTGGGATGCAAGAGCCTGCGAACCACTAAGGAACTCCTCGACATCGCAACAAGCCACGTCTTGGGCGAGGAGGCGGTTGGGGTAATCTTCGACCGTGCGAAGGGCAAGGCTAAGCATGATGAGAGCACCGGAGAGGGTGCCTCGAACCGCCTGGGGAAGAAGAAGAACAAGAGGAAAAATGGGGGTTCCCTCGTAGCCACCGCCAATCGTAATGGAGGTACGGCAGCTGTTGGGGAGACCCGCGATCATTTCAAGAAGATGCTGGAGAAGCCGTGCCTGAACCACGCCTTCCCTGTCAAGCACCTGTATAAGGACTGCACCCTCATGAAGAAGTACCTATCGGGAGGTTCCAGGAAGGGGGAGAAGAAGAAGAAGCCCGAGCCGGCAGAGGGTGACGCTGAGGGGAAGGATGATGGCTTCCCTGACACTGACGGCTGCCTCATGATATTTGGCGGGCCGATGGCTTACAAGTCCAAGTGCCGTCAGAAGCTTACATTCTGGGAGGTCTACGTGGCTGAACCGGCAATGCCTTCATTTCTCTAGTGGTCAGAGTCGGCTATCACTTTTGATCGATCCGACCACCCAAGCAGCGTACCACAGCCAGGGAGGTGCCTGCTTGTGGTCGATCCAACCGTTGGCACGAAGTGCCTCACCAAGGTGTTGATGGACAGGAGCAGTGGCCTCAACATCATGCATGCTGAGACCCAGGATGCCATGGGCATCGATCGGTCACGCATTCGGCCATCCAGAGCACCATTCCACATCACTGTGCTGGGGAAGCAAGCGATACCACTTGGGCAGATTGACCTGCCTGTAACATTCGGGGATCCAACCAACTACAGGACGGAAACCCTCACCTTTGAGGTGGTTAGATTTCACAGATCCTTCCACGCCATCTTGGGGCGGCCGTGCTACGTGAAGTTCATAGCCATCCCCAACTACACGTACCTCAAGCTCAGGATGTCAAGCCCGCATGGTGTTATCACCATCAGCTCCTCTTTCCAGCGTGCCTACCAATGCGAGGTGGAGACCTACGAGATCGCCTTAGCAGTTGTCGCCTCTGAGGAACTCATAGTCATCCAGGAGGAAACCGCAGAGTAGGCACCCGACTCCAAGCGAAGCTCCGAATATGTCGGGCACCTGACTCCAAGAGATCCTCATCGACCCCGACAGCTCAGGGGACAAAAGGGTGCGAATCGGCACAGTGCTCTCCCCTAAATAGGAAAGCGTGCTCGTTGACTTCCTCTGCACCAATAAAGATATCTTTGCATGGAAGCCCTCGGATATGCCGGGCATACCGAGGGAAGTCGCCGAGCATGCCTTGATGGTTAGGCCAGGCTCCAAGCCAGTCAAGCGACATCTGCGCCGCTTTGACGACGAGAAGCGTAGAGCCATCGGTGAGGAGATTGCAAGGCTTTTGGCGATTGGATTCATCCGGGAAGTGTATCGCCCCAAGTGGTTAGCCAATCCTGTTCTTGTATGAAAGAAAAGTGGGAAATGGAGGATGTGTGTTGACTACACGAGCCTCAACAAAGCATGCCCAAAGGATCCATTTCCTTTGCCCCGCATAGACCAGGTAGTTGACTCAACCTCAGGGTGTGAAACCCTCTACTTCCTCGATGCGTACTCCGGGTACCATAAAAATCGTGATGAAGGAGTCCGACCAGCTCGCGACTTCCTTCATCACACCGTTCAAATTGTACCGTTACATCACCATGCCATTCAGTCTGAAGAACACGGGGGCTATGTATCAACACTGCATGCTCAGGTGTTTTGGCAACCTCATCGGGTGAGCCGTCGAGGCGTATGTGGATGACATCATGGTCAAGTCCCAGCGGGTCGACCAGCTGGTGGCCGACCTAGAGCAAACTTTCGCCAGACACAGAGCGAATAATGTCAGACTCAACCCTGAGAAATGCGTTTTCGGGGTCTCTAGGGGAATGCTGCTCGGTTTTATTATTTTCGAGCGCGGCATCAAGGCCAATACGGAGAAGATTGCGATGATCACGAAGATGGGTCTGATTCAGAACCTCAAGTAAGTTGAGCAAGTCACAGGGTGCCTTGCGGCACTCAGCCGTTTCATCTCACACCTTGGCGAACGAGTCCTTCCCCTTTATCGGCTTCTGAGGAAGACCGACCATTTTGCATGGACCACCGAGGCTCAGGAGGCGCTCGACAAGCTTAAGGCCCTCTTGACGAAGGCCACGATCTTGGTCCCACCAATCGATAGAGAGCCATTCCTATTCTACATTGCGGTGATGCGCAGGTGGTCAGCGTCGCTCTGGTCATGGAGCGGGAAGAGGAGGGGTATGACCTCAAGGTGCAACGCCCTGTATACTTCATAAGCGAAATCTTGGCTGATGCTATGATTCGCTACCCCCAGGTCTAGAAGCTCATGTACGCTGTCCTGATCGCCAAAAGGAAGCTGCACCACTACTTCGAGTCACACCCAGTTATGGTGCTCACATCCTTCCCTCTTGGTGAGGTTGTTCGCAACCCGAACGCCACCGGGAGGATCGCGAAATGGGCCCTCAAGTTTATGGGTCTGGGGATCTCATACGCCCCCCAAACAGCCATCAAGAACCAAGTGCTCACCGATTTCATCGCACAATGGACCGAGACTCAGATGCCCCAGGCAGCCCTCAATGATAGGTGTGTGAGTTTAAATTAGTTTAGATAGAGATAGCCAGGGTTTATGTCGTAGTTAGTTAGGATTAGTTAAGAGAGGCAAGTCTCCGGACTATAAATATGTACCTTGGACTATGAATGAAAGAAGAACATCAACCATTCACAAACAACTCTTGGCGCATCGCCATCCCTGTTCTAGGGTTTCTCTCGGGTAAGTGCCGTGCAGCCCCGATCACGCTTCGCATGATCGGGGCGGCATCGTTCCTGCCTGTTTACCTTTGTATTTCTCGTACTGCAGCGTTCTTGATGGCGAGTAACACTAGTTATCTTAACACTTATAGGGATACATCGGCTTTTCATACTGTATTCATGCGTTGCTTGTTATCTGTAAGCGTTTAGCTGTGTGAGGATCCATGGACCAAGAGGGGGGGGTGAATTGGGCCTTTTTCAATTTCTAAAATAAAGTAAAGCAACCTTAACCTATGCAATGCTAGTAAGGCACCAATTCACTAACCGGATAACTAAGCTACCTACACAAGCTAAGAGAGATAAAAAGAGAAGTAAAGCCTAGCAAGGTAGAGCAAAGTAATGATCTCTAAGTCAAACACATGAATAAATTGCATGAAAGAAAATGCTTGAATAAAGAGAGTGGACAAGAGACGACCGGATTTTTTCCCGTGGTATCGATGTGTTGGCACACACCCCTAATCCACGTTGTGACACTCACAAAGAGTCTTGTCACCTCCCAAGTCACCGAGACGAGGGCGCTCACTAAGAGTCTCCGTTCACCATCCCGGCGTGGTGGAGATCAAGCCACGTACAATCTTCTTCTCCGGGCTCCCACAATCCTTGGCAAGCTCTGCGAGAAACACCTCGTCCACCAAGATCGCCTAGGTGATGCCAATCACCAAGAGTAACAAGCTAAGGCCTTCACTTGAGCAAGAACCGATCACCAAGAACGGATGCACACAAGCTTCTCTCTACTCAAGTCCTTAATCTTGCTTCTTGATTGATTGAATGAACAAGTATGTGAAATGATGAAACTCAAGGTGGCTCTTGACTATAGTATGAGTGTTTGGATGTTGCCTGGTGTCAAGAGTAGCAAAATGACCCATTGGAGGGGTATATATAGGCAGCTCACACGAATAGAGCCGTTGGAGAAAAGCTGCCAGAAAACTGCGTAGCGCCGGTTAATCCGACGTACCTCCAATAGTCATCGTCGGTTTAACCGGTGAATGTAAACTGCCCCTTCTAAAAACTAGCCGTTACAACTTGGGCAGATTAACCGACGTATCATCGGTTTAACCGGTGAGTGTAGTTGTCCACTGATCAACTGAAAACCAAGTCTCTGGACAACTGCACCGACGTTAACTCAAACCTGTCGTCGGTTTAACCGGTGTATAGAGCTTGAAATACCCTGGAAAAAACCAACTCTGGACTAATGCACCGACGTTAAATTCAAACACGTCGGTTTAACCGGTGTATTGACTTGTCCAGACTTTGCTGACTTCGTTTAACCGACGTATAGAAATTTGAGATCGTCGGTTAATCCGGTGTTAAAGATTTTTTTTCTGATTTTGCCTTTTCTGATTTGAGTCTTGAATGAAATCCAAATATTCTTGAGATATGAGTTGGGAACCACTTATTTGAACTTCTAGAAACTTGAGTGACCATTGTATGCATCCATTTTCAAATGACCATGTCCATGCTCAAGTTACTTAGCCTTAACCCCTCTTAATAGTGCGATCACTACAAAACTATAAAACCTATACTAACCTAAGTGTCCTTCTCAACCTTATGACACTTAGGACTAGAAAGATCCTTAGTGTTGACATATAATTGAGTTGAATGCCGAGATCGCTTTTTTTTATAACGAAAATTAGGGGCTTCTTTTGACATATGACCAAATGAGCGATAATGATCGATTAAGCTGCACAAACTCATTAGTCACAATAATGGTTGTCATTAATCACCGAAACATACCTTGAGGGCCTAGATGCTTACAATCTCCCCCTTTTTGGTGATTGATGAAAACACAAACATAAATAACGAGAGAGCGAGAAAGATAAGGCAGGAATAAACACAAGCAAACTCGGAAAGAAAGAACCAAAGTACTCAACGGCTCAAACGAAATCCATAGATATGTCTCAAAACATAGCATACTCAAGCGACAAATGTACATATCCATGAACTAACACCAAATGTGAACTAACACCAAATGTGATATAAAACATCAAAGTCCTGATCACTATGAGCTCTCTCTAACTCTACCCTCCCCCTGACTCCAACTCCTTCTCCCCCTTTGGCATCAAAGCACAAAAAGAGGCGAGCTACTGATCCGGCTATCGCGGTACGGCGAGGAAACGGTCCGGGTCATCGTCGTCGTCGTCGGACGGTGTATCCTCGGTGACGGACGGGAGCTGCTGGTCAGAACTGCCTGCTGGAGCTGAACTGACTGGGGGTGTAGCTGTCGTCGAGGCTCTTGTGCTAGCACTGCCTGGAAGAGGGTCCGTGGAAGTAGTAACCGGCTCAGCAGAAGATGTGTCAACATCTGAAGTAGTAAGTGCTGAAGCTGCCGGCTGTGTCGACTGCTGAAGCAAGGAACCCTCTCCACCTCCCCCTGAAGGTAGTGGCTGTGGTACGACGGGGAGGGCGACTGTCTGCACTGCTGAAGGAGACTCCTGGAAGAGTGAAGTCGCTGGCAGTGGTGAGAAGAATGGACGACCCGCAGGCCCAAGTAGTGCGGACATCGAGAACATGGTCTCCGGAGTCGCTGAGGTAGCTTGAGCTGCAGTAGGGGCTGGAGCTGGTGTAACGGCAAGCGGAGGTGCTCCAACACCCTGAAGGCCTGGCTGTCCTGGCTGCTGCGGGGCGAGTCCGGTGTGAAAGTAAAGCTGTGAGATCATCTCGAACATCGCCATCATGCCCTGCTGCATCTGCTGGAACTGAGCGTCTGTCCTCTGAGAGACTCTATCAATAAGCCCGACAAAACGCTCCTCGGTCGCAACCCGCTCTCGGGCGGCCTCTCTCTGTATAGCTGCAAGTTGAGCCTCATGGGCTCTCCTAGCCTCCTCCTGTGCAAGCCGGTCCTCTCTCTGCTGAGTCACGAGCTGCTGTAGAAGTGCGGTGAGCTCAGACAGCTGAGACACCTGGGACTCAGAGACTGTAGCAGCAGCGGCTGACTCTGGAGCTGGCTCTCTGGACCCCCCTGCCTCGTGGTCATGACTAGCTGGGGCTGCTGCAGGGAAGTAGTCCTCATCCTCGGAGGAGTCCGACTCAGGCTCAGACCAGTGTATCTCATCCTCTCCTCCGGGAAGCTGTGCCTCGGCGGCTAGCAGTGCCTCGTCCTCCTGTGCCACACGAGCCTGTGCCTCGGGTGACAACTGTGCTATGGCAGCTCTATCGGCCTGTCTGCCTCTCCTCCGGTCCTGTGGTGCTGTCGGACGGTAAACTGGGAACCAGGGAACCTCGTCCTGACGGTAGACTACACTGACGGGTGACTCAGCTGGCACGATCATAGAACAGATATAGCTGATCCAGTGAGCATATGGAAACTGATGCACAACACCCATCCCGTCAGTGATAACATCCTCGATCTCAGCCAAGATGAAGTCAACTATGTCAAACGGCTCGTGAGTGAGGATGTGTAGAAGCAGGAGCTGCTGCAGTCCTGTAAACCCCTCTAGGTAGCCACTCCTCGGTAGCAAAGTCCTTCGGAGTGCCATGTGAACTGCGTATGCCTCTGGGGTCAGCAAGCTGGGAACTCTGGCGTAGGAGGCAGGGAATGGCTAGCGGAAATACTGAGAGATCGCCTCGTGAGAAGGTGCAATCCCGCCAATCATGGCTCTGCGCGGTGGATCTGCATCTCCGTAAACCATCTCGTGCAGGGAGACGTCAACCAAGTCAACTCCGAGAATCCCTGGTAATGTAGCCCTGGACAGACCAAAGACCTGGCCTCCAAACATAAAATGTACTGCTCTGCACTCTGGGGCTATCCAAGCTGTGGCATAGAAAACTCTAACCCAGTCCTCGATGTATCTGTTCCGCTCAATCTGAAGTAACCTGGGCAGGCCCCTGAAGTGAGCGAAGTGCTCTCTGACGTCTGCTCCCCCTGCGGCTGTCCTCAGAGACACCCAGTCAAGAACTCTGTGCGGGAAGATCCTGTGGCCCCGCCTCTGGTAGGTCTCGTAGAAACTGGCCTGAAGAAGCGTCCAGAACTTACGGTCGACCCTGCTGTCACGTGTCACGGGGAACCAGTCCTCCTCCTGAACACTCCACCTGAGCCTCTTGACCTTCGCCGCATTGGCCTTGGTCAAGTTCTGGAGCAGCACACCTGGCTCCAGATGCACAACAGTGTCCATGCGGAACACTGCACGCTCGGCCGCTAGGGCCTCGGCTCTACGAGCTGCTGCTGCTGCTGCGGACCTGCGAGGCTCCTGTGGCTGGTGACCTCCTCGCGTCCTCGGTCCAGTGCGACGCTCGGTCGCTGGCGAAGTATCTCCTGCTGGGGACGTCTGCCGAGTGCGGCCAGAACGTCGTAGAGTTGGTGACTCCTGTGTGCCCTGCCCCTGTGACTGCTAAGACTGCTCTTCCTCTGTATCTGAATCTAACTCTGCAGCTGAAAGTGAACGATCTGACTCTGTTGCTGCTGCTACTGCAGTCGTGGCTCTGGTGGCCCTGGCACCTCTGATTCTGCCCATACCTCGACCTCTGCCCCTGCCCCTGGCTGGCGGATCCCTGATCGCGAACGGGCGAGCGCGGCCTGATGCCTGCTCCTCGGTAGCCTTGGCCACCATCTCGGCCCTCTCGGCCTCTCTCGCTGCACGAGTCCGCTTGCGAGCGGGCTCCTCGACCACAATCTCCTTCCCCTTTCTCTTCTCATGACCCATCACTCTCTGCGTGTTGGTGACGGCAATGGCGCAGAAGGCGCAAGTGGCGGCGACGCGGTGGCGGCTAGGCGCGCGGAGCGACGCAGAAGGTGGCGGCGCGGTGGCGGTTTTGCGCAGGTGGGTGTGTGCGTGGGGCGGCGCAGAAGGCGGCGGCGCGCGGGCGGTTGCGAGCAGGCGGCACACGGCGGCGCGCACGGGCGGCACAAGTCGGATGGGCGGCTGAAAGTGGAGAGTCGGAGGACGGGAGCGGCGGCGCGGGGGCAAGAGAGTTATATGACAGGTGGACCCCGCGGATTTTCTTATCGCCGGTTGATCCAACGCTTAGGGTCCGAACGCCGGTTGATTGCGTCGGTGTAGTTTACCCGAGACTCCACCACATCTGCATATGAATGCCGGTTGAACCGATGCTTCGATAAATGAACTTGCCGGTTGAACGACTCAAACGCCGGTTGATTACTAGGTCAGATCTGTGATACGTTCACCGGTTGATCCGATGCTCCGTAATTTGTATACACCGGTTGAACTCCTGGATTGTCTGAGCTGAAGCTGAAACTTAGTAACGCCGGTTAAACCGATGGGTAAAGATCCATTGAGCGTCGGTTTAACCGGTGAAGCCAAAAACCCTCACTCAGCTCACTCTTCTATGCTAAGTCCAATAAACTTATAAAATTCAAATAAACTCAAGTTAATGGACTTGCATAGGCGACTTTACCGCTCAAAGCAAATAGGATAGCTCACTAGCTTAGATAATTTTTCTTTTCAAACACAAGGAAAAGCCGCAAGAGAGACAAAGCGCCAAATAAAATGTATGAGCCATGTCATAGGAATATTGAAGAAGGAAAGCTTCAAACTCATCATGACATTGCTCACTAGGCAACAGCGCACCTAACATTTTACTCTTTTCACTTTTCATGAATTAAGATCTTGTATATGAAACAAGTCTCATTATCATCAAGTGATCTCCTTTGTGACCCTTTCGCATGCAATGATAATGCAAGCTACAACCACATGCGAAAGTAAGGTAAACATGAAGTGCACATCTATATGACAAGAAATGCATAGCAAGAATTTAAATTCTACTTGTCAAGTTTGAACCCACGGGAAGCTTCTTCATGATGAGCCTTTCTACAAGCCTAGAGGAAAACAAGTGGACCACCACCTCTAGCTATACCCTTGCTCATCACTATCTTACCATGGTTAGACAAGTGTCCTATATGTATGCATTTTTCTATATGACATGGCAACTTACATGACGTTTGCCGCATCTAACACATTAAGCTCATTCCTTAGCCTAACAAAAGTACTCTCGTCTAAAGGTTTTATGAAAATATCTGCCAATTGCTCCTCAGATCTCACACCTTGAAGGGAAATGTCCCCCTTGGCTTCGTGATCACGCAAGAAGTGATGGCGAATATCAATGTGCTTTGTGCGAGAGTGTTGAACCGGATTCTTGGCAATTTTTACGGCACTTTCATTGTCACAAAGGAGTGGTATCCTATCTAGTTTCACACCAAAGTCCGAAAGGGTTTGCTTCATATATAGGATTTGGGCACAACATGCACCGGCCGCTATATATTCCACTTCCGCGGTGGACAAAGCCACGGAATTTTGCTTCTTACTCGACCAAGAAACTAGAGAACGCCCAAGCAAGTGACAACCCCCGGAGGTACTCTTGCGATCCACACGGCTTCCGGCAAAATCCGAATCTGAGTATCCCAAGAGATCTAAGCTAGCGCCTTTGGGGTACCACAAGCCTATGCTAGGGGTGTGCTTGAGATACCGAAGGATCCTATTCACAGCCGAAAGGTGTGATTCCTTTGGGTTAGCTTGAAAGCGGGCACACAAGCACACACAAAACATTATATCAGGCCTAGATGCGGTAAGGTAAAGCAAAGACCCTATCATAGAACGATAGAGGGATTGATCAACCGGCTTACCGTCCACATCCAAGTCGAGATGCCCATTGGTTGCCATGGGTGTCTTGATTGGCTTGCACTCATCCATCTTGAACTTCTTCAAGATATCTTTAGTATACTTTTCTTGATAGATGAATGTCCCTTCCTTCATTTGTTTGACTTGAAAACCAAGGAAGAAGGTCAATTCGCCAATCATGGACATCTCGAATTCCCTAGACATCATGGTAGCAAACTCATAGCTTAGTAAATCATTAGTTGAGCCAAAGATAATATCGTCAACATAAATTTGACAAATGAAAAGATCCCCGTTGATGTCTTTTGTGAACAAAGTGGTGTCCACCCTCCCGATCTTGAAGTCTTGCATGATTAGGAAGTCACGAAGCCTCTCATACCAAGCCTTTGGAGCTTGTTTGAGCCCATAGAGTGTCTTGTGCAACCTATAAACATGATTAGGATTCCTCGGATCTTCAAACCCGGGAGGTTGCTCAACATAAACAAGTTCGTTAATAATGCCATTTAAGAATGCACTTTTCACATCCATTTGATATAGCTTAATGTTATGATGTGAAGAGTAAGTAAGAAGGATACGGATAGGTTCAAGTCTTGCGACCGGAGCAAAAGTTTCACCAAAATCCAAACCTTCGACTTGAGAAAACCCTTTTGCCACAAGTCTTGCTTTGTTACGTACCACCACCCCATGTTCATCTTGCTTGTTTCGAAAGACCCACTTTGTGCCGATGATGTTCTTGTCTTTCGGAGGAGCTTCGAGGACCCAAACTTCATTGCGGGTGAAATTGTTCAATTCTTCTTGCATGGCCATCACCCAATCCGAGTCCTCAAGCGCTTCCTCTATGCTAGTGGGTTCAATACAAGAAACAAACGAGTGATGTTCGCAAAATGAAGCATGCTTAGAGCGAGTTCTTACTTCTTTGGAAGGACTACCAATGATTTGACCAATTGAATGATCCTTGGAGATGCGACCATGCTTCACTAGCGGTACTTGCATGGATGCTTGTTGGGGTGGATCATGGGTGACTTGTGCTTGTGGTGGAACATTTTGCTCTTCTTGTTCTTGGACTTGGGGTGTTGGCGTTGACATATTTTCTTGAGGTAGTGGATCATCTTTTTCTTGATCTTCTTCCACTTGGGGTGCCGTGGAGGTGCTTGGTGTAGATGAGGAAGATCCTCCCCCTTGATCATTGGCTTCATGCACCTCTTCCGGCTTGATATCCCCAATGGACATATTCTTCAAAGCTTCATCAATCTCTTCATCACCTACATTTTCATAGCCAACAACCTCCTCTTGGGAGCCATTAGATTCATCAAACTCCACATCACATGTTTTTTCAACTAACCCGGAGGTTTGATTGAATACTCTACATGCTTTGGAGTTTGATGCATAACCAAGAAAGAAACCTTCATCACATCTACTCTCAAACTTACCGAGCCTTTTCTTCTTATAGATGAAGCATTTGCAACCAAAGACTCGAAAGTAGGATATATTTGGTTTCCTCCCGGTGATGAGCTCATATGGAGTTTTCTCGAGGAGTCGGTGAGGATACACTCGGTTGGATGCATGACACGCCGTGTTGATTGCTTCCGCCCAAAACTTCTCGGACGTGCCATAATCATCCAACATTGCTCTTGCTAGGGTGATGAGAGTCTTGTTCTTTCTTTCCACCACTCCATTTTGTTGAGGCGTGTAGGTGGCGGAAAACTCATGCTTGACTCCCTCTTCATCGCACCATTCTTCAATCTTCATATTCTTGAACTCGGTGCCGTTGTCACTCCGGATCTTCACAATTGGGGAGTTGAACTCCCTTTGAGCTTTTCTTGCAAATGTCTTGAAGATCTCCGGAGTTTCACCCTTATCGCCTAGAAACATGACCCAAGTGTAGCGTGAAAAATCATCAATGATTACTAGGCAATAGAGGTTACCACCAATGCTCTTGTATGTAGTTGGACCAAAGAGATCCATGTGTAGTAGCTCGAGCGGCTTGGAGGTAGACAACATCGTCTTGATGGGATGATGTGTTGCAACTTGCTTCCCAGCTTGACATGCTTTGCATAACTTGTTCTTGTCAAAAGTGACGTCCTTCACGCCGGTGATCATCCCTCTCTTGTGGGCTTTCTTGAGGTTGCTCATGCCAATATGAGCAATTCTTCTATGCCAAAGCCACCCAAGAGACAACTTGGTGAAGAGGTATGTCATGGTGCTTGTTTGCTTTGAAGAGAAATCCACTAAATAGATGTTGCCATGCCTAAACCCCGTGAATACCAATGACTTGTCTTTTTCATGAGTTACTACAACACCATTCTTGTCAAAGGCACACGTTAGTCCAAGATCACATAATTGAGCAATAGAAATAAGATTGAAACTAAGTGCTTCTACAAACAAGACATTTGAAATAGATAAATCTTTTGAAATTTCTATTCTTCCCAAACCTAAGACTTCCCCCTTGAGTTATCACCATAGGTGACATGTTCATGATCGCCGGGGTCTTCAAGAGAGGTGAACATGCTATCATTGCCGGTCATGTGTTGAGAGCAACCGCTATCAAGTACCCAATGTTTTCCACTGGCTTTGTAGTTCACCTACACAAATGAGAATTCACTTTTGAGTTTTAGGAAACCAAACAGGCTTTGGGCCTTGCACATGTGTGACAAGAGCTTTTGGGACCCAAAGTTGCTTGGGGAGCTTCTTCTTTGACTCCTTAGCAATTTTGCCAATGAACTTGGCCTTCACCTTGCCCTTCACTTTACTCAAGAGAAAATGGTTATTTTGAAACATTGATGAGTAATTCTTGGGTAAATTAGGAAGAGGACGTGATGGTAAAGTGCACTCCCTAGTGTGGTGCCCGGTGACTTGGCAATGTTGGCAATATGAACCAACTTCCTTGATGAAGCTAATCGTGATCTCCGGAGAAGGAGTAGTAGCCATGTTTGGCTCCGGAAATGAACCAAGACCTCTCTTCCCATAGTCACGAGCATTGTTGAAGAGAATCTCCTTGTGGATGTATTCTCCTCTTGAGAGTTTCTCCACACTACTCTTGAGACTTGCCACTTGATCCATCAATTCCTTTTCCCTAGAAGGAGCAAGCTCAGGCACAATATTAGTAGCATTAGCATTAATGAGTAGGTCATCACATGAAGTAGAAGCATTGACCTTTTCAAAAGTTTCATAAGCAAATTTCTCAAGACTTGGGTCAATTGCTTCATAGGCAAATTCAAGTTCTTGATACTTGTGAGCCAACTCCCTATGGTCTTGTTTGAGCTTTTTTTAGCTCTCTTCAACTTGCTTAGCAAGTACAAGTGACTCATTGTGCTTTTTGAGCAAGTCATTGTACTTACCAAGCAAGTCGGAGTGGGCAAGCTATAACTTGGCATGAGTGCTCTCAAGAATTTTGACTTTGCCCTTTTCCCTCTTGATGACGGATGTATACTCATTAATGAGGTTAGTGAATTCATTAGGATCAAACTCTTCATCACTATCATCTTCACTATCTACCTTACATACCTTGGTGTTACCTTTTGCCATGAGGCACATAGGAGGCGGAGGTAGTGGTGGTTCTTCATTGGTGAGGGCGATGGTGACGATGTCTTCTTCATCACTTGAATCTTCGCTTGATGAGACATCGGTCAACCACTCTTGTTTTTCCACCAAGAAGCTTTTCTTGGTGTGCCCTTTCTTCTTTGGGAAGAGCTTGGTCTTGTTGTCATGGGTCTTCTTCTTCCCAAATCTCTTGTTTTTGTTCTTCCTTTCTTCTTCATCATCATCGCTTGAATCATGGCGATGCTTGCTCTTGTTATCCTTGTTTCTTTTGTCCGGCTTGGGGCAATTTGGACGGATGTGACCTTTTTCTCCACAATTGTAGCAAATTTTGTTCTTGACATCCATTGGCCGGAACATTCCCTTTTTAGAGTCAAAGTTGAAACCCTTCTTATTGATCTTGTCATTCAAGCGTGTGAACTTTCTCATCATGAGAGCAAGTTCTCCATCATCTTCAACATCGGATGAGCTTTCATGATGATCATCTTCTTCATTGCTTGAGCTTGAATCTTGCTTGATTATCTTGAGCTTGCGGGATTTGTTTGTCTTGGTCTTTAGAGCAATTGATTTGCTTGAAGTTGGCTCTTCGGACATACCAAGAATACTCATTTCATGAGCGCGAATTTCCCCCACAAGTTCTCCCACTTCCATTGTGTCAAGATTCTCTTTTTGAAGCATAGCATTGATGATGTTATACTTGGGCTTCGGGAGGAGCATGAGAATCTTGCGATTTATGGAGGCACTGTCAATTTTGGATATTTCAAGTGCATTAATGTCCTTGACAATGACATTCAAGCGAGAATACATATCATTGCAATTTTCATGAGCTAGCATTTTAAAGGAATCATACTTAGCTCTAAACAAGTGATATTTTTGCTCATGAACTTTAGTGGAACCTTCATGAATTTCAATGAGCTCCTTCCAAATATCACTTGCTAAGTCCATGCCATTAACTCTAGCAAAGACTTCCTCACTAATGGCTTCGAAAATTGCATTTCTAGGCTTGGCATTCCATTTTAATTGTTCGGTGGTGGGAGTTCCGATGAACCCGGTCTTAGTTGCCGACCACACTTCAGGGGCAATCGCATCAAGGTATGCGGCCATGCGAACTTTCCAATAAGCAAAGTTCTTGCCCTCGAAGTGAGGCGGCGAACCACCCATCTTGGCCATAGCTCTAGGCGGTGAAGCCTAATGATCCTAAATGAGCAACGAGGCTTTGATACCAATTGTGAGGATCGATGGACCAAGAGGGGGGGTGAATTGGGCCTTTTTCAATTTCTAAAACAAAGTAAAGCAACCTTAACCTATGCAATGCTAGTAAGGCACCAATTCACCAACCGGATAACTAAGCTACCTACACAAGCTAAGAGAGATAAAAAGAGAAGTAAAGCCTAGCAAGGTAGAGCAAAGTAATGATCTCTAAGTCAAGCACATGAATAAATTGCATGAAAGAAAATGCTTGAATAAAGAGAGTGGACAAGAGACGACCGGATTTTTTCCCGTGGTATCGATGTGTTGGCACACACCCCTAATCCACGTTGTGACACTCACAAAGAGTCTTGTCACCTCCCAAGTCACCGAGACGAGGGCGCTCACTAAGAGTCTCCGTTCACCATCCCGGCGTGGTGGAGATCAAGCCACGTACAATCTTCTTCTCCGGGCTCCCACAATCCTTGGCAAGCTCCGCAAGAAACACCTCGATCACCAAGATCGCCTAGGTGATGCCAATCACCAAGAGTAACAAGCTAAGGCCTTCACTTGAGCAAGAACCAATCACCAAGAATGGATGCACACAAGCTTCTCTCTACTCAAGTCCTTAATCTTGCTTCTTGATTGATTGAATGAACAAGTATGTGAAATGATGAAACTCAAGGTGGCTCTTGACTATAGTATGAGTGTTTGGATGTTGCCTGGTGTCAAGAGTAGCAAAATGACCCATTGGAGGGGTATATATAGGCAGCTCACACGAATAGAGCCGTTGGAGAAAAGCTGCCAGAAAACTGCGTAGCGCCGATTAATCCGACGTACCTCCAATAGTCATCGTCGGTTTAACCGGTGAATGTAAACTGCCCCTTCTGAAAACTAGCCGTTACAACTTGGGCAGATTAACCGACGTATCATCGGTTGTAAGCATCTAGGCCCTCAAGGTATGTTTCGGTGATTAATGACAACCATTACTGTGACTAATGAGATTGTGCAGCTTTATAGATCATTATCGCTCATTTGGTCATATGTCAAAGAGGCCTCTAATTTTCATTATTCAAGAAGGCGATCTCGGCATTCAACTCAGTAATATGTCAAGACTAAGGATCTTTCTAGTCCTAAGTGTCATAAGGTTGAGAAGGACACTTAGGTTAGTATAGGTTTTATAGTTTTGTAGTGATCGCACTATTAAGAGGGATTTAGGCTAAGTAACTTGAGCATGGACATGGTCATTTAAAAATGGATGCATACAATGGTCACTCAGGTTTCTAGAAGCTCAAATAAGTGGTTCTCAACTCATATCTCAAGAATAATTGGATTTCATTCAAGACTCAAGTCAGAAAAGGCAAAATCAGGAAAAATCCTTAACACCGGTTTAACCGACGCTTCAAATTTTATATACGTCGGTTAAACGAGGTCAGCAGAGTCTGGACAAATCAATACACCGGTTAAACCGACAATATTTGAAATTGGACGTCGGTGCAGTTGTCCAGAGACTTGGTTTTTCAGTTGATCAGTGGACAACTACACTCACCGGTTAAACCGATGATACGTCGGTTAATCTGCCCAAGGTGTAACGGCTAGTTTTCAGAAGGGGTAGTTTACACTCATCGGTTAAAATGACGATGACTATTGGAGGTACGTCGGATTAACCGGCGCTACGCAGTTTTCTGGCAGCTTTTTCTCCAACGGCTCTATTCGTGTGAGCTGCCTATATATACCCCTCCAATGGGTCATTTTATCACTCTTGACACCAGGCAACATCCAAACACTCATACTATAGTCAAGAGCCACCTTGAGCTTCATCATTTCACATACTTGTTCATTCAATCATTCAAGAAGCAAGATTAAGGACTTGAGTAGAGAGAAGCTTGTGTGCATCCGTTCTTGGTGATCGGTTCTTGCTCAAGTGAAGGCCTTAGCTTGTTACTCTTGGTGATTGGCATCACCTAGGCGATCTTTGTGATCGAGGTGATTCTCGCGGAGCTTGCCAAGGATTGTGTGAGCCCGGAGAAGAAGATTGTACGTGGCTTGATCTCCACCACGCCGGGATGGTGAACGGAGACTCTTAGTGAGCGCCCTCGTCTCGGTGACTTGGGAGGTGACAAGACTCTTTGTGAGTGTCACAACGTGGATTAGGGGTGTGTGCCAACACATCGATACCACGGGAAAAAATCCGGTCGTCTCTTGTCCACTCTCTTTATTCAAGCATTTTCTTTCATGCAATTTATTCATGTGCTTGACTTAGAGATCATTACTTTGCTCTACCTTGCTAGGCTTTACCTCCTTTTATCTTTCCTAGCTTGCGTAGGTAGTTTAGTTACCCGGTTGGTGAATTGGTGCCTTTCTAGTTTTGCATAGGTTAAGGTTGCTTTACCTTGTTTTAGAAATTGAAAAAGGCCCAATTCACCCCCCTTTTGGTCCATCGATCCTTTCAATTGGTATCAGAGCCTCGTTGCTCATTTGGATCTTTAGGCTTCACCGCCTAGAGCTATGGCCAAGATGGGTGGTTCGCCGCCTCACTTCGAGGGCAAGAACTTTGCTTATTGGAAAGTTCGCATGGCCGCATACCTTGATGCGATTGCCCCCGAAGTGTGGTCGGCAACTAAAGTCGGGTTCACCGGAACTCCCAACCCGGAACAATTAAAATGGAATGCTAAAGCTAGAAATGCAATTTTCGAAGCTATTAGTGAGGAAGTCTTTGCTAGAGTTAATGGCATGGACTTAGCAAGTGACATTTGGAAGGAGCTCATTGAAATTCATGAAGGTTCCACTAAAGTTCGTGAGCAAAAATATCACTTGTTTAGAGCTAAGTATGATTCCTTTAAAATGCTAGCTCATGAAAATTGCAATGATATGTATTCTCGCTTGAATGTCATTGTCAAGGACATTAATGCACTTGAAATATCCAAAATTGACAGTGCATCCATCAATCGCAAGATTCTCATGCTCCTCCCGAAGCCCAAGTATAACATCATTAATGCTATGCTTCAAAAGGAGGATCTTGACACAATGGAAGTAGGAGAACTTGTGGGGGATATTCGCGCTCATGAAATGAGCATTCTTGGTATGTCCGAAGAGCCAACTTCAAGCAAATCAATTGCTCTAATGACCAAGACAAACAAATCCCGCAAGCTCAAGATGATCAAGCAAGATTCAAGCTCAAGCAATGAAGAAGATGATTATCATGAAAGCTCATCCGATGTTGAAGATGATGGAGAACTTGCTCTCATGATGAGAAAGTTCACACGCTTAAATGAAAAGATCAATAAGAAGGGTTTCAACTTTGATTCCAAAAAGGGAATGTTCCGGCCAATGGATGTCAAGAACAAGATTTGCTACAATTGTGGCGAAAAAGGTCACATCCGTCCAAATTGCTCCAAGCCGGACAAAAGAAACAAGGACAACAAGAGCAAGCATCGCCATGATTCGAGCGATGATGAAGAAGAGGAGAGGAAGAACAAAAACAAGAGATTTGGGAAGAAGAAGACCCATGAAAAGAAGACCAAGCTCTTCCCAAAGAAGAAAGGGCACACCAAGAAAAGTTTCTTGGTGGAAAAATAAGAGTGGGTGACCGATGTCTCATCAAGCGAAGACTCAAGTGATGAAGAAGACATCGTCACCATCGCCCTCACCAATGAAGAACCACCACTACCTCCGCCTCCTATGTGCCTCATGGCAAAAGGTAACACCAAGGTATGTGAGGTAAATAGTGAAGATGATAGTGATAAAGAGCTTGATCCTAATGAATTCACTAACCTCATCAATGAGTATACATCCGTCATCAAGAGGGAAAAGGGCAAAGTCAAAACTCTTGAGAGCACTCATGCCAAGTTAGAGCTTGCGCACTTCGACTTACTTGGTAAGTACAATGACTTGCTCAAAAAGCACAATGAGTCACTTGTACTTGCTAAGCAAGTTGAAGAAAGCCACAAAAAGCTCAAACAAGAGCATAGGGAGTTGGCTCACATATATCAAGAACTTGAATTTGCCTATGAAGTTATTGACTCAAGTCTTGAGAAATTTACTCATGAAAAGGTCAATGCTTCTACTTCATGTGATGACCTACTCATTGATGCATATGCCACTAATGTTGTGCCCAAGCTTGCTCCTTCTAGGGAAAAGGAATTGATGGATCAAGTGGCAAGCCTCAAGAGTAGTGTGGAGAAACTCTCAAGAGGAGAATACATCCACAAGGAGATTCTCTTCAACAATGCCCGTGACTATGGCAAGAGAGGTCTTGGTTCATTTCCGGAGCCAAACATGGCTACAACTCCTTCTCCTGAGATCAAGACAAGCTTCATCAAGGAAGTGGGTTCATATTGCCAACATTGCCAAGTCACCGGGCATCACACTAGGGAGTGCACTTTGCCATCACGTCCTCTTCCTAACTTACCCAAGAATTACTCATCAATGTTCCAAAATAACCATTTTCTCTTGAGTAAAGTGAAGGGCAAGGTGAAGGCCAAGTTCATTGGCAAAATTGCTAAGGAGTCGAAGAAGAAGCTCCCCAAGCAACTTTGGGTCCCAAAAGCTCTTGTCACACATGTGCAAGGCCCAAAGCTTGTTTGGGTTCGTAAAACTTAAAAATTAATTCTCATGTGTGTAGGTGAACTACAAAGCCGGTGGAAAACATTGGGTACTTGATAGCGGTTGCTCTCAACACATGACCGGCAATGATAGCATGTTCACCTCTCTTGAAGACCCCGGCGATCAAGAACATGTCACCTATGGTGATAACTCAAAGGGGAAAGTCTTAGGTTTGAGTAGAATTGCAATTTCAAAAGATTTATCCATTTCAAATGTTTTGTTTGTAGAAGCACTTAGTTTTAATCTTATTTCTATTGCACAATTATGTGATCTTGGACTAACGTGTGCCTTTGACAAGAATGGTGTTGTAGTGACTCATGAAAAAGACAAGTCATTGGTATTCACAGGGTTTAGGCATGGCAATATCTATTTGGTGGATTTCTCTTCAAAGCAAACTAGCACCATAACTTGCCTCTTCACCAAGTCATCTCTTGGGTGGCTTTGGCATAGAAGAATTGCTCATATCGGCATGAGCAACCTCAAGAAAGCTCACAAGAGAGGGATGATCACCGGCGTAAAAGACGTCACTTTTGACAAGAACAAACTATGCAAAGCATGTCAAGCTGGGAAGCAAGTTGCAACACATCATCCTATCAAGACAATGTTGTCTACCTCCAAGCCGCTCGAGCTACTACACATGGATCTCTTTGGTTCTACTTCATACAAGAGCATTGGTGGTAACCTCTATTGCCTAGTAGTTGTTGATGATTTTTCACGCTATACTTGGGTCATGTTTCTAGGCGATAAGGGTGAAACTCCGGAGATCTTCAAGACATTTGCAAGAAAAGTTCAAAGGGAATACAATTCCCCAATCGTGAAGATCCGGAGCGACAACGGCACCAAGTTCAAAAATATGAAGATTGAAGAATGGTGCGATGAAGAAGGAGTCAAACATGAGTTTTCCGCCACCTACACGCCTCAAGAAAATGGAGTGGTGGAAAGAAAGAACAAGACACTCATCACCCTTGCAAGAGCAATGTTGAATGATTATGGCACGTCCGAGAAGTTTTGGGCGGAAGCAATCAACACGGCGTGTCATGCATCCAATCGAGTGTATCCTCACCGACTCCTCAAGAAAACTCCATATGAGCTCATCACCGGGAGGAAACCAAATATATCATACTTTCGAGTCTTTGGTTGCAAATGCTTCATCTATAAGAAGAAAAGGCTCGGTAAGTTTGAAAGTAGATGTGATGAAGGTTTCTTTTTTGGTTATGCATCAAACTCCAAAGCATATAGAGTATTCAATCAAACCAACGGGTTAGTTGAAGAAACATGTGATGTGGAGTTTGATGAATCTAATGGCTCCCAAGAGGAGGTTGTTGGCTATGAAAATGTAGGGGATGAAGAGATTGAAGAAGCCTTGAAGAAAATGTCCATTGGGGATATCAAGCCGGAGGAGGTGCATGAAGACAATGATCGAGGGGAAGGAACTTCCTCATCCTTACCAAACACCTCCACGGCACCCCAAGTGGATGAAGATCAAGATAAAGTTGATCCACTACCTCAAGAAAATGTGTCAACGCCAACACCCCAAGTCCAAGAACAAGAGGAGCAAAATGTTCCACCACAAGCACAAGTCACTCATGATCCACCCCAACAAGCATCCACGCAAATACCGCTAGTGAAGCATGGTCGCATCTCCAAGGATCATCCAATTGGTCAAATCATTGGTAGCCCTCCCAAAGGAGTAAGAACTCGCTCTAAGCATGCTTCATTTTGCGAACATCACTCGTTTGTTTCTTGTATTGAACCCACTAGCATAGAGGAAGCACTTGAGGACTCGGATTGGGTGATGGCTATGCAAGAAGAATTGAACAATTTCACCCGCAATGAAGTTTGGGTCCTCGAAGCTCCTCCGAAAGACAAGAACATCATCGGCACAAAGTGGGTCTTTCGAAACAAGCAAGATGAACATGGGGTGGTGGTGCGCAACAAAGCAAGACTTGTGGCAAAAGGGTTTTCTCAAGTCGAAGGTTTGGATTTTGGTGAAACTTTTGCTCTGGTCGCAAGACTTGAAGCTATCCGCATTCTTCTTGCTTACTCTTCACATCATAATATTAAGCTATATCAAATGGATGTGAAAAGTGCATTCTTGAATGGCTTTATTAACGAACTTGTCTATGTTGAGCAACCTCCCGGGTTTGAAGATCCGAGGAATCCTAATCATGTTTATAGGTTGCACAAGGCACTCTATGGGCTCAAACAAGCTCCAAGGGCTTGGTATGAGAGGCTTCGTAACTTCCTAATCATGCAAGGCTTCAAGATCAGGAGGGTGGACACCACCTTGTTCACAAAAGACGTCAACGGGGATCTTTTCATTTGTCAAATTTATGTTGACGATATTATCTTTGGCTCAACTAATGATTTACTAAGCCATGAGTTTGCTACCATGATGTCTAGGGAATTCGAGATGTCCATGATTGGCGAATTGACTTTCTTCCTTGGTTTTCAAATCAAACAAATGAAGGAAGGGATATTCATCTATCAAGAAAAATATACTAAAGATATCTTGAAGAAGTTCAAGATGGATGAATGCAAGCCAATTAAGACACCCATGGCTACAAATGGGCATCTCGACTTGGATGTGGACGGTAAACCAGTTGATCAATCTCTCTATCGTTCTATGATAGGGTCTTTGCTTTACCTTACCGCATCTAGGCCCGATATAATGTTTAGTGTGTGCTTGTGTGCCCATTTTCAAGCTAACCCTAAGGAATCACACCTTTCGGCTGTGAATAGGATCCTTCGGTACCTCAAGCACACCCCTAGCATAGGCTTGTGGTACCCCAAAGGCGCTAGCTTAGATCTCTTGGGATACTCGGATTCGGATTTTGCCGGAAGCCGTGTGGATCGCAAGAGTACCTCTGGGGGTTGCCACTTGCTTGGGCGTTCTCTAGTTTTTTGGTCGAGTAAGAAGCAAAATTCCGTGGCTTTGTCCACCGCGGAAGCGGAATATATAGCAGCCGGTGCATGTTGTGCCCAAATTCTATATATGAAGCAAACCCTTTTTGACTTTGGTGTGAAACTAAACAGGATACCACTCCTTTGTGACAATGAAAGTGCCGTAAAAATTGCCAAGAATCCGGTTCAACACTCTCGCACAAAGCACATTGATATTCGCCATCACTTCTTGCGTGATCACGAAGCCAAGGGGGACATTTCCCTTCAAGGTGTGAGATCCGAGGAGCAATTGGCGGATATTTTCACAAAACCTTTAGACGAGAGTACTTTTGTTAGGCTAAGGAATGAGCTTAATGTATTAGATGCAGCAAACGTCATGTAAGTTGCCATGTCATATAGAAAAATGCATACATATAGGACACTTGTCTAACCATGGTAAGATAGTGATGAGCAAGGGTTTAGCTAGAGGCGGTGGTCCACTTGTTTTCCTCTAGGCTTGTAGAAAGGCTCATCATGATGAAGCTTTCCGTGGGATCAAACTTGACAAGTAGAATTTAAATTCTCGCTATGCATTTCTTGTCATATAGTTGTGCACTTCATATTTACCTTACTTTCGCATGTAGTTGTATCTTGCACCATCATTGCATGCGTAAGGGTCACAAAGGAGATCACTTGATGAAAATGAGACTTGTTTTACGTACAAGATCTTAATTCATGAGAAGTGAAAAGAGTAAAGTGTTAGGTGCGTTATTGCCTAGTGAGCAATGTCGTGATGAGTATGAAGCTTTCCTTCTTCAATATTCCTACGACATAGCTCATACATTTTAATTTGGCGCTTTGTCTCTCTTGCGACTTTTTCTTGATTTTGAAAAGAAAAATTATTTAAGCTAGTAAACTATCCTATTTACTTTGAGGGGTAAAGTCGCCTATGCAAGTGTATTAACTTGAGTTTAGTTGAATTTTATAAGTTCATTGGACTTAGCATAGAAGAGTGAGCTGAGAGAGGGTTTTTGGCTTCACCGGTTAAACCGACGTTCAATGGATCTATACCCATCGATTTAACCGGCGTTACTAAGTTTCAACATCAGCTCAGTCATTTCAAGCGTTCAACCGGTGTATACAAAGTTTGCAGCATCGGATCAACCGGTGAACAGATCACAAATTTGACCTGAAAATCAACTGTTATTTGCATCGTTCAACCGACCAGTTCATTTGTGGAAGCATCGGTTCAACCGGCGTACAGATGCAGATTTGGCAGAGTCCCTGGTAAACTACACCGACGCAATCAACCGGCGTTCAAACCCTAAGCATCGGATCAACCGGCGATAAGAAAATCTGCGGGGTCCACATGTCATAAATCTCTCTTGCCACCGCGCCGCTCACTCTCCCGCCGCTTGCCGCCTGTCCACCTTCTGTCGCGCGCTCAAATCCTCCGTCCGCCGCCGCCCGCCGCATTCCCGCGCCGTCTGTCTTCGCACCGCCGCTCGCCGCACCGCTGCTCGTTGCGCTGCCGCCCGCGCATTCCCGCGCCGTCTGCCTCGCATCGCCGCCCGTGCGCGCTGCCATCCGTCGCCCGCACTCAATCGCGCCGCCGTCCGCCGCCCACTCGCAACCGCCGGCCGCCGCCCGCACACACCTCACGCCACCACCCGCGCGCCGCCTGCACCACAGTGCGACGCTCGCATGCCTTGCATTGCCCTTGCTCCACCACGCCGTCGTCACTGCCGTGTCACCGTGCCTTGTTACTGTCTGTGATCGAGATGGGCCGTGATAAGAGGAAGGGGAAGAGGAGATCGTGGTCGAGGAGCCTGCTCGCAAGCGGACTCGTGCAGCGAGAGAGGCCGAGAGGGCCGAGATGGTGGCTAAGGCCGCCGAGGAGCAGGCATCAGGCCGTGCTCGTCCGTTCGCGATCAGAGATACGCCAGCCAGAGGCAGAGGTAGAGGTAGAGGCATGGGCAGAGTCAGAGGTGCCAGGGCCACCAGAGCCACAACAGCAGCAGCAGAGGTAGAGTCAGATCAGTCACCTTCAGCTGCAGAGACAGATTCAGATACTGAGGGAGAGCAGTCTGAGCAGTCACAGGGGCAGAGCACTCAGTCACCGGCTCTACGACGTTCTGGCCGCACCCGGCAGACGTCCCCCGCAGGTGACACTTCACCAGCGACCGAGCGTCGCACCGGACCGAGGACGCGAGGAGGTCACCAGCCTCAGGAGCCTCGCAGGTCCGCAGCAGCAGCAGCAGCTCGTCGAGCCGAGGCCCTAGCGGCCGAGCGCGCAGTGTTTCGCATGGACATTGTCGTGCGTCTGGAGCCAGGTGTGCTGCTCCAGAACTTGACCAAGGCCAATGCGGCGAAGGTCAAGAGGCTCAGGTGGAGTGTTCAGGAGGAGGAGTGGTTTCCCGTGACACGTGACAGCAGGGTCGACCGTAGGTTCTGGACGCTTCTTCAGGCCAGTTTCTACGAGACCTACCAGAGGCGGGGCCACAGGATCTTCCCGCACAGGGTGCTTGACTGGGTGTCCCTGAGGACAGCCGCAGGGGGAGTAGATGTCAGGGAGCACTTTGCTCATTTCAGGGGACTGCCCAGGTTGCTTTCGATTGAGCGGAACAGATACATTGAAGATTGGGTCAGAGTTTTCTATGCCACAGCTTGGATAGCCCCAGAGCGCAAAGCTGTACACTTCATGTTTGGAGGCCAGGTCTTTGGTCTGTCCAGGGCGACACTAACAGGGATTCTTGGAGTTGACTTGGTTGACGTCTCCCTGCACGAGATGGTTTATGGTGATGCAGATCCTCCACGCAGAGCTATGATTGGTGGAATTGCACCTTCACACAAGGCGATCTCTCAGTGTTTCCGCCAGCCATTCCCTGCCTCCTACGCCAGAGTTTCCAGCCTACTGACCCCAGAGGCATACGCAGTTCACATGGCACTCCGGAGGACTTTGCTCCCGAGGAGTGGCTACCCAGAGGGGTTCACAGGTCTGCAGCAGCTACTGCTTCTTCACATTCTCACTCACGAGCCGTTCGACATTGTTGACTTTATTTTGGCTGAGATTGAGGATGTTACCACTGATGGGATGGGCGTTGTACGATAGTTTCCTTATGCTCACTGGATCAGCTTCATTTGCTCTATGATCGTGCCAGCTGAGTCACCCGTCAGTGCAGTTTACAGACAGGACGAGGTTCCATGGTTTTCCGTCTACCGTCCGACAGCACCTTCGGACCGGAGGAGAGGCAGACAGGCAGATCGAGCTGCTATGGCACAGTTGACACCCGAGGCACAGGCCCGAGTGGCCCAGGAGGACGAGAAATTGCTTGCCGCCGAGGCACAGCTTCCCGAAGGAGAGGATGAGATTCACTGGTCCGATCTTGAGTCAGACTCCTCCGAGGATGAGGAGTATTTCCCTGCACCAGCCCTAGCTAGTCATGATCATGAGGCAGGTGGGTCCGGAGAGCCAGCTCCAGTGTCAGCTGCTGCCGCTACAGTTTCAGAGTCACAGGTGTCTCAGCCGTCTGAGCTCACCGCACTTCTACAGCAGCTGGTGACACAGCAGAGAGAGGACCGCCTTGCTCAGGAGGAGGCCAGGAGAGCCCATGAGGCCCAGCTTGCAGCCATACAGAGAGAGGCCGCCCGAGAGTGAGCTGCTACCGAGGAGCGTTTTGTCGGACTTATTGATAGAGTATCTCAGAGGACAGACGCTCAGTTCCAGCAGATGCAGCAGGGCATGATGGCGATGTTCGGGATGATCTCACAGCTGTACTCTCACACCGGACTCGCCCCGCAGCAGCCAGGTCAGCCAGGCCTTCAGAGCGTTGGAGCACCTCCACTTGCAGTCACACCAGCTCCAACCTCTACTGCTCCAGCTTCTTCCGCGACCCCGGAGACCATGTTCTCGATGTCAGCACTTCTTGGGTCTGCGGGTCGCCCTTTCTTCTCTCCTCTGCCAGCGACTTCACTTTTCCAGGAGTCTCCCTCTGCAGTTCACATAGTCGCCCTCCCAGCAGTACCACAGCCGTTACTTTCAGGGGGAGGTGGAGAGGGTTCCGTGCTTCAGCAGTCTACACAGCCGGCAGCTTCAGCACTTACCACTTCAGATGTTGACACATCTTCTGCTGAGTCGGTCACTACTTCTACGGACCCTCTTCCAGGCAGCGCCAGCACACGAGCCTCCACGATAGCCACTCCTCCAGTCAGCTCAGCGCCGTCACTGAGGATCCACCGTCCGACGACGACGACGATGTTGACCCGGATTGCTTCCTTGCCGTACCACGTCAGCTGGATCCCTAGCTCGCTCCTTTTTGTGCTTTGATGCCAAAGGGGGAGAGGGAGTGAGAGTCAGGGGGAGGGTAGCATTAGAGAGAGCTCATGATCAGGACTTTGATGTTTCATATTGTATCATATTTGGTGTTAGTTCATGGATATGTACATTTGTCGTTTGAGCATGCTGAGTTTTTGAGACATATCTATGGATTTCGTTTGAGCCGCTGAGTTCTTTGATTCTCTTTTCCCGAGTTTGCTTGTGACTATTCATGCCTTATCTTTCTCGCTCTCTCGTTATTTATGTTTATGTTGTCATCAATCACCAAAAAGGGGGAGATTGTAAGCATCTAGGCCCTCAAGGTATGTTTCGGTGATTAATGACAACCATTACTGTGACTAATGAGATTGTGCAGCTTTATAAATCATTATCACTCATTTGGTCATATGTCAAAGAGGCCTCTAATTTTCATTATTCAAGAAGGCGATCTCGGCATTCAACTCAGTAATATGTCAAGACTAAGGATCTTTCTAGTCCTAAGTGTCATAAGGTTGAGAAGGACACTTAGGTTAGTATAGGTTTTATAGTTTTGTAGTGATCGCACTATTAAGAGGGGTTTAGGCTAAGTAACTTGAGCATGGACATGGTCATTTAAAAATGGATGCATACAATGGTCACTCAGGTTTCTAGAAGCTCAAATAAGTGGTTCTCAACTCATATCTCAAGAATAATTGGATTTCATTCAAGACTCAAGTCAGAAAAGGCAAAATCAGGAAAAATCCTTAACACCGGTTTAACCGACGCTTCAACTTTTATATACGTCGGTTAAACGAGGTCAGCAGAGTCTGGACAAATCAATACACCGGTTAAACCGATGATATTTGAAATTGGACGTCGGTGCAGTTGTCCAGAGACTTGGTTTTTCAGTTGATCAGTGGACAACTACACTCACCGGTTAAACCGATGATACGTCGGTTAATCTGCCCAAGCTGTAACGGCTAGTTTTCAGAAGGGGTAGTTTACACTCATCGGTTAAAACGACGATGACTATTGGAGGTACGTCGGATTAACCGGCGCTACGCAGTTTTCTGGCAGCTTTTTCTCCAACGGCTCTATTCGTGTGAGCTGCCTATATATACCCCTCCAATGGGTCATTTTATCACTCTTGACACCAGGCAACATCCAAACACTCATACTATAGTCAAGAGCCACCTTGAGTTTCATCATTTCACATACTTGTTCATTCAATCATTCAAGAAGCAAGATTAAGGACTTGAGTAGAGAGAAGCTTGTGTGCATCCGTTCTTGGTGATCGGTTCTTGCTCAAGTGAAGGCCTTAGCTTGTTACTCTTGGTGATTGGCATCACCTAGGCGATCTTGGTGATCGAGGTGATTCTCGCGGAGCTTGCCAAGGATTGTGGGAGCCCGGAGAAGAAGATTGTACGTGGCTTGATCTCCACCACGCCGGGATGGTGAACGGAGACTCTTAGTGAGCGCCCTCGTGTTGGTGACTTGGGAGGTGACAATACTCTTTGTGAGTGTCACAACGTGGATTAGGGGTGTGTGCCAACACATCGATACCACAGGAAAAAATCCGGTTGTCCCTTGTCCACTTTACTTATTCAAGCATTATCTTTCATGCAATTTATTCATGTGCTTGATTTAGGGATCATTACTTTGCTCTACCTTGCTAGGCTTTACCTCCTTTTATCTTTCCTAGCTTGCGTAGGTAGTTTAGTTACCCGGTTGGTGAATTGGTGCCTTTCTAGTTTTGCATAGGTTAAGGTTGCTTTACCTTGTTTTAGAAATTGAAAAAGGCCCAATTCACCCCCCCCTCTTGGTCCATCGATCCTTTCATCGGTTTAACCGGTGAGTGTAGTTGTCCACTGATCAACTGAAAACCAAGTCTCTGGACAACTGCACTGACATTAACTCAAACCTGTCGTCGGTTTAACCGGTGTATAGAGCTTGAAATACCCTGGAAAAAACCAACTCTGGACTAATGCACCGACGTTAAATTCAAACACGTTGGTTTAACCGGTGTATTGACTTGTCCAGACTCTGCTGACTTCGTTTAACCGACGTATAGAAATTTGAGATCGTCGGTTAATCCGGTGTTAAAGATTTTTTTCTGATTTTGCCTTTTCTGATTTGAGTCTTGAATGAAATCCAAATATTCTTGAGATATGAGTTGGGAACCACTTATTTGAACTTCTAGAAACCTGAGTGACCATTGTGTGCATCCATTTTCAAATGACCATGTCCATGCTCAAGTTATTTAGCCTTAACCCCTCTTAATAGTGCGATCACTACAAAACTATAAAACCTATACTAACCTAAGTGTCCTTCTCAACCTTATGACACTTAGGACTAGAAAGATCCTTAATGTTGACATATAATTGAGTTGAATGCCGAGATCGCTTTTTTTTTATAACAAAAATTAGGGGCTTCTTTTGACATATGACCAAATGAGCGATAATGATCTATTAAGCTGCACAAACTCATTAGTCACAATAATGGTTGTCATTAATCACCGAAACATACCTTGAGGGCCTAGATGCTTACAAGCTGTCCTCGTGCCTGATCTCGGGTGTAAGGGCAGCACCTTGCTTTGTTTTCGATTAGTAAATCCAATCTGTTATGGTTAGTCTTTGTTCATGAAAGATTTAGTTTAATATCCGCATGATTAGGCCCTTCAAATGAGCTAAATGACCCGGCAGAACGTTTGATGCTTTGTATTAACCTAAAGAGGGATTGTTCCGGGAATCGGCTTTCTGTTTTTTTTGGGCCTATGTTTAGGTTGTTATTCTATTATCTTTCATATTTGTTAGGCTTAGCTACGCATAGGATATTCTGGTTATGCAGTGAGAGCTTAACCGTCGTAGATTGGATTAGCTTCTTAATTACAGAGCAAGTTTTTATTACCATCGGATATATGCACTTTGTTTAAATACTTAGATCCGATCTAATACTGGAAGACAATCGGCTCTTTACAACCGATATTGGGAATCATCCGATGAGCCGATCATGGCTCGGACTAATGTTTGAACGTGTCTGTGCGTGCAGAAAACTAACTGAAATCACTTCTACACCTTGCTGATCAGGTACAAGGTCAGGTGGCACGCCTAGCAACCCAGATGCCAGGTCATGTGCCGGATCCTGGGCTGTTCGCCGAGGGACCGGGGCCTACCAGCAGTCCTGGGAGCCTTCCGGCTCCTCGTGTTGCCTGTCGCTGCTCGACGGTGGGTTTTGACCGACAACACATTCTAGCACGACCGGTGGTACCATCTTCATCAACTACATCAACTTCTACCGTCAGGATGTCGAGGGAGGATCCAATCACGTACGAGGAGCTGCCTGCTGAGCACAAGCAGAAATACGATAAGATCAAGGCTCTCTTCGAAGCTGATCTCAGCAGCTCTTTTGAGAGAACTCGCTACCACGGCGTAAGGTGGAAGGGGTTCTCACCTGAAGGCGCTCTTGATGACGTGGACCTGTCCACCCCTTCAGAGGATCGTACCAGAGCTCTGCGCCAAGAGGTGAACTGTAACACCCTAAGGTAATTTCCTTAAATTTTAATGAATTTATTTGAGCTTAAATAGATTTTCCAGGGTTTTCCCTAATTTATCTCGCATTTAAAGTAATTTTATAACACAAGGAAATAAAATTTATCATAGGATTAAATTGGTTGTACATTCATGCTGCAGCATCGTTTTAATTGTGTTGAGTTTATAGGTTTGAATTCAAATTGTAGTTTGAATTCAAATGGTTTTGTTTGGATGTTTGAGTAGAAAAGAAAAGGGAAGGAAGCAACCCAAACCCCATAGGCCCGGCCCAGTTACCCCTCTCCCTTCTTCTTTCTTTTCCCGAGCCCCTCTCCTATCTCCCGCATGGGCCACCTGAGGCCCAGCACCCTTTCCCCTCCTCCTTCCCACGTGGGCCGCGCAGCTCAGCAACCAGCTGAAGCCCAGCAACCCTCCTTCCTTTCCTCCCCCGCACGGGCCACGCCCGGCCCAACTCCTCTCCTGTCCTTCAGCCCGACACGGCCTCCCTCTCCTCTCCTCTCTCTCTCTCTGACCGGCCGTCCCCACCTGCAGCGCCCCGTCTTCCTCCTCCTTTCTTCCTTCCCCGTTGCACACCGGCCGTCCGAAATCCCCGGCGAGCCTCTCCCCTGGGCCCGCACGCCAAGGCAGCGTCGCCGCCCTACAAGAAGGGAACCACCGCGCCCTCGAACCCTAGACCCAGTCGCAGCATCCGCTGGAGATCCCCAGCGCCGCCGCCCCCTTGCTCTGCTGAGTCGCCTCTCTGCCTCGCCGTCGGGTCGCCTCTCTGCAGCACCGCAGCCTCCCCAAACCACGGTGTAGCGTCGCCACGTGCCCAGGAACACTTCCGAAGATCCAATTCCAATCTCGTTCCCTGCGGTCGCCAGAATTGCGCAGGAGCAACTCCGGTGAGCTCTCTGCCCGCCGTGTAATTCTTGGATGCCGGTGATCTTAGGATCTTCCTCACCCCCTCTACATCTCCACAGGAGCCTCCAGGATCGATCTCCGTAGCTCAGAAGGCCCGGCCACCTCGGCACTACCGTCCTCCGCGAACGCCGCCGCCTCCGTCGCACGGCCATCATTGACGGCCATCCTCCGCTGCAACTCAGGCCACCACGAGCCCTTGGTGAGCTTTCCCCCCCCCTTCCCTGGTCCGTTTGCGCCGGATCTCGTGGCTTTTGGCAGTCTGTAGTGTCCAGGTCGCGTGCACACCGGCGAGCCGCCGCCCTTCGTCGTCGTGCCGTCGCTAAAGTCCCCTTGGCCGCTTCTGTTCACCCTAGAATAGTTCCCCGTGCCACAGCGATGCTCCCCGACCCGAAGTCGTGAAGTTTGGCCCACTGGAGCGGCGGGAACGCCGAGCTCCGACGAGCCCAAGCCGCGCGCCACCGCGGAGACGAGCTCCGGCGAGTCAACGCCGCCGTCCGACCCTCCAACTCCCTCGGAACCGTTCGATCCGATGTGGGCGTCCGTGATTAGATCCAGATCGGGATGGGTCCGAGCCATCGGATCTCGATCTGACGGCTGAGAGTCAAAGGTACCGGTTCGCGGGTTAGATTAGATCTCGACCGCCAGATCCAAATCCAATGGCCCCGAGCAGAAGTTACCCCTTCAGCCGTTCCTTTTTGCTAAAGAGCCCCTGAGTTTTTCTCAAATAAACCCGCGGTCCGCTGAAGTGCAATAATAATTGCAGTTTAGTCCTACTTCTTGCACCGAAGCCCCTGATCTTATTAGTATTAGGACCCGCCGTCCGTGCCGTGAGTTTTAGCGTGTTAGACCCTGAGTCTAGGGTTTAATTGCGTTTAGGTCCTCAGTTTTCGCACAGAAACCCCTGGAAGTCCAGTTTTCTCGCAAATAAGCCCCTGGATCTTGTTTTAAGCGTAGTTTTCGCGTTTTAGCTCCGTTTTAGGCGTTCTTTATATCCACGCGATCGTTGTAACGCGTAGAATAGTTCTAGCATAGTTTTGTGTGCCATTTCTATGGAATGTTGTACTGTTTCTTATATTTTGTCCTTGTTTGTATGTATGTGTATGTGCTGGACTGTGTTTTGGCGTTGCGATCGTGAGTAGACGCGGAGCCTTTGGAGCAGTACCAGGAGCCTTCTTCCGAGCAGTTCGAGCAGCAGCCGGGAGAGTACGAGGAAGGCAAGTATAACATGAACATCCTATCACTTTTAAGTACAATTTCATACTGCATTTTAATTCTGTACGCCTATAAGGACTTTCCTAGCCACTTTATATCCTACGTATATATCCTTTGGGTTGCATTTTGGTTAGTTGTGCTAGGTTGCTGCGCTATAACACACTTGATCCTTTTTAATTAAATTTGATTAATGGTCTTATGCAACTTAATCCTGAGAGTGACCCTCTATGCTGTGTGCTTGAGTGGCTCACGTCTCCGTAAAAGATGTTTTTATTAGAAACATGGTTTAGGGGGCCAGCACGGTGCTTAGTGCTTGGTTGGCCACTCTCCATAAGGACCGGTTCATAGAGCGACAACCTGGGACAACCGCGCAACCACAAGACTGGAATGGGACGGTCTTGACTTACTAATTAGGTCGTGTTGGTTCGGGAGTAACTTACCTGCGTGGGCAAGAGGGGTGGTAAGCTTCAATGGTCCCTGCTCCTCCAGCTTGGTCTGTGCTGTGTGTCTTGTACCCCCGGAGGTGGGCCCCATCGTCGCTGATCCAGAATCCTTAGCGGTTACACCTTACCAACGTGATCCTTTGTAACGGTCTCGTAGTGCGCTTGCTAGCCGTCTCACCTAAGGAAGTGTGATGAACAACTAGCGTAGCTCACGACTTGTGGGTAAAGTTGTGCAACCTCTCGAGAGTGTAAAACTGATATATCAGCTGTGCTCACAGTCATGAGCGGCCCAGATCCTCCGTCTGATTAGAGGGGTTATCAACCTTTGATTAGGAAGATTCTCCGGGTGGTTTTGGCTTGGATGGTTCTCAGTAGTTCTTAATTAATATTGATTAATTCTTATGCAATTTGGGTTATGGTAATTCATCCACTTGTAGTAATTAGCTTCAATAAAATTTGCCAAGATTAAAAGCTAATGCAGTTGAGTCAGCTAACCTTAGAGCCTCATACTTGTGTTATACTTGTTGAGTACGAGTTTGTACTCACACTTGCCTCTCTACTCTTCTGTTCTATTTTGGATATCTTCGACTGCTGCTCAGTGCCCGGCAACGTGGAGGATTACGTCAGCTGCTTCGATGACTTCTAGGCGTTTGTCTCTCAGTCGACGTCCCTGTGGCGCCCAGCTCTTTATGTATCTCTTTTACGCTTCTGCACTCTTGAACCGATTCTTGATTCGGTTGTAATAAAATAATTCATTTATGATTCATTTACGTTATTCCTGACATGTGTTGTGATATCTTGATAATCTGTTGTATATATGCGTGACTTGATCCTGGCGCATATATGATTGCTCGATTTATGTTCTTATAAATCGGGTGTGACAGATTGGTATCAGAGCCGTGTTGACATTAGGACGAAGCCTAGATAGAACTGGTCGAGTTTAGAATCTTCAACCATCATTTTTCTGCTTCTATTTCTTGAGTCTTAAGCCCTCGATTTGCTATCTCTCCTGTCCTTTCTGAGAAGTAGCTTGAGTTTTTCGTAGACGTTGGTCTGAGTCGCCCAATTTTATAAGCTATAAGTTTAGACTATCCCGATAAAAATACACTAGAACGAGTGTGCTAGTCGAGTGGGGTGATAAACTCGACTAAGTTGTGAATATTGACTGTTTGTTATTGTGCAAATGTTTGATTTGGATTTTTGATTGATTGCATAGGTTAGAAGTAAATCTCTTGATGCAAATCGATCTTAACGCAAACTTGAATCGAGTAATAAAATTGAGATAGAACGTGGGGGTAAAACCGTACATTCCTTTCTCCCTATTTTATCCTGTCAGAGTTTTCCTTCCCGAAGTTATACCCTATCATTTCTTATGAAATTTCGTTGTTGCAATCAGATGGTGAACACCAGGCGTACCAGTTCCGGTTCTGACCAGCAGGAGCAGAACAACCAGGGTACTGGTCAGCCGCTGCCGATGCCGCCACCACTGACCCCGGAGCAGTTCTTCCAG
Source organism: Panicum hallii (assembly GCF_002211085.1). Lineage (NCBI taxonomy): Eukaryota > Viridiplantae > Streptophyta > Magnoliopsida > Poales > Poaceae > Panicum > Panicum hallii. The sequence continues at coordinate 28,109,370 of NC_038042.1, forward strand.
CTCCAGATGCAGATGATGGCGACCCTGAACAATACTGTTCAGGCTCTTCAGCATATCCATGCCCAGCCGCCGCCTCCTCCGCCACCTCAGCCTCGTGATCGGCGTGCAGATTTCCTGAGAGGTCACCCTCCGACCTTCTCACACGCCACGGACCCACTCCAGGCGGACGACTGGCTTCGTTCGATAGAGCGCCAGCTGGTTGTTGCGCAGTGCGACGACCGGGAGAGGGTTCTGTACGCAGCAGGGCAGCTGCGAGGCTCCGCTCTTGACTGGTGGGAGTCCTACCCGGGTCAGGACCGCGACTCTCTCACCTGGGTCCAGTTTCGCGAGCGTTTCAGGAACCATCACATTCCTGAGGGCATTATGAAGATGAAGCAGAAGGAGTTCCGTGCTCTTAAGCAGGTAAATTGAAGGGAATTCTCTGCAATATCTTTTGAACTTGATCTATCCTTGACTTCTTTCGTAAGCCTGACGCATTGAGCGATGTCTATCCTTGTTATCTGTGTTGTCATTTCAGGGATCTATGACGGTGATGGAGTACCGTGACCATTTCCTTCAGCTTGCCCGCTATGCCCCTGCCGACGTCGCTCGTGATAGCGATAAGCAGGAGTACTTCAAGGAGGGACTGGATGATCACATCCAGTATGCGCTGCTGAACCACCGCTTCGACAACTTCAACCAGCTGGTTGATGCTGCCCTCAACACCGAGCGTAAGCGCCGGGAAATCGAGGATAAGAAGAGGAAGATGGCTCCATCCTCTTCAGGCAGCAACACTCATCCCCGCTATCAGCATCCGCAGTAGCAGCAGCAGAGGCCGCCCCAGCAGTACCAGCAGCGGCAGCAGTTTCCGCCTCGTCCTCAGCAGCAACAGCAGGCGGGACAGGGTCAGAGGCTTCCAGCGCCTCCGGCTCCACCAGCTCAGAGGCAGGGAGCGCCCACTCCTCCTCCTGGGCAGCAGGCCGCTGCATTTCCGCGAGTGTGCTTCCACTGCGGCGAGCCGGGGCACTACGCCAACGTCTGCCCTCGGAAGGCGCAGGCAGGACAGCAAGGGCGTGCAGCTCAGCCCAAGGCCCCAGCTCAGGGCAGGGTGAACCACGTGACGGCCGAGTCAGTGGCCGATGCTCCTAACGTGGTTATTGGTACGTTCATGGTCAACACCCATCCTGCTACAGTGCTTTTTGATACTGGTGCTACACATTCTTTCATCACCCAGTCTTTTGTTGAGCATCATGGTATTCCTACTAGCACATTAAAGAGGTGCATGTTAGTATCTTCACCGGGAGGGCAGTTGAGGTCTCATGTCTTCTGTCCCAGAGTCAGTGTGGCCATAAGGGGGGTAGATTTCAGTGCGAATCTGATGGTGCTAGGCTCCAAGGGCATTGATGTGATCCTCGGGATGGAGACTCTTGCTAGGTGGGGAGTCCGGATAGATTGTGCTCAGAGGACTAATCTTCTGTCAGCACCGGATGGTCAGGAGGTTACTGTTGGTGCTACAGAGCCTTCTGGATTTCTTCATCAGATGGAGGCTAGACCCACGGATGGTATTCGCGTGGTGTCCGAATTCCCGGATGTCTTTCCGGATGATTTGCCAGGTATGCCGCCTGATCGCGACATTGAGTTTTCTATTGATCTCTTACCTGGCACAGCTCCTATTGCTAAGCGGCCCTATCGTATGGCTTCCATTGAGCATGAGGAAGTTAAGAAGACCATTGACTAGTTGCTAGCCAAGGGCTATATCCGTCGCAGTTTCTCTCCTTGGGCTTTTCCTGTATTGCTTGTAGAGAAGAAGGATGGCGCGAAGAGGATGTGTGTCGATTATCGGGATCTGAATGCAGTCACCATCAAGAACAAGCATCCATTGCCCCGTATTGAGGATCTTTTTGATCAGCTTCAGGGTGCTTGTGTATTCTCGAAGATTGATCTACGTTCGGGTTATCATCAGCTGAGGATTTGTTCTGAGGATATTCCGAAGATGGCGTTCACCTGCAAGTATGGGCTATACGAGTATACGGTCATGTCCTTTGGCTTGACTAATGCTCCAGCTTTCTTCATGCATCTGATGAACAAGGTTTTCATGGATTATCTGGACACCTTTGTGGTGATATTCATTGATGATATCCTGATATATTCCAAGTCAGAAGCAGAGCATGAGGAACATCTGAGGCTTGTGTTGCAGAGGCTCAGAGAGCACAAGCTGTATGCCAAGCTCAGCAAGTGCGAGTTCTGGATTGACGAGGTCCCGTTCCTCGGTCATGTTATCTCCAAGGGAGGTATTGCTGTGGACCCCGGGAAGGTGAAGGATGTGCTTGACTGGGTTGTACCGCAGACGGTGAAGGAAGTCCGCTCTTTTCTGGGCTTAGCTGGATATTATCGGAGGTTCATCGAGAATTTCTCCAAGATTGCGAAGCCTTTGACTTCCTTTCTAGAGAAGGGTGTGGATTTCTCCTGGACTGATGAGTGTCAAAAGGCCTTCGAGGAGCTGAAGAAGAGGCTGACTACGGCGCCAGTCCTTACTCTGCCAGACCAGAGCAAGAGGTTCACAGTGTATTGTGATGCTTCGAGGGATGGTCTTGGTTGCGTTCTGATGCAGGAAGGCAGAGTGATAGCTTATGCCTCGCGGCAGTTGCGTCGGCACGAGCTGAATTATCCCACTCATGATCTGGAGTTAGCCGCAGTTGTGCATGCTCTGAAGATATGGAGGCATTACTTGTTTGGGCAGAGGTGTGATATTTACACCGATCACAAGAGCCTCAGGTATATTTTCACTCAGAGTGAGCTGAATATGCGGCAGAGAAGATGGCTAGAGTTGGTCAAGGATTATGACCTGGAGATACACTATCATCCGGGCAAGCCTAATGTTGTAGCAGATGCTCTGAGCAGGAAGAGCTATGTTAACATGGCCATGGCTTTTCAGATGCCTCAGGAGTTATGCGAGGAGTTTGAGCAGTTGAATCTGGGTTTCTTGTGTCATACCTCGGGTACATCATTCGAGGCAGAACCCACTCTAGAGGCCGAGATCCGGCAGCATTAGAAGGAAGATCAGAAGCTGCAGGAGATCCGTGAATTACTCAAGATTGGCAAAGCCCCTCATTTCAGAGAGGATGATCAAGGTACCTTGTGGTACAAGGGTCGTATATGTGTGCCGGATGTAGCAGATCTCAGGAAGTTGATTCTGAGTGAGGCTCATGATACAGCGTATTCTATCCATCCTGGCAGCACGAAGATGTATTACGACCTGAAGGAACGATTCTGGTGGTATGGAATGAAGCGTTCCATTGCGGAGTACATGGCTATCTGCGACACTTGTCAGCGTGTCAAGGCAGAGCATCAGAGACCAGCAGGTCTGTTGCAGCCGTTGAAGATTCCAGAGTGGAAATGGGAGGAGATCACGATGGACTTCATTGTTGGCTTGCCTCGTACTCAGAAGGGGTACAACTCCATATGGGTAGTAGTGGATCGGTTGACGAAGGTTGCTCACTTCATTCCGGTGAACACTACTTACTCCGGTGCTAGGCTCGCAGAGTTGTACATCTCCAGGATCGTCTGCCTGTATGGTGTTCCTAAGAAGATCATATCTGACCGAGGATCTCAGTTCACTTCGCGGTACTGGGAGCAGTTGCACGATTCGCTGGATACGAAACTGCGTTTCAGTACTGCTTATCATCCTCAGACAGATGGGCAGACAGAGAGAACCAACCAAGTGTTGGAAGATATGCTTCGAGCCTGTGCTATTCAGTATGGTACCAGCTGGGATAAATGCCTGCCGTACGCAGAGTTTTCGTATAACAACAGTTATCAGGCCAGTCTGAAGAAATCCCCTTTTGAGGCTTTGTACGGTCGGAAGTGCAGGACTCCACTGTATTGGGATCAGATTGGTGAGAGGCAGGTGTTTGGTCCGGATATTGTTGAGGAGGCCGAACAGCTGGTACAGCAGGTGCGAGAAAATCTGAGGGTCGCTCAGACTCGTCAGAAGAGCTATGCGGATGTTCGTCGTCGAGATCTGACCTTTGCAGTGGGTGATCATGTATACCTGAAGGTCTCGCCAATGAGAGGAATCCGCAGGTTTAATGTACGAGGGAAGCTAGCTCCTCGATACATTGGTCCGTTCAAGGTGCTGGAACGGAAAGGTGAGGTGGCATATCGTTTGGAGTTGCCTCTCAATCTCTCAGGAGTGCACGATGTGTTTCACGTGTCACAGCTGAAGAAGTGCTTGAGAGTGCCAGAAGAGCAAGCACCGATAGAAGGATTGGATGTGCAGGAGGATCTAACCTATATCGAGCATCCGGTAAAGATTCTGGAGACATCAGAGAGAGTTACTAGAAACAAGAAGATCAAGATGTGCCGAGTTTAGTGGAGTCATCACACGGAGGATGAGGCTACTTGGGAGCGAGAAGATGAGCTGAGGAAGACATATCCCGATCTCATTGCTAGCTAGCCTATCCGAATCTCGGGACGAGATTCCTGTAAGGGGGGTAGGTTTGTAACACCCTAAGATAATTTCCTTAAATTTTAATGAATTTATTTGAGCTTAAATAAATTTTCTAGGGTTTTCCCTAATTTATCTCGCATTTAAAGTAATTTTATAAAACAAGGAAATAAAATTTATCATAGGATTAAATTGGTTGTGCATTCATGCTGCAGCATCGTTTTAATTGTGTTGAGTTTATAGGTTTGAATTCAAATTGTAGTTTGAATTCAAATGGTTTTGTTTGGATGTTTGAGTAGAAAAGAAAAGGGAAGGAAGCAACCCAAACCCCATAGGCCCGGCCCAGTTACCCCTCTCCCTTCTTCTTTCTTTTCCCGGGCCCCTCTCCTATCTCCCGCATGGGCCACCTGAGGCCCAGCACCCTTTCCCCTCCTCCTTCCCACGTGGGCCGCGCAGCTCAGCAACCAGCCGAAGCCCAGCAACCCTCCTTCCTTTCCCCCCCGCACGGGCCACGCCCGGCCCAACTCCTCTCCTGTCCTTCAGCCCGACACGGCCTCCCTCTCCTCTCCTCTCTCTCTCTGACCGGCCGTCCCCACCTACAGCGCCCCGTCTTCCTCCTCCTTTCTTCCTTCCCCGTTGCACACCGGCCGTCCGAAATCCCCGGCGAGCCTCTCCCCTGGGCCCGCACGCCAAGGCAGCGTCGCCGCCCTACAAGAAGGGAACCACCGCGCCCTCGAACCCTAGACCCAGTCGCAGCATCCGCTGGAGATCCCCAGCGCCGCCGCCCCCTTGCTCTGCTGAGTCGCCTCTCTGCCTCGCCGTCGGGTCGCCTCTCCGCAGCACCGCAGCCTCCCCAAACCACGGTGTAGCGTCGCCACGTGCCCAAGAACACTTCCGAAGATCCAATTCCAATCTCGTTCCCTGCGGTCGCCAGAATTGCACGGGAGCAACTCCGGTGAGCTCTCTGCCCGCCGTGTAATTCTTGGATGCTGGTGATCTCAGGATCTCCCTCACCCCCTCTGCATCTCCACAGGAGCCTCCAGGATCGATCTCCGTAGCTCAGAAGGCCCGGCCACCTCGGCACCACCGTCGTCCACGAGCGCCGCCGCCTCCGTCGCACGGCCATCGTTGACGGCCATCCTCCGCTGCAACTCAGGCCACCACGAGCCCTTGGTGAGCTTTCCCCCCCTTCCTGGTCCGTTTGCGCCGGATCTCGTGGCTTTTGGCAGTCTGTAGTGTCCAGGTCGCGTGCACACCGGCGAGCCGCCACCCTTCGTCGTCGTGCCGTCGCTAAAGTCCCCTTGGCCGCTTCTGTTCACCCTAGAATACTTCCCCATGCCACAGCGATGCTCCCCGACCCGAAGTCGTGAAGTTTGGTCCACTGGAGCGGCGGGAACGCCGAGCTCCGGCGAGCCCGAGCCGCGCGCCACCGCGGAGACGAGCTCCGGCGAGTCAACGCCGCCGTCAGACCCTCCAACTCCCTCGGAACCGTTCGATCCGATGTGGGCGTCCGTGATTAGATCCAGATCGGGATGGGTCCGAGCCATCGGATCTCGATCTGACGGCTGAGAGTCAAAGGTACCGGTTCGCGGGTTAGATTAGATCTCGACCGCCAGATCCAAATCCAATGGCCCCGAACAGAAGTTACCCCTTCAGCCATTCTTTTTTGCTAAAGAGCCCCTGACTTTTTCTCAAATAAACCCGCGGTCCGCTGAAGTGCAATAATAATTGCAGTTTAGTCCTACTTCTTGCACCGAAGCCCCTGATCTTATTAGTATTAGGACCCGCCGTCCGTGCCGTGAGTTTTAGCGTGTTAGACCCTGAGTCTAGGGTTTAATTGCGTTTAGGTCCTCAGTTTTCGCACAGAAACCCCTGGAAGTCCAGTTTTCTCGCAAATAGGCCCCTGGATCTTATTTTAAGCGTAGTTTTCGCGTTTTAGCTCCGTTTTAGGCGTTCTTTATATCCACGCGATCATTGTAACGCGTAGAATAGTTCTAGCATAGTTTTGTGTGCCATTTCTATGGAATGTTGTACTGTTTCTTATATTTTGTCCTTGTTTGTATGTATGTGTATGTGCTGGACTGTGTTTTGGCGTTGCGATCGTGAGTAGACGCGGAGCCTTTGGAGCAGTACCAGGAGCCTTCTTCCGAGCAGTTCGAGCAGCAGCCGGGAGAGTACGAGGAAGGCAAGTATAACATGAACATCCTATCACTTTTAAGTACAATTTCATACTGCATTTTAATTCTGTACGCCTATAAGGACTTTCCTAGCCACTTTATATCCTACGTATATATCCTTTGGGTTGCATTTTGGTTAGTTGTGCTAGGTTGCTGCGCTATAACACACTTGGTCCTTTTTAATTAAATTTGATTAATGGTCTTATGCAACTTAATCCTGAGAGTGACCCTCTGTGCTGTGTGCTTGAGTGGCTCACGTCTCCGTAAAAGATGTTTTTATTAGAAACATGGTTTAGGGGGCCAGCACGGTGCTTAGTGCTTGGTTGGCCACTCTCCATAAGGACCGGTTCATAGAGCGACAACCTGGGACAACCGCGCAACCACAAGACTGGAATGGGACGGTCTTGACTTACTAATTAGGTCGTGTTGGTTCGGGAGTAACTTACCTGCGTGGGCAAGAGGGGTGGTAAGTTTCAATGGTCCCTGCTCCTCCGGCTTGGTCTGTGCTGTGTGTCTTGTACCCCCGGAGGTGGGCCCCATCGTCGCTGATCCAGAATCCTTAGCGGTTACACCTTACCAACGTGATCCTTTGTAACGGTCTCGTAGTGCGCTTGCTAGCCGTCTCACCTAAGGAAGTGTGATGAACAACTAGCGTAGCTCACGACTTGTGGGTAAAGTTGTGCAACCTCTCGAGAGTGTAAAACTGATACATCAGCTGTGCTCACAGTCATGAGCGGCCCAGATCCTCCATCTGATTAGAGGGGTTATCAACCTTTGATTAGGAAGATTCCCCGGGTGGTTTTGGCTTGGATGGTTCTCAGTAGTTCTTAATTATTATTGATTAATTCTTATGCAATTTGGGTTATGGTAATTCATCCACTTGTAGTAATTAGCTTCAATAAAATTTGCCAAGATTAAAAGCTAATGCAGTTGAGTCAGCTAACCTTAGAGCCTCATACTTGTGTTATACTTGTTGAGTACGAGTTGTACTCACACTTGCCTCTCTACTCTTCTGTTCTATTTTGGATATCTTCGGCTGCTGCTCAGTGCCCGGCAACGTGGAGGATTACGTCAGCGGCTTCGATGACTTCTAGGCGTTTGTCTCTCAGTCGATGTCCCTGTGGCGCCCAGCTCTTTATGTATCTCTTTTACGCTTCCGCACTCTTGAACCGATTCTTGATTCGGTTGTAATAAAATAATTCATTTATGATTCATTTACGTTATTCCTGACATGTTTTTGTGATATCTTGATAATCTGTTGTATATATGCGTGACTTGATCCTGGCGCATATATGATTGCTCGATTTATGTTCTTATAAATCGGGTGTGACATGAACTACATGGTGGCCCACTCACTGCATTGGCACTCCGAGAGCCTGGTGAACGTTTTTGAGCGTGTCGCGTTGTGCGTGGTCCAGAAGATCATGAAAAATCAGTACTCTCCGATGGGACCTGCCCTGGGGAGTCACAAAGGAGAATTGCCATTCCAGGCCAAGCCACCGCTGCCTTATGCGTTCGCGACTCCAGAGTCACATGGTTCACCAGCTTACGTCGTCTACAAGGTGGGATTTGACCCTATGGACCACCAGTTCTTCAGCGAGCCGCCCAAGGAAATCCCACATAGGTACATGTGTGCTTATATACTGGACAACAACAATCCGGTACATTCAGTGAAGAGGGCAGCTGGAGGAGTTTCCGGAGTAGATGCCGATAAACAAGCATGGCTAGCTGCTTACACCACCAGGCCGAGTCATGACAATACGCACTCGGCCCCAGAGCGCAGACAATAGACCAGATCAGTGCCATCTTAAGAGATCAATTTGGTATTTGACCAAAGAGGCGGGCGATCGGCTATACTAAGCCGTATCCCAGTGACTATTGTGATATTCACGTACTTAGGAGATAAGCATGCTAAATTCTAGCATATGTTGTGCTTGTTAGAATGAAGTGTGTGTTGCTTTGATAAATGTTTTTAAAACCTAAATGCAAGTGAAAGGGTATTTTTGTAATTATGGAAAAATTAGAGTTCTTTTGCTAAATGTGTTTGAAGGTAGGGTAATTTCAATTTGTATGAGGGTTAGTTTTGTAAAGGCAAGAATTTACTTTTAAGTCACTGTAAAAAGTAGAATCACCCTACGGTTTCAATTGGAATGTGAATTTTAAATAGGTTTTATGTGAAATTTGATAGTTTTTCAGATTTCAAAATAGTTTTAAAACCCTAAATCTTTTGAAGCTGACCCTTAAAGCAAAGTTGTAGATCTTTTTAAACTCTACACTTTTGCTTTTGGACATATTTTCATTTGGGCTATGGTTTGAAAACAAATTTTACATTACAGTGCACCCCTTGCACTTTTGGAAAATTATGGAGAAGTCCTCATCGTCTTCTTCTCTCCTCTCCCTCTCTGTTTCTCTGCTGCTCTGCTCCACCGACTGCCGCCCCTCGCCGGCGAGCTCCTGCGCTGCCAGCTGCCCCTCGCTGCTCTAACCCCACCACCTGGTCCTCCAGCTCACCCGCCCGCTGCTCGCCCGACCTCTGCTGGCTTTCCCCCGCCCCGCCACATCGTGCCGCCGTCGCCCAAAGCGGCCACGTCGCGCCGCCGATCGCTAGCAGCTACTCCAGCTTGCCCGTGCCCCTTCTTGTTTCCGCAGCACATCCAGGAGCCTTCCTCGACTTCATTTACACTCTCAGGCGCTCGCATTTTTGCCCCTCGGCTTCTTCTCCGCTCGGCACCGCCGCCAGACCACCACCGCCGGCTTTGCTCACCGTCGTTAGCCACCTCCGCCGCCCCACGCCCACAATTCCATGCTCCACCGACACCACTACACCCCATTAAAGCTCCCTGACCAGTTCTTCTTCATTCCCTCATGTTCACGCCACTAGAACGCCGCGCCGGCCATTCTGTCCATCGCTGCCGCTCGGCCTCACTGTCGTCCCGCCGCTCCACCCCCTGTTGGCCCTCACCGAGCTCACCACCAGCACCACATCTACGCGCGGAAGCTTCCTAGCCTCTTCTTCACTGCCTTCCTGCACTCCGGCCGTCAGAACGCCACCGCCGCCTCGGGACCTCGCCCCGCCGGCTCGGTCCTCCGTCGAACCGCTGTCTCCGCACCTTCCTTCTAGGATTCCGGCCACCCCCGAGCCCGCCGTGAGCTCCTGAACCTTTTCCCCCACTTCCTCCTCGCTGCCGGTGATCATCCTCGCCGGAATTTGATCTCCGCCATTGCTGTCCCTCGATTCAAACCGGCCAGGGACCCAATTGCAGACTTTCTTTTCTTTCTAAGGTCCTCTCTGTAAAATATCAGTACCCCCCTCAATTCAAAAATTGTTAAACCAGTTCTGTTATACTCTAGAAGTCCAGTTCTACAAATTTTGTTACTAAAGTTTAGTTTAAAACTTAATGCTTTAAGTGTTATTTTAAAGTTTAACAAAAGGGAATCTTGTATGTATCTCTTGCATGCTAGCTTTATTTCAAGAGATTTTTGGTATACAACTTGTATGTGATGAACTTGTGTGCAAATTTCACCACCAGTACTATACTCTAACTTGAACCAATTTAAACTTGTGCAAGGTAAGTTTGAAATCAAATAAATTTATTCAAGCATGCTACTGATGCTTCCATACTTAAATCTTTTTACCATGTATTGTTCTGATGTTGAGTAATTCATAGGGAAGTTTGAATAATTTTATAGCACTGTTTTGCCTTAGGATTTGATTTAAACTTGAAATTTGAATTTAATTCAAATAACTTAGCTTCTGCTTTGAAAAATTTATGGCAAGCTCATCTAATAGAGGTGAATAGGTTTATCAAAATTCAAGGCCAGAACCTCTATAGATTTCAAAATAAAAATAAAACTTGTTATCTTAAGTTTGAATTTGTCCATTTTTATACTACTATTCTATTAGGTTTAAAAATATGAAAAATTAACAGAAGTCTTGTATTAACTTTAGGTATGTGTAGTTATATTCCTAACCTCAGTACTCCTATGCTTGAAGCTATAGAAATTAATTATGATTTTAGTAGAGTTAATTGGTTTAATGTACCATAAGTAAGTTGAAATTCTTGGAATTCAAATCCTTGCTTTGTGATGCTTTGAATGAGAGTTATTGGACTGCAACTCTATCATGAAGGAAAGTTATTAACTTAATAATCACTTAATTTAAATCATTGCATATCATGTGTGACATTCAGGAAATTAGTATTATCACACCCTAATTTTTAGTGTGATGTTGTGTGCAAAATGTGGTGAAAGTAAGTTTAAAAATTTAAATGCTAAGAAAAAGGGATGGTTTTATATAAATATAGATTAATAGAGGTCCTTTAGTGCTAAATGGGTAAGCATGGAGGGTAGAATTCAAATGTATGAGGGTTATTTTGCAAAAGTCAAAAACTTGTGTTTAAATGGCAAAAGTAGGTGAAACTACCCATTGGATATATATGTAGTGTAGTTTTAAAATAGGATTTATGCAAAGTTTAGAAATCTTGTTAAGTTTCAAATTAATTGCAAATCCTTAGCTCTTCTGCAAATGAGCCATAAAAAAAAGTTGTAGATCTTAAAAAACCATACACTTTTTCTTTTGGGCCCATCTTCATTTGAGCACTGGTTTAAAAGTTACTTATACATTACAGTAGGGTCCCTAGCTTTTCTGCTTTTTGCATTTGGGTCCTCCATCGTCTTCCTTGAGTCCCCGATCTCCCCTGCCTCTGCCGCGCGTGCGTGACCCGCCCCCGCCGGCCGCTTCCCGAGCCGCTGCAGGTCTGCACCGCCCTTCCCTCGCCCACGCGTCGCCCCACCACTCCTCCCACCGCCTGTGCTGCCCCCGCTGGCCGTTCCCCGCGCAGCCACGTCGGGCCGCCGGTGCCGAGCGGCTGCCACGCACCCGAAGGGCACGCCAGCGCCGCTCGCCGTCCTGAGCCCGGCCCGTGATTGCCCCTCTCTCTCCCTCTCTTCTACAAGGCCATGCTCTCCTATAAAACCCGACCCGAACCCCTTTCCCCCGCCTGCTTTCCTCTTCTTCCTCCTCGCGACACCGAGCCCGCCGCCACACTCCCTCGCTGGAATTTGCCGCGACCGCTTCACCCCGCCCAAATCCCAGCTGCCCACCGCTTCCTCACCTCCTCCACTAGCTCCCCGACCTGATCCGGTCCAGCTCCCGGCCCTCCTTCGCTGGAATCGCTCCAACCCCGTGCCGCCCCTCACCGGAGCCGCCCGAGCACGACCTCACCGTCGACGACCCACTTCCACCGCTTGCTCGGCCAAATTAAGTACGGGAATCGTATCCTCATCTCCCCCTGGTGCTCTTGCGCGCTTTGGTTCCCCATGTTCACCGGTCCTTCGCCAGGAACGCCGGTACCCCGACATGGCCGCCGCCCCTCCTCGCCGCCGGCCGTGCTCCGCCCCTGCCCATCGAGCACCACCCCCTCCAACCGACTCCCCACATCCCGTAGGTCGTGCCAAGCCGGCCCCTCCCCACCGGCGACCTCGCCGCCGGTGGGAACGTGCCGGAGCTGATCGGCCGACCGCTGTCGGGGCCGGGCAGGGGTACATCTGTGAATAGAATTCTTGTTCTAGGGACCCAGGCGCAAAAAGACTAAGGACCCCCCCTAATGGTTTTATTATTTCATGTGAGCAAAGCTGCTGTCTTGTAAAATTCGTAGAAAATTGTAGAAAATCCAAAAATTGCCAAACTAGTTTTGTTGGAAACTAGATTTCAAACCCTACAACTTTAATTAATAAAGTTTAGTTTGAAACTAAATATTTTTGAATTTATTTTAAACTTAAGGTTAAAAGGTATATTGTGCATAACTTCTACATACTAGCTTATTTTCTTGTAATTTTTGGTATAAAACATCCTTAGATCATGTGTAAGCTAATATAAGAAGTTCATGCTCATTATTGTTTTGTAGTTTGAATTCTTTTGAATTTGTGCAAACCAAATTTAAAGGAATTTAAATTTGATTAGGCTTATTTCTAAGGCTTATGTGTTTAGATCTTTTTATCATAATTTAACATGTTAATAATTAGTTCATAATTAGATTTTCAAGACTTTATAATTCTATTTACCTAAGATTTGAATTTAAACTTGAAATTTGAATTCAAATTCAAATGTTTTAGTTTCTGTTTTTTCAGTAAATCCAGTACTATAATCATAACTTAAATATAAATGATAATTCAAGACTAAACCCCCCCTTGTTTCATGAGTTCATGTGTGTTAACTATTTGGATTGCAACTTTATTGTGAAATAAAATTCTTAAACTCAAGCACCATCTCATCTTAAATTATCGCATGTCATGTAGAATCCACGACACTCGACGACGGAGACTATGAGCTAGTCTTGGGACAAGACCAAGGGTTTTCTGAAGACCCGACAAATGTCGCCGAGACTCTAACTGAAGCCCCGAAACCAAAGTTTGGAAGTCTCTGACACTCCTGCCCCCAACCCCACTCAAGAAGGCAAGCCCCGGTGCATAACCCAGTATTTCAATTTACTACAATTTTATACTTATATATTATATCTTGCATTAAGTCTAGGAGTTGAAATGGAACCCTAGATGCATTGATACTAGGAACCAATGTATTGTACCTAAGTCCTTATCGCATAGATGCTCTGCTAATAGGACCAGCAGAAGTCGGGTGATTTTCTGTCACTCGCGCGATATAGGAATTGAATGTTTACTATCTTGCAATCACTATAAGGATCATGGACGGGGTCATGTGCAGTAACATGACCTGGAAGTTTACCCCGCCTGTGTTGATAAAAGTTGATAAGGTCGCAGTGTGTGGTAGTGGTGGCTAAGCGTTTGAAAGTACTAGCCACATGCCGCGAAATATGGTAAAGTGGTAAGCCTAGTACCTGAATGGCCCGGCAAATGGACATGTCTCCACCACTCGATTATTTTGGTTTCTATTGTACACACGCACCGACGTGTGGGAGTGTGTTCTGCATAGCAGACAGGAGTACGATCATGTAGTCACGCTACAGACATACGTCCTGCACAATTGGTGTGCGTACGGTCCTGCAGTCGCTTGTGGTGGCCCTGATCCATAACCCGGAATATGAGGGAAACGGTTGCTTCGGAACGATCTTTGGATGTTCCAAGCATGTGAGTTAGGTTTACCTTGCAAGGGTGAAATTCGATTAAGAATCGTCCATTTCTTACGAAGATTGAGACTGCTTATTCCTTCTACCACATAGAGTAAGAAGTGTAACTATTGATAGAATAATCTTGATGAATGATAATTTCTACCTTGCTTGCTTAGAGTAGGTGCTTACCTAGAATGGATAATCAACTAGAATCTTGAAAGCTAAAATTTGAAAGTAGGTCATACTCTTTGTTGCTTTTCAGTTGAAAATAAACCCAAAACCTTTACAATGCCTTCATAAGTCTACTTACCTGGTTAAGTATACCACAAAGCGGGTAAGTCTTGCTTTGTATTAGTATACTCAGTCTTGCTAGTAAACTTTTCAGGTATGACCTTCGAGAACCCCACGGATAGTTCTGCATGGCCAACTTCTGTTCCGTATGGCTGGTCCGTGGAGTAGGACCCATCCCCAGCTGGTAGTGACCCTCCTGAGTGACACCAAGCTTTAGGCTGAGTATGGTGTCAACCTTCGCGACGCGTGTAGTCGCGTGTTTATGTTTCCTTCCGCTGTAAACTTGAGCAAGTTTTTAGCTTGATTACTTTAAACAATGTTTGTATAAATTTACCTAAAGTTTGGAATAGTTTGTAATAACGTTTATTATGTTGTGAATTATAAGTTGGTGAGCTGTTGTGTTGTAAACTCGCCTTCGTGCGAGGTAAACCTGCTTTGATCCTGTTGAACCGTGGTTGTATCGGTCGGAGACCCGACAGATGAACGGATTGTTCCATTTGAAGTGCGTTGAGTTAGTATCGGCTGGACAGCGATGACTAGCGCACTTGAGCCGGAATAATTCAGGCGGTTCTGCCACATCATGTAGAGTCGACAACGCTTGAAAATGGAACCTACGAGTTGGTCCCGGAACCCGAACAGGGTATATCTGAAGACCAAGTGCACGTTGCCGAAGATCTTACTGAAGCCCCGAACCAAAGTTCGGAAGTGATTGACATTCCTGACCCCAGCCCCACCCAAGAAGGCAATTCCCGGTGCATAACCTAGTATTTTAAAATTATGCTCTTATATTGCTATATATCTATCTTGTGCATTAAGTGCTAGGAGTTGTTATGAAACCCTAGTTGCATGAAACCTAGGAACCTATGTAATGTTTGTCTGAGTCCTTAACAAATAGATGCTCTACTAATAGGATCGGCAGAAGTCGAGTGATTTCCTATCACTCGCGCGATATAGAAGTTGATTGTTTACTATTTTGCAATCACTATAAAGATCACAGACGGGATTGTGTGCAGTATCATGATTTGGAATGGTACCCATCTATGTTGATCAATTTGCTAAGGCCACAGTGTGTGGTAGTGGTGGTCAAGTGTTTGAAAGTACTAGCCACATATCGTAAATATGGTACGCGGTAAGCCTAATACCTGATTGGCCCGGCTAGTGGACTTACCCCACCACTCGAATTTTGGTCTTGTTGCACACACGCACCAACGTGTGGGCATACGTTCTGCATAGCAGACGGGA
Organism: Panicum hallii; assembly: GCF_002211085.1. Classification (NCBI taxonomy): domain Eukaryota; kingdom Viridiplantae; phylum Streptophyta; class Magnoliopsida; order Poales; family Poaceae; genus Panicum; species Panicum hallii. Next base: position 28,124,591 of record NC_038042.1, read on the forward strand.
GTACAGCCATACAGTCGCGCTGTAGGCGTATGTTCCGTATAGTGATTGTGCATATGGTCCTGCAGTCGCTTGTGGTGGCCCTGATCCATGCCCCGGAATAAGATGGGAACGGTTGCCCAGAAAGGAAAGTTTCCGAGCGTGTGAGTTAGGATCCCTTGCATGGTTATGAAATTCGATTCAGAATCGTCCGTTTCTCGTGGAGATTGAGACTGCTTGATACTTCTGCCACATAGAGTAAGAACAATAACAGTTAATGGAATAATTTTGATGCATGCTTAATATCTACCTTGCTTGACTAGTATAGGTGCTTACCTAGAATGGTTAAAAGAAACTAGATTCTAAAAGCTAATATATGAAAGTAAGGACATACTCTTTGTTGCTTTTCAGTGAAAGAAAACTAGAGCCGTTCAATTTCATGGTCTAGTTATGGGCTAAGTATGCCCAAAAGTCGGGTAAGCCTTACTGAGTATTAGTATACTCAGCCTTGCTAGTAATATAGTTTTTAGGTATGTCGTTCGTGACTCAGGAGGATATTCTGACTTGGCCTAGCAATGTTCCTCTTGGCTGGTCCGTGGAATGGGATCCGTCCCCGGCCAGCAATGACCCTTCGATGTAACGCCATGGTTGGGGCTAAGTATGGTGCCTACCACTGCGACATATGTAGTCGCGTTGTTTTTCCGCTACTAACTCTGAATACTATCTGTTAAACTTGAAGTTTCAAGCAATACTTGTATAAATTTGTATTAGTTAGGACGAAACAAAACCTCTACGTAATAATGTTTAAATTATACTGTGGTATAAAAGTTGCGAGCTGTTGTAAGGCTGGACTCGCCTTCGTGCGAGGTAAACCTACATCGATCCTGTGTAACCGTTGTTGAATCGGGCGGTGACCTAACAGACCAATGAGTTGTTCCGTCTGAAGTGCGTTGAGACCCTGTCGCCTGTATAGCGATAGTCTGCGTACTTGGACCGGAATAATTCAGGCGATTCTGCCACAACTATGATCTAATTCCCCTTCCGCCCAAGTATCAGCTCCCTGAGTTCACCAAGCTCAGTGGAGTGGAAGGATCTAGCTCCATCGAGCATGTGAGCCGATACTTGGCGCAATTAGGAATGATCTCAGTGTCGGATCCCTTGCGAGTAAGGTTCTTCTTGCAGTCTCTTACAGGGCCAGCCTTTGGATGGTACACATCATTAGGCCCTGACTCGTTCCGCACGTGGAAGCAGCTGGAGGAGCAGTTTCACGTTCAATACCACTCGGAAGCTGCGAAGGCCGGGATTGCCGATTTGGCACAAGTTCGGCAGAAGCATGGGGAAACCGTGGCAGAATATATCCAGCATTTCAGAGAGGTCAAGAACCGATGCTACTCGACCCGTATTTCAGAAAAAGAGGCAGTCGAGCTGGCATCCTTGGGACTAGTGAAGCTGATTAAGGATCTGGTCTTCCAATTGGAGTTCAATTCTTTGGCGCACTTGGTGCGGAAGTTACATCATATGAGCAGCACCACCCAGAGCTGTACCAGGACAGGTTCAAGTGTCAAGTAACATTGATCGATGCAGAAGACGCTGAAGATTTTGGGGATGACCAAGAAGTAGCAGTTGCAAAGTGGACTCGGGGGGCGAATCCTGTATCCTGTAAGTGGGTGAAGCAGCAGGGATCTGCAAAAGGTTTTGACTTCGACGTGAGCAAAGTTGAGCAGATATTTGATCTGTTATTGAAGGAGAAGCAGTTGAAGTTACCCGAAGGTTGTAAGTTTCCTATAGCACAGGAGCTACAAGGGAGGTCATACTGTAAGTGGCATCATTCTTTCACTCACAACACCAGCGACTGCAAAGAACTCCGTCAGCAAATCCAATCGGCTATTGAATAAGGCCGATTGATCTTAGGTCAAAATGCCATGAAGGTCGATACCTAGCCGTTCCCAAGCGTAAATATGGTAGAGGGTTATGACCGATCTACGAAACGACAATTGGATTTCGCATTTGGCATCAATATGGCAGGGCCTGTGCCACATCACCATGCTAAGAATGAAGAGGCCGATCCCTGCAATCGACCCCAAAAGGGGGAAAAGGGATATATCACGGAGGAGCAAGTAAGGCATGTCAGGAATCAGTGGCCGGCTTTTTCTGATCTCCTCAAAAAGTATGAATACTAGTACCAGCAACATCTCCAGCGTGAGTCGGAGGAGGAAGAGTATGAGCGCCGTACTGGGAAAAGTTTGAAGAAACGGGGAGATACGCGTGATCATTGGCATTGCCCTTTCTTCAAGTATTGCTGGGATTCTGGCATGAGCTGATTGCCTACTGTCGAGGATTGTTCAGAGTGCAGATCTCAGAAGCGTGATGCAGAAGGGGTCTTGGTGTTTCGATGTTTGGGACCTGTGCCGCCCCAGCAAGAGCAAATTCAGCCACCACGCAAAAGGGTGGACTTTGAAGAGGAGGAGGATAAATATCACCGATCGCGCTGGTGCCCTGATGGACTTAAACGTTCCTAGAAACGTAGGGTACAGCGGCTGCGCAGTCTGGAGGAAGCTGAGGCTAGATATCTTGAGACGCTTAGCAAGGCGCGCTCGGATTTGGCGGGCAAAGTTCATTACACCCAGAAAAGGGAGTCGCGCCCTCCCAAGAAAGAGTGGCGTCCAAAGCCGACGAGAGCTGATGCGAAGACATCAGCTGATGCACATATGGTGTTTGTACTCCCCGCGGAGTTCCACGCCCAAGGCCGTGAAGGTATTGAATTGGGTCTTGGTCGTGGGGGAATGATGATCGATTCTGCTAGACGCAAATGGATTCGGAGATAGAAGAGAGTAGGACCACTTCGAAGTCAATGGGTTAAACATAGTGCGAGTTAGACAGATCCCCCTTCTCAAATAGAGAAAGAAGAACCCTATCGCCTAAAGAGTGCTGGAATGTAGTGAACCATACCGAGCTTTTCAGAGACAGTCAACACAAGAAAGAACAATCTAGAAGCACCATGGAAGCGGAAGATTCGAGAGAGAGTGAATTGATCATGGTACGAAGCTCGGCCACAGGTAGATTCTTGGTGGTTGACCACATGCTCCCCTTTGACTTTTTAGAGTGTTCTGTGGAGGCCTCTACCTGTAGCCCAGCTTGACTTGGGGCCATGGCCAGTCATATTCGAGAAGCCCCGAGCAAAGAATTACAAGCATTTGAAGGCTTTATACCTCAAGGGTTACATAAACGGCCAGCCTGTCAACAAGATGTTGGTCGACACAAGAGCAGCGATCAACATAATGCCATACTCAGTGCTGTGTCAGTTGGGGCGGTCCACTGGAGATCTAATCAAGACGAATGTCACGCTGAGTGATTTCAATGGTCAAACATCAAAGGCACAAGGCGTCCTTAGTGTGGATCTAACCGTGGGAAGCAAGACTGTCCCAACCTCTTTCTTCATCGTCAACAGCAAGAGTACATACACCGTCCTACTTGGCAGGGATTGGATCCACGCCAACTACTGCATCCTTTCCACGATGCACCAATGTCTGATTCAGTGGGATGGAGACAAGATAGAGGTGGTTCATGCGGATGACTCGATCGAGATTTCACATGCCGCCATGAGCATCTGGGACGCAAAGGATCAAGAGCCGATCTCAGGGATCAATTTGGAAGGCTGTGATCACGTCGGCTACAAAAAATAGGGTGAGGCTGGTCTTATCCACTGGCCTTACAGAGTAGACAAAACACAATGGGTGAGCTATTCTGACGCACTTGGCAAGGCCGATCCCCGCGACCGGCCCCAAAAAATAAAATGTAAACTTTTGATGACAAGTGTTTTACATGATTATAGTAGTTACAAGGAGGCCCGCTCTAGCAGCTGGCCATACATCAATTGTAAAGTTTCAAAGATCAATGAAGATTATAAAGCGGCCGATCTTAACGATCTGTGGCAGAACCAACCTGAATTATACCGGCTCAAGTACGCAAGTCCACTCCAAAGGGCTCCAACGTACTTTAAACAGTATAATCCCTTGGCCTGTCGGGTAGCGTCCCGATAAACCACCGATACAGGATCAAATAAGGTTACCTCACATGAAGGTGAGTCCAGAGATACAATCACCATCATATTTTACATCACAGGGAATTACATTACAAGAGATTTCAAAAGCAGTACGAAGTTTCAAATCTAGGGAAAGTATGACAAACTGTTAAAGTTATGGTTTTTGTCAGCGGAAAACATACGCGATAATTTACAACACGTCGTCAAGATGGATGTCATGCTAAGCCCTGGCACGACATCACTCGATATTGTCAATGTTGGTCGGGGACGGATCCCATTCCATGGACCAACCTTCTGGAAGAGCACAGGGCCAAAACAGGGGAAGAGAAGGGTCTTCAAAGGCTTTACCTGGAAAACATAAAACTAGTAAGGCTGAGTATACTAATACTCCGCAAGGCTTACCCGAGTTTGGGTATACTTTAGCCCATAACTAGACTCATGAAGGCATTTCAAGGGTTCTCGGTTTATTTTCAGCTGAAAAGCAACAAAGAGTATGAACTACTTTCAAATTTTAGCTTTCACATTCTAGTTGATTATCCATTCTAGGTTAGCACCTACACTAAGCAAGCAAGGTAGAGATTATCATCCATTAAGATTGTTCCATCATTAGTTATACTTCTTACTCTATGTGGTAAAAGGGATAAGCAGTCTCATTCATCGTGAGAGGCGGACGATTCCTGAATTGAAATTCAACCTTGCAAGGTAAACCTAACTCACACGCTTGGAACACCAAAGGATCATTCCGAAGCAACCGTTTGCCTTTCGTTCCGACTGGTGGATCAGATCCACCACAAGCGACTGCAAGACCATACGCACTTCCAAAGTGCAGGACGTACGTCTGTAGCGCGACTACAAAACCCGTACTCCTAGTTGCCCAGCAACACGTATTCCTACACGTTGAACCAAGTAACCGAAAGAACCAAATACATGTGGTGGGGGTATGTCCACTCCTCGGGCCGATTGGTTACTAGGCTTACCATTTACCATATTTCACGGCATGTGGCTAGTACTTTCAAACGCTTAACCACCGCTACCACACACTGCGGCCTTATCCAGTTCAACAACACAGATGTGGTATCATCTCAAATATGATACTCCACATAATTCCCGTCCGTCATCCTTATAGTGATAACAGTAATGTAAACAGTACAGATCCTATATCGCGCGAGTGATAGGGAATCACCCGACTTCTACCGGTCCTATAAGCAGAGCAGCTATTCGGACTCAAGTTCTAGTGTTCAATACATCGGTTCCTGGAATTATGCAACTAAGGTTTCCAAACAACTCCTAAGAACTTAATGCATAAAGATATATATAAATAGTATAGTTTGCAGTGTAAATAAAGTAGGGGTTGTGTCCGGGGCTTGCCTTTATTGGTGGGACTGAAGTCAGTAAAGTTAAGATCTTCCGAACTTTGGTTCGGGGCTTCCGATATCCCTTGGTGACATCCACTTGGTCTTCAGAAACATCCTCTGCAGACTCCAGGGAGATCTCGTAGGTACTGTTGCCGAAGTAGTCGTATCTACATGTAATGCAACATTACATTCAAGTGTGCACACAAAACTATTCTACTTCACAATAAAGTTACAATCTAGCACTCATCTAACAGACTACTCACACAACAACTAGAAAGATCTGAATTAAACTTAGATAGAGCTTTCGGGGGACAACTAATTAAGAAGGGCTATATGTTGAAGACTATAACAGAGTCGATTGGATACAACAGAGGTTTAGTTGATAGTTTTGGTAAAGAAGGGAGTTCTCTATACAGTTTTAGGAAATCTGCTGATTTCTGTCTAGAAGAGAAATCGGCATGAGTAGTTTCTGTATATGAGCAGAAGAGATTAACCGGTTTGGTTTTATCAAAGGTTAAAACGGCTGATAGAGATAGGAATATTAAAGGTACTGTGTTACAAGGATAGATCAAGGGAGGATCTTGCCGATTGAATTATCAGCATGTTTCTAGTTTATCTGATTGGTTGGTGCATTGGTTTTGGCCTTAACCGATGAGGATGCATCAGGTTTAGTCGATAGATATGCTTTGGTCATGCCTAACAGAGGCGTGTTTATTGTGCGATCTTACTGATCTAGGGTTGTGTACTTTGGTCTGGGTAGCCGATTGATAGGTGCACCGGTTTCCTGATTGATCGATGAAAACATCGATCATTTTAGCAGAGGGATGATTCCTAAAACAGTTGTGACTTGACTGAGATGTGCTTAAGTGTTATCCTAGGTAACTAGGTGTGGTTGTAGCGACTCGATTACGTCAGCACAACAATTGAGTGACGTATAGCCGATTGGAGTGTGATTGAGGGTATGTGACCGATAGATATATAGCCGATTTCATAGCTGATAAATCGGCTGATAGATGTGTGTGGATAAGGATGGGAAAACTAAGGATTGATCGGCCATATTTGACCGATATGGAAAACAACTAGAATCGGCTTGGATCGGCCGATAGCAAGAATTCGAAGATTGTGTGTGCCTCTTCGATACATCAACTATGTGCAGTCGATGTAGGACAGAACAAAAGAATTGTATCGGCAATAGCCGATACTAAGAAGATAACAACCGTATCAGCTAACCAGCCGATGGTAGAAGCATATCAAAAGAAGTGCATCGGCTGACAGCTGTTACACAGAAACACCTTATATTCAAAGGAAACGGATGCTTAGTGGTTGAGCTGATAGCCGACACTAAAGCATAGCTGCAGAGATGTATTGGCTAAACATCAGATGCACACGGACTAACAAGGATCTTTATACAAAAAGAACCTAAGGAGACTGCAATCAAGACAAGGATAACGTCTTGATGGCAGGGACATGAGCACTCGTGTGATAGGATTAACTAAATATCACACGTCTTTACTGGAGACATGCATATTACACAAGGTACAATAAAGCACTCATTTCCTAATATTCAACCTAGATCACAAATCAAAGACTTTCAATTCTAGATCACAACATAAAATTTGTAGATTTTAACCTAAGGATTCAAACAAAACTGATCTTGTATTTTTATGAACTTCTTACGAAAATCTATGAAATGTAGAAGTTCACTGAGTTGAAATAAAGAAAGCTCTAGAAATCTTGCAGTGAACACCCTATAACTTTCTAAATCACAGCAAATAAGTCCCTGGTCGGGGAGAACAGAGAACAGGAAGATAACGATGATATTCCGGCAAAGGATCGCCGGTATTAGGAAGATTCAGTGAATCAGGGCAAACCTTGGGGTAGCCTTGGTTGTGGAGAAGAACGGGTGAAAAGTGAACTCCCGTGGCGAACAGGATCGGCGAAGAGAAAAGCTCGACGATGACGAGATTCCGTGGATGACGAAGGAGTTTGCCGGGAAGGGTTGCCGTGGGTGGAAGATGGCCGAAGTAGTAGTCTCCGTGGTGACTCGTGGTGATAGCGGTTGAGCGAGCCACGAGGGATAAGAACTGTTGGATGTCGTGGACCCTGGGATGAGACGATAAAGCTGGATTGGTTCGCTAAGCCGACTTCTCCGCGAACCTCAGGGTTTTCCTGCTCACAGATTGAACCTCTGCTCATGCACGTGTGCCACTAAAACATGGCCGGCACACCCGCGTAGCTTCCTGCAGGATCGCCGCGCCTGGTCGCATCTCCTGTGTACTACTCCCGTTTCGACCTCTGCATGGGTGGAGGGAGCTTGTCGTGTGTGGCTACTCCGTGGCTCCTCTGAGCTCATTACGCCCAGCCGTCGCCTTCGCTCCGCAGCTTCTCTTTCCGATTCGCCTCACCATACTCACACCTCCACCTTCGCGAGGACCGTGGTCTGCCTGTATTAGGGCCGTGCCTTCCGCTGCCTTTTCCTCGACTGCCTCTAATGTCCATCACGCGCGACTTTACTACCCCCTGGGCGGGTCCGCCCCGAATTGTCGCGCTACAGCACCTCCCACACTGCGTGCGACCTTCCTGCACATCAACTCGGTGGCGGCCTGAGCTCGCCCAACGGGGACCTCGCCATACGCCGCACGTCGCCACCCTGCATGTCGTCGCGCTGCACGTCGTTGCCCTGCACGGTTACTCCTTATCCTCCTGTTGCCGGACCCGCACTCGCCTCGGCCTTGCCGCGTCGCAGGTCCCTCCGCGGCCGCCCTCGCCAAGCTACCGCCGTGCTCGGCCTTGCTGCCCTCCGTGCGGGTCTGCCCCGAGCCGTCACGCCTCAGCTCCATCCGCGCACGCCCGAATCGCGCGCGCGTCCTTGGCTTGCACCACACCTATTGCGGCCGCCTTCCTTCTGCTCGCACACCGTCACGCCGCGCCGGTAGCTCCACCTGCGCTTGCATCGTGTGCTTGCACTGCCAGCCGTGCCGCCCTGCACCAGCGCCTGCTAATGTCCACGCGCCCGCGCTCGCGCGCTCCCGTTCCAGCGCTGCGCCGCGCGTCTGCCTCAGCGCCGCGCCCATGCCCCACTCTGGCACAGCGCCTGCCTGCACGCGCGCAACCAGCGCCTGTGCGCGCCCAAACCGAGCCGCGGCCGCGCCGCGCGCTCCGCACGCTCGTCCGCGCGCTCCGCTCAGCCTCCGCTCAGCCTTTGCTCCACCCTCGCGCGCCTGGCCTTCGCTCCGAGCCGCTGCCGTGCTTGCCCCCCGCGCCAGCGCGCTCCGCCCAGCGCCTGCTACGGCCGCAGCTCCGCTCCTGGGCCCGCCAGCCCGCTCGGCGCCTGGCCGCACCGCGCCCGAGCCGCTGTCGCCCGCCGCCGGCTTCCGCGCGCGCTCGCCCGCGCTCGCCTGCGCGCCTCCTGTGCCGCACCGCCCGCCGCTCGGGCCGAGCCGCTCCCTGCACCTGCGCCGAGCCGCCGCGCGCAGCCAGCCGCCCAGCGCGCCAGCGCGCTCCGCCTGCGAGCTGCTGCGCGCCGCCTAGCCCTGCTGCGGCCGCCCGCTGCCTGCTGAGGAAGTGAAAACAGAGAGAGAGAGAAAGGAAAAAGAGGGATTTGATAGAGCTGCCGCCGGTGGGGAACAAAAAAGAAAGGAGACGCCAGGATAAGAAACAGAGGAGAAGGGGGAATGGAATTCCCCAAGGACTGATGCGCAAAATCAGAGAACTGCAGGGACCTATTTATAAAACAAAATTTCCTATTGATTTAAAACCCTAATGAAGAAATGCCCAAAACAAAAGTTGGAGAGTTTTTCAAACTCTACAACATTGCTTCAGGGCTCAAGCTCAAAAACTCAAAACTTACATCTTTTCACGTGAAATTTTGAACAAAGATTGGATTTGAATTAGTTTTGTCCTAAAGAGTAAAATTTATAAAATTCAGGACCTAAATGCAAGCATTTATGACACGTCATGATGACGGATAGGCTCGTCATAATGGTTGGATAGACATGCCATGATGACTTGCACTTTTTACACTTTAGTCCTGAGTAACTTTGAGAATTACTTTTGTAAATCAAATACTTGCATAAAAGGACTTGTACTTTTATAAAATTACATAAACACCCTTATTTTCACAACTTTACCCAAAATTTTTACACACTTCAACATACACATTTCAAATGAAACTTTTGGATAAATGAATATATATTTTTTTACCAGACATAAAGTAAGAAAAACATATTTGCAAAACTACCCTTCACTTATTTTGAAGTTACCTCCTATCCAAATACATTTTGCAAAAACAACCCTAGGTTTTTCTATAATTACAAAAATACCCTTTTTACTTGCGCTTTAAATTTTCAAAAGCTTCACATAAACACACATGAGCTTTATACTAACAAACACATATTTCACACTATCAAATTATAAGCCTAGCTTACAGGCACATGAACTATCACAGCCTTCCCCCCTAAAAAGAATCTCGTCCCGAGATTCGGATGAAAGACTCTGAAGAGATGAGAAGTAAATCACCCATCAAAAGTGGCAAGAAGCAATCATACCAGAGAAGATTGATGTTGATGGTAAAAGTCGTTGGAGTATAACGGGATGAGTATAATGAGAGCATGGACAGATTGTACATGGATGAGTTTAACGAGAAAAGTGAAAGAAAGGTGATCCAGTTCTCATAGAGCTAAGATCACAACATGAAAACGATAAATGTCGGCGACATTCATCACAAAACTTAAGGTTAGCAAGTGAGGATAGTATGAGAGATTGATAAGTGATGTTTGAAACCTTCCTGCTCAGAGGTTATTACCTGAATGATTTAGATGATATTGATTGCAAAACATGCCTATTTATACCGATGCAATCAAGGGATAATGACAAAATGCTCCAACTTATAGTGCAATGCTTGATATATATACCCATGAACACGATGCACTGATGTACGCACCCTGCAACCGTTCTCTCGTAACTAACACCTGGGTAGCTCTATATCCTTAAGCAAGGATCAAAAGTTAGGACACTAGTAAGGTTGCATAAGAAGAGATTGCAGTGGGGTTACGTCACATATACCTAGTCACCAGTGCGCTCCTAATAGCTCAATCATGTGGCTGCAGCGCACATGAGACCTTAGGTTCCGACACGGCATCATGGTCGTGTGATTAAACACCACCACAAAAGAGGAATAGCAACCTTGTATTGTCAACAACAACAAGATAGGTTTAGGAAACCCAAGACAACCCAAGGTTGTACTGGAGGCACACCCGTTAGTTAGTCTACATTTTTCCGATGATGATGCAACATGATGCATGACTTTTGCCGGGAGAATTGTATTCAAAAAGTAATTATTGTCATACATCTTTTTAATTTATCCAAAATCATCTGAGCAAAAATTACAGGTGCAAATTTTTAGATGTTGTAACCGGAATAGCCAACAATATAAGGTACAACATCAAGAGAGGAGAGATGAATCACTGAATGATGGATTGAAGAGTTTGCTGATGATTATCAAGGTTTAACCATCAAAGGAGAAGCTCAATGTTTCTGCCGCAACAGACTTCAAGCAGGATGAAGGGTTTGATTTAACTGTCAAGCTAAGATTGGGGATAACGTCCAAACATGACCCAACCACTTGATTCACAAAAGACCTTCTCACTCTAGGTTAGCCTAGCATATTATGTTGGCCTCTATAACATAGAGTCTAGGCAGGCATTCAGATACAAGCACATATTTCAGTACATCAACGTAACAACCAAGGCAATCAGGTCAATCCAAAATGTCATGATGTATGCACGTTCTACACGTCCTCACAAACAAAAATAACTGCCAAGTAATCTTGGTCTTACGTGGTTAAGTACGGTGGCATCATATAAATACGTCTCTCCCTGTAATATCTAGTCGATAATCCTAACCGTTCAGAACCTATTGAATCGTGGTTAGCATTCCTGCAGAAAATGCATTATGTATATACTGAACCTTTCATGCCAGCATGTCATGAAAGCGTCCCCAAATATTACTGTTCACTATAGAAACAGCATCTATACTATTACCGCCGTACAGACAACGTTAACATACGTCATCGAAACAACGTATTCACGGAGGGTACCGCAAAATGCTGGGGCATGAACAGCGATCGCCATACCCTGCGCCGAACCATATACTCCCAATGTAGTCAACCGAGGTTGGTACATTGGCAGCATCTCAAGTAGGCCACTGCTTGAGAAACAGCGTTCGGTTCGCATCACCGACGGGAAGGCTAACTTTCCAGTTAGCTGAGGATCCTTACCTCCTTACCTCACCATCGAAGGTGTCGTTACAGAAAGTAAAGTTGGGTTGTGCATGAATTTAAGTTTTGACAAAAAAGTAATGCTGGTAGTTAGGTTTATATATATATATATATATTATAGCCACCTCTATTTCCCTCATAAGCATTACCCTAGGGCTTTACGTACTAAGCACAATCCTTAACGAATCCAATGTAGTTTTGCCAAACATTTTGTTGGTCAAACTTTTATACTGAAAGCATTTTTAAGGTAAAATGTATCCCCAGTGTAACCTTATAGCTTTGATACCAGCTGTGGCAGAACCAACCTGAATTATACCGGCTCAAGTACGCAAGTCCACTCCAGAGGGCTCCAACGTACTTTAAACGGTATAATCCCTTGGCCTGTCGGGTAGCGTCCCGATAAACCACCGATACAGGATCGAATAAGGTTACCTCACATGAAGGTGAGTCCAGAGATACAATCACCATCATATTTTACATCACAGGGAATTACATTACAAGAGATTTCAAAAGCAGTATGAAGTTTCAAATCTAGGGAAATTATTACAAACTGTTAAAGTTATGGTTTGTCAGCGGAAAACATACGCGATAATTTACAACACGTCGTCAAGATGGATGTCATGCTAAGCCCTGGCACGACATCACTCGATATTGTCAATGTTGGTCGGGGACGGATCCCATTCCACGGACCAACCTTCTGGAAGAGCACAGGGCCAAAACAGGGGAAGAGAAGGGTCTTCAAAGGCTTTACCTGGAAAACATAAAACTAGCAAGGCTGAGTATACTAATACTCCGCAAGGCTTACCCGAGTTTGGGTATACTTTAGCCCATAACTAGACTCATGAAGGCATTTCAAGGGTTCTCGGTTTATTTTCAGCTGAAAAGCAACAAAGAGTATGAACTACTTTCAAATTTTAGCTTTCACATTCTAGTTGATTATCCATTCTAGGTTAGCACCTACACTAAGCAAGCAAGGTAGAGATTATCATCCATCAAGATTGTTCCATCATTAGTTATACTTCTTACTCTATGTGGTAAAAGGGATAAGCAGTCTCATTCATCGTGAGAGGCGGACGATTCCTGAATTGAAATTCAACCTTGCAAGGTAAACCTAACTCACACGCTTGGAACACCAAAGGGTCATTCCGAAGCAACCGTTTGCCTTTCATTCCGACTCGTGGATCAGATCCACCACAAGCGACTGCAGGACCATACGCACTTCCAAAGTGCAGGACGTACATCTGTAGCGCGACTACAAAACCCGTACTCCTGGTTGCCCAACAACACGTATTCCTACACGTTGAACCAAGTAACCGAAAGAACCAAATACATGTGGTGGGGGGTATGTCCACTCCTCGGGCCGATTGGTTACTAGGCTTACCATTTACCATATTTCACGGCATGTGGCTAGTACTTTCAAACGCTTAACCACCGCTACCACACACTGCGGCCTTATCCAGTTCAACAACACAGATGTGGTATCATCTCAAATATGATACTCCACATAATTCCCGTCCGTCATCCTTATAGTGATAACAGTAATGTAAACAGTACAGATCCTATATCGCGCGAGTGATAGGGAATCACCCGACTTCTACCGGTCCTATAAGCAGAGCAGCTATTCGGACTCAAGTTCTAGTGTTCAATACATCGGTTCCTGGAATTATGCAACTAAGGTTTCCAAACAACTCCTAAGAACTTAATGCATAAAGATATATATAAATAGTATAGTTTGCAGTGTAAATAAAGTAGGGGTTGTGTCCGGGGCTTGCCTTTATTGGTGGGACTGAAGTCAGTAAAGTTAAGATCTTCCAAACTTTGGTTCGGGGCTTCCGATATCCCTTGGTGACATCCACTTGGTCTTCAGAAACATCCTCTGCAGACTCCAGGGAGATCTCGTAGGTACCGTTGCCGAAGTAGTCGTATCTACATGTAACGCAACATTACATTCAAGTGTGCACACAAAACTATTCTACTTCACAATAAAGTTACAATCTAGCACTCATCTAACAGACTACTCACACAACAACCAGAAAGATCTGAATTAAACTTAGACAGAGCATTAGGGGGACAACTAATTAAGAAGGGCTATATGTTGAAGACTATAACAGAGTCGATTGGATACAACAGAGGTTTAGTTGATAGTTTTGGTAAAGAAGGGAGTTCTCTATACAGTTTTAGGAAATCTGCTGATTTCTATCTAGAAGAGAAATCGGCATGAGTAGTTTCTGTATATGAGCAGAAGAGATTAACCGGTTTGGTTTTATCAAAGGTTAAAACGGCTGATAGAGATAGGAATATTAAAGGTACTGTGTTACAAGGATAGATCAAGGGAGGATCTTGCCGATTGAATTATCAGCATGTTTCTAGTTTATCTGATTGGTTGGTGCATTGGTTTTGGCCTTAACCGATGAGGATGCATCAGGTTTAGTCGATAGATATGCTTTGGTCATGCCTAACAGAGGCGTGTTTATTGTGCGATCTTACTGATCTAGGGTTGTGTACTTTGGTCTGGGTAGCCGATTGATAGGTGCACCGGTTTCCTGATTGATCGATGAAAACATCGATCATTTTAGCAGAGGGATGATTCCTAAAACAGTTGTGACTTGACTGAGATGTGCTTAAGTGTTATCCTCGGTAACTAGGTGTGGTTGTAGCGACTCGATTACGTCAGCACAACAATTGAGTGACGTATAGCCGATTGGAGTGTGATTGAGGGTATGTGACCGACAGATATATAGCCGATTTCATAGCTGATAAATCGGCTGATAGATGTGTGTGGATAAGGATGGGAAAACTAAGGATTGATTGGCCATATTTGACCGATATGGAAAACAACTAGAATCGGCTTGGATCGGCCGATAGCAAGAATTCGAAGATTGTGTGTGCCTCTTCGATACATCAACTATGTGCAGTCGATGTAGGACAGAACAAAAGAATTGTATCGGCAATAGCCGATACTAAGAAGATAACAACCGTATCAGCTAACCAGCCGATGGTAGAAGCATATCAAAAGAAGTGCATCGGCTGACAGCTGTTACACAGAAACACCTTAGATTCAAAGGAAACGGATGCTTAGTGGTTGAGCTGATAGCCGACGCTAAAGCATAGCTGCAGAGATGTATTGGCTAAACATCAGATGCACACGGACTAACAAGGATCTTTATACAAAAAGAACCTAAGGAGACTGCAATCAAGACAAGGATAACGTCTTGATGGCAGGGACACGAGCACTCGTGTGATAGGATTAACTAAATATCACACGTCTTTACTGGAGACATGCATATTACACAAGGTACAATAAAGCACTCATTTCCTAATATTCAACCTAGATCACAAATCAAAGTCTTTCAATTCTAGATCACAACATAAAATTTGTAGATTTTAACCTAAGGATTCAAACAAAACTGATCTTGTATTTTTATGAACTTCTTACGAAAATCTATGAAATGTAGAAGTTCACTGAGTTGAAATAAAGAAAGCTCTAGAAATCTTGCAGTGAACACCCTATAACTTTCTAAATCACAGCAAATAAGTCCCTGGTCGGGGAGAACAGAGAACAGGAAGATAACGACGATATTCCGGCAAAGGATCGCCGGTATTAGGAAGATTCAGTGAATCAGGGCAAACCTTGGGGTAGCCTTGGTTGTGGAGAAGAACGGGTGAAAAGTGAACTCCCGTGGCGAACAGGATCGGCGAAGAGAAAAGCTCGACGATGACGAGATTCTGTGGATGACGAAGGAGTTTGCCGGGAAGGGTTGCCGTGGGTGGAAGATGGCCGAAGGAGTAGTCTCCGTGGTGACTCGTGGTGATAGCGGTTGAGCGAGCCACGAGGGATCAGAACTGTTGGATGTCGTGGACCCTAGGATGAGACGATAAAGCCGGATTGGTTCGCTAAGCCGACTTCTCCGCGAAACTCAGGGTTTTCCTGCTCACGGATTGAACCTCTGCTCACGCACGTGTGCCACTAAAACATGGCCGGCACACCCGCGTAGCTTCCTGCAGGATCGCCGCGCCTGGTCGCATCTCCTGTGTACTGCTCCCATTTCGACCTCTGCATGGGTGGAGGGAGCTCGTCGTGTCTGGCTACTCCGTGGCTCCTCTGAGCTCATTACGCGCTGCCGTCGCCTTCGCTCCGCAGCTTCTCTTTTCGATTCGCCACGCCATACTCACACCTCCGCCTTCGCGAGGACCGTGGTTTGCCTGTATTAGGGCCGTGCCTTCCGCTGCCTTTTCCTCGACTGCCTCTAATGTCCATCACGCGCGACTTTACTGCCCCCTGGGCGGGTCCGCCCCAAATTGTCGCGCTGCAGCACCTCCCACACTGCGTGCGACCTTCCTGCACGTCAACTCGGTCGCGGCCTGAGCTCGCCCAACGGGGACCTCGCCATACGCCGCACGTCGCCACCCTGCATGTCGTCGCGCTGCACGTCGTTGCCCTGCACGGTTACTCCTTTTCCTCCTGTTGCCGGACCCGCACTCGCCTCGGCCTTGCCGCGTCGCAGGTCCCTCCGCGGCCACCCTCGCCAAGCTACCGCCGTGCTCGGCCTTGCTGCCCTCCGTGCGGGTCTGCCCCGAGCCGTCACGCCTTAGCTCCATCCGCGCACGCCCGAATCGCACGCGCGTCCTTGGCCTGCACCACACCTATTGCGGCCGCCTTCCTTCTGCTCGCACGCCATCACGCCACGCCCGTAGCTCCACCTGCGCTTGCGTCGCGTGCTTGCACTGCCAGCCGTGCCGCCCTGCGCCAGCGCCTGCTCGTGTCCATGCGCCCGCGCTCGCGCGCTCCCGTTCCAGCGCTGCGCCACGCGTCTGCCTCAGCGCCGCGCCTATGCCCCACTCTGGCACCGCGCCTGCCTGCACGCACGCCGCCAGCGCCTGTGCGCGCACAAACTGAGCCGCGGCCGCGCCACGCGCTCCGCACGCTCGTCCGAGCGCTCCGCTCAGCCTCCGCTCAGCCTTTGCTCCACCTTCGCGCGCCTGGCCTTCGCTCCGAGCCGCAGCCGCGCTTGCACCCCGCGCCAGCGCGCTCCGCCCAGCGCCCGCTACGGCCGCAGCTCCGCTCCTGGGCCCGCCAGCCCACTCGGCACCTGGCCGCACCGCGCCCGAGCCGCTGTCGCCAGCCGCCGGCTTCCGCGCGCGCTCGCCCGCGCTCGCCTGCTCGCCTCCTGCGCCGCGCCGCCCGCCGCTCGGGCCGAGCCGCTCCCTGCACCTGCGCCGAGCCGCCGCGCGCCGCCAGCTGCCCAGCGCGCTAGCGCGCTCCGCCTGCGAGCTGCTGCGCGCCGCCTAGCCCTGCTGCGACCGCCCGCTGCCTGCTGAGGAAGGGAAAACAAAGAGAGAGAGAAAGGAAAAAGAGGGATTTGATAGAGCTGCCGCCGGTGGGGAACAAAAAAGAAAGGAGACGCCAGGATAAGAAACAGAGGAGAAGGGGAAATGGAATTCCCCAAGGACTGATGCGCAAAATCAGAGAACTGCAGGGACCTATTTGTAAAACAAAATTTCCTATTGATTTAAAACCCTAATGAAGAAATGCCCAAAACAAAAGTTGGAGAGTTTTTCAAACTCTACAACATTGCTTCAGGGCTCAAGCTCAAAAACTCAAAACTTACATCTTTTCACGTGAAATTTTGAACAAAGATTGGATTTGAATTAGTTTTGTCCTAAAGAGTAAAATTTATAAAATTCAGGACCTAAATGCAAGCATTTATGACACGTCATGATGACGGATAGGCTCGTCATAATGGTTGGATAGACATGCCATGATGACTTGCACTTTTTACACTTTAGTCCTGAGTAACTTTGAGAATTACTTTTGTAAATCAAATACTTGCATAAAAGGACTTGTACTTTTATAAAATTACATAAACACCCTTATTTTCACAACTTTACCCAAAATTTTTACACACTTCAACATACACATTTCAAATGAAACTTTTGGATAAATGAATATATATTTTTTTACCAGACATAAAGTAAGAAAAACATATTTGCAAAACTACCCTTCACTTATTTTGAAGTTACCTCCTATCCAAATACATTTTGCAAAAACAACCCTAGGTTTTTCTATAATTACAAAAATACCCTTTTTACTTGCGCTTTAAATTTTCAAAAGCTTCACATAAACACACATGAGCTTTATACTAACAAACACATATTTCACACTATCAAATTATAAGCCTAGCTTACAGGCACATGAACTATCACACGATCGGCCGAAACTCTTTTTGTCATTTTCTTTATCCATTTGCAGCGTTGACTTAACAGATGACGGAAAGTTAGGATAAGGGTTTACATCAGCTGACAAGCTCGAAGATGTTGACATTGGTGCTGGGGATAAGCCACGACCAACATTTATCAGCAAAAAGTTCAGCCCGTGTCTACGAGAGCCGATGATAGCTTTGCTAAAGGAGTACACAGATTGCTTCGCCTGGGATTATACGGAGATGCCTAGGTTGGATAGGAGTAGAGTCGAGCATCGGTTCCCTCTCAAGAAGGGATTTCGTCCGTTTCAGCAGCGAGCGCGACAAATGAAGGCTGAAGTTCTGGTGGAAGTCAAGAAAGAGGTGGAGAAAATGTTAGAAGCTGGATTCATCAGGCCGTGCAGGTATGCCGAGTGGATTTCAAGTGTCGTACCTATGCAAAAGAAAGATGGCCGATGGCGAGTCTGTTTGGACTTTAGAGACCTCAAAAGGGCTACTCCAAAGGATGAATACCCGATGCCTGTCGCGGAGACAATGATCAACGCAGCTGCTGGTCATAAGATTTTGAGTTTCATGGATGGCAACGCCAGCTATAACCAGATTTTCATGGCTCCAGAGGATATAAACAAAACCGCGTTCAGAGTGCCCGGGGCAGTAGGACTGTTCGAGTATGTGGTCATGACCTTCGGGTTGAAGAATGCCGGCGCTACGTATCAACATGCCATGAACTACATCTTTCACGATCTGATCGGCAAGTTCGTGGAGATATATATTAATGACATCGTGGTTAAATCTGCGTTGGTTGAAGGACACTTAGGAGACCTACGGCAAGTTCTGGAACGAACCAGAAGGTTCGGCCTTAGGATGAATCTGAAGAAGTGCGCTTTCGGCGTATCGGCCGATCAGTTCCTGGGTTTCTTGGTTCATGAAAGAGGAATCAAGATCGGCCTAAAGAGTCAAGAAGCTGTAAAAACTATGGTGCCACCTACTACAAAGAACGAGCTTCAGCAGCCCATTAGCAAAATCAACTTTGTCAGAAGGTTTATTTCCAATCTCTCCGGGCGGATTGAGCCTTTTATGGAGTTGGTGAAGATTAAAGCCAATGATTTGTTTCGTTGGGGGGCAGAGCAACAACGGGCATTTGAAGAGATCAAGGAATATCTGTCAAAACCACCCGTGTTAGTTCCACCCCAACAGGATAAGCCATTCTACATTTACTTATCAGTAGGCGACACCTCCATCGCTTTAGTAGTGATACAAGTGCATGACGGCAAAGAAAGGGTTGTGTTCTACCTCAGCAGAAGAATGCTAGATGCGGAGACAAGATAACCTAACATTGAAAAGTTATGCCTTTGTTTGTTCTTTAAATGCACGAAGCTTCGTCATATCCTGCTATCAGCCGAGACGATTGTCATCTGCAAATCGGATGTTATCAAGCACATGCTATCAGCTCCTGTGTTGAATGGCTGACTCGGAAAGTGGATGTTCGCATTGTCAGAGTTCGATATCCGATACCAACCCATGAAGGCAGTCAAAGGGCAAGCGCTGATCTCATTGCAGAAAGGATCAATACTCACATAGCAGCACTCTCCGTGCGTGCATGGGCCATATACTTCGACGGATCGGCTTGTGGAGATGGATGTGGCATAGGTATCCTACTTATATCGCCTCGGGGGGCAACATATTCTTTTTCAATCAGATTACCTACCACTTGCACCAACAATCTGGCATAATATGAAGCGGTACGTAAGGGTATGGAGTTGCTTCTTGAGGCCGGAACTGAAGCAGTGGAAATTTTTGGGGATTCAAAGTTGGTGATTTCTCGGCTCACAGAGGAGTACAGGTGTGAGAGCGAGTTGCTCTTCCCTTTATGGGTGCAATGTCAAGAGCTAATGGCCCGATTTAGGTACATAAATTTCTATTGGATACCTAGGATACAAAATTTAGAGGCCAATGATCTTGCACAGATGGCTTCGGGATACAAGGCCGTGTGGACAGAGCCGATCTTCAGGTACACCTACTGGACCAAGGAGATTGGAGAGCCGATATCTTCAATTACTTGAAGGATTCGGCTCGGGGGGCACCTAAGAGGATACGTTACAAGGCCATAAAATACATCCTGACAGGGGATGACATGTTCTAGAGCGCTTTATAAGGATTGTTGCACAAATGCTTGGGGCCGATTGAATCCAATTGGCTCTTACACAAGGTCCACCAAGGCACTTGTGGGACTCACCAATCGGCTTATAAGATGAAGTGGCTGATTAGGCGATCGGGGTATTACTGGCCCACTATACTTTAAGATTGCTTCAAATATTACAAAGGATGTCAGGCATGTTAGAGGTTCGGGAAGATACAGATGGTACCAGCGTCAGTAATGAACCCTATCGTCAAACATGGCCGTTCAGAGGCTGGGGCATGGACATGATCGGCAAAATTAATCCTCCATCCAGCAAAGGCCACCAGTTTATTTTGGCCATCACAGACTATTCTTCCAAGTGGGTGGAGGGAGCCCCTATGGAGTCAATAGCATCTAAGGATGTCACTAATTTTGTTAAAGAGAATGTCATTCACAGGTTCAGGATTCCTCACACCATCACAACAGATGGAGGGTCGGTCTTCATATCAGAGGAGTTCAAAACGTTCACTACTGACATGGGCATAAAGCTGATCAGGTCATCTCCATATTATGCTCAAGCGAATGGACAAGCTGAAGCGTCCAATCAGAGCCTTATCAAGTTGATCAAGAGAAAGATCGATGAGCACCCTAGGCGTTGGCATGAAGTCTTATCAGAGGCATTGTGGGCATACCGTATTTCGTGCCAAGGAGCAACAAAAAACTTCTCCTTATCACCTGGTGTACGGATAGGAGGCTGTATTACCATGGGAGATTACGGCCAGCTCGAGACGCATAGAGTTTCAAAATGACTTAACAGCTGAAGAATATGTTGCTCTGATGAACGACAATATTGAGGACCTTACAGAGCTCAGACTTTGGTCACTTGAGAAGATCAAAGAAAATAAGGCCAAGGTAGCCTGCGTGTACAACAAGAAAGTCAAGCTAAAATAATTCCAAGTTGAAGATCTGGTTTGGAAAGCGATGTTACCATTGGGGACTAAGGATGCAGCGTATGACAAATGGTCTCCAAATTGGCATGGGCCTTATAGAGTTGACCAAGTCCTACCTGGGAATGCATATATGCTTGAGGAGTTAGATGGCGTCAAGTTCCCAGTGGCGGTCAATGGTCAACATCTAAAGAAATACTTCCCAAGTATATGTGATGATGGGCAATAAAGCCGATGCTACGCATCAGGCTGGTAGCCGATACGTTCAGTTGGCCCGTACAAGAGAAAGCCAATGCTACGTATCAGGCTATGAGCCGATACAACCTGATGGCCTGTACAGGTGAAAGCCGATGTTACGCATCAAGCTGAACACAAGGAAAAGGGGCTGGCACATGCAGTCAGCCCACATATATAAAAAAACATATTTTGTACCCGACGTACTGAGTTGGTCAAATAGCCGATGTATAACCATCAACTTTAGAGTCTTAATTTGAATACATGCAGGTTTTGAAAGACAACGGGCTACAAGAGGTGATTACAAGGTAGTCTACTGAAGGAACTCATCAATGGCTGCGATAGCCTCAAGGCGGACGTGATCAGCTTCAGCAATCACTGCTTCATCGTCCTTGTCCTCACCTGACACTACCTGCCGACTCAAAATGCTCAGCTCGGCGAGTCCTATCTTCAGTTGGGCAGTCAGGTCCTCTGCTTCTCGTTTGGAGCTGGTAATGAGGTTCTTCTCTTCCTGGATACGCTGCTCGGTCGCCCGGACCTTGGCCTTGAGGTCTTCTAACTCCTTCTCCAGAAGTTGAAGCCTTTGAGAGTGTGCGGAAGTGTCAGTTTTGGCATCCAGAGCTGCCTTATTCTCATTGAGCAGTCAGCACCTCTCGGCAATGTCAGCTTTCAAGGGGGCTTGCGAGCGATGAGCTTCAATCCTTTCCCGAGCCTGTTCTACCTTTGCCCGAAAGAAAGGGAGGTGTCTGGTTGGCCAGAGCTTGATTTGAAGGACTTCCGGGAGTTGGGGCTTGATCTCCTCGAGAATTTGCCTCACCGCGTCAGAGTCCCGGACCAAGGTATCAATTGGAGCTGACAGCAGGCCCTTTATGCGAAGGAGCTGGCTAGCAACACCGGTCGGTTGAGGCTGGTGATCATCCACTTCGAGTATGGCCGAGCCGACAGATGCAGGGTCGAATGAGAGCAACCTCAAGAGGTTCAGACCCTGAAAGAAGACAGAAATTAGTACGGCACAGGGAAAGGAAGATGCGAACGACTCGGTGATAAAACACACCTGTTCTGGAGAAGGAGTCATAGCCGATGAAGTGACGATCGGCTCCTGCAAACGCACCCTTTCTGGAGGAGGAGTGATAGCCGATGAAGTGGCGATCGGCTCCTACAGACGCACTCTTTTTGGAGAAGGACTGATAGCCGATGAGGTGACAATCGGCTCCTGCAGAGAAGGACTGACAGCCGACGAGGTGACGATCGGCTCCTACAGATCCTGAAGGCCGACCAAAGTGTCGGCTGGCATTGCAAGGTTCTCTGTAGTCTTCAGGATTGGATCTTGAAGGTTGACTAAGGCGTCGACCATCATCAAAGGATCCTCTGGAGCCTCTGGAGTTGGGTCTTCTTGGCACGCTGGCTCTTCCCTGCTGGAAATATCTATGATATCAGTGTGGCAGAACCAACCTGAATTACACCGGCTCAAGTACGCGAGTCCTCTCTTGAGGGCTACCTCGTTCTTCAAATGGTATAATCCCTTGGCCTGTCGAGTAACGTCCCGATAAACCACCAAAAGCAGGATCAAACAAGGTACCTCACACGAAGGCGAGTCCAGAGATATAAATGCCATTACACTTTACATCACAGGCAGGTATATTACATAAGTATATAAAAGCATCATTAGTTCCCAGTGAAGGGAGATTATTACAAAACAGTTTAAGTTTTAAGCCAAAGCAGTGGAGTTTGAAAACATGGACACTGTACACGTCGTTATTACAGATATCATGCTAGCCCTGGCATGATATCACTCGGCGGAATCTGTGTTGGCCGGGGACGGATCCCACTCCACGGACCAACCATCGGGCAGGGGGTAGGGCCACGGTGTAATGAAAGCTGGCTCATCAGGAAGATTACCTGAAGTAGATCGTTACAAAGCAAGATTGAGTATGCTAATACTCAGCAAGACTTATCCGCTCATGGTATACTTAGCCATGTACCTAGACTTATGCAGGCTTTTTAGGTTTTGGGTAAAATTTTCAGCTGAAAAGCAACAAAGAGTAGGTCCTTAATTTCAACTTTTAGCTTTCAGGTTCTAGTTGATTAACCATTTTAGGTAAGCACCTATAACTACTCAAACATGGTAGAATCTTTAGTCGAACATCATCTTTGATAATCACATAATTGCTCTTATTACTCTATGTGGCAAAGGGATTAAGCAGTCTCAATCTCCGTGAGAAACGGACGATTCCTGAATCGAATTTCAAACCTTGCAAGGGTAAACCTAACACACACGCTTGGAACACCAAAGGGTCATTGGGGTGAGGCCGACGGCGGCGCTTGTCGATGACGAGGCTTGGACTGCAATTGGAAGGCAACAAGGGGTCGATGAGCACGAGTGAGCAACGGGAAAACTTGCACGAGGGTTGATTGGGGCGGAGGATGCCTGGTGGTGGCTGCCCACGGTGATGCCGTGCATTGTCGGAGCAGAAGAAGAATGGCGGCGGTGGAATCTGGATCGGGAGCTCGAGAAATGCCAGAGGCTCTGGAGGAATAGGACGTAGAGGTTGGTGTGGTGCTAATGTGCGCAAGAGATAGAGGTTTAAGGCTCTGCGGTGGGCTTTCCACGGCGACGAGGAGGTGGCAGCTGGCGAACGCTCGTGGAAGCCGTGGCGCGCGCGCGGGAGGCCACCAGGGGAGAGGAACAGGACCGGGAGAGGAAGAGGGCGACGCGTGGATGCAGAGGAAGCAGGAGGTGGACGGCGACGGCCTGCACAGCGGCGGTCGGAGGGAAAGCACTGCCGGTGGCAGGCGAGCAGAGCAGGGCCCACGTGCGCGAGGAAGAAGAAGAGAGGGGAGGGGTCTGGGGGACTAGTTTGATATTTCTAGAAAGTTCAAGGACCTCTCGGTAAACTAAAATTTCTCACTGCTATAAAGGTCAAATGAGAAAATGCTCAAAATGAAAGTTGTAGAGTTTTTCAAACTCTACAACATTGTTTTAGGGCTCAAGTTTAGAAATTCAAAGTTTACAACTTTTTAGGTTAAGTTTTGAATAAAGGTAGAATTTGAATTACCTTTGTATTTATCCAAATAAATTTGATCAAATTTTGGGCATGTTTACAAATTTTCCTGGATTGTCATGATTACTTGTATTCTTACATATTACTCCTTAAGTAAACCTGAATTTTACTTTCATATTTCAATTATTTCACATGTAAGCCCTTAGATTGTTGTTTTAATCACACATAGATCCCTAGTTTCACACAAAGGTCTATTTTTCTTAGGTTTTAACCCACCTTTTACACTTCCTTCCCTATGGTCATTTAAATTTGACACTTAGTATTATATTTACCCAATTACACTCAAGGATCTATATGTTTCAAAATTACAATTATACCCCTGGTTATCTGTACTACTCACATACACCATAACAAGCATGCATATATATTACGTTAAAACTTAGTGTCTATGTTTCTAATTACCTGAATGTTACAGCCTTCCCCCCTAAAAAGAATCTCGTCCCGAGATTCCGAAGCTGAATAGAATCAGACGATTAGATTTGGGGATTGGCTTGAAGGAAATTTGAAAAATTTCGTTGAAGATAAGATTCTGTCTCCCAAGTTGCTTCTTCTTCGGTGTGATGATCCCATAAGATTTTATACATCTTAACTGTCCTTCTTCTGGTGAGCCTTTCCTTGGTATCCAAGATTCAAATAGGTTGTTCGATGTAAAATAGATCGGATTCAATCTCAATGGCACAGGTCTCAACGATCTCCGTGGGTACTTTGACACATTTCTTAAGTTGAGAGACATGAAAGACATCGTGAATGGCAGCCAATTGAGATGGAAGGCGAATTTTGTAAGCCACTGGGCCACAAACATTGAGGATTTTGAAGGGTCTGACATATCAGGGTGCTAACTTCCCTTTTATGCCGAAACGTTGGACACCTTTGGTAGGAGATACTCGGAGATAGACAAAATCTCCTACTTGAAATTGTAGAGGTTTCCTTCTTTTATCTGCATAGTTTTTCTATCTGGACTGAGCTGTTTTAAGATTGGATTGAATAACCTTAACCTTGTCCTCAGCTTCAATGACTAAGTCTGGTCCGAAGGTTTGGCGTTCACCGGTCTCAGACCAACTCAAAGGAGTTCGACATCTTCGACCGTATAACGCTTCAAAGGGAGCCATTTGAAGACTAGCTTGATAACTGTTGTTGTAAGAGAATTCAGCTAGAGCAAGACACTTGTCCCAGCTTGTACCATAGTGAATAATACAAGCTCGGAGCATGTCTTCAAGGATTTGGTTAACTCGCTCAGTTTGTCCATCAGTCTAGGGATGATATGCAGAGCTTCGAATCAGTTTAGTTCCTAAAGCTGATTGCAATTGCTCCCAAAAACGTGCAATAAATTGGGGCCCTCGATCAGAGATGATGGTTTTTGGATCACCATGCAACCGAATAATTTGATCCAGATAGACTTCGGCATACTTCTTAGCAGAATAAGTGGTATGCATAGGAAGAAAATAAGCTGTTTTTGTAAGTCTATCAATGATTACCCATATGGAGTCATGTTTTTGAGATGTGTTGGGAAGACCAACAATGAAATCCATACTAATGTCTTCCTATTTCCACGACGGAATACGTAGTGGTTGAAGTGTACCAGAAGCTTTTAAGTGGCTAGCTTTGACTCTCTGGCATGTATCACACTCAGATACATATTTGGCAATTTCTCTTTTCAATCTGGTCCACCAAAAATGTTGTCGTAGATCTTGATACATTTTGGTACTACCAGGATGAATAGAGAATTTGGATAGATGGGCTTCATCAAGGATTTGTCTACGCAGTGGATGGTCTTTAGGTACAACAATACGATTGTTGAACCATAGGACTCCTTGATGATCAGTGTGAAAACACTTATATTTGGCTTCTCCCAGAGATAGCTTTGATGTGATGATTTTGATACCCTCATCATGTAGTTGCGACATGATGATTCTATCTTGCAGAGTAGACTCAATGGATAGCAGATTCAGACTACCTTGAGAAATGATCTCTAGATTGAGTTTTCTCATCTGATGGCAGAGAGTGTCACCGAAGGTTGATATGGATAAGCATTGACAATGTGCCTTGCGGCTAAGTGCATCCGCAACCACATTGGCTTTGCCCGGATGGTAGTGTACCTCAAGGTCATAGTCTTTGATCAATTCCAACCAACGCCTTTGCCTCATATTTAGGTCAGCTTGAGTGAAAATATACTTGAGGCTCTTATGGTCAGTGTAGATATTACACTTAGCACCCATAAGATGATGTCTCCAGATCTTAAGAGCATGAATAACCGATGCTAATTCAAGATCATGTGTCGGATAGTTTTGCTCATGAGTCCGAAGTGCTCTTGATGCATAGGCAATGACCCGATTGTTTTGCATAAGAACAAAACCAAGGCCAATTCCGGAAGCATCGCAATAGACATCAAAAGGTTGAGTGCTATCTGGCTGAGCTAGCACTGGAGCAGTTGTTAGAAGTTTTCTCAAGGTATGGAATGCTTTATCACACTTGTCGTCCCATCAGAATTTAACTTCCTTCTTTAATAGCTCAGTCATAGGTTTAGCTATCTTGGAGAAATCTGGAATGAATCGGCGATAGTATCCCACCAATCCAAGAAAACTTCGAATTTGATGGACTGAAGTTGGAGGTTTCCAGTCCATAACCTCCTAGACTTTGGTTGGATCAACCGATATGCCTTCACTGGAAATAGTATGTCCTAAAAATTTCACACTACCCAGCCAGAATTCACATTTCGAGAATTTGGCATAAAGGTGATGATCACGTAGTCATTGAAGAACGACACGCAAATGATTAGCATGGTCCTCTTTAGTTTTGGAGTATATCAGAATGTCATCAATGAAGACCACGACAAATTTGTCAAGTTCCGGCATAAAGATTGAATTCATGAGATACATGAAATATGCCGGTGCGTTAGTAAGTCCAAAAGACATAACCAGATATTCATATAATCCATATCTGGTGGAGAAAGCCGTCTTTGGTATGTCACAAGGCTTGATTTTGATCTGATGATAACCAGAGCACAAGTCGATCTTGGAAAAGATCTTAGCTCCAGCTAATTGATCGAATAGTATGTCAATGCGGGGAAGAGGGTACTTGTTTTTGATAGTAACCGCATTGAGTGGACGACAGTCAACACATAATCTTAGGCTATTGTCTTTCTTCTTGACAAAGAGAGCCGGGCAACCCCAAGGTGAGGCACTTGGGCGTATATAACCCTTATCAAGAAGATCTTGGAGTTGGATTTTCAGTTCCGCTAATTCATTTGGAGGCATGCGATATGGCCTCTTTGAAATAGGAGCGGTGCCCGGTTGAAGCTCAATGATGAACTCGATGTCTCTATCTGGTGGCATTCCAGGCAAGTCGTTTGGAAAGACATCGGGGTATTCACGGACTACAAGTATATCTTGTACCTTGATATCTGTGATAGCATACGTGCAAGAGTAGAGATACTCTTATCGAGGCAGATAGAGGGTGATGGTTTTCTGATATGGTGAGTTAATCTCAACAACTAGGGAAGAGATGTCTAACAGTACTCTATGTTCCGTCATCCAATTTGTCCCGAGTATAACATCAATACCCTCTAGGTTTAACAAAACCAAATCAGTTTTAACCACTTGGCTACCTAACTGAATTGGCACACTTTTAACCATTTGGTTAGAGGTGATTTTTCCTCCAGGGGTAGAAATCATATATGACCCCTGGGTAGGACAAAGATCAAGTCCTATTCTGTCACACCCGATTTATATGAACATAAATCGAGCAATCATATATGCGCCAGGATGAAGTCACGCATATATATACAACAGATTATCAAGATATCACAACACATGTCACGAGTAAAAATGTATAAATTATAAAATGAATATCTTTATTACAACTGAATCAAGAATCAGTTCAAGGAATGCGGAAGCGTAAAATGAATACATAAAGAACTGGGCGCCACAGGGACGTCGACTGGGAGACAAACGCCTAGAAGTCGTCGAAGCCGCTGACGTAGTCCTCCACGTTGCCGGGCACTGAGCAGCAGTCGAAGATATCCAAGAGAACAGAAGAGAAGAGAGGCAAGGGTGAGTACAACTCGTACTCAACAAGTATAACACAAACTATGAGGCTCTAGGCTAGCTGACTCAACTGCATTAGCTTTTAGTCTTGGCAAATTTTATCAAAACTATTTACTGTATGTGGATGAATTACCATAAACCCAAATTGCATAAGAAATTAATCAATATTAATTAAGAACTACTGAGAACCATCCAAACCAAAACCACCCGGGGAATCTCCCTAATCAAAGGTTGATAACCCCACTAATCAGACGGAGGATCTGGGCCGCTCATGACTGTAAGCACAGCTGATATATCAGTTTTACACTCTCGAGAGGTTGCACAACTTTACCCACAAGTCGTGAGCTACGCTAGTTGTTCATCACACTTCCTGAGGTGAGATGGCTAGCAAGCACACTACGAGACCGTTACAAAGGTTCACGTTGGTAAGGTGTAACCGCTAAGAATTCTGGATCAGCGACGATGGGGCCCACCTCCGGGGGTACAAGACACACAGCACAGAACAAGCCGGAGGAGCAGGGACCATTGAAGCTTACCACCCCTCTTGCCCACGCAGGTAAGTTACTCCCGAACCAACACGACCTAATTAGTAAGTCAAGACCGTCCCATTCCAGTCTTGTGGTTGCGCGGTTGTCCCAGGTTGTCGCTCTATAAACCGGTCCTTATGGAGAGTGGCCAACCAAGCACTAAGCACCGTGCTGTCCCCCTAAACCAAGTTTCTAACAAAACATCTTTTAAGGAGATGTGAGCCACTCAAGCACACAGCACAGAGGGCCACTCTCAGGATTAAGTTGCATAAGACCATTAATCAAATTAATTAAAAAGGACCAAGTGTGTTATAGCGCAGCAACCTAGCACAACTAACCAAAATGCAACCCAAGGGACATATATATAGGATATAAAGTGGCTAGGAAAGTCCTTATAGGCATACAGTATTAAAATGCAGTATGAAATTGTATTTAAAGGTGGTAGGATGTTCATGTTATACTTGCCTTCCTCGTACTCTCCCGGCTGCTGCTCGAACTGCTCGAAAGATGGCGGCTCCTGGTACTGGTCCAAAGGCTCCGCGTCTACTCACGATCGCAACGCCAAAACATAGTCCAACACATACACATACATGCAAACAAGGACAAAATATAAGAAACAGTACAACATTACATAGAAACAGCTCACAAGACTATGCTAGAACTATTCTACACGTTACAACGATCGCGTGGACATAAAGAACACCTAAAACGGAGCTAAGATGCGAAATCTAGGGCTAAAACAAGGGCCAGGGACCTATCTGCGAGAAAAACTAGGAAAGCAGGGGGTTCTGCGCAAAAACCGAGGGCCTGAACGTAATTAAACCCTAGACTCAGGGTCTAACACGCTAAAACCCTAGAGCTGGACGGCGGGCTCAAATTCTATAAAGATCAGGGGCTTCGGTGCAAGAAATAGGGCTAAACTGCAATTGTTATTGAACTGCAGTGGACCGCGGGTTGTTTTCCCAAAAGAATAGGGACTCTTTAGCAAAAAGGCAAGGCCGAAGCGGTACGTTTTAATCTGGATCGTTGGATCATGATCTGGCGGCTCGGAGCGAAAGGGTACGTATGATCTAATCGGGTGCACTGGTTACAGATCGGACGATCCTGATGCACCGCTCGGGTCAACAGGCGATCGGGTGGCGGTTGTTCACTGGAGATGAACTCCCCGCGGCGGCGCTTCGCTGGCTTTGGCCAAAATCAGCCATCTAACCTCGACTCTGGGTGGGGCTTGGCCGGGGAGGAAGCTAACGGCATGCCTAATCTACCTAGAGGTTCGCTCGGGTACGGCACGGCGTCTAACTCCGGTGCGGCGGCAGACCCCAAGCACGTGCGGCGGCGCTTCGCCGTAAAGGCGTTCCGCTCACGGGGCCGGCTCACCAGCCTCGATATCTACCTTAAGAGCAGGAGGGGGTTGTGGCAGTGCTCACCGGGGGCACAAATCGGGCCGTGCGGTCGAGTAGAGGATGCCAGCGCCAAGAACAAGCGGCGGGGCGCACGGGGTGCTCGTGGACCGGCCGCGGTAGCGCTCCTCCCGACCTGCTGGTCCACCAAATCAACCCGTGCAGGTCCTGTGAAGGTGTAAAGGGGGTCAGCGGGGCCGGTGACGCGCCGGCGGTGAAGAATTCCGGCGGGGCAGAAATTTTACCGTGGAGATACTCCGGTGAAATTGGCCGGCCTGCCATAGCTAGGGGAGGTTGGCGAGGCGTGGCTGTGAGTGCGGTGGGGCGGCGGAACTCAGGACCCTCTTGTCGAGCGGTGGGCGGCGCCGAGGTGGTGAAACGCGAGCGGCGCAGGGCTCTGCCTCGGCGAGGCACAGGCGGGGGTGCTAGGGTTAGAAGCGGCGGCTACGGGGTGGAGAGCTGAGGTCGCAGGGGTTCCGCGGGGTGGTTTAAAGGAGGGAGAGGGGATCCGGGCGAGCGGAAAACCATGCGGGCGAGAATCACGGCAGCAAGCTCGGGCGGGCGTTGCGCGCCGGGGAAGGAAGAAAAGAGGGGGAGGACGGGGGATCTGCCAGGTAGGGTCAGCCAGACAGAGGGAGAGAGGTCAGAACGGGCGCGGCTCAGACGGGGGAAAAGGGCGCCGACAGGTGGGGCCCGCGCATCAGCGAGAGAAAAGGAAGAGAGGGCGCGACCGGGCGCTGGGCCGGCTGCTGGCCGCGGGCGGCCCACGCGGGAAGGGAAAAGGAGAGAAGGGGAAAGAGATGGGCCGCGAGGGAAAGGGCCGGCCCAAGAGCTTTTGGTGCCTTCTTTTGCTTCTTCTTTTTCCTTTTCCTTTCCCACACTTAACCATTCAAACGATTCTATTTGAATTCAAATAAATTTGAATTCAAACCCTATACACTCCACACAAATAAAACCAATGCTCCAGCATGAATGCACAAACAATTTAATCCTATGATAAATTTTATTTTCCTGGGTTATAAATTGCTTTAAATGCAAGATAAATTAGAGAAAAACCCTGGAAAATTTATTTAAGCCCAAATAAATTCCTTAAAATTTGGGAAATTACATTAGGGTGTTACAAACCTACCCCCCTTACACGAATCTCGTCCCGAGATTCGGATAGGCTAGCTAGCAAAGAGATCGGGATATGTCTTTCTCAACTCATCTTCTCGCTCCCAAGTTGCCTCATCCTCCGTATGATGACTCCACTGCACACGGCACATCTTGATCTTCTTGTTCCGGGTAACTCTCTCGGATGTCTCCAAAATCTTCACCGGATGCTCGGTGTAAGTCAGGTCCTCCTGCACATCCAACCCTTCTATCGGTGCTTGCTCTTCTGGCACCCTCAAGCACTTCTTCAGCTGGGACACGTGAAACACATCGTGCACTCCTGAGAGACTGAGAGGCAACTCCAAATGATATGCCACCTCACCTTTCCGTTCCAACACCTTGAACGGACCAATGTATCGAGGAGCTAGCTTTCCTCTTACATTAAACCTGCGGATTCCTCTCATCGGCGAGACCTTCAGGTACACATGGTTACCCACTGCAAAGGTCAGATCTTGATGACGCACATCCGCGTAGCTCTTCTGACGAGTCTGGGCGACCCTCAGATTCTCTCGCACCTGCTGCACCAGCTGTTCTGCCTCTTCAACAATATCCGGACCAAATACCTGCCTCTCGCCAATCTGATCCCAATACAGCGGAGTCCTGCACTTCCGACCATACAGGGCCTCGAAAGGGGATTTCTTCAGACTGGCCTGATAGCTGTTGTTATAAGAAAACTCTGCATACGGCAGGCATTTATCCCAGCTGGTACCATACTGAATAGCACAGGCTCGAAGCATATCTTCCAACACTTGGTTGGTTCTTTCTGTCTGCCCATCTATGTGAGGATGATATGCAGTACTGAAGCGCAGCTTCGTATCCAACGAATCATGCAACTGCTCCCAGAACCGTGAAGTGAACTGAGATCCTCGGTCAGATATGATCTTCTTAGGAACACCATGCAGACAGACAATCCTGGAAATGTACAACTCTGCGAGTCTAGCGCTGGAGTAAGTAGTGTTCACCGGAATGAAGTGAGCAACCTTCGTCAACCGATCCACTACTACCCATATAGAGTTGTACCCCTTCTGAGTACGAGGCAAGCCAACAATAAAATCCATAGTGATCTCCTCCCATTTCCACTCTGGAATCTTCAACGGCTGCAATAACCCTGCTGGCCTCTGATGCTCTGCCTTGACACGCTGACAAGTGTCACAGATAGCCACGTACTCCGCAACTGAACGCTTCATTCCATACCACTAGAATCGTTCCTTCAGGTCGTAATACATCTTCGTACTGCCTGGATGGATAGAATGCGCGGTATCATGAGCTTCACTCAAGATCAGCTTCCTGAGATCCGCAACATCCGGCACACAGATACGACCCTTGTACCACAAGGTACCCTGATCATCCTCTCTGAAATGAGGTGCTTTGCCAATCTTGATCAACTCACGAATCTCCTGCAGCTTCCTATCTTCTCTCTGATGCTTCCTAATCTCTGCCTCTAGAGTGGGTTCTGCCTCGAATGATGTACCCGAGGTGTGATGCAGGAAACCCAGGCTCAACTGCTCAAACTCCTCGCATAACTCCTGAGGCATCTGAAAAGCCATGGCCATGTTAATATAGCTCTTTCTACTCAGAGCATCTGCTACAACATTAGCCTTGCCCGGATGATAGTGAATCTCCAGGTCATAATCCTTGACTAATTCTAGCCATCTTCTCTGCTGCATATTCAGCTCACTCTGAGTGAAAATGTACTTGAGGCTCTTGTGATCGGTGTAAATATCACACCTCTGCCCAAACAAGTAATGCCTCCATATCTTCAGAGCATGCACAACTGCGGCTAACTCCAGATCATGAGTGGGATAATTCAGCTCATGCCGACGCAACTGCCGCGAGGCATAAGCTATCACTCTGCCTTCCTGCATCAGGACGCAACCAAGACCATCCCTCGAAGCATCACAATACACTGTGAACCTCTTGCTCTGGTCTGGCAGAGTAAGGACTGGCGCCGTAGTCAACCTCTTCTTCAGCTCCTTGAAGGCACTCTGACGCTCATCAATCCACGAGAAATCCACACCCTTCTCTAGCAAGGAAGTCAAAGGCTTCGCAATATTGGAGAAATTCTCAATGAACCTCCGATAATAACCTGCTAAACCCAGAAAAGAGCGAACTTCCTTCACTGTCTGCGGTACCACCCAGTCAAGCACATCCTTCACCTTTCCAGGGTCCACAGCAATACCTCCCTTGGAGATCACATGACCGAGGAATGGGACCTCGTCAATCCAGAATTCGCACTTGCTGAGCTTGGCATACAGCTTGTGCTCTCTGAGCCTCTGCAA
This sequence comes from Panicum hallii, assembly GCF_002211085.1. Taxonomy (NCBI): domain Eukaryota; kingdom Viridiplantae; phylum Streptophyta; class Magnoliopsida; order Poales; family Poaceae; genus Panicum; species Panicum hallii. The sequence goes on from NC_038042.1 coordinate 28,158,204, forward strand.
CACAAGCCTCAGATGCTCCTCATGCTCTGCTTCTGACTTGGAATATATCAGGATATCGTCAATGAATATCACCACAAAGGTGTCCAGATAATCCATGAAAACCTTGTTCATCAGATGCATGAAGAAAGCCGGAGCATTGGTCAAGCCAAAGGACATGACCGTATACTCGTATAGCCCATACTTGCAAGTGAATGCCGTCTTCGGAATATCCTCAGAACGAATCTTCAGCTGATGATAACCCGAACGCAGATCAATCTTCGAGAACACACAAGCACCCTGAAGCTGATCGAAAAGATCCTCAATATGGGGCAATGGATGCTTGTTCTTGATGGTGACTGCATTCAGATCCCGATAATCGACGCACATTCTCTTCGCGCCATCCTTCTTCTCCACAAGCAATACAGGGAAAGCCCAAGGAGAGAAACTACGACGGATATAGCCCTTGGCTAGCAATTCATCGACAGTCTTCTTAACTTCCTCATGCTCAACGGGTGCCATACGATAGGGCCGCTTAGCAATAGGAGCTATGCCAGGCAAGAGATCAATAGAAAACTCAATGTCGCGATCAGGCGGCATACCTGGCAAATCATCCGGAAAGACATCCGGGAATTCAGACACCACGCGAATACCATCCGTGGGTCTAGCATCCATCTGATGAAGAAATCCAGAAGGCTCTGTGGCACCAACAATAACCTCCTGACCATCCGGTGCTGACAGAAGAACCGTCCTCTGAGCACAATCTATCCGGATTCCCCACTTAGCAAGAGTCTCCATCCCGAGGATCACATCAATACCCTTGGTGTCTAGCACCATCAGATTAGCACTGAAATCTACCCCCCTTATGGCCACACTAACTCTGGGACAGAAGACATGAGACCTCAACTGCCCTCCCGGTGAAGACACTAACATGCACCTCTTTAATGTGCTAGTATGAATACCATGATGCTCAACAAAAGACTGGGTGATGAAGGAGTGCGTAGCACCAGTATCAAAAAAGCACTGTAGCAGGATGGGCATTAACCATGAACGTACCAATGACAACGTTGGGAGCCTCGGCCGCTGACTCGGCCGTCACGTGGTTCACCCTGCCCTGAGCTGGGGCCTTGGGCTGAGCTGCACGCCCCTGCTGTCCTGCCTGCGCCTTCCGGGGGCAGACGTTGGCGTAGTGCCCCGGCTCGCCGCAGTGGAAGCACACTCGCGGAAATGCAGCAGCCTGCTGCCCAGGAGGAGGAGTGGGCACTCCCTGCCTCGGAGCTGGTGGAGCCGGAGGTGCTGGAAGCCTCTGACCCTGTCCTGCCTGCTGCGGAGGACGAGGAGGAAGCTGCTGCCGCTGCTGGTACTGCTGGGGCGGCCTCTGCTGCTGCTGCTGCGGTGGATGCTGATATCGGGGCCGAGTGTTGCTGCCCGACGAGGATGGAGCCATCTTCCTCTTCTTATCCTCAATCTCCCGGCGCTTACGCTCGGTGTTGAGGGCAGCATCAACCAGCTGGTTGAAGTTGTCGAAGCGGTGGTTCAGCAGCGCATACTGGATGTGATCATCCAGTCCCTCCTTGAAATACTCCTGCTTATCGCTATCACGGGCGACGTCAGCAGGGGCATAGCGGGCCAGCTGAAGGAAACGGTCACGGTACTCCGTCACCGTCATCGATCCCTAAAATAACGAACACAGATAGCTAGGATAGAATCGCTCAATATGCAAGGCTTACGAAAGAGATCAAGGATAGATCGAAGCTCAAAAGAAATCGCAGAGATTTTCGTTCATATTTACCTGCTTAAGGGCACGGAACTCCTTCTGCTTCATCTTCATGATGCCCTCGGGAATGTGGTGGTTCCTGAAACGCTCGTGGAACTAGTCCCAGGTGAGAGCATCACGGTCCCGAGCCGGGTAGGACTCCCACCAGTCGAGAGCGGAGCCTCGCAGCTGCCCTGCTGCGTACAGAACTCGCTCACGGTCGTCGCACTGCGCAACAACCAACTGGCGCTCCACCGAACGAAGCTAGTCGTCCGCCTGGAGTGGGTCCGTGGCATGAGAGAAGGTCGGAGGGTGACCTCTCAGGAAATCCGCACGCCGATCACGGGGCTGAGATGGCGGTGGAGGTGGTGGCTGGGCGTGGATGTGCTGCAGAGCCTGAACGGTGTTGCTCAGGGTAGCCATCATCTGCATCTGGAGCTGGAAGAACTGCTCCGGGGTCAGTGGTGGCGGCATCGGTAATGGCTGACCAGTACTCTGGTTGTTCTGCTCCTGCTGGTCAGAACCGGAACCGGTGCGCCTGGTGTTCACCATCTGATTGCAACAAACGACATTTATAAGAGATAGATAGGGTATAACTTCGGGAAGGAAAACTCTGACAGGATAAAATAGGGAGAAAGGAATGTACGGTTTTACCCCCCCACATTCTATCTCAATTTTATTACTCGATTCAAGTTTGCGTTAAGATCGATTTGCATCAAGAGATTTACTTCTAATCTATGCAATCAACCAAAAATCCAAATCAAACATTTGCACAATAACAAATAGTCAATATTCACAACTTAGTCGAGTTTATCACACTACTCGACTAACATACTCGTTCTAGCGCACTTTTATCAGGATAGCCTAAACTTATAGGGTTAAACGAACTCAGGCCAACATCTACAGAAAACTCAAGCTATTTCTCAGAAAGGACCGGAGAGAGATAGCATATCAAGGACTTAAGACTCAAGGAATAGAAGTAGAAATGAATGTTTGGGTTTTGCGGAAGCAGAGCAAGCGAAAAGAAATCCCTAAACTCGACCAATTTCTATCTAGGCTTCGTCCTACAGTCAACACGGCTCTGATACCAATTTGTCACACCCGATTTATATGAACATAAATCGAGCAATCATATATGCGCCAGGATCAAGTCACGCATATATATACAACAGATTATCAAGATATCACAACACATGTCACAAGTAAAAACGTATAAATTATAAAATGAATATCTTTATTACAACTGAATCAAGAATCAGTTCAAGGAATGCGGAAGCGTAAAATGAATACATAAAGAACTGGGCGCCACAGGGACGTCGACTGGGAGACAAACGCCTAGAAGTCGTCGAAGCCGCTGACGTAGTCCTCCACGTTGCCGGGCACTGAGCAGCAGTCGAAGATATCCAAGAGAACAAAAGAGAAGAGAGGCAAGGGTGAGTACAACTCGTACTCAACAAGTATAACACAAACTATAAGGCTCTAGGCTAGCTGACTCAACTGCATTAGCTTTTAGTCTTGGCAAATTTTATCAAAACTATTTACTGTATGTGGATGAATTACCATAAACCCAAATTGCATAAGAAATTAATCAATATTAATTAAGAACTACTGAGAACCATCCAAACCAAAACCACCCGGGGAATCTTCCTAATCAAAGGTTGATAACCCCACTAATCAGACGGAGGATCTGGGCCGCTCATGACTGTAAGCACAGCTGATATATCAGTTTTACACTCTCAAGAGGTTGCACAACTTTACCCACAAGTCGTGAGCTACGCTAGTTGTTCATCACACTTCCTGAGGTGAGATGGCTAGCAAGCACACTACGAGACCGTTACAAAGGTTCACGTTGGTAAGGTGTAACCGCTAAGGATTCTGGATCAGCGACGATGGGGCCCACCTCCGGGGGTACAAGACACACAGCACAGACCAAGCCGGAGGAGCAGGGACCATTGAAGCTTACCACCCCTCTTGCCCACGCAGGTAAGTTACTCCCGAACCAACACGACCTAATTAGTAAGTCAAGACCATCCCATTCCAGTCTTTGTGGTTGCGCGATTGTCCCAGGTTGTCGCTCTATGAACCGGTCCTTATGGAGAGTGGCCAACCAAGCACTAAGCACCGTGCTGGCCCCCTAAACCAAGTTTCTAACAAAACATCTTTTAAGGAGACGTGAGCCACTCAAGCACACAGCACAGAGGGCCACTCTCAGGATTAAGTTGCATAAGACCATTAATCAAATTAATTAAAGAGGACCAAGTGTGTTATAGCGCAGCAACCTAGCACAACTAACCAAAATGCAACCCAAGGGACATATATATAGGATATAAAGTGGCTAGGAAAGTCCTTATAGGCATACAGTATTAAAATGCAGTATGAAATTGTATTTAAAGGTGGTAGGATGTTCATGTTATACTTGCCTTCCTCGTACTCTCCCGGCTACTGCTCGAACTGCTCGGAAGATGGCGGCTCCTGGTACTGGTCCAAAGGCTCCGCGTCTACTCACGATCGCAACGCCAAAACATAGTCCAGCACATACACATACATGCAAACAAGGATAAAATATAAGAAATAGTACAACATTACATAGAAACAGCTCACAAGACTATGCTAGAACTATTCTACGCGTTACAACGATCGCGTGGACATAAAGAACACCTAAAACGGAGCTAAGATGCGAAATCTAGGGCTAAAACAAGGGCCAGGGACCTATCTGCGAGAAAAACTAGGAAAGCAGGGGGTTCTGCGCAAAAACTGAGGGCCTGAACGTAATTAAACCCTAGACTCAGGGTCTAACACGCTAAAACCCTAGAGCTGGACGGTGGGCTCAAATTCTATAAAGATCAGGGGCTTCGGTTCAAGAAATAGGGCTAAACTGCAATTGTTATTGAACTGCAGTGGACCGCGGGTTGTTTTCCCAAAAGAACAGGGACTCTTTAGCAAAAAGGCAACGCCGAAGCGGTATGTTTTAATCTGGATCGTTGGATCATGATCTGGCGGCTCGGAGCGAAAGGGTACGTATGATCTAATCGGGTGCACTGGTTACAGATCGGACGATCCTGATGCACCGCTCGGGTCAACAGGCGCTCGGGCGGCGGTTGTTCACCGGAGATGAACTCCCCGCGGCGGCGCTTCGCCGGCTTTGGCCAAAATCGGCCGTCTAACCTCGACTCTGGGTGGGGCTTGGCCGGGGAGGAAGCTAACGGCATGCCTAATCTACCTAGAGGTTCGCTCGGGTACGGCACGGCGTCTAACTCCGGTGCGGCGGCAGACCCCAAGCGCGTGCGGCGGCGCTTCGCCGTAAAGGCGTTCCGCTCACGGGGCCGGCTCACCAGCCTCGATATCTACCTTAAGAGCAGGAGGGGGTTGTGGCAGTGCTCACCGGGGGCACAAATCGGACCGTGCGGTCGTGTAGAGGATGCCAGCGCCAAGAACAAGCGGCGGGGCGCACGGGGTGCTCGTGGACCGGCCGCGGTAGCGCTCCTCCCGGCCTGCTGGTCCACCAAATCAACCCGTGCAGGTCCTGTGAAGGTGTAAAGGGGGTCAGCGGGGCCGGTGACGCGCCGGCGGTGACGAATTCCGGCGGGGCAGAAATTTTACCGTGGAGATACTCCGGTGAAATTGGCCGGCCTGCCACAGCTAGGGGAGGTTGGCGAGGCGTGGCTGTGAGTGCGGTGGGGCGGCGGAACTCAGGACCCTCTTGTCGAGCGGTGGGCGGCGCCGAGGCGGTGAAACGCGAGTGGCGCAGGGCTCTGCCTCGGCGAGGCACAGGCGGGGGTGCTAGGGTTAGAAGCGGCGGCTACGGGGTGGAGAGCTGAGGTCGCAGGGGTTCCGCGGGGTGGTTTAAAGGAGGGAGAGGGGATCCGGGAGAGCGGAAAACCACGCGGGCGAGAATCACGGCAGCAAGCTCGGGCGGGCGTTGCGCGCCGGGGAAGGAAGAAAAGAGGGGGAGGACGGGGGATCTGCCAGGTAGGGTCAGCCAGACAGAGGGAGAGAGGTCAGAACGGGCGCGGCTCAGACGCGGGAAAAGGGCGCCGACAGGTGGGGCCCGCGCATCAGCGAGAGAAAAGGAAGAGAGGGCGCGACCGGGCGCTGGGCCGGCTGCTGGCCGCGGGCGGCCCACGCGGGGAGGGAAAAGGAGAGAAGGGGAAAGAGATGGGCCGCGAGGGAAAGGGCCGGCCCAAGAGCTTTTGCTGCCTTCTTTTGCTTCTTCTTTTTCCTTTTCCTTTCCCACACTTAACCATTCAAACGATTCTATTTGAATTCAAATAAATTTGAATTCAAACCCTATACACTCCACACAAATAAAACCAATGCTCCAGCATGAATGCACAAACAATTTAATCCTATGATAAATTTTATTTTCTTGGGTTATAAATTGCTTTAAATACAAGATAAATTAGAGAAAAACCCTGGAAAATTTATTTAAGCCCAAATAAATTCCTTAAAATTTGGGAAATTACATTAGGGTGTTACATATTCGGGTACCACAGTTGTTACTAATAAAACTATGTGTTGCTCCTGAATCAAATAATGTAACAACTGGTTTGTGGTGAATAGAGAATGTACCCGACATGTCGGGAGCTCCATCCGGAAGCTCTGCAAGGGTGGTGAAGTTAATCCATCCTTGCCGGACCTGCATCATTGGTTTCTTGCCCTTATTCTGGTTACCCTGCATAGAACTCTGCCCTTGATTAGGTTTCTTGGGCCGCGGACAATCTCTGATGAAATGATCCACACTTCCGCAATTGAAACAGCGATAATTGCTGCTTCTCTGTTGCAATTGTTGAACATTTGGCCGTGGGCCAGATTGTTGTAGTTGTTGCGGAGGAACGGGAGGTCTATACCTTCCTTGTTGTTGGGGCAGCCTGAAAACCAGTCTACCAGTTGGGGCATTCCGCTGTGGTGCTCTAAACGGTGTATTTGGAACAACCTGATACCTCGGTGGTTGAACACTCGAGGGTCCAGTAGGGTTCTTTCTCTTTTTTTCAGCATAATGCGCTACGATGCAATCTTATTGGGTTAAGGCCATATTAACCAGCTCGCTGAAATTATTAGCCCTTACAAGATTCAGGCGTTCCTTGAGCTTGGTATTAAGGCCCCGACGGAAACGATCTTGTTTCTTGGCATCATTATCCGCATGATATCCCGCATATTGACACAGATGATTAAAATTCTGTGCGTACTGCAGGACTGTACTGATGCCTTGAGTAAGTGCCAAGAATTCATTCAACTTTCGCTCCAGCAATCCTTCAGGAATATAATGTGCTCTAAAGGCTGCCCGAAACTCATCCCAGGTGATAACATGCCCTGCAGGCTGCATGGCGTAGAAATTATCCTACCATATCCGAGCAGCACCACGGAGTTGCTGGGCGGCAAAGGAAGCTTTGCTTGAGTCCGCACAAGGTATTGTCAATAGAGCGAACTTTGATTCGATGATATGAAGCCAAGCATCAGCGTCCAAGGGTTCTTCAGCTTTACTGAAAAATGGAGGCTGGGTACTGATGAAATCCTGATAGCTGGCCACTTGAGGATTTAGGTCATCACGACCTCCTCGGAACTGTTGACGTTGCTGGTGCTGCTGTGTTTGTACCAGCAAGTTGAGAAGTTCAGTTTGCCGAGCCATAACCTCGGCAAGGTTGGGAGGTGGTGGTGGCGGTTGTTGAGAACCGCTGGCCTGATCTGCCCGGAAACCTTCCAGGGTTCCACGCGTGGCTCCAACCATCTGAAATAAAGGAGATGTCCATTATTCACCATATAGTCTTACTCCCAATTTCAGAAGATATATCACTTAGATAAACAATGCATACATTCCATTCAATCATCTCATTTCAGAACTTAAGGATAGTGAATAAGATGATAAAACAGGAAACTTATATTACAGCACTGATTCTGATTGTTCTCCACATCACACATCCGAAAGATCCCTACGCAGGCCATCTAGGTTACAACAAATGGCACAAGGTCTAGATAAGTTACTCACTACTTAAGTTATTACACTTCCCATAGGTTACATCTAGAAAGTCGATGATTTGCTAAACTAAAAATCGTCGAAGTTGCCTACAGAAGACTGACTGCCAGAAGAAGAGTGATAGGGACTAAGAACAGGATCCCCGTGCTCGGAGTCAATCTCTGAAACACCCTCAATCTCTTCCGGATCTTCTTCTTCTTTAGGCATTGCGGGTGCAGCGGGAAGTATCGGTTGCTGCTGCAGTTCCTCAAGGTGCGCCTGGGCATCATCAGCTTCAAGTATCAGATCGTGGATTTGTGCCTGTAGGAACTCAATGACAGTGTCGCGCTGAGTGATTATACGATCACTCTCGTTGATTTGATCTTCTCGATGAAGGATAGTCTCATCCCTTGCTGCGATGATTTCATCCTTCTGAGTCACCAGGGCTTGTAATTCCACTATTTGGGTAACTTGACGGTCAGCATTCCGATAGTGACTTTGAGCCACACTAGTTAATTGACCCATGCTATGAAGCAGCAAAATCTGGTAATGATGCTGCACATCCATGAACCTGGTAATGCTACGGACCGTTTCTTCAGCCAGATCTCCTAACATATGACCAAGATGCTCTGTCCGAAAATTCCATTCCAAATTACCAGGGTCTATGGTAGGAAATAAACCAATAGGATATGCGGCAACCTCTGTTGGATGCTGGTTGCAGAAAAGTTTGATAGCCTCCAAGGCAGCAGTCTCAATGGTATCAACCAGACGATACCCTACCTCCTCAACTTCTATGGGCTGCCATTGTGAGCGGAAAGGGTGTTAAGGAATTGTCATTTTAACCCGGCATCGAGGAACTCCCTCTTCGCGATATTCCACCCCATCGTATTGAGGAGGCTCCGTATAATGAAACAAGCTTAAAGATTCCCACAGGAGACGAGGAAATCCTTCCCAGTGTAGGGCATTATTGTGGAAGTGCCCCTCATGATCCCAAAAGGCATTTGAAGGAGCAGCCATCTGCGACAACAATGCAAATGGTAAGATATATTTACCCTGTTGAGAACTCACAAGGTAAATAGATTAAGATAGCTGATTCTGATAACAGCAAAGGCTGGAAATTAGATGGATACTTAAGATACCCGACTAAAGATTTTCACTTACCCAAACTAAGGAAAACCAACATGTTACCTACTCTACAGAAATCAACAAAACTAAGCATCGATTTTGTTGATTAGTGTATTATGCATGCACGCACTAATCGACCTCTCAACCAAAAATAACTGCCGAATATCTTCGGACTTACGTAGTTAATTTCGATGGCATAATACATACATCTCTCACTATTAACTAGTCGATAAGCCCTATCCGTCCTAGTTTCGTAATCGTGGTTAGTGTACCTTCAGAAAACCACAATACATATATCCAATGAACCTTTCATGCCAGCATGTCATGAAAGCGTTCCCATTCATTACTGCTCACTATAGAAACAACATCTGTACAATTACCGCCGTACAGACAATGTTAACATACGTTATCGAAACAACGTATTCACGGGGGTACCGCAAAAATGCGGGGGTATGAACAGCGATCGCCATACCCTGCGCCGAACCATCTACTCCCAATGTAGTCAACCAAAGTTGGTACATTGGCAGCATCTCAAGTAAGCCACTGCTTGAGAAACAGCGTTCGGTTCGCATCACCGACAGGAAGGCCAAGCTCCCTCAGTTGGCTGAGGATCCTTACCTTCTTACCTCACGATCGAAGGTGTCGTTACAGAAAATAAAGTTGGGTTTGTACATGAATTTAAGTTTCAACAGAAAAGTAATGCTGGGGGTTAGAGTTATACATATATATATACTACAGCCACCTCTAATTCCCTTAATAACATTACCCTAGGGCTTTACGTACTATACACATTCCTTAACGAACCCAACGTGGTTTGCAAATAGTTGTTTAACAAATTTTATACTATAAATTATTTTTAAGGCTAATTATATCTCCAGGATACACTTGTTAGCTCTGATACCAGCTGTGGCAGAACCAACCTGAATTACACCGGCTCAAGTACGCGAGTCCTCTCTTGAGGGCTACCTCGTGCTTCAAACGGTATAATCCCTTGGCCTGTCGAGTAACGTCCCGATAAACCACCAAAAGCAGGATCAAACAAGGTACCTCACACGAAGGCGAGTCTAGAGATATAAATGCCATTACACTTTACATCACAGGCAGGTATATTACATAAGTATATAAAAGCATCATTAGTTCCCAGTGAAGGGAGATTATTACAAAACAGTTTAAGTTTTAAGTCAAAGCAGCGGAGTTTGAAAACATGAACACTGTACATGTCGTTATTACAGATATCATGCTAGCCCTGGCATGATATCACTTGGCGGAATTTGTGTTGGCCGGGGACGGATCCCACTCCACGGACCAACCATCGGGCAGGGGGTAGGGCCACGGTGTAATGAAAGCTGGCTCATCAGGAAGATTACCTGAAGTAGATCGTTACAAAGCAAGATTGAGTATTCTAATACTCAGCAAGACTTATCCGCTCATGGTATACTTAGCCATGTACCTAGACTTATGCAGGCTTTTCAGGTTTTGGGTAAAATTTTCAGCTGAAAAGCAACAAAGAGTAGGTCCTTAATTTCAACTTTTAGCTTTCAGGTTCTAGTTGATTAACCATTCTAGGTAAGCACCTATAACTACTCAAACATGTAGAATCTTTAGTCAAACATCATCTTTGATAATCACATAATTGCTCTTATTACTCTATGTGGCAAAGGGATTAAGCAGTCTCAATCTCCGTGAGAAACGGACGATTCCTGAATCGAATTTCAAACCTTGCTTGGGTAAACCTAACACACACGCTTGGAACACCAAAGGGTTGTTCCGAAGCAAACGTTTGCCTTTCATTCCGACTCGTGGATCAGATCCACCACAAGCGACTGTAGGACCATACGCACTTCCAAAGTGCAGGACGTACGTCTGTAGCGCGACTACAAAACCCGTACTCCTGGTTGCCTAGCAACACGTATTCCTACACGTCGAATCGAGTAACAGGAAGAACCAAAATATGAGTGGTGGGAGGTATGTCCACTCCTCGGGCCGATTGGTTACTAGGCTTACCGCTTACCATATTTCGCGGCATGTGGCTGGTACTTTCAAACGCTTAACCACCGCTACCACACACTGCGACCTTATCAAGTTCCACAACACAGATGGGGTATCACCTCAACCATGATACCTCACAAAACTCCCGTTCGTCATCCTTATAGTGATAACAGGAATGTAAACATCACAACTCCTATATCGCGCGAGTGACAGGGAATCACCCGACTTCTACCGGTCCTATTAGCATAGCAGCTAATCAGACTCCAGTGCTAATATTCAATACATTGGTTCCTAGGGAAATGCAACTAGGGTTTCAAGCAATTCTTAAGAACTTAATGCGTAGAAATGTATAAATAGATATAAATGGCAGTGTAAAGAAAATAGTTGGTTATGTCCGGGGCTTGCCTTCTTGTGTAGGATTGGGAGCAGTAGGGTCAAAGTTGTCCGAACTTTGGTTTGGAGCTTTAGTTAAACCTTCGACAGCGTTCCCGGGATCTTCGGCTGGTTCTACTCCTTGTTCCAGAACCACTTCGTAATCACCGTCGGCGAGAGTAGTCGTGTCTACATGATATGCAAAATTATAAGTTGAAGAATGCGTATTCTTTTATGTTATTTCACAATAAAGTTGCAATCCAAAGGAAGTAGAATTTATTTAATATTTATATAATCTATTCCTGCATTGGGCAGTCATTTATTGAGTATTAACTATTTTACCTGGATACATTAAACAGTAGGATTAACTACACTAAGTATCTAACTAGTGGCGTAAGGTAACAGGTTGGGGTGGTTCCCAAAAACTATATTAAATAGCTTTATTTATTGATTACTATTTATTTATATGAATCTCATGTTGATGTTAAATTATGTGCTTATTATAACATGTTCAATTTGTTTTAGTTGTTTGCCACCTAATCCTAGGATGGGAATTTAGTGACAGACTACACTATTATAGAACAGAACCAGAAAATATTTTCATGATTTTAGAGCATTTAAATTTACAATATTAATTATACAAGGTTAACTTATGCATGAGTTATAATTAAACTTATATACTAAGAAAATACCACTTAAATGATAGGATAATTATTTTTCTTAAATTCTACATGTCAAAAGAAAATTAACACAACTGGTTTCACATTTTTATCATTTTTCTATTAATTACCATGCATTATTGAAGTCTATAACCAATTAAACTTAACATTTAAGTTAGAGCATAAAATATTTAGAAACTGAAGTTCATCCCTTAAATAAAGTTGTAGATCTTTAAAAGAAGATTCTAACAAATTTTAGTTTGTATTTTTGTGATTTTTCTTTGAATTGATATAAAATTTCAAAGTCTGCATTAGAAATAACAATAAGAGGTCCTTTCAGCACTATTCACTTGAGTCTAGGATCTTGTAGATAGCCCCCTGGGCTTCTAATTCTTCTAACCCGAGGTCCCTGGCTAAAGACAGGAATAGAGCAAAGAGAGGACGGCCATGTTCCTGCGATGGCGATCGCCGGCGGCGAGGTCCGAGGGCAGGGGAGGTTTCAGGAGCTCACGACGGTTCTGTTGCACTTCGTGTCGAGGGCTAGGGTGGTCGGGAGAGAATATCCCGACGAGAGCCCGAGGCGGCGGCGGAGGGGTCGACGACAACGGTGGTGCTCCGGTGGTGAACGTCGGTAAGGAACCTGCGCATGAGCTTCAGTGAGACGTGGGGATGGTGGTGATGCTATCAATTGGAAGCATACACTTCGGATTAGGGATGACCGACGGAGACAGGGATGGCGGCGGCGAGGACAGACGCCGGCGAGCGTCGGGAGGAAGATGTAGGGCACTAGAGACTCCACTGAGTGATCGTAGAGTTCCGGGGTGATGATGTGGTGCTGGCTAGGGAATCGTGGGGGTGTGGAAACGCTTGAATCGTGCTGCCCACGGTGAGGCCGAAGGCAGCGACGGCGGCGCTTGTCGATGACGAGGCTTGGACTGCAATTGGAAGGCAACAAGGGGTCGATGAGCATGAGTGAGCAACGGGAAAACTTGCACGAGGGTTGATTGGGTGGAGGATGCCTGGTGGTGGCTCCCCACGGTGATGCCGTGCGTTGCCGGAGCAGAAGAAGAACGGCGGCGGTGGAATGTGGATCGGGGGCTCGAGAAATGCTAGAGGCTCTGGAGGAATAGGACGTAGAGGTTGGTGTGGTGCTAATGCATGCAAGAGATAGAGGTTTAAGGCTCTGCGGTGGGCTTTCCACAGCGACAAGGAGGTGGCAGCCGGTGGACGCTCGTGGAAGCCGTGGCGCGCGCGCAGGAGGCCACCAGGGGAGAGGAACAGGACCGGGAGAGGAAGAGGGCGACGCGTGGATGCAGAGGAAGCAGGAGGTGGACGGCGATGGCCTGCACAGCGGCGGTCGGAGGGGAAGCACTGCCGGCGGTAGGCGAGCAGAGCAGGGCCCACGTACGCGAGGAAGAAGAAGAGAGGGGAGGGGTCCGGGGGACTAGTTTGATATTTCTAGAAAGTTCAAGGACCTCTCGGTAAACTAAAATTTCTCACTGCTATAAAGGTCAAATGAGAAAATGGTCAAAATGAAAGTTGTAGAGTTTTTCGAACTCTACAACATTGTTTTAGGGCTCAAGTTAGAAATTCAAAGTTTACAACTTTTTAGGTTAAGTTTTGAATAAAGGTAGAATTTGAATTACCTTTGTATTTATCCAAATAAATTTGATCAAATTTTGGGCATGTTTACAAATTTTCCTGGATTGTCATGATTACTTGTATTCTTACATATTAGTCCTTAAGTAAACCTGAATTTTACTTTCATATTTCAATTATTTCACATGTAAGCCCTTAGATTGTTGTTTTAATCACACATAGATCCCTAGTTTCACACAAAGGTCTATTTTTCTTAGGTTTTAACCCACCTTTTACACTTCCTTCCCTATGGTCATTTAAATTTGACACTTAGTATTATTTTTACCCAATTACACTCAAGGATCTGTATGTTTCAAAATTACAATTATACCCCTGGTTATCTGTACTACTCACATACACCATAACAAGCATGCATATATATTACGTTAAAACTTAGTGTCTATGTTTCTAATTACCTGAATGTTACAATCAGCCTCCAAGCAAGGAAAGAGCAATTAAGTCAAAATATACATGTTCAGAGGATCAATTATAAAGGGACAATTCAAACCTGGTTGACGATTGGAGCTTCTTGATCAGTAGAAGATGGTCCAGCTTCCTTCAAAATCTTCCTAACAGTCATCTTCCTCACCTTAGTTTGGGCTCGGGGGGCAGCATTGTCAGAAGCTCGCTTCCGCTTGGAGGCCGATTTTGCAGAATCAGGCTGGATCCGCATTATCACCTTTGACGGGGGAGGTGCATTCTTGCCGAAGAGGATTACGGGGGCAACTGGTAAGAACTTGAAAGTAGAGCCATCATCATTCTTGGGCTCCGGACCATCCTCCTGCTGTAGAGAAAACAAATGGAATTAGAGAAGGGGTTATACGGAGTCATGAGAAGTACTGAACTGATGGTAATACCTCTTCCTCAGGGGCTTCATACTCAGTGTGAATCTGCTACACAATTGGCCCCAAGGCTATCCGGAAGACGTGAGTCTTCCACATCGACCACCAACTCTCGAAGCCAATAGCCGAAGAGGTGAATGATAAGTTGACGGGGATTGGAAGGAGAAGATCAGAGAATAGGCTATAGCATCTTTGGTTGGTGAGATTATCGGGCAGATCAGCTCTACTTGTTGTCAATTGATGAAGGAAGAAGTGGGGAGGAACTTGCCCAAAACCAAATTGCCGGGCCACTACGACCGGCTGGTAGAACTCATAACCGGGCTTGATGATTCGGTTGGAGGTGCTCATGCCGACTGAAAGGAAGCAAGGGCGAATTATGATAGAGTATAAATGCCGAGTGCTATCATCATCGGCAAAATTAGCCAATCTGAAGGTGATTGGGTTCTTGAAGATTTCAGAATCGGTATAAGGAAGGAAGATAGGGTTGTCCAGACCTCTATAGCATATCCTAAACTAGCTTGAGGCATTTGAGGGGTTCAACTTGCTTCCAAGAAGACTGTACAGAGCCTGGCTGAAGCTGGTACACTTGATTTGCCTCCTACTCTGATCTGGAAAGGAGTTATTGGCCAGGACAGGAAAGTTTGGTATGTGGTCCTGAAAATATAGGTGAGCCCATAACTGGATAAACCACCAGGGACCACCTGTTCTGAGTTTCTTTTGGGTAAGTAGGCTCAAAAATATCAGGTGAAGGTATCTATAGACTTTCCCAAGGAACAATTTACCAAGGCCAACAGTACTACCTTTGGCCAGTTCATATGCTAGGGGGAGATAGTTCTTGGTCGGGGCAAGGGAAGGGCGGCAAAATATGAAGTGTTCCAACCAAAGATTCAGAAAGGCCGTATGCTCCTTCTCAGCCACAGGGCCTTTGGTTTTGATGTGCTGGTTCAGGTATGAACCCTAGTTTGTGCACTCTATTTTGGAGGACAATTTGAAGGGGACCTTAGGCAGTCTAAAGGCAGAAGGGCTAGGTGATGAGATGTTCAAACCAGTAATCATCACCACATCCAGGAGGGTTGGAGTCATCGGCCCATGGCCAAATAAAAAGCAATTCAAGGCATCAGACCAAAAATAGCCGATGGTTTTCAGGAGGTTTTCGTTCTTCTCGAGAGGGGACAAAGATAGAGACAGAGCATCGGCTATCCCTATGGTTTCCCATGTGGGCTGATAGTTTTTTGCTACTCTATTGTACCAGGACACCCAGCCCTCGGGAGGATTTGGCCAGGCACGTAGGCTGTCGGCTTAGGAATCTAAATATATGCCTTGGCTTACAAATGGGATCCTATTAGCCTCGCAAGAAATCAGATCTACTGAACTCTCGTAAGAACGAGGCCCAAGACAAAAAGAATTGGGGGAAGAAGGATGCAGCAAAACAAAATATTTGAAGCCTGAAGAATCAATAAGAATCAATATCTGAAACCTGAAGAAATCGGCTTCTTGACAAGTTGCGGTTTAAAATAAAAGAACTTTATTCATAAGGGGAAATTATTACAAAAGGGGAGCGGATTGCTCCTAGAGCCAACCCATCGGCTTAATCCTACGATCTACCACCAATAGGTGTCTGAGACTCTGCAGCGTTTGATTGGAGGAGCCATGCTGGCGTCACTGTCGTCGTCGCCACCGTCATCGTCGCTGCCGCCATCGTCTCCGCCGCTGTCGCTGCTGAACCCACTGCTGTCTTCGGCTTCTTCATCATCATCGTCGTCGTCGTCCTCCGAGGACCAGCCAAGCAGGAAGCCTCCTGCCTCTGAGTCCTTCTCGGTTGGTGAGGAATCGACTTCTTCCTCTGAGGAGAAGAAGTCCCCCTCCCAGGACAAGTCATCCTCGTCGTCTTCATCCAGCTCCCCACCGAGGAGAAGCTAGAGATCTTCACCATCGGTCAGGGATTCGTCGTCCTCTGCCAAGTCTGGAAGTCCCACTCCTCTGCATCCCAATGCAGAGGAGCAAAGGCCTCGTAGGCGGCAATGGGCTCATATTCTGGAGTTGCTTCTTGAGTGGATTCAGACTCGAAGGAAATGGCGGAGGAAGCAGAGGAAGAAGAAGCCATTGTGAGAGAAGGAAGGTTGTATTTGTGTGGTTGCTAATGGCTGAAGGAAGGGGATGAGTCAAAAGAAAACTACCGGGGGCAGGTTTATAAAGACGGGGTGGAATATGAATCGGCACCATGATGGTTTCCAAGGAGTTAGATGCATAGTAGTCACATCCTGTGGAAGTGGAAGCGGCACCCGTGTAAGAATTTTGGAAGACGAAGAGGCGAGGCGATGGAAAAGAAAAAATAGTTTCAGAATAATTATTGCCGAAACTAGGGGGCATGTGTTATCGCCATAATTTAGCTGGGCCAGAAGGTGGGCCGCGAGCAAGATGGGCTCAAAGGATAGTCGTAATGGGCTTGCAAATCGGCCCCTGCGCGGGCGTTTTAAGGCCAGGATTGGCCATGTATCTAGATAGGTGTGTGCATTTAAATTAGTTTAGATAGAGATAGCCAGGATTCATGTCGTAGTCAGTTAGGATTGGTTAGGAGAGGCAAGTCTCCGGACTATAAATATGTACCTTGGACTACGAATGAAAGAAGAACATCAACCATTCACAAACAAGTCTCGGTGCATCGCCATCCTTGTTCTAAGGTTTCTCTTTGGTAAGTGCCGTGCAGCCCCGATCACGCTTCACATGATCAGGGCGGCATCGTTCCTGCCTGTTTACCTTTGTGTTTCTCATACTGAAGTGTTGTTGATGGCGAGTAACACTAGTTATCTTAACGCTTATAGGGATGCATCGGCTTTTGATACTGTATTCATGCGTTGCTTGTCATCTGTAAGCGTTTAGCTGTGCTCGTGCCCAATCTCAGGTGAAAGGGCAGCACCTTGCTCTATTTTGGATTAGTAAATCCAATCTATTATGCTTAGTCTTTGTTCACCAAAGATTTAGTTTAATATCTGCATGATTAGGCCCTTCAAACGAGCTAAATGATCCGGCAGAATGTTTGATGCTTTGTATTAACCTAAAGAGGGATTGTTCCGGGAATCGGCTTTCTGTTGGTTTTTAGGCCTCTGTTTAGGTTGTTATTCTATTATCTTTCGTATTTTTTAGGTTTAGCTACGTGTAGGATGTTCCGGTTATGCAGTGAGAGCTTAACTATCATAGATTGGATTGGCTTATTAATTACAGAGCAAGTTTTTATTACCATCGGATATATGCGCTTTGTTTAAATACTTAGATCCAATCTGATACTGGAAGACAATCGGCTCTTTATAGCCGATATCGGGAATCACCCGATGAGCCGATCACGGCTCGGACTAATGTTTGAACGTGTCTGTGCGTGTAGGAAACTAACTGAAATTACTTCTACACCTTCCTGATCAGGTACAAGGTCAGGTCACATGCCTAGCAACCCAAATACCAGGTCGTATGCCGGATCCTGGGCCGTTAGCCGAGGGACTAGGGGCAACCAGTAGTCCTGGGAGCCTCCCGGCTCCTCGTGTTGCCTGTTGCTGCTCGCCGGTGGGTTTGACCGACAATAGATGTACTTCGACAGATCGTTGGTGAAGGAAGGAGCTGGCTTGGGTTTCGTCTTCATCTCCCCCCTCGGCGTGCGCCTGAGGTATGTGGTCCATGTTCATTTTCCTGCTTCAAATAATGTGGCTGAGTACGAAGTGCTCATCAACGGCCTACTCATCGCCATCAAGCTGGGCATCCGACAACTTGAGGTCCGAGGTGACTCGTGACTTGTCATTGATCAAGTCATGAAAGAGTCGAGCTGACTCAGCCCCAAGATGGCTGCGTATTTCCAAGAGGTCCGTTGGTTGGAGGACAAGTTCAACGGCCTTGAACTTAACCACATCCCAAACGGCTCAATGAAGCAGCTGACACATTGGCCAAAATTGCGTCGAGCCGCCAGCCCATCCCTTCCGGCATCTTTGCTAGCGATCAGTACAAGCCCTCGATCCGCTACAAGGAGCCGGAATAGGCTGGGGTCGAACTGCTTGCCTCAAACTCGGGGGCTCGCCAACCGCCGACCCTATCCAACCACGAGGTCATGGAGCTCGACTTGGGACCAGCGACGGGGCTTGACCCTCCAGCCGACTGGATGGCGCCTTATCTTGACTAACTCCTCTGCGAGGTGCTCCCAACTGACAAGATGGAGGCCCGACAGCTCACATGCCGCCCTAAGTCCTTTGTCATCCTTGATAGGGAGCTCTACAAGAGGAGTCACACCAAAATCCTACACCATTGTATCCCGATCGAACAAGGGAAGTAGCTGCTGAAGGATATCCATGGTGGGGTCTGCGGGCACCACGACGCACCTAGGACATTAGTTGGAAACGTGCTCCGACAAGGCTTTGACTAACCGACCGCGGTGGCGGAAGCCGAGCGGATCATGCGCACCTGCGAAGGGTGTCAATATTATGCTTGGCAAACCCACCTACCGGTGCAAGCACTCCAAATGAGCCCCATCACATGGTCATTCACGGTCTGGGGGTTCGATTTGGTCGAGCCCCTCAAGAAAGCACCCGGGGCTACATGCATCTGCTTGTCGATGTTGACAAGTTCACAAAGTGGATTGAGGCTCGGCCGATTGCGATGATTGGATCTGAGCAGGCCATGGAATTTTTCCTTGACATCATCCACCGCTTTGGAGTCCCGAACTCCATCATCACGGATAACGGTATGCGGTTCACAGGGAAGAAATTCCTCAAACTCTACGACAATTACCACATCTGAGTCGACTGGGCCACCATGGCACACCCCCGCATGAATGAGTAGGTCGAACTTGTGAACGGCATGATCTTGCAGGGATCAAGCCCAGGATCTTCAATCGATTGAAGAAGTTCGCCGGGCGGTGGGTTGCCGAGCTCCCTGCAATTCTCTAGAGCCTCAGGACGACTCCTAGCTGAGTGACCGGCTTCACCCCTTTCTTCATGGTCTATGGTTCTGAGGCGGTCCTCCCGACCGACCTAGACTATGGAGCGCCGAGAGTTAGGGCGTACGACGAGCAAGGGGCAGAAGCATCCCTCGAAGATGCGATGGACCAACTCCATGAAGCAGGCGACATCGCCCTCCTCCGATCAGCCAAATACCAGCAAGCACTGCAACGGTACCACGGCCGCCGAGTTCAGAGTCGGGCATTTAACGTCGGCGACTTGGTGCTATGGCTCGTCCAGAGCAACAAGGATCATCACAAGCTCTCCTCGCCCTGGGAGGGGGCCCTTCATCATCGCCGAGGTGCTCCGGCCGGTTCCTACAAGCTGTAGACCCCCGATGGCAAAGTGTTCACCAACACTTGGAACATCAAACAACAACATCGCTTTTACCCTTAGTATTTCCAAGCTATGTAGACTTTCTTGTTAAGTTGTCGAGCTTAGCTATGAAAAGTTTTCTCTTTTCACTTTGCCACTCTTCAGTGATGTCCGACCCCAACCATGGCAGGAGATCGGGCCTCACTCGGGGGCTACCAAGGCCATAGCTACGCCCAACCCATTTCTACAGTTGGGGTGAGAAGATACAAGTTATGAAAGAGTGAGCTTTGAGTAAAGTGGTTGGACTGCAGGAAACCGATGCCCCAGTAGCTACGGTGCCTCCGCTCACCAGCGTGATTAGAGTCCTCTTGTTCGTATCTCATTTTCCATCGCCTCAATATTAGGAACAACCGGACGGTTTCAAATTTCCAAGCAAAAGGCCCTCCCAGCCGAAATCCAAAAGTTTAAAAGTTTGTTCACAAAACCTCGGGCGTCAAGGCCCAGCTCACCGCCAAAATTAAACTAACTACTTAGGAACAACTTCCTCCTCCATGTTTGTAGCCAAGACCTGCGCAAGGGGGGAGGGCCACTTCCTCCTCGATCTCGTCCAGCTCAGCATCGTCATAGCCGGGCGTGAAGCCTTGGATCATCGCCTGCAGTTGATGTTCTCGTAATGAGAACGCGTGATTGTGAACAACCATTGCACGCCGAAGTGCAGTGCCCACTTCACTCTCCGTGCGCCTGGTCCGTGACATCGACAACCTGGACCACGAGCGAGCTCATCCTCGCCTCCGAAGTTATCTCAAAATCATTGAAAACTAACCCAATGGCAATCCGCAGGGTGTCGTGCTCATCGGATTCCTTGAGGAGTGTGGCTTTCGTCTCGCTGAGCTCCTTCTCCAGGTGTCAATGTGCCACCATTTCGTCTCCAAGTTTCTCATCGAGCACTATACAGACACACATCAACGACGTCAAAAAGCTTGCTGGGAAACTTCGAAAGGACGGCCAAGGCAAGCAAGGTCTTACCATTCACTTGGTCGTGGAGCTTGACCGTCTCGGTAGTCAGGCGACCAGTCTCTGCTCATCTAGTTGCAACCTCCACGTCGAGCTCGTCGGCCATCGCCTCGACTTGGAACTTTCGCTCTGTTTCAACAGTGCACTCTTACTGAAGTAGTGCCACCTACTGCTAGGTGTCTACTAGGAAGAAAAATCAAACACGCCGCACCTGAGAAACCGACAATCCGAGGGGAAGAGGACAAGGATCTTACCCATGAGATTCCCCTGAGCAGCCCACGCCTGCTCCTCCCGCTCCTCGGACAGGTGCACGGCAGCGTTGCGCTCTTGGTTGATCGCCTCGAGTTCACCGCGAAGCTCGTCCACGGTACCAACCAACCGATCCCACTCCCCTCACAGCTGCTCAAATGCCTCGGCATCTACAAGTGCTTTGGCTCGGGCATGCCACCTCCTGGCAGGCTGCGGCGAGCTGCTCTGCCAGCTCCTCGCACCGTCGAACCTCTTCGGCACGGCGATCCCAATTGCAATTCATGAGGAACTACAAAGAAGAAACATGTCAGAAGTGCCCGGGAAGAGCCCGAGGGTCGAGGATGCCAATGTGCCCAAGGTCTGCATCAGCAAGGGCTGAGATGGAACGGATGACCGGGTTGCAGTCCATCCCCTAATAACGAGGCTGTCTCGGAAGCAGGAGCGGTACACGGCCGTCGATGCATACATCTTTTGCTGCCTTGACATACGCCTCAGCCACTGCGAGGTGTGTAACACCCTAATGTAAGTTCCACTAATTTTAATGAATTTATTTGGGCTTAAATAAAATTTCCAGAGTTTTCCCTAATTTATCTTGCATTTAAAGCAATTCATAACACAAGAAAATAAAATTTATCATAGGATTAAATTGCTTGTGCATTCATGCTGGTGCATTGTTTTATTTGTGTTGGGTTTGAATTCAAATTTATTGGAATTCAAATGGAATGGTTTGAATGGTTTGAGTGTGGAAAGGAAAAAGAAAAGAAGAAGGAAAGAAAATAGAGCCCAGCAGCCCAACTCTCCACCTCGGGCCTCTCTCTTCTCTTCCTTTCCCCGCGTGGGCCACTCCCGGCCTAGCTCCCTCAGCTCCGCGCAGCCCAACCCGAGCTCCTTCTCCCTCTCTCCTCCTTTTCTCTCGCGCTCAGCAGCCGGCCCACTTTCTCTTTCCCCAGCCCGAGCGCCCGCTCTTCCCTTTCCTCTCGCTGCCAGCCCGGGCCCGCGCGTCAGCGCCTCTTTTCCTCTCTGCTCCTTCTTCCAGCGCCCGACCCCTCCTCTGTTTTTCCTTCCCGCCAGCCGGCCGCTCTGCCGCTGCCCATGGCCCCGCTCTGCCGCACGCCTCGAGCCCTTGCGCCGCACCCGAGCCCGTGCCCTGGCCAGCACTCGAGCCTCCTTTCCTTCTAGAAGGCCGCCGCGCTTGGATTAGATCCACCCGCATCGAGTCCGCAGGCGATGCGGGGGCCGTTGCGTGAACGACCCGCACGCCGAGGCCGTCGCACCCCCTTTTCTTAGCCCGGCTGCTCTCTCACGTTTCCTTTCAGCCGCCACTGCCCTCCCCAGCTCCTCCGTGCCATTGCACCGCCTTGCCACCGCTCGACCGAGGGGCGCTGCCATCGACCGAGCTCCGCGACGTCGCAATTCTCCCCGGCGCCACCGATCCCCGACCGCTAGCCACCGTCCCAGCTTCCAAGGGAGGTAAGGAACGCACCGAGCCCCTCTTCCCTCCCTATTTCCCTCTGCGCATGCCCGTCCCCCTTGCCGCCGTGATCCCATGCCGCCTCCGTCGTGGGAAGCCCCAACCCAAGCCCTAAATTGCTTTCCCGAGCGTCTAGGTGTGTTCAGCGCATCGTGCTCTACCTCCAGGACTTGATGTCGTTCAGAATGGGGCCCAGATGGCCGACATCGATCACCTCCGGCGAAGCGCCGCCGCGGGAGAGGTTGCCGGCGAGCAATCGCCGCCCCCGGGCCCCCCCTTTTCCCTGAGCCGTCCGATCTGATGTCAACGGGTGAGATTAGATCATGACCTCCTTTGATGTGAGCCATAGGATCGAGATCCGAGCACCCAGACTAAAGCGTACCGGTTCGGGCGTGAGGTAGATCTGAACCTTTGGATCCAGATCCAGCGGCCGTGGTGCGCGCGTACCCCTTCACGGGAGGGATCTAATCTGGGCCGTTAGGATTAGATCTGATGATCCAGATTAAAACATACCGCTTCAGCCCACTTCTTTTGCTAAAGAGCCCTCGGGTTTCTGGGAATCAACCCGCGCTCCCGTGTAGTTCAAAAGTATTTGCAGTTAAGTCCAGTTTTATTCGTTTAGACCCCTGCGCTTTCAGGTTTTAGTGCCCGCCGTCCTTGCCATGAGTTTTAGCATGCTAGCCCCTGAGTCTATGCTTTAATTACATTTAGGTCCCCAGTTTTCGCACAGAACCCCCCCTGTAAGTCATGTTTTTCTCGCAGACAGGTCCCTGTATCTTGTTTTTAGCGTAGTTTTCGCGTTTTAGCTCTGTTTTAGGTGTTCTTTATATCCACGCGATCGTTGTAACGCGTAGAATAGTTCTAGGCCAGTTTAATGTGCTGTTCTATTGTATTGGTGTACTGTTTCTTATATTTTGCTATTGTTTGCATGTGTGTGCATGTGTGACCCATGTATTGCTGATACGATCGTGAGTAGACGTCGAGCCACCGGAGCAGTACCAGGAGCAGCCATCTTCCGAGCAGTTCGAGCAGCAGCCGGGAGAGTACGAGGAAGGCAAGTATAACATGAACCTCCTATCACTTTTCAATACAATTTCATATTGCATTTTAATACTGTATGCCTATATGGACTTTCCTAGCCACTTTATATCCTTTATATATATCCTTTGGGTTGCATTTTGGTTAGTTGTGCTAGGTTGCTGCGCTATAACATATCTTGGTCCTTTTTAATTAATTTGTTAATGATCTTATGCAACTTAATGCTGGAGCCGACCCTCTGTGCTGTGTGCTTGAGTGGTTTGTGCGTCCTTAAAATATGTTTTTATTATAAACATGGTTTAGGGGGCCAGCACGGTGCTTAGTGCTTGGTTGGCCACTCTCCATAAGGACCGGTTCATAGAGCGACAACCTGGGACAACCGCGCAACCACAAGACTGGAATGGGACGGTCTTGACTTACTAATTAGGTCGTGTTGGTTCGGGAGTAACTTACCTGCGTGGGCAAGAGGGGTGGTAAGCTTCTATGGTCCCTGCTCCTCCGGCTTGGTCTGTGCTGTGTGTCTTGTACCCCCGGAGGTAGGCCCCATCGTTGCTGATCCAGAATCCTTAGCGGTTACACCTTACCAACGTGATCCTTTGTAACGGTCTCGTAGTGTGCTTGCTAGCCATCCCACCTAAGGAACTGTGATGAACAACTAGCGTAGCTCACGACTTGTGGGTAAAGTTGTGCAACCTCTCGAGAGTGTAAAACTGATATATCAGCTGTGCTCACAGTCATGAGCGGCCCAGATCCTGCTTTTGATTAGTGGGGTTATCAACCTTTGATTAGGGAGGTTTCCCCGGGTGGTTTGGTTCGGATGTTTCTCAGTAGTTCTTAATTAATATTGATTAATTTATTTTGCAATTGGGTTTATGGTAATTCATCTACTTGTAGTAATTAGCTTTAATAAAATTTGCCAAGATTAAAAGCTAATGCAGTTGAGTCGGCTAACCCTAGAGCCTCATACTCGTGTTATACTTGTTGAGTACGAGTTTGTACTCACACTTGACTCTTCCTCTCTTCTGTCATCGTTGGGACATCTTCGACTGCTACTCAGTACCAGGCGATGTGGAGGACTACGTCAGCGGCTTCGACGACTTCTAGGCGTTTGTCTCCCAGTCGACGTCCCTGTGGCGCCCAGCTCTTCATGTATTCATTTTACGCTTCCGCATTCCTTGAACTGATTCTTGATTCAGTTGTAATAAAGATATTCATTTTATAATTTATACGCTTTTATTCGTGACATGTGTTGTGATATCTTGATAATCTGTTGTATATATGCGTGACTTGATCCTGGCGCATATATGATTGCTCAATTTATGTTCTTATAAATCGGGTGTGACTGATTGGTATCAGAGCCGTGTTGACTGTAGGACGAAGCCTAGATAGAAATGGTCGAGTTTAGGGATTTTCTTCCACTTGCTCTGCTTCCGCAAAACTCAAACATTCATTTTTGCTTCTATTTCTTGAGTCTTAAGTCCTTGATATGCTATCTCTCTCCAGTCCTTTCTGAGAAATAGTTTGAGTTTTCCGTAGATGTTGGCCTGAGCCGCCTAATCCTGTAATTTATAAGCTTAGGTTGTCCTGAAAAAAAAATATACGCTAGAACGAGTGTGTTAGTCGAGTGGTGTGATAAACTCGACTAAGTTGTGAACATTGAATGGTTGTTATTGTGCAAATGTATGATTTGGATCTTTGGTTGATTGTGTAGTTTAGTAGTTAAACTTGTTCATGCAAATCGACCCTAACCCAACTTGAACTAAATAATAAAATTGAGTTAGAACGTTGGGGGTAAAACCTATATTCTTTTCTTTCTGTCATATCCTTCCGAAGTTTCATTTCCGCAGCTGCACGATATCTTTCTCATAAACTTCGTTTGTTGTAATCAGATGGTGAACACCAGGCGCACCGGTTTCGGTTCTGACCAGCAGGAGCAGAACAACCAGGGTACTGGTCAGCCGTTGCCGATGCCGCCACCACTGACCCCGGAGCAGTTCTTCCAGCTCCAGATGCAGATGATGGCAACCCTGAACAATACTGTTCAGGCTCTTCAGCATATCCATGCCCAGCCGCCGCCTCCACCGCCACCTCAGCCCCGTGATCGGCGTGTGGATTTCCTGAGAGGTCATCCTCCGACCTTCTCTCACGCCACGGACCCACTCCAGGCGGACGACTGGCTTCGTTCGATGGAGCGCCAGTTGGTTGTTGCGCAGTGCTACGACCGGGAGAGGGTTCTGTACGCAGCAGGGCAGCTGCGAGGCTCCGCTCTCGACTGGTGGGAGTCCTACCCGGCTCAGGACCGCGACTCTCTCACCTGGGTCCAGTTCCGTGAGCGCTTCAGGAACCATCATATCCCTGAGGGCATAATGAAGATGAAGCAGAAGGAGTTCCGTGCTCTTAAGCAGGTAAATTTGAATGGAATTCTCTGCAATCTCTTTTCAGCTTGATCTATCCTTGATCTCTTTCGTAAACCTGACAAATTGAGCGATTTCTACCCTTGTTATCTGTGTTCGTTATTTCAGGGATCGATGACGGTGACGGAGTACCGTGACCGTTTCCTTCAGCTCGCCTGCTACGCCCCTGCTGACGTCGCTCGTGATAGCGACAAGCAGGAGTACTTCAAGGAGGGACTGGATGATCACATCCAGTATGCGCTGCTGAACCACCGCTTTGACAACTTCAACCAGCTGGTTGATGCAGCCCTCAACACCGAGCGTAAGCGCCGGGAGATTGAGGATAAGAAGAGGAAGATGGCTTCATCCTCTTCGGGCAGCAACACTCGTCCCCGCTATCAGCATCCGCAACAGCAGCAGCAGAGGCCGCCCCAGCAGTACCAGCAGCGGCAGCAGTACCCGCCTCGTCCTCAGCAGCAGCCGCAGGCAGGTCAGGGTCAGAGGCTTCCAGCACCTCCAGCTCCACCAGCTCAGAGGCAGGGAGCGCCCACTCCTCCTCCTGGGCAGCAGGCCGCTGCATTTCCTCGAGTGTGCTTTCACTGCGGCGAGCCGGGGCACTACGCCAACGTCTGCCCTTGGAAGGCACAGGCAGGACAGCAGGGGCGTGCAGCACCGCCCAAGGCCCCAGCTCAGGGCAGGGTGAACCACATGACGGCCGAGTCAGCGGCCGATGCTCCTAACGTGGTTATTGGTACGTTCATGGTCAACACCCATCCTGCTATAGTGCTTTTTGATACTGGTGCTACACATTCTTTCATCATCCAGTCTTTTGTTGAGCATCATGGTATTCCTACTAGTACATTAAAGAGGTGCATGTTAGTATCTTCACCGGGAGGGCAGTTGAGGTCTCATGTCTTCTGTCCCAGAGTCAGTGTGGCCGTAAGGGGGGTAGATTTCAGTGCGAATCTGATGGTGCTAGACTCCAAGGGCATTGATGTGATCCTCGGGATGGAGACTCTTGCTAAGTGGGGAGTCCGGATAGATTGTGCTTAGAGGACTGGTCTTCTGTCAGCACCGGATGGTCAGGAGGTCACTGTTGGAGCTACAGAGCCTTCTGGATTTCTTCATCAGATGGAGGCTAGACCCACGAATGGTATTCGCGTAGTGTCTGAATTCCCGGATGTCTTTCCGGATGATTTGCCAGGTATGCCGCCTGATCGCGACATTGAGTTTTCCATTGATCTCTTGCCTGGCACAGCTCCTATTGCTAAGCGGCCCTATCGTATGGCTCCCGTCGAGCATGAGGAAGTTAAGAAGACCATCGACGAGTTGCTAGCCAAGGGCTATATCCGTCGCAGTTTCTCTCCTTGGGCTTTTCCTGTCTTGCTCGTAGAGAAGAAGGATGGTGCGAAGAGAATGTGCGTCGATTATCGGGATCTGAATGCAGTCACCATCAAGAACAAGCATCCATTGCCTCGTATTGAGGACCTCTTTGATCAGCTTCAGGGTGCTTGTGTATTCTCGAAGATTGATCTGTGTTCCGGGTATCATCAGCTGAAGATTCGTTCCGAGGATATCCCGAAGACGGCATTCACCTGCAAGTATGGGCTTTACGAGTATACGGTCATGTCCTTTGGCTTGACCAATGCTCCGGCTTTCTTCATGCATCTGATGAACAAGGTTTTCATGGATTATCTGGACACCTTCGTGGTGATATTCATTGATGATATTCTGATATATTCCAAGTCAGAAGCAGAGCACGAGAAGCATCTGAGGCTTGTGTTGCAGAGGCTCAGGGAGCACAAGCTGTATGCCAAGCTCAGCAAGTGCGAATTCTGGATTAACGAGGTTCCTTTCCTCGGTCATGTCATCTCCAAGGGAGGTATTGCTGTGGACCCCGGGAAGGTGAAGGATGTGCTTGACTGGGTTGTACCGCAGACAGTGAAGGAAGTTCGCTCTTTTCTGGGTTTAGCAGGTTATTATCGGAGGTTCATTGAGAATTTCTCCAATATTGCGAAGCCTTTGACTTCCTTGCTAGAGAAGGGTGTGGATTTCTCGTGGATTGATGAGCGTCAGAGTGCCTTCAAGGAGCTGAAGAAGAGGTTGACTACGGCGCCAGTCCTTACTCTGCCAGACCAGAGCAAGAGGTTCACAGTGTATTGTGATGCTTCGAGGGATGGACTTGGTTGCGTCCTGATGCAGGAAGGCAGAGTGATAGCTTATGCCTCGCGGCAGTTGCGTCGGCACGAGCTGAATTATCCCACTCATGATCTGGAGTTAGCCGCAGTTGTGCATGCTCTGAAGATATGGAGGCATTACTTGTTTGGGCAGAGGTGTGATATTTACACCGATCACAAGAGCCTCAAGTACATTTTCACTCAGAGTGAGCTGAATATGCGGCAGAGAAGATGGCTAGAATTAGTCAAGGATTATGACCTGGAGATTCACTATTATCCGGGCAAGGCTAATGTTGTAGCAGATGCTCTGAGTAGAAAGAGCTATATTAACATGGCCATGGCTTTTCAGATGCCTCAGGAGTTATGCGAGGAGTTTGAGCAGTTGAGCCTGGGTTTCCTGCATCACACCTCGGGTACATCATTCGAGGCAGAACCCACTCTAGAGGCAGAGATTAGGAAGCATCAGAGAGAAGATAGGAAGCTGCAGGAGATTCGTGAGTTGATCAAGATTGGCAAAGCACCTCATTTCAGAGAGGATGATCAGGGTACCTTGTGGTACAAGGGTCGTATCTGTGTGCCGGATGTTGCGGATCTCAGGAAGCTGATCTTGAGTGAAGCTCATGATACCGCGTATTCTATCCATCCAGGCAGTACGAAGATGTATTACGACCTGAAGGAACGATTCTGGTGGTATGGAATGAAGCGTTCCATTGCGAAGTACGTGGCTATCTATGACACTTGTCAGCGTGTCAAGGCAGAGCATCAGAGGCCAGCAGGGTTATTGCAGCCATTGAGGATTCCAGAGTGGAAATGGGAGGAGATCACCATGGACTTCATTGTTGGCTTGCCTCGTACTCAGAAAGGGTACAACTCCATATGGGTAGTAGTGGATCGGTTGACGAAGGTTGCTCACTTCATTCCGGTGAACACTACTTACTCCGGTGCTAGGTTAGCTGAGTTGTACATCTCCAGGATCGTCTGTCTGCATGGTGTTCCGAAGAAGATCATATCTGATCGAGGATCTCAGTTCACTTCACGGTTCTGGGAGCAGTTGCATGATTCGTTGGATACGAAGCTGCGCTTCAGTACCGCATATCATCCTCAGACAGATGGGCAGACAGAACGGACCAACCAAGTGTTGGAGGATATGCTTCGAGCCTGTGCTATTTAGTATGGTACCAGCTGGGATAAATGCCTGCCGTATGCAGAGTTTTCATATAACAACAGCTATCAGGCCAGTCTGAAGAAATCTCCTTTCGAGGCCCTGTATGGTCGGAAGTGCAGGACTCCGCTGTATTGGGATCAGTTTGGCGAGAGGCAGGTATTTGGTCCAGATATTGTTGAAGAGGCAGAACAGTTGGTACAGCAGGTGCGAGAGAATCTGAGGGTCGCTCAGACTCGTCAAAAGAGCTATGCGGATGTTCGTCGCCGAGATTTGACCTTCGCAGTGGGTGATCATGTATATTTGAAGGTCTCGCCGATGAGAGGAATCCGCAGGTTTAATGTGAGAGGGAAGCTAGCCCCTCGATACATCGGTCCGTTCAAGGTGTTGGAACGGAAAGGTGAGGTGGCGTATCGTTTGGAGTTACCTCCCAGTCTCTCAGGAGTACACGATGTGTTTCATGTGTCTCAGCTGAAGAAGTTCTTGAGGGTGCCAGAAGAGCAAGCACCGCTAGAAGGGTTATATGTGCAGGAGGATCTGACCTATATCGAGCATCCGGTGAAGATTCTGGAGACGTCTGAGAGAGTCACCAGAAACAAGAAGATCAAGATGTCCCGTGTTCAGTGGAGTCATCACACAGAGGATGAGGCTACTTGGGAGCGAGAAGATGAGCTAAGGAAGACATATCCCGATCTCTTTGCTAGCTAGACTATCCGAATCTCGGGACGAGATTCCTATAAGGGGGGTAGGTTTGTAACACCCTAATGTAAGTTCCACTAATTTTAATGAATTTATTTGGGCTTAAATAAAATTTCCGGAGTTTTCCCTAATTTATCTTGCATTTAAAGCAATTCATAACACAAGAAAATAAAATTTATCATAGGATTAAATTGCTTGTGCATTCATGCTGGTGCATTGTTTTATTTGTGTTGGGTTTGAATTCAAATTTATTGGAATTCAAATGGAATGGTTTGAATGGTTTGAGTGTGGAAAGGAAAAAGAAAAGAAGAAGGAAAGAAAATAGAGCCCAGCAGCCCAACTCTCCACCTCGGGCCTCTCTCTTCTCTTCCTTTCCCCGCGTGGGCCACTCCCGGCCCAGCTCCCTCAGCTCCGCGCAGCCCAACCCGAGCTCCTTCTTCCTCTCTCCTCCTTTTCTCTCGCGCTCAGCAGCCGGCCCACTTTCTCTTTCCCCAGCCCGAGCGCCCGCTCTTCCCTTTCCTCTCGCTGCCAGCCCGGGCCCGCGCGTCGGTGCCTCTTTTCCTCTCTGCTCCTTCTTCAAGCGCCCGACCCCTCCTCTATTTTTCCTTCCCGCCGGCCGGCCGCTCTGCCGCTGCCCGTGGCCCCGCTCTGCCGTGCGCCTCGAGCCCTTGCGCGGCACCCGAGCCCGTGCCCTGGCCAGCACCCAAGCCTCCTTTCCTTCTAGAAGGAAGCCACGCTTGGATTAGATCCACCCGCATCGAGTCCGCGGGCGATGCGGGGGCCGTTGCGCGAACGACCCGCACGCCGAGGCCGTCGCACCCCCTTTTCTTAGCCCGGCTGCTCTCTCGCGTTTCCTTTCAGCCGCCACTGCCCTCCCCAGCTCCTCCGTGCCATTGCACCGCCGTGCCACCGCTCGACCGAGAGGCGCTGCCGTCGACCGAGCTCCGCGACATCGCAATTCTCCCCAGCGCCACCGATCCCCGACCGCTAGCCACCATCCCAGCTTCCAGGGGAGGTAAGGAACGCACCGAGCCCCTCTTCCCTCCCTATTTCCCTCTGCGCATGCCCGTCCCCCTTGCCGCCGTGATCCCGTGCCGCCTCCATCGTGGGAAACCCCAACCCGAGCCCTAAATTGCTTTCCCGAGCGTCTAGGTGTGTTCAGCGCATCGTGCTCTACCTCCAGGACTTGATGTCATTCAGAATGGGGCCCAGATGGCCGAGATCGGTCACCTCCGGCGAAGCGCCGCCGCGGGAGAGGTTGCCGGCGAGCAATCGCCGCCCCCGGGCCCCCCCCCTTTTCCCTGAGCCGTCCGATCTGATGTCCACGGGTGAGATTAGATCACGACCTCCTTTGATGTGAGCTGTAGGATCGAGATCCGAGCACCCAGACTAAAGCGTACCAGTTCGGGCGTGAGGTAGATCTGAACCATCCAATCCCAGATGAGTGATCCAGATTCGAGGCAGCTAAGTATAGATCCGAACCTTTGGATCCAGATCCAGCGGCCGTGGTGCGCGCGTACCCCTTCGCGGGAGGGATCTAATCTGGGCCGTTAGGATTAGATCTGACGATCCAGATTAAAACGTACCGCTTCAGCCCGCTTCTTTTGCTAAAGAGCCCTCGGGTTTCTGGGAATCAACCCGCGCTCCCGTGTAGTTCAAAAGTATTTGCAGTTAAGTCCAGTTTTATTCGTTTAGACCCCTGCGCTTTCAGGTTTTAGTGCCCGCCGTCCTTGCCGTGAGTTTTAGCGTGCTAGCCCCTGAGTCTATGCTTTAATTACGTTTAGGTCCCCAGTTTTCGCACAGAACCCCCCTATAAGTCATGTTTTTCTCGCAGACAGGTCCCTGTATCTTGTTTTAAGCGTAGTTTTCGCGTTTTAGCTCCGTTTTAGGTGTTCTTTATATCCACGCGATCGTTGTAACACGTAGAATAGTTCTAGGCCAGTTTAATGTGCTGTTCTATTGTATTGGTGTACTGTTTCTTATATTTTGCTATTGTTTGCATGTGTGTGCATGTGTGGCCCATGTATTGCTGATATGATCGTGAGTAGACGTCGAGCCACCGGAGCAGTACCAGGAGCAGCCATCTTCCGAGCAGTTCGAGCAGCAGCCGGGAGAGTATGAGGAAGGCAAGTATAACATGAACCTCCTATCACTTTTCAATACAATTTCATATTGCATTTTAATACTGTATGCCTATAAGGACTTTCCTAGCCACTTTATATCCTTTATATATATCCTTTGGGTTGCATTTTGGTTAGTTGTGCTAGGTTGCTGTGCTATAACATATCTTGGTCCTTTTTAATTAATTTGTTAATGATCTTATGCAACTTAATGCTGAAGCCGACCCTCTGTGCTGTGTGCTTGAGTGGTTTGTGCGTCCTTAAAAGATGTTTTTATTAGAAACATGGTTTAGGGGGCCAGCACGGTGCTTAGTGCTTGGTTGGCCACTCTCCATAAGGACCGGTTCATAGAGCGACAACCTGGGACAACCGCGCAACCACAAGACTGGAATGGGACGGTCTTGACTTACTAACTAGGTCGTGTTGGTTCGGGAGTAACTTACCTGCGTGGGCAAGAGGGGTGGTAAGCTTCTATGGTCCCTGCTCCTCCGGCTTGGTCTGTGCTGTGTGTCTTGTACCCCCGGAGGTGGGCCCCATCGTTGCTGATCCAGAATCCTTAGCGGTTACACCTTACCAACGTGATCCTTTGTAACGGTCTCGTAGTGTGCTTGCTAGCCATCCCACCTAAGGAAGTGTGATGAACAACTAGCGTAGCTCACGACTTGTGGGTAAAGTTGTGCAACCTCTCGAGAGTGTAAAACTGATATATCAACTGTGCTCACAGTCATGAGCGGCCCAGATCCTGCTTTTGATTAGTGGGGTTATCAACATTTGATTAGGGAGGTTTCCCCGGGTGGTTTGGTTCGGATGTTTCTCAGTAGTTCTTAATTAATATTGATTAATTTATTTTGCAATTGGGTTTATGGTAATTCATCTACTTGTAGTAATTAGCTTTAATAAAATTTGCCAAGATTAAAAGCTAATGCAGTTGAGTCGGCTAACCCTAGAGCCTCATACTCGTGTTATACTTGTTGAGTACGAGTTTGTACTCAGACTTGCCTCTTCCTCTCTTCTGTCCTCGTTGGGACATCTTCGACTGCTGCTCAGTACCAGGCGATGTGGAGGACTACGTCAGCGGCTTCGACGACTTCTAGGCGTTTGTCTCCCAGTCGACGTCCCTGTGGCGCCCAGCTCTTCATGTATTCATTTTACGCTTCCGCATTCCTTGAACTGATTCTTGATTCAGTTGTAATAAAGATATTCATTTTATAATTTATACGCTTTTATTCGTGACATATGTTGTGATATCTTGATAATCTGTTGTATATATGCGTGACTTGATCCTGGCGCATATATGATTGCTCGATTTATGTTTTTATAAATCGGGTGTGACAAGGTGACTCCGGCAACGGTAGCAGGGAGGATGAGAAGAGAGGGAAGCTCGGCAAGGCCGTGTGGCACCAAATAGAGCCAGCAATCTCGCACGAAATCAGGGCAAGTGCATTAAGGCTCGCCCCCGCCTCCTATGGGAAGTAGGGAGTTGCAGGTGAGTTGCCACCTACCGAATGATTTCAAGAAGAGCGACGAATCCGCCTCCGCCCTCGCGAGGAACCAACACCTGAACCAAGGCAACTGCCTCACGAAGGCGAAGCTGAGGATCTGGACGCTCGAGTTCTCCTTCCTCATGCTTCTCCGCTTGCAGTCAATCCACTAACAGCAAATAATGAGGGACCGGGATCCGGCTCGAACAAGCTGAACCCGGGCTCTAGGAGGCCTGGTTCTACCAAGCATTGTTGGAGGCTTTGCCAGTTTGTCTTCGTGAAACAACCAAAAGCCCAGTGCCGCTATTTATGGCTGCACCGGAGCAAGGCGTCGCCACGGGACTGGATGGGCCAAAACCGAGTAGCCAGCATTAAAAAGGCCCACCTTCTGCGGTTCCTGTTGACGACTGCGGGATCGACGGGACAGCACGAGACAAGATGGGGCAGGCAGACGCAGGCTGTGATGGAATCAAGCGGTAGGAATCATACAAGCCCCAAGGTGGGCGAGGACGGGCGCAGTAGGAAAGCCCGTGCCAAATGACCTGACGACTGCCAAGGCTGCCGCCAGCCACTGTTAGCAGGCGACAGAGACAAGACGTCGCCGCAGAGTACCCTCCGAACATGCTAACTGATCCTTCGTGCGAATCTCTAATTCACTATGAGGCTTGGGGGCTACACCCATTGGGTGCACTCGTGCGCACCCACGTGAGATGGGAGGAGGGAGAGCTCTCATCGGTCACGTCGATCGAGGCACGGAGGCGAACACGTTAGCAAGACCCTCTGTGCAAATCTCTGATTTGCCCAGAGGCTCAGGGGCTACACCCAGTGGGTGCGCTAGCGCGCACCCACATGAGCCTGGCAGGGACGAGACCCTCTCAAGTCATGTCAACCCTGACACAAGACATGGGACACATTTGGACCGGTGCGGGACTTGACGTACGGGTAAAGCAAAGCCCTAGCACGGCTCACCAAGCCGTGCAGGGGTTCGGGGGGCTACTGTTGGGGGCGAATATCACATACGCCCCCCCCCCCGAAAGTGTGTTCCTTAGGAAGCTAATTACATGTTAGCTCTCCCGCAATATGCGGTTTAGCCTAATCAAGGCTGTCACCTTGCCATGGACTGCCCACCAGAAAGAGGTGCATCGACGGCCAATACGAAGCCTAGAAGAAGGGCACGAGCCACCTCACCCGACCACCAGAGGTTAGGCTCCACCTCGCCTGACCTCCAAGGATGTGAGCGCGGCCTCGCCCGACCCCTATGAGAGGAGACCCGCCTCGCCTGACCTCGAGGGCACGGGCTCAGCCTCGCCCGACCGCGAGAGGGAGCTCCGCTTCGCTTGTCCCCGAGGGAACGGATTCGGACATACCCACCACAGGGACGTGGGGCCCTCAGGGTCTCATGGATGACAGGTCATGTCGGGGGTCGAAACTCTAGCGCGGGAGCAGGTAAGGATGTGCCTTGACATGACCTCAGAAGAGGACATGCCATTACCGTGAGCCCTGGTCAACCGCCGCACCAGAGGTTAAGCCATAAAATGCGCCGGGGCCTCACGTCGCCCGTATTGTCGGAGCGCACATCGCCCACCAAGCACGCTGGGGGGGGCCGCATCGTCTGCCCTGTTGAGACACACGTCGTGCCTGGGAGCGGCGTAGGGACACCACATCATCATCTATAGACCAGCAGGGACCACACGCTGGGAGGAGGAAATGCGGGATCCTGGTGACCTCTCTCACTCTCTCTCTCTCTCTCTCATGTATCCAACCCCTACCCCTTGGCACATAAAAAGGAAGGGGTGGACCCTCGCAGGGGGGATTGGGAGAAAAAAGACAACACTCACGCACCCACACAACACTTCGCCGCTACAGATTTGGGAGCTCGATCCCTCTCTCGCCCGTTTGTAACCCCTACTGCAAACCAGTGTAAGAACACGAGTAGGTCGAACTTGACGTAGGGACATTCCGCCCAAACCAGTATAACCCTCTGTGACTTTCTTGCGCACCATCCGGGCCAGACGCGCAAACACAAATTCACTAGTCGGCAGTCCAAAACACCGACAATAAGTGTGATATACAATACCATAGAATATTAATTACATAAATATATTACAACATGTCTGAGAACGTTAATAGATGGAATCTATGGATATAATAATTATTCCATGTCTCCAAACATATCATGCAAAGCATACTCGATGAAGTCACTTTGTGAGTGAATAGTCATATTGTTATTTGGTTCTTGCTGAACCTGTTGAGAACAACTAGCTTCCTTGGCTTTCATTGGAAGATTGAAGTGTGCTTCAACTCTTGGTTCTTTAGCTTGGCGTCCACGTCCATACTTTTGGTATAGATCAACCAAATGCTTCGGGGTTCGACATTGTTTAGCCTTGTGTTTATAACATCCACACTTATGACAAACTATAGTCTTGTCATATGGGGAGTTTTGGTTATTATAATTCCGAGTTGGTGTACAAGATTTTTGCTTGTTGTTACGTTTTTTTCTACACTGTGAGTTCTTTGGATTACTTGAAGTAGGTCCATCAAACTTATTATTATTCTAAACGGTATAATTAACTTCAGGCATTGGAGGTGGAGCAGCACCTATAGACAATTTATGATGATTCTTAAGTAAAAGTTCATCATGTTTTTCAGCCTGAATTAATGTCTGTATGAGTTCAGAATAAACTTGAAAGTTGTGTTGATGAAACTGTTGCTGTAAGAGCCTATCAGCTGGAAGCATAGTTGATAGAGTTTTCTCTATCTTTTCCTCATCTGTAGGTTCTTTATCACAAAATTTCAATTTCTAGCAAATTTTGTGTAGGGCGTGATTGTAGTCATCAACAGATTTAAAATCTTGTAGACGTAGGTGAGCCTATTCATAGTTAGCATGTGGCAAAATTACACTTTTTCATTGTTCTTAGCGCTTTTTAAGAGCTAACCACAACGTGTGTGGATTTTCTTCCATCAGATACTCAGTTTTGAGATCAGAATGGACATTATTTGTTATTAATAATAATGCTGATGCTTTAATAAAATCTGGAATTGCTGGTGCATTTGCCGCCTGTTCATTTAGAA
The DNA here is from genome assembly GCF_002211085.1 of Panicum hallii. Classification (NCBI taxonomy): domain Eukaryota; kingdom Viridiplantae; phylum Streptophyta; class Magnoliopsida; order Poales; family Poaceae; genus Panicum; species Panicum hallii. The sequence goes on from NC_038042.1 coordinate 28,194,678, forward strand.
CTGGCAATAATCCTCGGGATGACAAGCTAAGTTTCATATCTGATGCCCATGTTGTATAGTTGTTGTCGGTGTTTTACCGCCGCGCCCACCAAGAGATACCCCTGAGGTGGTCAGCTTGTAGGTAGGGTGTTGCTGAGATCAGAAACTCGAAGGTGCAAGGAACACAAAGTTTAGACAGGTTCGGGCCACCGAGAGAATAATACTCTATGTCATGTGTGTTGTTTGTATTGCCTTAGATGTTGATGGTGTGTCTCCTATTTCGAGGGGGTCCCTGTCTGCCCTTATATAGTCTGGGGGACAGGGTTACATGGAAGTCCTAGTCGGATACGAGCCCAGTAGTTCTACCCGAGTACTTTTCGGGTAGTTTCCTTCTGTTCCGACTAGTTCTACTACTGTATGAGTAGTTCTACTACGCTATGAGTAGTTACAACTGGTGTAAGGCGTGGGCCTTATCCCACCCCTTATCCTGTAAGATGTAGGCCATGTGCACAGTCCCGTAGGCCCAAGTCTGACAAGCCCCGAGCTCTTCGTAGTCGAGTACTGCAGGCTTTCGAGAACTTCTGAAGGCATCTTCGAGATCTCCCAGACTCCATCATGAAGATGTCTTCCGAGTACTTCCTTGGCTGCATCGAGGCTGTGAGGTGCTCATGCCCCGAGTAGTTGTCAAGTCTTCTTTTATATAGGGTGCGATTGAACTCGCACTTTATATGGAGTAGCCCTCGAGCCTTACGTTGACTTGTAGAATTAGGCCAAGGGTCAATTTAGTCTTGAATCTTCTGTCCTTATCTTCCAAAAGATTTAAAAAATAAGTCGATGATGACACGTGTCCCTGCAGCCCCCGAGCCTTGAATCCAAATCCTCAAGGTTTTGAATAAAGGATCCAAAGAGTCGTGGCATGCAATATATGAGGGTAAAGATTTGATGGTTAATAAGATGGGTAAATTGGTTCAGAAATTTGAAAACCACTTTTTCGAGACGAATTCCCTGAAAAAATGGTTAAACAAATAACTTCTCCAAAAAGTGCCCTAAATTATCGCTCAAATAAAACCTTGTTCACTGAGAGCCGTGTCGTATCAGCCCCCGAGCCTAGGAGCTAGATGAGTCGCACAAGATACACCTAATAGTCGGTGGCGCCAGCCCCGAGCCTAGGCATTGGCCAAGTTGCCGCTGGATCCTGAACTGTCGATGAAGCCAACTATTTGGAGTCGATTCCGACTAGTTTTGTAGGCGAGATGAGTAGTTGAAGTGGCTGCTGATGCGTAAAACTAATGGGGAACAAGTAAATGCAGTGTCATGGGAGCGAAACCCCTTTAGTAACATGGAGTACTAGTCGAGAACTAGTAATCTAAGCGTACCTGGAAGCATTGGAGCGAAGCTCCTTCACTAACATAGAGTACTAGACGAGAACTAGTAATCTGAGCGTTACTAGAAGCATGGGAGCGAGGCCCGTTCAGTAAACTTGCACGTAATACCAGTCGTAAACCAGTAAATGGAGTAGTATTGGAAGTATGGGAGCAAAGCCTCTTCGGTAACATAGAGTACTAGTCGAGAACTAGTAATCTGAGTGTTACTGGAAGTATGGAAGCGAGGTTCCTTCAGTAAACTTGCACATAGTACCAGTCTGGAACCAGTAAACGGAGTAGTACTGAAAGTATGGGAACGAGACTCCTTCAGTAATATAGAATACTAGTCGGAAACTAGTAATCTGAGCGTTACTGGAAGCACCAGAGCGAGACCCCTTCCATAGACTTGCACGTAGTACCAGTCGTGAACTAGTAAATGGTGTGGTACTGGAAGTATGGGAGCGAGGCCCATGCAGTAAACTACATATAGTAATAATCGTAAACTAGTAAACGGAGTGTTACTGGGAGTATGGGAGCGAGGCCCCTTCTGTAAACTTGCATGTAATACCAGTCGTGAACCGGTAAACAGAGTATTGCTGGAAGTATAGGAGCGAGGCCCCTTCAGTAAACTTGCACATAGTACCAGTCGTGAACGAGTAGAACAGAGTAGTACTGGAAGTATGAGAGCAAGGCCCCTTCAGTAAACTTGCATATAGTATTAGTCGTGAACCAGTAGAATGGAGTAGTACTGGAAGTATGGGAGTGAAGCCCCTTCAATAACATAGAATGCTAGTCGAAAATTAGTAGTCTGAGCATTACTGGAAGTATGGGAGCGAGGCCCCTTCGGTAACATAGAATACTAGTCAGAAACTATTAGTTTGGGCATTACTGGAAGTATGGGGACGAGGCCCCTTCAGTAACATAGAATACTAGTCGGAAACTAATAGTCTGGCCGTTACTGGAAGTATGAAGTATGGGAGCGAGGTCCCTTCAGTAACATACAATACTAGTCGGAAACTAGAAATCTGGGTGTTACTGGAAGTATGGTAGCGAGACCCCTTCAATAACATAGAATACTAGTCGAAAACTAGTAATCTAAGTGTTACTTGAAGTATGGGAGCGAGACCACTTCAGTAAATTTGCACGTAGTACCAGTCGTAAACCAGTAAATGGAGTAGTACTGATAATATGGGAGCGAAGCCCCTTCAGTAACATAGAGTACTAGTCGAGAACTAGTACTCTGAGCATTACTAGAAGTATGGGAGTAAGGCCACTTCAGTAAACTTGCACGTAGTACCAGTTGTGAACTGGTAAACGGAGTGTTAGTGGAAGCATGTGAAGGTGACTGGAAGTCAATTAGCAAGGAAGAAATAAATCTTGCTAGTAGCTTCAGTCGATCCCTTGGGCGGACCATGAGAATTCACATGTTGCCATGCGAAAACGTCACAGTTTGCCCAAAGGAATTGATGACGAGGTCCTTCACGTGAGGTAATCAGTTCCTTGGGCGGACCAAGACAAGTCGAATGTTGCCATGCAAAGATGTCTCGGTTAGCCCAAAGGAAGTGATGACGAGGTCCTTCACGTGGGGTGATCATTTCCTTGGGCGGGCGAAGACAAGTCGTATGTTGCCATGCGAAGATGTCTCGGTTTGCCCAAAGGAAGTGACGACAAGGTCTTTCACTTGATCTTGATCAGTTCCTTGGGCAGGCCAAGACAAGTCGTATGTTGCCATGCGAAGATATCTTGGTTGGCTCGAAGGAAGTGACGACGAGGTCCTTCACACAATCTTGATCAGTTCCTTGGGCGGGCCAAGACAAGTCGTATGTTGCCATGTGAAGACATCTCGATTGGCCCGAAGGAAGTGACAACGCAATCCTTCACATGCGTTGTTACGAAAGTGGTCGTTGTGCGAAGATGACTCGGCTAGCCCGAAGAAATTCCTTGGACAGGCCAAGACAGTTCGTACAACACTGAAATATGGATGGACAGACAAGCCCTGTTTTGGGTAAATTCATTGATTCCCTGAGCGAGTGGTTGAATGAATTCTTTGAGAAAAAACCTTGTTTTGAGATAAAACTCAAGATAATGGTTAAATAAGTTCCCCAAAGATCTCCGTAAAACCTCCTTGAATTGGGTCGCAGTCTTAACGTGGGCAACCGCCTTGTTGCGCCCAGCCCCCAAGCGTAGAAACTAGATGAGCGTGGATAGTTTGCGATCTTGATTCGTGCAAGATTGCCAACGAAGCCATATTGCTCGTTGATGGAGCCGCAACGGTTTGTTGATGAAACCCAACTAGTCGGAATCAAGTCCAATTAGTCATTGATGGAGTGAGTCCGGCTCCCGACTAGTTGTGTAGTCGAAGTAGTCGTTGGCAGGTCGCCGAGTGCCCTCGCGAGGGCAAAATAGTCATCGAGTTGGACACGATCCGATGCGTCCGCCTTCGTGAATGGGATTTGTTCAATGAAAACCCTAAAGATCTTAAGATCCGGTGAGGAGCTTTTGGCGATCTACCCCTCTTCTTCGTCAGATGAATCAAGGGGCCTGCCTTCCTAGAACGGTACTATGCCCAAAAGATGTCAAGGTTGACAACACAGAAAAGTGGGCTGAGGTCGGGTAGCTTGGAGGACTCCGTGTCCTTCCGATGCCCGAGCCCGCCCAACCAAATTGAAGGCGCACAGAAAGGTGGGCTGAGGCTAGGTAGCTTGGAGGACTCCGTGCCCTTCCGATGCCCGAGCCCGCCTGACCAAGTTGAAGGCACCCTCAGGCCCTGGTTGCCCTTTGATAAGGGTGATGCGTCATCGATGAAGTATGAGTAGTCAGCGGAGACGGGAGCCCTTTGATGGACAGTGGCTAGTCCTCCTCCGACTTTTGGTAGATGATCCAAATCCTCCTCTGACATGTGGTAGACGATCCAAATCCTCCTCCGACTCAGAAGAAGGACTTGTGGTACACGACCTCGGGCCGAGGCAGACTCGGGTCGAGGGGTTCCAAGTTGTCGATCAAGTCGTCGATTGCAAGGTTGACATCCATGCGGGTGGTACAGGTGCTTCAGGCTGCTTCTGGTTGAAAAATTGATTTCCACCGAGACCGTTGGCGAGGTCATACGGGAGCAAGGCCCCTTCAGTAAACTACATATAATACTAGTTAGAAACTAGTAAACGGAGTGTTACTGGAAGTTTGGGAGCAAGGCCCCTTCAGTAATATAGAAAACTAGTCGGGAACTAGTATTCTGAGCGTTATTGGAAGTATTTGATAGATAATCACGTAGGTGCTTTACTTGGCTAATAAACGAGTTCCACAAGTCATTGCCAAACAAAACGACCACTTTTGGCAATCGCATGGCTCGGCTGTGACAGGGTTCCTTGAGCTTAGCCTTGAAAAAATTGAATCATTTTCTTCTTTCCCGAGCCCATCCCCACTGGCCCTATCCTTAGCCCCCGAGCATTGGTAAAAAAGGCTTATGACATGAGGAATAGGTGACAGGAGATTGGCTGGAAAAATGTTGCACTAATTAGGCTGGACGTTCATTGGGCACGTCTCAAAGTAGTATAGCGAGGAAGCCATGATTAACCCGAATAATAAACATAAATGGCGACCCTGACTAAGTGGTAAAAAGGGGTGTTTTTAGGTTTACGAAACCCCTTGTTTCGAGATATAGTTCCAAAATAATGGTTTAAACAAACGAAACACCTAAAAGACCCTCAGAAAACCTCCTTGAATCAGGTACTTAATTTATGAATAAATCATTTTTTGGGTAGTCCCGTCGCCTTTCTTCGTAGTCTTTGTTGAGTGGCGGAGCTCCTAGGGCCCTTCGGAGAGTTTGACATTCAAACACGGAATGCTTGCTCTTCGGGTGCCACGGGCATCGCTTGTGCAGGGCTTCCTCGAATTTTTCCTTCGAACTAAGAGTCTTCTTTCTATGAATGGATTGTTCCCCAGCTTCTTGCTTGCGCGTCCGAGTTGTCTCCAGGTAGTCGAGAGGGATTTGATAGTGGGTGGGGCTGTGTGCTTCCACTTCTTCGCGCTCTTGCTGCTTGGCAATGATGACATTGCGAGTGTCCCGGCCAACATTGATGATGGCGCTAAGGTCGCCCGTGGTGGAGTCGTAGAGGTTGCCGCTTTCCTGCTGGTTCGTCTCGACCGTGTGGTGCATGCATTTGGCACGCTTCGCATTGATGAGCTTACTGCATTCCTTCTGGATGTTATCTGCATCTTCTACCTTGATGTTGTCAAGGAATTCTACACCCATTGTTACGTCCACATCTTCATCGAGTGGATCAAGGAGGTAGTCATCGTGGTCGTCTAGCTGGACCCGCTCTAAGCCTTCACAGTCCTCGCCGGAATGAATCATGAACACTTCTCGATTGGGGGCGAAGCGTTTGGCACTCCGCACTACCAGGCCCTCATCTCATCATTGGAAGTAGGGAGAGGTATGCCTTCTTGAAAAGGGAGTTCGCCGGGTGTGGTAATGGATCATGGTGGACTTGATTTGAGAAATCTGGAGGGTTTTGTGCCCTTCCGATGCTCAAACCTGCCCAACCAATCTGATCCCCTTACCAGACCCCGGGGGTTACTTATTATAGGTGTCATATGAGCAGCTGAATTCGAGTGGTTATCGGAAACATTAGCCCCCCCTCCCCCGACGTGTGGTGGCTTCTCCTTCTTCGAGTGGTAGTAGATGATCTGAATCCTCTTCCAATGCGGAGAGGGTCCTGGGTTGAACCGCCTCAAACCAAACTGGACATGGCTTGGGGGTTTCAAATTTGCCGATGGAGAGTGTGTGTGTTGTGCAAAAAGTAGGTGGCGAAGCGTAGCTTTGATCCGTGGGCGATTTGTCAACGAAGTCGACTAATCGGAGCTGATTCCGACTAGTTGTTGACCATGCGGAGCTAATCGCCAAATAGTTTAAGACTCATCCCCGACTAGTTTGTAGTCGAGATGAGTAGTTGAAGTAGTCGTTGGCTGCTGATTTGTTGAAGCAGTTAGAACTGCGGCGCGAGCCGAGTAGTCGAGGACATCGCTGCAGCGCGTCGATGTTGTGACGCGAGCTAAAGTTGAGCGGAGTAGTCGAAATCTTCTGGCTCCCTGGGGTTGATAGGCCGAAGGGTGGATTCTGCCAGAGTAATGCAATCTGCGATAACTTTGTCTTCCTGAAAAGGTAGTTCCTGCGTGAAGACCACAAGGCGGGAGTCATATTCAAGTAGTTCAGAGGGCTCTAAGCCCTTCTAGTACACGAAACGGCCTTGCAGTGTAGACGTTATGATCAAACCCAGGTGACTACCCAATAAGGATTTGGGGTGGTCATCAGGTTGTGAATGGTTGTCGAGAATAGGGGCCTCTCAACGAGCGGTGGCTCCCTCATCCTCAAGTCCTCCTCGGCTCTGACTAGGAAGTGTAGTACTAGTCGACGAATACTTTGCGTCTGGGTCCAAGTAGTTGTCAAAAACGGGGGCCCCCCGGCAAGCGGTGGCTCCCTTGTCTCTGAGCTTGAGAAGATGATCCAAGTCCTCCTCCAAGTCGGAGAGGGACTCGGACTGCGTAGCCTCCTCAAATCGGTTTGAATTCGATCCGAGTAGTCCTGGTGCAGCACGAGTTGAAGTCACATCGAAAACAGACGTCATCTCGATCTCCCCGGCTAGATCGGGGAGCAGCAACTCGTTGAGGTTGTCGATGAATTCGTCGAGGTTGCTACGCCGAGTTGGTGTAGAGGCCTCCGGCTTCCTGGAGTCAGCTAGGTGGCCGTTGAAACCACCCAAGCTATTGGCGACGCAGATCCAAGAGCCGAAGATGAAAGTTGTGCCCTCATCGAGCACGGTGCTGGTGGAGCTGAAAGATGCCATCGAGTTCTCCGATGGATACTACATGAACACCCCTACCTAGCGCGCCAGCTGTCGGTGTTTTACCACCACGCCCACCGAGGGATACCCTCGAGGTGGTGAGTTTGTAGGTAGGGTGTCGTCGAGATCAGAAACTCGAAAGTGCAAGGAACATAAAGTTTAGACAGGTTCGGGCCGCCGAGAGCGTAATACCCTATGTCCTATGTGTGGTGTTGACGTTGTGTCTCCTGTTTGGAGGGGGTCCCTGTCCACCCTTATATAGTCTGGGGAGATAGGATTACATGGATGTCCTAGTCGGATACGAGCCCAGGAGTCCTACCCGAGTACTTTTCGGGTAGTTTCCTTCTGTTCCGACCAATTCTACTATTGTATGACTAGTTCTACTACGCTACGAGTAGTTACAACTGGTGTAGGGAGTGGTCCATGTCCCACCCCTTATCCCGTAAGATGTAGGCCATATGCACAGTCCTGTAGGCCTGTAGGCCTGGGTCTGACAGTTGTGTCCATCAAGTGCAAGTTCTTCACGATCTTTGTGGGCCATAAATGCCTACATGGTGTAAACCCACACCATAGATTTTATTGATTTACATGGAGTGCAAATAAATAATCATCATGGTTATATGTAATAATAACAATGATAATGAAAAAATATTTAAAACATGTTGAGACTTGTATATTTGTGTGGACCTCATATTTGGAAAATAATTGTGGTGTGGGTAATCATCAATTTTAGATGTAGACATCGTACCATTTTTCCATATTTTAATATTGGGTACACATGTTGAAGATAATCTCTATATATTAGATATAGAGTAGATCTCGTGGTAGCATATATGTCACGCTACCTTATATTCAGTCAATAATAAATATAAATTATTGTAACTATATATACATATTTGCCCAAGTAATGACATCAGGTACGCACGTTGAGAGTTAATACTTGTGTGAGGACATAGTGTAGACTCCGCAGTAGTGACGGTTCACTACCTTGTATTTGGCCAATGTCAAACTATAGACTATCAAAATTAAGCAAATTTACCATTTAAAATGAGGTAATCACTTGATTTTTGCATTCATTTAATATGATTAAGCACATGAATATAAGTATGCAAATAATTTAGAGATAAATTGCAAGAAAAAATATTGCAATAAGAAGATGAAAATGTAATCACAATTGCATATTGCAGATTGTAATATCCTTGAATTCAGGGTGTAGTAATGAAAAGGATAGAGTTATGCAGTGTGGATTCAGAAATTATATTGAAACCTGAGGGCTACAACATAAAATATATTGCACATTGTATCTATCCGAAAGGAATAAACTGCAGTTACATGAAAGTCTGAGGACTTATGCATGAATTACTAGCAACTACACTTTCCCAACCGCACAAACAACAGAACAGACTAAATAAAATACGGTGCTGCTAGCTCGGATCGTCCGATAGAAATTTTCTCATCGGTCGCCTGGTGTTGCAACATTAGGAGTTAACTATAGCAACATCAGAAATCATCACTTGTAGCATTAAAAAAACATACATAAACTGACTCTATTTATTTATTCTACGATAGAAAATTCCCACCGCAATATATCATCGTATTTCACACGACATCCATAAAAAATGGCAACATGCAGTAAAAAAATCTGCAACACCGACATACAGCTTTTACAACATTCGAAATATATAAGCTTGCTATTGCTAACCTCCGATCTCGTGATATCACAAGTAAGCTAAATTCCCACTGTAGCAATTGGAGATGTTTCGTGCAACATCTAATTTGAAATCCTATTTGCTCTAAGAAAATACCTTGCAACATCTGGAAAGTCAAATTGGAACGTAAGAATTATATATATATATATATATATATATATATATATTTGCAACATGTTGAACCCAAACATTTTCTTCTTCTTCAGCTGCACCAGTGATGTCATCTGGAGGTTGCTCCTATTGGAGCAGCATTATCAGGTAATTGTCTCGCCCCTCGAAGCTCAGGAAATTTGGTTGACGTACTGAAGTCTGTCGAGTGAGTTTTACTGGATCAAGGATCTCACCGGTCACCCTAGAGCACAGCACCTGTTTCACATGGCATGGTGAGCTGATGATCATGGAAGGGGAAGCGGTTAGTGCTGTGGATACCGTCTCGAAGGAGGAGATGGAGAAAGGAGAGCCGGGGAGCTGCAGCTGGAATGCCCACCACGTGATAACGCCGGCAGGGGAGGAGCGGGCAAACGCGCTGAGCGCTCAAGGATGGACATGGGGACGGGATTGGGGTAGCGTTCCGCTCTGCTGCGGCGATTTCACATGAATTGAAGTATCGAACAGATTTGGATGGGTGCCCGCTGCATTGAAACGGGGTGCGTGGTGGATTGATTTGGGGAAATTTAGGGGTGGAAAAAATAACGGCTACGAACGAGCACTCGAAGGACCTGGAAGTTACGAAAATAGGATGGCGAGCTCCTGCTTCTCTTTTTGGAGTGCACGTCAGGATAGAAGCGTCCGATAAATCAACCGATATCGGATGTCTTGTTCCAAGCATTACCGAATATGGACCTTGACAGGTCCTGCGGCCGCGGCGGAGAAGCCCGTGATTGGATAAGACCTGACCAGAGCCGCTGCAGCCATGCTCTGCATTCTGCACCACCGCTCCACCGCCTGCCGCTCCATCGCGCCGCGCTGCCAGTCTACAGCGGCGAATGTTCCTCCGCGGAGAGGGGAACACTTGGTATTCGCGCGGATGAGGCCGGGCCTCCGATTCGCCACCCCCGTCATCGCATTCCAGCGAGCGGGCGCTTGCGCGGGAGGTGGAGGTCCAACGGATCGACCGGCTCCATAGTCGGCGTAGAAGATAGGGGCCACTCCGTGCTGCGCCGTCATGGTGCCGTTCGAGGGGCCGTCGTTGATATTCCAGCGGGCGGGGCCTGCGCCGGGGTTGGAGGCGCAACGGATCAGCCGGCTCCTGGGCCAGCCGATGAAGATTGGGGGCGCTCCGCGCCGCGCCGCCATGGTGCCGTTCAGAGGCTCGTCGTCGCCTCGGTTGAAGCCGCCGCCATCGAATCCTGGAGGAGCCTGTGGGTTGGGGTTCGCGTCGCCACAGGACGCGGCCCCAGGATGAAGTTGCGGACGGCTCGACTCGTCTCCGGGGTCGACGCCGATGAGGCGGGGGTCGGCGTTGGAAACCTTGGCTCGGCACCGTTCGCGGCGCTCGTGTGGACGAGGGGCATCCAGCCATGGCGCGGGCAAAAGTCGACTGGACGCGGTGGTGTGGCCCGAGCCCCGTCGCGGCGTGGTGGTGCTGCTGGTACCGTGGCCGCGTCGATCCAGGCGTTCTTAACACGAAGACCACGGTGACCACGGCGTGCAAAACACCCATGGCGAGGAGTTCCCGCGAGTTGGCCACGACAAACGCGGCGAAGACACTTCAGAGGGCGCGATCAAGGAGATCAACCACAGCTGGAGAAAGGCACATCAGCGCTGGTCACAGGAAGCTTCAGTGCCGGTCCCTGTGACCGGCACTGAATGGCCGGCACTAACGTAACAGTCGTTAGTACCGGCTATATTGACCGGCACTAAAGGACGAGTGTTAGCGCCGGTCCGAAATACCAGCCGGCACTAACGTGCCCGACCCCGCCCGGCTCCTGGCAGCAAGGTTAGTGCCGGCTGGTATAACTGGCCGGCACTAAATTTTTTTTCCTATTTATCTTTTGTTTTTCATTTTTATACGTATGGCTATGCGTATTTCTACCATATGCAACTACATAATCATACTTTTTGCATTGCACAGTAATATTATGGAACACTTAGGAGTTTAAAAGTACTTGAGATATTACAAATTATTAAGAACATCAACTATAGTAATTTATCAGCTTCCCCGTCGTCGGATCTTTTTTGGCGACGCTTGTACGGACATCGCCATAAAATTCGCCCTTAGGATTTATGACTTCATCGAGCAGGAATCCGCATATAGCTTCTTGAATTGCCCTGATCCGAGCCATTTCAATGAGTTCTTCTTTCATCCGCCAATGCTGTCATATTTTTCGATAAAAATATGAGAATAAAAGATAATGAATTAAAATGATGAGCAGATGTGATTGTGCTCACGTACATTGAATGCCTCCACTGTCATTTGCCCTTTTTCACTTGCAAAAGTGTTGATCCACTCGCATACGTAGTATCCACATAAGTTGTTTCCTTGTTCCTGTCTCCAACACTATGGACAAATGTGGGTTAAGATATAGAATTTTTCTGATGTTTATTGCGAATGACATTAGTAGCGAGAGTATATTCATACCGGAAAATCAGTCACCCAACAAAGAGGCTCGATTTCACCTATGGGCAAGCCTATGTGTTTGCGGAGGTAGCGACGCCATGCAGTATTTACCACCTCGATGAGATCTTGGTACTTTGATTTATCTTGCCTTAACGAGTCGTAGACCAAGACCTTGTGCTCGTCAATCCGAATACAAAGCAATATCCAATGAAAGCTGTGCATATACATACGCATAAACAATTAATGTTGATTATAATAGTTATTAAATAGTATTATTAATACGAAGGGATTGAAAAAAAGAGGCTAACAAAGAACGACTCACTGATGGTTGTATGGCAAGAGAATGAAGGGACACATGCTATTCTTACGCAACCCCCTGTATATAACATTGACTATTTCTTCAGGCTTTTGCTCTACCGTTTTCTCGTGTATAATATCGGGGTCGAAGAACCCGACGTTATGGAAGTTCTTCTTTCGGCAAATTTGAATTTTTGACCTACGGGACACAAGAAAAACGGGGATCAGTCAACACACAAGGCTAAAAATAATGAAACGAGAGACAATACTCACATGCACCATACACTCACGAGGGACTTGTGAAGGGCATCTTGATGGTATAAATCGTAAAGTGCTTCAAACTCGATATATACATCATCTGCCCCCCGCCAGAAATGCTCATCTTTAATCCGGGCTGGGAACATCTCTAATTCATTAGCTTTAGATTGCACGGCATACCATTTGTGTAACTCGGCCATTCTCATTGGTAGGAATGGTAGCAACTCTGGCCATATCAAAGGTTCACCAAGTACAAACTTTTTCCTGCCGCGGGCATTCTGTAGGGCCTCCCCAAGCAACTGAGCCCTTCTTAGATCAGTTTGCAATATCATCCCAGCCATGGTCAACGGATCCCTTGATTCATCAGGACATTCTTCATGCGGCACTATCAACTGAGGGATCGATTGTTTGGACTGCTCTCCGAGCTGGGGAACGGTCTTTGCATTGATCCGTCGATTCTTGGGGTTGTTGTAGCACTTTCTGATCTGCCGATCATAATCCGACTCCCTTTCTTTCTCCTTGGTGGGATCTTTAATGAAGTGTTTAATGAAGTGTACCTTCGCAACTGGATCTATTTCTGGCTTCTTGTTCGCAGCCTCCCTCAGTAGCTTGCGCTTCAGCAAGAAGGTTTCAAACGATTCTTCTGCCTCTTTCTCTTCTGGAGCCTTCGCTTTCTTCTTTCTTTGCTGCTTATGAGATGACTGGACCGAAGGTACCGTGTATGCCTTCTGTCGCTGACTCTGATTCTGTTGTGCGGCTGGTGATGATGCCGAAATTGGCTCGCTTTGTGCGGCTGGTGATGGCGGATCCATGCTGGGGTCCCGTGCAGGCGGCGGAGAAGGTGGGCCAACACTAGGATTCCTGTCATCAGCTGGCGTTGGTGATCTTTTCCTTGAGCACCGAGCGGAATCTGTGGCTGCTTGCACCAATCTTATGTCGCGCTTTGGCCACGCAATCCATGTGTGTATGGCATGTTGTAGTTCTGTTTCTTCAGGACCTATAGGGATCGGGAGGTCCAAGTCTTCCCGGCGTTCTTCAGTAATTCGGTCAACAAAGACTCTGGCGAATCCTTCAGGAATTGGCTGGCAATGTATTGTCCTGCCTTCTTCTTGGACTTCCGCATAACCCTCAGCACAAACTTTGAGCTTTTTCCCATAAAGAACCAGAAGCTCACATTGGGTCCTAACGGGGATGTCGTCAATGGGGTCCCTCATCCTGTCGGCACCCAAAGTAGGGTGCTCTGTGGAAGCAACACTGCTACGACGCTGAGAAGGGGTGCTGAACTCCACATTGGCAGCTGGTTGGTCCGAGTGTTGCCCAACTGCTGCCTCAAGTGACATTATCCAGTTTTCTAGGCTACAGATCTTCTCTACCACTACTGCCTTGCTTCTGCATCGGCTTCGGTAGGTTTCGAGATCTCCGGAAAAGCCATATTTCCATGGAACTACGCCCACGCCTTGGGTCCGTCCAGTGTGTTCCGCATTCCCAAGAGCGTAAGTTAGCTCGTCATTCTCTCTATTGGGCTGGAAGGTTCCTTCTTCCGTACGCCTCATTGCGTCGTCAAGTCTTTGGGCAGCCTCTCTTAGTACGTCGCTAGTCACAAACATTCCAGTGTCGGGGTCTAGTGTGCCTCCATGAGCATAGAAGTAATACCTTGCTCGTTTGGGCCAACTCAAGGTCTGCGGTACGATTCCTTTTGCAATTAAATTATTTTCCATCTTTTCCCATTTCGGAACAGCAACCTTATAACCTCCAGGCCCAAGTCTATGGAAGTTTGTCTTTTTGCTAGCATTCATTTTGCCTTGAATCGAGGCTGCCATGCTGTCAGCACTGTGCTTGTAATTCATGAATTCATTCCACCACTCTTGTTGCTTCTTCCAGACTTTATCAAAATCTGGTGTGAGGCCCTTGTTGACAAAGTTTGCCATCATTTTTTTCTTGAACGAGCCGAACTGAATTGCCATCTTCTTAAATGCCCATCCCTTTACTTTGTCAGCTTTGCCTGGGGGAAAGTTGAAGTGCAACGACACCTCTTTCCATAACAAATCTTTCTCTAAATCTGGCACGATATCTTCAGGTCGATCAGAGACTTTATTTCTCTTCCAAAGCTTGTACTTTATGGGGACGTTCTCCCTAACAAGATATCCCAATTGATTTACAAAGGTCGTCTTAATTTGACCAGGGGCTAGTGGCTCACCGGTTGCTTCGTTGATCTCCGTGATGGTCGTACATCCTACCATCTTCCTCTTGGAGCCATGTTTCCGTTTAGGCTTCGTCGATCCTGATGTCTGAAAGAATTGCAAATTTATCAAGCGGGTTGCTAGCAACTAGTGGACGTCGCGGCAGGTATTGACAAACGTTTATCCTGATGCCTGAAAGAATCACTAAATTTCATACCTCGGCTTCCTCGACATTTTCTTCTTCCTCCCCACTAATATCTTGCTCCTCGTCGCCATGATAATGCAAGTTTAAAAATTGGCTGCCATCGTTCTCGTCCTCATGAAACTCTGGAGCTATGTGCCCAGTACTACCACAAATGAGCTCGTGCATTAACTCGTCTTGGTTGCCCGTAGGATCCATTTCCACTACCCGAAACAATAAAAAAATATTAAGTATTTTCTAGTACTAATAAAATGTATGTATTTGCAAAAATATTGTAACAATTACTATGCACTTAAATGCAATCATTTACCGAGTAAACAAAGCAACCATACCATATTTTAATCCAAAATAAGTTAATATCTTTTACAACTGAACAAAACAAATTCCTGAATTTATATATACAGAAAAGAATTATTTAGTAACAATTAACAGACGCCTCTCCGCGTGAGGTTGACGGCCCGGCCTGCCCCGCCTCCATGCTCGGGCCTCCCGTGTGCGAATCGGGGCCAGTGCATTGCCGGAAGATCAACAGCATTCACCCTGGATAGAACAAATAGCTTTCACCCTGGACACTGAAGATTCTTTGATACCTGCTCATTGCGTCTCAGACTGAATAGCTTTCACAAATAATTCTGGACTAAACTACATGGGCCCTTACACACTGGACTACATAGGGCAGATATACATGTGCCACTTACACAGAAGTGCTCATGTGCACATACCCTGTAAGGAGCAACTTGCAAGATACTAGAAGAGTTCTTCCATGCGTCTCCCCTATGGAATTTGATGACGAATGAATAGATTATGTGGATATGACTGTATTTGACTAATATAATATGACATAGATATGTTGATTCACACCATCGTCGTCTGTGATGCTTAGTGAAGCCAATGAAAAAAGTTTGAAATCCTGTCAAACAAGTAGAAGAGCATCATTTGGAAAGTTGGGAGATAAGAATGTGCTGAAGGTGTAACTGAAAACGAGAATCACATGGGTGCACAGCTAATTGAGCATCTTCTACGACTCTATAAATAGCTCAAAGACCTTATGGTTTGCTAAGTGACTGATAACAATTTAGTTTAATAGCTGTAACGTTTGGGAGTATCCAGAGATGAATCTTAAAAGATTTTGATCAGAGCTCGAAAACCTTAATTTACTAAGGAAAAAACTAGTGCTCGCAATCTTCATATTCTTGTCTTATGCTTTTGAAAATCGTAACTAATATGATTCATTTTTTCCTTGGCAAGTTAGAATGGATCCTCGAAACAAAGAAGTTAACCTTGATAGTTTAATGTATGGTACAATTAGTGGGCTAAAAGATGGCTGTTGTACCTTTCCTCACTACTGATGTCTGATGATGAACATTAGATGGTTTGACATTGATGTGATGCTCATAATTGAAAAGGAGTTTTGCAAGAGGACTTGCTGCCCCTGTAGAGATAATATTTAGACCACTGTATTTTGCATATTTAACTGCCCGTTTTTAGAGATCCTCATGAAATAATCTTCCCAAGAGGACTTGCTGCCCCTAGTGCTAGTTCAACACAAGATATATTCATTGGGCAGCCTGTAACTGAAACATTCATTTCTTGAGTAATTAGAACCAAATGAGGTTTGCTAAGTGACTGATAACAATTTAGTTTAATAGCTGTGGGAAAGAAGGGTTCTGTAACAATCGAGGTGATGCATCTATGGAAACTTGAAAAATGTCCCGTAGAGGACAAGGTGCTCACCGTGAATCCATTTTTGCGATCGGAGGGCGAGGAGGAGGTCCGGAGGGAGGGGTCGACGGTGGGGGCCGGAGCTTCGGGCGCCGCAGCAATGGCGCGAGGACGCCGAGCAGTGGCGCGAGGACCTCGAGGCGGCAGGGGCAGCCGGGCGGCCGGGCTGCGCGGAACGGGCCGCGCGCGAGGACGACGAGGTGCGCCGTGGCCGGAGCTTCGGGCGGCGGCAGCAATGGCGCGAGGACGCGGAGCAGTGGCGCGAGGACCCCGAGGCGGCAGGGGCAGCCGGGCGGCCGGGCTGCGAGGAACGGGCCGCGCGCGAGGATGACGAGGTGCGCGGCGGCCGGAGCTTCGGGCGGCGGCAGCAATGGCGCGAGGACGTCGGGGCGGCGGGTAAGTTGGGGGCGATGTCGATCTGAATGCGAAGGGGCTAATTTGTTGGGGGGATGGCTCGGTTAGTGCCAGCTGACATTACCAGCCGGCACTAACGCGCCCACGTGACGTCAGATGGACAAGTTAGTGCCGGCTAGTGTTACGAGCCGGCACTAACGTGCTCAAGTTAGTGCCGGCTGGTAATACCAGCCGGCACTAACGTGTACCATCCGCGCGGGAATTGGCGCGCGGGAATTGGCCAAGCCAGTTCCCATTTACACTAAATTTGTAGTATTCATAAATTTATTCATAATAGGCTTAATAATTAGAATAATATAACAAAAATTTATATCTTATTTTTAGCTACACAATAATTATAGTAATTATATGTATACAATAATAATAGTAATTGAAGTAAATTAACGAATATGCAACCATTATCAATTATGTGTAGCGTAAAGGGTTTATATGTGTATATGTTTCTGTTATTCATAATAAATTGAAAACATTTCATTTTGATCCATGCAAAATTCTTCAAAAAACTTTTCAATAGTAGCCTATACAATGATGTAATCAATTCGCATATTACTTGATTATTTGTTTTTAATTTAATGTTTCAATGCTTCTAGTAATGCAAAATTAGTGAATGTAAATAATATTTATACCATGAAAAAATATAATATTATCTGAAGATGATATTATGTCATAATTGGAGAAATAGTATCAAGAATTGAGATAAATACGATGCGGTGCGTTACATTACATCACTGATTGAGAGAATTCAATACATAATTTATATAAAACTACTACTCATTATCATTATCTACTGGAACATTGATAATCTTCCTTTTGACGAAAGTGCCTTGAGCGTGATCACAGCGTAAGTAAGGTGTGTCCTCTTTGGATAAGAGGATGCTAGGGTCAACGTCAACTAAGAATGGAGGAAGGTCATCAATCTGGTCATAATCTTCCGAATTGTCCGAAATATCCTCAACTCCAACAACTTTTCTTTTTCCTGGAAGAACTATGTGCCGTTTCGGCTCATTTCCAGCCTTGTCTGCTTCAGGCGTCTTATCTGACTTCTTCTTCGGTTTGCTCGACATGTCCTTCACATAGAACACTTGTGTCACATCCTTGGCTAGAACAAATGGTTCATCTTTATATCCAATCTTTTTAAAGTCAACTATGGTCATCCCATACCGGTCCTTCGTTACGCCTCCTCCAGCCACCCATTCGCAACGAAATAAAGGGACAACTATGGGTCCATATTCAAGTTCCCATATCTCCTCTATGACACCATAGTAGTTGTTCTTTTCTCCATTACTGTTTACTATACACATACGGACACCACTGTTTTGGTTGGTGCTTTTTTTGTCTTGAGCTCTCGTATAAAATGTATACCCATTAATTTCGTACCCTTGGTATTGCTGGACAGTGATTGATGGTCCCCTAGCCAGCCATTGAAGTTCTTGATCAACTGTGTTGTTGCCCAATAATTTTCGTCTGAACCAGCCGTCAAAAGTTTTTATATGTTGGCGTGTAATCCAAGCAAGATTCTTTTGTGGATTTTTAGACTGTATAATATTCATGTGCTCATCAATATATGGAGCCACCTTGGATGAATTCTGAAGAACCGTGAAGTTTGCTTGGCTGAATTCACTACAAGGGATGTGCACATTACATTTCTTTCCTAGTGTGCCTTTTCCCTTTAGTCGCCCCTCATGGTGTGACACGGGGAGCCCAATCGGATTGAGATCAGGAAGATAGTCAACGCAAAACTCAATGACCTCCTCGGTTCCATAGCCCTTAGCAATGCATCCTTCTGGGCGAGAACGTTTACGCACGTACTTCTTTAATACTGCCATGAACCTCTCGAAAGGGAACATATTGTATAGAAAAACAGGACCCAGAATAGTTATTTCTGTCACAATATGAACTAGAAGGTGTGTCATAATATTGAAGAAGGAAGGTGGGAAGACCATCTCAAAGCTGACAAGACATTCGACAATATCTTTCTGCAGCTTTATTAGATTATTTGGATTAATTGCTTTCTGTGAAATTTCATTCATGAATGCACAAAGCTTTACAACTGCCAATCTCACATTTTCCGGTAGAACACCCCTCAGTATAACCGGAAGTAATTGTGTCATCAGAACGTGGCAGTTATGGGACTTCAAGTTTTGGATTTTCTTCTCTTTCATATTTATTATGCATTGTATATTTGAGGAGTACCCAGACGGGACCTTGATACTGTTCAAGCAATCGAACATGCTTTCCTTCTCCTCTTTACTCAGATTATAGCTGGCAGGTTTTAAATAATGGCGTCCTTTGTCTCTCTTCTCGGGTTGCAAGCCTTGTCGTCCAGCTAGCATCCACATGTCGCGCCTTGCTTCCAATGTGTCTTTTGACTTACCATACACTCCCAGAAAGCCTAGTAGGTTGACGCAAAGATTCTTCGATAGATGCATCACATCAATTGCATTGCGTACCTGTAAGACTTGCCAATAAGGTAGGTTCCACAATATAGACTTCTTCTTCCACATTGGAACATGTCCCTGGTCATCCTTCAGAACAGGTTGGCTACCGGGACCCTTTCCAAATACTACCTTCACATCCTTGATCATCGAGAACACACGCTTTCCATTACGGAACAGAGGCTTACGACGAGTTTCGGGCTCTCCTTTGAAATGCTTCCCTTCGGTTCTTAGGGGGTGATCGGTAGGAAGGAATTGGCGATGGCCCATGTATACGCATTTCTTACAGTGTTTCAAATAAATGCTATCGGTTTCATCATAACAGTGGGTGCAGGCCATGTATCCCATGTTCGACTGTCCCGAAAGTTTTGCAAGTGCAGGCCAATCATTGATGCATACAAAAAGCAAAGCTCGGAGGTTGAAAGACTCCTGTTTATACTCATCCCACACATGTACACCTTCTTCTTTCCAGAGCAGTAAGAGATCATCCATCAAGGGTTGCCGGAACACATCAATATCGTTGCCAGGTTCTTTTGGCCCTTCTATAAGCACTGGCATCATGATGAACTTACGCTTCAGGCATAACCAAGGAGGAAGGTTGAACATACATAGGGTCACGGGCCATGTACTATGAGCGCTGCCAAACTCACCGTACGGATTCATTCCATCCGCACTTAGAGCAAATCTTATATTCCTTGGGTCGTTGTCAAATTGAGCATACTCTCGGTTAAGGTTCTCCACTGGGACCCATCTGCTGGGTGTCTGATCATGTGATCCTCCTTATGGTCTTCTTTGTGCCACTGTATCAACTTAGCGTTGTCCTTGTTTTTGAAAAAGCGCTTCAGACGTGGTATTATAGGGAAGTACCACACCAACTTTGCGGGAACTCTCTTCTTTACCGGCTCCCCATCAACATCACCTGGATCATCTCGCCTGATCGTATACCGCAATGCGCTACAAACAGGACAAGCTTCCAAGTTCTCGTATTCGCCGCGATACAAGATGCAGTCGTTAAGACATGCATGAATCTTCTCCACGTCCAATCCAAGAGGGAAAACCATCTTTTTAGCTTCGTATGTTGTTGACGGCAGTTCATTACCCTCAGGAAGCATGTTCTTTACAATCTTTAATAGCTCACCAAATCCCTTATCGGTGACACCATTAGTTGCCTTCCATTTCAGCATCTCTAGCGTGGTACCCAACTTCTTCTGCTCCGGTTTGCAACTAGGGAACAATGGCCTTTTGTGATCCTCCAACATCTTCTCAAACTTTAATGCCTCCTTCACAGTGTCACTCGCGGCTCCTAGTCATCAACCAGCCCAACTTCGTTTGCGCCTCTGCAGCCCAGTCACTCGCGGCTCAGTAAAGCCCGTCTGCTCCCCCTCAGGCCGTCAAACGCTCCAGTCGAGCGCTCCTCAGGCAGTCAGGCCGGCTCACGGACTCACGCTCGCGCAGACCAGACCCTAACCCCTGCTGGAGGGCGGCGGCGGCGGCGGGCGGCCGACCGGCGAGCCCGCGAGAGTCGCGACCTGACCGCGCAAGGCAGCGCACGCGGCGGCCGGCGGCCTGGTGCGGTCGCGAGGGCGCACGGCGCGGGCGTGCGGTGGCCCAGCCGCTAGGGCGTGCAGCGCGGCGGCCCGACGCGCGGCAGACAGCGCGATCAGCAGTCCAGCACGACAGCCGGACGGCTGGACGGGGCGACGGGCAGAAGCAGCAAGTCAGCAAGCAAACATGTCATTTGATTTTTTTTCTACCTTCTCCGGTCGGCCAATCTTGCAATGCACATTCATTTTTTCTGCTAAAATTAAACAATTAATTTATGAAAGTATTTATGCCCCTTTAGCCTAAACTCCTCAATGAAGAGGACTAGGACACTAAGATCTTTCTTCTCCTGCTCATACGTCCGTAATTGCACCTCAGCAACCTTCTGTTGAACCATCAAGACAATCTCCTGAATCTGCAATTTAAGCATATTGTTGTACAATTAGATTTGGAGTGGTAGATATCATCTACATTATGCAATTTAAGCATATTTCGGCTATCGCTTTTGTAACTATCGGCACGTGGATTAGTTTGAGTGCTTTAAGCACATGCATAAGTGGCCCTAGGCGTGAAAATCTGCCAGCTCCGGCACAGACTCACCTTATGGATACATGCATGCTGTAAGGAAAATGATCTTTGTGATTTTGGTGATTGAATAATAACATAACTATTATGATTAATAATTTATCAAGATATATCTTTAAAGGTGTTTGTTAGGTTTCAAGGATATAATGGAAGCTATTCAAATGATTGCGAAGAACCGAATCAAAACAAGCATAGATTCCTGACCGACGCAATTGACAGATTAAATCGGCTAGGCACAGAAGAAGAAGCACCGAATTAATCGATGATGCTGCGAGGAAGAAGATCGGCTTTGGTTTGACCGATTCATTCGGTCAGGCTGACCAAGGGAGCACCGAATTAGTTGGTCTGTACTGAGAGTGAGAATCCTTGTTTGGCTTGATAGATTAATTCGGTCCTCCTCAAGTGCACTAAGAGTATTAATTGGTGGTACTGAGCAGCTGAGAATGAATTGATAGATTAATGCGGTCCTCTCAAGTGCACATGACCGAATTAGTTGCTAATGGTATTCAACTTTGCAGATGTCTCTGGATTGACAGTAAGGTTCGGTGATTGTGAAGAAATGGCTTAGACCAAATCAATCGGCCCTGTTTGAGAAGAGATCACCGATTAATACTGTGAGGTATTGCGTGACCGATTTGGTGGGTCAGTGCTGCGTCTTCAGCATAAGGGGCAACGGCTAGTTTCTTGGTTGTGGATATATATACACCATATGTCCGGGCAGTTGAGGTGTGTTAGAGCTTGGGGAAGTTGTAGACTTGTGTTCCACACATATTCAAGTGCTCCATCCACCAAAGTGCTCAAGAGAAGATTAAAGCAATTAGCAAAAGTCTTAGGGCTTGATTAGTGCTAGTTTAGGATTCTTAGTGCATTGCTTTGGGTGTTAGACTAGAGTTAGATGAGGTTTGCACACCTCTTTGTTATCGGTGCTTGCGCGCACCATGAGTTGTAAATCCAGGGCTTGTAAGTCTTGCAAGACCCTCCGACCATGTTTGTAGAGTGGCCGCTGGTGCTTTTGAGAGGGAGGAGAGGCCCTCGGCGATTTGCCAAAGCTCTACCTAGTGAAGACGGCGGGGAGCATCCGGGGGAGGCAAGGCGGAGACCCACTTGCACGTGGGGAAGGCCCGTCGGCTATCCATAGAGTTACTCCACCGGAAGCTTGGCTCTTGCGCAGGCATTACCTTGCGAGAGGCTCCAATGAGGATTAGTGGAAAGCGAGAGCTTTCTGATACCTCGGTAAAAAGTCATCGTGCCGGGAGTTTACATTCTCTACCCCCATTTACATTCCGCGCTACCTCTTGTACTTACATTCCGCTTTTACCTTTTCTAGAATTGCCATGTGTAGTTTGTAGGATTGGAACCTAAGGTGCAAAATTTTTATGCAGTAGAGGTAACAACACATAGAAAAATCTAGTGCACATCTAGATAGTGTTTAGAATAGGTTTTTATGTGCATGGGGCCTTAGTTTTTTAGAACACATAATTCACCCCCCTCTTAGGGTGTCACGGTCCTTTCAATTGATATCAAAGCCGGTGGCTCATTTTTGGACCTTTCGCTTCACCGCCATCGAGCAAAATGACATCAGAAGAGGTTGGGAGTGCTCTCGGTAGGCCTCCACACTTTGACGGCACAAACCTAACCATATTGGCATGTTCGCATGTCATGCTTTTTAGAAGCGAAAGATTTAGGTGTTTGGAGAGTAACAAATGAAGAACGAAACCTCTAACCCGACCAACAAACCCCACTAAGGCAAATGAAAAACAAGTACACTTCAATGCTATTGCTCGAAATTATCTTTTAGAATCTCTTAGCATTGATGTGTTCAATAGAGTGTATAATTTTAAAAGTGCACACGAAATTTGGAACACGTTCGAGGAGCTTGTTGGGGCTGCCACCTTCGTATCGAGCCGAAGGGACCAAGGATGAAGAGGTGGACCAACCTCCCGAGCGGCCCCATAAGTGGATCGGACCCTTCGGTCCGAACCGAAGGGCCTCAAAGATGAAGCTCTCCCAAAGGGTTGGCGAAACAAAGTCGACTCCGGGGTTTTTATCTAATCAGGCGACCGACGACGAGATGAAGCCTTAATGCTGAAGGCTCAGGATGAGGAGGATCGACGTGTCGAGGTGGACCCAGAGAGAATGATGAGCTGTAAAGGGGGGATTAGATAGGAAATTACTGTATACCCTTGGAATATTCATGGAATATAGTTGTTGAGGGGCAAAAAGGTGTAATAACGGTTAGGGTAGGTGAACCGCCCCTTATAAATACCCCTGTAACTATAATTGAGGGGATGGATCCCTGTTGGATAGAGATTCACTGTCCCGTTCCGAAGGTGCCTTTCTTCTTCATTTGAGCCGTCTGATTTTGTTCCACGGGCTGTTGTGGTGCTTCTTCATTCCCAAGGGTACCCTCCACCAATAGTTTTGGCGCCCACTGTGGTTCATCCCAACACACCGCATGGGACCGAAGACGGAGGACACTCAGGCCCTCATCCTCATGCCGGAGCAAAACCAGACGAATAACGAAGAGGTGGAAGTCGAAGACCTGGCGAACGGATAGTTCGAGGTCCAACTCAAAGAGATTGGGGTGCCGGCGGAGGACATCCCGTCATACTGAAGAATCGAAGCCAAGCTGGCCGAAAAAAGGGTAAGATCGCGTCAGGCTATGCGGGTTGCACAGCCATCAACATCTCAAATACAAACAAGATTGAAGGGTAAAGCACCCGAAGGGGTTGAAGCTGAAGCCATGAACCAGTATCGGCAGCTGCAAGAAGATGAGCTACGCTGTCAGCTGCTGCACCAGCAGATATAAGAGAAGAGGAGGCTGCTGGAACTATGCCATCTGGACGATGAGGACCCAATCCAAACAGAGAGCCCACCCCGAAGGCAGCCTCAGGGGCGCGTGCGCTCCGATGTTGTCAGGCCAAGGGAAAGAACCATTCACATCAAAGATGATCTTGATGAGTGCTCCGAAGATGAATACTACACAGACTGAAGGGAGCATCACCGGAGGTTGAGGAGACATGAGGAACCATGGACGCCATTGGTAGTTGAACTTAAACGGGTGCCGTGGCCACCTCGCTTCAATGCGGTGATCCTACCGCAGTACGATGGGGAGACAGACCTGAGGGAATTCTTACTCAAATATGAAGCCGCCGTGGAATCAAATGGAGGGGGCTCATCAACCAAGGCAAAAGCCTTCATCATGGCCGTAAAGGGCTCGGTGCAACATTGGTTCGCCAGCATCCCGAAAGGTCATATCTACTCATGGAGCCAGTTGCGATCCAAGCTGTTAACCAGTTTTCAAGGGCTGAAGATAGAGGAGTTGACATCATGTGATTCCCAAAACTGCAAGCAAGAGGAGAAGGAGATAATGCAGGAATACATGTAGCGCATCATCAAATTGCGAGCAAAGGCTTCAAATGTGGCCGATTAGACCGTCATCGAAGCTGCAACAAGTGGGTTGCGAGTAGGGTCTTGCCAAGACTACCTGGACAGGTGCAAGCTAAATACTGTGGGAGAACTCTTCGACGTCATGCAAGAATATTGCAGGTCAGACCGTGGAAGAAGAAGGTGGATCGATGCCCTGAACCAAGAAAGGAATGCAAGAACAAACCAGTGGTCATAGCCGAAGCCCTAGAACATGGACCAGCCAAAGCAGCAGAGTCATAAGCCTGTAAATATAGTCTTAGGAGGCCAACATCAATATGATTTTCAAGGCCCATCAAACAGAGGGGGTCGAAGTGGAAGAGGAGGCCGAGGGGGTCGAGGAGGCCGAAGGCCTCCAGGGCCAAGGGTGCCATTTGCTATTTTCATGGCAGGGACCAGGGCCACTTGACAAATGAGTGCCCCTTCGCAAAGGAAAAAAAAAGGTGGAAAAGAAACTGTTGGAGCCATCGAAGTCTGCGAACTACACTTTTGGAGGAGATAGAGCCGGGTCTTTGGCGTCAATCCCGCAATGGCCCACCCACCCAGCATTCAACTACAACCCGCTACCGTACATGCCATAGTACTTGCCACTGCCAGCTCCACCCGCAGTGCAGTCCACTCAGGCTCCTTCGGCGTATCATCATGGCTGGGCACGAAGTGCGTCCACTCAAGGTTATGACCCAGTGAACTGCCATCTTACACCAGCTCTGAAGGTAGAGCCTGGCCATGTCCCAGAAATGGTCAGAGGGTTTCTGAAGGTAAATAATTCCGGAGGTCCGATGGTGAATGTAATGAATGCAATATCCGGAGGTTCCAATGAGCCAGTACACGAAACAAAGAGGCATAGAAAAGATTACCTTCGGGCAGTCAATCATGTGTGCAAGGGTAAGCACTTCAGAACAACATGGTCTCACATCCCAATAATCTTCACCTAAGCAGATCTAAAGTTGAAGCTTTTCCCTCACAATAATCCCCTACTCATCAGAGCGAACATTGGCAAGAACTTAGTACACTTCTTCGGAAATGATGTGGGCAGAATTCTAGTAGACACAGGAAGCTCCGCAGATGTCCTCACTTGGTAGTGCTTCGTCCAGATGGGTTTCACAGAGAAGGATTTGAAGAAGTCAGTGTACCCCCTGATAGGCTTCAGCGGAAAGAAAATCAAAGTTATCGGCAAAGCTGACATAAATGTGACCTTCAGCCAAGGCGTGACCATGCGAACCAAAGTCATAACCTTCAAATCATTGCCATTCAGTACCCCTACAACGCCATCTTCGGAGAAACATTATCAACAAGTTTGCGGCAATGATCCATTAGCCATATTTATGTATGAAGATTCCGACAGCTGGGGGAGTTCTGTCTGTCCTCGACAGTCAAGAGGGGGCCTGAAGATGCGAAGATAACACGTCTCAGGCTTCAAAAAATGTCATTGAAGAGAACCTAGAAGAACCCGAAGGGGCGACAGGCACCGAAGCCCAAGAGGCAAACGTAGGGGTGAAACTAGCGGAGCACACAAAGAAGGTTCCTTTGTGTGATGATGTCCCAGATTGCACAGTGATCATCGGCAAGGGCCTCGAGCAGGATGAAGGGGAATGATTAATACAGTTTCTCAGAAATAACCAGGATGTCTTTGCCTGGTCTTCTGCTGATTTGAAGGGTGTTTGCAGGGATGTCATGGAGCATGTACTCAATGTTGATCCGAAGTTCAAGCCAGTGAGGCAATGCCTTCGAACCATGTCCGAAGAAAGGAAGAAGGCTGCGCAAGCTGAAGTCCAGAACTTGTTTGATGCAGGAGTAATCCGGGAAGTGTAGTGCTTTGATTGGCTCGCCAATGTTGTGATGGTGCCGAAGAAGAATGGCAAGTGGCGAATGTGCATAGACTTCGCAAATCTGAACAAGGCTTGCCCGAAGGATGACTACCCGCTCCCATTGAAGCA
Source organism: Panicum hallii (assembly GCF_002211085.1). Taxonomy (NCBI): domain Eukaryota; kingdom Viridiplantae; phylum Streptophyta; class Magnoliopsida; order Poales; family Poaceae; genus Panicum; species Panicum hallii. The sequence goes on from NC_038042.1 coordinate 28,221,125, forward strand.
TGCCTCCATTCATAGCGATGAGGCCCTGGTCAAATTTGTGAATGCAATTACCAGCGAAGACTAGAGGGCCACGATAATGGCATTTCTCAGGGGGCACTTCGTCCCAGAGGATGAAAAGGCTGAAAAAAGAATGGCGCTTCGGATCAGAAACTACACTATCATCAATGAAGACCTATACCGAAGGGGTGTGTGTGCGCCACTCATCAAGTGCATATCTAGAGATGAGGGCAAACACCTTCTCAATGAGATCCATTCAGGGATGTGTTCATCTCACATTGGCACAAGGGATTTGGTAAGCAAAGCATTCAAAGAGGGTTTTTATTGGCCTTCGGCAGTGGCAGATGCGCAAGAAGTAGTCAGAACATGCTCCAACTGCCAAAAGCACGCACATTACAACAAATTCTCACCTAACAAAGTACACATCATACCTCCGGTGTGGCCTCTTGCCCGATGGGGCATCGACATTGTTGGACCTTTGCCAACAGCACCCGGCAACTACAAGTTCATAGCCGTAGCCATGGGATACTTCACCAAGTGGGTGGAGGAAAAACTCCTTCGGGACATCACAGTCGGAGCCCTGGAAAAATAATTCTGGCAGAACATTGTCTATCGCTTCGGCGTGCCGAAGGCGATTTCAGTCGACAATGGCAAACAATTCAATTGCGCCACCTTCAGAGCATTTTGTGAGCAGCTAGGAATGAAGTTGTGCATCGCTTTGGTTTACCATCCACAGTCCAAAGGGGCAGTTGAACAAGCCAATGGCATCATTTTGACAGGCATCAAGAAGAATATCACTGAGCATTCGAAGGGCAAATGGGTAGACAAACTACCAACGGTCATCTGGTCGCATAATACAACAGAATCCAGATCCACAAAATTCTCACCATTTAAGCTTTTGTATGGAAAAGAAGCCATGACTCCGGAGGAGATCAAATTAGGGTCTTGGAGAACGGGGAATAGTACGCACGAAGACATGGCAGCAACCATCGATATCATCTAGATGGTGAAACTACAAGCAGCTGCAAATCTGAACAAATATCAAGATGAGACCTGAAGGTGGAAGAACAAGAAGGTGAAGCCAAGGGAGATCAAAGAAGGAGATCTCGTTTTGCGGCGTGTGCCGAAGGGGAAGATGAAAGTTCAGATGAATAGTATATGGGAAGGACCATTCTTAGTAACGGAGATGTCAAGACTGGAGGCCTGTAGGCTTCGAACACTCGAAGGGGTCAATGACCCATATTCGTGGAATAAGAACATGTTGCAGAAATACTTTGTATAGGAAAAAATGTAAGAGCCACCGGAGGTTAGATAATCGAAGGGGCTCGTTGATGATTTCTCCTTGTACTTTCTTCTTTTTTACCTGTTATGTACCAAAAATGTAACCAAGGACCCGTACTCTTTTCCTCACGGAGCAAGCCTTTGTGGCGGCCATCATGGTCACGTAAGGTGTGAGGTTTTTGATGAGGCGGGCATCCTGTGTAACCCCTTGTGAAATATAAACAAGGATCCCCCAAAAGATAACATCTATTGAAGGTAGAAAAGAACGCCAAAGCAACTACCCTCTTCGGGTCGAAGAGGGGTTGTCATCAGCGCACAACACAAAGGGTGCTAAGAAATAAGTGAGCACGAGCCGCCAAAGCTAGAAAGGCTTGGTGTCCCTTAGCTTCACTTCAGATTTGAAAAATGAAGCCCTCTCGAGCGAAAGGCCAAAGGAATTCGTAGAAATGAAAAACAAAGCCCTCTTGAGCGAAAGGCTAAAGGCATTCGTAGAAATGAAAAATGAAGCCCTCTCGAGAGAAAGGCTGAAGGCATTCGTAGAAATAAAAAATGAAGCCCTCTCGAGCGAAAGGCCGAAGGCATTCGTAGAAATGAAAAATGAAGCCCTCTCGAGCGAAAGGCCAAAGGCATTCGTAGAAATGAAAAATGAAGCCTTCTCAAGCTCAAAGCTGAGGGCATTAGCAGAAATGGAAATTGAAGCCGTCTCTCATGAAGGTGATAGAAAAGTCTACGGCTGTTCGCCACCCTGACCCCATGATCAAGCAAGGGGAGGGTGGCGCTGTCCTGTGCTTAATCATGGCGTTGCGTCATCAAAAAAGTTTGTGGCAAACAAAATACACGGATCGAAAAAAGGCCAACGAGGTTCACATGGTGTAACAAATTTTACAAACATCCTCCAGGCACAATTAGTCTTACAACAAAGGCCTTCGAGCCAAGCATTAGAGAATAAGAGTTGTTATGCAAATTACAGTACGCCGAACGCTTTACACAACACCATTCAACAACATTACAAACGAAGATTACACATGAACATAGCCATTATGAAGTCCAACCAATATTTGCAGAAGCACAAGAAATCATTGTTCTTCATCAAACACAACATGATTTATTTCATTTATCAAACTTCGTACAACAACATCGATGATGTCTTCGGCAATTTGACGGAGGGTGTCTTCCAAGGGCATCCCTGCAGCCGAACACAATGCAAGGTCAGGAGATGTAAGGGCTTCTTCTCTTTGTCGCTATGGAACACGATACATAAATTCCAAAGGCTCAGTTTCGGTCTCCACGGGTTCTAGTTTTGGTTTTTTTAGTCCTTTGGGCAAGATATATGGCACAATTGAGCTATTCTTGACTCTTCGGATTTCACGGTGGAGGGCACGATCAGCAAGGATCCGTGTGCATCTAACAAGGTCACGTTCGAACTCAGTAAAAAAGGCTTTCACAGCAGTGTTGCGTTTTTTGTAGCTACGAAGCTTAACAGTCCAAAAATCATCAAAAGTGATCAAGGGATGCGCAGAATGGAACTTTGACCAAGTTTCTCCGGTCATGTAGATGATGAGAACATCCCAAACAACCAAGCACATGATGCGGAAGATGTTACCCAAACAGGAGAACAAGCGAATATTGGACCAATTACACGTAGTCGAGCTAAGAAGCTACAGCAACAGGTGACTTCATTCCTAGCTGAAACTAACTTCAACATAAATGAGAATTTTATACTTCCTAAATATGCTACATTGGTTGTACTTAGGTATACACATAAAGAGGAGAAGCAGGATCGGACCAACAAAAACAGACCACCAGATCGGACCACCAAAAGAAACAGCCATAACTTTTGATTCCCAAAAGCTATGAAGGTCATTGATCAATTTAGTGAAGATCGCTCAGAAGGTCAACAATATTCCTAGGACAGAATGTTGGTACAACTCCTCGTATTGGTCTGTATTAATCTGTCACGTTCCATGGTACAAGTTATACATGATTGGAAAGCTTATCAAGTGCACTTTCCAACCCAACAAATGGCACATCATTTGGACATCTGAGCAGAGAATAATGACCAGTTTACTGAAGGTTGCGTAGAAGTCTAAGAGACGTGCAGGAACTGAAGACCACTTTGTGAATGCCTCAACCAGTTGGCCTTCCACCTTCCCAACGTGGAGAGTTCAGTTCATACTTATCTTAGAGACTTGTTACTAGTATAAATACCCCTATGTACTTCTGCAAAAGACAATCTTTGATCATTAGAATGAACACATAACCTGTTTGGTTTTGCAGCCGAGCTGCTAAGTGTCTTGCACACCCCTTGTTCTTCCTTGTTCTTCTTGGACTTGTGAAGCGACCCCTCTAGGTTCCGCTACTTCATGCTCTACGGTTTCCAGTGCGGCTGTACCGTTTTGTGTGGATTAGTTCCGGCTTGTGGTTTTGAGGTTGTTTGGTGATTGAGTCGAAGTTTTCATGGTTTCGGTGCCTCTCTCCTCGACGCTTGGTCGCATCCAACCTTGGCAAGGTCTAAAGCTAGTTATTCCCGCTGTTTAAAGCATTTTATCTGGTGATTGTGAGCCTACTGTCATGAAGATCGGGCCACCCCGAGGTGGTTTCCTTCGGTATCTTACATTTGGTGATCTCCGCACTATCATGTGGTAATCAGAGCTGTCATTTTCATGGTAGGTTTTGTTATCATCCACTTATTTATCTGTTCGTTTACCATCTGTTCTTGTTCCATCCAAATATTTGTTTTGCCATATCCTACACTCCACTAAAAATCCACAAAAAAATCCTATAGCCATTTTGTGGTACTATTACTTTGTGTTCATTGCGTTCATCTTGTTGCTAGTCATCATCTTTGTTCTTCATCTGTTAGTTTTTAAAAAATAAAAAAAGTGTGACAGAAAGAGTTTAAAAATAAAGAAAGAGCAAAAAAAGAGAAAAATAGAAGTTGAAATGGGCCATTTTGCGGATCGTGTTACTGTGATATTAAGATTTGTAATATCAGGTTTGTGATGTACTTGACAACAACATTTACATATCTTTTGAATGATTTACGTCACTTGGGTACAATACCATAGCCTTCATTGAACAGCCACCTATAGCTCCACAAAAGCCGAAAAACCGGACCTCTCGACTCGTAAACCTTTCAATCACTTAATCACAGCCTGGTTACTACCACTTTTTGCACACTCATAGTCCTTGAGAACAGGTAAGAACTTGGGTAAGCAAGAGGTGAGGTTGTGAGATTCTACAAATTTTACCTATTCCACTTTTCTTGCACTGTTCTAACATGGCAGGATCTGATTATTTGAGTGTTCATGGTGGTTTTAATGGAGAAGAAGAAGCCCCAGTTGCACGAACTGAGTTACGGCAACTAGGGAACTCACTATTGGAGGCCATGGAGAGGATGTTTAATGAACATCTTCCTGTACAAGGTGAAAGGCCTCCACAACATGAAGAGTTTGATGAAAATTCTGGTTTTGGTAATAGATTTCATGACCGCTTCGGCAATGGTCGTGGTGGTGGACGGCATGCTGATTTTGATCATCATGGTGGTGGACGGCGTGCTGATTTTCATGAACAGTGTAGAGGAGGATGTGGACGTGATCTTCATGTGCATTTTGATGATGAAGATGAAGCTCATGATGACTATGATGAGGGCTTTGTTGATAATGACAATCCTTTTGCACAGCATGGGCATTTTGGACAGCCACATGAACACCGTCGTGGTGCTGATCATGATGGGGAAAATCATCATGGTCATCGCAATAGAGATGATCCGGGCAGTGCTCGTGTGAAGTTGAGTGTCCCAAAATTTTCAGGACGTGAAGATGCTGATGCATATCTTGAGTGGGAAGAGCAATGTGATCAGATTTTTCGAGTACATAATCTGTCCGATTAGAGGCGTGTCAACCTTGCTTCTGTTTAGTTTTCAGGTTACGCTCTTACTTGGTGGAATCAAATGCAAGAGAGTCAGCTTGTGATGGGACGTGATCATATCAATACTTGGGCTGAGATGAAGAGAGTGATGTGAAGACGCTTTGTGCCATCAAGCTATCAGTGTGACCTTCGCAATAGGTTACAAACATTGAGACAAGGATCCAAATCTGTTGATGATTATTTCAAGGAGATGGAGTTACTCTTGGTGAGATCCGGAATTAGAGAAAATGAAGAATAAAAAATGGCAAGATTTTTGAATGGTTTCAATGAAGAAATTTCAGGTTTTGTTGAGATGTTTCCATATCATAATTTGCAAGACCTTGTTGATCAAGCTATGCGCACCGAGAAGAAAATTCAGCAAGAGGGACGTGGGAGGCCTTATGGGAGTCGATCCATTTCAGCTCCATGGCATCGGCAGCAGCCCGGTAGCTCTGTTGTTGGGGGAAGATCATAAGGAGTTGCGGCTAGGCCTTCTCCATCCATTGGTGCTGCAAAGACAATGGTTTCTACTGCTTCTTCATTTGCAATTCAGCAAGAACAACGACGTTCTGCTGCAAGTACAGCAGCCCATTCTATTGCAACAGCTGCTGCTTCTTCTTCCCGTAGTCGAGGCATTGTTTGTCACAAGTGCCAAGGACGAGGACATGTTGCTGCTCAGTGTCCTAGTTGAAGGGCCATGATTGTAAATGAGCAAGTTGAATGGGAATCCGAAAGTGAACCGGAGCAAGATGCTCCAAGATATGATGAAGAAATTGAGCATAATGAAGGTGAGGAAATTCACCCCGATGAAGGATACAATGATTGCTTCATTTCTCACCGAGTACTTAGTGTTGCTGCTGTGAAAAAGAGAATAATCAGCGGCACAATCTTTTTCACATCCGAGGCATGATTAAGGACAAGTTGTGCAGCATAATTGTTGATAATGGCAGCTGCAATAATATTGCAAGTCAAGAATTGGTGGCGAGAATGGGACTAAAACAACGGCATCATCCTTCTCCATACAAGACCTAATGGTTAAATGAGTGTGGTATGCTGCGTCTGAGCAACATTGTGACTGTTCCTTTGTCTATTGGAAGATACAATGATCATGTTGAGTGTGACGTGGTGCCCATGCAAGCATGCCAATTGCTGTTGGGAAGGCCATGGTTGTATGACGGAGATGTTCAGATTTATGGTCGTGACAACAAGGTTGTTTTCATGTACAAAGGAGGGCAAATCACTTTGCTTCCTTTGTCCCCCGAGGAAATTTTGAAGGATGATCTGAAAAGAAAATAGCAAGAGAGCGAGAACCATTTGCAAGTGACCCACATAAATAGTGAGGGAGTGTTTCCAAAGCCAAATAAAACTCCATAGCTGCAAAGAACCGAGCCAAAGGGAAAAGAGGATTTAGTGATGATGGCTAGGAAAGGGGATTTAAAAGAATTGAGTGAACCCAATGCCATATCCTTATGTACTCCTATACAAGGATAATTTTCTTGTCACTAACGACTTATCCTCGACTTTGCGTAGTGTTGTTTTTGATGTGTTGCAAGAATATGAAGACGTATTTTCTGAGGAAGTACCACCAGGGCTGCCACCAAAGAGAGGGATTGAACACCAAATCAACCTTCTTCCTCGTGCTCCACTTCCTAATCGTGCACCATACCGCACCAACCCAGAGGAAACAACAGAAATTCAGCGCTAAGTGCGGGAGCTCATCAACAAAAGGTTATGTGAAGGAAAGTCTCTCACCTTGTGTTGTTCCTGTTTTTTTAGTTCCAAAGAAAGATGGCTCATGGAGAATGTGTGTTGATTGCCGAGCCATTAATAACATCACCATAATGTACAGACACCCCATACCTCACCTTGATGAAATGCTTGATGAGCTTAGTGGTGCTATCGTTCTCACAAAATATGATTTGAGAAGTGGTTATCACCAAATCCGAATGAGAGAAGGAGATGAATGTAAAACAGCCTTCAAAACCAAGTTTTGGGCTGTATGAACGATTGGTGATGCCTTTTGGCTTGTCCAATGCACCTAGCACCTGTTGGAATATTTGGGCTAGGCCTATTTATTTAAATAATAAATTAAGAATTAAAAGACCTACGAGTTAATGTTGAGGAGTTAAGAGGAGATTAATACCTTGTGAGTAATTGAGGAGAGTAAGGGCTGGGTTATAAATGGTGATTAAAATAGAGATTTGATAGCTCATTAATGGTGCGCCTTAATGGCCATGGTTGTGCCCAAATTTCTCTCCTATCACATATATACGAAGCTAGCCTCCTCTCATTCTGAAGGTTGAACACTTTTAGGATTCCTGAGGAGACCTCTCCCTTTCTTCCTCCATTTTCTACTGCAACATCTCCACCGCTAGCGCTGCGCGCACAACTCTAGCAAGAGCAGGCCTCCAAAACCCTGCACGCTGAAGGTCCTGCACGGGGTAGCGGGCAATCAGGTTTTTGGGGAGCGTCTTCACACGACTACTCGCTTCCTCCTCAATCGACTACTTCTCCCTCAAGCTGTACGACTACTTCCTGAAGCTGTGCGACTACTTCCTCAACAAGTACGACTACTCAGAGCCTCGATCGACTACTTCCTGAAGCTGCATGACTACTTCCTCAACAAGTACAACTACTCGGTGCCTCGATCGACTACTTCCTGAAGCTCGTACAACTACTTCCTGGTGATCGTAGCTGTTTCCCCAAAGTGAACATCAAGATCACCCCGACTACTTCCTGAAGGCCATCTGCACTGCATTGACTTAGTTCAACTACATCGAACAGCCTGTACCGACACAATGTCTGGTACCGGGAATGGCGCAACTAGTGCCTCCAGCACAGGTCCCGCCTTGGGGTACTTTCTAAACATTCTCTGGTTTACTCTTTATGTTCATGTTATTTGATGGAATTAACATAACACAAGCACATGCTTTGTCATCACAAGATCACTATTTTGTATCTTGAATTTGTTAGTAATATTCGGAATTAAAATATGCTAAAATCTGCCTAAATCTCTAGCAATCCAAAAATATGAAATTGTTGATAGGCTTTTGGTAGCTAACTTTGCTGCAACAATCAAACCGAATGTATTTGATGGTTCCAACTACAAGCGTTGGCGTGAGCGGCTTATATTGTGGTTGACGGCGATGAACTTGATGCATGTAACAAAGGGGAATTTCAAATAGTTCACTCCAGAGGAAGGGAGTGCGTTCGATGCTTCCGATAACCTTTTCTGAGACTGCATCATAAGTATTCTTGCTAAAAACTTTGTGGATACATATATCCGGCTCGCGAATGGCAAGGAAATGTGGGATGCTCTTGAGGCTCAATATGGAGTTTCTGATGCCGGCAGCGAGTTATATGTCATGGAACAGTTCCTTGACTATAGGATGGTTGAAGACCGTTTTGTGGTAGAACAAGCCTATGAGATACATATGCTGGCAAAAGATCTCAGGAATTGTAGAAAAGAGTCTCCATGTGTGTTACCTGACAAGTTTGTGGCTGGAGGTATAGTCTCTAAGTTTCCACTTTCCTGGAGGGATTTTGCTACTTCACTGAAACACAAGAGACAGGAGTTCACCATTGAATGACTCATTGGGACTCGTGACGTTGAAGAGAAAGCGAGAGCAAAAGACACATGTGAAAAAGGTATTACTAGGACATCTAGTGCCAACTTGGTACAGAAGAGGAACTTCAATGCGTCCCACAAGAAGAAGAACAAGCCACAATAGAATCCGACAAAGACTACTCAAACAACCACTTTTAAGAAGAAGAAGAAGGAAGCTTGCTATGTGTGCAAGAGTCCGGATCACTTTGCTGTTAAGTGTCTGAACCGCCAAGGTCGCAAGAAATCTGCCAACATGGTCATTAGTGAGACTAAAGGAACATCGGGGTACAATAATCTATTACCTACAGTTCTTTCAGTATGATCTTTCAGTATGTCAATCATTTGAATGGTGAGTTGATACGGGGGCTAATATACATGCATGTGCTGATGTTTTCTTATTTTCTTCTTATCAGGTCGGAGAGACTTCCTCCTTGATGATGGAGAATGGATCGCATGCGCGTGTACTTGGTGTTGGTACGGTCGATCTGATGTTTACTTCAGGAAAGACCTTGCAGCTGAGGAACGTTTAGCATGTCTCCACCATCAAGAAGAACTTAGTCAGTGGCTCTCTACTATGTAGAGATGGTTTTAAATTAGCTTTTGAATCCAATAAATGTGTACTTTTGAAGTACGGGAATTTTGTTGGTAAAGGATATGATTGTGGAGGCTTGTTCCACCTTTCTTTGTCTGATGAATGTAATAATTTGGTGAACCATGTGATGAATACATATGATGAGTCCTCTATTTGGCATTCACGACTTTGTCATGTCAATTTTGGTTGTATGATGAGGCTAGCAAATTTGAGTTTAATTCCGAAGTTCACTTTAGTCAAAAAATTTAAGTGCCATGTATGTGTTGAATCAAAACAACCGCGCAAGCCTCATTTGGCTGTAGAGGCGAGGGACTTGGGGGCTGTTTGGTTTCATGACCAACGTGCCATAAGTTGCCATAACTTTTCTTGCCACAGTTGCCTAAAGTTAGTCGCTCGAATTCTTCGCCACACTTTACTATGCCTAAGAGCATCTTGCCACACTTTTACAAGTCATTGACAAGTGGGACCAAAATAACAGCAGAAGAATCTTACCACAACTGTGGTTGCACACCAAACAGGTACCTAAGTTGGTCAAACCTGCCCAACTTTAGACGTGGCAGACTGTGGCAAGTTAGGTAGGAAACCAAACAGACCCTTGGTACCTCTAGAATTAATTCATTCCAATATGTGCGAAATGAATGGAGTGTTGACAAAAGATGGCAAGAAGTATTTCATGACTTTGATAGATGATTCGACTAGATTTTGCTATATTTATTTGCTGAAGTCTAAATATGAAGCATTGCACTACTTTAAAATCTATAAAGCTGAAGTGGAAAGTCAACTCGAGAGAAAGATCGAACATGTAAGGTCGGATCGTGGTAGATAGTACTTTTCTAATGTTTTCACTTCATTCTGTGAGGAACATGGAATAATTCATGAGAAGACACCTCCCCACTCGCCTCAGTCAAATGGGTTGCTGAAAGGAAGAACCGCACTCTAACTGATTTGGTTAATGCCCTGTTAGACACAGCGGGGCTTTCCAAGGAATGGTGAGGTGAGGCTATTTTGACATGCCCTGAATCGTGTTCCTATGAAGAATAAAGAGATAACACCATTTGAAGAATGGGAGAAGAAAAAGCTAGACTTTCTTATTTACGTACTCGGGGTTGTTTGGCAAAGGTCAATGTGCCAATAACTAAGAAATGTAAGCTCGGACCTAAAACTGTGGCTTGTGTCTTTCTTGGTTATGCTATTCACAGCGTGGGTTATAGATTTTTAGTAGTAAAATTTGGAGTACCTGACATGCATGTTGGTACAATTATGGAGTCCAGAGATGCTACATTCTTTGAAAACATCTTCCCTATGAGAGAGGAAGCTCGCAGGACTAGTTCTGAATTGTCTGTTAATAAGGAACCTATTGTTTTGATAGAATACAATGAACGTACACATGAGAAAAATCCCGAGGAGGATGACAATGAAGCTCTTAGAAGGAGCAAGAGACAGAGGACTACAAAGTCTTTCGGTGATGATTTCATTGTGTACCTTGTGGATGGTACTCCTAGAACCATTGAAGAGGCATATTCCTCTCCAGATGCTGACTACTGGAAGGAAGCAGTACGGAATGAGATGGATTCTATTATGTCTAATGATGTCTAATGGGACTAGGAAAGTAATCGAGCGTCCTTATGGGTGCAAACCTGTAGGATGTAAGTGGGTGTTCAAGAAAAAGCTTAGGCCTGATGGTACTATTGAAAAGTACAAGGCAATGTTTGTAGCTAAGGGCTATACTCAAAAGGAAGGAGAAGATTTTTTTATACTTATTCACCCGTGGCCCGATTGGCTAGATCCGAGTACTTCTTTCCCTAGCAGCCTCTCATGGTCTTCTCGTTCATCAGATGGACGTTAAGATAGCTTTCATAAATGGAGAGTTGAAAGAGGAGATCTATATGGATCAGACGAATGGGTTTGTGGCAGACGGTCAAGAAGGTATGGTGTGTAAACTGATTAAGCCTTTGTATGGCATGAAGCAAGTACCTAAGCAATAGCATGAGAAGTTTGACAGAACGCTTACATCAGCAGGCTTTGTTGTGAACGAAGCTAACAAGTGTGTGCGCTATCGCTATGGTGGGGGCGAACGAGTGATCTTGTATTTGTATGTGGATGACATACGAATCTTTGGGACAAGACTTAATATGATTAAGGAAATCAAAGAGTTCTTGTCTCAAAATTTTGAGATAAAAGAGTTGCGAGAGGCTGATGTTATTCTAAATACTAAAGTAGTCAAGGAAGGTGATGGTGGGATAACTCTTGTTTAGTCCCACTATGTGGAGAAGGTCTTGAGTCGCTTTGGTTTTAGTGATTGCAAGCCAGCTCCAACACCTTATGATGCTAGCAAGATATTACGGAAAAACAAAGGAATAATGAGAGATCAGCTAAGATACTCCCAGATTATTGGTTCACTTATGTACCTAGTGTCAGACCCGGGCCCACAGGACTATGCATATAGCGTATATTTCCTAGGATAAGGGATGGGACATGGACCACACCCTACATCTGTTGTAACTACTCGTAGCGTAGTAGGACTACTCATACGGTAGTAAAACTAGTTGGAGATGATAGGAAACTGCCCGAAAAGTATTCGGGTAGGACTCCTAGGCTTGTACCCGACTAGGATTTCCATGTAACCCTATTCCCCCAGACTATATAAGGGTGGACAAGGACCCCCTCCAAACAGGAGATCACCCGATCACCACCTAAGGCAATAGAAACCACACAAGACGTAGGGTATTATGCTCTCGGTGGCCCGAACCTGTCTAAACTTTGTGTTCCTTGCACCTTCGAGTTCATGATCACGGCGACACCCTATCTACAAACTCACCACCTTGGGGGTATTCCTCGGTGGGCGTGGTAGTAAAACATCAATAACTGGCACGCCAGGTAGGGGTGTTCATCGAGCATCCACCAGGGAACTCGATGGCGTCCTTCAATTTCACCAACGCCATGCTCGACGAGGGCACAACTTTTATCTTCAGCTCCTGGATCTGTGTCACCAACAGCTTGGGTGGCTTCAATTGCGACCTAGTCGACTCCAGGAAGCTAGAGGCCTCTACACCAACTCGACACAGCGACCTCGATGAGTTCATCGACAACCCCGATGAGGCGCTGCTTCCTGATCTGGTCCTACAGATTGAAAAGATGTTTGTTTTTGACGTGACTTCCACTAGTGATGCACGAAAACTAGTCAGATTGGTCTCAAAATGATCTGAGTGGACCACACAATCTAAGTCCCTCTCCAACTTGGAGAAGGACTTAGATTTACTGCTCAAGCTCAAGGACGTGGGAGCCACCGCTTGTCGGGGCCCCCCCATTTTCGACAACTACTCGGACTCTGACAAAGAGTACTCACCATTTAGTACTACCCCTTCAAGCTAGAGCCGAGAGGACTCGGAGACGAGGGAGCCACCACTTGTCAGGGGGGCCCGCTCTTGAAAACCACTCGCAACCCGATGACTACCACGAATCATTTTTGGGCAATCATTTGGGTTTAACCATAACATCTACGCTGTAAGGCCGTTTCGTGTACTAGAAGGGCTTAGAGCCCTTTGAACTACTCGACTACGACTTCTGCCTTGTGGCCTTCAAGTAGGAACTGCCATTCCAGGAGGGCAAACCTCTCTCTCCTATCGCGGAAGAGGGAGATGGTAGCATAGAGCTACTCGAGTACAGCCATATGGCTGACAACTCGCCGGATCATCAAGTCTACATAACCTCCCTTCGCAACGCGGATGACGACGAGCTGGGTCCCAAGTACAATGATGAACAACTCTCGGACATGTCTGCTGACGAGCCCACTGCAGAAGCACCCTAGGATGAGAACGAGGACCACCAAAGGATCTGGTGGAATGTGGAAAATCACACTCACAATCCAATGTACCAAAGGAACCTCAACAACGCTTTCACAGCAGCCGCGGATCGGGAGTATCGTACACTGATTGGCGCCATTGCAGAAGCAGCACGCCTAGCCCAACAACTACCATCCACCTCCCACATACAAAGGCTGCAGTATTTAACCCAGCGTGCGCTTGTGCAACTTGATGGGCAGCATCTAGTGTCTTGTAACACCCTAAGGTAATTTCCTTAAATTTTAATGAATTTATTTGGGCTTAAATAAATTTCCCAGGCCTTTCTTAAATTTTTGTGGCATTTAAAGTAATTTATAACGCAAGAAAATAAAATTTATCATAGGATTAAAGTGTTTGTGCATTCATGCCGCAGCATTGTTTTAATTGTGTTGAGTGTATAGGTTTGAATTCAAATTGTATTTGAATTCAAATGGCTTTGTTTGAATGGGTAGAGTAAAGAAAAAGAAAAGGAAAAGGAGAAGACCAGCCCCACTCCCTCTCTCAGCCCAGCCCAAAACCCTCCCTTCTCTCCCTCACCCGTGGGCTCTCTCTCTCCTTTCCCCTCTCTCCCGCATGGGCCACCCGAGGCCCAGCATTTTTTCCCCCTCTCTTTCCCCGCATGGGCCGCGCCCGACCCATTTCTTTTTCTTTCCCCAGCCCGAGGCCCGCTTCCTCCCTCAGCCCAGCTCGCACGCGCGCAGCTTCCCTGGGCCACTCACTGCCGCTCGCTCGGCCCAGCCCGTGCGCTCGCTCCTTCCCCGCTCTCCCTCTCTCTTTCCTGTCGCTGACCGCCCGACCCCACCCGTCATCCCCTTCCTCCCGCACCCCTGCTCCCGCAACGGCCGCGCCGCGGCACGGCCGAGATCCCCGGCTCCCCCCCACCGCAACCGCACCCGAAATCCCTGGCCCGCCCATCTTATCCCCTTGCGCCGTCCCTTGGACCCCCCTCATCCCAAGCGCGCCGCCCCTAAGCCCTAACCGCGCCGCCGCCTTGCCTCCGCTCGGGGCAGAGCACCGCCGCCGCGGATCCACCGCTCCGGTGCCCTTCAGCTCCAGCCAAGGGCCATAATAGCTCCACCTTGCCACCCAGGAGCTTCCCAGGCCCAATAATTGGGTCTTACGCCCCTGCATCGTCACTTCCCGCGAGGACCCGATCCCCTCCGCCGCGGAAGCTCGTCGCCGGCCACCCTCCACCGCAGCACCGGCTACCACAGGCCCCTGGTGAGCACCACCTGTTTCCCCCGCGTCTTATGCACTAGATGTCGAAGCCCGGGACCCCTCCTAGCCCCCGGAACGCACGCACGCCGGAGTTGGTAGCCACCCCGAGCCGCCCTCTCCGTCGACACACCCTAACCGTGCTCAAATTCGCCGCCTTGAGTGCATAGATGGGTTTCCCATGCCATGTTCCACCCCTAGGGCTTGATTTCATCCCGAGCCGAGCCCGGAGCACCAAGATGCGCTACGCGCCGGCGAAGCGCCGCCGCGGGGAGCGCGTCTCCGGCGACCCCCACTGCCACCCGAGCCTCCGGGGCATCCCAGCCGTCTGATCAGTCTCCAACGCGTAGGATTAGATCATGCGTACCCGTTCGCTCCGAGCCGCTCGATCTGTAGTGGAGGTGTAGGATTAGATCTCGCTTGCCTCTTGAACCAACACCCTCCGATCGAGATCCAAGCGTCCAGATCCGCGCGTACCCCTTCGCGTCAGGGATCTAATCCGAGCCACCAGATCAGGATCCAACGCACCGGATTAAAACATACCGCTTCAGCCTATTAGATTTGCTAAAAAGCCCCTGCCTTTTGGGGAAATCAACCCGCGGTCCTATTTAGTTCAAAAATAATTACAGACAGGTCCTTTTCTTCCCGTTTGACTCCCTGCGCTTCCTGGAATTTGAACCCGCAGTCCATGTTTGGTGTTTTCACGAGCTAGCCCCTGAGTCTATCCTTTAATTACGTTTAAGTCCTCAGTTTTTGTCCAGAAGCCCCTGGTTTTCCTGTTTTTTCTCGCAAATAGGTCCCTGGATCTTGTTTTAGGCGTAGTTTTCGCGTTTTAGCTCCGTTTTAGGTGTTCTTTATATCCACGCGATCGTTGTAACGCGTAGAATAGTTCTAGGCCAGTTTTATGTGCTGTTCCATTGTATTGATGTACTGTTTCTTATGTTTTGCTATTGTTTGCATGTGTGTGCATGTGTGGCCCATGTATTGCTGTTACGATCGTGAATAGACGTCGAGACACCGGAGCAGTACCAGGAGCAGCCATCTTCCGAGCAGTTCGAGCAGCAGCCGGGAGAGTACGAGGAAGGCAAGTATAACATGAACATCCTATCACTTTTAAATACAATTTCATACTGCATTTTAATACTGTATGCCTATAAGGACTTTCCTAGCCACTTTATATCCTTTATATATACCCTTTGGGTTGCATTTTGGTTAGTTGTGCTAGGTTGCTGCGCTATAACAAATCTTGGTCCTTTTAATTAAATTTGATTAATGGTCTTATGCAACTTAATTCTGGAGCCGGCCCTCTGTGCTGTGTGCTTGAGTGGTTTGAGCGTCCTTAAAAGATGTTTTTGCTAGAAACATGGGTTAGGGGGCCATCACGGTGCTTAGTGCTTGGTTGGCCACTCTCCATAAGGACCGGTTCATAGAGCGACAACCTAGGACAACCGCGCAACCACAAGACTGGAATGGGACGGTCTTGACTTACTAATTAGGTCGTGTTGGTTCGGGAGTAACTTACCTGCGTGGGCAAGAGGGGTGGTAAGCTTCAATGGTCCCTGCTCCTCCGGCTTGGTCTGTGCTGTGTGTCTTGTACCCCCGGAGGTGGGCCCCATCGTTGCTGATCCAGAATCCTTAGCGGTTACACCTTACCAACGTGGTCCTTTGTAACGGTCTCGTAGTGTGCTTGCTAGTCATCTCACCTAAGGCAGTGTGATGAACAACTAGCGTAGCCCACGACTTGTGGGTAAAGTTGTGCAACCTCTCGAGAGTGTAAAACTGATATATCAGCTGTGCTCACAGTCATGAGCGGCCCAGATCCTCCTTTTGATTAGTGGGGCTATCAACCTTTGACGAGGGCGATTCCCCGGGTGGTTTCGGTTTGGATGGTTCTCAGTAGTTCTTAATTAATATTGGTTAATTCTTATGCAATTTGGGTTATGGTAATTCATCCACTTGTAGTAATTAGCTTTAATAAAATTTGCCAAGATTAAAAGCTAATGCAGTTGAGTCAGCTAACCTTAGAGCCTCATGCTCGTGTTATACTTGTTGAGTATGAGTTTGTACTCACACTTGCCTCTCTACTCTTCTGTTCTATTTCGGATATCTTCGACTGCTGCTCAGTGCCCGGCAATGTGGAGGACTACGTCAGCGGCTTCGATGACTTCTAGGCGTTTGTCTCCCAGTCGACGTCCCTGTGGCGCCCAGCTCTTCATGTATTCATTTTACGCTTCCGCATTCCTTGAACTGATTCTTGATTCAGTTGTAATAAAGATATTCATTTTATAATTTATACGTTTTTATCCGTGACATGTGTTGTGATATCTTGATAATCTGTTGTATATATGCGAGACTTGATCCTGGCGCATATATGGTTGCTCGATTTATGTTCTTATAAATCGGGTGTGACAGATTGGTATCAGAGCCGTGTTGACTGTAGGACGAAGCCTAGGTAGAATTGGTCGAGTTTAGGACTTCTTTTCTCTTGCTTGCCTTCGCAAATCCTCAACCATCATGTTTCTGCTTCTATTCCTTGAATCTTAAGCCCTCGATTTGCTTTCTCCCCTGCCTTTTCTGAGAAGTAGCTTGAGTTTTCCGTAGATGTTGGCCTGAGTCGCCTAATCTTATAAGTTATAAGTTTAAGTTGTCCCGATGGAAAATACGCTAGAACGAGTGTGTTAGTCGAGTAGTGTGGAAAACTCGACTAAGTTGTGAATATTGAATGTTTGTTATTGTGCAAATGTTTGATTTGGATTTTTGGTTGATTGCATAGGCTAGTAGTTAAACCTGTTCATGCAAATCGACCTAACCCAACTTGAACTAAATAATAAAATTGAGTTAGAACGTTGGGGGTAAAACCTATATTCCTTTCTTTCTGTCATAACCTTCCGAAGTTTCATTTCCGCAGCTGCACGATATCTTATTTTCATAAATTTTGTTTGTTGCAATCAGATGGTGAACACCAGGCGCACCGGTTCCGGTTCTGACCAGCAGGAGCAGAACAATCAGAGTACCGGTCAGCCGCTACCGATGCCGCCACCACTGACCCCGGAGCAGTTCTTCCAGCTCCAGATGCAGATGATGGCGACCCTGAACAACACTGTTCAGGCTCTGCAGCAGATCCATGCTCAGCCACCGCCTCCTCCGCCGCCTCAGCCCCGTGACAGGCGTGCGGATTTCCTAAGAGGTCATCCTCCAACCTTCTCTCACGCCACGGACCCACTCCAGGCGGACGACTGGCTTCGTTCGGTGGAGCGCCAGTTGGTTGTTGCGCAATGTGACGACCGAGAGCGAGTTTTGTACGCAGCAGGGCAGCTGCGCGGCTCCGCTCTTGACTGGTGGGAGTCCTACCCAGCTCGGGATCGTGACGCTCTCACGTGGGACCAGTTCCGTGAGCGTTTCAGGAACCATCACATTCCTGAGGGCATTATGAAGATGAAGCAGAAGGAGTTCCGTGCCCTTAAGCAGGTAAAATTTAACGGAAATTCCCTACCATTTCTTTTAAGCTTGATCTATCCTTGATTTCTTTCGTAAAACCTGACCAATTGAGCGGTTTCTATCCTTATTATCTGTGTTCGTTGTCTCAGGGATCGATAACGGTGACGGAGTACCGTGACCGTTTCCTTCAGCTTGCCCGCTACGCCCCTGCTGACGTCGCTCGCGACAGCGATAAGCAGGAGTACTTCAAGGAGGGGCTGGATGATCACATCCAGTATGCGCTGCTGAACCACCGCTTCGACAACTTCAACCAGCTGGTTGACGCGGCCCTCAACACCGAGCGCAAGCGCCGAGAGATTGAGGATAAGAAGAGGAAGATGGCTCCATCCTCTTCGGGCAGCAACACTCGTCCCCGCTATCAGCATCCACCACCGCCGCAGCAGCAGAGGCCGCCTCAGCAGTACCAGCAGCGGCAGCAGTTTCCGCCTCGTCCTCAGCAGCAGCAGCAGCAGGCGGGACAGGGCCAGAGGCTTCCGGCGCCTCCGGCTCCACCAGCTCAGAGGCAGGGAGCGCCCACTCCTCCACCTGGGCAGCAGGCCGCTGCATTTCCTCGAGTGTGCTTCCACTGCGGCGAGCCGGGGCACTACGCCAACGTCTGCCCTCGGAAGGCGCAGGCAGGGCAGCAGGGGCGTGCAGCACCGCCCAAGGCCCCAGCTCAGGGCAGGGTGAACCACGTGACGGCCGAGTCAGCGGCCGAGGCTCCTAACGTGGTGATTGGTACGTTCATGGTCAACACCCACCCTGCTACAGTTCTTTTTGATACTGGTGCCACGCATTCTTTCATCACCCGGTCTTTTGTTGAGCATCATGGTATTCCTACTAGCACATTAAAGAGGTGCATGTTAGTATCTTCACCGGGTGGACAGTTGAGGTCTCATGTCTTCTGTCCCAGAGTCAGTGTGGCCATAAGGGGGGTAGATTTCAGTGCAAATCTGATGGTGCTAGACTCCAAAGGTATTGATGTGATCCTCGGAATGGAGACTCTTGCCAAGTGGGGAGTTCGGATAGATTGTGCTCAGAGGACTGTTCTTCTGTCAGCACCGGATGGTCAGGAGGTCACTGTTGGAGCTACAGAGCCTTCTGGTTTTCTTCATCAGATGGAGACCAGACCCACGGATGGTATTCGCGTGGTGTCTGAATTCCCGGATGTCTTTCCGGATGATTTGCCAGGTATGCCGCCTGATCGCGACATTGAGTTTTCTATTGATCTCTTGCCTGGCACAGCTCCTATTGCTAAGCGGCCCTATCGTATGGCTCCTGTCGAGCATGAGGAGGTTAAGAAGACTGTCGATGAGTTGCTAGCTAAGGGTTATATCCGTCGCAGTTTCTCTCCTTGGGCTTTTCCTGTATTGCTGGTAGAGAAGAAGGATGGCGCGAAGAGAATGTGCGTCGATTATCGGGATCTGAATGCAGTCACTATCAAGAACAAGCATCCATTGCCCCGTATTGAGGATCTTTTCGATCAGCTTCAGGGTGCTTGTGTATTTTCGAAGATTGATCTGCGTTCGGGTTATCATCAGCTGAAGATTCGTCCTGAGGATATTCAGAAGACGGCATTCACCTGCAAGTATGGGCTATACGAGTATACGGTCATGTCCTTCGACTTGACCAATGCTCCGGCTTTCTTCATGCATCTGATGAACAAGGTTTTCATGGATTATCTGGACACCTTTGTGGTGATATTTATTGATGATATCCTGATATATTCCAAGTCAGAAGCGGAGCATGAGAAGCATCTGAGGCTTGTGTTGCAGAGGCTCAGAGAGCACAAGCTGTATGCCAAGCTCAGCAAGTGTGAGTTCTGGATTGACGAGGTTCCGTTCCTCGGTCATGTTATCTCCAAGGGAGGTATTGCTGTGGACCCTGGAAAGGTGAAGGATGTGCTTGACTGGGTCGTACCGCAGACAGTGAAGGAAGTCCGCTCTTTTCTGGGCTTAGCAGGTTATTATTGGAGATTCATTGAGAATTTCTCCAAGATTGCGAAGCCTTTGACTTCCTTGCTAGAGAAGGGTGTGGATTTCTCTTGGACTGATGAGCGTCAGAGTGCCTTCGAGGAGCTGAAGAAGAGGTTGACTACGGCGCCAGTCCTTACTTTGCGAAACCAGAGCAAGAGGTTCACAGTGTATTGTGATGCTTCGAGGGTTGGTCTTGGTTGCGTCCTGATGCAGGAAGGCAGAGTGATAGCTTATGCTTCGCGGCAGTTGCGCCGGCACGAGCTGAATTATCCCACTCATGATCTGGAGTTGGCCGCAGTTGTGCATGCTCTGAAGATATGGAGGCATTACTTGTTTGGGCAGAGGTGTGATATTTACACCGATCACAAGAGCCTCAAGTATATTTTTACTCAGAGTGAGCTGAATATGCGGCAGAGAAGATGGCTGGAGTTGGTCAAGGATTATGACCTGGAGATTCACTATCATCCGGGCAAGGCTAATGTTGTAGCAGATGCTCTGAGCAGGAAGAGCTATGTTAACATGGCCGCGGCTTTTCAGATGCCTCCGGAGTTATGTGAGGAGTTTGAGCAGTTGAGCCTGGGTTACTTGCATCATACCTCGGGTACATCATTCGAGGCGGAACCCACTCTAGAGGCTGAGATCAGGCAGCATCAGAAGGAAGATCAGAAGCTGCAGGAGATTCGTGAGTTGCTCAAGATTGGCAAGGCTCCTCATTTCAGAGAGGATGATCAGGGTACCTTGTGGTACAAGGGTCGTATATGTGTGCCGGATGTGAATGACCTCAGGAAGTTGATTCTGAGTGAGGCCCATGATACAGCATATTCTATCCATCCAGGCAGCACGAAGATGTATTACGATCTGAAGGAACGATTCTGGTGGTATGGAATGAAGCGTTCCGTTGCGGAGTACGTGGCTATCTGTGACACTTGTCAGCGTGTCAAGGCAGAGCATCAGAGGCCAGCAGGGCTATTGCAGCCGTTGAAGATTCCAGAGTGGAAATGGGAGGAAATCACTATGGACTTCATTGTTGGCTTGCCTCGTACTCAGAAAGGGTACAACTCCATATGGGTAGTAGTGGATCGGTTGACGAAGGTTGCTCACTTCATTCCGGTAAACACTACTTACTCCGGCGCCAGACTCGCAGAGTTGTACATCTCCAGGATTGTCTGTCTGCATGGTGTTCCGAAGAAGATTATATCTGATCGAGGATCTCAGTTCACTTCGCGGTTCTGGGAGCAGTTGCATGATTCGTTGGATACGAAGCTGCGCTTCAGTACTTCTTATCATCCTCAGACAGATGGGCAGACAGAGAGAACCAACCAAGTGTTGGAGGATATGCTTCGAGCCTGCGCTATTCAGTATGGTACCAGCTGGGATAAATGCCTGCCTTATGCAGAGTTTTCTTATAACAACAGTTATCAGGCTAGTCTGAAGAAGTCCCCGTTCGAGGCCCTGTATGGTCGGAAGTGCAGAACTCCGCTGTATTGGGATCAGATTGGTGAGAGGCAGGTATTCGGTCCGGATATTATTGAGGAGGCCGAACAGCTGGTGCGGCAGGTGAGAGAGAATCTGAGGGTCGCTCAGACTCGTCAGAAGAGCTATGCGGATGTGCGTCGCCGAGATTTGACCTTCGCAGTGGGTGATCATGTATACCTGAAGGTCTCGCCGATGAGAGGGATCCGCAGGTTTAATGTACGAGGTAAGCTAGCACCTCGATACATTGGTCCGTTCAAGGTGCTGGAACGGAAAGGTGAGGTGGCATATCGTTTGGAGTTGCCTCTCAACCTCTCAGGAGTGCACGATGTGTTTCACGTGTCTCAGTTGAAGAAGTGCTTGAGAGTGCCAGAAGAGCAAGCACCGATAGAAGGGTTGGATGTGCAGGAGGATCTGACCTATATTGAGCATCCGGTGAAGATTCTGGAGACGTCTAAGAGAGTTACCAGAAACAAGAAGATCAAGATGTGCCGTGTTCAGTGGAGTCATCATACGGAGGATGAGGCTACTTGGGAGCGAGAAGATGAGTTGAGGAAGACATATCCCGATCTCTTTGCTAGCTAGCTTATTCGAATCTCGAGACGAGATTCCTGTAAGGGGGGTAGGTTTGTAACACCCTAAGGTAATTTCCTTAAATTTTAATGAATTTATTTGGGCTTAAATAAATTTCCCAGGCCTTTCTTAAATTTTTGTGGCATTTAAAGTAATTTATAACGCAAGAAAATAAAATTTATCATAGGATTAAAGTGTTTGTGCATTCATGCCGCAGCATTGTTTTAATTGTGTTGAGTGTATAGGTTTGAATTCAAATTGTATTTGAATTCAAATGGCTTTGTTTGAATGGGTAGAGTAAAGAAAAAGAAAAGGAAAAGGAGAAGACCAGCCCCGCTCCCTCTCTCAGCCCAGCCCAAAACCCTCCCTTCTCTCCCTCACCCGTGGGCTCTCTCTCTCCTTTCCCCTCTCTCCCGCATGGGCCACCCGAGGCCCAGCATTTTTTCCCCCTCTCTTTCCCCGCATGGGCCGCGCCCGACCCATTTCTTTTTCTTTCCCCAGCCCGAGGCCCGCTTCCTCCCTCAGCCCAGCTCGCACGCGCGCAGCTTCCCTGGGCCACTCGCTGCCGCTCGCTCGGCCCAGCCCGTGCGCTCGCTCCTTCCCCGCTCTCCCTCTCTCTTTCCTGTCGCTGACCGCCCGACCCCACCCGTCATCCCCTTCCTCCCGCACCCCTGCTCCCGCAACGGCCGCGCCGCGGCACGGCCGAGATCCCCGGCTCCCCCCCACCGCAACCGCACCCGAAATCCCTGGCCCGCCCTTCTTATCCCCTTGCGCCGTCCCTTGGACCCCCCTCTTCCCAAGCGCGCCGCCCCTAAGCCCTAACCGCACCGCCGCCTTGCCTCCGCTCGGGGCAGAGCACCGCCGCCGCGGATCCACCGCTCCGGTGCCCTTCAGCTCCAGCCAAGGGCCGTAATAGCTCCACCTTGCCACCCAGGAGCTTCCCAGGCCCAATAATTGGGTCTTACGCCCCTGCATCGTCACTTCCCGCGAGGACCCGATCCCCTCCGCCGCGGAAGCTCGTCGCCGGCCACCCTCCACCGCAGCACCGGCTACCATAGGCCCCTGATGAGCACCACCTGTTTCCCCCGCGTCTTATGCACTAGATGTCGAAGCCCGGGACCCCTCCTAGCCCCCGGAACGCACGCACGCCGGAGTTGGTAGCCACCCCGAGCCGCCCTCTCCGTCGATACACCCTAACCGTGCTCAAATTCGCCGCCTTGAGTGCATAGATGGGTTTCCCATGCCATGTTCCACCCCTAGGGCTTGATTTCATCCCGAGCCGAGCCCGGAGCACCAAGATGCGCTACGCGCCGGCGAAGCGCCGCCGCGGGGAGCGCGTCTCCGGCGACCCCCACTGCCACCCGAGCCTCCGGGGCATCCCAGCCGTCTGATCAGTCTCCAACGCGTAGGATTAGATCATGCGTACCCGTTCGCTCCGAGCCGCTCGATCTGTAGTGGAGGTGTAGGATTAGATCTCGCTTGCCTCTTGAACCAACACCCTCCGATCGAGATCCAAGCGTCCAGATCCGCGCGTACCCCTTCGCGTCAGGGATCTAATCCGAGCCACCAGATCAGGATCCAACGCACCGGATTAAAACATACCGCTTCAGCCTATTAGATTTGCTAAAAAGCCCCTGCCTTTTGGGGAAATCAACCCGCGGTCCTATTTAGTTCAAAAATAATTACAGACAGGTCCTTTTCTTCCCGTTTGACTCCCTGCGCTTCCTGGAATTTGAACCCGCAGTCCATGTTTGGTGTTTTCACGAGCTAGCCCCTGAGTCTATCCTTTAATTACGTTTAAGTCCTCAGTTTTTGTCCAGAAGCCCCCGGTTTTCCTGTTTTTTCTCGCAAATAGGTCCCTGGATCTTGTTTTAGGCGTAGTTTTCGCGTTTTAGCTCCGTTTTAGGTGTTCTTTATATCCACGCGATCGTTGTAACGCGTAGAATAGTTCTAGGCCAGTTTTATGTGCTGTTCCATTGTATTGATGTACTGTTTCTTATATTTTGCTATTGTTTGCATGTGTGTGCATGTGTGGCCCATGTATTGCTGTTACGATCGTGAATAGACGTCGAGACACCGGAGCAGTACCAGGAGTAGCCATCTTCCGAGCAGTTCGAGCAGCAGCCGGGAGAGTACGAGGAAGGCAAGTATAACATGAACATCCTATCACTTTTAAATACAATTTCATACTGCATTTTAATACTGTATGCCTATAAGGACTTTCCTAGCCACTTTATATCCTTTATATATACCCTTTGGGTTGCATTTTGGTTAGTTGTGCTAGGTTGCTGCGCTATAACAAATCTTGGTCCTTTTAATTAAATTTGATTAATGGTCTTATGCAACTTAATTCTGGAGCCGGCCCTCTGTGCTGTGTGCTTGAGTGGTTTGAGCGTCCTTAAAAGATGTTTTTGCTAGAAACATGGGTTAGGGGGCCATCACGGTGCTTAGTGCTTGGTTGGCCACTCTCCATAAGGACCGGTTCATAGAGCGACAACCTGGGACAACCGCGCAACCACAAGACTGGAATGGGACGGTCTTGACTTACTAATTAGGTCGTGTTGGTTCGGGAGTAACTTACCTGCGTGGGCAAGAGGGATGGTAAGCTTCAATGGTCCCTGCTCCTCCGGCTTGGTCTGTGCTGTGTGTCTTGTACCCCCGGAGGTGGGCCCCATCGTTGCTGATCCAGAATCCTTAGCGGTTACACCTTACCAACGTGGTCCTTTGTAACGGTCTCGTAGTGTGCTTGCTAGTCATCTCACCTAAGGCAGTGTGATGAACAACTAGCGTAGCCCACGACTTGTGGGTAAAGTTGTGCAACCTCTCGAGAGTGTAAAACTGATATATCAGCTGTGCTCACAGTCATGAGCGGCCCAGATCCTCCTTTTGATTAGTGGGGCTATCAACCTTTGACGAGGGCGATTCCCCGGGTGGTTTCGGTTTGGATGGTTCTCAGTAGTTCTTAATTAATATTGGTTAATTCTTATGCAATTTGGGTTATGGTAATTCATCCACTTGTAGTAATTAGCTTTAATAAAATTTGCCAAGATTAAAAGCTAATGCAGTTGAGTCAGCTAACCTTAGAGCCTCATGCTCGTGTTATACTTGTTGAGTACGAGTTTGTACTCACACTTGCCTCTCTACTCTTCTGTTCTATTTCGGATATCTTCGACTGCTGCTCAGTGCCCGGCAACGTGGAGGACTACGTCAGCGGCTTCGACGACTTCTAGGCGTTTGTCTCCCAGTCGACGTCCCTGTGGCGCCCAGCTCTTCATGTATTCATTTTACGCTTCCGCATTCCTTGAACTGATTCTTGATTCAGTTGTAATAAAGATATTCATTTTATAATTTATACGTTTTTATCCGTGACATGTGTTGTGATATCTTGATAATCTGTTGTATATATGCGAGACTTGATCCTGGCGCATATATGGTTGCTCGATTTATGTTCTTATAAATCGGGTGTGACATGTCTTCCACTCGGAACTTGCCCTCGAGGTCTGAGCGCCATGGTGACACTGCACTGATCAGTCGCACCCCCGAGGAGGCCCCAGGAACTGGAGGAATGACTGTCGCCAGCGCAACGAGGGCCACCAGTCCGCGCATGGCAACGCTGAACAAGAAGTACAACAATCTACTCGCCAACCTCGCAACTAGCATGGCACAAGGCCTCAAAGCCAAGCCCCACCCAAGGCCAGCCTTCACGACGCTCGCACGATCGATATCAGGTAGAAGATCAATGACGGCCTGTATCATTAAGGCAAGGAGAAGGGATCATCCCGACAGGTACCACGACGATGACAACAACGATCGCTTCCCTTCCTTCACCTCCAACATCACTGAAAAATCCTATCCCAAGGAGTTAAACCAGTCAGAATCCCCAAGTATGACGGCAAGCAGGACCCGCACTAGTGGATCCGATGCTACTCCATTGCCATCGAGGTCTCAGGGGGATCCAACTCCACAAAAGCACTCTACTTCCCGGTAGCTTTGGAATCTGCCTCGCTCACTTGGCTTGAAAGCCTCAAGCCAAACTCCATCGACTCCTGGGAGGATCTCAAGCGGGCCTTCATTGACAACTTTCAGGGGTCCATGATCAGAGCAGGCACTCGCCACGATCTGTCCCAGGTCAAGCAAGAGATGAACAAAACCCTAAGGTCCTACACTAGGCATTTGTTCGAGATGCGCGCCACCATCACCAACATCACCGACGAGGACATCATCCGCTGCTTCAAGAACAGACTCTTCTCGAAGAAAACGTACCACAACTTCGGATGCAACTGCCCAACTACTGTCGTGGAGCTACATGACATGATGGCACGGTGGGCTGACCACGAGGACGAGGAGAACGACCGCTTCCCAAAGCGAAATAGCGACAAGTAGGGCAGCGACAATAGCCACTTCGACAAGGGCCAGTGAATCCACTCGGGGAACCCCTGAAAGCACAAGCCAGACCAAGAAGTCGCGGCTGTTGAGCACAATCCGTGTGGCAAGAATTCGGGGAACAATGATGCACAGTTTGAGAATGTCCTGCACAAACAATGTCCGATGCACCCGAAGTCATTACATACGCTCTTCGAGTGCGTCAGCCTCCGCAAGTCATTCAACGCTCTACCCCTTCCCCAAGCCGGAAAGCGAAAGGTCCAGAAGGACGACTATGAGGGTGACAAGTCAAGGGCTCAAAATTTCCAGGAACCAAAGAACGTCATCAACGTCATCTTCGGTGGAGATGGCGGATTCCCCTCCAAGCGTGCGCAGAAGTTGACCCTACGCAAATCCTCTCTATAGAGCCTGCCACGCAAAAGCCTCTGAGATACAGCGAGGTCCCGATCTCCTTATCCTGGGATGATCAATGGACCAGCTTCTCCGAACCGGGAAAATTCCCGCTCGTCCTAGATCCTATCGTGACGGGCTCATACATGACCCGAGTACTCATCGATGGCGGGAGCGGCTTCAACCTGCTCTTCCCGAGTACTCTGAAGAAGATGGGTCTGGACATCTCCAAGATGCTCACCCCTAGCAGAGCTCCATTCTACGGCATCATCCTAGAAAACGCGGCTACACCACTCGGCTTAAAGGTCCTGCCAGTTACCTTTGGGATGCAGGACAACTACCGCACCAAGTATATCAAGTTTGAGGTGGCTGACTTAGAGTTATCATACCTTGCCATCCTCGAAAGACCAACACTAGCCAAGTTCATGGCTGTTCCCCACTATGTCTACTTGCTACTCAAGATGCTAGGCAGGACACGCGTACTCATGCTCCATGGTGACCTGAAGAAGTGGTATGACTATGACCAGGAGGCGATCGAGTAAGACACAACATCACATGTGCCAGAGCCTTCTGCGGAAGTACTTGCGGCCGTGCAGAAGCTCATCAACTCAGAGATGGAGATCTTTAGTTAGAGGCCTAGCCAGTCGAGGGTTAAACCCAACCCCAGCAATGTCGGCATCAAGGCCATCCAGCTGCAAGAAGGTGATCCGTCCAAGACTACTTTTATCGAAGGTGGCTTGAGTGACAAATAGGAAAGCACGCTTGTCAGCTTCGTTAAGGCTAATCGAGATATATTCACGTGGAAGCCAGCAGATATGCCAGGGGTACCCAAGGAGTTGATCGAGCATTGCATAAAAGTTAACCCTAAAGCCACTCTGAAGAAGTAACAATTACGATGCTTCGCTCCTGATAAGAGGGAGGCCATCAAGAAGGAGCTAGCAAAACTACTTGAAGGTTAGCTAACCCTGTACTTGTCTTGAAAAAGAATAATAATGAATGGAGGATTGTAACACCCTAAGGTAAATTTCTTAAATTTTAATGAATTTATTTGGGGTCAAATAAAATTTCTAGGGTTTTTCTTGATTTATCTTGCATTTAAAGTAATTTTATAACACAAGAAAATAAAATTTATTATAAGATCAACTTGTTTGTGCATTCATGCTGGAGCATTGTTTTCCTTGTGTTGAGTTTGTAGGGTTTGAATGCGAATTTATTTGAATTCAAATAGTTTTGTTTGAATAGTTTGAGTATAGAAAAGAAAAAGGAAAGAAGAAGAAAAAAGAGGAGGCAGCCCAACCCAGCAGCCCGGCCTGCTCTCTTTTCCCCACCCCTTGGGCCAGCCCTTCTCTCCCTGGCAGCCCATTCCTCTTCCCCCTCCTTTCCCCACATGGGCCGCACCGAGGCCCAGCTCCCTCAGTCCCTCAGCGCAGCCCAGCCCGAGCGCCTCCCGCCTTTCTCTCCGACACCAGGGGCCCGTTAGTCAGTTTCTTCTCCTTTCCCCTCCGCAACGGCCGTGCACTTCCGCCGCCGGGATCTCCGCGCCTCCCGCGCCTAAGCCCGCACGCCGAGAGTTCCGCCGCCCCATAAGTAGGACCCCCGACCCCTGCGCTCTCATCTCTCCACCCATGCTCCGCCGCCTCCAACCCTAGCGCCCCCGCCCGTGCAGAGTCTCTGCGCCGCCGTGTTCCACCGCCTCTGCCCCGCCGTGATTCGGCAGCTCCGCCACGTCTTCGGCCGATTACAACCTCGGTGAGCATCGTGCCCTTCCCCGGATCATTTTGCGCCAGATATTGTGGTCCCTAGCTCCCTGCAACGGCCGGACCGCCTCTCACCCGTGCCCCGCCGCCGCGTCAAACCGCAGGCCGCCGTGGCGAGTCCCCTGCACCGTTTGGCGTGCCCTGATTCCGGCCTGCCTAGCACCGCGCGCGCACCCAGTACCCGTTCGCAAACGCTCCGAGCCCGAGCAGCCCGAACGCGTGCGCACCGGCTAGTGTCACCGCACCGATCCGCCCCGCCGCCGAGCGCGCCGCCGCAGCCGCTGCAGGCCCGTGCCAACTACTCTAGTGCACTCGTCATGTTCCTCTGGTGCTCTCGAGCTCAAGCCCCGCTTGAATAGACCCCCGGAGGACCGAGATCGGCCATCTCCGGCGAGCCGCCGCCACGGGAGAGCGCTCCGGCGAGCCACCGCCGCCGCCCAAACCCTGATCCCCACCCCCTTTGTTTCGTACCACTAGATCCCAATCCAACGGCCCTAATTAGAACATACCGTTTCAGCCTGATCATTTTGCTAAAGAGCCCTCGGATTTTCCTGGAATCAACCCGCACTCCTGTGTAGTTCAAAGATATTTGCAGTTAAGTCCTGTTTTATTTGTTTAGACCCCTGAGCTCCTAGGAAATTGAACCCGCCGTCCATACCCTAAGTTTTTGCGGGTTAGACCCCAGATCTAGCCTTTAATTATGTTTAGGCCCTCGGTTTTCGCACAGAAACCCCTGGTTTTCCTGTTTTCTTACAGAAAGGCCCCTGGACCTTGTTTTAACCCTAGATTTCGCATCTTAGCTCCGTTTTAGGCAGTTTTCGCGCTCACGAGATCGTTGTAACGTGTAGAACAGTTCCATCATAGTTTTGTGTGCTGTTTTTATGTATTGTTGAACTGTTTCTTATCCTTTGTCTTTCTTTGCATGTATGTGTATGTGTTGGACCATGTTTTGGCGTTGCGATCGTGAGTAGACGCTCAGCCTTTGGACGAGTACCAGGAGCCCCTCTCTGCAGAGCAGTTTGAGCAGCAGCAGGAGAACTTCGAGGAAGGCAAGTATAACATGAATATCCTATCACTTTTAAATACAATTTCATATTGCATTTTAATCCTGTATGCCTATAAGGACTTCCTAGCCACCTTGTCCCTTATATATATACCTTGGGTTGCATTTTGGTTAGTTGTGCTAGGTGCTGCGCTCTCACACACCTTGGTCCTTTTTAATTAAATTTGATAAATGGTTATATGCAAATTAATTCTGAGAATGGCACTCTGTGCTGTGTGCTTGAGCAGCTCACGTCTCCTTAAAAGATGTTTTGTTAGAAACATAGTTTAGGGGGCCAGCACGGTGCTTAGTGCTTGGCTGGCAACTCTCCATAAGGACCGGTTCATAGAGCGACAACCTGGGAGAACCGCGCAACCACAAGACTGGAATGGGACGGTCTTGACCTACTAATTAGGTCATTTTGGTTCGGGAGTAACTTACCTGCGTGGGCAAGAGGGGTGGTAAGCTTCAATGGTCCCTGCTCCTCCGGCTTGGTCTGTGCTGTGTGCTTGTACCCCCGTGAGGTGGGCCCCATCGTTGCTGATCCAGAAACCTTAGCGGTTACACCTTACTAACGTGATCCTTTGTAACGGTCTCGTAGTGCGCTTGCTAGTCATCTCACCTAAGGAAGTGTGATGAACAACTAGCGTAGCTCACGACTTGTGGGTAAAGTTGTGCAACCTCTCGAGAGTGTAAAACTGATATATCAGCTGTGCTCACAGTCATGAGCGGCCCAGATCCTCCGTCTGATTAGTGGGTTGTACCTTGGTGGTTTGGCTTGGTTTCTCAGTAGTCTTATGCTTAATCTTGATTAATTATTATGTAACTTGGGTTATGGTAATTCATCCACTTGTAGTAAATAGCTCTAATAAAATTTATCAAGACTAAAAGCTAATGTAGTTGAGTCAGCTAACCTTAGAGCCTCATGATTCGTGTTATACTTGTTGAGTACAAGTTGTGTACTCACACTTGCCTTCTCTACTCTTCTGTTCTCTCTGGGGTATCTTCGACTGCTGCTCAGTACCAGGCGACGTGGAGGACTACATCAGCGGACTCGACGATTTCTAGGCGTTGTCTCCCAGCCGACGTCCCTGTGGCGCCCTGCTTTTTATATATTTATTTTACGCTTCCGCATTCCTTGAACTAATTCTTGATTCAGTTGTAATAAAGATATTCATTTATAATTTATACGCTTTTATTTTGAGATACGTGTTGTGATATCTTGATGATTCTGTTGTATATATGCGTGACTTGATCCTGGCGCATATATAATTGCTCGATTTATGTTCTTATAAATTGGGTGTGACAGAATTGGTATCAAAGCTGTGTCGACTGTAGGACGAAGCCAAGATAGAAATGGTCTAGTTTACGGATTTCCTTTCGCTCCCTTGCTTCCGCAAAACTCAAACTTTCATTTCTGCTTCTATTCCTTGAGCTCTAAACCTCGAGTTTGCTAACCCTCTCTGCATTTTCCGAGAATTAGTCTGATAATTTCAGTAGACGTGGCCTACAATTTTCTGATTGTCCTCATAAGTCTAGGATGCCTTTGCAAAAATACGCTAGAGCACCTGTTTGTTTTAGTCGTGTGGAGTGATGAACTCGGCTACGTTTGAATATTGAATGTTTGTGATTGTGCAAAATATTTGATTTGGATCTTTGGTTGATTGCATAGTTTAGAAGTTAAACTTGCTTATGCAAATCGATTTTAATACAAACCTAAATTAAGTAATCAAAATTGAGTTAGAACGTTGGGGTAAAACCGTACACTCTTTTCTCTCTATTTTATCCTGTCAGAGTTTTCTTTCTGGAAGTTGTACAATATCTATCTCTTATAAATTTCATTCTACTGCAAACAGATGGTTAACACGAGGAGCACCGGCACCGGTTCTGGCTAGCAAGGACAAAACAACCAGAGTACCGACCAGCCGCTGCCGATGCCTCCACCTTTGAACCCGGAGCAGTTCTTCCAGCTCCAGATGCAGATGATGGCCACTCTGAACAACACTGTTCAGACGCTGCAGCAGATCCACGCTCAGCCGCCACCTCCTCCACCGCAGCAGCCCCGTGACAGCTGCGCGGATTTTCTGAGGGGTCACCCGCCGACGTTCTCTCATGCTGCTGATCCACTCCAGCTGATGACTAGCTTCGTTCAGTGGAGCGCCAGTTGGATGTCGCTCAGTGCGATGACAGGGAGCGAGTCCTGTACGCAGCAGGGCAGCTGCGAGGCTCAGCTCTCGATTGGTGGGAGTCCTACCCAGCTCGGGACTGTGACGCTCTCACTTGGGTCCAATTCCGAGAGCGTTTCAGGCACCACCACATCCCTGCTGGAGTGATGAAGATGAAGCACAAGGAGTTCCTTGCGCTTAAGCAGGTAAACTAGAGTAAAATCTTTTCGCAATTTCTTCTTGAGCTCAAACCCACCCTTGTTATAAGAGATGCTGAGTAAATTCCATCCTCTTTTTCGGTGATTATCATTTTAGGGAGCTATGACGGTTACCGAGTACCGTGACCGTTTCCTTCAGCTCGCTCGCTACGCCCCCGCTGAGGTCGCCCATGATGGCGATAAGCAGGAGCGCTTCAGGGAGGGACTCGATGACCACCTGGAGTACGCGCTCATGAACCACCGCTTCGACAACTTCAACCAGCTGGTTGACGCTGCCCTCAACACCGAGCGCAAGCGCTTGGAGATTGAGGACAAGAAGAGGAAGATGGCTCCTGCTGCGTCTGGCAGCAACACCCGGCCTCGGTACCAGTACCCGCAGCAACAGCAGCAGCAGCACCAGAGGCAGATCCAGCAGTACCAGCAGCGACAGCAGCAGTACCCACCTCGTCCTCAGCAACAGCAGCAGGCGGGACAGGGCCAGAGGCTTCCAGTGCCTCCGGCTCCACCAGCTCCGCGGCAGGGAGTGCCTACTCCTCCTGCCGGGCAGCAGGCTCCGGCACTCCCACGAGTGTGCTTTCACTGTGGCGAGCCGGGATACTACGCCAACGTTTGTCCTCGGAAGGCACAGTCGGGACAGCAGGGGCGCCCAGCTCAGCCCAAGGCGCTAGCTCAGGGCAGGGTGAACCACGTGACGATCGAGTCAGCGGCCGAGGCTCCCAACGTGGTTATTGGTACGTTCATGGTCAATACTCACCCTGCTACAGTGCTTTTTGATACTGGTGCTACGCATTCCTTTATTACCCGGTCTTTTGTTGAGCATCATGGCATTCATACTAGCATATTAAAGAGGGGCATGTTGGTATCTTCACCGGGAGGGCAGTTGAGGTCTCATATCTTCTGTCCTAGAGTCAGTGTTGTCATAAGGGGGTAGAGTTCAGTGCTAATCTGATGGTGCTAGACACCAAGGGTATCGATGTGATCTTGGGAATGGAGACCCTTGTTAGATGGGGTGTCAAGATTGATTGTGCTCAGAGGACTGTCCACTTGTCGGCACCAGATGGACAGGAAGTCACAGTCAGTGCTTCGGAGCCTTCTGGAATTCTTTATCAGATGGAGGCTAGACCCACGAATGGTATTCACGTGGTGTCTGAATTCCCGGATGTCTTTCCAGATGATTTGCCAGGTATGCCGCCTGATCGCGACATTGAGTTTTCTATTGATCTCTTGCCTGGCACAGCTCCGATTGCTAAGCGGCCCTATCGTATGGCACCCGTTGAGCATGAGGAAGTTAAGAAGACTGTCGACGAGTTGCTAGCCAAGGGTTATATCCGTCGCAGCTTCTCTCCTTGGGCTTTTCCTGTATTGCTTGTAGAGAAGAAGGATGGCGCGAAGAGAATGTGCGTCGATTATCGAGATCTGAATGCAGTCACCATCAAGAACAAGCTTCCATTGCCTCGCATCGAGGATCTTTTTGATCAGCTTCAGGGTGCTTGTGTATTCTCGAAGATTGATCTGTGTTCGGGTTATCACCAGCTGAGGATTCGTCCTGAGGATATCCAGAAGACGGCATTCACCTGCAAGTATGGGCTATACGAGTATACGGTCATGTCTTTTGGCTTGACCAATGCTCCGGCTTTCTTCATGCATCTGATGAACAAGGTTTTCATGGATTATCTGGACACATTTGTGGTGATATTCATTGAAGATATCCTGATATATTCCAAGTCAGAAGCAGAGCATGAGAAGCATCTGAGGCTTGTGTTGCAGAGGCTCAGAGAGCACAAGCTGTATGCCAAGCTAAGCAAGTGCGAATTCTGGATTGACGAGGTTCCATTCCTCGGTCATGTCATCTCCAAGGGAGGTATTGCTGTGGACTCCGGAAAGGTGAAGGATGTGCTTGACTGGGTGGTACCGCAGATAGTGAAGGAAGTCCGCTCTTTTCTGGGCTTAGCAGGATATTATCGGAGGTTCATTGAGAATTTCTCCAAGATTGCGAAGCCTTTGACTTCCTTGCTGGAGAAGGGTGTGGATTTCTCTTGGACTGATGAGCGTCAGAAGGCCTTCGAGGAGCTGAAGAAGAGGTTGACTACGGCGCCAGTCCTTACTCTGCCAGACCAGAGCAAGAGGTTCACAGTGTATTGTGATGCTTCGAGGGATGGTCTTGGTTGTGTCCTGATGCAGAACGGCAGAGTAATAGCTTATGCCTCGCGGCAGTTGCGCGCGGCACGAGCTGAATTAGCCCACTCATGATCTGGAGTTTGCCGCAGTGGTGCATGCTTTGAAGATATGGAGGCATTACTTGTTTGGGCAGAGGTGTGATATTTACACCGATCACAAGAGCCTCAAGTACATTTTCACTCAGAATGAGCTGAACATGCGGCAGAGAAGATGGCTAGAGTTGGTCAAGGATTATGACCTGGAGATTCACTATCATCCGGGCAAGGCCAATGTTGTAGCAGATGCTCTGAGCAGGAAGAGCTATGTTAACATGGCCGTGGCTTTTCAGATGCCTCAGGAGTTATGCGAGGAGTTTGAGCAGTTAAGTCTGGGTTTCTTGCATCACACCTCGGGTACATCATTCGAGGCAGAACCCACTCTAGAGGCAGAGATCAGGCAGCATCAGAAAGAAGATAAGAAGCTGCAGGAGATCCGTGAATTGCTCAAGATTGGCAAGGCACCTCATTTCAGAGAGGATGATCAGGGTACCTTGTGGTACAAGGGTCGGATATGTGTGCCGGATGTAGCGGACCTCAGGAAGCTGATCTTGAGTGAGGCTCATGATACGGCATATTCCATCCATCCGGGCAGCACGAAGATGTATTATGATCTCAAGGAATGATTCTGGTGGTATGGAATGAAGCGTTCCGTTGCGGAGTACGTGGCTATCTGTGACACTTGTTAGCGTGTCAAGGCAGAGCATCAGAGACCAGCAGGTCTATTGCAGCCATTGAAGATTCCAGAGTGGAAGTGGGAGGAGATCACCATGGGCTTCATTGTGGGATTGCCTCGTACTCAGAAAGGGTACAACTCCATATGGGTAGTAGTGGATCGGTTGACGAAGGTTGACCACTTCATTCCGGTGAACACTACTTACTCTAGCGCTAGACTTGCAGAGTTGTACATCTCCAGGGTTGTCTGTCTGCATGGAGTTCCGAAGAAGATCATATCTGACAGAGGATCTCAGTTCACTTCACGGTTCTGGGAGTAGTTGCATGATTCGTTGGATACGAAGCTGCGTTTCAGCACCGCTTATCATCCTCAGACAGATGGGCAGACAGAGAGAACCAACCAAGTGTTGGAGGATATGCTTTGAGCCTGCGCTATTCAGTATGGTACCAGCTAGGATAAATGCCTGCCGTATGCAGAGTTTTCATACAACAATAGCTATCAGGCCAGTCTGAAGAAATCTCCTTTCGAGGCACTGTATAGTCGGAAGTGCAGGACTCCGCTGTATTGGGATCAGATTGGCGAGAGGCAGGTGTTTGATCCAGATATTGTTGAGGAAGCAGAACAGCTGGTATAGCAGGTGCGAGAGAACCTGAGGGTCGCACAGACTCGTCAGAAGAGTTACGCGGATGTTCATCGTCGAGATCTGACCTTTGCAGTGGGTGATCATGTGTACCTGAAGGTCTCGCCGATGAGAGGGATCCGCAGGTTTAATGTGAGAGGGAAGCAAGCCCCTCGATACATTGGTCCATTCAAGGTGCTGGAACGGAAGGGTGAGGTGGCATATCGTTTGGAGTTACCTCCCAACCTCTTGGGGGTGCATGATGTGTTCCACGTGTCTCAGCTGAAGAAGTGCTTGAGGGTGCCAGAAGAGCAAGCACCGATAGAAGGGTCAGATGTGCAGGAGGATCTAACCTACACCGAGCATCCGGTGAAGATTCTGGAGACATCTGAGAGAGTTACCAGGAACAAGAAGATCAAGATGTGCCATGTGCAGTGGAGCCATCACACGGAGGATGAGGCCACCTGGGAACGAGAAGATGAGCTGAGGAAGACATATCCCGACCTTTTTTTTTTGCTAGCCAGCCTATCTAAATCTCGGGACGAGATTCCTGTAAGGGGGGTAGGTTTGTAACACCCTAAGGTAAATTTCTTAAATTTTAATGAATTTATTTGGGCTCAAATAAAATTTCTAGGGTTTTTCTTGATTTATCTTGCATTTAAAGTAATTTTATAACACAAGAAAATAAAATTTATTATAAGATCAACTTGTTTGTGCATTCATGCTGGAGCATTGTTTTCCTTGTGTTGAGTTTGTAGGGTTTGAATGCGAATTTATTTGAATTCAAATAGTTTTGTTTGAATAGTTTGAGTATAGAAAAGAAAAAGGAAAGAAGAAGAAAGAAGAGGAGGCAACAAAACCCAGTAGCCTAGCCTGCTCTCTTTTCCCCACCCCTTGGGCCGGCCCTTCTCTCCCTGGCAGCCCATTCCTCTTCCCCCTCCTTTCCCACATGGGCCGCACCGAGGCCCAGCTCCCTCAGCCCCTCAGCGCAGCCCAGCCCGAGCGCCTCTCCCCTTTCTCTTCGACACCAGGGGCCCGCTGGTCAGTTTCTTCTCCTTTCCCCTCCGCAACGGCCGTGCAGCACCGCCGCCGGGATCTCCGCACCGCCCGCGCCTAAGCCCGCACGCCGAGAGTTCCGCGGCCCCATAAGTAGGACCCCCGACCCCTGCGCTCTCATCTCTCCACCCATGCTCCGCCACCTCCAACCCTAGCGGCCCGGCCCGTGCAGAGTCTCTGCGCCGCCGCGTTCCACCGCCTCTGCCCCATCGTGATCCGGCAGCTCCGCCACGTCTTCGGCCGATTACAACCTCGGTGAGCATCGTGCCCTTCCCCGGATCATTTTGCGCCAGATATTGTGGTCCCTAGCACCCTGCAACGGCCGGACCGCCTCTCACCCGTGCCCCGCCGCCGCATCAAACCGCAGGCCGCCGAGGCGAGTCCCATGCACCGTTAGGTGTGCCCTGGTTCTGGCCTGCCTAGCACCGCGCGCGCACCCAGTACCCGTTCGCAAACGCTCTGAGCCCGAGCAGCCCGAACGCGTGCGCACCAGCTAGTGTCACAGCACCGATCCGCCCCGCCGCCGAGCGCGCCGCCGCAGGCGCTGCAGGCCCGTGCCAACTGCTCTGGTGCGCTCGTCATGTTCCTCTGGTGCTCCCGAGCTCAAGCCCCGCTCGAATAGACCCCCGGAGGACCGAGATCGGCCATCTCCGGCGAGCCGCCGCCACGGGAGAGCGCTCCAGCGAGCCACCGCCGCCGCCCAGACCCTGATCCCCACCCCCTTTGTTTCGTACCACTAGATCCCGATCCAACGGCCCTAATTAGAACATACCGTTTCAGCCTGATCATTTTGCTAAAGAGCCCTCGGGTTTTCCTGGAATCAACCCACACTCTTGTGTAGTTCAAAGATATTTGCAGTTAAGTCCTGTTTTATTTGTTTAGACCCCTGAGCTCCTAGAAAATTGAACCCGCCGTCCATACCCTAAGTTTTTGCGGGTTAGACCCCAGATCTAGCCTTTAATTATGTTTAGAGCCTCGGTTTTCGCACAGAAACCCCTGGTTTTCCTATTTTCTTACAAAAAGGCCCCTGGACCTTGTTTTAACCCTAGATTTCGCGTCTTAGCTCCGTTTTAGGCGGTTTTCGCGCTCACGCGATCGTTGTAATGCGTAGAACAGTTCTATCATAGTTTTGTGTGCTGTTTTATGTATTGTTGAACTGTTTCTTATTCTTTGTCTTTGTTTGCATGTATATGTATGTGTTGGACCATGTTTTGGCGTTGCGATCGTGAGTAGACGCTGAGCCTTTGGACGAGTACCAGGAGCCTCTCTCTGCAGAGCAATTTGAGCAGCAGCAGGAGAACTTCGAGGAAGGCAAGTATAATATGAATATCTTATCACTTTTAAATACAATTTCATACTGCATTTTAATCCTGTATGCCTATAAGGACTTCCTAGCCACCTTGTCCCTTATATATATATACCTTGGGTTGCATTTTGGTTAGTTGTGCTAGGTGCTGCGCTCTCACACACCTTGGTCCTTTTTAATTAAATTTGATAAATGGTTATATGCAAATTAATTCTGAGAATAGCCCTCTGTGCTGTGTGCTTGAGCGGCTCACGTCTCCTTAAAAGATGTTTTGTTAGAAACATGGTTTAGGGGGCCAGCACGGTGCTTAGTGCTTGGTTGGCCACTCTCCATAAGGACCGGTTCATAGAGCGACAAACTGGGACAACCGTACAACTACAAGAATGGAATGGGACGGTCTTGACCTACTAATTAGGTCATTTTGGTTCGGGAGTAACTTACCTGCGTGGGCAAGAGGGGTGGTAAGCTTCAATGGTCCCTGCTCCTCCGGCTTGGTCTGTGCTGTGTGCTTGTACCCCCGTGAGGTGGGCCCCATCATCGCTGATCCAGAAACCTTAGCGGTTACACCTTAGTAACGTGATCCTTTGTAACGGTCTCGTAGTGCGCTTGCTAGTCATCTCACCTAAGGAAGTGTGATGAATAACTAGCGTAGCTCACGACTTGTGGGTAAAGTTGTGCAACCTCTCGA
Organism: Panicum hallii; assembly: GCF_002211085.1. Lineage (NCBI taxonomy): Eukaryota > Viridiplantae > Streptophyta > Magnoliopsida > Poales > Poaceae > Panicum > Panicum hallii. Next base: position 28,259,580 of record NC_038042.1, read on the forward strand.
GAGTGTAAAACTGATATATCAGATGTGCTCACAGTCATGAGCGGCCCAGATCCTCCGTCTGATTAGTGGGTTGTACCTTGGTGGTTTGGCTTGGTTTCTCAGTAGTCTTATGCTTAATCTTGATTAATTATTATGTAACTTTGGTTATGGTAATTCACCCACTTGTAGTAAATAGCTCTAATAAAATTTGCCAAGACTAAAAGCTAATGCAGTTGAGTCAGCTAACCTTAGAGCCTCATGATTCGTGTTATACTTGTTGAGTACAAGTTGTATACTCACACTTGCCTTCTCTACTCTTCTGTTCTCTCTGGGGTATCTTCGACTGCTGCTCAGTACCAGGCGACGTGGAGGACTACATCAGCGGACTCGACGATTTCTAGGCGTTGTCTCCCAGCCGACGTCCCTGTGGCGCCCTGCTTTTCATGTATTTATTTTACGCTTCCGCATTTCTTGAACTGATTCTTGATTCAGTTGTAATAAAGATATTCATTTATAATTTATACGCTTTTATTTTGAGATACGTGTTGTGATATCTTGATGATTCTGTTGTATATATGCGTGACTTGATCCTGGCGCATATATGATTGCTCGATTTATGTTCTTATAAATTGGGTGTGACAGAATTGGTATCAGAGCCGTGTCGACTGTAGGACGAAGCCAAGATAGAAATGGTCTAGTTTACGGATTTCCTTTCGACTGTAGGATGTGTGTGGAATATACTGATCTCAACAAACACTGCCCGAAGGATCCCTTCGTGCTCCCATGCATCAACCAGGTCATTGACTCTATGGCTGGCTGCGACCTGCTCTCCTTCCTCGATTGCTACTCGGGTTACCACCAGATCGCTCTCAAGGAAGAAGATAAAATCAAAACGGCATTCATCACCCCCTTTGGAGCATATGCATACACAACAATGTCCTTCGGGTTGAAGAATGCAGGAGCCACCTATCACCGGTCCATCCAACTATGCCTTGCTAATTAGCTACATCACAACGTTGAAGCCTATGTGGATGATGTGGTCATCAAGACCAGATCCCATGATGAGTTCATCCGTGATCTGGAGGAAACCTTCGACAGCTTACGCAAGTTTTGATGGAAGCTTAACCCAACCAAGTGCGTCTTCGGCGTGCCACAAAGAAAACTACTCGGTTTCATCGTTAGTCACTGAGGAATTGAAGCAAACCTAGAGAAGATCACTGCCATCACAGCCATGGATGCTCCACAGACAATCAAGGATGTCCAGAAGCTCACAGGCTGCATGGCAGCCTTGAATAGATTTATCTCTCGACTTGGAGATTGGGGATTACCCTTCTTCAAACTGCTCAAGCGCCACGACAAGTTCCAGTGGACTGAGGAGGCAAAACAGACACAGCAACATCTCAAGTATCATTTGCAGTCGGCCCCCATCCTGATGGCTCCTCAACCAGGCGAGAACCTGCTACTCTACATCTTCGTGACTACTCACGTTGTCAATATGACAATCGTGGTGGAGCGCTAGGAGTATGGCCATTCTTTCGGCGTGCAGCGGCCAGACTACTTAACCAATGAAATACTTTTCTGAATCCAAGGTTCGTTACTCGACAATTCAGAAACTACTCTATGGTATACTCATCACTTCTAGGAAGCTTCGCCATTATTTCGACGCATACAACATATTGGTGGTCACTGATTTCCCATTGGCGGATATCCTCCACAATCGGGATGCCACCAGGCGTATCTCCAAGTGGGCAGTGGAATTGGGGGCTCTCACCCTCGACTTTAAGCCCCAGACAGCCATCAAGTCATAGGAACTAGTCAATTTCTTGGCGGAGTGGCGAGAAAACCAAGTGGAAGCCCCAGCCAACCAGCCAGAGCATTGGGTCATGTACTTCGATGGCTCACTCAAGCTCGGTGGCGGTGGCGCGGGAGTACTTTTCATCAGTCCGAGAGGAGAACAACTCAAGTACGTGTTACAAATACTATTTGAGGTCTCTAACAACGAAGCCGAGTACGAGGCGCTATTGCATGGGCTATGCCTGGCAGCCTTTCTGGGCATCAAGCGACTGCTTGTCTATGGTGACTCCTTCTTGGTAGTCCAACAAGTCAACAAAGAGTGGGACGTCAACAAAGACACCATGGACGCCTAAGTCGTGGAGATACGCAAGCTCAAGAACAAGCTCTCCGGGCTAGAAATCCAACATGTGATTTGTTACAATAATGTGGGAGCAAATGTGCTCTCAAAACTGGGTTCTGATCGAGCTAATGTCCCACCGGGTATTTTCATTCACAAGATGCATCACCCTTCCATCAAGGCACCGGACTCAAGTTTCATCGCTCAGGGTCCAAAGGAACCCGACCAAGAGGTCTTGATGATCGAGGTCGACTGGCGGGTGACCTTCATTGACTACATCCATGAGCACAAACTATCCCACGGCATCGACCCAAAAAGCGCTCAGGCTACACGCATCTTAAGGCGTAGTAAAGGGTATGTTCTAGTCAGGGACAACTTGTACAAGCGTAGGTCAGCGTCAGGCATACTCATGAAGTGTATCCGCACAGAGGAGGGCAGAGAGATACTGCAAGAGATTCACGAAGGCGTGTGCGGGAACAATGCTGCTTCTCGCACACTAGTTGGCAAGGCTTTTAGATCTAGTTTCTACTGGCTAACTGGTTTAGCAGACGCCGAAGCACTCATTCGCTGGTGCAAAAACTACTAGTTCTTTAGTAAACAACCCATGTCTTGGCTCACAATCTCATCACCATACCACCTTCATGGCCATTTGCATGCTGGGGCCTGGACATGATAGGGCCTCTGACCACTGCGCCGGGTGGTTTTACTCACGTATTGGTGGCTATCGACAAGTTTACCAAGTGGATTGAGTACAAGCCAATCACAACGCTTTATGCAGATCGAGTGGTTAGCTTCATCTGCGACATCTTGCACCATTTTGGCTTCCCCAACACCATCATCAAGGACCTTATGATGCTAGCAAGATATTATGAAAAAACAAAGGAATAATGAGAGATCACCTAAGATACTCCCAAATTATTGGTTCACTTATGTACCTAGCTAGCACTATGAGACCTGACATCTCATTTGCTGTGATCGAACTAAGCCGGTTTGTGTCAAATCCGGGAGATGATCACTGGTACGTTGATCGAGTACTACATTATCTGAAGGGTACTGTGGACTATGGAATTCACTACACTGGGTACCCAAAAATACTCGAGGGGTATAGTGATTCAAATTGGATCTCTAATGCAGATGAGATTAAGGCCATGAGTGGATATGTGTTCACACTTGGAGGTGGACCTATTTCTTGGAAGTCTTGCAAGCAGACTATCTTAATAAGGTCAACTATGGAAGCAGAACTCACTGCGTTGGACACCGCCACTGTTGAGGCCGAGTGGCTTCGTGAACTCCTAATGGATTTGCCAGTAGTTGAAAAACCGATACCAGCTATCCTAATGAACTATGATAATCAAACTGTGATTGTCAGAGTGAATAGTTCTAAGGACAATATGAAGTCTTCCAGGCATGTAAAGAGGCGGTTAAAATCTGTCAAAAAATTGAGGAACTTCGGAGTGACAGCCTTGGATTATATTCCGATGGCTAAAAATCTGGCAGATCAATTTACAAAGGGTGTTTCACGTAATATGATAGACATTGCATCCAAGTAATTGGGCTTGATACCCGTGAGAGTTACTTATTAGTAGTAACCTATACTATATGATCGAAGATCTTGTGAATTAGGATTGTGAAACAAGCTATTGACTGACTGAGAGAAGAGAACCTTTGAACAAGGCTCATTCCAGCGGTGGTGCATTTCTCTTCTAATCTGTATGGCAGGTTGTTGTGAACCTTAATGTGATCCAAGTGGCTTAGTGGAGCAGAGATGTTGGCCTACAGAACATCTCCAAGGATTGCACCTATATGGGCTGACTGCTAGTCACAGTCTATGAGAGTGGGTGATATCTAGATGCCCATGAAGAGGCTCAGAGTATGACTTATAAGCTCCAAACTGCAGGGATGCTTTCACAGCCTAGTATCAGTAGAAGGGCTCTGGCCAAACTTATTTGCACAAGACCAACAATTAAGGCATAGTCCATTGATCAGTTGTGAATAAGTGTAACCTTAGTTCTAGATGGATGTTCAACTTAACAGTCTCCATCTAAGTACCTGTACATCAAAGATTACGTTGGATTTGAGAGCATTTCTCGTGTGTCTTGAAATTCTTGGTGGGGATTGTTGGAATATGCGGGCTAGGCCCATTTATTTAAATGATAAATTAAGAATTTAAAGACCCACGAGTTAATGTTGTTGAGTTAAGAGGTGATTAATACATTGTGAGTAATTGAGGAGAATAAGGGCTAGGTTATAAATGGTGATTAAAATAGAGATTTGATGGCTTGTTAATGGTGCATCTTAATGGCCATTGTTGCGCCAAGATTTCTCTCCTATCACCTATATAAGGAGCCAGCCTGCTCTCATTCTGAAGGTTGAACACTTTTGGGATTCATGCTGAGGAGACCTCTCCTTTTCTTCCTCCATTTTCTGCTGCAACATCTCCATTGCTAGCGTTGTGCGCATAGCTTTGGCAGGAGTAGGCCTCCGAAATCCTGCACGCTGAAGGTTCTGTACGGGATAGCGGGCAATCAGGTTTTTGGGAAGCATCTTCACGGGACTGCTCCCTTCCTCCCCAATTGACTACTTCTCCCTCAAGCTGTACGACTACTCGAAGCCTCAATCGACTACTTCTTGAAGCTATGCGATTACTTCCTCAACAAGTACGACTACTCGGTGCCTCGGTCAACTACTTCCTGAACCTCGTACGACTACTTCCTAGTGATCGTAGCTGTTTTCCCCAAGTGAACATCAAGATCACCTGTACTACTTCCTGAAGGCCATCTGCACTGCATCGACTTAATTCGACTACATCGAACAGGCCGTACAAACACAATATCCGGTACTAGGAATGGCGCAATTGGTGCCTCCGGCACAGGTCCAGCCTTGGGGTACTTTCTAAACATTCTCTGGTTTACTCTTATGTTCATGTTATTTAATGGAATTAATATGAACACAAGGACATGCTTTGTCGTCACAAGATCACTAATTTGTATCTTGAATTTGCTAGTAATATTCGGAATTAAAATATGTTGAAATCTGCCTAAATCTCTAATAGAACCTTCATGAGATTAATAAATCATGTGCTTAGGGCTTTCATAGGCAAGTTTGTTGTTATTTACTTTGATGATATCTTTATTTACAGCAAGTCTCTTGATGAACATGTTGATCATATAAAATGTGTGCTTGATGTTTTGAGGAAGGAATGCTTGTATGCTAACCTTGCCAAGTGCACCTTTTGCACCGACAAGGTTGTGTTATTGGTTTTGTTGTTTCAGCTCATGGCGTGGAGGTGGATGAGGAAAAGATCAAGGTTGTTCGTGAGTGGAAGCCTCCACAAAATGTGAGCCAAGTGCAAAGCTTCCTTGAACTTGCCGGCTTCTATTGTCAGTTTGTGAAAGAGTTCAGTTCCATTACTACCCCAGTAAATGAGTTGACAAAGAAGGATGTACCATTCCAATGGGGTGAAACACAACAGAAGGCATTTGAAGAGTTGAAGAAGAAGTTGACATCAGCCCCACTCCTTGCACTTCCAGATTTCGGTAAGACCTTTGAAATTGAATGTGACGCAAGTGGTGTAGGGATTGGAGGCATGCTCATGCAGGAAGGAAGATCCATTGCATACTTCAGTGAAAAGCTAAGTGGTCCAACTCTGAATTATTTAGTTTATGATAAAGAACTTGATGCTCTTGTGAGGAGTTTGGAAACTTGGCGGCACTATCTTTTGCCCAAAGAATTCGTGATACATTCAGACCATGAATCTTTGAAACATTTAAAGGCCAACTAAAACTGAACAAAAGACATGCTAAATGGAGTGAATTCATTGAGTCTTTTCCTTATATTGTCTAGTACAGAGAAGGGAAGAAAAATGTTGTTGCAAATGCTTTGTCTAGACGCCATGCTTTGCTGTCCCAACTTGTTGCTAAAATTCTTGATTTGGAGAACATCAAAGATTTGTATACTACTGATTCATTCTTTGCTGAACCATTTGATAAATGTTGTGATGGCAAGGGCTGGGAAAAGTTCCATTTGTATGATGGACTTTTGTTTAGAACTAACAAACTTTGTATTCCAGATTGCTCTGTTCGCTTAATGCTTTTGCAAGAAGCTCATGCCGGAGGACTTTTGGACCACTTTGTGTGACACTCAGGTAAATAGCTTGGTCACACCCTAGAGTTTTGGTAGGTTCCTATGTGCAAAGTGTGGTAAAATGTGTGCTTAATTGTGCTATGTTAAGGACAAAGTGTTATTTATGTAATTAAACTTAACTAGAGGTCCTTTTATGCAAAATGGGTGGATATGGAGGGAAAATTTTAAAAACATGAGGGTTGTTTTGCAAAAGATGGTAACTTGTGGTTAAATTGCAAAAATATGAGAAATTACCCTTGGGTATATATGTAAAAGTAATTTTATCCATAGGATTTACACAAAGTTTGAAAATATCTTTAAAACTATTGCTCAACTGCAGATGAACCTTAAAGAGAAGTTGTAGAGTTTGAAAAACTATGCACTTTTGCTTTTTGGACCATCTCCATTTGAGCACTGGTTTAAAAGTTACAAGTTCTTTACAGTGAGGTCCCTATTTTTCTCTGATTTTGCAAAACGGTCCCCGGCTTCATTCCTCCCCCTTCTTCCTTCCTGCGCCACTGCTCCCCTGCTCTGCCTGCTGGCACCCCTGCCGCCGGCGCAGTGCGCCGCTCCTGGCCGCCATCCACCCCCCTGCTTCCCCCTCCCCCACGCGTCGCCTTACCACCCCTCCACCGCTCTAACCCCCCCCCCTGCTGGCGCCCTGCCTGCGCGCCACGCCACTTGCGGCACTGCAGCGCTGCCACCGGCACCTCTGCCGCCAACGCAATTCCCGCACAGACTCGCCTTATCTCCCCCTTTCTTCTGCTCAATAGCACTAGTAGCTCACACTCGCTTCATTTGCCCTGCTAGTCTGTGTGCCCAACCTACTCTGAGCCCCTTTCGCCTCCGCCGCCCCACCCGTCTCTCCGGTGAACTTTGGGTCGCCGTGGGCCGCCACGTCCCGGCCACCATCGCCCTCACCGAACCCTCCAGAAGCTCCCCCGGTGCTTGCCCGTGCTTCCCAGCCCGGCCCTTTCCTCCTCCGCACGCCGGAACCCCACCGCCGCCGCACATCTCCGGCCGCCGGCTCGGCCTCCCGTGGGCAGCACTTCTCCGGCCACCCCGAGCCTCTCCAAGACCACCAATAGGTAGCTTAAGACCCCCTCGTGCTCTCCCTCCCCTTGCCCCTCGTTGCCGTCGACCCCCACGGCCGGAATTTGGCCGGACCCGAGACCCCATCGCCGGCCATGGCCCCTGGACCTGATTGCAAAGACTGAGTTCTTTCCAGGGGGTTACCTGTTAAAGCTAGGGACTAGTTTGTAATGAAGTGGCTGTTATTTCATGTGTGAACCTGTTCTGTTTTGTAAAATTCATAACAATTCACAGAAAATTTCAAAAATGGCAAAACTAGTTTTGTTAGAAACTAGATTTCAAACTCTATAACTTCTATTAACGAAGTTTAGTTTGAAACAAAATACTTTTAGCTCTATTTTAAACCTAAGTTTAAGGGGTAGTTTATGCTTAACCTTGATATTTCATGCTTTGTTGCTTATGAAGTTTGGCATGAATGTTCCATAAGCTCTAGGTAACTTTGTGCAAGTTTCAAACTCAAATTTGATTTAAACTTAACTTCTTTTAATTTGAACTTTCAAATTTGAAATATTAACTAAACCTATTGTATAACCTTTTCTAATTAAGATCTATTGTCATTCTCTAATGTGATATTATTTGATCCTTAATGTATAATCAAATTTCCAAAACCTATGATCTTTTATTTAAAAGTTTGAATTTAAATTTTGATTCTTTTCAAATGTAATTTAAATGTTTTAGTTCTCGTTTGCAACAAACTCTGCAATATCTTGGTGATTCCTTTATAAATAGTGTTTCAAACCTAAACTCTCTTTATTTTATGAATTCTTGTGTGTTAATTGGATGAGTTATAACATTTGAAATGTGAGATCTTAAATTTAAATTTCACTTATTTAATTTATTGCATCTCATATAGAATCAACGACGCTCGATGACGGGGACTACGAATTGGTCTTAGGACAAGACCAAGGCTTTCCCGAAGACCCAACACAAGTCGTCGAGTGACTAACTAAAGCCTCGAACCCGAGTTCGGAAGCCTCTGACATTCCTGCCCCCAACCCTACTCAAGAAGGCAAGCCCCGGACATATCCCACTACTTTATTACACTGCAATCTATGTCTATTTATCTATACATATGCATTAAGTCTAGGAGTTGTAATGAAACCCTAGATGCATAAATACTAGGGACCCAATGAAATGCTCCTGAGTCCTTATCGGATAGATGCTCCGCTAATAGGACCGGTAGAAGTCGGGTGATTTCCTGTCACTCGCGCGATATAGGAGTTGCATGTTTACTATTCTACAACCACTATAAGGATAACGGACAGGGTCATGTACTTTGTCATGACCTGGAAGTTTACCCTGTCTATTTCGTTAAAAGTTGATAAGGTCGATATGTGTGGTAGTGGTGGCTAAGCGTTTGAACAGTACTAGCCACATGCCGCGAAATATGGTAAAGCGGTAAGCCTAGTAACCAATCGGCCTGGTAAGTGGACATACCTCCCACCACTCGATCTTTATGTTATGTTCACATGCACCGACCTGTGGGAGTACGTTCTGCATGGCAGACAGGAATACGGGTTTTGTAGTCGCGCTACAGACGTATGTCCTGCACGAGTGATGTGCGTACGGTCCTACAAGTCGCTTGTGGTGGCCTGTCCACGAGTCGGAATGAAAGGTAAACGGTTGCTTCGGAACGATCTTTGGATGTTCCAAGCGTGTGTGTTAGGTTTACTTTGCAAGGTTGAATCTCGATTCAGGAATCGTCCGCCTCTCACGATGTATGAGACTGCTTATCCCTTTTACCACATAGAGTAAGAAGTGTAACGAATGATGGATAATCTTGATGGATGATAATCACTACCTTGCTTGCTTAGTGTAGGTGCTAATCTAGAATAAATACTCAACTAGAAGATGGAAGCTAAAACTTGAAAGTAGTTCATACTCTTTGTTGCTTTTCAGCTGAAAATAAACCCAGAGCCTTACAATACAATCATTTGTCTAGTTACGGGCTAAAGTATACCCCACCCCGGGTAAGTCTTGCTGAGTATTAGAATACTCAGTCTTGCTAGTACCATTTGCAGGTATAACATTTGAGAATCTCACGAACAACCCTGCATGGCCAACTTCGGTTCCTTTTGGCTGGTCCGTGGAGTGGGATCCGTCCCCGGCTGGCAGTGACCCTCCGGAGTGACACCAGGCCTTGGGCTGAGCGTGGTGTCCACCGCGACGATGAAAGTAGTCACGTGTTTGTTCCTTTCCGCTGTGAATATAGACAAGCTGTCTCGCTTGTCCGTTTAAACATCGTTTGTATAAATTTTGTTGCAGGTGAGCATAGCTTGTAATAATGTTTACATGTTTGTAATTTAAAAGTGATGAGTTGTGCTGTAATTGTAAACTCGCCTTCGTGCGAGGGAAAATCTGCGTCGATCCTGTTGAACCGTGGTTGTATCGGGCGGAGACCCGACAGACCAAAGGATTACACCGTTTGAAGTACGTTGGAGCCCTTGAAAGAGGACTTGCATATTTGAGCCGGTGTAATTCAGGCGGTTCTGCCACAGCTGGTATCAGAGCTGTAGGTTTACCATTACAATTACAACAACTTGTAAAAAGTGTTTTCAGCATAAAAATTGGGCCAACAAATGAATTTACAAACCTGCGTTGGATTCGTTAAGGATGTGTTTAGTTCATAAAAGCCCTAGGGATGTATATGAGAAATATCAGGTGGCAATTAGAATATATATATAAATCTGACTTGCAGCACTACTTTCCGTCAAAATTTAAATTCCTGCACAAATCCAATTTTACTTTCTGTAACGACATCTATGAACGGAGGTAAGAAGGTAAGGATCTTCAGCCAACTGAGGGAGCTTGGCCTTCCTGTCGGTGATGCGAACCGAACGTTGTTTCTCAAGCAGTGGCCTACTTGAGATGCTGCCAATATACCAACTTAGGTTGACTATATTGGGAGTATATGGTTCGGCGCAGGGTATGGCGATCGCTGTTCATACCCCCGCATTTTGCGGTACCCCCCGTGAATATGTTGTTTCGATAACGTATGCTAACGTTGTCTGTACGGCGGTAATTGTACAGATGCTATTTCTATAGTGAACAGTACTGTTTGGGGACGCTTTCATGTCGTGCTGCCATGAAAGGTTCATGAAATATATATATATATCTGTGTATTCTTCTGCAGGTACACTAACCACGCTTACGCTATTAGGATGCGTAGGGTTTATCGATTAGCTATATATAGTGAGAGACGTATGGTTATACCACCAGAATTAATTACGTAAGTCCAAATGTATTCGGCAGTTATTTTGGTTGTGAGGACGAATAGTACGTGCATGCATTATCAAACAAATGAATGCAATGTATGTTTAAATTCTGCTAAGGAGGAGTAGTGTGTTTTTGTTTCTAGAATGGGTTGATAGGACTTTCATGATAATCCTAAGTTGGGTATCTTAAGTATCTTAGGTATCTATCTGATTTCCAGCCTTTGTTGTTACCAGACTTGACTATCTTATTCCCTTTATCTTGTGATTTCTCAAGCAAGGTAAAGAGCCTCCGAGATTGATTCTGAGCACGGAGACCCTGTTATCAGTCCCCATCATTCCTCTTCTGGTAGCCAGTCGTCAGTGGGTAACTTAGATGACTTTTAGGTTGAGTGGATGCCAGTCTAGTTGTACTTAGTGTAGTATAGTGTAAAATAGGTAGTGTGTAGTTTGCCTAGATCTGAAGCCACTTGTTGTATATGTGGCATATGTAATTAAGTGATGGCTTGTAGTAGTCTAGGGGTACTAATGTAAGACACGAGGATCACCAGTGCTTATGTAGTAATCCAAATCTTGTGTTTATTATCTTCCTTTATCTTCTTGCATCTGAATGAGTGGATTGAATGGAGCATAAGAATTGTATCCCTGTTTGGTAATTGTATATCATCTGAAATTTGGAGTAAGAATGAAATTGATAATGGATATCTCCTTTATTTCAGATGGTTGGAGCTACTCGTGGAACTCCGGAGGGATTCCGGACAGATCAGGCCAGTGGCTCTCAGCAACCACCACCCCCACCTCCAAATCTGGCCGAAGTTATGGCCCAACAAACAGAGCTTCTCAATCAACTGGTACAAGCTCAAATGGGCCATTTCCATCAGCAATCTCGAGGCCGAGACGAACCTCTATCGGCCAGTTATCAAGATTTCCTTAGTACTCAGCCTCCATTGTTCCACAAGGCGGATGAACCTCTTGATGCCGATGCTTGGCTCCGCACCATCGAGTCTAAATTCGCCTTATTGCCAGTTCCATGTTCCGATGAGAATAAGGTGCTCTTTGTAGCCCAGCAGCTCCGTGGCACAGCCCGTTTATGGTGGGATCATTTTCATGCCATGCAGCCTGCAGATCATGTCGTTACTTGGGATGAATTCCGGACTGCATTTCGAGCACATCACATACCTGAAGGACTCATTGAGCGAAAGCTCAATGAATTTTTGAATCTAACTCAGGGAACCCGAACCGTGATGCAATACGCACAAGTTTTTAACCACTTGTGCCAATATGCAGGGTATCATGCGGATAGTGATGCCCGCAAAAGGGATCGCTTTCGCCGAGGCCTGAATACCAAACTTAAAGAACGGCTGAATTTGGTAAAGGCCGATAGTTTCAATGAGCTAGTCAACATGGCCATCACCCAGGAGGACTGCATATCAGCCCACAGGGCGGAGAAAAAAAGGAAGACCCTAACAGGGCCTGCAACTTCGCAACCCCCAAGGTATCGGTTGGTCCCAAGCACTGCTCCTCGAGCCCCGCCTCGGAATAATATGCCTGATAGATGGGTAGCTAGACCACCGCAATAGGTACAATTTAACCGACCACCGACACCTCAACCTCAGCAGCAGCAACAACAAGGCCCACGGCCAAGCCTTCCGCCAGCCAGACAAGGAAACAGCAACTATCGCTGTTTCAATTGTGGAAGCCTGTCCCACTTCATCAAGGATTGCCCTCAACCTAGGAAATCTTTCCAAGGGCAAACATCTAATCCAACCAACAAGGGCAAGGGCAAGAAACAGGTGGTCCAGGTCCGCCAAGGAAGGGTGAACCTCACCACACTCTTCGAACTTCCTGAAGGGGCACCGATAATGACAGGTACATTTTCTATCAACCATCATCCCGTTATTGTTCTTTTCGATACTGGTGCCACCCATAGTTTTATCAGTAGGGATTGTGGGACTAAAGTGGGCTTGGATATTTGTTCTATAAATGAAGCCTATAGGATCGTAACTCCTGGTGGTAAGATTTTGTCCAATCAAATCTGTAGAATGGTACCAATTCAGCTGAGTAATCATCTAATCAAAACAGATCTGCTAGTATTAGACCTAAAGGGAATGGATGTCCTTTTGGGTATGAACTGGATGACCCAGCATCATGTGTCCTTAGATATCCCTTCTCGAATTGTGGAAATAGATTCACCTGAATATGAGTCAACCATTCTCTATCTCCCACAACAGCAACACTTTAACCCTTGTACTTGTGCTACCTCTGGGGTTAAGCTAAAAGATATCCCTATCGTCTGTGAGTATCCCGATGTCTTTCCAGACGATTTGCCTGGAATGCCTCCAGATAGAGATATCGAGTTTATCATAGAACTCCAACCTGGTACAGCCCCTATTTCTAAGAAATCTTACCGTATGCCTCCTAATGAGTTGGCCGAATTAAAAATCCAACTCCAAGACCTCCTAGATAAGGGTTTCATTCGTCCAAGTGCATCACCATGGGGTTGTCCAGCCTTGTTTGTGAAAAAGAAAGATAATAGCTTAAGGCTATGTGTGGACTACCGTCCTCTCAATATGGTAACTATCAAAAATAAGTATCCCCTACCCCGCATTGATATTCTCTTCGATCAGTTAGCCAGAGCCAAGGTATTTTCTAAAATAGATCTTCGTTCCGGCTATCATCAAATTAAGATTCGGCCGAGTGACATTCCCAAAACAGCTTTCTCCACCAGATATGGTCTATATGAGTATCTGGTTATGTCGTTTGGTCTCACCAATGCTCCAGCATATTTCATGTACCTTATGAACTCTGTCTTCATGCAAGAACTCGACAAATTTGTCGTAGTTTTTCTTGATGACATCTTGATCTACTCTAAAAACTCAGAAGATCATGCCCAACATCTTCATGTTATTCTTCAGCGATTAAGAGACCATTGCCTGTATGCCAAATTCTCCAAGTGCGAGTTTTGGTTAGATACAGTAAAATTTCTGGGCCATACCATTTCCAGTGATGGGATATCCGTTGATCCCAGTAAGGTACAAGAAGTGATAGATTGGCAACCTCCAACGTCAGTCCATCAAATTCGTAGTTTTCTCGGTCTAGCTGGCTATTATCGTCGCTTCATTCCTGACTTTTCCAGAATAGCCAAACCTATAACCGAACTGCTAAAGAAAGGTGTGAAATTCTCTTGGGATCAAAAATGTGAAACTTCATTTCACACTCTTAGAGATCGTCTTACGACTGCTCCAGTCTTAACTCAACCAGATGTGTCAAAACCCTTTGACATCTATTGTGATGCTTCAGGAACTGGACTTGGTTGTGTACTTATGCAAAACAACCGAGTAATTGCATATGCATCACGAGCACTTAGAGTTCATGAACAGAATTATCCTACCCATGATCTCAAACTTGCGGCTGTTATTCATACCCTAAAGATCTGGAGACACCATCTAATGGGTACAAAGTGTCATATCTACACTGACCATAAAAGCCTCAAGTATATCTTTACCCAGGTAGATCTGAATATGAGGCAAAGGTGCTGGCTAGAACTTATCAAAGATTATGATTTGGAAGTGCATTATCATCCAGGCAAGGCCAATATCGTTGCGGATGCCCTTAGTCGCAAAGCACATTGTTCTTGCCTATCTGTTGAAGCGTTCAACAAGACTCTCTGTTGGGAAATGAGAAAGCTCAACCTAGAGATCATTTCCCAAGGTGACTTAAACCATCTTTCGGTTGAAGCCACACTTAAAGATAGTATTGTTCTAGCGCAACAGCGTAATAAAGGGGTCAGAATCATTAAACAAAGGATAACGCAAGGAGAAGGGAAGTATAAATGCTTCCGAGTAGATCCTGAGGGAGTTTTATGGTTCAACGAACGTATTGTTGTACCTAAGGACCATATGCTCCGTAAGCATATAATGGACGAGTCCCACCTCTCTAAATTCTCTATGCATCCTGGTAGTATGAAGATGTATCAGGATCTGAAACAGAACTTTTGGTGGACTCGTATGAGACGAGAGATTGCCAAGTATGTGTCAGAATGTGATATCTGCCAAAGAATCAAAGCCAGTCATCTGAAGACTGCTGGTATCCTTCAACCTCTACCCATTCCCTCGTGGAAGTGGGAGGATATCAGTATGGACTTTATTGTTGGCCTGCCCAACACTTCTCCGAGGCATGATTCTATTTGGGTAATCGTTGATCGATTAACCAAAACTGCACATTTCCTTCCCGTGCATACTACATATATTGCTAAAAAGTATGCCGAGATCTATTTAGATCAAATTGTTCGTCTTCATGGAGTACCTAAAACGATCATTTCTGATCGTGGAGCACAATTCGTTGCTCGGTTCTGGGAGCAACTTCATGAGGCTCTTGGAACTAAATTAATTCGAAGTTCCGCCTATCATCCTCAAACAGATGGGCAAACTGAGCGGGTAAACCAGATTCTAGAAGATATGTTAGAGCTTGTGTACTTCAGTTTGACAAAAACTGGGATAAATACTTGTCACTAGCAGAGTTCTCTTACAATAATAGCTATCAGACAAGTACTAAAATGGCCCCGTTCGAAGCACTATACGGTCATCGATGCCGAACTCCTTTGAGTTGGTCACAAACCGGTGAGTGTAAAGTCTTTGGGCCCGACCTAGTTATGGAAGCAGAGGATAAGGTACGGGTTATCCAGAACAATCTAAAGGCTGCCCAATCTCGACAGAAAAGCTACGCTGATATACGAAGAAGACCCTTACAGTTTCAAGTCGGAGACTTCTTATATCTTCGAGTATCTCCTACCCGAGGTGTCCAAAGATTCGGCGTAAAAGGGAAACTTGCTCCTCGATACATCGGACCCTTTGAAATCCTTGAAATCTGTGGATCCGTAGCTTACCGTCTACAACTTCCTCCTCAACTAGCGGCCATCCATAACATCTTCCATGTATCCCAACTCAGAAAGTGTGTTAATATCCCTACCGAAATCATCGAATCCCAAACCATCGAAGTTGAACCAGATCTGACCTATACTGAGCATCCAATCAGGGTACTAGACACTAAAGAGAGAAGCACCAGAAGAAAAACCATCAGAATGTACAAGATTCAGTGGAACCATCATACGGAAGAAGAAGCAACATGGGAAACCGAATCCTATCTTCAACATCACTTTCCCGACTTCTTCCAAGCCAACCTCCGAACTTGATCATCTCATTCCTTTCTATTCCGGAATCTCGGGACGAGATTCTTTTTAGGGGGGAAGGCTGTGACACTCAGGTAAATAGCTTGGTCACACCCTAGAGTTTTGGTAGGTTCCTATGTGCAAAGTGTGGTAAAAGTGTGCTTAATTGTGCTATGTTAAGGACAAAGTGTTATTTATGTAATTAAACTTAACTAGAGGTCCTTTTATGCAAAATGGGTGGATATGGAGGGAAAAGTTTAAAAACATGAGGGTTGTTTTGCAAAAGATGGTAACTTGTGGTTAAATTGCAAAAATATGAGAAATTACCCTTGGGTATATATGTAAAAGTAATTTTATCCATAGGATTTACACAAAGTTTGAAAATATCTTTAAAACTGTTGCTCAACTGCAGATGAACCTTAAAGAGAAGTTGTAGAGTTTGAAAAACTATGCACTTTTGCTTTTTGGACCATCTCCATTTGAGCACTGGTTTAAAAGTTACAAGTTCTTTACAGTGAGGTCCCTGTTTTTCTCTATTTTGCAAAACGGTCCCCGGCTTCATTCCTCCCCCTTCTTCCTTCCTGCGCCACTGCTCCCCTGCTCTGCCTGCTGGCACCCCTGCCGCCGGCGCAGTGCGCCGCTCCTGGCCGCCATCCACCCCCCTGCTTCCCCCTCCCCCACGCGTCGCCTCACCACCCCTCCACCGCTCTAACCCCCCCCTGCTGACGCCCTGCCTGCGCGCCATGCCACTCGCGGCACTGCAGCGCCGCCGCCGGCGCCTCTGCCGCCGCCGCAATTCCCGCACAGACTCGCCTTATCTCCCCCTTTCTTCTGCTCAATAGCACTAGTAGCTCACACTCGCTTCATTTGCCCTGCTAGTCTGTGTGCCCAACCTACTCCGAGCCCCTTCGCTTCCGCCGCCCCACCCGTCTCTCCGGTGAACTTTGGGTCGCCGTGGGCTGCCACGTCCCGGCCACCATCGCCCTCACCGAACCCTCCAGAAGCTCCCCCGGTGCTTGCCCGTGCTTCCCAGCTCGGCCCTTTCCTCCTCCGCACGCCGGAACCCCACCGCCGCCGCACATCTCCGGCCGCCGGCTCGGCCTCCCGTGGGCAGCACTTCTCCGGCCACCCCGAGCCTCTCCAAGACCACCAATAGGTAGCTTAAGACCCCCTCGTGCTCTCCCTCCCCTTGCCCCTCGTCGCCGTCGACCCCCACGGCCGAAATTTGGCCGGACCCGAGACCCCATCGCCGGCCATGGCCCCTGGACCTGATTGCAAAGACTGAGTTCTTTCCAGGGGGTTACCTGTTAAAGCTAGGGACTAGTTTGTAATGAAGTGGCTGTTATTTCATGTGTGAACCTGTTCTGTCTTGTAAAATTCATAACAATTCACAGAAAATTTCAAAAATGGCAAAACTAGTTTTGTTAGAAACTAGATTTCAAACTCTTTAACTTCTATTAATGAAGTTTAGTTTGAAACAAAATACTTTTACCTCTATTTTAAACCTAAGTTTAAGGGGTAGTTTATGCTTAACCTTGATATTTCATGCTTTGTTGCTTATGAAGTTTGGCATGAATGTTCTATAAGCTCTAGGTAACTTTGTGCAAGTTTCAAACTCAAATTTGATTTAAACTTAACTTCTTTTAATTTGAACTTTCAAATTTGAAATATTAACTAAACCTATTGTATAACCTTTTCTAATTAAGATCTATTGTCATTCTCTAATTTGATATTATTTGATCCTTAATGTATAATCAAATTTCCAAAACCTATGATCTTTTATTTAAAAGTTTGAATTTAAATTTTGATTCTTTTCAAATGTAATTTAAATGTTTTAGTTCTCGTTTGCAACAAACTCTGCAATATCTTGGTGATTCCTTTATAAATAGTGTTTCAAACCTAAACTCTCTTTATTTTATGAATTTTTGTGTGTTAATTGGATGAGTTATAACATTTGAAATGTGAGATCTTAAATTTAAATTTCACTTATTTAATTTATTGCA
Organism: Panicum hallii; assembly: GCF_002211085.1. NCBI lineage: Eukaryota > Viridiplantae > Streptophyta > Magnoliopsida > Poales > Poaceae > Panicum > Panicum hallii. The sequence goes on from NC_038042.1 coordinate 28,277,286, forward strand.
TCTCATATAGAATCAACGACGCTCGACGACGGGGACTACGAATTGGTCTTAGGACAAGACCAAGGCTTTCCCGAAGACCCAACACAAGTCGTCGAGGGACTAACTGAAGCCCCGAACCCGAGTTCGGAAGCCTCTGACATTCCTGCCCCCAACCCTACTCATGAAGGCAAGCCCCGGACATATCCCACTACTTTATTACACTGCAATCTATGTCTATTTATCTATACTTATGCATTAAGTCTAGGAGTTGTAATGAAATCCTAGATGCATAAATACTAGGGACCCAATGTAATGCTCCTGAGTCCTTATCGGATAGATGCTCCGCTAATAGGACCGGTAGAAGTTGGGTGATTTCCTGTCACTCGCGCGATATAGGAGTTGCATGTTTACTATTCTGCAACCACTATAGGGATAACGGACAGGGTCATGTACTGTGTCATGACCTGGAAGTTTACCCTGTCTGTTTCGTTAAAAGTTGATAAGGTTGATATGTGTGGTAGTGGTGGCTAAGCGTTTGAACAGTACTAGCCACATGCCGCGAAATATGGTAAAGCGGTAAGCCTAGTAACCAATCGGCCCGGTAAGTGGACATACCTCCCACCACTCGATCTTTATGTTATGTTCACATGCACCGACCTGTGGGAGTACGTTCTGCATGGCAGACAGGAATACGGGTTTTGTAGTCGCGCTACAGACGTATGTCCTGCACGAGTGATGTGCGTACGGTCCTACAAGTCGCTTGTGGTGGCCTGTCCACGAGTCGGAATGAAAGGTAAACGGTTGCTTCGGAACAATCTTTGGATGTTCCAAGCGTGTGTGTTAGGTTTACCTTGCAAGGTTGAATCTCGATTCAGGAATCGTCCGCCTCTCACGATGTATGAGACTGCTTATCCCTTTTACCACATAGAGTAAGAAGTGTAACGAATGATGGATAATCTTGATGGATGATAATCACTACCTTGCTTGCTTAGTGTAGGTGCTAATCTAGAATAAATACTCAACTAGAAGATGGAAGCTAAAACTTGAAAGTAGTTCATACTCTTTGTTGCTTTTCAGCTGAAAATAAACCCAGAGCCTTACAATACCATCATTTGCCTAGTTACGGGCTAAAGTATACCCCACCCCGGGTAAGTCTTGCTGAGTATTAGAATACTCAGTCTTGCTAGTACCATTTGCAGGTATAACATTTGAGAATCTCACGAACAACCCTGCATGGCCAACTTCGGTTCCTTTTGGCTGGTCCGTGGAGTGGGATCCGTCCCCGGCTGGCAGTGACCCTCCGGAGTGACACCAGGCCTTGGGCTGAGCGTGGTGTCCACCGCGACGATGAAAGTAGTCACGTGTTTGTTCCTTTCCGCTGTGAATATAGACAAGCCGTCTCGCTTGTCCGTTTAAACATCGTTTGTATAAATTTTGTTGCAGTTGAGCATAGCTTGTAATAATGTTTACATGTTTGTAAATTAAAAGTGATGAGTTGTGCTGTAATTGTAAACTCGCCTTCGTGCGAGGGAAAACCTGCGTCGATCCTGTTGAACCGTGGTTGTATCGGGCGGAGACCCGACAGACCAAAGGATTACACCGTTTGAAGTACGTTGGAGCCCTTGAAAGAGGACTTGCGTATTTGAGCCGGTGTAATTCAGGCGGTTCTGCCACACTTTGGTGCCAAGAAAATGGAGCAAGTGCTGGCTGATCATTTCTTTTGGCCAAAGATGCGGCAAGATGTGGAGAGACAAGTTCTCCACTGCGTACCCTGCCACAAAGCTAAGTCACTCTTGAACCCTCATGGTTTATACACCCCTTTGCCTATTTCTATTGTCCCTTGGGAAGATATTTCTATGGATTTTGTTCTTGGTTTACCTCGAACCAAGAGGGGGACGGATTCAATCTTTTTTGTGGTTGATCGTTTAGCAAAATGGCACATTTTATTCTCTATCATAAGAGCAACAATGCTTCACACATTGCTGAATTATTTTTCAGGGAAATTGTGCACCTACATGGAGTGCCACGTACCATTGTGTCGGATCGTGACACCAAGTTCTTGAGCTACTTTTGGAAGACCTTGTGGGGTAAACTAGGGATGAGGCTGCTGTTCTCCACAACCTGTCATCCTCAAACTGATAGGAAAACTAAAGTTGTGAACCGCACACTATCAACATTGTTGCGAGCTGTCCTAAAGAAGAATATAAAATTATGGGAAGAAAGCTCGCCTCATGTGGAATTTGCATACAACAAGGCGGTACACTCAACCACAAAATTTTGTCCATTCGAGATTGTATATGGTTTCAAACCTACTACTCCCATCGAACTTTTGCATTTGCCTATGCCGGAACATGTGAACTTTGATGCAAGCAGGTGAGCTGAATTTGTCAAGAACCTTCATGATCGAGCAAGAGCAAACATTGAGAAGATGACCAAGCTGTACGAGCAGTGTGCCAACAAAGGGTGCAAGAATATGTTGTTTGAACCAGGAGACTTGGTTTGGGTGCACCTACGCAAGGAACACTTTTCTGAACAACGCAAGAGCAAGTTGCAGCCCCGAGCAAATGGTCCATTCAAAGTGCTTCGCAAGATCAATAACAATGCATATGAAATTGATCTTCCAAGTACTTATGGTGTGAGTACAAGCTTCAACATCACCGATCTGTCTTCTTTCTTTGGATTGAAACATTCGAGGATGACTCCTTTTCAAGAGGGGGAGTATGATGAGGAGATCCCAAACAACCAAGCACATGATGTGGAAGATGTTACCCAAACAGGAGAACAAATGAATATTGGACCAATTACATGTAGTCGAGCTAAGAAGCTAGAACAACAGGTGACTTCATTCCTAGCTGAAACTAACTTCAACATATATGAGAATTTTATACTTCCTAAATGTGCTACATTGGTTGTACTTAGGTATACACATGAAGAGAAGAAGTAGGATCGGACTACCAAAAACGGACCACCAGATTGGACCACCAAAAGAAACAGCCATAACTTTTGATTCCCAAAAGCTATGAAGGTCATTGAGCACATTTTGGGAAGATTATGAAGTGTACTTTCCAATACAAGAAACAGGTTGCAATTTGGATGTTCCAATAATACGTTATGATCAATTTAGTGAAGATCGCTCAGAAGGTCAACAGTCTTCCAAGGACAGAATGTTGGTACAACTTCTCGTACAAGTCTGTATTAATATGTCACGTTCCATGGTACAAGTTATTATACATGATTGGAAATCTTATCAAGTCCATTTTCCAACCCAACAAATGGCACATCATTTGGACTTCCGAGCAGATAATAATGACCAGTTTACTGAAGGCTGCACAGAAGCCTAAGAGACGTGCGGGAATTGAAGACCACTTCGTGAATGCCTCAACCAGTTAGCCTTCCACCTTCCCAACATGGAGAGTTCAGTTTGTACTTATCTTAGAGACTTGTTACTAGTGTAAATACCCCTATGTACTTCTGCAAAAGACAATCTTTGATCACTAGAATGAACACATAACCTGTTTGGTTTTGCAGCCGAGCTACAGAGTGCTTTGCACACCCCCTATTCTTCCTTGTTCTTCTTGGACTTGTGAAGAGATCCCTCTAGGTTCCACTACTTCATGCTCTACGGTTTCCAGTATGGCCGTACCGTTTTGTGTAGATTAGTTCCAGCTTATGGTTTTGCGGTCGTTTGGAGATCGAGTCAAAGTCCTTGTGGTTTCAGTGCCTCTATCTTTAACACTTGGTCGCATCCAACCTTGGCAAGGTCTTAAGCTACTTTTCCCACTGTTTGCAGCATTTTGTTTGGTGATTGTGAGCCTACTGTCGTGAAGATCAGGCCACCCCAAGGAGGTTTCCATCGGTATCTTACTTTTGGTTGTATCCGCCCTATCAGTAAAAGTTATCTCGGTTCATAGTAACATGCAAAATACCTTCGGTGACCCACGCAGGGTCCTGCGCAGGGCCGAAGGCGTTAGTGTTCAAAATAAATATATTACATATCCATAAATCACATGTTCAAAACAACACACTCCTCACACCTCTCCGGTCTTCTCCAGGTGTTGACACAGGGTCGATATGACTCCGCTTTCAATTGCACCTGCACTAAGGGAAGAATAATTAAAAGCAAAGTTTGAAACTCGAAAATGGATGATGGGCGGAGTAAACACGTGCTCCTTCAGCCGAAGCCCTTCACGCCCCACGAGAGCAACCCCCCTTTTCCTTGTAGAATTTCAATGAAGTTCTTAGCGATATTCTTCGGCAGAGGGGACAACCTCTACGGCAGAACATCTTCTTACGAGGGCCACTTGAAGGAGCGCTCATGCAACTGACAGAGTTGGGCCTTTGTGATATCAATTGAAGAGCTCGAGTCATTGGGTAGAAGGCCGCAAACCGAAGCAGTAGGGTACGTGCTGCGACCATCGCACACAAGTCCCCATGCAGCCAGCTTACGGATGCTACCATGGCAAGACATGACTGAAGCCACCAGAAAAACTACATGATTTCCACATTGGCAGGGCCGGGCAGCTCCGGGGCAGTCAGACCATAGGAGAACATAAGGCGTGGCACTTCTCTTCAAAGGTAGTCAATGCCAGTATTGAAGGCCTTCCGGTAGCAGCGAAAGAGCTCCTATGACTTGCTGTGTTTTTTCTCTATTTTGCCAGCTCGGGCTTCGGCTAGTTCGAGGCGGACCTGTGTCAAAGCCAGCTCCTTAGAATATTTGTTCTTAAGATCAAGAGCGGCATCAGCTTCGGCGCGAGCGATGTTGGCTTCTGCACGGGCAGTGGCAAGCTGCATTTCTTTAGCCTCAAAAGCCTTCTGCAGCTCCAACTTCTCATGCTCTAGAACAACAATCCTTTCCTCCAGTTCTATCATGCAGGAGCTGGAGGAGGCTTCGGCTCGGAGCTGCCAAGCAGTGCATCGAGTAGCCACAAAAGACTTCAATGCCAAATCTTGAGCATATTGAAGCATGTTCAGCACACCACTCTTCATCGACTCCGTCTCCATCAGGGGGATGCAGAATGAAGCCCCGGCTTGTGATAAGAAGCCGCGCTCCCGATCCTGGCTCTCAAATCGAAGACTTCGAACAACATTACCAATGATCAGTTTGGTTCCCGAAGCCCCAAGCTCGGCAGCAGCAGCAATAGGATCTTCCTGGCTGACAAAGTAGCCGTTGCTCTTGGAGGAGCTGTGGCTAGCCTTCACTGAAGCATGTACAACGGGGAGGTCTTCTTCCATAGAGGAAATCTTTTTCCCACTATCTCTAGATGAAGACGACGAGCTAGAAGACCTGCGTGACCTGCTCGGGGCCTTGCGAGGGCTTAGAACTCTTTCAGCGACGACGAGGCCATGAGCCTTTGCACCCATGACCGGGGAGCCCACAATATCGATGTGTCCACCGCCATCTTCGTTGCTCTCAGCTTCTTTGTTGCTGTCATCTAAACTGAGGAGCCCACCGGAACAGTTGGATGGGGCCTTCGGATTGACCGAAGGAGGCGGTGCGGACGTCACCGGTGATACTGCGAGGGCGCTCACCTCCACATCGGCGGCGTCTTCGAAATCCCCCTTAGCATTTAGGGGCGAGGAGGACCCAAACAGAAGCTCCGCAGTGCGGGACCGTTTGCACGGACCGCCTGACTTCATCCCAAGCTTCCTCTTCTTTTGCTCAAGGTGTGCGGTGGTCAAGATACCACCAGCAACCTTCTCCCCTTGGTCCTTCTCCTTTTTCTGCTTCCGTTTCTCCTCCACGGCCATTTGCCTAAGGGCAGCAACACGTGGTGGGGCTTCGATGCTAAAGGCTTGGAACACAAAATTGGTGCGAGTCCCACCCAGCTTCTAGAAAATAGCTTTGTATTCGCCGATGGACTTCGCCCCCAGGATGTCATTGACCCAACTCTCTATAGAGTTTGCGTTGATTTCTGTACAAAAGCACGTACAGTTAAAATATAAAATGAAGAAAAGAAACTGAAGGGCAACATTAGGAAGAACACTCATGATGTTTTTTGAGGTTGAAGGAGGTAGCAAAGTCTGGTACAGGAATCCCTCTGGTCCATTGCACCTCCATCAGCCAGGCCTTGATAGACCAACCAGCCTTCAATGGCTAGCAGCAGCATGCGACATACTTCTCAGTAAGGTCACGGGTGCCGAACACCTTCAACACCTCCCGAAACATGGCAACAATAGCTAAACGATCCTCTGTATCATTGATGTCAACACGAGGAGTCTCGCCCAAGTTTTGAATCCTGTCCACAATGAGGGGGTGGCTCTGGGTGGCTTCGTCCAATGTGACTTTGTGGTAGAACGAATACGAAGTCCAGTCCACTGGCCATTTGTTCTTGTAAGCAGTCACGGGGCTAGAAACTAGCTCCCGGTAGGTGAAGTTGTAGCAACCGTACTGGCCCTCGGCTTCGCCTTCGGTGCCGTCAGCAGTCGTCACAACGATTGTCTTCGGTTGATAGTGCACCCGTTGGACAAAGGCGAAGTCCTCGGCCGAAGGCTTGAATCGGCTTGTCTTTGCCAACTAGAAGTACAGGTTGAGGCGTGCGATCGAGTTGGGCGTCAACTATTGTAGGAATATGTTGTGCAGCCGAAGGGTCTCCACGAACACGGAGTCCAGTGGGAAATGAAGCTCTGCAGTGAATAAGTCGCGAAAGACAATGACTTCATCTTTCTCTAGTTGAGATGAAGTCTCGCCTTCCTTGGGGTGACGGGCTTGACTAGCAGTAATCTGGCCCTGGCGGACCATGTCAGCGATCACGGCTTTGGTCATGCAACTCAGCCCAAGGGACTATGTAGGGGTCTTCGCGCGGTCAACCTTCAGCGCCATGACAGTCTAAGGCGGCACGTGTAAGAGAGAAGGCATCACAAGGCAAGGCAGAGTGAGGGTTTGGACAGGCAGTGTGAGCTGCAAAGCTCGAAGGAAGTAAGGTGCAAGAAACTGTAAAGAAGGCGATGGTGGCCGTCACATATATATGGCACGCTAGGGCAGCAACCAAGCACAAAAGACAGCCATGCCCTTTTGCATCCTACCGTTGCAAATGAATCATCGCAACTAGTTGAGGGGCTTAGCGGACTTTTTCCACATGGTCCCTTCATCCATAAGTCTCCTTGTTTTTCGCTATATATATGATTTATCTTATTTTATTTTATTTTTTCCTATTCATTCTTGTTGTTTTAGCAGCGATACAGTGGATCTCCAGTTGCAGCATCGATGATCCGAGGAGTGGCACTTCGAGCCGTGTTGCACGCGCCAGAGAGTCGAGGCCTCGGGACTTCCAGGGAAGGCCTTTACCCTCGAGAGGCTCCTGTTGGGAGCTGTTACCGCCATAATTTGGCTAGGCCAGAAGGTGGGCCGCGAGCAAGATTGGCTCAAAGGATAATTGTAATGGGCTTGCGAATCGGCTCCTGTGCGAGTGGTTTAAGGCCAGGATTGGCCATATATCTAGATAGGTGTGCGTTTAAGTTAGCTTAGATAGAGATAGTCAAGATTCGTATCGTAGTTGGTCAGGATTAGTTAGGAGAGGAAAGTCTCCGGACTATAAATATGTACCCTAGACTACGAATAAAAATAACAACAACCATTCACAAAAAAGATCTCGGCGCATCGCCACCCCTGTTCTAGAGTTTCTCTCAGTAAGTGCCATGCAGCCCCAATCACGCTTCGCTTGATCGGGGCAGTATCATTCCTACCTATTTATCTTTGTGTTTCTTATACTGAAGCGTTGTTGATGGCGAGTAACACTAGTTATCTTAATGCTTATAGGGATGCATCGGCTTTTCATACTGTATTCATGCGTTGCTTGTCACCCGTAAGCGTTTAGCTGTCCTCGTGCCCGATCTCGGGTGTAAGGGCAGCACCTTGTTCTGTTTTGATTAGTAGATCCAATCTGTTATGGCTAGTCTTTGTTCGTTAAAGATTTGGTTTAAGATCTACATGATTAGGCCCTTCAAACGAGTTAAATGATCCGGCAATACGGTTGATGCTTTATATTAATCTAAAGAGGGATTATTCCAGGAATGGGCTTTCTGTTGGTTTTTAGGCCTCTGTTTAGGTTGCTATTCTGTTATCTTTCGTATTTGTTACACTTAACTACGCGTAGGATGTTCCGGTTGTGTGGTGAAAGCTTTAACCATCTTAGATTGAATTTAGCTTATTGATTACAGAGCAAGTTCATATTAGTATCAGATATACGTGCTTTGTTTAGATATATATAGATCCGATCTGATACTGGGAGACAATCGGCTCTTTATAGCCGATATCGAGGATCTCCTGATGAGCCGATCACGGCTCGAACTAATATTTGAACGTGTTTGTGCATGCAGGAGACTAACTGAAATCACTTCTACACCTTCCTGATCAGGTACAAGGTCAGGTAGCACGCCTAGCAACCCAGATGCCAGGTCGTGTGTCGGATCCTAGGCCGTTGACCGATGGACCAGTGCCCACCAGCAGTCCAGGGAGCCTCCCGGCTCCTCGTGTTGCCTGTCGCTGCTCACTAGTGGGTTTTGACCGACAACTGGAGCGCCATCTTTGTATCCAGCCGAAGGGACCAAGGATGAAGAGGTGGACTAACCTCCTGGGCGGCCCCACAAGCAGATCGGACCCTTTAGTCCAAATCGAAGGGCCTCAAAGATGAAGCTCTCTCGAAGGGCCGGCAAAACGAAGTTGACTCCAGGGTTTTCATCTGATCAGGCGACCGACGATGAGTCGAAGCCTGGATGCCGAAGGCTCAGGACGAGGAGGATTGACATGTCAAGGTGGACCCGGAGGGAATGATGACCTGTAAAGGGGGTATTAGATAGGAAATTTCTATATACCCCTGGAATATTCATGGAATATAGTTGTTGAGGGGCAAAAAGGTGTAATAATAGTTAGGGTAGGTGAACCGCGGCCTATAAATACCCTTGTAACATTAATTGATGGGATGAATCCTTGTTGAATAGAGATTCACTATCCCATTCCAAAGGTGCCTTTTTTCTTCATTTGAGCCATGTGAGTTCGTTCCATGGGCTTTTGTGGTGCTTCTTCATTCCGAAGGGTACCATCCACCAACAGAGCTCCACAAAGGCACAAAAGATGTTAGGGAGCAAAAATATCTCTTGGTCAAAGAAGCTTTTAATTCTTTTAAAATGATGCCTAATGACTTAGCAAATGACATGTACTCACATTCAAATTTTATTGTCAATGAGCTAAATGAAATAGGTTTGACTAAGTTGTGTGATGACGACATATCAAGAAAGATCACCCAAGTACTTGCCAAGGATCGATACTCCACCATGAGCTATCTATGAAGATTGACAAAGAAACTTCTACTTCAAGCCAAGATGTTGGTACATCAAGCAAAGAAGAAAAGAAGAAGAAAATTGAAGATAATCAAGAATCTTCCAAATCAAACAAGAAAGCTCAAGAGAAAGAATCAAGCTCAAGTTCAAGCTCAAATGATGATGAAAGTAGTGATGATGAAGAGGAGGATGATGAGCAAGGAAGTTGTAGCTCCTCGGATGATAGTGAAGAAATCAAGCAACTTGTCAAAGGAGTCAACAAGCTACTTAGGAAGCTCAACTCTAAGGGTGTCCCTAGTACCATGGAACAATTTGTGAGCTAACACAAAAGAAAGAAGAACAAGAAAAAGGAATGTCTTGGTTGTGGTGAAAAGGGACACTATATAGAATATTATCCTCTCATGAAAACAAGACGCAAGCAAAAGAAGAAGGAAAGAAAGGCAAGCAAGAAGGCTTTCACTAGCATTGCAAAGGGTGGATTTCATATGACAAGCTCAAGTGATGAAGAAATCCACCACGAGCTGCCAAAGATACGCTGAGTGCCTTGTCGCACCAACCCCCAAGCATGGGAGATAGATGAGCCACCGAAGGTACGCCGAGTAGCGTAGGTATTGGCCAAATCAGAGGAGATACGCCACATGGTCGGCGGCGCCAGGCCCCAAGCCTAAGGGTCGGCCAAGTCACTGCTAGCACGCCAAGTGGTCTGTGCCAACGAAGTGATGGCCAAGTAAGGTAGCTCTGGGGAGCATACCTCACCCAGTGGCATGATCTAGGTCTAGTCCCCTACAAGGTAAACATAAAAAAATATTATAACTGATATACATGATATCGAGTCGGGAGCGAATCCCAGCATTGTAAAATGCATGTAAAATTTTACGCATCTTGCTCTTGCTAGGTCACATAATTTCCCTAGGTGGTTAGCCTATTATGTTTAAGCACCGGATCCCTAACAGCCGTAGCCCATAGCGCAAGTAGAATGGCCGCATGCACACGTAGTAACATAGGCGTACAGAGGAGTCGAGGTCTCACGGATTAAAGCGTGAGCTACACGGGTATTTTAGTGAGAATAAAGAGAAAACTAGAGCAGTCGGCGCTGCACGAAATAAAAGAATGCTTGTGGAGAGCATATTATAAACCCGTTAGGTGTAATCCCGACTACAAGCCTGGAGCTGGATGAGTAGTCGGGAACGCAATTATGGTGTGGCTGTGGAGGCACATGGTTAATATCTAGAGATATATATAAAAAATATTAAAGTATGACTTAGCTTGATTCATGGAAGATTGCTGACGAAGCCGTAGCGCTTGTCGATGGAGCCGCGACGGTTTGTTGATGATGCCTGACTAGTCGGAGTCGATTCCGACTAGTTATTGATGGTGAGAGACCCACAACCGACTAGTTTTCTAGTCGAGACGAGTAGTCGAAGTAGTCGTCGGTGGGTCGCCGAGAGTCCTCGCGAAGTCGAAGTAGTAGTAGCATGATCCTTGCTGGTAGCTTCCTTGTAGTAGTTGGAGTAGTCATCTCGGATCTTGAGCAGGCGATCCAAGTCCTCCTCTAATGCAGAGACGGTCTCGAATCGCATGGTCTTCTGACAAACAGTGGCCGCGTTGCGTAGCCCAAAAGGTAATCAGGTACGCATATCCTCAGACCGAATCAGATCTGATCTGAGGAGTCCTGGTGCAGCAGGAGTTGAAGTTGCGTTAAAAAGGACTCCTCCTCGATCTCCCTGGTGAGATCAGGGAGCAGCATCTCATCGAGATCGTCGATGAACTCGTCAAAGCTGCTACGTTGGCTTGCCGTAGATGCCTCCATCTTCATGTCGTCGATGAGTTGCCAACGAAAGCTGCCCGCACCGTCAGCGACGCAGACCCACGAGCCGAAGATGAAAGTTGTGCCCTCGTCGAGCACAGCACTGGTGAAGTCAAAAAATGCCATCAAGTTCTCCTGTGGATGCTTGATGAACACCCCTACCTGGCGCGCCAGCTATTGGTGTTTAACCTCCAAGCCCACCGAGGGACACCCTGAGGTGGTAAATTGTAGGTAGGGTATCGCTGAGATCAGGAAGTCAAAGATGCAAGGAACATCAAACTTTATACAGGTTTGGCTGCCAAGAGCGTAATACCCTACGTCATGTATGGTGGTTTGTATTGCCTTGGATGTTAGATGCTTTGGTGGGGGTCCCTGCCCACCCTTATATAGTCTGGGAGGTTAGGATTACATGAAAATCTTAGCCTGATACTAGCTTAGGAGTCGTACCCGAGTACTACTTGGGTAGTTTCCTTCTGTTCCGACTAGTTCTACTTCTGTACGAGTAGTTATAACAGATGTCAGGTGTGAGCCATGTTCCATCCTTTATCCTAGAATATATTCACCATGTGTGCAATCCCGTAGCCCCAGGTCTGATATCCAGATCTCGGCGACACCCTACCTACAATCTACCACCTCAGGGGTATAACTCGGTGGGCTTGGCAGTAAAACACCGACAGCTAGCCCGCCAGGTAGGGGTGCTCTTCGAAGATCCACCAGTGAACTCGATGGCATCATTCAACTTCACCAGAGCGATGCTTGATGAGGGTACCATGTTCACCTTCGGCTCCTAGGTCTGCATCGCCAAAGGCTCGGGTGGTTTCAACAGCCACCTCACCAATCCCTAGGAGCCGGAGGTGCTTGCAGCGACCCGATGCAGCGATCTCGATGAGTTTGTCAACAACCTCGATGAAATACTACTCCCTGACCTAGCTAGGGAAATCGAGGAACAGTCGGTTTTTGACCCCACTTCTATTCACGCTGCACCATGACTCCTCGGATCGAACCCGATCCAGTCTGAGGAGCAGCGTATCCAATTCCCCTTCGGGCTATGCAATGCGGCCACTATCTACCAGGAGGCCATGCGATTTGAGTCCCTCTCCGCATTGGAGGAGGACTTGGATCGCCTACTAAAAATCGAAGAAGGGGAAGCCACCATATGTCGGAAGGCCCCTATCTTCGACTACTACGACTTAGACTCTGATGACGGCGCCGAGACCTTCATGGAGGTCATCAGGACCTGATGACCACATCAACACCACAGGGCCCATTCGTGTACTGGAAGGGCATGAAACCCTCCGAGCTACTCGAAGACAACTCCCGCCTCGTGGCTCATCTCGATACACTGCCCTTCCAGGAAGGCAGACCTCTCTCACAAATTCACAAAGAAGGCACCATGCTAGTCAACTATACCTCCGATGAGCACACCTTACACCGCCACGTGTTCATGACAGAAGAGGGCGAGCGCAACCAGTACACCAATGAACTACTCGAGCAGATCTTTGAGGATCAGCTCACAGCCAACGCTGGTGTTGAGGATGAAACCCAGCGTGTCGCTCGCAGATTGAAGAACCAAAGGCGTGATAAACGCAGAAGGAACGCCGCGGATCGCCAACGTCGGATACAACGCAATCTCACTGCTGAGTTTGCAGCAGCTGGAGAAGAAGGCTTTCACGCACTAATCGCCAACATCGCTTTTGTTGCTACCCTACTAGCAAACACTCAAGATCCTACTACGCAAAAAGCTCTCTTGCTTACTTAAAAGGCTTGGCTCCAACTTGATCGTCAGAACCCGGCTCCATCGATGCACACAAAGCGGATTGGCTATAGTCAGCCTGAAGGAAGTCGAACTGCTGGAGGATGGCCACGACGACCGGCTGGAAGCAACAACAGAGGCAACAATGCTGCCGAAGGTAGCCGCACTACTGGTTGGAGACCAAGACAACTTGTGAGGGGCACTCAAGATCCAGAACCTCCACAGGGTGCGACTAGTCACAACAACAGTCAACAACTTGAGAATGCCCCCACAGGATATCCTCACCAGTATATCAATAGGGGGCGTGACACACGCAGCATCATCAACTCCAGACATGAGGAGCGCACCGCGGCTGAAGGGTACAGTGCCCAAGATGACAGCGATAGTTTCCTAGTGTTCACGCGATGTTTCAACTTGGCATCGTACCCGGACGGCTTCAAACTAGTCGGCATCACCAAGTACGATAGCAAGCAAGCTTCTCAGCAATGGATCAGGTGCTACTCCATGGCTATAGAAGTCTTGGGTGGCTCCAACACAACCAAAGTTGTCTACTTCCCGATGGCACTGGAGCCCACCCCACTCATGTGGCTGGAGAGCCTGTGACCCGACTCCATCGACTCTTGGGAGGACCTGAAGTGGATCTTCATCGACAACTTTTAGGGATCAACCACTCGAGTAGATACTTGTCACGACTTGTCCTAGTGCAAACAGGAACGTGGCGAGGCCTTGTGCAAGTACACCTGCTATTTCTTTGAGACGCGTGCCACCATCCCCAACATCTCTGAAGAGGACGTCATCGACTGATTCCACAACGGCATTAGCGACCAACTCCTCTACAAGGATTTTGGCCGCAATCACCCCAAGACCATCACAGGACTCCATGACATGATGTAGCAGTGGGCAAACCAAGAGGAGCAGGAGCACGACCGCTTCCTGAAGTGCGGTGGTGACTACAACAACAACAACGGCAAGCGGGGCAATGATCACCACAGTGATAAGAGCCAGCGGGACTACTCGGGATCCTCACGGAAGCGGAAGCCAGATGATCTCATCACGGTTATCGACCGTCCCCCACATGGCAAGAAGTCTGGAAACACGCAGGAGAAATTTGAACAAATCCTGCACAAGCAGTGCCCATGGCACCCGAAGGGAAAGCATTCGGCATGGGAGTGCTTCAATCTCCGCAAGTCCCTCAAAGCCCCAATGCTCAAAGATAAACAGAAGAAGAAGGGCAAGGACAAGGCAGACAATGACCAAGAGGACAAGTTGGGGGGTGGCAACTTCCAGGACACCTCGAAGACCATCAACATCATATTCGGCGGTGACTCCATCTTCCCCTCCAAGCGAGCTCAAAAGCTCATGCTCCGCGAGATCATGACCATAGAGCTGGTGGTACCACGACCCCTACATTGGTTGGAGGTTCACATACATTCTCTAGGGATGATTAGTGGACTAGTTTCTTTGAGCCGCGAAAGTTCCTGCGTGCTAGATCAGTGATGGCCAGCATAAGGCTCACCAGGGAGCTCATCGACGGTGGAAGCAGTCTCAACCTGCAATTTGTGAGTACCTTGAAGAAGATGGGGCTCGACATCACCGATATGCTTGCCCCTAGCAAGACTCCCTTCTACGGCATCGTACCAGGGAACTCGGCTACACCACTCGGGATGGTGACACTGCCAATCACCTTCGACACGCAGGAGAACTACTGGACTGAGTACATCAAGTTCAAGGTAGCAAACTTCGAGTCCTCATACCATGCCATCCTCAGAAGACCAGCTGTGGCCAAATTCATGACCGTTCCCCACTATGTCTACCTCCTTCTCAAGATGCTAGGAAAGCACGGTGTGCTAACTTTCTGAGGTGACTTGAAGAAATCATACGACTACGACTAGGAGGCAATCGAGTATGCCTCGACTACACACGTGCCATATTCTTCAGGAGAAGTACTCGTGGCCGCACAGCAACTCTCCCAGTCCGGCTTGGAGATCTCAACCAAGAAGTCGAGTTAGTCCAAGGTGCAGACCACCGGGGATGTCGGCGTGAAATCCATCCAACTGCAGGAGGGCGACACGACCAAGACAACCCTGATCAGTGCAGACCTGGGCGACAAATAGGAAAGCGCACTCATCAGCTTCCTTAGGGCCAACTAGGACATATTCGCGTGGAAAGCAGCGGACATGCCTGGTGTGCCCAAGCACCTGATCGAGCACTCCCTAAATGTTGACACCAAGGATACACTGAAGAAGCAGTGGCTACAAAGTTTCACTCCCGACAAGCGAGAAGCAATCAAGAAGGAAATAGCAAAACTACTCGCGGCTAGTTTCATCACAGAGGTGTTCCACCCATAGTGGCTAGCTAATCCTGTACTTGTAAAAAAAAGAATAATAATGAATGGAGGATGTGTGTTGTTTATACTGATCTCAACAAGCACTGCCGAAGGACCCCTTCGGGCTAATGTGCATGAACCAAGTCATCGAATCCAAAGCCAGCTGCGTACTACTCTGGTTCCTTGATTGCTCAAACTACCATCAGATTGCCCTCAAGGAAGAAGACCAGATCAAGAATACATTCATCACCCCATGTGGTGTGTATGCTTATAAAATCATGTCCTTTGGGTTGAAGAATGCAGGCACTATGTATCAACAGACGATCCAGCTTTGCTTCGCAGACCAACTACACCGCAATGTCAAGGCGTACATGGATGATGTTGTCATCAAGACTAGAAAGCACGATGACTTCATTGCGGATCTCGAGGAAACTTTCAATAGCCTACGCAAATTATGGTGGAAACTCAACCTAACCAAGTGTGTCTTCAGCGTACCATATGGGAAACTACTCAGGTTAATCATCAGTCACCAAGGAATTGAAGCTAACCCGGACAAGATCACTACCATCATTGATATGGAGGCACCAGCCACAGTCAAGGATGTCCAGAAGCTCACAGGGTGCATAAGCTAGTACTCGGGTAGGACTCGGGTAGGAGTCCTAAGCTAGTATCGGTCTAGGATTCCATATAACCTTGTCCCCCAGAGTATATAAGGGCAGGCAGGGACTCCCTCCCAAGCATAATCAATCCAAGGCAATACAAACCACCATACAGGACGTAGGGTATTACGCACATCGCGGCTTGAACCGGTCTAAACCTTGTGTTGCTTGCACCTTCGAGTTTCTGATCTCGATGATACCCTACCTACAATCTACCACCTCGGGGGTATCCCTCGGTGGGCTTGGCGGTAAAATACTAACACTATACTTGTCTAGGATTGCATGAGCATATTTAAGTTCCTTTGCATTGTCTAGTGTAATATTTCTTGTGGTAGATTGCTTGTGTTTCTCTCTAACCCATGAGCAACCTACATGGTTTATTAGCTGTAGGAAACTAACCTTATTTCTTATCTTATGTGCCAAATCCAAGTCATAAGATAACTTTCTAATGTTGTTATTGACTAGCCATGAGCATATTTTGATTCTGGATATTTGAGAGACCTTAGCCATGAGCTTGGCCTCTACATATCTGATGCGAGAGATGATGATAGGTTCTCCAACCTACAAACTATTGTTGAGCTTTCTCAAAAAATGGTGGAGACTAGAAAACATGATCGTTATCCAATGGTTTCTAAACTTTTGAAGCTTGTACTAGTGTTACCTGTTTCTACTGCTACTGTTGAGAGCTGTTTCTCAGCCATGAAGATTGTGAACACATATTTGCGCAATCGCATTGGTGATAAATACATGAGCAATAGCCTTATTTGCTATGTGGAGAAAGAAGAGATGCTAAAAGTTACCAATGAGGCTGTCATTCATCGCTTCATGAAAATGCAAGGTCCTAGATTTGATGATGAAGATTAAAGGTAATGAATTGTAATTTTTTTAATTTGCAACATTCTTTCTCCTTGAAAAATGGTATTAAATTGATTTATGAATCATCTGTTTGCTCATTTGTTGTGACATTCAGGTACTTAGGAGATAGGCATGCTAAATTCTAGTATATGTTGTGCTAGTTAGAATGAAGTGTGTGTTGCTTTGATGAACGCTTTTAAAACCTAAATGCAAGTAAAGGGTATTTTTGTAATTATGGAAAAATCAGGGTTCTTTTGCTAAATGTGTTTGAAGGTAGGGTAATTTCAAATTATATGAAGTTTAGTTTTGGTAAAGGCAAGAATTTATTTTTAAACCACTGTAAGAAGTAGAATCACCATAAGGTTTAATTTGGAATGTGAATTTTAAATAGGTTTTATGTGAAATTTGATAGTTTGTCGGATTTCAAAATAGTTTCAAAACCCTAACTCTTTTGAAGTTGACCCTTAAAGCAAAGTTGTAGATCTTCTTAAACTCTACACTTTTGCTTTTGGGTGTATTTTCATTTGGGCTATGGTTTGAAAGAAAATTTTACTTTACAGTACACCCCTTGCTCTTTTGGAAAATTTCAGAGAAGTCCTCGTCGTCTTCCTCTCTCCCCTCCCTCTCTCTGTTTCTCTGCTGCTCTGCTCCAACGATCGCCGCCCTTCGTCGGCGAGCTCCCACGCTGCCAGCTGCCCCTCGCCGCTCTAACCTCACCACCTGGCCCTCCAGCTCACTCGGCCGCCGCTCGCCCGACCCTGCTGGCTTTTCCCCGCCCCGCCACGTCATGCCGCCGTCGCCCGAAGCCAACACGTCGTGCTGCCGGTCGCTAGTAGCTGCTCCAGCTCGCCCGTGCCCCTTCTTGATTTCCGTAGCACATCCAGGAGTCCTCCTTGACTTCTTTTACCTCCTCGCGCGGCCGCATTTTGCTTCCTCGGCTTCTTCTCCGCTCGGCACCGTCGCCACATCTCCACCGCCGGCTCTGCTCACCGTCGTCAGCCATCTCCGCCGCCCCACACCCACAATCACGTGCTCCACTGGCACCACTACACCCCACTAAAGCTCCCTGACCAGTTCTTCTCCATCTCCTCGCGCTCACGCCACCAGAACACCGCGCCGGCCATCCTATCCACCGCCGCTGCTCGGCCTCGCTGTTGTCCCGCCGCTCCGCCCCCTCTTGGCCCTCACCGAGCTCACCACCAGCACTACATTTACGCGTGGAAGCTTCCTAGCCACTACTTCGCCACCTTCCTACACTTCGGCCGCTGGAATGCCGCCGCCGCCTCAGGACCTCGCCGTGCCGGCTCGGTTCTCCGTCGACCCGCCATCTCCCCACATTCCTTCTTCGATTCCGGCCACCCCCGAGCCCACCGTAAGCTCTTGAACCTTTTCCCCCACTTCCCCCTCACCGCCGGTGATACTCCTCGCCTGAATTTGACCGCCACCGTTGCTGTCCCTCGGTTCAAACCGGCTAGGGACCCAATTGCAGACATTCTTTTCTTTCTAGGCTCTTCTGTGCAAAATATCAGTACCCCCTCATTTCAAATCAGCCAGATTTGAAAATCTGTAAAAATTTGTAGAAAAATCCAAAAATTATCAAACCAGTTCTATTTTACTCTAGAAGTCCAGCTCTACAACTTTTGTTACTAGAGTTTAGTTTGAAACTTAATGCTTTAAGTGTTATTTTAAAGTTTAACAAAAGGAAATCTTGTATGTATCTCTTGCATGCTAGCTTTATTTCATGACATTTTTGGTATGCAACTTGTATGTGATATGAATGAACTTGTGTGCAAATTTCACCACCAGTATTGTACTCTAACTTGAACCAATTTAAACTTGTGCAAAGTAAGTTTGAAATCACGAAAATTTATTCAAGCATGCTACTGATGCTTCCATACTTAGATCTTTTTACCATGTGTTGTTCTAATGTTAAGTAATTCATAGGGAATTTTGAATAATTTATAGCACTGTTTTGCCTTAGGATTTGATTTAAACTTGAAATTTGAATTTAATTCAACTAACTTAGCTTCTGCTTTCAAAAATTTATGAAAAATTTATGGCAAGCTCATTTGATAGAGGTAAACACATTTATCAAAATTCAAAGCCAGAACCTCTGTAGATTTAAAACTAAAAATAAAACTTATTACCTTAAGTTTGAATTTGTCTATTTTTATACTGCTATCCTGTTAGGTTTAAAAACATGAAAATTTAACAGGAACCTTGTATCAACTTCAAGTGTGTGTGGTTAAATTCTTAACCTCAGTATTCTTATTCTTAAACTTATAGAAATTAGTTATGATGTTAGTAGAGTTAGTTAGTGTAATTTATAATGGGTAAGTTTGAATTCTTGGAATTCAAATCCTTTGATTTGTGGTGTATTGAATGAGAATTGTTGGATTGCAACTTTATCGTGAAGGAAAATTATTGACTTAATAACCACTTAATTGAAATCATTGCATATCATGTAGAATCGACGACGCTTGAAGATGGAACCTACGAGTTGGTCCCGGAACCCGAGCCGGGTATATCTGAAGACCAAGTGCATGTCGCCGAAGATCTTACTGAAGCCCCAAACCAAAGTTCGGAAGTGATTGACATTCCTGACCCCAGACCCACCCAAGAAGGCAAGCCCCGGTGCATAACCCAGTATTTTAAATTATGCACTTATATTACTATATATCTATCTTGTGCATTAAGTATTAGGAGTTGTTATGAAACCCTAGTTGCATGAACCTAGGAACCTATGTAATGTTTCCGAGTCCTTATCGAGTAGATGCTTTGCTAATAGGACCAGCAGAAGTCGAGTGATTTCCTATCACTCACGCGATATAGGAGTTGATTGTTTACTATTTTGCAATCACTATAAGGATCACGGACGGGATTATGTGCAGCACCATGAATTGGAATGGTACCTGTCTGTGTTTATTTAAGTTTGATAAGGCTGCAGTGTGTGGTAGTGGTGGTCAAATGTTTGAAAGTACTAGCCACATACCGTAAATATGGTACGCGGTAAGCCTAATACTTGATTGTCCCGGCTAGTGGATTTACCCCACCACTCGAAATTTGGTCTTGTTGCACACACACACCGACATGTGGGAATATATTCTGCATAGCAGACAGGAGTACGGTCATACAGTCACGTTGTAGACCTATGTCCTGCACATTGGATGTGCGTATGGTCGTGCAGTCGCTTGTGGTGGCGCTGATCCACGCCCCGAAATAAGATGGGAACGGTTGCCCGGAAAGGAAAGTTTTCGAGCGTGTGAGTTAGGATCCCTTGCAAGGTTATGAAATTCAATTCAGGAATCGTCCGTTTCTCGCGGAGATTGAGACTACTTGATACTTCTGCCACATAGAGTAATAACAGTAACAGTTAAGGGAATGATTTTGATGGATGCTTAATATCTATCTTGCTTGACTAGTATAGGTGCTTACCTAGAATGATTAAAAGAAACTAGAATCTGAAAGCTAATATATGAAAGTAAGGACATACTCTTTGTTGCTTTTCTGCAAAAGAAAACTAAAGCCGTTCAACCTATCATGGTTTAGCTATGGGCTAAGTATACCCAATTGTCGGGTAAGCCTTACTGAGTATTAGTATATTTAGTCTTGCTAGTAATGTAGTTTTCAGGTATGCCATTCGAGGACTCTGTGGCTAGTTCTCCTTGGCTCTATTCTGTTCCACTTGGCTGGTCCATGGAATGGGATCCGTCCCTGGCTGGCAATGACCCATCGGAATGACACCATGCTTTGGGCTAAGTATGGTGCCTACTTTGCGACGAGTAGTCGCATTATTGTATCTTTTCCGCTGCCCCTCTGAATACTGTCAGTTAAAACTTGAAGTTTTCAAACAATACTTGTATAAATTAGTATTAGCTAGGATGAAATAACACCCCTGTGTAATAATGTTTAATTATCCTATGTTGTAAAAGTTGTGAGTTGTTGTAAGACTGGACTCGCCTTCGTGCGAGGTAAACCTACGTCGATCCTGTGTAACCGTGGTTGAATCGGGCGGTGACCCAACAGACCAATGAGTTGTTCCGTTTGAAGTCCGATGAGATCATATCGCCTGTATAGCGATGGTCTGGGCACTTGAACCGGAATAATTTAGGCGGTTCTGCCACATTTACGCTGTTGAATCATCGATGATGTTAAGACTTGAAGTCAAATTGATATTTTTTTCCATATATTATGTTATTTTATTCATGCTACACCAACTTATTAAATATTATTACTGGACTTCCATTTTGCCAAAAAAAAATTATCCCTTCTTCATTGTTGCACCCCCTTCCATTTTAGTCACCTTCGCCACTGGTGCATATACTTTGCCTTCCACCATATTTATGCACATACTTAGGGGGAGCTTAGCCTATGTTATGTGAGGTTCATGTTCATGATCTTGTTTGACTTCCACACATAAAGATCATGATCTATGAAACTCTCCCTTGTGCATTTGATGTCTTTCTTTTTGGTGTTTGATTCCAAAGGGGGAGAATTTAGCGACCAAAGCAAGTATAGCATTAGGTGGAGCCGCTCTTAAGGAGGAGCATGCAAGAAAGCAAGAATCTCAAGTGCATATTGCAAGTATATATCTCTATCTTGGGGGAGATTGCAAGAATTTGGTCCAAGAAAGGGAGAAAAGTGGCATTGGAATGAGGGGGAGTCTCATGTCCATTGTGACCACACAAGGGGATTTGTATTTCAGATAGTAAGAGCAATGTTGGTACATACAGACAGGGGTACCTCCTACTAGTGTATCCAGCCCGAGGGGCGCGAGGTTATCTGTAACCTCGCACTAAGCTTCTGGGCAATAGGGTGTAAGGCCCGGGCCTGACAACTGGGGACACGGTCTCCGGACCTCCCCCCACGTACTAGCAGGTCCGGTGCCTCCACGTGCCCGCAAGGACGAGGTGCTCAGGAACAGCTACCACGGGCCCGAACCACCGCGGGATGGCCTTAGGCCCCCATGTCTGGAAGCCGCAGGGACACGTCCAGGCCCCGGTGGCTGGTGTGGGCTGCGCAGCACTCGCAAACCACCTCCGAGTGGTGGCCTGGCCATCGAAGTTTCGTCTCCACCTGCTGGAAAAGTACGACGGGTCTACCAACCCGTCAGAATTCCTGCAGGTCTACGTCACCGCCATCATGGCGGCTGGGGGTAATGACGCCGTAATGGCAAGTTACCTCCACATAGCCTTGACCGGGCCAGATTGAACTTGGCTCATGAATCTCACCCCAGGATCCATCCAATCCTGGGGAGAACTCTGTGCGCTGTTCTTGGTGAACTTCGCCAGCGCATACCAGCAGCAGGGCATGGAGGCCCACCTCCACGCTGTGAGGCAGCAACCTGGGGAAACCCTCCGGGCCTTCATCTCCCGCTTCACCAAGGTACGGCTAACCATTCCACGTATTTCCAATGCATCTATTATCATGGCTTTTCGACAGGGGGTCCGTGATGAGAAGATGCTGGAGAAGCTGGCGACCCATCAGGTGGAAACCATCACCATCTTATTTCCCTTGGCGGACAAGTGCGCCAGGGCTGCTGAGGGCCGTGCATGGCACTCAGCCCCTCAAGGAGGGCCCACCCAGACGGGGGGCTCCAGTGTCGCTGCCCCTGGCGGCAGCAAGAAGAAGAACAAGAAGAACCGCAACGCAAACAAGCCGCAAACAGCGGCAGGGGGCCAAAACCCGCGTGGCAAGCATCCACGCCAGCAGCACAGCGACCCTGAGTCGTGTCCTGTTCATCCTGGAGCCCGTCACAGCGCCTCCGAATATCACGAGATCCTGAAGCTCGTGGAGTGTGTCAGCAAGAGGCGCGAGCAGGCCTCTAAGGATGACTCCTCCCCGCTACGGCGGAGAAGGATTGGGGTACCAAACCCCAAATAAGGACCTTAAGGGCCTCTACCACCAGTCCGACTCCGAGTTCGGGGGCGACGAGCATCGCAAGAAGCTGTACATCATTTACGGCGGCAGCTCGGAGCTCATCTCCCGAAGAGACGTCAAGACTCTGCACCGAGAAGTTTTCTCGGTGAAGCCGGGGGCACCGAAAGCGGCGCCCCACCATCGGTGGAGGAGCACCACCATCTCCTTTAGGCCATCCGACTGCCCGGAGAACATGGCGGGGGTAGGGGTGCTGCCACTTGTTACCGCCCCCCACCATCGCCAACATCAAGCTCCACCACGTGCTGATCGACGGAGGCGCCGGCCTCAACGTCATCAGCTATGCAGTGTTCAAGCAGCTGCAGATCCTGGACTCCAAGTTAGACCTGTCTCGCCCATTCTCCAGAGTGGGCCCACATCTCATCTACCCGATGGGGACCATCTCCCTGCCGGTCATGTTTGGGACTGAGGAAAACTTCCGCACAGAGAACGTACAGTTCGATGTTGTGGAGGTGAACCTCCCTTTCAATGCCATCATTGGCAGGCCGGCTCTGTACCGGTTCATGGTTGTTGCCCATTATGGGTATCTGGTCCTCAAGATGCCGTCCCCTACAGGAATCCTCACCATGCACGGCGACTGGACCATTGCTGTAGCGGCAGTTGAGAAGCTGCATGCGCTGGCAGCGGGCCTCGCCCCAGCTGCCAGTGCAGGGGGTTCGAGCCCTCATCCTCACACGCTAGGGCACCAGCCAGGGAGCCCAAAGTCCATCCGTCTGATACGGATGATGTCCCCGTGAAAACCATCCAGGTTGGAGTGGAGCCCTCCCAGACCACACACATTAGGGGGAACCTAGGAGAGAAATAGGAAAGCGCGCTCATCGCCTTCCTTCGGGAAAATGTCGACGTGTTCACCTGGGAGCCGTCACAGATGCCCGGGATCCCCAGGGAGGTGATTGAGCATCATCTGAAGATCCACCCCGACGCCAGGCTAGTGCGACAAAAGCCACGGAAGCAGTCCATTGAGCGGCAGAACTTCATCCGTGAAGAGGTCCGCAAGCTGCTGCAAGCTGGCTTCATCGAAGAGGTCCACCACCCCGAGTGGTTGGCCAATCCGGTCATCATCCTAAAGGCCAACAGTAAGCTTCGGATGTGCATCGACTACACCAACCTCAACAAGGCATGTCCAAAAGATCCCTATCCACTTCCACGCATAGATCAAATTGTAGATTCCACCTTTGGGTGTGACTTGCTATCCTTCATTGATGCCTATTCTGGTTTTCATCAAATCAAAATAGCTAAGGCCGATAGGAAGCATACAACTTTTGTAACAGTGGATAGTCTTTATTGCTATGTTGTAATGCCATATGGACTGCTTAATGCCTTGCCCACCTTTGCTCGTGCAATGAACATTACATTAGGTGACTTGATTAGAGATATAGTTGAGGTTTATGTTGATGACATCATAGTCAAGACTAGAGAAGCGAATTCCCTTCTAGGAAATTTAGCCCAGGTCTTCAACAAACTGCACACGACGTGCATGAAGCTCAACCCCGAGAAATGTGTCTTTGGTGTTTCGGTGGGGAGGCTCCTCGGGTTCCTGTTGTCACACCGGGGAATCGAGGCAAACCCGGACAAGATCCGGGAAATCGAAGCAATGAGGCCCCCTGCCCGACTCAAGGACGTGCAGAAGTTAACGGGGTTGCTTGCAGCCCTCAGCCGCTTCATCTCGAGGCTGGCAGAGAGAACTCTCCCCTTCTTCAAGTTGATAAAGGGGTCCGGTCCATTCACATGGACTGAGGAGGTAGAGCAAGCCTTCCAAGAAATGAAGCAGTATCTCACCTCCCTGCCAGTACTGGTAGCT
This sequence comes from Panicum hallii, assembly GCF_002211085.1. Taxonomy (NCBI): domain Eukaryota; kingdom Viridiplantae; phylum Streptophyta; class Magnoliopsida; order Poales; family Poaceae; genus Panicum; species Panicum hallii. The sequence goes on from NC_038042.1 coordinate 28,301,679, forward strand.
CCGGAGCCGGGTGAGATGTTGTTTCTATACCTTGCAGCGATGTCTGAGGTGATCAGCATGGTGCTGGTCGTAGAGAGGTCTAAGCAGCTCATGCAGGGGGCCCCCGTGTTCCCCCCTATGGAAAGTGGAGGTCCGACCACCACCAATGTAACAACCGACCCTGTTTTAGGGGGTCCGGCCGGGTCCCGACCCGGGAAAAAGCCAGAAGACCTGGGGTCCGGAGAATCCCCAGCTCAGGGAGAAGAGCCCAGTCCCGCTGCTAAAGTCAAGACCGTCCAAAAGCCAGTCTACTACGTCAACGAGGTCCTACATGAAGCAAAGGCCAGGTATTCCGAGACGCATAAGCTCCTTTATGCTATACTCATTGCATCCTAGAAGCTCCGCCATTATTTCCAGGCCCACAAAATTGTGGTGGTGACCTCTTATCCATTGAGGGCTATCCTCCACAACTCCAACACCACGGGCAACATCGCCAAGTGGGCTGCAGAGCTTGCTGGATTTCAACTCGACTTCCAGCCCCACCATACCATCAAGAGTCAAGTCCTTGCTGACTTTGTTGCAGAGTGGACTCCCACACCAAGAGTTCCTGTCGTCCGGACCCCCCACTTCCAGAAGTCAGGGCTCCGGTGTTTTCACCGAACCCCACTAGACGCTCTTCTTCGATTGGTCCGCATGCAACAAGAAGGCTAGAGCTGGTGTGGTCCTCATCGACCCAAAATGGCGAAAAAGTGAAATACATGGTGCTCCTCGACTTTGAGGCCACCAACAACATGGCGGAATACGAGGCCCTGATCTTCGGACTGATTGTGACGCTATCCCTGGGGTCTGGCAGCTCCTGGTCAAGGGAGACTCCCAGCTCGTCATCAAGCAGGTCTGGGGGGAGTGCAGTTGCAACAAACCCCAGCTCACAGCATACCTCATCCATGTGAGGAAGCTGGAGAAGGATTTCGACGTACTGGAACTGCAACATGTTCCACGAGAAGAAAACTCGGCGGGAGACGCAATCTCCAGGGGCATCAACTCAGGCATCCGTGCCGAAGGGCATCTTTGAAAGACGGCTGCTGAAGCCATCTGCCCAGCCTGCTGAGCTTGGCAAAGGGGGTCAGTCTAGCACCTCGAAGCTAGCGGTCCCGGCGGTGCTCCATCCGTGGGGTCCGCCAAGGATTGTGTGCACCTTCGAGGGTCCTGAAGACCTCGGGGAGCCGTATCCAAACTCTCAGGGGGGTCCCGATGCATGGATCTTCGAGATCTCGGACTACCTGAAAGACAACATCCTTCCTGAAGACCATGTATCCACTGAGCGTATCATGCGATTGGCTAAGCGATACGCGGTGGTAGAAGGGGATCTCTACCGCCGTGGCGCCAATGGCATCCTCATGTGGTGCATCACCCAGGTAGAGGGCTGCGACTTGCTCGCAGAGATCCATGGAGGCGAGTGCGGAAGACATTCTTCATCCCGCACGCTGGTCGGTAAGGACTTCCAGCATGGCTTTGACTGGCTGACAGCGCTCCAGGATGCAGCTGAGCTGGTAAAGTCCTGCAAAGCATGCCAGTTCCATGCAAAGTAGATACACACTCTGGCTCAGGCTCTACAAATGATTTCACCCTCTTGGCCTTTTGCCGTATGGGGGTTGGATATCTTGGGACCTTTCCCCAGGGCTGTCGGCGGGTACCGGTACCTGTACGTTGCCATCGACAAGTTCACCAAGTGGCTGGAAGCTACCCTTGTGGTCAACATCACCAAAGCATCTGCTATCGCATTCCTCAAGTCAATTGTCTGCCGGTTCGGAGTCCCGAACTGAATCATCACCGACAATAGGACCCAGTTCAGGAGCCGGCACTTTCAAGAATACTGCGAGGACATCGGTATCCAGCTCTGCTTCACTTCTATGGCACACCCCAGAAGCAATGGCCAAGTAGAGCGGGCTAATGCTGAGATACTCAGGGGGCTCAAGATTCGCACCTACAACGATCTCGAAAAGCATGGTGCAAAATGGGTCGATCAGCTTTCGAGCGTACTATGGGGGAACTGGACCACACCCAGCCGAGCAACCGGGAGACCCCTTTCTTCCTGGTCTACGGGGCCGAAGCATGCGTTCCCCCAGAGATCACTATGGGCTCGCTATGAGTCCAAGCTTCTGACGAGGAATTACAGGAGCAGCAGCGCCGTCAAGATGTAGACTTCGTCGACGAGCGAAGATGGCAAGCAGCGGTCTGAAATGCACGGTATAACCAAGCACTCCAGTGTTACCATCAACGGTTCGTGCATAGTAGGGAGCTCCGGGTCGGGGACCTAGTCCTGCGGTGAATCCTAAATCGAGAGGGGCTCCACAAGCTCTCCCCCAGCTGTGAGGGCCCCTTCAAGGTGTCAAAGGTGTGCCGACCCGGTTCTGTTTGCCTAGCTACGGAGGAAGGCGTGCAACTACCCAACCCATGGAACATTGAGCACCTCCATAAGTTTTATCCTTAGGGGCTTAGCCGAGAATAAATTTTTTTCTTTATAATATGGTAGCACCTCCGTGCGGACCAGGGTGGTGGAGATCCGCCCTCGTAAAGCCGGCCCCTGGCATTCATCGCACAATCTATCTGTACCAATTTATCAAGGAAAAATTTATTCTCAGTCTGTCTTTAACGTTGATCCAATTCAGTTCTTTTTCTAGGCTCCCGCTTACACTAACCCCCATGTGGTCCCATATTCCTGTGCTATGCTTGAGGCCCGAATTGAGTTGCTGGGTTGTGTCTCCGCCCAAGATCCCTCCTTCACAGGAAGGAGGGGTCTGGTCTTCTGGGGACCAGCTTCGGGAAAGCGTACTTGTCCTCGGGCGATGCCCGGAGTCTTGTAGCCGCTTAGCCTGGTTCTGTACCCTAAGCCTGCACGCTCTACCTCCCTAGGATAAGTACCATAGTACCTAGAACTGCGGATCCGGAAGTCCGGATCCCTTCAATCCTAAAGGCTGGGTCCTGGCGCTCTGATTCACTAAGCCTAGTTTTTACATCTCAAAGGACTCTTGCCACAGCGAGATCTGGGACCCCGTGGGAATGTTGCTAAGTGCCGATCCTAAGTCATGTGCAGGACTAAACCTTGTTTTCGTGATAGCTAGCCCCAATCCCTTGCGACTACCTCCCAGGGGGCCAATGGACCTCTGAGCCAGAAAGCACATGACAAAAGGAGAACAAGCAAATTGAAAAACAGCTAAGTTTTTATATTATATATTGTACACAGAATATTACATAACTTATAATGTGTACAAAAACAAAAAAAACTACTCCTATTCCTTCGGCAGTCCAGAGGGGCCTTCTCCTTTTACACATCCGGCTCCACGTTGCACTCGAAGCGGGAGGCCACGATCTCCACCGCCTCTTATACTCCCTCCCGGGCGGCGGCCTCCACTTCTGGTACGGGGCCCTCCAAGACTGGAGTTAAGGAGATGGCGGGGTCGTGGCTCCGGAAGCAAGTCAGGATGTGATCTACCACCATCTGAGCAAGCTCCCACCCTTCGGCCTCGAGGCGTGCAACCAGGGTGGACTCCAGGTGTTGCAGGCGCTCGGCAGCGGAGTCCAGCGCTGGAAGAACGGCGCCGATGGTAGAAGGTGTGGTAGAACCGCCTGAATTATTCTAGTTCAAGTGCGCAGACCATCACTATACAGGCAGCAGGATCTCATCGCACTTCAAACGGAACAACTCATTGGTCTGTCGGGTCACCGCCCGATTCAACCATGGTTACACAGGATCGACGTAGGTTTACCTCACACGAAGGCGAGTCCAGTCTTACAACAGCTCACAACTTTTACACCACAGGATAATTAAACATTATTACACATGGGTGTTATTTCATCCTAGCTAATACTAATTTATACAAGTATTGTTTGAAAACTTCAAGTTTTAACTGACAGTATTCAGAGGGGCAGCGGAAAAGATACAATAACGCGAAAACTCGTCGCAAAGTAGGCACCATACTTAGCCCAAAGTATGGTGTCATTCCGATGGATCATTGCCAGCCGGGGACGGATCCCATTCCACGGACCAGCCAAGTGGAATAGAACAGAGCCAAGGAGAACTAGCCATAGAGTCCTCGAATGGCATACCTGAAAACCACATTATTAGCAGGACTGAGTATACTAATACTCAGCAAGGATTACCCGACAATTGGGAATACTTAGCCCATAGCTAAACCATGATAGGTTGAACGGCTTTAGTTTGCTTTTGCAGAAAAGCAACAAAGAGTATGTCCTTACTTTCATATATTAGCTTTCAGATTCTAGTTTCTTTTAATCATTCTAGGTAAGCACCTATACTAGTCAAGCAAGATAGATATTAAGCATCCATCAAAATTATTCTCTTAACTGTTACTATTATTACTCTATGTGGCAGAAGTATCAAGTAGTCTCAATCTCCACGAGAAACGGACGATTCCTTAATCGAATTTTCATAACCTTGCAAGGGATCCTAACTCACATGTTCGGAAACTTTCCTTTCCGGGCAACCGTTCCCATCTTATTCTGGGGCGTGGATTAGGGCCACCACAAGCGACTGCAGGACTATACGCACATCCAATGTGAAGGACGTAGGTCTACAGTGCGACTATATGACTGTACTCATGTCTGCTATGCAGAATGTATTTCCACACGTCGGTGCGTGTGTGCAACAAGACCAAAATTCGAGTGGTGGGGTAGGTCCACTAGCCGGGCCAAACGCTTACCGCGTACCATATTTACAGTATGTGGCTAGTATTTTCAAACACTTGACCACCACTACCACTACCACACAACGCGACATAAACTTGGTCTTCAGATATACCCGGCTCGGGTTCGGGGACCAACTCGTAGGTTCCGTCTTCAAGCGTCGTCGATTCTACATGATATGGAATGATTTGAATTAAGTGGTTATTAAGTCAATAATTTTCCTTGATGATAAAGTTGCAATCCAACAATTCTCATTCAATACACCACAAATCAAAGGATTTGAATTCCAAGAATTAAAACTTACCCATTATAAATTACACTAACTAACTCTACTAACATCATAACTAATTTCTATAATTTTAAGCATAAGAATACTGAGGTTAAGAATTTAACCACACACACTTGAAGTTGATACAAGGTTCCTGTTAAATTTTCATATTTTTGAACCTAACAAGATAGTAGTAGAAAAATAGACAAATTCAAACTTAAGATAATAAATTTTATTTTTAGTTTGAAATATACAGAGGTTCTGGCTTTGAATTTTGATAAATGTATTCACCTCTATCAGATGAGCTTGCCATAAATTTTTCATAAATTTTTGAAAGCAGAAGCTAAGTTAGTTGAATTAAATTCAAATTTCAAGTTAAATCAAATCCAAAGGCAAAATAGTGCTATAAAATTATTCAAAATTCCCTATGAATTACTTAAAATTAGAACAACACATGGTAAAAAGATCTAAGTATGGAAGCATCAGTAGCATGCTTGAATAAAGTTTCTCTATTTCAAACTTACTTTACACAAGTTTAAATTGGTTAAAGTTAGAGTACAGTACTGGTGGTGAAATTTGCACACAAGTTCATTCATATCACATACAAGTTGCATACCAAAAATCTCATGAAATAAAACTAGCATGCAAGAGATACATACAAGATTCCCTTTTTGTTAAACTTTAAAATAACACTTAAAGCATTAAGTTTTAAACTAAACTTTAGTAACAAAAGTTGTAGAACTGGACTTCTAGAGTATAGCAGAACTCGTTTGACAAATTTTAGATTTTTTTACAAATTTCTACAGATTTTCAAAACTGGCTGATTTGAAATGAGGGGGGGTACTGATATTTTGCAGAGAAGACCCTAGAAAGAAAAGAATATATGCAATTGGGTCCCTAGCTGGTTTGAACCGAGGGACAGCAACGGTGGTGGTCAAATTCCGGCGAGGAGGATCACCGGCGGCGAGGGGGAAGTGGGGGAAAAGATTCAGGAGCTTACGGCGGGCTCGGGGGTGGCCGGAATCGAAGAAGGAATGTGGGGAGATGGCGGGTCGACGGAGAACCAAGCCAAAACGGCGAGGTCCTGAGGTGGCGGCGGCGTTCCGGTGGCCGGAGTGCCTAAAGGCGGCGAAGAAGTGGCTAGGAAGCTTCCACGCGTAGATGTAGTGCTGGTGGTGAGCTCGGTGAGAGCCAAGAGGGGGTGGAGCGGCAGGACGACGGCGAGGCCGAGCAGCGGCGGTGGATAGGACGACCGGCGCGGTGTTCTGGTGGCATGAGCACGAGGAGATGGAGAAGAACTAGTCAGGGAGCTTTAGTGGGGTGTAGTGGTGCCGGTGGAGCACAGGATTGTGGGTGTGGGGCGGCGGAGATGGCTGACGATGGTGAGCAGAGCCGGCGGCGGAGCTGTGGCGACGGTGCCGAGCGGAGAAGAAGCCAAGGAAGCGAAATGCGGCCGCGCGAGAAGGTAAAAGAAGTCAAGGAGGACTCCTGGATGCGCTTCGGAAATCAAGAAGGGGCACGGGCGAGCTAGAGCGGCTGCTGGCGACAGGCGGCGCGACGTGGCGGCTTCGGGCGACGGCGGCACGACGTGGCGGGGTGTGGAAAAGCCAGCAGGGTCGGGCGAGCTGCGGCCGGGTGAGCTGGAGGGCCAGGTGGTGAGGTTAGAGCGGCGAGGGGCAGCTGGTAGCATGGGAGCTCACCGGTGAAGGGCGGCGGTCGGTGGAGCAGAGCAGCAGAGAAACAGAGAGAGGGAGGGGAGAGAGGAAGACGACGAGGACTTCTCTGAAATTTTCCAAAAGAGCAAGGGGTGCACTGTAAAGTAAAATTTTCTTTCAAACCATAGCCCAAATGAAAATATGCCCAAAAGCAAAAGTGTAGAGTTTAAGAATATCTACAACTTTGCTTTAAGGGTCAGCTTCAAAAGAGTTAGGGTTTTGAAACTATTATGAAATCTGTCAAACTATCAAATTTCACATAAAACCTATTTAAAATTCACATTCAAATGAAACCTTATGGTGATTCTACTTCTTACAATGGTTTAAAAGTAAATTCTTGCCTTTACCAAAACTAACTTTCATATAATTTGAAATTACCCTACCTTCAAACACATTTAGCAAAAGAACCCTAATTTTTCCATAATTACAAAAATACCCTTTACTTGCATTTAGGTTTTAAAAGCATTCATCAAAGCAACACACACTTCATTCTAACTAGCACAACATATACTAGAATTTAGCATGCCTATCTCCTAAGTACCTGAATGTCACAGCCTTGCCCCCTAAAAAGAATCTCGTCCCGAGATTCCGGAACAGGATGGAACGGATGATTAAATATGTGGATTGGCTTTAAGAAAGTCTGGAAAGTTGCGTTGAAGATATGACTCGGTTTCCCAAGTCGCTTCTTCTACGGTGTGATAGTTCCAGTGAATTTTAAACATCTTGACAGTCTCTCTTCTTGTGCTTCTTTCCTTGGTATCCAATATTCTGATGGGATGCTCAGTATAAGATAGATCTGACTCAATTTTGATGGCTTGTGAATCAATGATCTCGGTAGGGGTTTTAATACACTTCCTAAGTTGAGACACATGGAAGACATTATGAACGGCTGCTAGTTGAGTAAGAAGTTGAAGGCGATAAGCTACCGGTCCACATACTTCGAGAATTTCAAAAGGTCCAACATATCGAGGAGCGAGTTTTCCTTTTATGCCGAACCGTTGAATACCTCTGGTAGGAGATACTCGGAGATATACAAAATCACCAACTTCAAACTGTAATGGTTTTCTTCATTTGTCCGCGTAGCTCTTTTGTCGAGATTGGGCTACCTTTAGATTACTTTGAATGATCTGCACTTTCTCTTCTGCTTCAGTAACAAGATCGGGTCCAAAGATTTTACGTTCGCCGGTTTGAGACCAACTCAAAGGAGTTCGGCATCGGCGACCATATAATGCTTCAAACGGAGCCATCTTAAGACTCGACTGATAACTATTATTGTAGGAGAATTCCGCCAAAGCTAAGCATTTGTTCCAATTTTTATCATATTGGATTACATAGGCTCTAAGCATATCCTCTAGGATTTGATTTATCCTTTCCGTTTGTCCATCCATTTGTGGATGATATGCAGAACTTCGAATTAATTTGGTTTCAAGAGAATGTTGAAGTTGCTCCCAGAAATGAGCAATGAACTGTGCTCCACGATCAGAAATGATCGTCTTAGGTACTCCATGGAGACGAACGATTTGGTCAAGATATATCTCGACATACTTTTTAGCATTGTAAGTAGTATGCACGGGAAGGAAATGGGCGGTTTTGGTTAATCGATCAACGATTACCCATATAGAATCATGCTTTTGGGAAGAGTTGGGTAAGCCAACGATAAAATCCATGCTGATATCTTCCCACTTCCAAGAAGGAATGGGTAAAGGTTGAACAACACCAGCAACCTTTAAGTGACTAGCTTTAATTCTTTTTCAAATGTCACATTTCGAGACATACTTTGCAATCTCTCTTTTCATGCGAGTCCACCAGAATTTTTGTCTCAAGTCTTGGTACATCTTGGTACCGCCGGGGTGCATGAAAAACTTGGATAGATGTGCCTCGTCCAATATCTGCTTACGAAGCTGATGGTCCTTGGGTACAACAATACGCCCATTGAACCATAGAATCCCTTTGTGATCCACTCGGAAACACTTGTACTTTTCTTTGCCTTGGGCTAACATTTGCTTGATGATTTTAACACCTTCATCATGCTGTTGTGTCATGACGATGCTATCCTGAAGTGTAGCTTCCACTGCGATATGATCTCGAGGTTGAGTTTTCTCATTTCCCCGCAGAGTTTCACTAAAGGTTTCTACTGATAAGCAAGAGCAGTGCGCCTTGCGGCTAAGTGAATCCGCAACCACATTGGCCTTGCCTGGATGATAGTGCACTTCTAGATCATAATCCTTTATAAGTTCCAGCCAACGTCTTTGCCTTATATTTAGATCTGCTTGCGTAAAAATGTACTTGAGGCTCTTATGGTCAGTATAAATATTGCACTGAGTACCCATCAGATGATGTCTCCAAATCTTAAGTGCATGAATAACAGTTGCAAGTTCTAGATCATGTGTGGGATAGTTCTATTCATGAGTCCTGAGTGCTCGCGATGCATAAGCAATTACTCAGTTGTCTTGCATAAGTACACAACCAAGTCCAATGCCCGAAGCATCACAATAAACGTCAAAAGGTTTAGAATTATCTGGTTGGGCCAAAACTGGAGCAGTAATGAGATGTGCTCTAAGGTTGTGGAATGCTTCTTCACATTTCTCATTCTAGGAGAATTTAACTCCCTTTTTCAGTAATTCTATCATGGGCTTGGCTATTCTGGAGAAGTTAGGGATGAAATGATGATAGTAGCCAGCTAGACCAAGAAAACTGCGGATTTGATGGACTGAAGTAGGAGATTTCCAATCTAGTACTTCCTGAACTTTACTCGGATTGACGGATATGCCATTACTGGAGATGGTGTGACCTAGAAATTTAACTGTATTCAACCAAAACTCACATTTGGAGAATTTGGCATACAAATGGTGGTCTCTCAATCTCTGAAGAACAATATGGAGATGTCTTGCATGATCTTCTAGGTTTTTGGAATAGATCAGAATATCATCGATAAATACTACAACAAATTTATCGAGCTCTGGCATGAAGACTGAGTTCATAAGATACATGAAATAGGCTGGTGTATTGGTAAGACCAAAAGACATAACCAGATATTCATAGAGTCCATATCTGGTGGAAAATGCCGTTTTTGGAATATCGTTGGGCCTAATCTTTATCTGATGATATCCAGAGCGAAGGTCAATTTTAGAGAATACCTTGGCTCCGGCTAATTGATCGAACAGGATGTCAATGCGGGGAAGAGGATATTTGTTTTTGATGGTTACCGTATTGAGAGGGCGATAGTCTACACATAGTCTTAGACTATTGTCCTTTTTCTTCACGAATAGGGCTGGGCATCCCCATGGTGAGGCACTTGGATGAATAAAACCTTTATCAAGGAGGTCCTTAAGTTGAATTTTCAATTCTGCCAGCTCATTGGGTGGCATACGATATGGCCTCTTTGAGATGGGAGCTGTGCCGGGCTGTAGCTTTATAATGAACTCAATGTCCCTATCTGGAGGCATCCTAGGCAAATCATCCGGAAAAATATCTGGGTACTCACGTACAATAGGGATGTCCTCTAGCTTGATTCCTTCTACAGCATAGGCACAAGAGTTGATGCACTTCCGTGGTGAGAGATAAAGAACAGTAGTGCCTTGGTAGGGTGAATCTATCTCAACTGCTCGGAAAAAGATATCTAATGATACTCGGTGTCTAGTCATCCAATCCATGCCTAGTAGGATATCCATTCTTTCTAGATCTAACACAAGTAAATCTGTTTTTACCAGATTGCTACTCAACTGAATTGGCACATTTCTACAGATTTGATTTGAGACAATTTTATCGCCAGGAGTCGCTATCATATATGCTCCTTTAGTAGGATAGTAATCCAAGCCTACATTTGTTCCAAACTTTGAATTGATAAAACTATGAGTTGCACCAGAATCAAAAAGTATAACTGTAGGTTGATGGTGTATAGTGAATGTACCCATCATTATTGGTGCACCCTTAGGAAGTTCAGAGAGAGTTGTGAAATTCACCCTCCCTTGGCGGACTTGCACAACTTGCTTCTTGCCCTTGCCCTTGCTGCTCGGGTTGGACGTCTGCCCTTGGAATGATTTTCTAGGTTAAGGGCAATCTCTGATGAAGTGCGATGAACTGCCGCAATTGAAACAACGATTGTTGTTGTTTCCTTGGTTGAACTGCGGAAAGTTTGGTCTTGATCCAGACTGTTGTTGCTGCTACTGAGGCTAAGGCACTGGTGGTCTATTGAACCTAGACTGCTGAGGGGGTCTAGCTACCCATCTGCCTATCTGATTGTTCCGAGGTGGGGCTCGTGTAGCTGTATTTTGGACTAACCGATACCTCGGTGGTTGAACACTTGAGGGTCCAGTGGGTATCTTTTGCTTCTTCTCAGCCCTATGGGTTGAGATGCAATCTTCCTGGGTTATCGCCATGTTGACCAGCTCATTGAAGGTATCTATCTTAACAAGATTCAGTCGTTCCTTGAGCTTGGTGTTTAGGCCACGATGTAAACGATCTCGCTTCTTGGCATCGGTGTTTGCATGATAACCCGCATATTGACACAGGTGATTGAAGACCTGTGCGTACTGCATTACGGTGCGGTTTCCCTAGTTAAGAGCTAAGAATTCATTGAGCTTCCGCTCAATAAGTCCTTCAGGAATATGATGCGCCCTAAAGGCGGTCCGGAACTCTTCCCACGTGACTACATGTCCTTCTGGCTGCATGGCATAGTATTGATCCCAACAAATGCGGGCAGTGCCGCGAAGCTGCTGTGCTGCAAAAAGTGCCTTATTTGCTTCTAAACATGGTGCGGATAGTAGCGCAAACTTGGACTCAATAGTACGGAGCCATGCATCGGTGTCGAGAGGTTCTTCAGTTTTGTGGAAAAGTGGAGGCTGTGTGCTGAAGAAGTCTTGATAACCAGCAGATGGAGGTTCATCCCAACCTCGAGGTTGGTGATGGAATTGGTTCATCTGTGCCTGTACTAGCTGATTAAGTAACTTAGTCTGTTGTGCCATTACTTCTGCCAGATTTGGGGGTGCTGGGGGCGGTTGTTGGGAACTGCTAGCCTGGTCCGGCCTGAAACCTTCAAGGGTTCCACGTGTAGCGCCAACATCTGAAGAATGGAAGATATCCATTAGAAATCACCAATACTTGCTTCCATTTCTAGAAATATACCGCACAAAATATATGGAGATAGTGCAACAGATTGATAGCTCAAAAGATAACCGAATAGGAACTCGGATTATAGAACATAACTAGTAGTCATTATGTTACATCCAAGTAGTCTACCAATTACCTTCAAGCTATACCTACAAGTGGCCCTTAAGTCAAACTAGACTATTCACTCCCTATGTTACACTATACTACACTGAACACATCTAGGGTATCGATGATACGGATGAACTAGAAATCGTCGAGGTTGCCCACAGAAGACTGGCTGCCGGAAGAAGAATGATTGGGTTCGGGGTTAGGTTCTAGATCTCCATGCTCAGAATCGAGATCTGAAACTCCTTCAATCTCTTCCGGATCTTCTTCCTCATCTTCACTCTCAGGCTACTCAGGTACATCAAGAGGTACCGGCTGCTCTTGGAGCACATTGATGTGGGCGATGGCGTCGTTTAGCTCAAGGGTGAGGTCGTGGACTTGCTCCTGGAGGAACTCAATGATGGTGTTGCGCTGAATGATTAAGGTGTCACTCTCAACAATCTGATCCTCTCGGTGAATGATGGTTTCATCCCGTTGTGCGATAACTTCATTTTTAGCCATGATCGTAGCTTGGAGCTCTTCAATTTGAGTAACCTATTGGTCAAGATTTCTGTGTTGACTTTGAGCTATGCTGGTCAGTTGGTTCATACCGCGGTGCTGAAGTATCTAATAGTGGTGCTGTGCGTTCATGAATCTGATCATAGTACGTAGTGTCTCTTCGGCCAGATCTCCCAGCAAATGGCCATAATGCGATACTCGAAAACCCACTCTGGGTCATGGGAATCAACTGCAGGGAATAGGCCAATAGGATACCCGGCATCTTTCTCTGGATGTTGGTCGCAGAAGATGTGGATAGCTTCAAGGGCTGCTGCTTCTATAGTATCCATGAGGCGATAACCAACTACATTAGTTTTGATGGGCTGCCACAAAGAACGAAAAGGATGTTGAGGAATAGTCATCTTCACTCTGCACCGAGGAACACCCTCTTCACTATACTCAACTCCATCGTATTGTGGTGGCTCGGTGTAGCAAAATAATTGAAGTGACTCCCACAAAAGACGTGGAAAACCCTCCCAATGCAATGCATTGGTATGAGCATGTCCCTCGTGGTCCCAAAAGATCTTTGGAAATTCCGCCATCTGAAGCAAGAATTCAAATGGTGAGATTGAAGGTTTTCAACAAATAGTTGAATAGACTAGGGCAATAAAGGTGAGTTTAGATGCATGGAATGGCCGGAATGCGACTACCCTGCCGAGAACTCAACTAAGGCTGCCGCAAGAATCCTATCGAAACTGCACTGAAGATAGACAACACTCTATACGTCCTTAAAAGAACAGCACATCTAATGCACTCACTTTGCTTGATCATGAATTATGCATACACGTACTATTTGACCTCACAACCAAAAACAACTACCAAATATCTTTGGACTTACGTGGTTAATTTCAGTGGCACAATATATACGTTTCTCCCTATAATAACTAGTTGATAAATCCTATCCATCTTAACCTATTAATCGTGGTTAATGTACCTGCAGAAAACCACAGTTGTATATCACGAACCTTTCATACCAGCATGTCATGAAAGCGTCCCCAAACATTACTGTTCACTATAGAAATAGTATTCGTACAATTTCCGCCGTACGGACGACGTTAACATACGTTATATCTGCAACATATTCACGGGGTACCGTATGAAACGGGGGCATGAACATCGATCACCATACCCTGTGCCTAACCATATACTCCCAATATAATCAACTTATCGTTGGTATATTGGCAGCATCTCAAGTAGGCCACTGCTTGAGAAACAGCATTTGGTTCGCATCACCGACGGGAAGGCCAATCTCTCTCAGTTGGCTGAGGATCCATACCTTCTTACCTCAACGTCGAATGCATCGTTACAGAATATAAGGTTGATTGTGCTCGAAAGTAAGTTTTTACATAAATGTAGTGCTGGAAGTTAGACCCTGATAACTCCCATATAAACCCTTAGGGCTTTATGATCTAAGCACAAACCTTAACGAGTCCAACGCAATTTGTAAACTCTTTTGTTAAATAAACTTTTATTCTGAAAACAATTTTAAGAGCTACTGCAATTTGTAAGCGTAAACCTACAGCTCTGATACCAGCTGTGGCAGAACCGCCTAAATTATTCCGGATCAAGTGTGCAGACCATCGCTATACAGGCGACAAGATCTCATCGCACTTCAAACGGAACAACTCATTGGTCTGTCGGGTCACCGCCCGATTGAACCACAGTTACACAGGATCGATGTAGATTTACCTCGCACGAAGGCGAGTCTAGTCTTACAACAGCTCACAACTTTTACACCACAGGATAATTAAACATTATTACACAGGGGTGTTATTTCATCCTAGCTAATACTAATTTATACAAGTATTGTTTGAAAACTTCAAGTTTTAACTGACAATATTCAGAGGGGCAGCGGAAAAGATACAATAACGCGACTACTCGTCGCAAAGTAGGCACCATACTTAGCCCAAAGCATGGTGTCATTCCGATGGGTCATTGCCAGCTGGGGACGGATCCCATTCCACGGACCAGCCAAGTGGAACAGAACAAAGCCAAGGAGAACTAGCCACAGAGTCCTTGAGTGGCATACCTTAAAACCACATTACTAGCAATATTGAGTATACTAATACTCAGCAAGGCTTACCCGACAATTGGGTATACTTAGCCCATAGCTAAACCATGATAGGTTGAACGACTTTAGTTTTCTTTTGCAGAAAAGTAACAAAGAGTATGTCCTTACTTTCATATATTAGCTTTCAGATTCTGGTTTCTTTTAATCATTCTAGGTAATCACCTATACTAGTCAAGTAAGGTAGATATTAAGCATCCATCAAAATTATTCTCTTAACTGTTACTATTATAACTCTATGTGGCAGAAGTATCAAGTAGTCTCAAACTCCACGAGAAACGGACGATTCCTTAATCGAATTTCATAACCTTGCAAGGATCCTAACTCACACGCTCGGAAACTTTCCTTTCTGGGCAACTGTTCCCATCTTATTCCGGGGCGTGGATCAAGGCCACCACAAGCGACTGCTATGCAGAACGTATTCCCACACGTCGGTGATTGTGTGCAACAAGACCAAAATTCGAGTGGAGGGGTAAGTCCACTAGCCGGGCCAATCAGGTATTAGGCTTACCGCGTACCATATTTATGGTATGTGGCTAGTACTTTCAAACACTTGACCACCACTACCACACACTGCGGCCTTATCAAACTTAAATCAACACAGACAGGTACGATTCCAATTCATGGTGCTGCACATAATCCGGTCCGTGATCCTTATAGTGATTGCAAAATAGTAAACAATCAACTCCTATATCGCACGAGTGATAGGAAGTCACTTGACTTCTACCGGTCCTATTAGCAAAGCACCTACTCGATAAGGACTCGGGAACATTACATAGGTTCCTAGGTTCATGCAACTAGAGTTTCATAACAACTCCTAATACTTAATGCACAAGATAGATATATAGTAATATAAGTGCATAATTTAAAATACTAGGTTATGCACAGGGGCTTGCCTTCTTGGGTGGGGATGGGGTCAGGAATGTCAATCACTTCCAAACTTTGGTTCTGGGCTTCAGTAAGATCTTCGGCGACGTGCACTTGGTCTTCAGATATACCCAGCACGGGTTCCGGGACCAACTCGTAGGTTCTATCTTCAAGCGTAGTCGATTCTACATGATATGCAATGATTTGAATTAAGTGGTTATTAAGTCAATAATTTTCCTTCACGATAAAGTTGCAATCCAACAATTCTCATTCAATACACCACAAATCAAAGGATTTAATTCCAAAAATTCCAACTTACCCATTATAAATTACACGAACTAACTCTACTAACATCATAACTAATTTCTATAATTTTAAGCATAAGAATACTGAGGTTAAGAATTTAACCACACACACTTGAAGTTGATACAAGGTTCCTGTTAAATTTTCATATTTTTAAACCTAATAGGATAGTAGTATAAAAATAGACAAATTCAAACTTAAGATAAAAAGTTTTATTTTTAGTTTGAAATCTACATAGATTCTGGCTTTGAATTTTGATAAATGTGTTCACCTCTATCAGATGAGCTTGCCATAAATTTTTTATAAATGTTTGAAAGCAGAAGCTAAGTTAGTTGAATTAAATTCAAATTTCAAGTTTCAATCAAATCCTAAGGCAAAACAGTGCTATAAAATTATTCAAAATTCCCTATGAATTACTTAACATTAGAACAACACATGGTAAAAAGATCTAAGTATGGAAGCATCAGTAGCATGCTTGAATAAATTTTCTTGATTTCAAACTTACTTTGCACAAGTTTAAATTTGTTCAAGTTAGAGTACAATACTGATGGTGAAATTTGCAGACAAGTTCATTCATATCACATACAAGTTGCATACCAAAAATCCCATGAAATAAAACTAGTATGCAAGAGATACATACAAGATTCCCTTTTTGTTAAACTTTAAAATAACACTTAAAGCATTAAGTTTCAAACTAAACTTTAGTAACAAAAGTTGTAGAACTGGACTTTTAGAGTATAATAGAACTGGTTTGATAATTTTTGGACTTTTCTACAAATTTCTACAGATTTTCAAAACTGGCTATTTTGAAATGAGGGGGTACTGATATTTTGCAGAGAAGACCCTAGAAAGGAAAGAATGTCTGCAATTGGGTCCCTGGCCAGTTTGAACCGAGGGACAGCAACGGTGGCAGCCAAATTCTGGCGAGGAGGATCACCGGCGGCGAGGGGGAAGAGGGCGAAAAGGTTTAGGAGCTTACGGCGGGCTCGGGGGTGGCCGGAATTGAAGAAGGAAGGTCAGGAGACGGCGGGTCGACGGAGAACCGAGCCGGAGTGCAGGAAGGCGGCGAGAAGTGGTTGGGAAGCTTCCACGCATAGATGTAGTGCTGGTGGTGAGCTCGGTGAGGGCCAAGAGGGGGCGGCGCGGCGGGACGGCGAGGCCGAGCAGCGGCGGTGGATAGGACGGCCGGCGTGGTGTTCTGGTGGCGTGAGCGTGAGGAGATGGATAAGAACTGGTCAGGGAGCTTTAGTGGGGTGTAGTGGTGCCGGTGGAGCACGGGATTGTGGGTGTGGGGCGGCGGAGATGGCTGACGACAGTGAGCAGAGCCGGCGGCAGAGCTGTGGCGACGGTGCCGAGCGGAGAAGAAGCCGAGGAATCGGAATGCGGCCGCGCGAGGAGGTAAAAGAAGTTGAGGAGGACTCCTGGATACGCTGTGGAAATCAAGAAGGGGCACGGGCGAGCTGGAGCAGCTGCTGGCGACCAGCGGCGCGATGTGGCAGCTTCGGGCGATGGCGGCACGACGTGGCGGGGCGTGGAAAAGCCAGCAGGGTTTGGCGAGCGGCGGCCGGGTGAGCTGGAGGGCCAGGTGGTGAGGTTAGAGCGGCGAGGGGCAGCTAGCAGCGCGGGAGCTCACCAGCGAAGGGCGGCAGTCGGTGGAGCAGAGTAGCAGAGAAACAGAGAGAGGTAGGGGAGAGAGGAAGATGACGAGGACTTCTCTGAAATTTTCTAAAAGGGCAAGGGGTGCACTGTAAAGTAAAATTTTCTTTCAAACCATAGCCCAAATGAAAATATGCCCAAAAGCAAAAGTGTAGAGTTTAAGAAGATCTACAATTTTACTTTAAGGGTCAGCTTGAAAAGAGTTAGGGTTTTGAAACTATTTCAAAATCCAACAAACTATCAAATTTGACATAAAACCTATTTAAAATTCACATTCCAAATGAAACCTTATGGTGATTCTACTTCTTATAATGGTTTAAAAGTAAATTCTTGCCTTTACCAAAACTACCCTTCATATAATTTGAAATTACCCTACCTTCAAACACATTTAGCAAAAGAACCCTAATTTTTCCATAATTACAAAAATACCCTTTACTTGCATTTAGGTTTTAAAAGCATTCATCAAAGCAACACACACTTCATTCTAACTAGCACAACATATACTAGAATTTAGCATGCCTATCTCCTAAGTACCTGAATGTCACAGAAGGGGCCTCTGCAACTTGGATGGGACTCAGCCCAAGGGGTTCCAGTGCGGTACTTGCTTCGCCGACCCACTTGGCGATCCGCTCGACCCTGGTGCGCTGCTCTGCTAGAAGCCCCTCTACCTCGACCTCGCGGCGCTTGAGAACCTCGAGCCGTTGGGAGAGGGATCGGCTCTCCTCTTCCTGGCGCAGTTGCTGGCCCTCGAGGGCTCAGGTCCGGGCCTCCAGGTCTGTCCGGAGGGCGAAGAGGCGGTCCTCCTCCTCCTTGACGGCCACGTCCCGGAGGGACAGGTCGTGCTCTCGATGGTTGAGGGTGGCCTGCTTGTCACCAATCATCTTTGCCACAGCCTTGGCAGTGTCGATGGTGTGACAAGCTGACCACTCCTTCAGTTCCACCTCGTTCTCCTTCCAGGCCACCGCCCTCTCCCAGGAGGTGACCGCGACCTCCCGGTAAAAAGTCCTGCAGATCTTCTCGTGGAGGGCCTCGCGCTCCTACTCGAGCTAGGCCCGTTCCTTGGCGGCGCAGGAGGTCACCACCTGGATGCGGTTCCCCAGATGGTGCTCCCAGTCAGAGAGCTGGAGATGCTCTGCCTCCAGCTTCTCCCACTCCCGCCGGATGCCCGCTTCCGCCTCCTCCATCACCCGCTGGGCCTTGACCAGGAGGCAGGGAAGAGGGACCTCCACGGAGCTCGGGAGGAGGTGCCTCCCATGTACCACCTTGGGCTCATCCCCCTGCACGGACTGGGGGCGGGAGCTGGGAGCGCCTGTGTTTAGTCTCCGGTCACCTGCTCCCTAAGGCTGGCGCCCCGGGCGACCAGCGGGGCTGCTCCACCGTAGGCGTCTCCGGTGGTGACGGCGGGGCCTGCTGTGGCGGTGGTGGCGGTGGGGCCTGCTGCTGCCACTGGGGCGGTGGCGGTGGCGGCGCCTGGCGCTGCTGCGGGGCCTGAGGCGGCAGCGGCGGTGGTCACTGGTGTGGTGGAAACCGCCGCAGCTCCTCAGGCCTCCCCTGCGGCTACTGCTAGCGATGGGGTAGCGGCAGCGGAGCTCGGGAGCTACTTTGCCCCCCGACTCCGATGTCCTCTGGCGCTTGGGGGCCGGCTCCCCCACAAAGGATCCGTCGCCACGGTGGAGCCTCTGCGACCTGTCCTCCTCGCGGTCCCGGCTGCTCCAAGGGCTTGCTTCCTTCGGCTCCTTCCCTTTACCGGAGGGTGCCGAGGCTCCGTGGCTGGATTGGCCGGGGCTTGGATCGGCGTGCCGAGGGCTGTCAGGCAAGGCACCAGGGATCCAGATGCCGCGGTTGGGGTCACCCCTCACTTGCTGGACCACCAGACCGCCGCCGTCGAGGGTAGGCAGTGATGCCAGGATCGCCGTCCGCAGCCCCTGATCCTCACACAGAGCCTTGATCCCTCTCGGGAGCACCAGCAGCTCCAGAGCGAACACCTCGCTGGTCATCCCCCAGAACAGGACCTCCAGCTCCGCGTTAGAAAGATCCGTGCCGGCCCCGCGCTCGATCCTGCTGCAGTCGTTCACCCCGGTAATAATGCAGGTCATCCTGGATCGCTGTTGCAGGGGAGCGATGCGGCGCCTCAGGAAGTCGCCCAGCACCATCATAGATGTAAGGCCTCCCCTCGCCAGAACCTTGACCCGGTCCAGTACTGGGTCGAGCTCTGCCAGAAGAGATGGCCTGGCTTTCCAGCTGTTGCGGTCGACGAGGGGCCCTCTGGTCGGTAGCTTGAGGTGGTCATTGGCGTCGGTCGTGGCGATGACCCAGTCCGTGCGCCAGCCCTCTCACTTGGTGCTGGAGAAGGCGCTGATGTAGGAGCTAGAAATCCCATGTCGCAGCTGGAAGTAGTAGGCGCCGATGGCGCACCTGCTCCTCCCAGACTTGACCAGGGCGTAGAAGTGCTTGAAGATGGTGACGCAGGGGCGAACCCCCACGAACATCTCCATGAAGTGGACGAACACCTACACGAGGAGGATGGAGTGGGGGGTGAGGTGCTGCAGCTGAAGCCCGAACTCCTCCGGAGCAAAAGGAAGAAGGAGGAGATCGGAGGGACTAGCGCGCAGGAGATGTATGAGTTGAAGAGGATGAATTCCCCCATGACCAGGTCATTGAGGGAACTTGAACCTGCCCGGATCTTCCCAGCAAGTTCCGGCGCGGTCCAACCTAAGA
The DNA here is from genome assembly GCF_002211085.1 of Panicum hallii. Lineage (NCBI taxonomy): Eukaryota > Viridiplantae > Streptophyta > Magnoliopsida > Poales > Poaceae > Panicum > Panicum hallii. The sequence continues at coordinate 28,321,708 of NC_038042.1, forward strand.
GGCGGTGCACCAAGTCGAGCTGCTCTTGTCGCTGGAAGCGGCAAGGATGGCTGAGAGGAGACATGGTGAAGATTGCCGCAGATGCAAGGGAAAGGATCATGCGGAAGCAGGAAGGGAAACGGCACCAGGCGAAAAGAGCAAATCACAAAAGTGCGAGAGAAGACGAAAGGTCGCTGCAGTGTCTGGAGAAGGCAAGTGCGAAAAGGTAGCCAATCCCTATGGCGCATGCCTTTAAATAAGGTTGTTCCCCCCTTTGGACTCCACAGCGACCGAGGGGAACCCGAAGAGTCAATTGCACCAAGCGCTTGCCTCTTACCCCCTATGACCGATGGGCCTGGGCCCGCCAGTCATAGGCATGGTCAGGCGGGAGAAAAAGGTGGAATCTGAACCACCAGTATAGTGGGACGTGCGCGAATAAGACGAAGCTAAATCGTCAGGCGCGCTGAACGCGAGCAGTGGACGTCGCCTCGGAGATCTCGCCGGAGGGGAAGTCCTTCTTGCCCCTTCGCAATGGGAGCAGGCAGTCCACCCAACGCAACACAAGATTATGGCCCCACCTACGGGTTCGTACCTCACTCGAGGTGGGCCCGGGGGCCTTTGTCGGTACATACAGATAAGGGTACCTCCTACTAGTGTATCCAGCCCGAGGGACGCGAGGTTTTCCACATCACACTAAGCTTCTGGGCAACAGGCATAAGGTCTGGGCCTGACAACTAGGGGCACGGTCTCCGGACCTCCCCCCCATGTACTAGCAGGTCCGGTGCCTCCACGTGCCCGCAAGGACGAGGTGCTCAGGAACCACCACGGGAAGGCCTTGGGCCCCCACGTGTAGAAGCCGGACCCCCAGGGGGCTTGAGTGCCTGGGCCAGCCAGGGGGGCCCGGACCTCCCATCCCACCACGGAGGAGGTCCGGTGCCGCCACGTGCCCCTGAGGGAGCGGCTGCTAAACCAGCACCGCCATGTGTCCGGTGGATTCCCGCCTTCTACGAGAAGCCAGCCCAACTACCGCATTAAATGCGGGTGGTTGGGGTGCGCGTACCCAAGATAGGGCATGGGCTGCCCTCTGACACGTTGGGCAGGTATGGGTGACATCACGGTAAGCCCGCCAGTTACCGAGGCGGCGCGTCGCATCACAGCGCCGCGTCCGTGGGCGAGGGACGTATGGTCACATCACAGCGCCGCACGCGTAGGCGAAGAGTTATTATGACCTGCTGTAGGAAGGCCACAACGTGCGCTGCTACAGTGCGCAAAGGCTACAGCACGGCAGGTCAGTATAGCCCCTTCGCCTATCAGCGGGAGCTGACTCTACATCCCATGTCAGCGGCAGCAGAACCTATGCTAGGAAGACGGCACAAGACCATATCCAGATAGAGGATACGCACGGAGCCTGATGAGGAAGATCTCCGGATCTGAGGCATTTAAGGCTCTAATGTGTACGTTATTTAATATATCACCGGATCCACCTGTTGGGGCCCCGCTCAGTGTACGCGCTCCCCTTGAGCCTATAAAAGGGAGAGCACGCACGTTAGAACATAAGTTTTCACAGGCTCACAGAAGTCTCACAAACTCACAAGCAATACAACACACAGTGGACGTAGAGTATTACGCTCCAGCGGCCTGAACCACTCTAAACTCGTGTGTGCTACTCGTGTTCATATGCCCCTAGATCGAGCATTCCTTGACTGCCCCCAAACTCATCCTAAGCTAGGATTAGGCGGGTGCAGTCCACCACCCAGCTGGAGAAATCCTCCGACAAGCAAGGTATGATCATCTCCATGTTTTCAATTGGTATCTTTGCATATTTCAATTAGCATATGTTCTTGCTCTTGCATTGCATCCAAGCAAGTAGTTGTTTTAATTTCACATTTTTATCTCTTGCTTTGGTTATGTTGTCATCAATCACCAAAAAGGGGGAGATTGTAAGGTAAATGGCCCTTAAGCCATTGTTTGTGATTTTGGTGATTGAATAATAACATAACCATTGGGACTAATGATTTATCAAGATATACCTTTGAAGGTGTTTTTTAGGTTTCAATGATGTAATCGAAGCCATTCAAATGATCAAGTATGAAAAGATTGCGAAGAAACGAAGCAAAACAAGCATAGATTCTTGACATAGGCAATTGACAGGTTAAATCGATCAGGCACAGAAGAAGAACCGAATTAGTCAGTGATGCTGCGAGGAAGAAGATCGGCTGTGGTTTGACCGATTCATTCGGTGAGGCTGATCAAGGGAGCACAGAATCAGTCGGTCTGTACTGAGCGTGGGAAACTCACACATTAACTCAGTCCTCCTCAAGTGCACTGAGAGTATTAATTGGTGGTACTAAGCTGAAGTAGTTGGGAATGCATTGATAGATTAATACGGTCCTCTCAAGTGCACATGAGCAAATTAGTCGATGATGGTAGTCAACCTTGCAGATCTCTCTGGATTGCGGATCTCTCTGGATTGACTGTAAGGTTTAGAGATTGTGAAAAAAGGCTTAGCCCAAATCAATCAGTCAGATGTCAGTGACCGTTGCCCCTGTTTGAGAAGGGATCACCGATTAATACTGTGAGGTATTGCCTCACTGATTTAGTCGGTTAGTGCTGCGTCTTCAGCATAAGGGGCAATAGCTAGTTTCTTGGTTGTGACTATATATACATTATATATGCCTGACCATTTGAGGTGTGTTAGAGCTTAGGGAAGTTGTAGACTTGTGTTCCACACATATTCAAGTGCTCTATCCACCAAAGTGCAAAAGAGAAGATTAAAGCAATTAGCAAAAGTCTTAGGGCTTGATTAGTGCTAGTTTAGACCTCTTAAAGCATTGCCTTGGGTGTTAGCCTAGAGTTAGGCGAGGTTTGCACATCTCTTTGTTATCGGTGCTTGCACGCACCAAGAGTTGTAAATCCGGAGGTCGTAAGTCTTGCGAGACCCTCCAACTGCGTTTATGGAGGGGTCGCTGGTGCTTGTGAGAGGGAGGGGAGGCCCTCGGTGATTTACCAAAGCTCTACCTAGTGAAGACGTTGGGGAGCATCCGGGAGAGGCCAGGTGGAGACCCACTTGCGTGTGGGGAAGGCCCCTCGACTATCCACAGAGTCACTCGACTGGGAGCTTGGCCCCTGCGCGGCATTCCCTCGCGAGGGGCTCCATCGAGAATAAGAAGAAAGTGAGAGCTTTCCTATACCGGTAAAATGTCGTCGTGCCGGGAGTTTGCATTCTCTACCCCCATTTACATTCTGCACTACTTCTTGGATTTACGTTCGCGTTTACCTTTCCTAGAATTGCCATGTGTAGTTTGTAGGATTGGAACCTATGGTGCAAAAATTTTATACAGTAGAGGTAGCAACACATAGGAAAACCTAGTGCACATCTAGATAGTTTTTAGAATAGGTTTTTATATGTGCGTGGAACCTTACATTTTTAGAACACCTAATTCATCCCCCTCTTAGTGTGTAACGGTTCTTTCATATGCAACCTTCTCTATGAGCATATCTGAGAGATTGAACCGGCAGATTCTCAAGATTGATGAAATCACCATAGACTCCTCACTGTCGACGGGCACGTCGCCTACCATAAAAAATAGCGTTAGTTAAATCCTAAAATAAATATAGAAAAATTAGGGGCACCCATTTATACCAAGTCGAGGACTCAAGCCCGTGGCCAGATTTCACCGCTAGTAATCTTATCAGCTAAGCTATGCTTGCGACCATCGATTATTGTTGTTTATAGTATTCTGAGTAATAATGATAAGACAAAGTAAAACAAATAAGAAGATATTAATTGGCTGTCAGTTGGTCTTTTTTTAAAAAACATGAGTTTAAAGGTTGACCATTAGAAACAAATTAGATATGCATGGTAAGTTGTCGATAGACGTGGACTACAACTGAATAAACAAGTCACAATGATGAGATAAACTGTTTATTTTATTCCTTCAATTATTATAATCAGCAGGAGGCAACTCCTCCCGTGTTTTATAAAAGAACATGATGCTAATCCTGGAATTTAATCCTCAGTAGATAGTATGTAGGGTACAGCCATTTCCCGTAAGAGCAGTCCCAATGGGCCAGATCAGCTGGTTTCCATAGCAGACATGTCAGCAGTGGCAACGAAATTGAGGAGGAGAGATAGAGAAACGGTTTCTCATGCTGGAAATCGAGTCGATACGCATTTAGAAGTCCAAAGACACTAGCAAATCCGTGTTGGGGGCATGCCATCGTTTCCATCCATGGGGACCACCACGGAGCTCGCCGCCACGGCCTGCCATCCGCCGGCTCGTTGCCGCAGCCTCAACGCAGCTGCTCGCACTCTCGCCGTTGGTGCTGCCGCGCGCTGCTACTCGCCTGTGTTGCGCCATGCCCGCTTGCCGCCCCCGAACGCAAGGTCCTGCAGGCTGCAGCCCCTCACTGCTACGCCGCGCGCTCGTCGTCGCCGTGCGTGCCGCCGTTCTGCACCAGCACGCAGCACTTCGGCAGGAAGGTGCAGGTTGCAGGTACTAGTCAAACGAGATGGAGGACTGGTGAGCGAACAGACGAGGACAGGAGGGAGAAGACCACGGGGAGATAAAACACATTGACAGAGCTGATTGGTTGGATTTAAGAGGCCTACACCAACAAATATTGCGTTGTGTGCTGTAGTTTCCAGAGTAAATTTCTTGCTGATGTGGTAGCCATCTGGTGATTTCTGGGTTGGGACTGCCCCAACCACTCCAGCAATGTATGCCTAGCCTCATTCCAGCTGGCATCTAGAATATACTAATTATGAACACGAGCATTGGCATAGCAATGCATTCCAGCTGAGCGTGACATTAATGAATGGGATCTCAGATCGACACATGTCACTGTTGATCGGACATCATCGATCCATGAGCATGAATAGGGGTGGACCGTCCTGTGACTGGCAGTTCATGTACCCCGATATCGGGAAAGAATAACGGTGGTGGCACTTTAGCATCGCGCACCCCTAACCAGTAACCAACATGTACAGAAGATTCTTCAGTACACGTACTCCTGTACAGTTCCCTCTCCGATTAGCGTGTCTGCTTGTGCACGGCGTAAGTGTATACACTCGCCTGCCTTCGTTCTTTCCCCCCCTTCTTTCTTACTCACTCGTCTGCGTACTTACAAGCTACAGTTAATTATAGGCCTGCTAATGGGGTGTAACCCACACCGTACCAACCCCACCCAAAACTAATTACCTATGTACCCAATTTTACCCCACCCAAATATTTAATTTCTCAACTCTAACCAACCCATCCCATTCCAAGCGGATAACCCACAAAAACCCATAGATCCTTCTACATATTTCAGAACTTGCAAAGCTAATTAAAAAAGAAGCTGTCAGCAACGTCCAGCACAAGGAAGCTACTACAAAAATTAATGAGCATAATCCAAAACACTATACCCGAACACTTTAGCATCATCCAAATAGTATCATCATCATCACCGAAGAAATACATGAATAATTAATGAGCTCATGCTCAATCACAAGTACAAGAATAATCCAAAGTAAAAAAAGGTAAGGTCCTCGGCAAATGTATCTCCCAAAGTTTCAGAAGCGAATGTCTGATGAAGCACAAGGAATGTCAAGAATTTGTGCACCCGAATTATACACCTAATAGGTTTAGATTGTTACACACCAAATGTACAAACTCATTGTCATAAAGAACAATCGGTAATCTGGATGTGCAACTTCTGGAGCTTGAAGAAGGGGACATGGATTGCATCATTGTCTGATTGTCATTGTTTTCTTCATAGAGTGAAAAGCTGAGGAAAATTCTCCCTGAAAGACAACAATAGTTCCATAAGATTTAAAAGATTTAAAAGTACTCAAATATCTCTTAAAACCTGACAGCCAGTACCTATTTTGATACTCTACTGAAACCCTGAAACCAAATAAACTACTGTACCCACTTAAAAAATCTAAAAGCAAAGAATCAGTATTACAACTATATATAGGAATTATATCAGGTGTACCTTTAGGAGCCATCTCAGCTTCTTATGACCTGCTCTTGGACTGCACACGCAAACAAAGATCAATATATTAGGTGGCTGCAGATGCAAAGGTACAGCAGAAATAACACTTCAAGAGTTTGTGCAGATGGGTGAATTAAAATAATCTTCATTGGTTGGATATTTGTACAACCAATTTTTGCAACAAATCAGTGCTTCAAGAGTTTGTGGTGTCATCGACCTTCAATTATCACTAAGAATCCGACCACCCAAGCTGAATGCAGATTCGGAAGAAACGGTGCTGAGTGGAATAGCCAGAACATCGCGTGCCATAGCTGACAGCACAAAGTACTTGTTGGAGATTATCTCCCACCAGGACAAGATTTTAAAATTTTCATCTTCTCTCACTGGTTCTTCTTCCATATAGGCATCAAGTTCTGATTTTTCTACCTTGTCGGTGTTTTACCGCCTGCCCACCGAGGGGTATACCCGAGGTGGTGAGTTTTAGGTAGGGTGTCGCCGAGATCAGGAACTCGAAGGTGTAAGCAACACAAGGTTTAGACAGGTTCGGGCCGCGAGATGCGTAATACCCTACGTCCTGTTTGGTGGTTTGTATTGCCTTGAGTGTTGTGTTTTAAAGGGGTCCCTGCCCGCTCTTATATATCCGGGAGGACAGGGTTACATGAATCCTAGTCCGACACTAGCCTAAGAATCGTACTCGAGTACAACTCGAGTAGCTTCCTTCTTTATCGACTAGTTCTACTTCGCATGCGAGTAGAGTATAACACAGATAAGTTATATGACATGTCCTATCCTCTATTCCTGTATGAACTACGTTATTGTTATTGCCATAATTTAGACAGGCTGGAAGTGGGCTGTGGAGCAAGATGGATTTGAAGGATAATTATAATGGGCTTGCGAATCGGACCTTGTGCAGATGTTTTGGGCCCAGGGAGGCCGTGTATCTAGATAGGTTTGTTTAAACAGTTTAGATAGAGATAGTTAAGATTTGTGTAGTGTTTGGTTAGGGTTGGTTAGGAAAGGAAAGTCTACGGACTATAAATATGTATCATGGGTAAACAATAAGGAATCAATCATTCATCAACAACTCTCGGCGCATCGCCTCCCCTGTTCTAGGGTTTCTCGGGTAAGTGCCATGTGGCCCCGATCACGTTCTGCGTGATCGGGGCAGCATTGCCCTTGCTTATTTACTTTGTGTGTTTCTTGTTCTGAAGCATTGTTGATGGCGAGTAGCACTAGTTATCTCGACGCATATAGAGTAACGTTAGCTTTTCCATGTTTTGATCGTGCCTATAGAGTACCTATGAGCGTTCAGCATTATCGTGCCCGAGCCCGGGTGCGGGGCTGCATCTTGCTTTGTTCTTGTTTAGTAGATCCAATCTGTTATGGTTAGTCTCTGACTGTCAAAGATTTAGTTTAATATCTGTACAATTAGGCCCCACAAACAAGTTGAAAGTTCCAGCAGTATGATTGGTATTTGGTAATAGTTTAAAAGGAGATTGTTCCGGGAATCGGCTTTTTGGTCGGTTTTTAGGCCTCTGTTTAGGTTGTTTCCGTTGTTACCTTTGGTATTTGTTAGGCTTAATCACGTGTAGGATGATCCGATTATGCAGTGAAAGCTTTAATCATCGTAGATTGGATTAGCTTAAGATTTACAAAGCAAGATTTATATTATCATTGGGCAAATTCACTTTATTTATAGATCCGATCCGGTACTGAACACAATCGCCTCTTTATAGCCGATACCGGGAATCCTCCAATGAGCCGATTACGGCTCGGACTAATGTTTATGCGTGTCTGTGCATGCAGGAGACTAATATGTAACACCTTCCTGATCAGGTACAAGGTCAGGTGGCACGCCTAGCGACTCTGAAGCCAGGGCGTGTGCCGGATCCTGGGCCGTTGACCGAGGGACCGGGGCCCACCAGCAGTCCCGGAAGCCTCCCGGCTCCTCGTGTTGCCTGTCGCTGCTCGCCGGCAGGTTTTGACCGACAACACATTCTGGCACGCCCGGTGGGACCATCATCGTCATCTTCGTCATCTTCGTCATCTTCATCGACTTCGTCATCTTCTTCAACTCCATCAACTGCTGTTGACAAGATGGCAAGGGATGAACCGATCATCTACGAGGAGCTGTCTGCTGAACATAAGCAGAGATATGATGAGTTTAAAGCTCAGTTCAAAGCCAATCTCATCGGCTCTTTCGAAAGGACCCACCACCACGGCGTCAAGTGGAAGGGGTTGTCACCCGAAGGCACCCTGGATGGAGTGGATCTGTCCACCCGATCGGAGGACCGTACCAGAGCTCTACGGCAAGAAGTGAACTATGTGGTGGCCCATTCGTTGCATCGACATTCTGAGAGCTTGGTTAACGCTTTAGAGCGTGTTGCCCTGCATGTGGTCTAATAAATTATGAAGCATCAGCATTCTCCAACGGGACCTACCTTGGGGAGTCATAAAGGGGAATTACCGTTCCAAACTAGGCCACCACTGCCTTATGCACTCGCGGCTACGGAATCGCATGGTTCTCCGGCTTATGTGGTTTATAAGGTGAGAGGTGATCCCGTGGATCACCAGTTCTTCAGCGAGCCACCCAGGGAGATCCCGCATGGCTATATGTGTGCTTATATACCAGATAGCAGTAATCCGGTACATTCAGCACAGAAGGCAGCTGGAGGAGTTTCTGGAGTGGATGCAAACAAGCAAGCGTGGCTAGCAGCTATGCCACCGGGCCGGGTCACGATAGTGCGCACTCGGCCCCAGGTTCACAGACGGCGGAGCAGATTACTGTCATTCTGAGAGATCAGTTTGGCATTTTACCAAAGAGGAGAGCGATCGGCTATACCAAGCCGTATCCAAGTGATTACGATCTGATCCCCTTGCCACCTAAGTATCGGCTTCCTGAGTTTACCAAGTTTAGTGGAGCAGAAGGTTCTAGCTCTATCGAGCACGTGAGCTGATACTTGGCACAACTAGGGATGATCTCGGTATCGGATCCTTTGTGAGTAAGGTTTTTCTCGCAATCGCTCACAGGGCCAGCCTTTGGGTGGTAAACGTCATTAGGCCCTGATTCCATCCGTACTTGGAAGCAGCTGGAGGAGCAGTTCCACATTCAGTATCATTTGAAAGCTGCAGAAGCAGGAATTACCGATCTAGCGTTGGTACGGCAGAAGCATGGGGAGACCGTGGCGGAATTTATCCGACACTTCAGGGAAGTAAAGAACCGATGCTACTCGACACGGATTTTAGAGAAGGAGGCAGTCGAGTTGGCATCTTTGGGGTTACTGAAGCCGATTAGAGATCTGACTTTCCAGTTGGAGTTTACTTCTTTGGCGCATTTGGTGCAGAAGCTAACAATGCACGAGCAGTGCCATCCATAGCTGTATCAAGATAAGTTCAAGCGTCAAATGGCGTTGGTCAATGCAGAGGAAGAGCAAGAGGTGGCGGTTGCAGAATGGACTCGGGGGACAAACCCTGTGTCCTGTAAATGGGTGAAGCAAACTGGGCCTGCGAAAGGGTTTGACTTCAACGTGGGTAAAGTTGAACAGATTTTTGATCTGTTATTAAAAGAAAAATAGTTGAAGTTTCCAGAAGGATATAAACCTCCTACGGCGCAGGAGCTGAAGGGAAGATCATATTGCAAGTGGCACGACTCCTTCACCCACAGCACAAGTGACTGCAAGGAGCTCCGTCGGCAAATTCAATCGGCTATCGAGCAAGACCGATTGATCTTGGGCCAAACCGCCATGAAAGTCAATACCCAGCCCTTCCCTGGTGTGAATATAGTGGAGGGTTATGACCGGTCCGCAAGACGGCAGCTGGATTTTGCGCTCGGCATCAATATGGCGGGGTTAGCGTCATGCCGCCAAACCAAGAATAAAGAGGCTGATCCCAGCGATCGGCCCCAAAAAGAAGAAAAGGGATATGTCATGGAAGAACAAGTGAGGCATGTCAAAAATTAGCGACCGACTTCTTCCGATCTTCTCAAGAAGTATGAGTACCAGTACCAGCAGCGTCTCCGGCGAGAATCAGAGGAAGAAGAGTACGAGCGTCATACTGGGAAGCGTTTGAAGAGACAGGAAGATGCGCATGATCACTGGCACTGCCCATTTTTCAGGTACTGTTGGGATTCTAGTATGAATCGACTGCCTACTACTAAAGACTGCCTAGAATGCGGACCCGTGAAGCCAGATGCAAAGGGGGTCTCAGTTTTCCGGTGTTTAGGGCCTGTTCCGATTCAGCAAGAACAGGTTCGATTATCATGAAGGAGAGTGGACCTTGATCAAGAAGAAGACAAGTATCATCATCCACGATGGTGCCCTGATGGACTCAATCATTCTCAGAAGCACAGGGTTCAGCAGTTGCGCAGCTTGGAAGAAGCCGAGGCTAAATATATCAAGTCATTAAGGAAAGCGCACCCGAATTTGGCGGAACAGGTCCATCGTGTGCATAAAAAGGAATCACGCCCTCCCAGAAAGGAGTGGCGACCCAAGTTGACAAGAGCCGATGTGAAGATATCGGCTGATACGCATATGGTGTTTGTGCTCCCTACAGAATTCCATGCTCGAGCCCATGAGGAGTCGTCAGTAGCTCAGCTTGATTTGGGACCCCGACCGGTGATATTTGAGAAGTCGCAAGCTAAGAATTACAAGCATTTGAAGGCTTTGTATCTTAAAGGGTACATAAATGGCCAGCCCATTAACAAGATGTTGGTGGATACAGGAGTAGCAGTTAATATTATGCCGTACTCAGTTCTGCGCCGCTTGGGGCGGTCCACCGGAGATTTGATCAGGACTAACGTCACGCTAAGTGACTTCAACGGGCAGACCTCAGAGGCTCAAGGTGTCCTCAGTGTGGATCTGACCATCGGAAACAAGATCGTCCCAACTTCTTTCTTTGTCGTCAATAGCAAGAGCACATACGACGTCCTGCTTGGCAGGGATTGGATTCATACCAACTGTTGCATCCCCTCCACAATCCATCAGTGTTTGATCCAGTGGGATGGAGATGAGGTAGAGGTAGTTCATGCAGATGACTCGATCGAGATTTCACATGCTGCAATGAGCATTTGGGACGCAGAGGACCAGGAGCCGATCTCAGGGATGAGTTTGGAAGGCTGTGATTGCATTGAAGCTACAAAAAATGGGATGAGGCTGGTCTTATCCACTGGCCTTTCAGAATAGAGGAGTTGCAAGGAACAAGCTGCTCTAGTGCATTTGTGGAGGCCGATTCCCGCGATCGGCCCCAAAAAATAAAGTATAAACTTTTGATGTCAAGTACTTTACATAATCGTAGCTATTACAGAAATGCCCGCTTTGACAGTCGGCCTTATTCTTTTTGTAAAAACTTGAAAGATAATGAAAGACATGGGGCGGCCGATCTCGACGATCGGCCAAAATTCTTTTTGCCATCTTCTTTTTCCATCTACAGCGTCGACTTAACAGATGATGGGAAACTAGGACATGGGTTCATGTCGGCTGATGAGCTCGAAGAAGTAGATATTGGTCATGGGGATAAGCCACGGCCAACGTTTGGCAAAATCAACTTTGTTAGGAGGTTTATTTTTAATCTTTCTGGGCGGATCGAGCCTTTTATGGAGTTGGTAAAAATCAAAGCTAATGAAGAATTTCGCTGGGGGGCAGAACAGCAACAGGCATTTGAAGAGATTAAGGAGTATTTATCAAAACCACCTGTACTGGTTCCACCCCAACAAGATAGGCCATGTTATGTGTACCTATCAGTTGGTGACACCTCCATCGCGTTGGTATTAATACAAGTGCATGACAATAAAGAGAGGGCTGTATTCTACCTCAGCAGAAGGATGCTGGAGGCGGAGACGAGGTATCCCGATATCAAAAAATTATGCCTTTGTCTATTCTTTACATGCACCAAGCTTCATCACATCCTGCTATCAGCCGAGGTGATCATTATCTGCAAATCGGATGTCATAAAACATATGCAATCGGCTCCCGTGTTGAGAGGCCGATTGGGAAAATGGATGTTTGCCTTGTCAGAGTTCGATATCCGATATAACCCGCGAAGGCGATCAAAGGGCAAGCGTTGGTAGATCTTATTGCTGAGAGGGTCAGTACCAACATAGCAGCACTTTCTGTGCGTGCTTGGGCTATGTACTTCGACGGGTCAGTTTGCAGAGATGGATGTGGCATAGGTATCCTGCTGGTATCGCCTCGGGGGGCAACGTATTCTTTCTCAATCAGATTGCCTACTACTTGCACCAATAATCTTGCAGAATATGAGGGGGTGCATAGAGGTATGGAGTTGCTTCTTGAGGCCGATGCTGAAGTAGTAGAAGTTTTCGGGGACTCGAAATTGGTGATCTCTCAGCTCATAGAAGAATACAGGTGTGAAAGTGCGTTACTTTTCCCGTTGTGGATGCAATGTAAAGAGCTGATAGCCCAATTCAGGTACATAAATTTCTATTGGATATCTAGAACTCGGAATTCGGAGGCCAATGATTTGGCACAAATGGCTTCAGGATACAAAGCCGACGGATCCAATCATCAGGTGCATCTACTGGACCAGGGTGATTGGAGAGCCGATATCTTCAATTACTTGAAGGATTCGGCTCGGGGGGCACCCAAGAGGATACGGTATAAAGCTATGAGATATGTCCTAATAGGGGATGACATGTTCTACAAGACTTTGGAAGGGCTGTTGCTTAAATGCCTGGGGCCGGTTGAGTCCAATCGGCTCTTACATGAAGTCCACGAAGGAACCTGTGGGACTCATCAATCGGCTCACAAGATGAAGTGGCTGATTAGGCGGTCAGGGTACTGTTGGCCCACCATGCTTGAGGATTGTTTTAAGTATTATAAAGGATGTCAAGCATGTCAGAGGTTCGGGAAGATTCAGATGGTACCAGCGTCAGTGATGAACCCCATTATTAAACCATGGCTGTTCAGAGGCTGGGGCATGGACATGATTGGCAAAATTAATCCTCCATCCAGCAAAGGCCACCAGTTCATTTTGGCCATCACGGATTACTTTACCAAGTGGGTAGAAGCGGTCCCTATGAAGTCGGTAGCATCTAGAGATGTTATCCAGTTCGTCAAGGAGCATGTTATTTATAGGTTTAGGATTCCCTAGACCATTACAACAGACGGGGGTTCGGTCTTTATTTCAGAAGAATTCAAGAAATTTGCCGCCAGCATGAGCATCAAGTTGATCAGGTCATCTCCATATTATGCCCAGGCAAATGGACAAGATGAAGCATCCAATTAGAGCCTCATCAAGTTGATTAAGAGGAAGATTGATGAGTACCCTAGGTGTTGGCATGAGGTCTTATCAGAGGCATTGTGGGCGTACCGTATATCTTGCCATGGGGCGATGAAAACTTCCCCTTACCACCTAGTATATGGGCAGGAATCTGTGTTACCATGGGAAATTACTGCCGGATCGAGGCGCGTAGAGTTCCAGAATGACTTAACAGCTGAAGAGTATGCTACTCTGATGAATGATAATGTTGAGGACCTCACGGAGCTCAGGCTTTGGTCACTTGAGAAGATCAAGGAAAATAAGGCCAAAGTAGCCCGCGCATACAACAAGACGGTCAAGCCGAAGGAATTCCAAGTAGGAGATCTGGTTTGGGAAGCAGTACTGCCGTTGGGAACTAAGGACGCAGAGTATGGCAAGTGGTCCCCAGACTGGCACGGGCCATATAGGGTTGATCAAGTCCTGTCTGGGAATGCATATATGCTTGAAAAATTAGATGGCGTCAAGTTACCGGTGGTAGTCAACGGTCAACATCTCAAGAGATACTTCCCGAGGATGTGGGATGATAAGCAGTAGAGCCGATTTCAAATCTCAGGCTATAAGCCGATGCCACCAATGGGTCTGAATAAGGGAGTGCCAAAGCTGTGCGGAAGGGTACAAACCAACAGAGCTCGATGGCCCGGGTGTGCGAAACCGGTGACGTGTGTCAAAATAAGAACGAGGAAAGAAGACCGATGCATACGGTCGGCCCACACGTATAAAGAAAAGCATTTCGTAAGTTGTCAAAATAGCCGATGTGAGACCATCGACTCTAGAGTTTTTTGAAGGAATCAACATGTTGGGACCATCGAACAGCCGATCTGTGACCATCAACTTTAGAAGTTTAAAATGAACACATACAAGTTATTCATCGATGGCAGCGATGGCCTCGAGATGGACACGATCAACTTCAGCAATTACTGCTTCGTCTTCCTCGTCTGATCCTGGCATCACCTGCTTACTCAGAGCACTCAGCTCGGCTAGATCCACCTTCAGTTGAGCGGTCAGGGCTTCTGCTTCCCGTTTGAAACTTGCAATAAGGTCTTTTTCTTCTTGGATACGCTGCTCAGTGGCCCGGACTTTAGCCTTGAGGTCTTCTAAGTCCTTCTCCAGAAGGAGAAGCCATTGAGTAGGAGCAGATGTGTCAGCCTTGGCATCCAGAACGGTTTTCTTCTCGTTGACCGACCGGCACTTCTCGGCAATGTTGGCCTTCAAAGGGGTTTGAGAGCGACGGGTCTCAATCCTATGACGAGCTTGTGCTACTCTCGCCCGAAAGGAAGGGAGATGCCCGGTCGGCAAGAGTTTTATTTGAAGAGCCATGGAAAGCTAAGAATTGATCTCCTCGAGAATTTGCCGTACCGCACCGGAATCCTGGACCAGGGCATCAATCGAAGCTGACAGAAGGTCCCTTACGAAGAGAAGCTGATTGGCGAGTTTAGTCGAATCCGGTTGGGGATCATCGGCTTCTAATATGACCGATCCAATGGATGCAGGATCAAATGCAAGCAATTTCGAGAGATTCAGACCCTGAAGGGAAACGTGTGAGTAAAACAGCATAAAAAGGAACAAAAATGATCTAGGGGGGAAAAACATACCTGTCCTGGGAGAGAAGTGGCGACAACCTGTGGCAGAACCAATCCGCTTGAATTATTCCAGCTCAAGTGCGCTAGTCATCACTTTACAAGCGATACTAAATCAACACACTTCAAACGGAACAACCCATTGGTCTGTTGGGTCACCGCCTGATTCAACCACGGTTACACAGGATCGAGGTAGGTTTACCTCGCACGAAGGCGAGTTTACAATCACACCACAGCTCACCAACTTTTAATTCACAGAAATATTAAACATTATTACAATCTGTTTCAAACTTAAAGTAAACTTATACAAACATTGTTTAAAACCACAAGCTATGCAAGCTTGTTCAGAGTCACAGCGAAAGAAATTAACACGTGACTACACACATCGCAAAAGTTGACCCCATGCTCAGCCCAAAACATGGCGTCATTCCGAAGGGTCGTTGCCGGCCGGGGACGGATCCCACTCCATGGACCAGCCAATCAGAAAAGAGAATGGTCAGGCTGGACTATCCGTTTGGTTCGCACAGGCCATACCTGAAAGACAGACTAGCAAGACTGAGTATACTAATACTCAGCAAGACTTAACCGAGATTGGGTATACTTAGCCCGAAGCTAGACCATGGAGGTTTGAGAGGTTCTGGTTTTCTTTTTGCTGAAAAGCAACAAAGAGTATGATCTAACTTTCATGTTTGAGCTTTCAGATTCTAGTTTCATTAACTATTCTAGGTAAGCACCTATACTAGACAAGCAAGGTAGAGATTAGCATCCATCAAGATTGTTCCAACAATAGTTACTGTTCTTACTCTATGTGGCAGAAGGAGCAAGCAGTCCCAATCTCTGCGAGAAATGGACGATTCTGAATCGAGTTTCATAACCTTGCAAGGGATCCTAACTCACATGTTCAGAAACTTAACTTTCTGAACAACCATTCCCATCATATTTCGGGTTATGGATCAGGGCCACCACAAGCGACTGTAGGACCGTACGCACATCTAATGTACAGGACGTACGTCTATAGCGCGACTACATGACCGTACTCCTGTCCGCTGTGCGGAACGTACTCCCGCACATTGGTGCGTGCGTGCAATAAAAACCAATCAATCGAGTGGTGGAGACAAGTCCATTTGCCGGGCAAATCAAGTAATAGGCTTACCACGTACCATATTTACGGCATGTGGCTAGTACTTTCAAACACTTGACCACAGCTACCACACACTGCGACCTTATCAACTTTTATCAACACAGACAGGGTAACCTTTCCAGTCATGATACTGCACATGACCCCGTGAAGCGTCCCCCCCATCAGGGAAGACTTAAAAGTGTGAATTTATCAGTCCCAGGAGGCTGATAACACTTTTATTACATCAGATGATACATCACCGTACAACTCTTCGCGGTAATGGGCAGTGAAGCGCCACTATCGCGAGGATTACAACAAAAACCCATATTACTACACTAACTGCGAACAGGGGATCATCAGAGTCTTGCGCCATGCGGAGCTCCCACGGTGACCTCACCCACAGGCAAGACTGGGTGCAGGACGGGACCCTACTCGTCGTTCTCGGGGATGTAGTCGGGGTCCTCCACTGTAGAGTAAGAGCGGGGTGAGTACAAACGTACTCAGCAAGTCCAATCACACCCACGGGGGGGGATTATAACAGAATTAGATGCATAGGATAATTCAAGGATAAAGTTACGGTTCTTTTGCGGAAACACAATTATATGCAAGGGTTCGTTTTAAAAGCATTTTTCAAAACAAGTTTTCAAGTGTCTACGAACACACGATGTCGATCCTCACGGATCCAAGTTTCAAGCCGCTACCGGACTCCCCATCCGTCACAGCACCATTGTCGGATACTTTTCAAACAGCTCACACCAGTTCAACCATTTCCCAGAGAGAAACACTAGTTAGGTGACCACACCGTAACTTGCCCAGTACCGTGGGCACGGCTATTCGAATAGATTTTAACTCTGCAGAGGTGTGCAACTTTACCCACAGGCGGGGTACCACAACACGAACACCTTGGTGCCGGTGCAGATCCCATCGAAGCCCTTACCCACCTTAGCTAGACCTGACCAGCCACCACGGGATCTATCAAGGGGTCATTCGACCTACCACCGAGGTTTAACCGGGGCATAAGTCACACAGAGCTTATCCCGTCTCCTTGATCACCCGTCGCTCCCAGCTCTCCTGATGGCTATCAGACTAACTAGTGGGGTTAGGCCAAGCCGTTGCCCATACAACGGTCAAGTGGTTTGCACGACAGGAAGCTAGGTGAGATGTCACAGTAACTCGGTCCTTAGGGGTGACAGGACGGACATCTCTCTCCCTTGCCCTACCACACAGGTACGAGCACACCAGCGGCAATCCACACAGGAATGCCGTCCATCCCGTCTGACTCACTTTTCGAAACCACATTTTATCCCTTCCCACACACACACGCGTTTCCTTTATAATATCAGGTGTTCAAGGTATGGTTATCACAACAAGGGTGGCTATCCTACCATGTTTACGGCACGCAAAACCATGCAATTTCATTAAACAGGCCATTGGGTTGTGTTTATAAAAACTAGGACAAAAATATGCATCAAAGGGCGGAATTGAACTTGCCATCGTCAAACCCTTGCGGGAAGTCCTGATCGAAGCACTGTCCTTCGGGTTCGGGGTCGCAGTACTGGTCCTCAGTTGCTTGGTCGCGGTCGGGAACCTCGTCGTTCACTCCGCGTCCTACGACGCAAACAAACAGACACACAATCAAGCGAAAGAACTAAAAGCTTTTACCGATAGGCTTGAATCGGAAATAATTTAGTTACGGAGTTAGGGGCAATATCTCTAGGTGGTTTCTTAATGGCATGACTAAAACTATACTAGAAGCGGAGTGGTAAAGTTTCGGATCAATCGGAGGTCGTTTCGCACATAAAATGACGCGCTAAAGGTGGTTTCAGGGCTTAAACGGGGGTCCAGGGGCTCATTCGCGATTATCTGAAATGGGTAGGGGTCTAATTGCAAATACTAGAAATATTCAGGCATACTGACGGGTGTCGGGTGTAATTAAGTTCGTGTAATGAAGGGTTTATTTGAAATGTCCGATAGAGCAGGGTTTCTTTTGCGAAAGGAAATGTCTTATGGTCATTAGAGTGAGAGGGGGGGGTCTCCTTGAAAAAGCAGGGAAGGCCAGGGGGTTTTGGGCAAAGTTGCCCTCCTTCTTCTTCCTCCCGTTGACAGAAACAGGGGAGGGAAGGGGGAGCTCGGGCCGGCCCCAAATCCGGCGGCCTAGGGGCCTAATCGGCTCGGGTGTGTGGGGGAAAAGGGAGAGGAGGAAGAGGGGGTTCCGCTTTGGGGCTCACCTCGGGCGGGGGCTGTGCGAGGCGGCGGGCCGGCGTGGGGCAGGCGGCGGCGGCCGTGCGGCTCGGGCGGGCGGCAATGGGGGCGCGGGGAGAGGCAGGAGGCGGCGGTGGAGGGGTGTGGGGGAACGAGGGGCCGCGGCCGGCCTACTTATAGGCGGCCGGCGGTAGGGGGAGGCGATGGCCGGCGGGCGGCTCCACGGGCGGCCATTAATGGCGCCCGTGGCGTGCGGCGAGGCACGGCCGTGCACAGCCGTGCACGTGGGGGGGCCGGGCGGCGGTGTGCGGGCACAGGGGCGGTACAGGCGGCGACACAAGCGGCGAGGCGGGGTGCAGCGGCGGGCGGCGCGTCGCCACGGCTCGGCCGTGCGCGGTCGGCACGGCGGGCGGCGCGGCACGCGGTGCACGCGCGCGCGCGCGCGTGGGCGCGGGCAGCGGGACACAGGGCAGGGCCAGCGCGCGGGTTCGGGCATGCACGTGCGCGTGGGGGGGGAGGGCCGTGGTGTCCGGCCAGGGGAGGAGGCGTGCGGCCTTGGGGCAGGAAAGCCAAGAAAGAGAGAAGGAAGAAGAGGAAAAGAAAGAAGAAAGGAAAAGGAGGAAAAGGAAAAGAGGAAGAAAAGAAATGGGAGAGGGAGGAAAAAGAAAAAGGGGAGGGAAAGAGAAAAGAGAGGAGGCGCGTGTTGGCGCCGGTCGCGGCGACGATCGCGGCCGGTCGGCCATGCGCGCGCGGGGATTCGCGCGCGGCACGAGGAGCGCCAGCGCTAATTGCGGCAGCGGTCACGGCCGGTCGGCCACGCGCGCGGTATTCGCGCGGCGGACGGTCGCGAGCGACGCGGAACGGAACAGCGATCCGATTAGGGCTAGGGTTTTGACGTCGAACCGTTTTTACGAATTACTCGAGCGCATGATTTTAATTAAGTAAATTTTCAGGGCGTCACAAACCTACCCCACTTAAATGAATCTCGTCCTCGAGATTCGGCTGGCTCCTAAATAGATGGGGAAATTCTTTCTTGAGAGCCTCCTCGCGTTCCCATGTCGCTTCTTCTACTCCATGTCTACTCCACTGAACTCTACATATCCGTACTTCGGAGTTTCGTGTCCTCCTAGTGACAGTGTCCAGGATTTTGACCGGTACTTCCTGGTATCGCAGATCCGGTTGTAGATCGATTGTTTCCGCAGGCACATGTTCTCCCTCGGGTATTCTTAAACACCTCCTTAATTGCGAGACATGAAATACTGGGTGTATATCTGACATTTCTTCTGGTAACTTCAGTCGGTATGCTACTGCCCCAACTCTCTTTAGAACCCGATACGGTCCAATGTACCGAGGGGCTAACTTTCCTTGTACTTGAAACCTTCGCGTTCCCCGAATGGGTGAGACTTTGAGATAGGCGAAATCTCCCGGATTGAAACTTATTTCCCGCCTCTTCTTGTCCGCATAGCTCTTTTGTCGGGACTGGGCTGCTTTCAATTTCTCGCGGATTTCCGCTACCTTTTCTTCTGCTTCTTTTATAAGTGCGGGCCCTACTAGCGCACGTTCTCCAACTTCCGACCACATTAAGGGAGTTTTGCACTTTCTCCCATAGAGGGCTTCGAATGGCGACATACCCAGGCTGGCTTGGTAACTATTATTGTACGCGAATTCTGCATAGGGTAGGCTCTGTTCCCAATCGTTTCCATAGGTCAGGACACATGCTCTCAACATATCTTCCATGATCTGATTCACCCTCTCGGTTTGACCATCCGTCTGTGGGTGGTATGCGGAGCTAAAATCTAACTTAGTGCCCATGGCTTTATGTAGGCTTTTCCAAAACCTAGATGTAAATTGGGTACCTCTATCCGAGACGATTCTGCTGGGCACTCCATGTAACTTCACTATATTTTCCACGTAAAGTTTTGCCAGCTTTTCTCCGCCATAAGTGGTCCTTACGGGTATGAAATGTGCCGATTTAGTGAGTCGATCCACAACTACCCATATGGAATCGTGTCCCTTTTGCGTTCGGGGCAGTCCTACTACAAAGTCCATCCCTATCTCATCCCACTTCCACACCGGAATAGGTAGGGGTTGCAGTAATCCTGCCGGCTTTTGATGCTCGGCCTTTATCCTTTGACAAGTGTCACAATGGGCCACGAACCTTGCAATATCCGCTTTCATTCCATTCCACCAGTATTTTTGCCTTATGTCCATATACATTTTGGTGGATCCTGGGTGGATGGAATAAGCTGAGTTATGGGCTTCGTCCATAATTATCTGCCGGGAGTCTCCATTCTGGGGTACACAAATCCTATCCTCGTACCATAATGTTCCCTTATTGTCTACTCTGAAGCCCGGTGCTTTGTTTTCTCCAGTTTGTTTGCGAATTTTTACTAACTCTTGATCCGAGCTTTGGGCTTCTCTAATCTTATCCTCTAAGGTTGATTGGATGCTTAACACATGACTGGAACCTCGAGGAACAATGTGCACATTTAATCGCGCCATTTCCTCGCGCAGGTTGTCATCCTCGGGCCCATAGGATTTCCGGCTTAAGGCGTCGGCTACCACGTTCGCCTTTCCGGGGTGATACTGAATTTCCAAATTGTAGTCCTTGACCAACTCCAACCATCTTCTTTGCCTTAAATTTAAATCCGGCTGGGTAAAGATATACTTCAGACTCTTGTGGTCGGTGTAAACCTCACACTTATTTCCAATTAGGTAGTGTCTCCAAATCTTAAGGGCATGCACTACGGCTGCTAGTTCCAAATCATGGGTCGGATAGTTCTGCTCATGAGTCCTGAGTTGGCGGGAGGCATATGCAACGACTTTCCCGTCTTGCATCAGTACGCACCCTAATCCTTGTCGGGATGCGTCACAATAGATGACAAAGTCCCGATGAATGTCCGGTAGGGTCAGCACTGGGGCGGTTGTCAGTCTTCGCTTCAGTTCTTGAAAACTCCTCTCACAGGATTCTGTCCAAGCAAACTTTTTCTCCTTCTTAAGAAGTTCCGTCATAGGTCGGGCTATCTTGGAAAATCCCTCGATAAATCTCCGATAGTACCCGGCTAATCCAAGGAAGCTCCTGATTTCACTGACGTTAGTTGGTCGCTGCCAATTGGAAACAGCTCCGACCTTCTCTGGGTCCACTGCTACGCCTTCCGCAGTCAGAATGTGACCAAGAAAAGCTACCCTCTCCAGCCAGAAGTCGCACTTGCTGAACTTGGCATATAACCTATGTGCCCTCAGCTTTTCCCACCAGGATAATGCCGTTCCGGTGAGCTGATGGGCCGCCAGAAGGACTTTATCCCGGTCCTGGCATTCGAATGGTTCGAGCTTCCTCTGGATTACTCGCAACCAGTCGTCAGCATCCAACGGGTTGCAGGATCCGGCGAAGGTTGGTGGCTTGGTCCTTAGAAAGGCCGTCAGCTTGTCGTTCATATTCTGCCCTCGCGGTTGCCGGTTCATGAGGGCGTTTGCCAGAGTCTCCAGTATGAGGGTCTGGTTATGGACGATTTGTGCCAGGTCCCCGAGGGGTGGGGGTGGTGGTAGTTGTTCTCCTTCTTGACTTCCCCCTCGGTTCTGGCTTACTTCTTGCTCTCCTTGGGGAAGATCTTGTTCGACGGGGTGTGCTCCGACACTAGCGGCTACGGGGTTCCGGCCACGGGAGGCCCTCGCAACGTTCCGGGGGGTCACCTGTTGATTGGGTAAATTGGGGTTACGATTATGTGACGTTTAAGTTGTTTAATTTGTATATATAGGGCAGAATCCACTTTCTGCCGATACCCATATAAACGAGCTGCACACAACCAATCAGCACACGACATCACAAGCAACAAGCATCAACTATTTTATTAAGCAGGGAGGGTACAACTTAGGGGTACGACTAAGCCTCGTGCTATTCGGCCAGGGTCTTGCGAAAGGGCGCGTCTTAAACAGAAAGGCTGGGAAGGGCATCACTGGGATGGCGTCGGTCGCTCTACTTGCGTGGTGTGTCTTCTTCCGGGGCGGACAGGGCGAGAGGTTCTCGCTCGCCGTCCACTGGGTTCCCATCGGTCAGGGGCTGCATTGCAGCATCCCCTTCGTCGGCGGCAGCAGAGCTTTCAGGGTTCTCGGGTGGGGTGCGTGCGCTCCCGAAGAGTGATCCCCACCCTATGACGGGTGTCCCGAGTAGAACGTGGTCCTCCCCTATCGCCGGGACTGGTGTTCCACTTTGGGTCCAGTCTTGCATACGCCGGTCTCGGGCCTGCCTGAGGCTCTCTTGGGCGACCGCTTCGCTACTGACCGCGGCCGCGGCTCTCGCCTCGGCATGGGCGGCTCGGATCTGCTGTATCCTCACCGCGAGCTCTGCTTGCTCGGCTCGGTGAGTCTGCTCCCTCAGAAGGTTGGCTTGCTCGTCAAAGAGTTGGTCCAGGGCGGCTAGGTAAGTAGCCACTTGGTACAGGGGGCCTTCTTCGTGGCGACGTCGCTCCAGGTTTCTCATGCGTGCTTCCCAGACTGGGGTTCTGATGGCCGGCGGGAAGAACTTCGCTGGTGTAGGGGCGAGGTGTTCTTCAAAAATCCGGCACAAGTAGCGGAGTGCTTTCCTGATGGCCAAGGGGTAGGTGTCTTGGTGTCTAAACCCTGTGGCGGTCGCGCGCCAGGGCTGGATGTCGGGGTAGCGGTTGCTCCTGGCGATGACCAGGATCACCCTGCAGCGGAGGGTACCATGGTGCTCGTACTCTCGGCTGTAGTACCTTGGGCGCTCCGTAACGCCAAGGTCTTCGAGGGTGTTGATCAAGAGGCTGGGGAATCCAGGTGCAGCTTGGCAATCGCCCTGGGTCCATCCTTCCTCAGCCATCTGAAACAGAAACAGGGTGAACAATCTGGTATAGGTGCAACGGGAGTAGATGATATTTCTTATTACAACAAGGGTGGTACAACTTTCATGGATACGTGGTCATCCGGGTAGGGTTTTTGCTAGGGGTGCTAATCCTATCATGGAGATTCTTCCTCGGGCCTGATAGAGCGCTTCTTTATTGGAAGGAACCGATCCATCTCGTTTTCGGTCTGAGTACCCTTGTCCCAATGGGTTTCCATGGGTTCTTCTTCTTCTTCTTCGATCCATCCACCTATTCCGTTGCGGGTCTCGTATTCTTGCATCTGGGCTTGGAGGGCGGCCAAGGAATACTCGGCGGTTGCAGCTCTTGTCCGTTGTTCCTCCAGCTCCTGGGTTAACTTTTCAACTCCATGGATTAATTTCTTCAATTGTGCCGCCTGCTCGTTGCAGAGCGCATCTAAGCCCGTAAGGTAAATAGACAGGTGGGAGACCGTATCTTCTAGATCTTCCTCTTCTCGTCCAAGTCCCCTCATCCGGGCGATCCAAGTGCGCCCACCCCTTTCAGCGGGTGGGAAAAATCCCATAGAGGTCCGCTGAAGGTGGTGCCTGTAAAGCACACGTAGTCGTCGCAAAGCTTTACGAGCGGCCTTTCGATAGGAGTCGGGGAAGCGGAAACCAGTGGTGGAGATGAACCAAGGGTCCACATCCGGGTAGCGGGTGCTTTTCTCCACAAAAACCATTATGTCGCACCGAAGGGTGCCTCCGGCGATGTACTCACGGTAGGCATACTCCGGTGGTTCCATAACCCCGACGCGTTCCAGGCTGAGCAATAGTAACTTGGGGAGGCCGGGCTCTGCGTGGCAGATTCCGCTAACCCATCCATTGCCAGCCATCTGGAACAAGGCAAAGATCAGTGGTGAGTGTTTGTGCAGAAAGTTTCTAAACCGGGACAAGTTCTAGGGCCTAAAAAGTGGTCTCGCTCCTAGGGTCACGTCCTACGGCCAGCCTACGGCTCTGATACCACCTGAAGCGTCCCCCCCATCAGGGAAGACTTAAAAGTGTGAATTTATCAGTCCCAGGAGGCTGATAACACTTTTATTACATCAGATGATACATCACCGTACAACTCTTCGCGGTAATGGGCAGTGAAGCGCCACTATCGCGAGGATTACAACAAAAACCCATATTACTACACTAACTGCGAACAGGGGATCATCAGAGTCTTGCGCCATGCGGAGCTCCCACGGTGACCTCACCCACAGGCAAGACTGGGTGCAGGACGGGACCCTACTCGTCGTTCTCGGGGATGTAGTCGGGGTCCTCCACTGTAGAGTAAGAGCGGGGTGAGTACAAACGTACTCAGCAAGTCCAATCACACCCACGGGGGGGATTATAACAGAATTAGATGCATAGGATAATTCAAGGATAAAGTTACGGTTCTTTTGCGGAAACACAATTATATGCAAGGGTTCGTTTTAAAAGCATTTTTCAAAACAAGTTTTCAAGTGTCTACGAACACACGATGTCGATCCTCACGGATCCAAGTTTCAAGCCGCTACCGGACTCCCCATCCGTCACAGCACCATTGTCGGATACTTTTCAAACAGCTCACACCAGTTCAACCATTTCCCAGAGAGAAACACTAGTTAGGTGACCACACCGTAACTTGCCCAGTACCGTGGGCACGGCTATTCGAATAGATTTTAACTCTGCAGAGGTGTGCAACTTTACCCACAGGCGGGGTACCACAACACGAACACCTTGGTGCCGGTGCAGATCCCATCGAAGCCCTTACCCACCTTAGCTAGACCTGACCAGCCACCACGGGATCTATCAAGGGGTCATTCGACCTACCACCGAGGTTTAACCGGGGCATAAGTCACACAGAGCTTATCCCGTCTCCTTGATCACCCGTCGCTCCCAGCTCTCCTGATGGCTATCAGACTAACTAGTGGGGTTAGGCCAAGCCGTTGCCCATACAACGGTCAAGTGGTTTGCACGACAGGAAGCTAGGTGAGATGTCACAGTAACTCGGTCCTTAGGGGTGACAGGACGGACATCTCTCTCCCTTGCCCTACCACACAGGTACGAGCACACCAGCGGCAATCCACACAGGAATGCCGTCCATCCCGTCTGACTCACTTTTCGAAACCACATTTTATCCCTTCCCACACACACACGCGTTTCCTTTATAATATCAGGTGTTCAAGGTATGGTTATCACAACAAGGGTGGCTATCCTACCATGTTTACGGCACGCAAAACCATGCAATTTCATTAAACAGGCCATTGGGTTGTGTTTATAAAAACTAGGACAAAAATATGCATCAAAGGGCGGAATTGAACTTGCCATCGTCAAACCCTTGCGGGAAGTCCTGATCGAAGCACTGTCCTTCGGGTTCGGGGTCGCAGTACTGGTCCTCAGTTGCTTGGTCGCGGTCGGGAACCTCGTCGTTCACTCCGCGTCCTACGACGCAAACAAACAGACACACAATCAAGCGAAAGAACTAAAAGCTTTTACCGATAGGCTTGAATCGGAAATAATTTAGTTACGGAGTTAGGGGCAATATCTCTAGGTGGTTTCTTAATGGCATGACTAAAACTATACTAGAAGCGGAGTGGTAAAGTTTCGGATCAATCGGAGGTCGTTTCGCACATAAAATGACGCGCTAAAGGTGGTTTCAGGGCTTAAACGGGGGTCCAGGGGCTCATTCGCGATTATCTGAAATGGGTAGGGGTCTAATTGCAAATACTAGAAATATTCAGGCATACTGACGGGTGTCGGGTGTAATTAAGTTCGTGTAATGAAGGGTTTATTTGAAATGTCCGATAGAGCAGGGTTTCTTTTGCGAAAGGAAATGTCTTATGGTCATTAGAGTGAGAGGGGGGGGTCTCCTTGAAAAAGCAGGGAAGGCCAGGGGGTTTTGGGCAAAGTTGCCCTCCTTCTTCTTCCTCCCGTTGACAGAAACAGGGGAGGGAAGGGGGAGCTCGGGCCGGCCCCAAATCCGGCGGCCTAGGGGCCTAATCGGCTCGGGTGTGTGGGGGAAAAGGGAGAGGAGGAAGAGGGGGTTCCGCTTTGGGGCTCACCTCGGGCGGGGGCTGTGCGAGGCGGCGGGCCGGCGTGGGGCAGGCGGCGGCGGCCGTGCGGCTCGGGCGGGCGGCAATGGGGGCGCGGGGAGAGGCAGGAGGCGGCGGTGGAGGGGTGTGGGGGAACGAGGGGCCGCGGCCGGCCTACTTATAGGCGGCCGGCGGTAGGGGGAGGCGATGGCCGGCGGGCGGCTCCACGGGCGGCCATTAATGGCGCCCGTGGCGTGCGGCGAGGCACGGCCGTGCACAGCCGTGCACGTGGGGGGCCGGGCGGCGGTGTGCGGGCACAGGGGCGGTACAGGCGGCGACACAAGCGGCGAGGCGGGGTGCAGCAGCGGGCGGCGCGTCGCCACGGCTCGGCCGTGCGCGGTCGGCACGGCGGGCGGCGCGGCACGCGGTGCACGCGCGCGCGCGCGCGTGGGCGCGGGCAGCCGGACACAGGGCAGGGCCAGCGCGCGGGTTCGGGCATGCACGTGCGCGTGGGGGGGGGAGGGCCGTGGTGTCCGGCCAGGGGAGGAGGCGTGCGGCCTTGGGGCAGGAAAGCCAAGAAAGAGAGAAGGAAGAAGAGGAAAAGAAAGAAGAAAGGAAAAGGAGGAAAAGGAAAAGAGGAAGAAAAGAAATGGGAGAGGGAGGAAAAAGAAAAAGGGGAGGGAAAGAGAAAAGAGAGGAGGCGCGTGTTGGCGCCGGTCGCGGCGACGATCGCGGCCGGTCGGCCATGCGCGCGCGGGGATTCGCGCGCGGCACGAGGAGCGCCAGCGCTAATTGCGGCAGCGGTCACGGCCGGTCGGCCACGCGCGCGGTATTCGCGCGGCGGACGGTCGCGAGCGACGCGGAACGGAACAGCGATCCGATTAGGGCTAGGGTTTTGACGTCGAACCGTTTTTACGAATTACTCGAGCGCATGATTTTAATTAAGTAAATTTTCAGGGCGTCACACCCCGTCCATCATCCTTATAGTGATTGCAGAATAGTAAACATTCAACTCCTATATCGCGCGAGTGACAGGAAATCACTCGACTTCTGCCGGTCCTATTAGGAGAGCATCTATTCAATAAGGACTCAGGCACAATACATAGGTTCCTAGGATCCATGCATCTAGAGTTCCATTTCAACTCCTAGACTTAATACATAATATAGATATATAAGTACAAAATTGTATAAGTGTAGTAATTTAAAATACTGGGTTATGCATTGGGGCTTGCCTTCTTGAGCGGGGTTGTGGTTAGGGATATCAAAGACTTCCGAACCTTGGTTCGGGGCTTCAATTAAATCCTCGGCGACGTTCACCTGATCTTCAGAAAACCCTTGCTCGGGTTCCGGGACTAGTTCGTAGACTCCGTCATCGAGTGTCGTTGACTCTACATGATATGCAGTGGTTTGAATTAGGTGGTTCTTGAGTTTAGAACTTTACTTCACAATAAAGTTGCAATCCAACAATTTAGTAAACACAACTTCATAAAGCAAGAATTTGAAATCAAGCCTACTATTTGTATCTTAATTAATTACCATAATTAATGGGATTAATTGAATTAGGTTAAGAAGTTTCATTTTTATTTTGAAATCCACAAAGCTATGGCCTTGAATTTTTGTGGGTAAGCTTATTTCTAGCAGATGAGCTTACTATGAATTTTTCATAAATTTCTTAAAATAGAAACTAAAGTATTTGAATTAAGTTCAAATTTCAAGTTTAAATTCAAACCTTAGGCAAAACAGTGCCATAAATTCTTGAAAGATTTACTATGAACTACTCAATTATAGAACATCACATGGTAAAAAGATCTAAGCATGAAAACCTTAGTAAAATGCTTGAATCAATTTAAACAATTTCAAGCTTGATTTGCATAAGTTTAAATTAGTTCAAGCTAGGGTTCGGTACTGCAGGTGAAATTTGCACACAAGCTCACTCATACCCTAAACAGGCTACATACCAAAAATCACAAGTAATAGAGCTAGCATGCAAAAGTTATACTCAAGATACCCTTTTGCTAAACCTTAAAATAACTCAAAAAGCATTTGGTCTCAAACCAGACTCTAATAACTAAAGTTGTAGAGCTAAGCTTCTGGAGTACAACAAAACTAGTTTGACAATTTTTGGATTTTTCTACAAATTCCTATGGATTTTCAAAGTTGGCTGATTTCAAATGGGGGGTACTGATTCTTCACAGAAAGGACCCTGAAAAGATTTGAATCCTTGCAATTGGGTCCTTGGCCGGGTTAAACAGAGAAGCCGATCGACGATGACCAAATTCCGGCCAGGGGGCTCACCGGCGGCGAGGGGAAAGTGGGGGAAAAGGTTCAGGACCTCACAGCGGTCACGAGGGTGACGGAGTTGAGGAAGAGAGGGGCTCAGGCGGCGAGTCGACGGTGAACAGAGGTGGGCGGCGGGGCTCCGAGGGACGGCGACGGCGTTCCGGTGGCCGGAGTGCCGGAGGGCGGCGGGGAAGTGGCTAGAAAGCTTCCTCGGGGTAATGTGGTGCTGGTGGTGTGCTTGGCCGAGGCCGAGAGGGGGTGGAGCATCGGGACGACGGCGGGCAGGAGCTGCGGCGGAGCTCCGGTGAGGGTAGTCGAGCGGAGGAAGAAAGAAGAAGCAATGCTGCGTGGTGGAATGGGTAAAAGAAGTTGAGAGAGATTCCTGGGCAAGCTTTAAGACCAGGACAAGCACTGCGCGCGTGAAGCAGCTGCTAGCAAGCCCGGCGACGTGCGTGGTGGCTCGGGCGGCGGCGGCGCGACGTGGAGGGGCGAGGAGTGGGCCAGCACGGGTCGGGCAAGCGTTGGCGCGGGCGCTGGAGGGCACGTGGCGCGGAGAGGAGCGGCGCGGGGGCAATTGGAGCTCAGGAAATGGCCGGCGAAGGCGGCGGGGTCACGGGCGCGAGCAGAGCAGGGGGGACTGGAGGTAGACGAAGGAGGACTGGTTTGGAATTTTCCAAAAATGCAGGGACTCCACTGTAAAGACAAAACAACTTTCAAACCATAGCTAAATGAAAATGTGCCCAAAAGCAAAAGTGTAGAGCTTAGCAAGATTTACAACTTTGCTTTAAGGGTCAGCTTCAAAAGAGTTAAGAATTTGAATCTAATTTAAAACTTGGCAAAATTTTAAACTTCGGAGAAATCCTATTTAAAATCTACACTCCAATTGAATCCTTAGGGTAGTTTCACTTCTATCTGTGGTTTAAAAGTAAGTACTTGCTTCATCTTAAACAACCCTTTACATATTTTGATTTTACCTACCATTCTCACACATTTTGCACCAAAGGACCTAAATTTTCCAGAATTACAAAAAGACCCTTTTGCCTTTGCATTAAAGTTTTTAACACACATACAAAGGATCAAATACACAAACTCATACTAGAATCTAGTGTGTTTTATTCCCAAGTACCTGAATGTCACAGCCTTCCCCCCTAAAAAGAATCTCGTCCCGAGATTCCGGAACAGAATGGAATCGGACGATCAGATTTGGGAGTTGGCTTGAAGGAAGTCTGGAAAGTTACGCTGAAGATATGACTTGGTTTCCCAAGTCGCTTCTTCTTCAGTGTGATGGTCCCACTGAATTTTGAACATCCTGATGGTTTCTCTTCAAGTACTTCTCTCTTTGGTGTTTAGTACTTTGATCGGATGCTCGGTATAAGATAGATCTGGTTGGATTTCACTAGATTGGGAATCGATGATCTCGGTAGGAATTTTGATGCATTTCCTAAGTTGAGATACATGGAAGATATTATGAATGGCCGCTAGTTGAGGAGGAAGTTGAAGACGATAAGCTACAGGTCCACAGACTTCGATAATCTCAAAGGATCCGATATATCGAGGGGCAAGTTTTCCTTTTACGCTGAACCGTTGAATACCTCAAGTAGGAGATACTCAAAGATAGAAGAAGTCTCCAATCTGGAACTGTAATGGTCTCCTTCGTATGTCAGCGTAGCTTTTCTGTCAAGATTAGGCTGCTATTAGATTATTCTGAATAGTCTTCACCTTTTCCTCTGCTTTAGTGACAAGGTCGGGTCGAAAGATTTTGCGCTCGCCAGTTTGTGACCAACTCAAAGGAGTTCGGCATCGGCGACCGTATAACTCTTCGAATGGAGCCATCTTGAGACTTGTCTGATAACTATTGTTGTAGGAAAATTCTGCCAGTGCCAAGTATTTATCCCAATTCTTGTCGTATTGAAGTACGCAGGCTCTAAGCATATCTTCTAGAATTTGTTTTATCCTTTCCATTTGCCCGTCTGTCTAAGGGTGATATGCGGAGCTTCGGATTAACTTAGTTCCAAGAGCATGTTGAAGTTGCTCCTAGAATCGAGCGATGAATTGTGCTCCACGATCAGAAATGATCGTCTTAGTCACTCCATGGAGACGAACAATTTGATCTAGATAGATCTCAGCATACTTTTTGGCGTTGTAAGTAGTATGCACGGGTAGAAAATGGGCGGTCTTGGTTAATCGATCAACGATTACCCAAATAGAATCATGCCTCTGGGAGGTGTTGGGTAAGCCAACGATAAAATCCATGTTGATATCTTCCCACTTCCAGGAGGGAATGGGTAGGGGTTGAAGAATACCAGCAGTTTTTAGATGACTGGCCTTAACCCTTTGGCAAATATCACACTCCGAGATATACTTTGCAATTTCTCGCTTCATACGAGTCCACCGAAAGTTCTGTTTCAAATCTTGGTACATCTTGGTACTGCCGGGGTGCATAGAGAATTTGGACAGATGGGCCTCATCCAATATCTGCTTACGAAGCTTATGGTCCTTGGGTACAACAATACGCTCATTGAACCATAGAACCCCTTCGTGATCTACTCGAAAGCACTTGTACTTTTCTTCTTCTTGTGCTAACTTCTGCTTGATGATTCCGACCCCTTTGTCATGCTGTTGTGCCAGGATGATGTTATCCCTAAGTGTAGCTTCAACTGAGAGATGGTTCAAGCTACCTTGAGGAATGATTTCTAGATTGAGCTTCCTCATCTCCCAACAAAGAGTCTCTTTGAAAGCCTCTACTGACAAGCAAGAGCAATGTGCCTTGCGGCTAAGTGCATCCGCAATGACATTGGCCTTGCCTGGATGATAGTGTACCTCTAGATCATAATCCTTGATAAGCTCTAACCAATGTCTTTGCCTCATATTCAGATCTGCTTGCGTGAAGATGTACTTGAGGCTTTTATGGTCAGTATAGTTATGACACTTTGTACCCATCAGATGATGTCTCCAAATTTTAAGTGCATGGATAACGACTGCGAGTTCAAGATCATGTATAGGATAGTTCTGTTCATGAGTCTTGAGTGCTCGCGACGCATAAACAATCACTCGGTTGTCTTGCATAAGCACACAACCAAGTCCGATTCCCAAAACATCACAATAGATGTCAAAAGGCTTGGAAACATTCGGTTGAGCCAAAACTGGGGCTGTAGTGAGATGTGCTCTAAGGGTGTGGAATGCATCTTCACATTTCTGATGCTAGGAGAATTTAGCTCCTTTCTTTAGCAGTTCAGTCATAGGTTTGGCTATTCTTGAGAAGTCAGGAATGAAACGATGATAATAGCCCGCTAGACCAAGAAAACTGCGGATCTGATGGACTGACGTAGGAGGTTATCAGTCTAGCACTTCTTGGACTTTACTGGGATCAACGGATATACCGCCACTGGAGATGGTATGTTCCAGAAATTTAACAGTGTCCAGCCAAAATTCACACTTGGAGAATTTCACATACAAGTGGTGGTCTCTCAATCTCTGAAGAACAACATGGAGATGTTTCGCATGATCTTCCGGATTTTTAGAATAGATCAGAATGTCATCAATGAAGACCACTACGAATTTGTCAAGTTCTTGCATGAAGATAGTGTTCATGAGGTACATGAAGTATGCTGGTGCATTGGTAAGACCAAACGACATGACCAGATATTCATAGAGTCTATATCTGGTGGAAAAGGCTATTTTTGGAATGTCACTTGACCTGATCTTGATCTGATGATATCCGGAGTGGAGGTCAATCTTAGAGAATACCCGGGCTTCGGCTAACTGATCGAACAGAATGTCAATGCGGGACAGAGGATACTTTTTTTTGATAGTTACCGCATTGAGGGGACGGTAATTTACACATAGCCGTAGGCTATTGTCCTTCTTTTTCACGAATAGGGTTGGACAACCCCATGGTGAAGCACTCGGACAAATGAAACCCTTATCAAGGAGGTCCTGGAGTTGGATTTTTAACTTTGCTAGCTCATTGGGTGGCATACGATAGGGCCTCTTAGAGATGGGGGCTGTGCCGGGTTGAAATTCTATGACAAATTCAATATCCCTGTTCGGGGGCATTCCAGGCAAATCATCTGGAAAAATATCTGGGTATTCGCAAACAATAGGGATATCCTTTAACTTGATCCCTTCTACAGCATAGGCACAAGAGTTGTTGCACTCCTATTGAAGATAGAGAATAGTAGTTTCATGATCAGATGAATCTATCTCCACGGCTCGGGAAGAGATGTCTAATGACACTCGGTGCCTAGTCATCCAGTCCATTCCTAGTAGGATATCCATTCCTTCTAGGTCCAAAACTAGCAAATCTGTCTTTACCAGTTTTCTACCCAACTGAATTGGCACACTTCTACAAACTTGGTTTGAGGAAATTTTACCGCCAGGAGTTGCTATCATATAGGCTCCTTTAGTAGGATAGAAATTTAGGCCTACCTTTGTTCCACATTTTGAACTAATAAAACTATGGGTTGCACCAGAATCAAAAAGTATAATCATGGGTTGATGGTTTATAGAGAAAGTACCCATCATTATTGGCGCACCCTCAGGGAGTTCGGAGAGAGTTGTGAAGTTCACCCTCCCCTGGCGGACTTGTCCCACCTGCTTCTTGCCCTTACCCTTGTTGTTCGGGCTGGATGTTTGCCCTTGGAAAGATTTCCTGGGTTGAGGACAATCCCGGATGAAATGGGACGAGCTGCCGCAGTTGAAACAACGATTGTTGTTGTTTCCTTAATTGGACGGCGGAAAGCTCAGCCTCGGGCCTTGTTGCTGTTGCTGCTGGGGTTGTGGTGTCGGTGGCCGATTGAATCCAGCCTGCTGGGGAGGCTTGGCTACCAATCTGCCTGGTAGATTATTTCGGGGCGGAGCTCGGGTAGCGGTGTTCTGGACCAACCGATACCTTGGCGGTTGCGCATTTGAGGGTCCTGTGGGTGTCTTCCGTTTCTTTTCTGCCCAGTGGGCTGAGATGCAATCCTCTTGAGTAATGGCCATATTGACCAATTCATTGAAGTTGTCGGCCCTTACCAGGTTCAGTCGTTCCTTAAGCTTTGTGTTTAGGCCTCGACGGAAGCGATCCTGTTTACGGGCATCCGTGTCCGCATGATACCCCGCGTACTGGCACAGGTGATTGAAGGCCTGTGCATATTGCATGACAGTGCGGGTTCCCTGAGTCAAAGCCAGGAATTCATTGAGCTTTCACTCAATGAGTCCTTCTGGAATATGGTGCGATCTGAAAGCGGTCCGGAATTTGTCCCATGTGACAACATGACCAGCCGGCTGCTTGGCGTAGTAATGGTCCCACCATATGCGGGCGGTGCCGCGAAGTTGTTGAGCCGCGAAGAGTGCCTTGTTTGCGTCTGAGCATGGTGTAGTCAACAATGCGAACTTGGACTCTATAGTGCGGAGACATGCGTCCGCATCGAGGGGCTCGTCTGTTTTATGGAACAATGGGGGCTGGGTACTGAGAAAGTCTTGGTAGCCAGCCGATGGATGTTCATCACGGCCTCGGGACGGGTGATGAAACTGGTTCATCTGGGCCTGTACTAACTGGTTAAGGAGTTCCGTCTGTCGTGCCATGACTTCAGCTAGATTTGGTGGTGCTGGTGGCGGTTGTTGGGAACCGCTAGCTTGGTCTGGCCGGGAACCTTCCGGGGTTCCACGTGTAGCTCCAACCGTCTGAAAAAGGGGAGATGTCCATTATTAACAACATATTCTTGCTCCCATTTTCAGAAGATATACCACCACTAAACAGATATGTAATTCACATATTCTGTTTAACCAACTCATTCAAAGGGCAAGGATATCGATATGAACAACAGGACTCAAAGCTTAGATTTAAAGCAGAAACTGGTCATCCTTAACATATTACATTAGGGTGGTATGCTTGCTAACAATCTAGCCACACGTACACATGCCATATATATTACAGCAAATGGCCCTAGGTCCAGGTAAACTACTCACTACTTATTTCACAACATTCTACATTAGTTACATCTGAAAGATCGACGATTTGGATGGCCTAGAAATCGTCGAGGTCGCCTACGAAGGACTGGCTGCCGGAAGAGGAGTGATCTGGCTGAGGGTTAGGCTCTAGGTTTTCATGCTCGGAGTCGAGATCAGAAACTCCTTCAATTTCCTCCGGTTCTTCTTCTTCACCTTCAGGTGCTTCAGGTGCAGCAGGAGGTGCTGGCTGCTGTTGAAGTTCGTTGATGTGAGTGAGGGCGTCGTCAACCTCAAGGATGAGGTCGTGGACTTGCTCCTGGAGGAACTCGATAATCGTGTTACGTTGAGTGATTATTGCATCACTCTCATTGATCAGATCCTCCCGGTGGACAATGGTCTCATTTCGCTCTGCGATAATTTCCTCCTTTTCCGTGACCAATGCTTGAAGCTCTTCTATCTGAGTGACCCGTCGATCAGCATTTATGTAGTGACCTTGAGCTATACCGGTCAACAGACTCATATCGTGGTGCAGCAAAATCTGATAGTGATGCTGGGCATTCATGAACCTGATGGTACCACGGAGCGTCTCTTCGGCTAAATCTCCCAGCATGTGGCCATAATGAGCTATCCAGAAATTCCACTCGGGATCACTGGAATCTATTGCAGGGAATAGGCCGATAGGATGCCCGGCAACTTCTGCGGGATGCTGGTCGCAGAAAGTGTGGATGGCCTCAAGAGCTGCAGTCTCAAAGGTGTCAACGAGACGATAGCCAACCACATCGACCTCAATGGGCTGCAACTGAGAGCGAAAAGGGTGCTGAGGAATGGTCATCTTAACTCTACACCGAGGAACACCTTCCTCCCTATATTCCACTCCATCATACTGTGGAGGCTCTATGTAGAAGAATAACCTAAGTGACTCCCACAAGAGGCGGGGAAAACCCTCCCAGTGCAAGGCATTGGTATGGAGATGCCCTGCATGATCCCAAAAGACGTTTGAAGGAGCCGCCATCTGAAGCAATAATTCAAATGGTGAGATTTTGAAGGATGCCGAGAGTTCAACTAAGGCTACCACAAGAATCC
The DNA here is from genome assembly GCF_002211085.1 of Panicum hallii. Lineage (NCBI taxonomy): Eukaryota > Viridiplantae > Streptophyta > Magnoliopsida > Poales > Poaceae > Panicum > Panicum hallii. The sequence continues at coordinate 28,357,003 of NC_038042.1, forward strand.
TATTGAAACCACACTAGAGATAGACAACACTCTATACGTCCTTAAAAGAACAACACATTTAATGCACTTACTTTACTTGATGATGGATTATGCATGAACGTACTATTCGACCTCACAACCAGAACAATTGCCAAATATCTTTGGACTTACGTGGTTAGTCTCGGTGGCACAATATTTATGTCTCTCTCTAATAACTAGTCGATAAGTCCTATCCATCTTAACCTCTTAATCGTGGTTAGTGTACCTGCAGAAAATCATATTTATATAACATGAACCTTTCATGGCAGCACGACATGAAAGCATCCCCAAACAGTGCTGTTCACTATAGAAATAGTATCCGTACAATTTCCACCATACGGACAACGTTAGCATACGTTACATCTGCAACGTATTCACAGGGGTACCGTATAAAACGGGGGTATGAACAGCGTTCACCATACCATGTGCCGAACCATATACTCCCAATATGATCAACTAATCGTTGATATATTGGCAGCACCTCAAGTAAGCCACTGCTTAAGAAACAGCGTTCGGTTCGCATCACCAACGGGAAGGCCAATCTCCCTCAATTGGCTGAGGATCTTTACCTTCTTACCTTTTTGTCTCAATGTTGAGCAACAAGACAATACGAATAGATATCTAGAATTGGTTATGCTCGAAGGTAAGTTTTGATAGAAAATAGTGCTGCAAGTTAGAGCTGAACTATACACATATACATACTTAGTAGCCACCTGATTACTCCCATATAAACCTCTAGGGCTTTATGATCTAAACACCAAACTTAACGAATCCAATGCACTTTGCAAATTCTTTTGTTTAGCCAAATTTATCCTAAAAATATTTTTTAAGAGCTGCTTCAGTTTTAGTGCCGATTGTAAGAGTAAACTTACAGCTCTGATACCAGCTGTGGCAGAACCAATCCGCTTGAATTATTCCGGCTCAAGTGCGCTAGTCATCACTTTATAGGCGATACTAACTCAACACACTTCAAACGGAACAACCCATTGGTCTGTCAGGTCACCGCCCAATTCAACCACGGTTACACAGGATCGAGGTACGTTTACCTCGCACGAAGGCAAGTTTACAATCACACCACAGCTCACCAACTTTTAATTCACAGAAATATTAAACATTATTACAATCTGTTTCAAACTTAAAGTAAACTTATATAAATATTGTTTAAAACCACAAGCTATGCAAGCTTTTTCAGAGTCACAGCGGAAGAAATTAACACGCGACTACACACGTCGCGAAAGTTGACCCCACGCTCAGCCCGAAACATGGCGTCATTCCGAAGGGTCGTTGCCAGCCGGGGACGGATCCCACTCCACGGACCAGCCAATCGGAACAGAGAATGGCCAGGTTGGACTATCCGTTTGGTTCGCACAGGCCATACCTGAAAGACAGACTAGCAAGACTGAGTATGCTAATACTCAGCAAGACTTAACCGAGATTGGGTGTACTTAGCCCAAAGCTAGACCATGGAGGTTTGAGAGGTTCCGGTTTTCTTTTTGCTGAGAAGCAACAAAGAGTATGATCTAACTTTCATGTTTGAGCTTTCAGATTCTAGTTTCATTAACTATTCTAGGTAAGCACCTATACTAGACAAGCAAGGTAGAGATTAGCATCCATCAAGATTGTTCCAACAATAGCTACTATTCTTACTCTATGTGGCAGAAGGAGCAAGCAGTCTCAATCTCTGCGAGAAACGGACGATTCTGAATCGAGTTTCATAACCTTGCAAGGGATCCTAACTCACACATTCAGAAACTTAACTTTCCGAACAACCGTTCCCATCATATTCTGGGTTATGGATTAGGGCCACCACAAGCGACTGTAGGACCGTACGCACATCCAATGTGCAGGACGTACATCTGTAGCGCGACTACATGTCTGTACTCCTGTCCACTGTGCGGAACGTACTCCCACACGTCATTGCGTGTGTGCAATAAAAACCAATCAATCGAGTGGTGGAGACAAGTCCATTTGCCGGGCAAATCAGGTAATAGGCTTACCGCGTACCATATTTATGGCATGTGGCTAGTACTTTCAAACACTTGACCACAGCTACCATACACTGCGACCTTATCAACTTTTATCAACACAGACGCGGTAACCTTTCAAGTCATGATACTGCACATGACCCTGTCCATCATCCTTATAGTGATTGCAGAATAGTAAACATTCAACTCCTATATCGCGCGAGTGACAGGAAATCACTCGACTTCTGTCGGTCCTATTAGCAGAGCCTCTATTCGATAAGGACTCAGGCACAACACATAGGTTCCTAGGATCCATGCATCTAGGGTTCCATTTCAACTCCTAGACTTAATGCATAATATAGATATATAAGTACAAAATTGTATAAGTGTAGTAATTTAAAATACTGGGTTATGCATTGGGGCTTGCCTTCTTGAGCGGGGTTGAGGTCATGGATGTCAAAGACTTCCGAACCTATGTTCGGGGCTTCAGTTAAATTCTCGAGGACATTCACCTGATCTTCAGAAAACCCTTGCTCGGGTTCCGGGACTAGTTCGTAGACTCCGTCGTCGAGTGTCGTTGACTCTACATGATATGCAGTGGTTTGAATTAGGTGGTTCTTGAGTTAAGAACTTTACTTCACTATAAAGTTGCAATCCAACAATTTAGTAAACACAACTTCATAAAGCAAGAATTTGAAATCAAGCCTACTATTTGTACCTTAATTAATTATCATAATTAATGGGATTAATTGAATTAGGTTAACAAGTTTAATTTTTATTTTGAAATCCACAAAGGTTATGGCCTTGAATTTTTGTGGGTAAGCTTATTTCTAACAGATGAGCTTACTATGAATTTTTCATAAATTTCTGAAAACAGAAACTAAAGCTTTTGAATTAAGTTCAAATTTCAAGTTTAAATTCAAACCTTTGGCAAAATAGTGCCATAAATTCTTGAAAGATTTACTATGAACTACTCAATTACAGAACATCGCATGGTAAAACGATCTAAGAATGGAAACCTGAGTAACATGCTTGAATAAATTTAAACCATTTCAATCTTGATTTGCATAAGTTTAAATTAGTTCAAGCTAGGGTTCAGTACTGCAAGTGAAATTTGCACACAAGCTCACTCATACCCTAAACAAGCTACATACCAAAAATCACAAGCAATAGAGCTAGCATGCAAAAGTTATACTCAAGATACCCTTTTGCTAAACTTTAAAATAACTCAAATAGCATTTAGTTTCAAACCAGACTCTAGTAACCAAAGTTGTAGAGCTAAACTTCTGGAGTACAAAAAACTGGTTTGACAATTTTTGGATTTTTCTACAAATTCCTATGGATTTTCAAAGTTGGCTAATTTGAAATGGAGGGTACTGATTCTTCACAGAAAGGACCCTGAAAAGATTTGAATCCTGGCAACTGGGTCCTTGGCCGGGTTAAACAGAGAAGCCGATCGACGATGACCAAATTCCGGTGAGGGGCTCACCGACGGTGAGGGGAAAGCGGGGGAAAAGGTTCAGGAGGTCACGACGGTCATGGGGGTGGCCGGAGTTGAGCAAGAGAGGGGCTGAGGGGGCGAGTCAACGGTGAACAGAGGCGGGCGGCGGGGCTCCGAGGAGCGGCGACACCGTTCCGGTGGCCGGAGTGCTGGAGGGCGGCGGAGAAGTGGTTAGAAAGCTTCCTCGGGGTGATATGGTGCTGGTGGTGTGCTTGGCCGGGGCTGAAAGGGGGTGGAGCGTCGGGACGACGGCGGGCAGGAGCTGCGGCGGAGCTCTGGTGAGGGTAGTCGAGCGGAGGAAGAAAGAAGAAGCAATGCTGCATGGTGGAATGGGTAAAAGAAGTCGAGTGGGATTCCTGGGCAAGCTTTAAGACCAGGAGAAGCACTGCGCGCGCGAAGGCGCTGCTGGCAAGCCCGGCGGCGTGCGTGGCGGCTCGGGCGGCGGCGGCGCGACGTGGAGGGGCGAGGAGAGGGCCAACGCGGGTCGGGCAAGCGGTGGGCGCGGGCGCTGGAGGGCACGTGGCGCAGAGAGGAGCGGCGCGGGGGCAGCTGGGGCTCGGGAAACGGCCGGGACTTTTCCAAAAATGCAGGGACTCCGCTGTAAAGACAAAACAACTTTCAAACCATAGCTCAAATGAAAATGTGCCCAAAAGCAAAAGTGTAGAGCTTAGAAAGATTTACAACTTTGCTTTAAGGTTCAGCTTCAAAAAAGTCAAGGATTTGAATCTAATTTAAAACTTGGCAAAATTTTAAACTTCGGAGAAATCCTATTTAAAATCTACACTCCAATTGAATCCTTAGGGTAATTTCACTTCTATCTGTGGTTTAAAAGTAAGTACTTGCTTCTTGCAAAACAACCCTTTACATATTTTGATTTTACCTACCATTCTCACACATTTTGCACCAAAGGACCTAAATTTTCCAGAATTACAAAAAGACCCTTTTGCCTTTGTATTAAAGTTTTTAACACACATACAAAGGATCAAACACACAAACTCATACTAGAATCTAGTGTGTTTTATTCCCAAGTACCTGAATGTCACACAGCCGATGAAGAAGTGATCGGCTCCTGGAGGCGTGTCCCTTCTGGTGGAGGAATGTTGACAGCAGGAGAAGCAAAGGTTGGCTCTTGAGGGTTCACCCTTTCAGAAAGAGGAGTGGTAGCCGACGAAACAGCAGTCGGCTCTGGCAGGTGCATCCCTTTCGAGGGAAGATTAGCAGTTGCCAAGGCAATAGCTGGCCTTTCTAGAGAAGAGCTAATGATTGATGCGGCCACGACTGGCTCCTGCAGACCTAGTGGGGTGATCGGAGTATCAATCAGTGCCGAAGGGCCCTCCAGAGTTGTAGGGTCAGGATCACGAAGGGTAATCAGAGCATTGACAGGCACTTCCACATCCTCTGGAACTTCTGAAGCTGAGTCTTTTTGGCATGGGGGTTCCTCCCTACTGGAAATGTCCACGATGACGGGCTGCAAGAAAAGGGAATGTAATTGAGAGGAATGTACATGAACAGAAGGTTGATTATGAAAGAAGTGATCTAAACCTGGCTAGCAACTGGAGCTTCTTGACTAGGGGAAGACGGCCCAGCTGCTTTCCGAATTTTCCTGACAAGCACCTTCCTCGTCTTAGCACGAGCCCTGGGGGCAACAACGTCAGAAGATCGTCTCTGCTTCGGGGTCAGATTTGCGGTGCTAGGCTGGATCTGCATGATACTTTTCGAAGAAGGAGGTGCGTTTTTGCCAAAGAGAACCATAGGGGCAATTGGCGAGAACTGGAAGACAGATCCATCATCATTCTTGGGCTCTGGGCCATCTTCCTGCTACGGAAAGAGTAAATGGGATAAAAAAGATTCAGTAAGGACAAAAGTGTGACACTCAGGTAATTAGTGTTGTCACACCCTAAATTTTAGTGTGATGTTATGTGCAAAATGTGGTAAAAGTGTGTTTAAAAATTTAAATACTAAGGGAAAAGGGTTATTTATATAATTATATTTTAATAAAGGTCCTTTAGTGCTAAATGGATAAGCATGGAGGGTAGGATTCAAATGTATGAGGGTTGTTTTGCGAAAGTCAAAAACTTGTGTTTAAATCGCAAATGTAGGTGAAACTACACATAGGATATATATGTAGTGTAGTTTTAAAATAGGGTTTATGTAAAGTTTGGAAATCTTGTTAAGTTTCAAATTAATTGCAAATCCTTAGCTCTTCTGCAAATGGGCCTTAAAGCAAAATTGTAGATTTTGAAAAACCATACACTTTTGTTTTTGGGCCTATTTCCATTTGAGCACTGGTTTAAAAGTTATCAGATCATTATAGTAGGGTCCCTGCATTTCTGTGATATTGCACCTAGGTCCTCCATCGTCTTCCTGGAGTCCCCGATCTCCTCTGCTCTCTGCCGCGCGCGTGATCTCTGCCGCCGGCCGCCCCCCGAGCACCTGCAGGTCTGCGCCGCCCTTATCTTGCTCCACGTGTCGCCCCACCCCTCCTTCCACCGCCCGCGCTGCCCCCGGTGAAAGTCCCCTGCTCAGCCACGTCGGGCCGCCGGTGCCGAGCGGCTGCCCGCACCCGAAGGGCACGCCGGCGCCGCCCGCCGTCCTGAGCCTGATCCCATGACCACTCTCCCTCTCCCTCTCTTCTACGAAGCAATGCACTCCTATAAAGCCCGACCCAAACCCCATTTCCTCGCCTGTTTCCTCTTCTTCCTCCTCGCGACACCGAAGCTCGCCCCGCGCTCCTCGCCGGAATTCGCCACGACCGCTCCACCCCGCACAAATTCTAGCTGCCCACCGCTTCCTCACCTCCTCCACTAGCTCCCCGACCTAATCTGGTCCAGCTCCCGGCCCTCCTTGCTGGAATTGCTTCAACCCCGAGCCGCCCCTGGCCGGAGACACCCGCGCGCCGCCTCATCGTCGACACCCCTCTTCCGCTCGACCTCCAGCTCATCTAGGTACTCAGGTCGAACCCTCGCAGGTCGAACCCTCGCAGCTCACTGGTGCTTGTGCGCGCCTTACTTGCCCATGTTCACAGGTCCCTCGCCGGGAACTCCGGTACCCCAACACGGCCGCCGCCCCTCCTCGCCGCCGGCCGTGCTCCGCCCCTGCCCATCGAGCACAACCCCCTCCAACCAACTCCCCACGTCCCGTAGGTCGTGCCAAGCCAGCCCCTCCCCGCCGGTGACCTCGCCGCCGGTGGAAACGTGCCGGAGCCGATCGGCCGGCCGCCGTCGGGGCCTGGCAGGGGCACATGTGCGAATAAATTTCTTGTTCTAGAGACCCAGGCGCAAAAAGACTAAGGACCCCCCCCCGAATGGTTTTGTTATTTTATGTGAGCAGGCTGCTGTCTTGTAAAATTTGTAGCAAATTGTAGAAAAATCCAAAAATTGCCAAACCAGTTTTGTTGGAAACTAGAATTCAAACTCTACAACTTTTATTAATGAAGTTTGGTTTGAAACTAAATACTTTTGAATCTATTTTAAATCTAAGTAAAAGGGGTATTTTGTACATAACTCTTGCATACACGCTTAGCTTCTTCAGATTTTTGGTAGGTAGTATCCTTAGGTCATGTATAAGCTTTTGTAAAAGTTTCAAGCCCAGTATTATTTTGTAGTTTAAGTTCTTTTGAACTTAGGCAAATCAATTTGAAATGGTTTGAATTTAGTTAAGCATATTCCTAAAGCTTATTTATTTAGATCTTTTTACCATAATCTAATATATTGATAATTAATTCATAATTAGATTTTTAAGAATTTATAATTCTATTTGCTTAAGATTTGAATTTAAACTTGAAGTTTGAATTCAAATTCAAATGTCTTAGTTTCTATTTACAGTAATTCCAATGCTATAGCCATAACTTAAGTGTAAATAGTAACTAGAGATTAACCCCCTGTTTCATGAGTTCATGTGTGTTAATTTGTTGGATTGCAACTTTATCGTGAAAAGAAATTCTTAACTTAAGAACCACCTCACTTAAATTATTGCATATCATGTAGAATCAACAACGCTCGACGACGGAGACTACGAGCTGGTCTGGGGACAAGACCAAGGGCTTTCTGAAGACCCGATAAACGTCGCCGAGGATCTAACTGAAGCCCCGAACCAAAGTTCGGACTCCTGCCCCCAACCCCACTCCAGAAGGCAAGCCCCGATGCATACCCCAGTATTTCAATTTATTACAATTTCATTATTATAATATATATATTGCATTACGTCTAGGAATTAAAATGAAACCCTAGTAGCATAAAATCTTAGGAATCCAATGTATTGTACCCGAGTCCTTATCGCGTAGACGCTCTGCCTAATAGGACCGGTAAAAGTCGAGTAATTTCCTATCACTCGCGCGATATAGGAGTTGCATGTTTATTATTCTGCAATCACTATAAGGATAATGGATAGGGTCATGTGCGGTATCATGACTTGGAAGTTTACCCTGTCTGTTTTGATAAAAGTTGTTAAGGTCGCAGTGTGTGGTAGTGGTGGCTAAGCGTTTGAAAGTACTAGCCACATACCGCGAAATATGGTAAAACGGTAAGCCTAGTACCTGATTGGCCCGGCAAATGGACATGTCTCCACCACTTGACTTTTTATTTATGTTTACACGCACTGACGTGTGGGAGTGTGTTCTGCAAGGCAGACAGGAGTACGATCATGTAGTCGCGCTACAGACGTATGTCCTGCACAATTGATGTGCGTACGGTCCTGCAGTCACTTGTGGTGGCCCTGATCCATAACCCGGAATATGAGGGAAACGGTTGCTTCGGAACGATCTTTGGATGTTCCAAGCGTGTGAGTTAGGTTTACCTTGCAAGATTGAAACTCAATTCAGAATCGTCCGTCTCTTGCGGAAATTGAGACTACTTATTCCTTCTGCCACATAGAGTAAGAACTGTAACTATTGATGGAATTGTCTTGATGAAAGTTAATCTCAACCTTGCTTGCTTAGTGTAGGTGCTTACCTAGAATGGATAATCAACTAGAATCTGAAAAGCTAAAATTTGAAAGTAGATCATACTCTTTGTTGCTTTTCAGCTGAAAATAAACCCAGAACCTTTACAATGCCTTCATGAATCTAGTTGCCTGGCTAAGTATACCACGAAGTGGGTAAGCCTTGCTGAGTATTAGAATACTCAGTCTTGCTAGTAAACTTTTCAGGTATGACCTTCGAGAACCCCACGGACAACCCTGCATGGCCAATTTCAGTTTCTTTTGGCTGGTCCGTGGAGTGGGATCCGTCCCCGACTGGCAGTGACCCTCCGGAGTGACACCAAGCATTGGGCTGAGCATGGTGTCAGCCTTCACGACGTGTTTAGTCGCGTGTTTATTTTCATTCCGCTGTGAACATGGACAAGCTGTTAAGCTTGTCATTTTAAACACTGTTTGTATAAGTTTACCTTAAGTTGAAAAAAAAGCTTGTAATAATAGTATTTGTGTTTCTGTAAATTAAAAAGTTGATGAGCTGTACTGTGATTGTAAACTCGCCTTCGCGCGAGGTAAACCTGCTTCGATCCTGTTGAACCATGGATGTATCGGGCGAAGACCCGACAGACCAATGGATTGTTCCTTTTGAAGTGCGTTGAGTTAGTATCGGCTGGACAGCGATGACTAGCGCACTTGAGCCGGAATAATTCAGGTGGTTCTGCCATAAAAGGGAGAAATGATAGGTGGACAATAATACCTCTCCTTCAGGGATTCCATACTCAGCGTGAATTCGTTGCAGCATTGGCCCCAAGGCTTTCCGAAAAACATGAGTCTTCCACATCATCCACCAGCCCTCGAAGTCGATAGCCGAAGAAATAAAGGCAAGGTCGATAGGAATCGGGATGAAAAGGTCTGAAAACAGACTGTAGCATCTTTGGGTGGTGACGGCGTCAGGAAGGTCCACTCTATTTGATGTTAAATGATGAAGGAGGAAATGTGGAGGCATCTGCCCAAGACCAAATTGCCGGGCTGCTACGACCGGCTGGTAAAATTCATATCCCGATTTGATGATCCGGTTGGAAGTGCTCATGCCAACTGGGAGGAGGCAAGGACGGATCATGATGGAGTACAGGCGCCTGGTGTCGATATCGTCGGTAAAATCAGCTAATCGGAACGTGGCTGGGCTCTCAAAGATTTCATACTCAGCATAGGGAAGGAAGATTGGGTTGTCCAGACCTTTGTAGAAAATCCTAAACCATCGTGAGGCATCTGAAGGATTTAACTTGCCGCCAGGAAGACTATACAAGGCCTGTCCGAAGCTGGTGCATCGGATTTGCCTCCCACTTTGGTCCGGAAAAGAGTTGTTGGCCAGAGAGGGGAAGTTTGGGATGAAATCTTGAAAGTAAAGGTGAGCCCACAGCTGGATGAACCACCAAGGACCACCAGTCCTAAGTTTTCTCTGAGAGAGAAGGTTCAAGGACATCAGATGAAGGTATCTGTAGATTTCTCCAAGGAATAATTTACCAAGGCCAATGGTATGATCTTTGGCCAGTTCATACGCCAAGGGGAGATAGTTTTTGGTAGGAGCAAGAGAAGGTCCACAGAAGAATAAATGTTCTAGCCAAAGATTCAAGAAGGCTGTATGTTCCTTCTCTGACACAAGCCCTTTTGTTTTCAGATGTTGGTTCAGATATGCTCCCTAGTTCGTGCACTCTGTTTTGGAAGATAGTTCAAAAGGAACTTCAGATAGTCTATAAGCAGAGGGACAAGTTGATGAGATATCTAGACCAGTAATCATCATAACGTCTAAAAGGGTTGGAGTCATTGGACTATGTCCAAAGAGGAAACAGTTTAAGGCATCCGACCAAAAATAGCTGATGGTCTTCAGAAGGTTCTCATCCTATTCGAGAGGGGAAAGAGATAGAGACAGAGTATCGGCTAACTTATGTATTCCCATAAAGGCTGGTAAGTGTTCGCCGCTCTGTTATACCAAGCTACCCAGCCCTCTGGAGGATTTGGACAAGTGCGAAGGCTATCGGACCAAGAGTCGAGATCTATGTCTTGACTCACAAAGGGGATTCAATTAGCCTCGCTAGAAATTAGATCTATGGGCTTCTCGTAAGAACGAGGCCCAAGACAAAAAGAATTGGGGGAAGAAGGATGCGATAAGAGGATATCGGAAGCCTGAAAAGACCCACGAAAGACAAAGTAGTCGAAGAAAGGGTCATTTAACAGCGCAAGGAATCTTGTGATTACTGCATTAAGTTAACTGAGGTCGAAGTTTTACCTTCAGACCGAAGACATTCGCGCCAGTACTCGAAGACTCCGCCATCGGGAACCTTAATGAAATCAAGAACTCGAGGAACAGATCTAGGGTTTGCGGCGCAAGATTGAGCGCGTATTCTGAGGCTCAGAGGAGAATTTCGTGGCTAGGGTTTATGAGCAAAGGGGATTTTTGGAAGGTAACCTGGATTTTGGGGATCTTCAGAGATCTATCTTGGAGAAGGATTTGGATTCGGGCGGAGAATGAAATGAATTGAAGAACCGGTTCGAATCCGGATCGGCATATTCTGAGGAAGGGAACTGATGCGTTGCCATCGGCTCTTAACGGACCATTTTATTTAAAGAAATCATAGATGGAAAAGGGGATTTTATTTACAACGAGGAAGTAAGTACAAAAGGGGAGCCGATTACTCCTAGAGCTGATCTATCGGCTTAGTGCTACAGTCTGCCACCAGTAGACACCAGAGGTCTTGCGGCGGTTGGTTGGCGGGGCCGTGCTAACATCACTGTCGTCGCCACCGCCGCTACTGTTATCGCTGCTGCTGCTGGTGAAGCCGCCTCCATCTTCGATGTCTTCACTATCCTTAACAGCATCTTCCGATGACTCGCCAAGGAGGAAGTTTCATGTTACTGAATCTTCCTCAGTTCAGGAAGGATCGGCTTTTTCTTCCGAAGAGGAGAGTTCTTCTCCCCAGGATGTGTCGTCTTCGTCGTCTTCCTCCAGCTCGGCTCCAAGGAGTAGGATGAGATCTTCGCCATCGGTTAGGGACAAATCATCCTCTGACTGGGATTGGAAGTCCCATTCCTCTGCATCCCAATGCAGGGGGGCAAGGATCTCATAGGCAGCTATTGGATCATATTCTGGAGTGGGTTCTTGAGAGGACTCAGATTCAAAGGAAATAGCAGAAGAGGCAGAGGAAGAGGAAGAAGAAAGAATAGTTTAGATGTGGTTGCCAGAGGCTGAAGAAAGAAGACAATTAGGAGAGTTGCCGGGGGTAAGTTTATAAAGGCAGAAGTGGAAGGTGAAGTGAATCGGCACTATAACGGTTCCCGAGGAGCCTGATGCAGAGCGGTCACATCCCCTTGAAGTTGAAGAGGCATGTCTGTACGGAATTCAGAAATCAAAGAGTCGAGGCGATTAAAAAGGAGATGGTTTCAGAATTATCATTGCCGAAACCAGGGGGGCATGTGCTATCGCCATAATTTAGACAGGCTGGAAGTGGGCCGTGGAGCAAGATGGATTTGAAGTATAATTATAATGGGCTTGCGAATCGGACCTTGTGCAGATATTTTGGGCCCAGGGAGGCCGTGTATCTAGATAGGTATGTTTAAACAGTTTAGATAGAGATAGTTAAGATTTGTGTCATTTTTGGTTAGGGTTGGTTAGGAAAGGAAAGTCTATGAACTATAAATATGTATCATGGGTAAACAATAGGGAATCAATCATTCATCAACAACTCTCGGCGCATCGCCACCCCTGTTCTAGGCGGGTAAGTGCCATGTGGCCCCGATCACGTTCTGCGTGATCGGGGCAGCATCGCCCTTGCTTGTTTACTTTGTGTGTTTCTTGTTCTGAAGCATTGTTGATGGGGAGTAGCACTAGTTATCTCGACGCATATAGAGTAACGTTAGCTTTTCCATGTTTTGATCGTGCTTTGTTTCTTACCTATGAGCGTTCAGCAGTTATCGTGCCTGAGCCCGGGTGCGGGGGCTGCACCTTGCTTTGTTCTTGTTTAGTAGATCCAATCTGTTATGGTTAGTCTCTGATTGTCAAAGATTTAGTTTAATATCTGTACAATTAGGCCCTACAAACGAGTTGAAAGTTCCGGCAGTATGATTGGTATTTGGTAATAGCTTAAAAGGAGATTGTTTCGGGAATCGGGTTTTTGTTTAGGCCTCTATTTAGGTTGTTTCCGTTGTTACCTTTGGTATTTGTTAGGCTCAATCACGTGTAGGATGATCCGGTTATGCAGTGAAAACTTTAATCATCGTAGATTGGATTAGCTTAAGATTTACAAAGCAAGATTGATATTATCATTGGGCAAATTCGCTTTATTTATAGATCCGATCCGGTACTGAACACAATCGGCTCTTTATAGCTGATACCGGGAATCCTCCAATGAGCCGATTACGGCTCAGACTAATGTTTATGCGTGTCTGTGCATGCAGGAGACTAATACATAACACCTTCCTGATCAGGTACAAGGTCAGGTGGCACGCCTAGCGACTCTGAAGCCAGGGTGTGTGCCGGATCCTAGGCCATTGACCGAGGGACCGAGGCCCACCAGCAGTCCCGGAAGCCTCCCGGCTCCTCGTGTTGCCTGTCGCTGCTCGCCGGCAGGTTTTGACCAACAATAGTTATGTACCCAGTCCCGTAGTCCCGGGTCTGACAAGCCCCCGAGCTCTTCGTAGCTGAGTACTGCAGGCTCCTCGACTAATTCCGAAGTAGTCTTCGGCTTCTTTTGAAGCTCCATCTTGAAGCTCTTCTTCGAGTACTTCCTTGGCTGCATCGAAGCTATGAGGTGCTCATGCTTCGAATTACTTTTTTGTTATGAGGTGCAATGGAAAATCGCACTCCATATGGAGTAGCCCCCGAGCCTTAGGTTGAATCGAAGAATCAGGCTGAGGGTCACATTAGCCTTGAATCTTCCTTGCTTACTCTTTGAATATATTCAAAAAATAAGTGGTCGATACCACGTATCCCGCAGCCCCCGAGCCTTGAATCCAAATCTCTTAGGCTTGGAAAAAAGGATCCAATGGTCGTGGCATGCAGTGAAAAAATGTTCCCTTGGAAAATAATTGGTGTGATGGTACAGATGATAGAAGTTAGATTTGGAATTCGAAAAACCCCTTTTTTTCAGGACAATTAACCCTGAAAAAATGGTTAATCAAATAATTTATCTAAAAATCCACCAAATAACCCCTCATCTTCCGAATATTCCCTGTGATGGCTCTTCAACTTCGGAACAATAAACCTGTATCCAGCTGCTGGTTATTTAACCCCATGGTAACTTAGGGTAAAATCCGTGCTTCCAATCTTCAATCCGCCGAGTAATTTCCGAATCCCCAATCAGATCCGTGCTCCGCCTTCACTTTCTCTAACAAGCCCCAAGCTAGCCGAATCTCTCCGCCCCTTCTCTGCAGCCCCCGAGCGCATGCGAGTGAAGCAGCTCGTTTAAAACAAACAAATCTAAAATGGTGCCCGAGAGATCCAACAAGAAGGATGGGAAGGGGAAGGAATCGCAGCCGCCTTATGGGGAGTGGACTTACAGTAAGTGCTCCAATAACGACCTCCTGAATCTTGTTTCTGAGGGTTTATTTTAGGGAAAAATCTCGTCAACTGACACCCTTCTTTTCGCCAATCTCTTCCCATGGAGAATGTAGACGAAATCGTCTCATTTTACCATTTCTCTGAACGGGGTTTGGCTCTCCCCACCTGTTCCTTCTTTCGTGGCCTTCTTTATTTCTACGGGCTTGAACTCCATCATCTCAACCCGAACTCGATCTGCCACATTGCTATTTTCATCCACTTTTGTGAAGCTTTCCTTGGAATTGAACCCCATTGGAATCTTTTCCGCTATCTCTTCCGTGTAAAACCGCAACCTACCTCCAAAAATCCATCCACTGTAGGGGGCGCCGGCATCCAGCTAAGGCAACAGGCCGGTGACAAATATCTTTCCTACAAATTCCCCTCCAACATCCCTGGATGGAAAAACCATTGGTTCTACATCGGAAACCATGCCCCCCAACTCCCTGAAAGATCAGGTAAGCCCCCTGTCCTGCGGCCGGAGTGGAACACTGAGCTCTCCAAGGGGGATATGGACCAAGTCGATGAGTTGCTAGCTCTCATAGCAGCCCATAAGAAAATGGGGGTGACCGGCGCTTCTATAATGTTGTCATTCTTCAAACGCTGAATCCAACCCATCCAGCAACGCCATACGCTAGGCTTCGAGTACATGGGTGCTGAAGACCCATCTCGAATGTGCGTAGAGGAATTGACCGATGATGCCACGCTCATCCGGGTCAAGCGGGTGCTGCTGGATGTGAACACGATTCACTATGTCCCGGAGCTATTCTCCGCAAAAATCCTCCAGAGCCGGTAAGTTTTCGACTACTTGGCATAATTTCTGTTGTTCTGGAACTTCCGCTGACTAAGAATCCTCTACAGGGACACACGGCGTTGTACCCGAGTTATCCGCCACAATCCGACATCCCCTGACCGTACCACCTTCTCCCCAGCACCACAGCTAAAGCAAAAAAGGCTCAATCATCTGATGATCTGCCCAGCGGCGAGACAACCGAGAGCGAGAGCCCCCTGGCGGAGAAGGCAGCTGAAGGGAAGGCGAACAAGAACAACTCCTCTGGATCATCCGTGGAGTTGGTAGAAGCCTTGCCATCGGTCCCTCGGGGTCGTCGAGTGGTACGCAAGCGCAAAGCGAACGTAGTCGAATCCACCAGGTATGGGACCGCTGTCTTGTAGAATTGTCAAGTCTTGTGGTTGTTGGATGCTTACTTTGTCTGTGTTGTAGTCCTTCTTCTTCTCCTCCTGACCCCAAGCGCTGAAAGGTGGTCGGGACCACATTTGCTGGGGATGATGTTCCAGCAAGCGGTTCTGCAGAAACTGCTGGGACGGACCCGTATTGCTGTGGCGGGTACCTCGCCAGGTCATCCCGCGCCCTCGGCTGGTGTGACCCCGCCACCGGCAATGAGTACCGTGGTTGTAAAACCACGGGTACTGAGACTTAAGAAGTCCGGCATGAAGAAATCCTCTCTGTGAGTGCAACTCCTTGTTCATAATGTATCTTCTGTTCTTTCAACTTGTTTGATGATATATCTGATTCTGCTTTGTTGCGACTTCATCTGATTTGGGGTTGGATGAGCCAGAGCCTATCTCGGCTACTCCAGCCCCCAAGCTGCCAGTCGGACAACCTAAAGCGGAAAGCGCACAACTGCTGTCGCCCGGGAATGAGGACGTGATGCTGCCCGATCCACCGCCTCCCGAGCCCCAGCAAATCGAATCCAGTGCTGGAGGTGGTGAACAAGTCGAGGCCACCGATGCCGCTCCTGCGGATGGCAAAGGTAAGTGTCTAACCCCCTGTGGCTAACTGCTTAGATCGCAGACTTCATGTATTAATCGCTTTTTGACTTGCAGGTGCCACGCAGCCATCAACTGAAGAGGCTGCGGGTACTTCTAGCAACTCAGGAACTCTGTTGACGTCTGGGAGAGGATACAAGAACATTATCACCAACGATCTGTTGGATGATCCTCTCCTCTCGGTCGACAACATGAGGTATTTCCAGAAGATCTCCAAGGAGATGTACAAGTTTACCCTGGTAAGGCATGATTGCCCTTCTGCCATTATGTTTTGTCGAGTTCTTTTGTCTTCTCAGTCTTCCCACTTATACAGGATGTGGCCCAACGCTCTCAAGAAAAATCTGAGAAGCTGAAGGCAGTTGAGAGTGGCCGCCTGGAGCTCCAAGCGAAGGATCGACGCATCGAGGAAGAACTCCGAAAGAACATCTATCTTCGCAAAGAGCTCAACAAGCTGAAGCAGGAGCGGACACGAGAAACATGGCTGCTCAAGAATGACATCCGTAATCTTGAGAAGTCCAACTCCGAGCTTCAAGAACAGCTCAAGGAGTAGAAAAAAGCACATCAATGCAAGTCCTTTCCTCGCTTGAGTACTTTCTCTAGCAGTTGGTCGTGTTCTGAAACATTGTCTTCACCATAGAGGTTAAGAAACTCTTAACTTATAAAGAAGAGTTACTTACTGACATGAAGAATATCTTGTATCATCGCACAGATGACGTCGAGAAGCTGCAGAAGGTGATTGCCGATACTGAGCAGCAGTTCGTCGATTGCCTTCAGCAGATCAAGATGCTGGGCGAAGAGAAGGAATAGCGCGAGAGAGAGCTGGAGGACCTAAGGGTGGCCGCCCAACAGTTGGTTGAAGTGGTGGATCCGCAGGAAGATGGTGCAGCAGACGGGCGATCCCTGCTGGAGCGACTCCGCGGAGCTCCGCAAAAAGTCCTTAGCTTCATCACCGAGGCCCCCACCACATATGTTAGCCATGCCTTAGGTCTTGTGAAGTCATTTGTCCTAAGGCTCGACTAGAGGTACTCACACAGGGTGCGGCTGCGGACTGCTCTGAAGAGCAGTTCAGCGAGTACCTTCTAGAGGCCAGGCCTATAGCTGGAAAAATAGTAGAGAGTCTAGTACAGGATTAAGTTATTGTAAAGACAAGTACTCTTCTCCTTGTAATATATCTGTCAGTGCTGTCTGTACTATCATTGCCTTGTGATTTCTGGATTGCCATCCACGTTCATAGACTAAGTAGTACATACTACCCCGGGTGCAGCGACTCTGAGAGTACTCAATATAACTCCTCAAGTGAGCCCATCAAACAAGTTAGATTGAATCCGATCGAGCGGAGCTAACCTGTTCGGAGTATGTGATCCTCATCGCGATGACTATCATGCTCGTAGCAAGTAGTCGATACTACCTCGAGTGGAGTGACTCTGGGAGTAGTCGATATTGTCGGTGTTTAACCGGCTGCCCACCGAAGGATATACCCAAGGTGGTAAGTTTTGGGCGAGGAGACGCCGAGATCAGGAACTCGAAGGTGCAAGGAACACAAAGCTTAGACAGGTTCGGGCCGCAAGATGCGTAACACCCTACGTCCTGTATGGTGGTTTGTATTGCCTTTGGTGTAGAATGATCTAGTGATCGTGTTTTGAGAGGGGTCCCTGACCTCCCTTATATATCCGAGAGGCCAGGGTTACAAAGATACTAACCAACACTTGCTGAGGAATCGTACCAGAACATATCTACAGTAGATTCCCTCTGTATCGGTTAGCTCTATCTCCTATTTAAACGGGATAAATAAGAGATAAAATAGATAAATAAGAGATAAAACAGACTTAATCTCTTAAACCTCTTTAAACTACGTCATGTACCCAGTCCCGTGGCCCCAGGTCTGTCAGACCCGGGGCCACCGGGCTGGGCATGTCACGAAGTTTAAGAGATTAAGCCCGTCTTATCTCTTATTCATTTCGTTTATCTCTTGTTTATCCCGTTTAAATAGGAGATAGGGTTAACCAACATGGAGAGGATCTACTCGAGATATGTTCTGGTATGATCCCTTGACAGAGGTTGGTTAGCATCTTTGTAACTCTGACCTCTCGGGTATATAAGGGAGGTCAGGGACCCCCCTCAAAACAGAAGATCATTAGGTCATTCTACACCAAAGAGAATACAAACCACCATACAGGACGTAGGGTGTTACGCTCCGCGCGGCCCGAACCTGTCTAAAGACTTGTGTTCTTTGCACCTTCGAGTTCCTGATCTCGGCGTTCCCTCACCCAAAACTTACCACCTTGGGTATATCCCTCGGTGGGCAGCCGGTTAAACACCGACAGCTGGCGCGCCAGGTAGGGGAGCGCGTCGAAGATCCGCCGGCGAGCTCGATGGCATCTTTCAGTTTCATCAGGTCAGTACCCTCTCAGGGTACGACGTTTGTTTTTGGCTCGTGGGTTTGCGTCGCAGATGGTGCGGGCGACTTTCGGCGATTGCTCGTCGACATGACGCCAAGAACCGTCGCTGCGGATCCTCGCAGCGGCCTCGTCAAGTTCGTCGACGAGCTCGACAATCTGCCGCTCCACGCTTCTGCGGCACAGGTCGAGATGGAATCTATTCCAAGCTCGACTTCTTCTGGTGTCGCGACAACTTCCCCTGGTTTGGACTCGTTCCAATTCAGGGATTCGCTGGGTCGGACTCAACCCGGCTTGCGCGAATCGGCCACTGATCTTCAGGAGGCCAATGCGCTCAGATCCCTCTTCATGTTAGAGAAGGATCTGGATCTGCTGCTCCGGGACGGAAACCCCGAAGCCACCGCGTGTCGGGGGGCTTCGGGTTGTTTTGGCCCCGGTGATTTGGTGATCGTTTCCTCGCCAAAGGGACACATCATGCATTGGAAGGGCATGAAGCTCTCCAATCTACTCGAGGCAGAGAGTCGGCTCGTGGCTCACCTCGAGCCATTGCCTTTCCAGGAGGGCAGGCCATTGGCCACCGCGGCGGAGGAGTCGACGGAGCTAGTCGATGAAAGTTCTCATGAGCTTTCCTCCTGCTAGGTGCTGATGGCCGAAGAAGGCGAGGACGGTGGGAATCTCCTCATCGACAACTTGGATGTGATATCCGACGATGAGATCACGGCCAACGCCGGTAACGAGAACAACGCCGATCGTGAGGCACGGAGGGCCAGGAACAGGGCCCGAACGATCTGGCGAAGGAGAGCTAACGAGCGAAGGCGATCTATGCATCGCGAGCTCGACCCCGAGTTTGCTGCGTAAGCGAGCGGGGCTTCAGGACCCCGGTGGCCAACATTGCCAGGGTCACGGCCATTCTCGAGCGCAGCCACGACCCGGAGGTACGTCAAGCACTCCTCTTTGCGCAGAGGGCTTGGATCCAGTTGGATCAGCATAATCCGGTGTCCATCATCCGGGAAGAGCGCGTGGACGAGAGCCGGAGCCAGGCTCGCAGTCGAACGACTGGTGGTCGTCCTCAAAATCAGATCAGCAACGACAACGCACGCGCGAGCCAGGCCCCTGGCGGGAGGCAACAGCCACCGCAAGGGGGTCGTCCGCGACAGGCCAGTCGACGACCTCCTCCGGAGGACCTGCGCCAGCACATCAATGACGGTCGCGACCCGCGCACCGTGATCTCCTCCAGGCGCAAGACTCGCGAAGAAGTCGAAGCTGAAGGTACTGATTGTAGCGATCGATTTCCTGCTTTCTCTGCTTGTTTCAGCAGCTACAAGTACCCGGAGGGCTTCAAGCCGATCGGCATCACCAAGTACGACGGCAAGCAGGCTCCCCAGCAGTGGCTTCGTTGCTACTCCATGGCCATTGACGTCGCGGGGGGCTCAAATATCACCAAAGTCGTCTACTTCCCGATGGCTTTGGACCCTGCGCCGCTCACTTGGCTGGAGAGCCTCGGCAGCAACTCCATCGACTCCTGGGAACGACTTAAGAAGGTCTTCATCGATAATTTCCAGGGAGCAATTACCCGTGCAGGTACTCGACACGATCTTGCCCAGTGCAAGCAGGAACGTAACGAGCTTCTACGGTCCTACACGCGTCGCTTCTTCGACGTCCGCGCCACCATCGCGAACATCTCGGAGGAGGACATCATCACTGCTTTTACAACGGCATCACCGACCCGAGCATATACAGAGATTTCGGGCGGAACAGGCCGAAAACCGTTGCGGGCCTTCGTGATATGATGCACGATTGGTCCGAGCAGGAGGAGAAGATGCGGGAGCGGTTCCCGCGGTGCCATGATAGCAATATGCGGCGCCCAAATGACAACCGCAGCGACAAAGGCCAGCGGGACTTTTCCGGGCCACCCCGGAAATGAAAGCCAGATGATGTCATCGCGGCTATCGATCGTCCTTCACGGGGCAAGAAGTCGACAACTCAGGAGGAGTTCGAGAAGCTCCTACAAAAGAAGTGCCCGTGGCATCCAGGCGCCAACCACGCTGCCATCGACTGCTATCACCTTCAGAGGACGTTCAGCAATTCCGGTGGCGGCAGGAAGAACAAGAAGCCTGTTGATAAAGAACCCGAGGACGATGATCAGGAGGATCACGGGCGCAATCTGAAGTTTCAGGATGCGTCGAAGGTGGTCAACATCATCTTCGGGGGGGACGAGGATTTCTGTTCCAGGCGGGATCAGAAGCTGCTCCTCCGGGAGATCATGTCCATCGAGCCGGCAGTACCACGACCACTCCGTTGGTCGGAGGTCCCCATCTCGTTCTCTCGTGATGACCAGTCGACGAGTTTTTCCGAACCCGGTAAGTTTCCCCTGGTTCTGGATCCTGTGGTGGCGGAGGTCAAGCTTACCAAGGTCTTGATCGATGGCGGGAGCGGGCTCAATCTCATCTTCGTCAGCACTCTGAAGAAGATGGGCCTGGATTTTAAGGACATGCTGGTTCCCAGCAAATCCCCCTTCTACGGCATTGTCCCAGGTAACGCGGCGCATCCACTCGGTACGGTGGTCCTCCCAGTTACCTTTGGCACGAGGGAGAACTATCATACCGAGTTTATCAAGTTCGAGGTGGCTACCTTCGACTCCTCTTACCATGCAATACTGGGTCGTCCGGCACTTGCCAAGTTCATGGCAGTGTCGCATTATGTCTATCTGCTTCTTAAGATGTCAGGACTCGGTGGAGTACTCACCTTCCGTGGTGACCTGAAGAAGTCGTACGATTGCAATCAGGAGGCGATCCAGTACGCCTCGACTACTCGCGTGCCAGATGCTTCGGGAGAAGTACTCGCGGTCGCGCAGCAGCTCTCCCAGACCGGGCTGGAGATTCCATCCAAGAAGGCTAACAAGTCGAGCATCCAGTCGACTGGCGATGTGGCCCTCAAGACGATCCAGCTCCAGGAGGGAGATTCATCCAAGACCGCCATCATTGGTGCGGGCTTGGGTGACAAATAGGAACTCGCGCTCCTCAGCTTTCTTCGGGCTAACCGAGACATATTCGCGTGGAAACCAGCGGATATGCCAGGGGTGCCCAGGGAGTTGATCGAGCACGCCTTGAATGTACACCCGAAGGCTACGCCTAAGAAGCAACGCCTGCGGAGGTTTGCCCACGACAAGCGTGAGGCCATTAAACGGGAGATCGCTAAACTTCTCGCGGCTGGATTCATTAAAGAAGTAATCCATCCAGAGTGGGTAGCGAATCCCGTCCTTGTAAAGAAAAAGAATAATGAATGGAGAATGTGTGTCGACTACACCGATCTCAACAAGCATTGCCCAAAAGATCATTTTGGGCTGCCGCGCATTGACCAAGTCGTCGATTCGACGGCCGGGTGTGTCCTTCTTTGTTTTCTTGATTGTTACTCAGGGTATCATCAGATTGCGCTCAAGGAGGAGGACCAAATCAAGACTGCATTCATCACCCCGTACGGGACCTACGCCTACAAAACAATGTCCTTCGGGTTGAAAAATGCAGGTGCGACATATCAGCGGGCAATCCAGATGTGTTTCGCGGATCAGCTGCATCGAAATGTCGAGGCTTATGTGGATGACGTGGTCATCAAGACCAGGGAGTCCGATAACTTGATCGCGGATTTGGAGGAGACATTCAGCAGTCTGCGCAGATTCCGGTGGAAACTCAATCCCACCAAATGCGTCTTCAGCGTACCTTCAGGGAAATTGCTCGGGTTCATCGTCAGCAACCGAGGCATTGAAGCCAACCCTGTGAAGATCACGGCCATCACTGATATGGAGGCTCCGGCCATAGTCAAGGATGTGCAAAAGTTAACAGGTTGCATGGCGGCTCTGAACAGGTTCATCTCCCGGCTCGGGGAGAGAGGACTACCCTTCTTCAAGCTCCTGAAACGACAGGATAAGTTTCAATGGACAGAGGAGGCCGAGCGAGCTTTACAAGATCTGAAACATCATCTGCAGTCACCTCCAATCCTCACAGCACCGTTGCCAGGGGAGGATCTACTACTTTACATTGCGGCAACAACTCATGTCGTCAGCAGTGCTATTGTAGTCGAGCGAGGCGAAGAAGGCCATGCGTTTGGAGTGCAGAGGCCTATCTACTTCCTTAGCGAGGTCCTCTCCGAATCCAAGGTACGGTATCCCGCTGTTCAAAAGCTTTTGTACGCTATCTTGATCACATCCAGAAAGCTGCGCCATTACTTCGACGAGTACAATATCACTGTGATCACGGACTTTCCGCTGGCGGATATTCTGCATAATCAAGAAGCCACGGGACGTATACCCAAGTGGGCAGTGGAACTGGGGGCTTTGTCAATAGACTTTAAGCCACGCACTGCAATCAAATCACAGGCTCTAGTCGACTTCATGGCTGAGTGGAGAGAGAATCAGGTCCCAACTCCAGTGGACAAGCCAGAGCATTGGACCATGTATTTCGACGGGTCCCTCAAGCTCGATGGCGGTGGCGCTGGGGTTCTGCTTATTTCCCCACGAGGTGAGCAGTTGAAGTACGTCCTTCAGATCCTGTGGGCGGTATCCAACAATGAAGCCGAGTACGAAGCTTTGCTTCACGGGCTTCGTTTGGCGATATCACTAGGGATCAAGCGACTACTTGTATATGGCGACTCTCTTCTTGTTGTTCAGCAGGTCAACAAGGAATGGGATTGCAACAAGGAAACAATGGACGCTTACGTGCAGGAAGTGCGCAAGTTGGAAAGCAAGTTCTCCGGCCTGGAAGTTCATCATGTATTGCGGGAGCACAACGTCGGCGCGGACATCCTGTCTAAACTGGGGTCCACGCGCGCCCAGGTCCCGCCGGGAGTCTTCGTCCAGGAGCTCAACCAGCCATCGATCAAGTCTTCTCCACAAGTAGCCATCAACGCGGGTCCCCAACAACCCGATCGAGAGGTTATGGTGCTGGAGGAAGACTGGCGAGGGGCTTTTATCGACTTCATACGAGATCAACGGTTGCCAGCGGGAGTCGACGCCAGGAGCGCTCACGCAGCTCGCATCTTGCGACGAAGCAAGGGTTTCATCCTGGTCAACGACAAGCTCTATCGGCGAGGCGCCCGGTCAGGGGTTCTCATGAAGTGCATCACCAAGGAAGATGGTTACGCCATACTGCGGGAGATCCACGACGGCGTCTGCGGTAATCATGCGGCTTCAAGAACACTGGTGGGGAAAGCCTACCGAGCCGGCTTCTGGTGGCCCACCGCGGTGACCGACGCGGAGGATCTCGTGCGCAGGTGCCAAAACTGTCAATTCTTCGGCAAACAGACGCACGTTCCAGCTCACAGCCTCATCACCATACCGCCGTCCTGGCCTTTCGCCTGTTGGAGTCTTGACATGATTGGGCCCTTCACGACAGCACCAGGCGGTTTCACCCATGTTCTGGTGGCTATCGACAAGTTTACCAAGTGGATCGAGTACAAGCCGATAGCCAAGCTCACACCAGATCGGGTCGTCGACTTCATCTCAGATATTCTGCATCGTTTCGGCTTCCCCAACTCCATTATCACGGACTTGGGATCAAACTTCACGGCGAACCAGTTCTGGGAGTTCTGCGAGAATGCTTGCATCGAAGTTAAATATGTCTCAGTCGCACACCCGCAAGCCAATGGACAAGTCGAGCGGGCGAACGGCTTGATAATCGACGGTCTCAAAAAGCGACTATATGATGAAAACAGCAAGAAGGGAGGCAAATGGGTACACGAGCTGCCGCATGTAGTCTGGGGGCTTCGGACTCAGCCCTCCAAAGCCACAGGTCAAACACCCTTCTTCCTTGTATATGGATCCAAAGCCATTTTACCAGCTGATATCATGTGGAAGTCCCCAAGGGTCGAAATGTACAACGAAGGCGAGGCGGACGAGGCGCGGCAGTTAGAGCTCGATTATGTGGAAGAAGCTCGTTGCACCGCTCTTGTCCAGTCAGCCCGGTACCTGCAGGGGATCCGCCGATACCATGATCGCAACGTCAAGGAGCGGTCATTCAGTGTTGGCGAATTGGTCTTGCGTCGTATCCAGGACGAATCTGGCCTACACAAGCTCAACTCAAGGTGGGAGGGCCCGTTCGTCGTCAAGCAGGTCACACGGCCAGGGTCGTATCGACTACAGTGCCCCGAAGGCCAGGACGTCCCAAATTCCTGGAACGTCCAACACCTGCGCAAGTTCTACCCATAAGCAAATGCCTGGTGATATCCGAATTCCCCGGGGGCTTGGAAGATCTCCTTTCCCCGATTCATATTGGAGGCTACGAGCCACAATATTCGGGTCGCACATTCCCTCTCCGGCGCACGACAGCCACGGCCACGGGCGAAACTCTCGTGTAAGCTGGCTACTCGTCGTGAATAAAGTTATGACTACATTCACAACTTATCGACTTTATTTTTGTCGAACCATCCGCTTCGGCTAAAACTCCTCGATATATCGAGTTCCGCCGCGACCTTAGGTGGTCGCACGCGACCGATGTCGCACTTTGTCCAACTCAGTTGATCCGCTCGACTGGCTAAAAAATAGCGCGTTGGAAAGGCTCGCATAAAGAGCCACCTCGCCTACATCCTGAGTGGCTGCACTCAGAACAGTCATGTTTTTGCCAGAAGAATAGCCAAAACGCAGCAACGACCGCACCTGCTCCTAACAGGCTCGATCCGTCCGCCCGGGTCTCACTCAGCTTACGGAGCACGCTCACAAGCAGGAGCGATTTTCGACTACACTCAGAGTCGCCGCACTCGAGCTAGTCCCAACCTTTTGCCCTACGCACGGCAGCCCCGCGACGATGCTCGCGTTCTTTCCTAACGAGTCTAGACCTACAAGATCGGGTTGTGGATACCTTGTTAGACGAGTTCCTACACGGAGCTATGGCTACCTTCAGGGTCGTTGCGCCCCGGGGTAGTGTCTACTACTTGCGCCTTGTAAGCCTGGACACCCGCCCAGCATAGGCACACACACACAAGTAGAGACATCAAAATAACCATATATACAAGAGAATGATTACTTGTTTCTCATACCCTAATCCTGCAGCACACTGTGTACAATTTGTTCTGCTACAGGTTGGGCTTCTCGCAGGTACTCTTCAAAACGCTCGTCCGAGCAGTCCGCCGCCATCCCCTGCGCAAAAATGCCTAGCTGCGCATTCGGCACGAAGGACTTTACATATGCGAGGGCGTTGCTCACGCAAGCGACTGGAGCTTCGGATAGGAACTTGAGCATTTTCTTCGGGGCTTTCACGGAGTCGCTCCAGCAGGGGCCGCGGGCCTGCCTCGCCTTCTTCTGGGGGATCCACCATGTCCACCAGCTCCTGGGCGGCCCCCCGAAGGTCCTCCAGCTCCTTGCGCATCTGCTCGTCCTTCTCGCCCAGCGCTTTGACTTGCTGAAGGCAGTCAACGAACTGACGCTCAGTGTCGCCGATCACCTTCTGCAGCTTTTCGACTTCATCTGTACGACGATACAGCATATTCTTCATGTCAGTAAGCAGCTCCTCTTTGTATTTCGTTATTTTCCTAAGCTCTGCGGCAAGGGTACTTCAGCATCTAAGGAGACTCACTAAGGAAAAAGTACTCGAGGAAAGCGAGAGCTTACCTTGGTGCGTCTTTTCTCTGCCTTGAGCTGCTCCTGGTACTCCGCTTGTTGCTCCTTGAGCTGTTGCTGGAGCTCGGAGTTGGCCTTCTCCATGTTTTTCAGGTCATTCTTGAGCAGCCAGGTCTCTCGAGTCCTTTCTTTCTTCAGTATATCAAGCTCGCGCTGCATATAGCAATTCTTCGTCTTCTCCTCGGAGATGCGCTTGTGCAGGGCACCTAACTCCCGCGCGTCACTCACAACCGCGCGGAGTTTATCCGACTTCTTCTGGGATTTGGTGATCACATGCTGCGCCAAAGGAGGAGAATGAGTCCTAAAACAACTCATCAACGCGCGCACCCGGACCATTACCCGAGTATTACCATGGAGAAGTCGTATAACTCCTTGAAGGTGCTCTTGAAAGTCTTCACATTTTCGGCCGTCAGCAGAAGATCATCCACCAGGTCGGTGGTGATGATGTCCTGGTGCCCTGACCCGGCCCTCAGCACCTCACGAGGACTCCCCGAGGGCCCGGCGGCTTCTCCGGACGGCGGCGGCCGGACACCTGCGAGCATGCGAAGTGGTCACCACATTATGCCCGGACCCTGGCATCAAGCCGCGGGCGGGTAAGCACGTACCTGCGCCACCGGTGGGAGCGGCACCAGGGGCCACGACTTGTTCCTCGCCACTGGGCCCGGCTTCCTCTTGTCGGGACTCGGGAGGCGGCAAGTCGGGGAGCCCCCGCATCTGCTTCTGGGGCCACGACTTGTTCATCGCCACCGGGTCCGGCTCCCTCTCGTCGGGACTCGGGAGGCGGCAAGTCGGGGGAGCCCCGCATCTGCTTCAGGGGCCACCTTTGCGGGTACGGGCCCCCCAGGCGCCGAGGGCTCGGGGGCTGCTGCAGCTGAGGCAGGCGCCGCAGCCCTGCTCGGATCCAGCTGGAGTTGCACCGCACTTGCAGCCCTGGTGACATCGACAACATGGTTATCCACGCGGGCAACGGTCAAGATCTTCAAGCGATTGAAGTAAAACTTACAGTGTCGACTTCTTCTTCGCAGCCTTCTTCACCCGCCAGGCCCGCCGAGGAACGCTCGTCGCTGATGGCGAGGCCTGGCCGGCTGATGGAGGGGTTCCCGCCACGGCAATTGTCACTGCCGCGGCGTCAGAGGAGCCTGTCTCCATCCTTTCGGGTTCAGATCCGGATGGCAGAGCAGGAAGACTGCAAGGGGGTGCTGTCCGTACCTGGAGGACTCGACTTCTTGAGTCTTGCGCTTGCGCACCTGGCTCTGGCCCTTCGGCACCGGTGGCAGAGCGCCGGCCAACTCCACGCTCTGATCGGAGGAGTTGTTCCCGCGCGGCTCCCCCACGGTCCCTCCGCTCGCCTGCGAGCCCACGCACTCCGTGGACTCGCTGCTGCCTTGAACCGCAGTATGGCGTGCGCCTTGGTGGCAACGGCGGCAACAGGGCGCGGACCTCCCTCGGCTTCTTCCCCCGCTGGCAAGTCCACGCGTTCGGCGGCCTCGTTGCGGCTTTGGGTCGCAGCAAGGCGAGCCTTCTTGGCCGCCGTGACTGCAGAAGGAAGGAGGTGATACGCTCGGGGGAGGTCCGGCTGCGGCGGGTAGCTGTAGTACAGTTCCGAATGTCCCTGCGGAAAGTCCTTCAGTTCAGTACCGGCGCAGTAGTCGATTTCTTCAGCAAAAGAAGTCGAGCACTTACCGGCGGGGGCGGATGTTGCGCGGAGTACAAGGTGGGTACATACGGCATGGTGTTCACGTCCAGCAGCACCCGCTGAACCCGCTGGAGCGCGACTTCATCTGGCACCTCCTCTGTGCACATGCGAGAAGGATCAGCAGGGCCGGTGTACTCGAAGCCCAGGCAACACCTCTGTTGGATGGGCTGGACGCAGCGCTTGTAAAAGGAGAACATGACGGAGGCGCCGGTCACCCCCTCCCTCTTCAGTGCATCGATGGCCTCCAGCAGCTCCTTGACTTGAATCATTTCCATGCCGGAGGGTTCAAGGTTCCATTCCTCCCTCACCACGGGCGGTTTGCTCGACTTCGTCGGCAGGGGGGAGCATGGTTCTCGATGTAAAACCAGAGGTTTTTCCACCCAGGAAGGTTGGAGGGGAATCTATATGCAAGGTATTTTACGCCGGCCTGCTGTCGCAGTTGGATGCCGGCGCCCCCTACCACGGCGAGTTTTTTCGTGGTTGGCTGGGGTTTCACGCGGAAGAGGAAGCGGAATAGATCCCAGTGGGGTTCAATTCCGAGAAATGCTTCACAAAAGTGGATGAAAATGGAGATGTGGCAGATGGAATTCGGGTTGAGGTGATGGAGCTCAAGCCCGTAGTAGTAAAGAAGGCCGCGGAAGAAAGAACAAGTGGGGAGGGCCAATCCCCGTTCGGCAAAATGGTAGAATGTGACGATTTCGTCGACATTCTCCATGGGGAAAGGTTCACGGAAAGAGGGGCGCCAGTTGACGAGATTTTTCTCTTGCAGCAACCCCTCAGAAACAAGTTTTTTCAGATTGTTGAGGGAGCACTTACTGTGCGTCCACTCCGCGGTTGTTGGTTCCGCATCCTTCTTCATTCCCTCGATCTCTGACTTCTTGGACGTCATCTCCGATGCGCCGGCCACGAGATGCTCGGAGGCTGCGGGGAGAGGGGCGGGGAGGTCGGGGTGGGAGTTTTTCTTGGGGGAAGGCGGCGGCGCTTGGTTTGGACTGGGGAATTTGGTGGCTCTTGATGGAATGCAGATTGAAAGCGTGGTTTTTTCCTACAGTTATCGCGGGGTTAAATAACCAGCGGAGTGGGGGAAAGATATTGTTCTGAAGTTCAAGAGTCATTTCGTGGAATATTCCAAAGATGAGGGGTCATTTGGTGATCTGATTAGATTGCACCTTTAATTAATCATTTTTTCAGGGCTAATTAGCCCGAAAAAAGGGGTTTTTCGAATCTTTGGTCTAATTACATCATTTGTACCATCGCTTCGGTCTCCCCGTAACGTGTCATTGTTTAGCCTGTATGCCACGATTTTTGGACCCTTATCTCCAACTTTGTGGGATTTGGATTCAAGGCTCGGGGGCTGCGGGGTACGTGGCATCGACTACTTATTTTTCAAATTTCTTTGAAGGGTAAGGAAGACTACAAACAAGTGAGACCCTCAGCCTGATTCTCCGATTCAACCTAAGGCTCGGGGGCTACTCCATATGGAGTGCGATTTTGCGATCGCACACCATATCAGAAATAAATTCGGGGCGTGAGCACCTCATAGCTTCGATGCAGCCAAGCAACTACTCGAAGAAGGACTTCAAGGCGAATCATCAAGAGAAGTCGAAGACTGCTTCGAAAGTACTTGATAAGCCTGCAGTACTCAGCTACGAAGAGCTCGGGGGCTTGTCAGACCCGGGGCCACCGGGCTAGGCATGTCACGAAGTTTAAGAGATTATGCCCGTCTTATCTCTTATTCATTTCGTTTATCTCTTGTTTATCCCGTTTAAATAGGAGATAGGGTTAACCAACACGGAGAGGATCTACTCGAGATATATTCTGGTATGATCCCTTGACAGAGGTTGGTTAGCATCTTTGTAACTCTGACCTCTCGGGTATATAAGGGAGGTCAGGGACCCCCCTCAAAACAGAAGATCATTAGGTCATTCTACACCAAAGAGAATACAAACCACCATACAGGACGTAGGGTGTTACGCTCCGCGCGGCCCGAACCTGTCTAAAGACCTGTGTTCTTTGCACCTTCGAATTCCTGATCTCGGCGTTCCCTCACCCAAAACTTACCACCTTGGGTATATCCCTCGGTGGGCAGCCGGTTAAACACCGACAAGGTCTGACAAGCCCCCGAGCTCTTCGTAGCTGAGTACTGCAGGCTTATCGAGTACTTCTGAAGCATACTTCGACTTCTTTGAAAAACATCATCCTGAAGTCCTTCTTCGAGTACTTGCTTGGCTGCATCGAAGTTATGAGGTGCTGTCACACCCGGTTTTAAGAACAAAACCGAATGCATAACTATATGTATGCCAGGATCAAGTTCCATACATATAGTGACTTCATCAGTGAATAATCAGCAACAGTATCATGAAAAGAGAATTTAAACACTATAAAGATTATCAGAGTTATACAGCTTATCCTGGAAACGAAGACTCCAAACTTCACAGGCAATCAACTGGGGTTGCGCAAGCCTAGAACTCAGCATCATCTTCAAAAGACTTCACATCACTTTCTCCTCTGAGCAGCAATTATAACAAGCGTGAGTACACTTATGGTTGGTACTCAGCAAGTGTTGGGAAATATATGACATGAAAGCCAAAAACAAGAAAAGGTTGACTGGCTTACTGCGATAAGCAATTTTAGTTGATCAAATTTTATTAGCATCTGATTACTATGGTATAAGTTCATACCAAAAACCCACATTAAAAGAGATAGGAGAGGTACAGCATAAGCATAACCATAACCACAACCATAACCATGGTCCACGATAACCATAACCATAAATATGGTCCACGATTTAATTCATCTTCAAGTTCAATTATCATGTGAGGGTCCAAGCCGCTCGTAACCGTGAGCACGGCTGATATATCAGTTTTCACTCTGCAGAGGTTGTACACTTTACCCACAATTCGTGTTTCCCATGTCGCCTGAGGTCGCGAGCCTCTTAAACACTTCCAAGGTGAGTGGCTAGGGATTCACTACGAGGCCTTTACAAAGATTCCCTAACTTATGACAATCCACTAAGGTTTCAAGCCAAAGCGGTCATAACCCTCCCTAATGAGAAAATTCCTTAGCCAAGGACCACATAGCCATGTGCCTCAAAAGGACCGAGCTATACCCCGTCAATGCAACCCCTCTTGCCCTTTCGGTAAGATCATCACAAGCTAAGGTTTCTAATTAATTAGCCAAGACCAGAGCCATATAGTATTGTGGTTGCACTGTTTTCCTGGGTGGTTCTCCATGTTCCGATTAAACATATAATCTTGTGATTAACAACACAAAGAGCATGAACATGGATAAAACAGGTGTAACATCATCATTGTTGTATATTATTCCTGAACCAGAACCAGTTATAGCAACTAAGCAATAGCTACCCAACATAAAGGTAAAACCCAGGTTGACAAGGAATGGTCATAAAGACTAGGCATATCCTTAATTAGGATCCATCAATATTAGAACACATGCATGCATATAAAGAAAAAGTTATATTTATTATGATTATTAGGACAAAAGCATGATCAAGGAAATACTTACCTTTCTTTTAGAGAATAGCTGCTCAGAGTCTTCAACTCTTGTTCTTGAAACTCTAAATCTTCAAAACTCTTCGATCGCGCTTCTTCTAACGTCACACAAGCATCCGACCGAAGCATACAAGCAAGCAAACAAACAAGAACAACTAAGAACAGATACAACAAATAAAAGGAAAGCTTTAAAAGAGCGAACTAAAGGATAAGGCTCGATGCTACGGTCACGAGAGCGCAAGAAATGCGGAAAACGGAGCTAGGGTTGAAAAGATACAGCTATCGGGAGATTTATGTTATAAAAGAATAAAAGAACGATAGGCTTTCATTTATTTTAATTTAGAAAACCAATGTAAAAGATATTCAAAAGAGAATATCCCTAATTATAATTAACTCATATTATATTTGTATTTATAAAGACGAAGTAGAACTTAGTCAAATTTTATATACAATTCTCTATGTACAAATTACACTAATTAAATAATTAATTAGAAAAGAAAACTTGTGAGAACATCTAAACGCATAACTTTATGATTCGAGTTGAACTAAACAAATTGAATTACAAACACATTTAAGCTGATATTAATCAAAATAACATTAATTATGAAAACCGGAGAAAAGACTTAATTGGATTTTATTTTGGAAAACTAGATGAGAGGATATTATTCAAATTAAATTGATATTTAATTCTAAAAACAGGAATTATGGCACAACAATGCTACTAAACGATAGCTTAGGGTTTTAGAAGACTAACGCAAAAAGAACGGATCGAAACGGATCTAAAACGCGGAAACTACGCATAAAATAGGGTTGCGAGGACGCAATTAACTATAGACTTCAGGGGCTAGCAGCAAAGAATTGCAAGACACAGAAAATAATGCTTGCAAAATAGGAAAAGATTAGGGTTAGATCTGAAAAATACCACGGCTGGGGCTGGATTGAAAAGATGGAAAAGATCTAGGGGGTTTTCTGCAATTTTCGCTAGACACAAAAATTTACACGATAATTACAGAATCTTCCAGGGACCAATCTGCAAAAAGCTTGAAACAGGAAGCAATGGTGACCGGCGGGTACTGTAGCTCAAATTCCCATCAATTTTGGGCACGGGAGATCGCGGGAAGCGGGGCAAATGAAAGAGGACGACGAGGGGATTCCGTTCCATACCTTACTTACCACGAGGACGCATCGAGGTGATCGAATTTCACGGAGGAAGATGCGGCGACGGGTCTGTTCATCTGTTCTGGGTGATTCTGTGCGTGCGGCCTGCAAGAGGGGAGAGCGGGCTGCGCCAGGAGAGGGAAGGGGCAGGGGCGGCGCTGGAGGGGAGGGGACGCATGGGCGGCTGGCAGGGGGTGCAGCGCACGGCACTAGGAGGGTCGCGACGCACAGTTGCAGGAGGAGGAGCGCACGAGGCAGGAGTGATGGGTAGGGGCGCAAGCGCACAGGGGCTCACGGGAGAGGGAGAACGGAGCAGGGGCGGCGCTGGGCGCTGCAGGAGGAGCAGGGCGACGAGGAGTCTGGCAGGGGGCGGCAGCGCTGCGACCGGAGACGCACAGAAGGGCGACGACGCTCCTGGTGGCCGGCGGCAGCAGCTGTTCGTGGATGTGCAGGAGGAGGGGAAGCAGGGGCGCGAAGAAAAACTAGGGCCGGCTACGTGCGGCGCTGTTTTCTCGGGGGAGGGTGCGAGCAGGAGCTAGGGCACAGAAAAAGAAGGAAGGCCCAAGGATTTATAGGAGCGCGGAGATCTGGAATTTGGCGAGCAGGGTTGAGGACGCGCATCGGGCTGGGACTCGTTCCTGAGTCCAGATTGCCCATGGGAGAGATGAGATAGGGCTAACCAGCGGGTCCCACAATTTAGCGAGCAAAGAGAGGATAGAGGAGGTAACGGAAAAAGAAAACGAGATTGACCAAGCGAGTTCGGTTACGGGCCGAAACAGGTTCGGGTGAGGGGCGAACATGAAAATGAGCTGACAGAGCTGGTTGAACGCGAACGGTTTATTCGGGAGCGCGAAAAGAGAAGGAAGGGATCAGGCCGAGTCGTTGGGGCTGACGGCAATCGAACATCATCAAAAAAAAATACCGAAGACGAGCCACGAGGCGTCGTTTTCAAACGTGACTTGATCGGGGGAAATGGTTAGAGGATCGGGAGCTCGACGGAACTTCTTCATGATTCAGAGAGGATAAGGTTAAAAGGATATACAACAAAGTTACGGCTCGGTCCGACTGCGATGAAAATCAAAATAGAAATATTTTCCAGAACATATTTTTAAGTTTAAAATAAATCTAGAAAATATCCAGATAAATATTTCAAACCAAGAAAAATATATCCGGAAGAATCCCAAAAATTTCCGAGAAAACTCAGGAGGTAATTTGGGTCACGAGGATTCCAAATAAAATATTTGGGACTCATGAAAAAGAATTTTAGAGCTTTCCAAGTAAAAAAAAATGGATCTAGCTCTTGGCTAAATAGAATAATTGCCAGAAAAATCTTTAAAATTCTTGGAAAAATCCTATTGATAGATGAACACATTGTAAAAGATAGTCACATCCTAAAATTGAATATTTTAGGGTGTGACAGGTGCTCATGCCCCGAATTTTATTTTTAACATGGTGTGCGATTTGAAAAATCGCACTCCATATGGAGTAGCCCCCGAGCCTTAGGTTGAATCGGAGAATCAGGCTGAGGGTCCCATTAGTCTGTAATCCTCCTTATCCTTCAAAGAAATTTGAAAAAATAAGAAGATGTGTCAACATCTGAAGTGGTAAGTGCTGAAACTGCCGGCTGTGTCGACTGCTGAAGCAAGGAACCCTCTCCACCTCCCCCTGAATGTAAAGGCTGTGGTACTACTGGGAGGGCGACTGTGTGTACTGCTGAAGGAGACTCCTGGAAGAGTGAAGTCGCTGGCAGTGGAGAGAAGAAAGGACGACCTGCAGACCCAAGTAGTGCTGACATCGAGAACATGGTCTCCGGGGTCGCTGAAGTGGCTGGAGCAGTAGAGGCTGGAGCTGGTGTGACTGCAAGTGGAGGTGCTCCAACGCCCTGAAGGCCTGGCTGACCTGGCTGCTGCGGGGTGAGTCCGGTGTGAGAGTACAGCTGTGAGATCATCCCGAACATCGCCATCATGCCCTGCTGCATCTGCTGGAACTAAGCGTCTGTCCTCTGAGATACTCTATCAATAAGTCCGATAAAGCGCTCCTCGGTAGCAGCTCACTCTCGGGCGGCCTCTCTCTGTATGGCTGCAAGCTGGGCCTCATGAGCTCTCCTGGCCTCCTCCTGAGCAAGGCGGTCCTCTCTCTGCTGTGTCACCAGCTGCTGTAGAAGTGCGGTAAGCTCAGACGGCTGAGACACCTGTGACTCTGAAACTGTAGCGGCAGCAACTGACACTGGAGCTGGCTCTCCGGACCCGCTTGCCTCGTGGTCGTGACTAGCTGGAGCTGGTGCAGGGAAGTACTCCTCGTCCTCGGAGGAGTCAGACTCAAGGTCGGACCAGTGTATCTCATCGTCTCCTCCGGGAAGCTGTGCCTCTGCGGCGAGCAGTGTCTCATCCTCCTGTGCCACACGAGCCTGTGCCTCAGGTGACAACCGTGCCATGGCAGCTCTATCAGCCTGCCTGCCTCTCCTCCGGTCCGAAGGTGCTGTCGGACGATAGACTGGGAACCATGGAACCTCGTCCTGTCGGTAGACTGCACTAACGGGTGACTCAGCTGGCACGATCATAGAGCAAATAAAGCTGATCCAGTGAGCATAAGGAAACTGACATACAACGCCCATCCCATCAGTGATAACATCCTCAATCTCAGCCAAGATAAAGTCAACTATGTCAAACGGCTCATGAGTGAGTATGTGTAGAAGCAGTAGCTGCTGCAGACCTGTGAACCCCTCTGAGTAGCCACTCCTCGGGAGCAAAGTCCTCCGGAGTGCCATGTGAACTGCGTATGCCTCTGGGGTCAGCAGGCTGGGAACTCTGGCGTAGGAGGCAGGGAATGGCTGACGGAAGCACTGAGAGATCGCCTCGTGAGAAGGTGCAATTCCGCCAATCATAGCTCTGCGCGGTGGATCTGCATCACCATAAACCATCTCGTGCAGGGAGACATCAACCAAGTCAAGTCCAAGAATCCCTGCAAGTGTAGCCCTGGATAGACCAAAGACCTGGCCTCCAAACATGAAGTGTACTACTCTACGCTCTGGGGCTATCCAAGCTGTGGCATAAAAGACTCGAACCCAGTCCTCAATGTATCTGTTCCGCTCATTCGAAAGCAACCTGGGCAGACCCCTGAAGTGAGCAAAGTGCTCCCTGACATCGGCTCCCCCTGCGGCTGTCCTCAAGGACACCCAGTCAAGCACTTTGTGCGGGAAGATCCTGTGGCCCCGCCTCTGGTAGGTCTCGTAGAAACTGGCCTGAAGAAGTGTCTAGAATCTACGGTCGACCCTGCTGTCACGTGTCACTGGGAACCACTCCTCCTCCTGAACACTCCACCTGAGCCTCTTGAACTTCGCCGCATTGGCCTTGGTCAAGTTCTGGAGCAGCACACCTGGCTCCAGACGCACGACAGTGTCCATGCGGAACACTACGCGCTCGGCCGCTAGGGCCTCGGCTCGACGAGCTGCTGATGCTGCTGCTGCGGACCTGCGAGGCTCCTGAGGCTGGTGACCTCCTCGCGTCCTCGGTCCGGTGCGACGCTCGGTCGCTGGCGAAGTGTCACCTGCGGGGGACGTCTGCCGGGTGCGGCCAGAATGTCGTAGAGTCGGTGACTGTGTGCTCTGCCCCTGTGACTGCTCAAACTGCTCCCCCTCTGTATCTGAATCTGTCTCTGCAGCTAAAGGTGACTGATCTGACTCTGCTGCTGCTGCCGCAGTCGTGGCTCTGGTGGCCCTGGCACCTTTGACTCTGCCCATGCCTCTACCTCTGCCTCTGGCTGGCGTATCCCTGATCGCGAACGGACGAGCACGGCCTGATGCCTGCTCCTCGGCGGCCTTAGCTACCATCTCGGCCCTCTCGGCCTCTCTCGCTGCACGGGTCCTCTTGTGAGCGGGCTCCTCGACCACAATCTCCTTCCCCTTTCTCTTCTCACGGCCCATCACGACACTGGGAGTAACAAGGACGCGGCGCGGTGACGGTTGTGCGCAGGCGGCACAAGGCGGCAGTGGCGACGGCGCGGTGGCGTGAGGTGGCGCGTAAGCGGCGTTGTGGCGGTGACGCGAGAGTGGCGGCTCGGTGGTGGTGCAATGCAGCACACGGCGGTGCGGTGGAGAAGGCAGTGGCGGCGGCGCGGTTGCTTGCGGGCGGCGCGCACGGGCGGCGATGCGAGGCGGTGCAGACAGCGCGGGAAATGCGCGTGCGGCGGCGCAACGGGCGGCGGCGCGACGGGCGGCGGTGCGACGGGTGGTGGCGCGGCAAATGCTCGGGCGGTGGCGTGACGAGCGGTGCAAGGCGGCGCGTGGGCGGTGGACAGCAGCACGGTGGCGGAGGTGACGGCGAAGGCGAAGAGACGGCAGAAAAATGAAAATGAGCAGGCGGCGGCGAGCGGGCAAGAGAGTTATATGACAGGTGGACCCCGCAGATTTTCTTATCACCAGTTGATCCGACGCATAGGGTTCGAACGCCGGTTGATTGCGTCGGTGTAGTTTACCAGAGACTCTGCCAAATCTGTATCTGTACACCGGTTGAACCGATGCTCCAATAAATGAACTCGTCGGTTGAACGACGCAAACAGCAGTTGATTTTTTTAGGTCAGAATTGTGATATGTTCACCGGTTGATCCGATGCTGCGAACTTTGTATACACCGATTGAACGCTTGAAATGACTGAGCTGAAGCTGAAACTTAGTAACGCCGGTTAAACCGATGGGTAAAGATCCATTGAGCGCCGGTTTAACCGGTGAACCCAAAAACCCTCTCTCAGCTCACTCTACTATGCTAAGTCCAATGAACTTATAAAATTCAAATAAACTCAAGGTCATGGACTTGCATAGGCAACTTTACACCGAAAAGCCGCAAGAGAGACAAAGCGCCAAATAAAATGTATGAGCCATGTCGTAGGAATATTGAAGAAGGAAAGCTTCATACTCATCACAACATTGCTCACTAGGCAATAACGCACCTAACACTTTACTCTTTTCACTTTTCATGAATTGAGATCTTGTAGATAAAACAAGTCTCATTTTCATCAAGTGATCTCCTTTGTGACCCTTACGCATGCAATGATAGTGCAAGCTTCAACCACATGCGAAAGTAAGGTAAACATGAAGTGCACATCTATATGACAAGAAATGCATAGCGAGAATTTAAATTCTATTTGTCAAGTTTGATCCCACGGGAAGCTTCTTCATGATGAGCCTTTCCACAATCCTAGAGGAAAACAAGTGGACCACCACCTCTGGCTACACCCTTGCTCATCACTATCTTACCATGGTTAGACAAGTGTCCTATATGTATGCATTTTTCTATATGACATGGCAACTTACATGACGTTTGCCGCATCTAACACATTAAGCTCATTCCTTAGCCTAACAAAAGTACTCTCGTCTAAAGGTTTTGTGAAAATATCCGCCAATTGCTCCTCGGATCTCACACCTTGAAGGGAAATGTCCCCCTTTGCTTCGTGATCACGCAAGAAGTGATGGCGAATATCAATGTGCTTTGTGCGAGAGTGTTGAACCGGATTCTTGGCAATTTTTACGGCACTTTCATTGTCACAAAGGAGTGGTATCCTGTCTAGTTTCACACCAAAGTCCAAAAGGGTTTGCTTCATATATAGAATTTGGGCACAACATGCATCGGCCGCTATATATTCTGCTTCCGCGATGGACAAAGCCACCGAATTTTGCTTCTTACTCGACCAAGAAACTAGAGAACGCCCAAGCAAGTGGCAACCCCCGGAGGTACTCTTGCGATCCACACGGCTTCCGGCAAAATTCGAATCCGAGTATCCCAAGAGATCTAAGCTAGCGCCTTTGGGGTACCACAAGCCTATGCTAGGGGTATGCTTGAGATACCGAAGGATCCTATTCACAGCCAAAAGGTGTGATTCCTTAGGGTTAGCTTGAAAACGGGCACACAAGCACCCACTAAACATTATATCGGGCCTAGATGCGGTAAGGTAAAGCAAAGACCCTATCATAGAACGATAGAGAGATTGATCAACCGGTTTACCGTCCACATCCAAGTCGAGATGCCCATTTGTTGCCATGGATGTCTTGATTGGCTTGCATTCATCCATCTGGAACTTCTTCAAGATATCTTTAGTATATTTTTCTTGATAGATGAATGTCCCTTCCTTCATTTGTTTGACTTGAAAACCAAGGAAGAAGGTTAATTCGCCAATCATGGACATCTCGAATTCCCTAGACATCATGGTAGCAAACTCATGGCTTAGCAAATCATTAGTTGAGCCAAAGATAATATCGTCAACATAAATTTGACAAATAAAAAGGTCCCCGTTGACGTCTTTTGTGAACAAAGTGGTGTCCACCCTCTCGATCTTGAAGCCTTGCATGATTAGGAAGTCACGAAGCCTTTCATACCAAGCCCTTGGAGCTTGTTTGAGCCCATAGAGTGCCTTGTGCAACCTATAAACATGATTAGGATTCCTCGGATCT
This sequence comes from Panicum hallii, assembly GCF_002211085.1. Classification (NCBI taxonomy): domain Eukaryota; kingdom Viridiplantae; phylum Streptophyta; class Magnoliopsida; order Poales; family Poaceae; genus Panicum; species Panicum hallii. The sequence goes on from NC_038042.1 coordinate 28,395,584, forward strand.
TCAAACCCGGGAGGTTGTTCAACATAAACAAGTTCGTTAATAAAGCCATTTAAGAATGCACTTTTCACATCCATTTGATATAACTTAATGTTATGATGTGAAGAGTAAGCAAGAAGGATGCGGATAGCTTCAAGTCTTGCGACCGGAGCAAAAGTTTCACCAAAATCCAAACCTTCGACTTGAGAAAACCCTTTTGCCACAAGTCTTGCTTTGTTGCGCACCACCACCCCATGTTCATCTTGCTTGTTTCAAAAGACCCACTTTGTGCCGATGATGTTCTTGTCTTTCGGAGGAGCTTCGAGGACCCAAACTTCATTGCGGGTGAAATTGTTCAATTCTTCTTGCGTGGCCATCACCCAATCCGAGTCCTCAAGCGCTTCCTCTATGCTAGTGGGTTCAACACAAGAGACAAACGAGTGATGTTCGCAAAATGAAGCATGCTTAGAGCGAGTTCTTACTCCTTTGGTAGGACTACCAATGATTTGACCAATTGGATGATCCTTGGAGATGCGACCATGCTTCACTAGCGGTATTTGCGTGGATGCTTGTTGGGGTGGATCATGGGTACCTTGTGCTTGTGGTGGAACATTTTGCTCTTCTTGTTCTTGGACTTGGGGTGTTGGCGTTGACACATTTTCTTCAGGTAGTGGATCAACTTTATCTTGATCTTCATCCACTTGGGGTGCCGTGGAGGTGTTTGGTAAAGATGAGGAAGTTCCTCCCCCTTGATCATTGCCTTCATGCACCTCTTCCGGCTTGATATTCCCAATGGACATCTTCTTCAAGGCTTATTCAATCTCTTCATCCCCTACATTTTCATAGCCAACAACCTCCTCTTGGGAGCCATTAGATTCATCAAACTCCACATCACATGTTTCTTCAACTAACCCGGAGGTTTGATTGAATACTCTATATGCTTTGGAGTTTGATGCATAACCAAGAAAGAAACCTTCATCACATCTACTCTCAAACTTACCGAGCCTTTTTGTAATATCCAGGTAGTTAGACAATGGGATACTAAGTTTGGATGTATTATATGTATGCATGATATGGTGTATATACGTTGTACAAAGCACTAGGGGTATAATTGTAATTTAGGAATTATGTAAGTACTTGAGTGTAATTGTGTAAAAGTACTCTTAAGTGGTAAACCTAAATGATTATAGAAAAGAAAAGTGCAAAAGTTAAATAAACCTAAGAAAAATAGACTTTTATTGGAAACTAAGGATTTAGGTGTAACTAACACAAAGGTATAAGGGTTTGCATGTGAAATGGTTGAAAAATAAAAGTAAAACTCAGATTTACTTAAGGGCTAAAGTGTAAAAAGGGCTAGTCATGATTACTGCAGGCAATCTTACAAAAAGACCCCAAACATTAAAGCATTTTGTTTGAATTATAACACAAAGTTTATAATTTGAGTTGTGATCAAAAGTTTAAAATAAAACTGTATCCTTTGGGATTTTGAACTTGAACCATAAAGCATTATTGTAGGGTTTGAAATTCTTTACAACTTTGCTTTAGACACTTTCCTCACTAGGCTTTTGTATCAACGGGAATTCTTTCTTTACAGAGAAGTCCCTGGAAATTTCTAAATTTGCAAATCAGTCCTTCTGACTCCTGCCTGCTTCTTCTTCCTCTGTCATCCTCGCTTCCCCTCTGCTCCGTTCTGCTCCCGCCGCTCACCGCCGGTGTAGCGCCCGAGCTTCACCTCCAGCTGCTACCCGTGCCCACGCATCGTCTGAGGGTCTTCCCACCGCCCTAGCCCTTCCCCGTTGTCTCCTTCCCCGCACGCCACATCGCCTCCCTCCTGCCGCGGACTACCAGCAACCCCCACCGTGGTGCTCTCCTGGTCATCGACCGCCGGGCCCTTTGTAGCTGCCCCAGGTTGCAATGCTGCCTCTCCTCTCGCTCTTTACTTCCTGGTAGTCCATACAAGCAGCTCAAACCTCCTCCTGTGTGTGTGCCGACGGCCGCCGCCCACCTCCATTGCCGCCGCCCTCTGCTCCACGTCGGGCTTCCCCTTCCGACCTCCCTCTCCTTGAGTTGAGCCTCGGAATCGGGTCCCCTCCTCGCCCTAAAGCTTCTAGGCCATGCGCTATCCCCACTCCTCACCCGAGCTCGCCAGAATTCGGGCCGCCGCTCGCCGGAGCTACTGCTCCCGTGGGCAGCTCGCCACCGCCCCTCCCTGCTCTCCCCAAGACCCTCTACAGGTAGCCCTCGACTCCCTGACGCTTCCTCTCCCCTTGCCCCTCGCCGCCGACCCCGGGGATTGCCGGATTTTGGCCGGAGCAGAGCTCTCCCCGCCGGCCATGGCAGCAGGGACTCGAGTGTAAAGATTTAAATTCTTCCAAGGGCCTAAACGCAAGAGTTTAGTTCTTACCTCCCTTTCAAATCAGTGAAGTTCAAAAATGCGTAGAAAATCATAGAAAAATCAGAAAAATACCAAACTTGTTGGGTTAGAATCCTTGTGATGAGTTCTACAACTTTTATTTCACAGTCAAGTTATGAAAATGAATAGTTTGTTCTGTATTTTAAATACAAGAAAAGGGATGTTTTAGTTGAATCTTAGGATCTATAGCCTTGCTGCTGTTGGTGTTTGGAGCATGTGTTGCATGTAGTATAAGTAGCCTTGTGTAAAGTTTTGAGGCTTAGATCAGCTCTCTAGCTAGAATATTCTTGCTACCTTTGTTATATGTTCATGAAAGTTTCACAAATTAATTTCAAAAGCATCTGTGCATATTTAGGGATGACATTTCTACCATAACTTGATCTTTATAAGTATGATCCATCATAAAAATTTGAGAATCAGAAACCTAATATAACTGGAGTTATAAATTTCAAGCTTAAATTCAAAGGTAACTCATTAATAATAATTATTATGCATGAAAACTTATGAAACTTTTCTGGAATGCTAGTCATGAGTAGTTTATGGTGTCCTTAAGTTTTGAACCCTAGTTTTGGTGTAAAACTCTAGTTATAATTATATCTTGAATTTTCAATTATAATCTTGTTTAATTTTGAGGCTTAGTTTCTTTTAGAGAAAAATTTCAATAAAACCCACTTATGATAATTAATTATTTTTCTTAATTTAAGATTTGATTAATTAATCCAAAGTTAGCCATGATTAAGTAATAACCTAAGGTTAATTACAATGCTTAGCAAATAAAATAAATGGAGATTGCTAAGTGTATTTAGTGTTACTTATAATAATCAGATATGCTACCTATTGAAGTTAATCGGATGTTTAGGGTAACCCACCCTGTTGCCTAACTAGACTAATTAGTTTAGTTAGTACTCGATAAATGACTGCCCAGTGCAGGGTAGATAGGTTAATTGTTGAAATGTAATGTTCCTTTAATTGGATTGCAACTTTATCGTGAATTAAAATGAAAGTGTATGCACCCATTAAACTTCATCTTGCATATCATGTAGACTCGACCACTCTCGCTGACGGGGATTATCAGCTGATTCCGGAACAAGAAGGAGGTTATTCTGAAGACCCCGGGAATCTCGTCGCGGATTTCTCTGAAGCCCCGAACCAAGATTCGGAGGATGTTAATTTGACTAACCCCAACCCCACTAGCGAAGGCAAGCCCCGGACATAACCAATTATTTTTATTACACTGCACACTATATTTATTTATGTATTCTATGCATTAAGTTTATAGGAATTGTTTGAAACCCTAGATGCATGAATCCTAGGAACCAATGTATTGAATAATAGTACTTGAGTCCGAGTAGCTGCTATGCTAATAGGACCGGTAGAAGTCGAGTGATTTCCTGTCACTCGCGCGATATAGGAATTGTGATGTTTACTTTCATGTTATCACTATAAGGACGACGGACGGGAGTTTTATTCGGTATCATGGTTGAGGTGATACCCCATCTGTGTTGTTGAACTGGATAAGGCCGCAGTGTGTGGTAGCGGTGGTTAAGTGTTTGAAAGTACTAGCCACATACCGTGAAATATGGTAAGCGGTAAGCCTAGTAACCAATCGGCCCGAGGAGTGGACATAACTCCCACCACATGTATTTGCTTCTTTTGGTTACTTCGTTCGACGTGTAGGCATACGTGTTGCTGGGCAACCAGGAGTACGGGTTTTGTAGTCGCGCTACAGACGTACGTCCTGCACTTTGGAAGTGCGTATGACCTGCAGTCGCTTGTGGTGGATCTGATCCACGAGTCGGAATGAATGGTAAACGGTTGCTTCGGAACGACCCTGTGGTGTTCCAAGCGTGTGTGTTAGGTTTACCCTTGCAAGGTTTGAATCTCGATTCAGAATCGTCCACCTCTCACGATGAATGAGACTGCTTATTCCCTTTACCACATAGAGTAACAAGAGCAATTTTGTGATTATCAAAGATGATGTTTGATTAAAGATTCTACCATGTTTGAATAGTTATAGATGCTTACCTAGAATGGTTAATTCACTAGAACCTGAAAGCTAAAAGTTGAAAATAAGAATCTACTCTTTGTTGCTTTTCAGCTGAAAACTCTACCTAAAGCTAAAAGCCTTCATGAGTCTAGTTATGGGCTAAGGTATACCCAATTCCGGGTAAGTCTTGCTGAGTATTAGTATACTCAGCCTTGCTTTTGTTGATTTAATCCAGGTAATCTCCCTGATGAGCCAGCTTTCATTACACCATGGCCCTATCCCTTGCCTGATGGTTGGTCCGTGGAGTGGGATCCGTCCCCGGCCAACACAGATTCCACCGAGTGATATCATGCCAGGGCTAGCATGATATCTGTAATAACGACGTATACTATGTTTACATTTTTAAACTCCGCTGCTTCGACTAAAACTTAAATTTGTTTTGTAATAATCTCCCTTCACTGGGAACTGAGAATGCTTTGTAAATTTTTGTAATATATCTGCCTGTGGTGTAAACTGTAATGGCATTATATCTCTGGACTCACCTTCGTGTGAGGTACCTTGTTGGATCCTGCGCTCGGTGGTTTATCGGGACGTTACCCGACAGGCCAATAGGATTATACCGTTTGAAGCACGAGGTAGCCCTCCAGAGAGGACTCGCGTACTTGAGCCGGTGTAATTCAGGTTGGTTCTGCCACAGCTGGTATCAGAGCTAACAAGTGTACACTGGAGATATAAAGTGCCTTAAAAATACTTTCGGTATAAAATTTGACCAACAAAGTATTTTGCAAAAGGTACGTTGGATTCGTTAAGGTTTATGTATAGTACGTAAAGCCCTAGGGTAATGTTATAAGGGAATTAGAGGTGGCTGTAATATATATATAACTCTAACTCCCAGCATTACTTTTTCAGTTGAAACTTAAATTCGTGTACAATTCAACTTTACTTTCTATAACGACATCTTCGATCGTGAGGTAAGAAGGTAAGGATCCTCAGCCAACTGAGGGAGCTTGGCCTTCCTGTCGGTGATGCGAACCGAACGCTGTTTCTCAAGCAGTGGCTTACTTGAGACACTGCCAATGTACCAACTTTGGTTGACTACATTGGGAGTAGATGGTTCGGCGCAGGGTATGGCGATCGCTGTTCATACCCCCGCATTTTTGCGGTACCCCCCGTGAATACGTTGTTTCGGCGACGTATGTTAACGTTGTCTGTACGTGGGTAATTGTACAAATGCTATTTCTATAGTGAGCAGTAATGAATGGGGACGCTTTCATGATATGCTGGCATGAAAGGTTCATTGGATATATATATATATATATATGCATTGTGGTTTTCTGTAGGTACACTAACCACGATTACGAAACTAGGACGAATAGGGCTTATCGACTAGTTATTAAGGAGAGATGTATGTATTATGCCACCGAAACTAACCATGTAAGACCAAGATTACTTGGCAGTTATTTTGGGTTTTGAGATCGAGTAGTGCGTGCATGCATAACACACTAATCAACAAAACGAATGCTTAAATTCGATGCTTTCTAAGAAATAAGTAACATGTTGGTATTTCTTAATTGGGGTAGATAGCAATCTATAGCTCTTAAGTATCCATCTGATTTCCAGCCTTTGCTGTTATCAGAATCAACTATCTTAATCCATTTACCTTGAGAACTTTCTGCAGGGTAAATATATCTTACCATTTGCATTGTTGTCGCAGATGGCTGCTCCTTCCAATACCTTTTGGGATCAGGAAGGGCATTTCCACACCAATGCTTTACATTGGGAAGGGTTTCCTCGTCTCTTGTGGGTATCCTTAAGTTTGTTTCATTATACAAAGCCTCCTCAATACGATGGGGTAGAATATCGTGAAGAAGGAGTTCCTCGATGCCGGGTTAACATGATAATTCCTCAACACCCTTTCCGCTCCTCATGGCATCCCATTGAAGTGGAAGTGGTTGGATATCGTCTGGTTGATACCCTTGAAACTGCTGCCTTGGAGGCTATCAAACTTTTCTGCACTCAGCATCCGATGGAAGTTGCTGCATATCCTATTGGGTTATTTCCTACCATAGACCCTGATAATTCGGAATGGAATTTTCGGACAGAGCATCTTGGTCATATGCTAGGAGATCTGGCTGAAGAAACCGTCCGTATCATTACCAGGTTTATGGATGTGCAACATCATTACCAGATGCTACTGCGTCATGGTGTGAGTCAGTTAACCGGAGTGGCTCAAAGTCACTATCGGAATGCTGACCATCAAGTAACCCAAATAGAAGAATTACAAGCTTTGGTGACTTAGAAGGATGAAATTATTGCAGCAAGAGGAGAGACAATCCTCCATCGTGAAGATCAGATCAATGAGAGTGATCATATTATCACTCAGCGTGACACTGTTATTGAGTTCCTACAGGCACAAATTCATGATCTGATACTTGCAGCTGATGATGCTCAGGCTCACATTGAGGAATTGCAGCAGCAACCGATACTTCACGCTATACCCATAATGCCTGAAGAAGAAGAAGAAGATCCAGAAGAGATTGAGGGTGTTTCAGAGATTGACTCTGAGCATGAGGATCCTTTTCTTAGTCCCTATCATTCTCCCTCTGGCAGTCAGTCGTCTATAGGCAACTTCGACGATTTCTAGTGTCGTAAATCGTCGACTAGCTAGATGTAACATATGGGAGTGTAATAACCTAGGTAGTGTGTAACTTAGCTAAATCTCATGCCATTTGTTGTAACATAGATGGCCTGCGTAGGGATCTTTCGGATGTGTGAGGTGGAGAACGATCAGGATCAGTGTTCTAATATAAGTTTCCTGTTTTATCATCTTGTTCACAATCTTTATGATTCTATAATGAGATGATTGAATGGAGTATGTGTATTATTTATCTAAGTCATATATCTTCTAAAATTGGGAGTAAGGCTATATGGTTAATGAGGGACATCTCCTTTGTTTCAGATGGTTGGAGCCACGCGCGGAACCCCGGAAGGTTTCCGGGCAGATCAGGCTAGCGGTTCTCAACAACCGCCACCGCCACCTCCTAACCTTGCCGAAGTTATGGCTCGGCAAACTGAGTTGCTTAACTTGCTGGTTCAAGCGCAGCAAAACCAGCAACGTCAATAGTTCCGAGGAGGTCGGGATGATCACAATCCTCCCGTGGCTAGTTACCAGGATTTCATCAGTACACAGCCTCCTTTCTTCAGTAAAGCTGAAGAGCCCTTGGATGCCGATGCTTGGCTCCATATTATTGAATCAAAGTTCGCTCTATTGACAGTACCTTGTGCGGACTCCAGCAAAGCTTCCTTTGCCGCCCAGCAACTCCGTGGTGCTGCTCGGATCTGGTGGGATAATTTCTACGCCATGCAACCTGCAGGGCATGTTATCACCTGGGATGAGTTTCGGGCAGCCTTTAGAGCACATTATATTCCGGAAGGCTTGCTAGAGCGAAAGTTGAATGAATTCCTGGCTCTTACTCAAGGCACCAGTACAGTCCTGCAGTACGCACAGAATTTCAATCATCTGTGTCAATATGCAGTATATCATGCGGATAACGATGCCAAGAAACAAGATCGTTTCCGTCGAGGCCTTAATACCAAGCTCAAGGAACGCCTGAATCTTGTAAAAGCTAATACTTTCAGCGAGCTGGTTAATATGGCTTTAACTCAAGAAGATTGTATCGTGGCACATCATGCCGAGAAAAAGCGGAAGACTCCTACTGGATCCTCGAGTGCTCAATCACCGAGGTATCGGGTTGTTCCCAATACACCGTTTAGAGCACCGCAGCGGAATGCCCCAACGGGTAGATTGGTTTTCAGGCCGCCCCAACAGCAGGGAAGGTATAAACCTCCCGTTCCTCCACAACAAGTACAACCATCTGGCCCACGGCCAAATGTTCAACAAGTATCACAGAGAGGCAGCAACTATTGCTGTTTCAATTGCGGAAGCGCGGATCATTTCATCCGGGATTGTCCGCGGCCCAAGAAACCTAATCCAGGGCAAAGCTCTACTCAGGGTAACCAGAACAAGGGCAAGAAGCCGGTGATGCAAGTCCGGCAAGGACGGATTAACTTCACCACTCTGGCAGAACTTCCAGATGGGGCTCCCGTCATGTCGGGTACATTTTCTATTCATCACAAACCAGTTGTTACTTTATTTGATTCAGGAGCAACACATAGCTTTATTAGTAACGACTGTGGTACCCGAATTGGACTCGATCTTAGTTCTACCCAGGGGTCATATATGATCTCTACCCCTGGAGGAAAAATTACCTCCAACCAAATGGTTAAAAGTGTGCCAATTCAGTTAGGTAGCATTGAAATCAAAACTGATTTGGTTTTACTAAGTTTGGAAGGTATTGATATTATAATTGGAACAAACTGGATGACTGAACATCGAGTCCGGTTAGACATATCTTCCCGAGTTATCGAAATTGATTCACCATATCGTGGGGCTATTACCCTTTATCTGCCTCAGCCGAAATATTTGCATCCTTACACCTATGCCATCACAAATATCCAAGTCAAGGATATTCCTATAGTATGTGAATACCCCGATGTCTTTCCAGACGACTTGCCTGGAATGCCACCAGATAGAGACATCGAGTTCATCATTGAACTTCAACCAGGCACCGCTCCTATTTCAAGGAGGCCGTATCGCATGCCTCCAAATGAATTAGCAGAACTGAAAATTCAGCTCCAAGATCTTCTTGATAAGGGATATATACGTCCAAGTGCCTCACCTTGGGGTTGTTCTACTCTCTTTGTCAAGAAGAAAGACGATAGCCTAAGGCTATGTGTCGATTACCGTCCACTCAATGCGGTTACCATCAAAAATAAGTACCCTCTTCCCCGCATTGACATTTTGTTTGATCAGCTAGCCGGAGCTAAGGTCTTTTCTAAGATTGACTTACGCTCTGGTTATCATCAGATTAAAATCAGGCCTAGTGACATTCCAAAAACGGCCTTTTCAACCAGATATGGACTTTATGAATATCTGGTTATGTCATTTGGACTTACTAATGCACCGGCATATTTCATGTATCTCATGAACTCTGTATTTATGCCGGAACTCGACAAATTCGTCGTGGTCTTCATTGATGACATTCTAATATACTCCAAAACCAAAGAAGACCATGCTAATCATTTACGTGTCGTTCTTCAACGACTACGTGATCATCGCCTTTATGCCAAATTCTCGAAATGTGAATTCTGGCTGGATAGTGTGAAATTTTTGGGACATACTATCTCTAGTGAAGGCATATCGGTTGATCCAACCAAAGTCCAAGAGGTTATGGACTGGAAACCTCCAATTTCAGTCCATCAAATCCGAAGTTTCCTTGGATTGGCGGGATATTATCGCCGATTCATTCCAGACTTCTCCAAGATAGCCAAACCCATGACTGAGCTATTAAAGAAAGGAGTTAAATTCTGCTGGAACGACCAATGTGATAAAGCGTTCCATACCTTGAGAAAACTTCTAACCACTGCTCCAGTATTAGCTCAACCAGACAACACTCAGCCTTTTGATGTCTATTGCGATGCTTCTGGAATTGGCCTTGGTTGTGTTCTTATGCAAAACAACCGGGTTATTGCTTATGCATCCAGAGCACTTCGGACTCATGAGCAAAATTATCCAACACATGATCTTGAATTGGCAGCTGTTATTCACGCTCTCAAGATTTGGAGACATCATCTTATGGGCGCTAAGTGTAATATCTACACTGACCATAAGAGCCTCAAGTATATTTTCACTCAAGCTGACTTAAATATGAGGCAAAGGCGTTGGTTGGAATTGATTAAAGATTATGCCTTGAGGTACACTATCATCCGGGCAAAGCTAATGTGGTTGCGGATGCACTTAGCCGCAAGTCACATTGTCACTGCTTATCCGTATCCACCTTTAGTGACACTCTTTGCCATCAAATGAGAAAACTCAATCTAGAGATTATTCCTCAAGGTAGTCTGAATCTGCTATCCATTGAGTCTACTCTTCGAGATAGAATCATCATGTCGCAACTACATGATGAGGGTATCAAAATCATTAAATCAAAGCTATCTCAGAGAGAAGCTAAATATAGGTGTTTTCACACTGATCATCAAGGAGTCCTATGGTTCAATGATCGGATTGTTGTGCCTAAGGATCATCAACTTCGTAAGCAAATCCTTGACGAAGCACATTTGTCCAAATTCTCTATTCATCCTGGTAGCACCAAGATGTATCAAGATCTACGACAACATTTTTGGTGGACCAGAATGAAGAGAGAAATTACCAAATATGTATCCGAGTGTGATACGTGGCAGAGAGTGAAAGCTAGTCATTTAAAAGCCTCTGGTACACTTCAGCCATTACCCATTCCGTCATGGAAATGGGAAGACATTAGCATGGATTTCATTGTCGGTCTTCCCAACACATCTCAGAAACATGACTCCATATGGGTAATCATTGATAGACTCACAAAAACAGCTCATTTTCTTCCTGTGCATACCACTTACTCTACTAAGAAGTATGCCGAAGTCTATCTGGACCAAATTGTTCGATTACATGGGGTTCCAAAAACCATCATCTCTGATCGAGGGCCCCAATTTATTGCACGGTTTTGGGAGCAATTGCAATCAGCTCTAGGAACCAAATTGATTCGAAGCTCCGCGTATCATCCCCAAACGGATGGACAGACTGAGCGAGTTAACCAAATCCTTGAAGACATGCTTCGAGCTTGTATTATTCATTATGGTACAAGCTGGGACAAGTGCCTTGCTCTAGCTGAATTTTCCTATAACAACAGTTATCAAGCTAGTCTTCAAATGGCTCTTTTTGAAGCGTTATACGATCGCAGATGTCGAACTCCTTTGAGTTGGTCAGAGACCGGTGAACGCAAAATCTTCGGACCAGACCTAGTCATTGAAGCTGAAGATAAGGTTAAGATTATCCAATCTAATCTTAAAATCGCTCAGTCCAGACAGAAGAGCTACGCAGATAAGAGGAGGAAACCTCTGCAATTCCAAATTGGAGATTTTGTCTATCTCCGAGTATCTCCTACCAAAGGCGTCCAACGTTTCGGCATAAAGGTGAAGTTAGCACCTAGATATGTCGGACCCTTCGAAATTCTCAATGTTTGTGGCCCAGTGGCTTACAAACTTTGTCTTCCATCTCAATGGGCGGCTATTCACGATGTCTTCCATGTCTCCCAACTTAAGATGTGTGTCAAAGTACCCACGGAAATCGTTGAGACATGTGCCATTGAGATTGAACCCGATCTATCATACATCGAACAACCTCTTCAAATCCTGGATACCAAGGAAAGCTTCACCAGAAGAAGGGCAGTTAAGATGTACAAAATCTTATGGGATCATCACACCGAGGAAGAAGCGACTTGGGAAACAGAGTTTTATCTTCAACGGAATTTCTCAGACTTCCTTCCAGCCAATCCCCAAATCTAATCATTCGATTCTGTTCAAGCTTCGGAATCTCGGGACGAGATTCTTTTTAAGGGGGGAAGGCTGTAATATCCAGGTAGTTAGACAATGGGATACTAAGTTTGGATGTATTATATGTATGCATGATATGGTGTATATACGTTGTACAAAGCACTAGGGGTATAATTGTAATTTAGGAATTATGTAAGTACTTGAGTGTAATTGTGTAAAAGTACTCTTAAGTGGTAAACCTAAATGATTATAGAAAAGAAAAGTGCAAAAGTTAAATAAACCTAAGAAAAATAGACTTTTATTGGAAACTAAGGATTTAGGTGTAATTAACACAAAGGTATAAGGGTTTGCATGTGAAATGGTTGAAAAATAAAAGTAAAACTCAGATTTACTTAAGGGCTAAAGTGTAAAAAGGGCTAGTCATGATTACTGCAGGCAATCTTACAAAAAGACCCCAAACATTAAAGCATTTTGTTTGAATTATAACACAAAGTTTATAATTTGAGTTGTGATCAAAAGTTTAAAATAAAACTGTATCCTTTGGGATTTTGAACTTGAACCATAAAGCATTATTGTAGGGTTTGAAATTCTTTACAACTTTGCTTTAGACACTTTCCTCACTAGGCTTTTGTATCAACGGGAATTCTTTCTTTACAGAGAAGTCCCTGGAAATTTCTAAATTTGCAAATCAGTCCTTCTGACTCCTGCCTGCTTCTTCTTCCTCTGTCATCCTCGCTTCCCCTCTGCTCCATTCTGCTCCCGCCGCTCACCGCCGGCGCAGCACCCGAGCTTCACCTCCAGCTGCTACCCGTGCCCACGCGTCGTCTGAGGGTTTTCCCACCGCCCTAGCCCTTCCCCGTTGTCTCCTTCCCCGCACGCCACATCGCCTCCCTCCTGCCGCGGACTACCAGCAACCCCCACCGTGGTGCTCTCCTGGTCATCGACCGCCGGGCCCTTTGTAGCTGCCCCAGGTTGCAATGCTGCCTCTCCTCTCGCTCTTTACTTCCTGGTAGTCCATACAAGCAGCTCAAACCTCCTCCTGTGTGTGTGCCGACGGCCGCCGCCCACCTCCATTGCCGCCGCCCTCTGCTCCACGTCGGGCTTCCCCTTCCGACCTCCCTCTCCTTGAGTTGAGCCTCGGAATCAGGTCCCCTCCTCGCCCTAAAGCTTCTAGGCCACGCGCTATCCCCACTCCTCACCCGAGCTCACCGGAATTCGGGCCGCCGCTCGCCGGAGCTACTGCTCCCGTACCTCGCCGCCGACCCCGGGGATTGCCGGATTTTGGCCGGAGCAGAGCTCTCCCCGCCGGCCATGGCAGCAGGGACTCGAGTGTAAAGATTTAAATTCTTCCAAGGGCCTAAACGCAAGAGTTTAGTTCTTACCTCCCTTTCAAATCAGTGAAGTTCAAAAATGCGTAGAAAATCATAGAAAAATCAGAAAAATACCAAACTTGTTGGGTTAGAATCCTTGTGATAAGTTCTACAACTTTTATTTCACAGTCAAGTTATGAAAATGAATAGTTTATTCTGTATTTTAAATACAAGAAAAGGGATGTTTTAGTTGAATCTTAGGATCTATAGCCTTGCTGCTGTTGGTGTTTGGAGCATGTGTTGCATGTAGTATAAGTAGCCTTGTGTAAAGTTTTGAGGCTTAGATCAGCTCTCTAGCTAGAATATTCTTGCTACCTTTGTTATATGTTCATGAAAGCTTCACAAATTAATTTCAAAAGCATCTGTGCATATTTAGGGATGACATTTCTACCATAACTTGATCTTTATAAGTATGATCCATCATAAAAATTTGAGAATCAGAAACCTAATATAACTGGAGTTATAAATTTCAAGCTTAAATTCAAAGGTAACTCATTAATAATAACTATTATGCATGAAAACTTATGAAACTTTTCTGGAATGCTAGTCATGAGTAGTTTATGGTGTCCTTAAGTTTTGAACCCTAGTTTTAGTGTAAAACTCTAGTTATAATTATATCTTGAATTTTCAATTATAATCTTGTTTAATTTTGAGGCTTAGTTCCTTTTAGAGAAAAATTTCAATAAAACCCACTTATGATAATTAATTATTTTTCTTAATTTAAGATTTGATTAATTAATCCAAAGTTAGCCATGATTAAGTAATAACCTAAGGTTAATTACAATGCTTAGCAAATAAAATAAATGGAGATTGCTAAGTGTATTTAGTGTTACTTATAATAATCAGATATGCTACCTATTGTAGTTAATCGGATGTTTAGGGTAACCCACCCTGTTGCCTAACGAGACTAATTAGTTTAGTTAGTACTCGATAAATGACTGCCCAGTGCAGGGTAGATAGGTTAATTGTTGAAATGTAATGTTCCTTTAATTGGATTGCAACTTTATCGTGAATTAAAATGAAAGTGTATGCACCCATTAAACTTCATCTTGCATATCATGTAGACTCGACCACTCTCGCTGACGGGGATTATCAGCTGATTCCGGAACAAGAAGGAGGTTATTCTGAAGACCCCGGGAATCTCGTCGCGGATTTCTCTGAAGCCCCGAACCAAGATTCGGAGGATGTTAATTTGACTAACCCCAACCCCACTAGCGAAGGCAAGCCCCGGACATAACCAATTATTTTTATTACACTGCACACTATATTTATTTATGTATTCTATGCATTAAGTTTATAGGAATTGTTTGAAACCCTAGATGCATGAATCCTAGGAACCAATGTATTGAATAATAGTACTTGAGTCCGAGTAGCTGCTATGCTAATAGGACCGGTAGAAGTCGAGTGATTTCCTGTCACTCGCGCGATATAGGAATTGTGATGTTTACTTTCATGTTATCACTATAAGGACGACGGACGGGAGTTTTATTCGGTATCATGGTTGAGGTGATACCCCGTCTGTGTTGTTGAACTGGATAAGGCCGCAGTGTGTGGTAGCAGTGGTTAAGTGTTTGAAAGTACTAGCCACATACCGTGAAATATGGTAAGCGGTAAGCCTAGTAACCAATCGGCCCGAGGAGTGGACATAACTCCCACCACATGTATTTGCTTCTTTTGGTTACTTCGTTCGACGTGTAGGCATACGTGTTGCTGGGCAACCAGGAGTACGGGTTTTGTAGTCGCGCTACAGACGTACGTCCTGCACTTTGGAAGTGCGTATGACCTGCAGTCGCTTGTGGTGGATCTGATCCACGAGTCGGAATGAATGGTAAACGGTTGCTTCGGAACGACCCTGTGGTGTTCCAAGCGTGTGTGTTAGGTTTACCCTTGCAAGGTTTGAATCTCGATTCAGAATCGTCCGCCTCTCACGATGAATGAGACTGCTTATTCCCTTTACCACATAGAGTAACAAGAGCAACTTTGTGATTATCAAAGATGATGTTTGATTAAAGATTCTACCATGTTTGAATAGTTATAGATGCTTACCTAGAATGGTTAATTCACTAGAACCTGAAAGCTAAAAGTTGAAAATAAGGATCTACTCTTTGTTGCTTTTCAGCTGAAAACTCTACCTAAAGCTAAAAGCCTTCATGAGTCTAGTTATGGGCTAAGGTATACCCAATTCCGGGTAAGTCTTGCTGAGTATTAGTATACTCAGCCTTGCTTTTGTTGATTTAATCCAGGTAATCTCCTTGATGAGCCAGCTTTCATTACACCATGGCCCTATCCCTTGCCTGATGGTTGGTCCGTGGAGTGGGATCCGTCCCCGGCCAACATAGATTCCACCGAGTGATATCATGCCAGGGCTAGCATGATATCTGTAATAACGACGTATACTATGTTTACATTTTTAAACTCCGCTGCTTCGACTAAAACTTAAATTTGTTTTGTAATAATCTCCCTTCACTGGGAACTGAGAATGCTTTGTAAATTTTTGTAATATATCTGCCTGTGGTGTAAAATGTAATGGCATTATATCTCTGGACTCACCTTCGTGTGAGGTACCTTGTTGGATCCTGCGTTCGGTGGTTTATCGGGACGTTACCCGACAGGCCAATAGGATTATACCGTTTGAAGCACGAGGTAGCCCTCCAGAGAGGACTCGCGTACTTGAGCCGGTGTAATTCAGGTTGGTTCTGCCACACTTTTCTTCTTATAGATGAAACATTTGCAACCAAAGACTCGAAAGTATGATATATTTGGTTTCCTCCCGGTGATGAGCTCATATGGAGTTTTCTCGAGGAGTCGGTGAGGATACATTCGGTTGGATGCATGACATGCCGTGTTGATTGCTTCCGCCCAAAACTTCTCGGACGTACCATAATCATCCAACATTGCTCTTGCTAGGGTGATGAGTGTCTTGTTCTTTCTTTCCACCACTCCATTTTGTTGAGGCGTGTAGGTGGCGGAAAACTCATGTTTGACTCCCTCTTCATCGCACCATTCTTCAATCTTTGTATTCTTGAACTCGGTGCCGTTGTCATTCCGGATCTTCACAATTGGGGAATTGTATTCCCTTTGAGCTTTTCTTGCAAATGTCTTGAAGATCTCCGGAGTTTCACCCTTATCGCCTAGAAACATGACCCAAGTGTAGCGTGAAAAATCATCAACGATTACTAGGCAATAGAGGTTACCACCAATGCTCTTGTATGAAGTTGGACCAAACAGATCCATGTGTAGTAGCTCGAGCGGCTTGGAGGTAGACAACATCGTCTTGATAGGATGATGTGTTGCAACTTGCTTCCCGGCTTGACATGCTTTGCATAGCTTGTTCTTGTCAAAAGTGACGTCCTTTACGCCGGTGATCATCCCTCTCTTGTGGGCTTTCTTGAGGTTGTTCATGCCAATATGAGCAATTCTTCTATGCCAAAGCCACCCAAGAGACGACTTGGTGAAGAGGCAAGTCATGGTGCTTGTTTGCTTTGAAGAGAAATCCACCAAATAGATGTTGCCATGCCTAAACCCCGTGAATACCAATGACTTGACTTTTTCATGAGTTACTACAACACCATTCTTGTCAAAGACACACGTTAGTCCAAGATCACATAATTGAGCAATAGAAATAAGATTAAAACTAAGTGCTTCTACAAACAAGACATTTGAAATAGATAAATCTTTTGAAATTGCAATTCTACCCAAACCTAAGACTTTCCCCTTTGAGTTATCACCATAGGTGACATGTTCATGATCGCCGGGGTCTTCAAGAGAGGTGAACATGCTATCATTGCCGGTCATGTGTTGAGAGCAACCGCTATCAAGTACCCAATGTTTTCCATCGGCTTTGTAGTTCACCTACACACATGAGAATTCATATTTGAGTTTTAGGAACCCAAACAAGCTTTGGGCCTTGCACATGTGTGACAAGAGCTTTTGGGACCCAAAGTTGCTTGGGAAGCTTCTTCTTTGACTCCTTAGCGATTTTGCCAATGAACTTGGCCTTCACCTTGCCCTTCACTTTGCTCAAGAGAAAATGGTTATTTTGGAACATTGATGAGTAATTCTTGGGTAAGTTAGGAAGAGGACGTGATGGTAAAGTGCACTCCCTAGTGTGGTGCCCGGTGACTTGGCAATGTTGGCAATATGAACCAACTTCCTTGATGAAGCTTGTCTTGATCTCCAGAGAAGAAGTTGTAGCCATGTTTGGCTCCGGAAATGAACCAAGACCTCTCTTGCCATAGTCACGGGCATTGTTGAAGAGAATCTCCTTGTGGATGTATTCTCCTCTTGAGAGTTTCTCCACACTACTCTTGAGGCTTGCCACTTGATCCATCAATTCCTTTTCCCTAGAAGGAGCAAGCTTGGGCACAACATTAGTGGCATATGCATCAATGAGTAGGTCATCACATGAAGTAGAAGCATTG
The DNA here is from genome assembly GCF_002211085.1 of Panicum hallii. Taxonomy (NCBI): domain Eukaryota; kingdom Viridiplantae; phylum Streptophyta; class Magnoliopsida; order Poales; family Poaceae; genus Panicum; species Panicum hallii. The sequence continues at coordinate 28,413,176 of NC_038042.1, forward strand.
ACCTTTTCATGAGCAAATTTCTCAAGACGTGAGTCAATAACTTCATAAGCAAATTCAAGTTCTTGATATTTGTGAGCCAACTCCCTATGCTCTTGTCTGAGCTTTTTGTAGCTTTCTTCAACTTGCTTAGCAAGTGCAAGTGACTCATTGTGCTTTTTGAGTAAGTCATTGTAATTACCAAGTAAGTCGGAGTGGGCAAGCTCTAACTTAGCATGAGTGCTCTCAAGAATTTTGACTTTGCCCTTTTCCCTCTTGATGACGGATGTATACTCATTGATGAGGTTAGTAAATTCATTAGGATCAAGCTCTTCATCACTATCATCTTCACTATCTACCTCACATACCTTGGTGTTACCTTTTACCATGAGGCACATAGGAGGCGGATGTAGTGGTGGTTCTTCATTGGTGAGGGCAATGTTGATGATGTCTTCTTCATCACTTGAGTCTTTGCTTGATGAGACATCGGTCACCCACTCTTGTTTTTCCACCAAAAAACTTTTCTTGGTGTGCCCTTTCTTCTTTGGGAAGAGCTTGGTCTTCTTGTCATGGGTCTTCTTCTTCCCAAATCTCTTGTTTTTGTTCTTCCTCTCCTCTTCTTCATCATCACTTGAATCATGGCGATGCTTGCTCTTGTTGTCCTTGTTCCTTTTATCCGGCTTGGGCCAATTTGGACGGATGTGACCTTTTTCGCCACAATTGTAGCAAATCTTGTTCTTGACATCCATTGGCCGGAACATTCCCTTTTTGGAGTCAAAGTTGAAACCCTTCTTATTGATCTTTTCATTTAAGTGTGTGAACTTTCTCATCATGAGAGCAAGTTCTCCATCATCTTCAACATCGGATGAGCTTTCATGATGATCATCTTCTTCATTGCTTGAGCTTGAATCTTGCTTGATCATCTTGAGCTTGCGGGATTTGTTTGTCTTGGTCTTTAGAGCAATTGATTTGCTTGAAGTTGGCTCTTCGGACATACCAAGAATGCTCATTTCATGAGCACGAATTTCCCCCACAAGTTCTCCTACTTCCATTGTGTCAAGATCCTCCTTTTGAAGCATAGCATTAATGATGTTATACTTGGGCTTCGGGAGGAGCATAAGAATCTTGCGATTGATGGAGGCACTGTCAATTTTGGATATTTCAAGTGCATTAATGTCCTTGACAATGACATTCAAGCGAGAATACAAATCATTGCAATTTTCATGAGCTAGCATTTTAAAGGAATCATACTTAGCTCTAAACAAGTGATATTTTTGCTCATGAACTTTAGTGGAACCTTCATGAATTTCAATGAGCTCCTTCCAAATATCACTTGCTAAGTCCATGCCATTAACTCTAGCAAAGACTTCCTCACTAATAGCTTCGAAAATTGCATTTCTAGCTTTAACATTCCATTTTAATTGTTCGGTGGTGGGAGTTCCGGTGAACCCGACCTTAGTTGCCGACCACACTTCGGGGGCAATCGCATCAAGGTATGCGGCCATGCGAACTTTCCAATAAGCAAAGTTCTTGCCCTCGAAGTGAGGCGGCGAACCACCCATCTTGGCCATAGCTCTAGGCGGTGAAGCCTAATGATCCAAATGAGCAACGAGGCTCCGATACCAATTGAACGGATCGATAGACCAAGAGGGGGGGTGAATTGGGCCTTTTTGAAATTTCTAAAACAAGGTAAAGCAACCTTAACCTATGCAAAGCTAGAAAGGCACTAATTCACCAACCGGGTAAGTAAAATACCTACGCAAGCTAGGAAAGATAAAAAGATGTAAAGCCTAGCAAGGTAGAGCAAAGTAATGATCCCTAAATCAAGCACATGAATAAATTGCATGAAAGATAATGCTTGAATAAGTAAAGTGGACAAGAGACAACCGGATTTTTTCCCGTGGTATCGATGTGTTGGCACACACCCCTAATCCACGTTGTGACACTCACAAAGAGTTTTGTCACCTCCCAAGTCACTAAGACGAGGGCGCTCACTAAGAGTCTCCGTTCACCATCCCGGTGTGGTGGAGATCAAGCCACGTACAATCTTCTTCTCCGGGCTCCCACAATCCTTGGCAAGCTCCGCGAGAATCACCTCGATCACCAAGATCGCCTAGGTGATGCCAATCACCAAGAGTAACAAGCTAAGGCCTTCACTTGAGCAAGAACCGATCACCAAGAACGGATGCACACAAGCTTCTCTCTACTCAAGTCCTTAATCTTGCTTCTTGAATGATTGAATGAACAAGTATGTGAAATGATGAAGCTCAAGGTGGCTCTTGACTATAGTATGAGTGTTTGGATGTTGCCTGGTGTCAAGAGTAGTAAAATGACCCATTGGAGGGGTATATATAGGCAGCTCACACGAATAGAGCCGTTGGAGAAAAAGCTGCCAGAAAACTGCGTAGCGCCGGTTAATCCGACGTACCTCCAATAGTCATCGTCGGTTTAACTGGTGAAAGTAAACTACCCCTTCTGAAAACTAGCCGTTACAGCTCGGGCAGATTAACCGACGTATCATCGGTTTAACCGGTGAGTGTAGTTGTCCACTGATCAACTGGAAAACCAAGTCTCTGGACAACTGCACCGACGTCCCATTTCAAATATCGTCGGTTTAACCGGTGTATTGACTTGTCCAGACTCTGCTGACCTTGTTTAACCGTCGTATAGAAAAGTTGAAGCGTCGGTTAAACCGGTGTTAAGGAATTTTCCTGATTTTGCCTTTTCTGATTTGAGTCTTGAATGAAATCCAATTATTCTTGAGATATAAATTGAGAACCACTTATTTGAGCTTCTAGAAACCTGAGTGACCATTGTGTGCATCCATTTTCAAATGACCATGTCCATGCTCAAGTTACTTAGCCTAAACCCCTCTTAATAGTGCGATCACTACAAAACTATAAAACCTATACTAACCTAAGTGTCCTTCTCAACCTTATGACACTTAGGACTAGAAAGATCCTTAGTCTTGACATATTATTGAGTTGAATGCCGAGATCGCCTTTTTGAATAATTAAAATTAGGGGCCTCTTTTGACATATAACCAAATGAGCGATAATGATCTATAAAGCTGCACAAACTCATTAGTCACAATAATGGTTGTCATTAATCACCGAAACATACCTTGAGGGCCTAGATGCTTACAGAACCTCTTCAACGAAATCGAGCTCTAACTGCCTCGCCTCGTCCGCCTCGCCTTCATTGTACATTTCGAACCTTGGAGACTTCCACATGATATCGGCTGGTAAAATAGCTTCAAATCTGTATACGAGGAAGAAAGGTGTTTGTCCTGTGGCTTTGGACGGCTGAGTCCGAAGCCCCCAGACGACATGTGGCAGCTCATGCACCCATTTGCCTTCCTTCTTGCTATTTTCATCATAAAGTCTCTTCTTGAAGCCGTCGATTATCAAGCCGTTCGCCCGTTCGACTTGTCCATTGGCCCTTGGGTGTGCGACCGAGACATATTTAACTTCGATGCAAGCATTCTCGCAGAACTCCTAGAACTGGCTGGCTGTGAAATTTGATCCCAAGTCCGTGATGATGGTGTTGGGGAAGCCGAAACGGTGCAAAATATCCAAGATGAAGTCGACAACCCAATCTGGTCGACCCCGTTTTGGACAGTATATCCGCGCCAACATTGTGCTCCCGCAACACATGGTGAACCTCCAAGCCAGAAAATTTGCTTTCCAACTTGCGCACTTCCTGCACATAGGCATCCATCGTCTCCTTGTTGCAGTCTCATTCTTTGTTGACTTGTTGAACGACAAGAAGAGAATCGCCATACACAAGTAGTCGCTTGATCCCTAGTGATATCGCCAAAACGAAGCCCGTGAAGCAAGGCTTCATACTCGGCTTCATTGTTGGATACCGCCTACAGGATTTGAAGGACATATTTCAATTGTTCACCTCGTGGAGAAATAAGCAGAACACCAGCGCCGCCGCCGTTGAGCTTGAGGGACCCATCAAAGTACATGGTCCAGTGCTCTGGCTTGTCTACTGGAGTTGGGACTTGATTCTCCCTCCATTCAGCCATGAAGTCGACTAGAGCCTGTGACTTGATTGCAGTGCGTGGCTTGATTGCAGTGCGTGGCTTGAAGTCGATTGACAAAGCCCCCAGTTCCACTGCCCACTTGGATATGCGCCCCGTGGCATCTTGATTATGAAGAATATCTGCCAACGGGAAATCCGTGATCACAGTGATCTTGTACTCGTTGAAGTAATGGCGTAGCTTTCTTGATGTGATTAAGATTGCATATAAAAGCTTTTGAACAGCTGGATACCATACCTTGGATTCGGAGAGGACCTCGCTGACGAAGTAGACAGGCCTCTACACTCCAAACGCATGGCCTTCCTCGCCTCGCTCGACTACAATAGCACTGCTGACAACATGAGTTGTTGCCGCGATGTAGAGTAGTAGATCCTCCCCTGGCAACGGAGCTGTAAGGATCGGAGGTAACTGAAGGTGATGTTTCAGATCCTGCAGGGCCCGCTCGGCCTCCTCCGTCCATTGGAACTTATCTTGGCGTTTCAGGAGCTTGAAGAAGGGTAGTCCTCTCTCCCCGAGTTGGGAGATGAACCTATTCAGGGCCGCCATACAACCTGTTAACTTCTGCACATCCTTTATTGTGGCCGGAGCCCCCATATCAGTGATGGCCGTGATCTTTACAGGGTTGGCTTCGATGCCCCGGTTGCTGACGATGAACCCGAGCAATTTCCCTGAAGATACTCCAAAAACGCACTTGGTAGGATTGAGTTTCCACCGAAATTTGAGCAGACTGCTAAATGTTTCCTCCAGATCTGCAATCAAGTCGCTGGACTCCGTGGTCTCGATGACCATGCCGTCCACATAAGCTTCAACATTCCGGTGCAACTGATCCGTGAAGCATATCTGGATCGCACGCTGATAAGTCGCTCCTGCATTATTCAATCCGAAGGACATGGTTTTGTAGGCATATGTGCCGTACGGGGTGATGAATGCAGTCTTGATTTGGTCCTCCTCCTTGAGCGCGATCTGATAATAACCTGAGTAACAAGCAAGAAAACAAAGAAGGACGCAACCAGCCGTCGAATCAACAACTTGGTCAATGCGCGACAGCCCAAAATGATCCTTTGGGCAGTGCTTGTTGAGATCAGTGTAGTCGACACACATTCTCCATTCATTGTTCTTTTTGTTTACAAGAACGGGATTTGCTACCCGCTCTGGATGGATTACTTCTTTAATGAATCCAGCCGCGAGAAGTTTAGCAATCTCCCGTTTGATGGCCTCATGCTTATCGTGAGCAAACCGTCGCAGGCGTTGCTTTTTAGACCGCCTTTGGGTGTACATTCAAAGCATGCTCGATCAACTCCCTGGGCACCCCTAGCATATCCGCTGGTTTCCACGCGAATATGTCTCGGTTAGCCTGAAGGAAGCTGACGAGCGCGAGTTCCTATTTGTCACCTAAGCCCGCGCCGATGACAGCGGTCTTAGATGAATCTCCCTCCTGAAGCTGGATCGTCTTGAGGGCCACGTCTTCAGTTGATTGGATGCTCGACTTGCTGGCCTTCTTGGAGGGAATCTCCAGCCCGGACTGGGAAAGCTGCTGCGTGGCCGCGAGTACTTCTCCCGAAGCATCTGGCACGCGAGTAGTCGAAGCATACTGGATCGTCTCCTGATTGCAGTCATACGACTTCTTCAAATCGCCATGGAGGGTGAGTACTCCACTGAGTCCTGGCATCTTAAGAAGCAGATAGACGTAATGCGGCACTGCCATGAACTTGGCGAGTGCCGGACGACCCAATATTGCATGGTAAGAAGATTCGACGTTAGCCACTTCGAATTTGATGAACTTAGTATGATAGTTCTCCCGCGTGCCGAAGGTGACTGGGAGGACCACCGTACCAAGCGGGTGTGCCGTGTTACCTGGGACGATGCCATAAAAGGGGGACTTGCTGGGAACCAGCATGTCCTTGAAATCCAGGCCCATTTTCTTCAGGGTGCTGACGAAGATGAGATTGAGCCCACTCCCACCATCGATGAGGACCTTGGTGAGCTTGACCTCCGCCACCACAGGATCCAGGACCAAGGGGAACTTACCGGGCTCCGAAAGGCTCGTCCACTGGTCGTCGCGAGAGAACGAGATGGGGACCTCCGACCAACGGAGTGGTCGTGGTACCGCCGGCTCGACGGACAAAATCTCCCGGATAAGCAACTGCTGGTCCCGCCTGGAACCAAAATCCTCATCTCCCCCGAAGATGACGTTGACGACCTTCGAAGCGTCTTGAAACTTCGGGTTGCACCCGTGGTCCTCTTGATCATCGTCCTCGGGTTCTTTGTCCGCAGGCTTCTTGTTCTTCTTTCCACCACCGGAGTTGTTGAACGTCCTCCGAAGGTGATAGCAATCTATGGCGGCATGATTGGCACCTGGGTGCCACGGGCACTTCTTCTGCAGGAGCTTCTCAAACTCCTCCTGCGTCGTCGACTTCTTGCCCCGCAAAGGACGATCGATAGCCGCGATGATATCATCTGGCTTTCGTTTCCGGGGCGGACCCGAAAAGTCCCGCTGGCCTTTGTCGTTGCGGTTGTCGTTTAGGTGCCTCAGATTGCTATCTTGATGCTGCGGGAACCGTTCCCGCATCTTCTCCTCCTGTTCGGACCAATCGTGCATCATATCACGAAGGCCCGCAACAGTCTTCGGCCTGTTCCGCCCGAAATCCCTGTAGATGCCTGGGTCGGTGATGCCGTTGTAGAAACAATCAATGATGTCGTCCTCCAAGATGTTGGCGATGGTGGCGCGAACGTCGAAGAAGCGACGTGTGTAGGACCGCAGAAGCTCATTACGTTCCTGCTTACACTGAGCAAGATCGTGACGAGTACCTGCACGAGCAATCGCTCCCTGGAAGTTGTCGATGAAGACCTTCTTGAGGCGCTCTCAGGAGTCGATTGAGTTGTTGCTGAGGCTGTCCAACCAAGTGAGTGGCGCAGGGTCCAAAGCCATCGGGAAGTAGACGACTTTGGTGATATTCGAACCCCCTGCGACCTCAATGGCCGTGGAGTAGCAACGAAGCCACTGCTGAGGAGCTTGCTTGCCGTCGTACTTGGTGATGCCAATCGGTTTGAAGCCCTCTAGATACTTGTAGCTGCTGAAACATGCAGAAAAAGCAGGGAATCGGTCGCTACAATCAGTACCTTCAGTTTCAACTTCTTCGCGGACCTTGCGCCTGGAGGAGATCACGGTCCGCGCGTCGCGACCTTCATTGATGTGCTGGCGCAGGTCCTCTGGAGGAAGTCGATGATTGGCCTGTCGCGGATAACCCCCTTGCGGTGGCTGCTGCCTCCCGCCAGGGGTCTGGCTCCCGCGAGCGTTGTCGTTGCTGAGCTGGTGTCGAGGACGGCCTCCAGCCGTTCGGTTGTGAGCCTGGCTCCGACTCTCACCCACGCGCTCCTCCCTGATGGTGGACGTCGGGTTGTGCTAATCCAACTGGATCCAAGCCCTCTGCGCGTAAAGGAGTGCTTGACGCATGTCTGGATCATGACTACACTCGAGGATGGCCGTCACCCTGGGGATGTTGGCCACCGGAGTCCTGAAACCCCGTTCACTTACAGCGGCGAACTCAGGGTCAAACTCGCGATGCATAGGTCACCTACGCTCGGTGGCCCTCCTCCGCCGGATTGTGCGGGCCCTGTTCCTGGCCCTCCGCGCCTCACGATCGGCGTCGTTCTCGTCGCCGGCGTTGGCCGTGATCTCATCTTCGGAGATCGCTTCAAAGTTGACGATGGAAAGATCCCCATCATCCTCGCCTTCTTCCGCCATTAGCACCTGGCGGGAGGAAAGCTCATGAGAGCTTGCGTCGACTAGTTCAGTTGACCCCTCCACCGCGGTAGCCAACGGCCTGCCCTCTTGAAAGGGCAAGGGCTCGAGGTGAGCCACAAGTCAACCCTCTGCCTCGAGTAGACCGGAGAGCACCATGCCCTTCCAATGCACGATGCGCCCCTCCGGCAAGGAGGTGATCACCAGATCACTGGCGCCAGAACAACCCGAAGCCCCCCGACACACGGTGGCTTCAGGCTTTCCATCCTGGAGCAGAAAGTCCAGGTCCTTCTCATACATGGAGAGGGACCCAGAGACGTTTGCCTCCTGAAGATCAGTGGCCGGTTTGCATGAACTGAGTTGGGATCGGCTATGTAGATCCCTAGATTGGAACGAGTCCAACCCAGGGGAAGTTGCCGCGACACTGGAAGAAGTCGAGCTTGCAGAAGACTCCATCTCGATCCTTGTTACAGAAGCATGGAGCGGCAAGTTGTCGAGCCCATCGACGAACCTGTTGATGTCGCTGCATGAATCCGCAGCGGAGGTCTTTGGCCTCATGTCGATGAGGAATCGTCGAAAATTGCCCACACCATCTGCAATGCAGACCCAAGAGCCAAAAATGAATGTCGTACTCTAGGAGGGAACTGACCTGATGAATTTGAAAGATGCCATCAAGCTCGCCGGTGGATCTTCGACGCGCTCCCCTACCTAGCGCGCCAGCTATCGGTGTTTAACCGGCTGCCAACCGAGGGATATACCCAAGGTGGTAAGTTTTGGGCGAGGAGACGCTGAGATCAGGAACTCGAAGGTGCAAGAAACACAAAGCTTAGACAGGTTCGGGCCGCAAGATGCGTAACACCCTACATCCTGTATGGTGGTTTGTATTGCCTTTGGTGTAGAATGATCTAGAGATCGTGTTTTGAGAGGGGTCCCTGTCCTCCCTTATATATCCGAGAGGTCAGGGTTACAAAGATACTAACCAACACCAGCTGAGGAATCGTATCAGAACATATCTTGAGTAGATTCCCTCTGTATCGGTTAGCTCTATCTCCTATTTAAATGGGATAAATAAGAGATAAACGAGATAAATAAGAGATAAAATGGACTTAATCTCTTAAACCTCTTTAAACTACGTCATGTACCCAGTCCCGTGGCCCCAGGTGTGACAGATATAGCTCCTCAAGTGAGCCCGTCAAACAAGTTAGATTAAGTCCGATCGAGCGGATCTAGCCTGTTTGGAAAAACGCGATCATCATCGCAACGACAGTTATGCTCATGGCAAGAAGTCGATTTACATGAAACTTGAACATGTCTAAAGCCTCCGAATTTTAATAGAAAATTTACATTCCTGATTCTGTGGCACATAGCCTCCAAATTGAATCAGAAGAAAAATGCCTTGGCGCTCGAAGAACAGCTATCACTGCGTGTCTTCTTATGGGTAAAACTTTCATAGGTTCTATACGTTCCAGGAATTTGGGACGTCTTGGCCCTTGGGGTATTGTAGTCGATAAGACCTCGGTCTTGTAATCTACTTGACGAGAACGGTCCTTCCCATCTCGAATTGAGCTTGTGTAATCCGAACTTGTCTTGGATGCAGCGTAGGACCAGATCGCCTATACTGAACGACCGTTCGCTGACGTTGCGGTCATGATATCGTCGGATCCCCTGTATCGGATCCCCTGTAGGTATCATGCTGACTGAACAAGAGCAGTGCAGCGAGCCTCCTCAATAGAGTCTAGCTCTACCTGCCTTGCTTCGTCCGCCTCGCCTTCGTTGTACATTTCAACCCTTGGGGATTTTCACATGATGTAAGCTGGTAAAATTGCTTCGGAGCCATAGACAAGAAAAAATGGTGTTTGTCCTGTGGCTTTGGACGGCTGAGTCCTGAGCCCCCAGATGACATGTGGCAACTCGTGTATAGATGCCTGGATCGGCATCAGTTTTTGGTCTGTTCCACCCAAAGTCTCTATAGATGCCTGGGGTGAGGCTATTGTAGAAGCAGTCGATGATGTCCTCTTCCGAGATGTCGAGATGTTCGCAATGGTGGCTCGCACGTCGAAGAAATGGCATGTGTATGATCGTAGGAGCTTGTTGCGTTCCTGTTTACACTGAGCAAGGTTATGACGAGTACCTGCGCGGGTGATCGCCCCCTGGAAGTTGTCGATGAAGACTTTCTTGTGCCTCTCACAGGTATCGATCGAGTTGTTGCTGAGGCTCTCCAACCATGTGAGCGGTGCAGGGTCCAAAGCAATCGGGAAGTAGATGACCTTGGTAGTATTGGAGCCTCCTGCGACTTCTATGGCGGTAGAGGAACATCATAGCCATTGCTGAGGAACTTGTTTGCCGTTGTACTTGGTGATCCCAATTGGCTTGAAGCCCTCAGGGTACTTGTAACTATTGAACTGTGCCGTGAACACTGGAAAGCGATCACTACAGTCGGTACCTTCTGGATCGGCTACTTCACGCTCTCTACGTCTGGAATCAATTATGGATCATGATGCGCTATCCTTCATTGATTTTCTAGCGCAGGTCTTCTTGAGGATTCCGATGGTTGGGATGATTAGGTTATCACGGGTTGCCTCCTGGAGGTGGTTACTGCCTCTCGCCAGTGGCCTGACTTCCACGAGTGTTGTCGTTGTTGTTGTTTCGTTGAGGTCGAGGATAGCCACCTGCCGTTCGACTGTTAGCCTGGCTGCGGCTTTTGCCCATGTGTTCTGCTCCGATGGCTGACGCTGGGTTTTGTTGATCGAGCTGGATCCATGCTCTCTGCGCGTAGCGAAGTGCTTGGTGCAGATTTGGATCGTTGCTGCGTTCGAGTATGGCAGTTACCCTGGCGATGTTAGCCACGAGGGTTCTGAAGCCCCGCTCGCTCACGGTAGCAAATTCGGCGTCTAGCTCACGATGCATAGATCGCATGCGCTCATTGACCCTCCTTCGCCGGGCTGCACGGGCTCTGTTCCTGGCCCTTCGTGCCTCACACTCGGTGTCATTTTTGTCGCTGGCGTTGGCTGTGGCCTCGTCTTCGGATATCATGTCAAGTGTTTCGTTGGGTGAGATGCCATCGTCCTCACCATCTTCTGCCATCAACACTTGGCGTGATATGAGTTCATCGGAGCTCGCTTCGACTAGCTCGGTCGATTCTTCTACCATGGTGGCTAATAGCTTGCCCTCCTGAAAAGGCAAGGGCTCGTGGTTGGCGACCCGCAGCCCCCCGACATGTTGTGGCATCGGGTTTCCCGATTTGGAGTAAATAGTCCAAGTCCTTTTCCAATGCGGAGAGGGACTCGGAATTGTTGGCCTCCTGATGTTCAGTGGCCGAAATTGCATGAACCGAGTCGTGATCGGCTATGCAAGTCCTCAGATTGGAGCGAGTCCGATCCGAGCGTGGTTGTTGCAGCGCGGGGTAGAGTCGTGTTGAATACGGACTCCTCCTCGATCTTCCTGGCGGAGCCATGGGTCAACAAGTCGTCGAGATTGTCGACGAACTCATCGAGCTCGCTATGAAAACTTGCTGCAAGAGTTTTCAGCTTCATGACGTTGATGGTGAATCGACGGATATCGCCCGCGCTGTCTGCGATGCAGACCCATGAGCCGAAAACGAGCGTCGTGCCCTCGGGGGGCACGGCACTGGTGAACTTGAACGATGCCATCGAGTTCGCCAGTGGATTTTTGATGCGCACCCCTACTTGGCGCGCCAGCTATCGGTGTTTTACCGCCTGCCCACCGAGGGGTATACCGAGGTGGTGAGTTTTAGGTAGGGTGTCGCCGAGATCAGGAACTCGAAGGTGCAAGCAACACAAGGTTTAGACAGGTTCGGGCCGTGAGATGCGTAATACCCTACGTCCTGTTTGGTGGTTTGTATTGCCTTGGGTGTTGATGTGTTTTGAAGGGACCCCTGCCCGCCCTTATATATCCGGGAGGACAGGGTTACATGAATCCTAGTCTGACAATAGCCTAGGAATCATACTCGAGTACAACTCGAGTAGCTTCCTCCTGTATCGAGTAGTTCTACTTCGCATGCGAGTAGAGTACAACACAGATAAGGTATAGGACATATCCTATCCTCTATAGATATTTCTATATGAACTACGTTATGTACCCAGTCCCGTAGTCCCGGGTCTGACATACCCAGCTCCCTCTTCTGTGAGACCTAAACTGATCAAATTTCTGGTAAATTTTTCTCTTGCCTTACATTAGCACTGGTGAACGGCTCACCATGTTGTTAGATACATCAACTTGAGGTACTGCATTTGTACCATTTCTTTCTTATAACCTCTTGATACTTTTTGAAGTATTTGCCCAGCCAATATTTAGCCAAATTTATGCCCAACTCAATGTCAACAAAATTCTCACATACTTTTTCATAGAAGAAGTCTAGAAAATCAAATTTACGTCTTGGATCAAGTATGGTAGCAATAAAAAGGATCATGTTGTAATTGCCATCCCAATACTTATCAAACTTATTATTCATTGCTCTTGCCAATTCTTTTATGACCTGATGTTGCCATGCATGACTTCTTAAAGCTTGGTGGATGTAAAGCACATTGACAAGAAACAAATGTGCTGTTGGAAACCTATCAGCTGAGAATGCTTTTGTAGTTTCTTCAAAAACTCCAAAAAAACCTACCAATAGACCTGGCTTTGCTCCACTCATCCTCGGTTGGAAAGGTTTGCTGCTACTTGCTTCTTCCTTTAACCCAATTTAAACAAGTACACCATTAGGCACAAATACTGCCTAGATCCTCCAACAGAAACCAACCAAAATTCAGTAGTACCAGTACTGCTTTCCAGAGCACACAGGAAAGAGGAAAAAAGAAAGAAAGGTCAGCAGTTAACAGATCATGCAGGGAGCCTGATCAAGAACACAAGTAGTAGAACCAGATCAGACGTCACAAAGCAAAATCAGCCAGCGACACAAATTATATTGATTAGATATGCACAAGAACAACTCTTGTCAACTACTAATTGACGTATTGGTCCTAGGATTGGGAACTTCCTAAAGCAGGGCATCTGTACTTTAAGTGGACCAGAAATGCTGAATAGTACAGAACAATTACCGCTGGAACAGGCAAGAACGGAGCTGCACAGATGGCCGCCGATCTGGATCTCTTCAGCGAGCCGCAAGATCAATCACCCCCTCTTGCAGACTAGCAGGGCCGCCGTAGTAGTACTAGAAGTCAGCATTGAAGCAGTTGACAACCAAACCAAACCCTAGCAAGAAGGGAAAAGAAGATGAGGAGAAGGGGAAGGGCATGAGATGCTCAGGAAGAGATGAGGGAGGGTCGGAGGGGAGCTGGACAGTGGAGACGCACCTTTCTGCGAGCACGGATGACGGGGAAGGCGAACGACGGTTAGGATGGCAGGCGCGTACTGCCAGCGGGGAGGGCAACCTGCAGCCCTGCGGCGAGGACGGCCGGCGGCGAGGGAAGCCCGCGGGATCGTGGGGACGGCAGGCGGCAAAGCCTCCCGCGGGACTCACGCCTCGTGAGTTACCTGATGCTCGGTCGAAGTCAACACGATCCGTTTGGACCCGCACCCAACCTGTACTTAGTCAAGATTCAACCCGCCCCAACCCGATAGTTCCTAAAATCCAAAAGCATCCGACCCACTACCAGGGCTAATTAATTATATCCATGCAACTATATAATTCATCCATTTCGAAATACTGTGGTTGGCCGGCTGTGACGCCCATTGCTGTTGGCTCATTTAAGCAGTGCCATAAGCTTTGTCCGATAATTTGTTGCCAAGCCAGCCCGAAGAGGACCCTCATGTCGACCTGTGCAAGCAGCAGCGCGCACACACCCGCAGGCGCCACGACACGCGTCCGTTGATCTGTCTCTCCCTGCCTGGCATGCAGCACGGGCGATCGGTCGTCGGTTGGGCTCATTCCTCCCTGCTGCTGACCTGTCAGGTCGTCGCCTGGTCGGAGCTAGCTGCTCGGTTGACCCCAAGCCGGGACTCTTGTCGAATCGGCAGTCGCGGCTATGCTCCTCAGGAGGGCAGGCCACAGGTAGGGATGAAAACGAAAATGATTATTTTCTATTTTTGAGGATTGTTTTTAAGATTTTATCGATTCTTAAAGCTAAATGAAAATGGAAACAATTACCGAAATAACAAAAAAAATAGTAATTAGAATATGGAAATGAAAATAAAAATAATTTGAACGTCTTTCAATAGTTTTCAAGAAATATCATCAGTATTCTACTATAGTTTAACGATAGAAATACCGTATTCACATACAACGCTAACACGTTCTGCTATATTATCTAGAGAGTCATGACTCATGTATCCTAACCCAAAATTACAAATTCACGGTGACTATGGATAGTTTCATGGATGATGGGATTAATGTCTAAATTTTAGTAATATGAAATGAGACATGTGTTATGAATGGTTGGATTAATATATTAATCATTGTTTGATATATTTATCACTATTTAAAATATCGTTTCGATAGATTTCAATCATTATCGATGTGTTCTCGATAGTATATTTTTATTTTCGAAATTACCGTAATACTGATGCCGTTTTTATTTTCAACAATATCGTTTCGTTTTTATTTTCAATAAAAAAATGTGAAAGTGAAAGTGATGGAGCCTTTCGCCAATTGGTTCCGACTGTTTTCATCCAAGCCACAGTCCAGCGGATCGGTCGTTAGGGCTTCTCGTTGATGTGGCAGTGTGGCACCTGCTCTGCATTATCCATCTAGCTTTGCGGTGAGACGTTGCAGATTGTTTGTTACCTGCTGCATGCGTGCCAGGGTCAAGCTGACCTGTATACCTAATTCGTTTACCGACATGCACGGAGATGCATCAACGACCGGAAAAGCTTGTCAGATTATTTTCTTGGCCGTTGACTTATTTTTATGCATAAGCAGATAAGCTGAACCTTCTCCCAATGCATGGGCGTCGTATTGACATATCTAATGTTACCGTGTTAAAATGTTAAATTTATGTACCTTTTTAACATATGTACTCCTCCATCTAGTCACAAATAACTGATGTTTTGAACATTGACATACATGTAGTCTTAAAACAAAGACTACTGTTATAGAACCCAACATAGCCTTTGACCACTAATTCGAACCCAACATATTTAGTAAAACAAAGCAAAAATATACTATTATAGAACTATTTCCCAACACAAGGCTACTGTTATCACTTTTAAATATCCATCCTCCACACATGGAACAGTTGATTATATTATGTATAGTAATATACTACTACTAATATGCAACAAAAATTTGCAATAGATAACTTGAGAACATCTCTTATTTCTAACTGCATGGGAGGGGTATTCACTACTACAGAACAGGGCTTTCCAAATGCCCTATCACCGCCGGGTTCAAAATGAACCGGCCGTGATGCCTCATCACATCACCGCTGGTTCCAACCAATTTTTGAACGGGCGGCAATGGGTCTCGTCACTGCCGGTTCCAGCCATGAACCGGCGGTGATGAGACATTATCACAGCCGGATCCTATTACAAACCAACGGTGATATCTACGCCACTCTAGATATTTAATTTCCCCCTCCCCTCTATCTGTACTCTCTCTCTCTCTCTCTGTTCTTATCTCCTCCGCCCACACCTTCCTCTCCCCTAGGACTCTCCTCCTCGATGTCCCCTGCCGCACGCCTCCCTCCCTTGATCTCCCCCACCAACGCTTCCCTCCCTCTCCCCCGCCGCCGCGCCTCCCTTCCCGCCACCCCTACCTCCCTCTCCCTCCACCGCCCCCCTCTCTCTCCCCCACCACCACCGCGCCTCCCTTCCCCTCCTTTCCTTGACGCCTCCCCTCCCTTTCCGTTACCACTCCACCTCTATTCTCTCCCGACACAGCAGCAACGGGGGCCATACGCGGCTGCGGCGCGGACCAGCGGCAGGGGCCTCCCTCTCTCACCTCTCGTGGTAGAGCAGCGGAGCGGCGGTAGCGCCGAGCAGCGGTGCGTGGCCGCGGCACGCGGCAGCGACAGTGCTGAGCTACGATGCGGAGGAGCTCGCGGGCCGCGTGCACAAGGCCGCAATGGCGTGGAGCTGCGGCAGCAGCATGGGGCATTGCAGGCAGCGGCGTGCGACGACGTGCGGCGTTTTTGTTTTTTTTTGTTTTTCTACGGGCATCACCGCCGGTGCTAGAGCCGGCGTTGATAGCCCATACCATCGTTGTCGACTTTGATCCAACGGGGATCAAAACCGGCGGTAATGGCATTTTACAACCGGTGGTGATGAGGTCTGTTGTAGTAGTGATTATGTTATCATTTCCAAGATATTTTCAAAAAGTCAGTTAATGTTGTACATGTATATATTGTGAACAAATCCTTAATAATGATACACCCAGGTGGTGGAATTGTACATTGTTTCCTATTATTGGATAGTACACCTAGGAAATTTCTAAACAAGATATATACTGCTTGCTTGCCAATAATTTTCATGAAAAACAATTAATTATTTGTGGTCGTGCATGTGGTACCATAACTAATGGGATCGAGTAGCCAACTGATGACAATTTTTTCTTCTGATCCATAACACAAGCCATCTATCTCTCACACTATTACAAAATCTAAACCTCATCAATAACTCCAATAACGCAAAAAAGTTTCACTCTACTGTCATGTTTTTCCTGTTTAAATTAAACACAGTATCATGAATGAAGCGAACTTAAAGACGGAAACGGACCAATGTTAGCTAGTCATCAAATAAAGATTGTACTCTTCTATGTATGATGCCAGTAGTCCCACTTACATGAGAAATGACGTTTCAAACTACCTCTAATATGACTGCATGCTGAGAATGAGGGGGTATGTATTTGTTACATACTGTAGTTTCTTTAAATGCAGTGCAAATTGTAGTGATGAGTATCCGTACGTATAAAGATGGGCGTGGTGCGGTTCGCTCCAGCGGATCGTCGAACCGATCCATAGAAACGACCCTAATGGGCTCCAACTCCGACCCATGAAGCAGCATAGGGTCAGCAGATGGAAACCGGAAGAACCACTTGTTCGAGTGGTTCGATCCTGATCAGGGGAAGCTCACGTAGTCACGTCCACTGCTGCGCCGGCGCAGCTACGCCGGCGGGCCCGCGTACCCGATCACCAGTGCGTCGATGCGCCTGTGCGGCACCACCACGTGGCGCATGGCATCGTCCGCGACGCTCTCCTCCGAGAGGTGGTGTCTAGCGGGAGCATGTCCGCCGCCACGCCCGTCTAGCAGGAGATGTCCGTCCTCATGCCCGTGTGGTTGGCGAGGTCCGGGATGCAGGCCGCTAACGGGTGGCAGCACAAGCGGAGGTAGAAGACCTTGTAGCACTCAGTACTCGTAACCCATGTCGTCCTTGGCACACTAGCTCAGTGATGGGCACAACCTGCAGCTGCTTGGCCTCGCTGTCGTGGCCGTCAGGTCATTGTTGGCGACTTTACTAGCAGCAGTGTCGTTGATCGATCTATGGGCTGCATCTTCATGTAGACAGCGTCGAAGCAGCTACTTAAAGCCCCACGATCTTCCGCGCGGACCGTCGGAATCTTACGGCTGCATGCTACTTGAAGCACAACGTTGGATTACAGGCCGGAGTTTAAGCAATGGGTAGCAAGCAGGCCTCTGATTCTCTGCTTGTGGAAGCAACCCGCCACAAGGATATGGATCGACCCATCATATCCACTGGTTCAAATGGGTCAAGCAGTTAGTACCAAATGGTTTAAACGGTGCCCCTATTCATGAATAATGTATCGATGGATCACATTCGGTTTGCTCCATGGATGAACCACGCCCATCTTTACGTACGTATGCCCAATGCGCGCCACGTACGTACTGATCCTGCATGCGTGCAGAGCTGCCTGAGGTTCCACCCCTCAGCAAATCATGTGTAGGTCTTACTTTGACATCTGATCCCTTGGCGTTGGCTCCATGCATTAGCTAGACCAGTGACGGCAAACGCTAGATAGGTGGAGGCGCTAGAAGCTAAGTACGTAGCCCTAGAAGAGGACTGGACCCCATGTGTTGTTGATGCAGCCGCAGCACACCACGCATGATGCGTCCACTGCTCTGTCCCTCTCTGCTCGGCATGCACTACTTATTATGTGCTGGCATTATTGCACACATCATAGCATGCAAGCCAGCAGCCAGCAGCCCGAGCCCCACCCAGCGAGAGCCACCCATCCGGAATGTTATAACATGTGTGCTTGCCGCCTAATTTTGTGGCCCCATAGTTGCTGTTGCAACGCCGCTAGGAGTCGTCTACCTCTACATGGCACAATCACTATTATCTGCAGGGTACAAAAGTACAGGACAAATAAAGCAAGGCATGTGTCATATGTGTGGTGGCGCTGCGCTAGCTGTCTACATACGCGTCGTATACCTTGTACCCAGGTTCTGACTCTGCAATAGTAGCTGCACAACATCTGCCATGGCAGTTAGCCAGGTACTACTAAGCTAAGGGTGGTGAACTATACTGAATTCAGTCAACGATGAGCCAATCATCTGCTACGTTAGTATGTCCAGTGAGGATGATGACGGAGCCCGCCGACTCGCCGGGGCCGCCCAATGTGCCCCCATCCCAACAGCGTGCGAGCCTGTGTATTTCCTATCTTTTCGCCTCCAAATTTCATTGTCCTCTCGTTCGGCTATAGCTACTTTATTTTGCTGTGTCGAATATACCCTACTTCATCCGTTCCAAATTGCAAATCGTTTTGGTAAATCTAGGTACATAAATTTTACAATGTATCTAGTCATAGTATATATATCTAGCTATATAGCTAAATCTATGTATCTATATTTGCCAAAACTGTGACATTCAAGTACTTGAAAATAGAACACACTAGATTCTAGTATGAGTTTGTGTGTTTGATCTTTTGTGTGTGTGTTAAAAACTTTAATGCAAAGGCAAAAGGGGCTTTTTGTAATTCTGGAAAATTTAGGTCCTTTGGTGCAAAAGGTGTGAGAATGGTAGGTAAAATCAAAATATGTAAAGGGTTATTTTGCAAGAAGCAAGAACTTACTTTTAAACCTCTGTGAGAAGTGAAACTACCCTAAGGATTCAATTGGAGTGTAGAATTTAAATAGGATATCTCTGAAGTTTAAAAATTTTGCCAAGTTTTAAATTAGATTTAAATCCTTAACTCTTTTGAAGCTTACCCTTAAAGCAAAGTTGTAGACCTTGCTAAAATCTACACTTTTGCTTTTGGTCACATTTCCATTTGAGCCATGGTTTGAAAGTTATTTTAGCTTTACAGTGGAGTCCCTGCATTTTTGGAAAATTCCAAACCAGTCCTCCTTCGTCTACCTCCGGTCCCTCCTGCTCTGCCTCGTGCTCGTGACACCGCTGCCTTCGCCAGCCGTTTCCCGAGCCCTAGCTGCCCCCGCGCTGCTCTTCTCAGCGCCACGTGCCCTCCAGCGCCGCGCTCGCCGCTCACCCGACCCGCGCCGGCCCTCTCCTCGCCCCTCCATGTCGCGCCGCCGTCGCCCCGAGCGCCACGCACCCGCCGGCTTGCTAGCAGCAACTTTTGCTCGCCGTGCCTCCTCCTTCGATTTGAAGCACATCCCTGAGCTCCCCACGGACTCACTCTTGCACTCACGCAGCCCATTCTACTTCTCTTCCTTCTTTCCAAGCGCCACGCCTCGCCAAAGCTCCGCCGCAGCTCTTGCCCGCTGTCGTCAGCCGCCTCCGCCGCTCCACACCCGCAAGCCAGTACTCCTACAGCACCGCCGCAATCCACTAAAGCTCACTGAGTAGTCCAATTCCATTCCCCGCGCCCACACAGCCCGGACCACCGCGCTAGTGAGCTCGAGCTCCGCCGCCGCTCGGTCTCGCCGTCGTCCCGGCGCTCCACCGCCTCTCAGCCCCAGCCAAGCACACCAGCAGCACCACATCACCCCGAGGAAGCTTTCTAGCCACTTCCCTGCCGCCCTCCGGCACTCCGACCACCGGAACGTCGTCGCCGCCCCTCGGAGCCCCGCCGCCCGCCTCTATTCACCGTCGACTCGCCGCCTCAACCCCTCTCTTCCTCAACTCCGGCCACCCCCGTGACCGCCGTGAGCTCCTGAAGCTTTCCCCCATTTTCCCCTCGCCGCCGGTGAGCCCCCTCGCCGAAATTCGATCGCCATCGATCGGCATCTCTGTTTAACCCGGCCAAGGACCCAATTGCGAGGATTCAAATCTTTTCAGGGTCCTTTCTGTAAAAAATCAGTACCCCCATTTCAAATCAGCCAAATTTGAAAATCCATAGGAATTTGTAGAAAAATCTAAAAATTGTCAAACTAGTTTTGTTGTACTTCAGAAGTTTAGCTCTACAACTTTGGTTATTAGAGTCTGGTTTGAAACCAAATGCTTTTTTAGTTATTTTAAAGTTTAGCAAAAGGGTATCTTGAGTATAACTTTTGCATGCTAGCTCTATTGCTTGTGATTTTTGGTGTGTAGCCTGTTTAGGGTACGAGTGAGCTTGTGTGCAAATTTCACCTATAGTACTGAAACCTAGATTAAACTAATTCAAACTTATGCAAATAAAGCTTGAAATGGTTTAAATTTATTCAAGCATGTTACTAAGGTTTTCATACTTAGATCTTCTTACCATGTGATGTTCTATAATTGAGTAGTTCATAGTAAATATTTCAAGAATTTATGTCACTATTTTGCCTAAGGTTTGAATTTAAACTTCAAATTTGAACTTACTTCAAATGCTTTAGTTTGTGTATTCAGAAATTTATGAAAAATTCGTAGTAAGCTCATCTGTTTGAATTAAGCTTACCCACAAAAAATCAAGGCCATAACCTTTGTGGATTTCAAAATAAAAATCAAACTTGTTAACCTCATTCAATTAAACCCGTTAATTATGATAATTGAATTAAGATACAAATAGTAGGTTTGAATTCAACTTTCTTGTTTTATGAAGTTGTGTTTATTAATTTGTTACATTGCAACTTTATCGTGAAGTAAAATTCTTAACTCGAGAACCACCTAATTCCAATCATTGCACATGTAGAGTCAGCGACACTCGACGACGGAGTCTATGAGCTGATCCAGGAGCCCGAGCAAGGGTTTTCTGAAGACCAGGTGAACGTCGCCGAGGATTTAACTGAAGCCCCGAACCAAGGTTCGGAAGTCTTTGACATCCCTAACCCCAGCCCTGTTCAAGAAGGCAAGCCCCGGTGCATAACCCAGTATTTCAAATTATTGCACTTATAAAGTTATATATATCTAAGTTGTGCATTAAAGTCTAGGAGTTGTAATGAAACCCTAGATGCATAAATCCTAGGAACCTTTATAATGTTCCGGAGACTTTATCGAATAGATGCCTTGCTAATAGGACCGGTAGAAGTCGGGTGATTGCCTGTCACTCGCGCGATATAGGAATTGATTGTTTACTATTATGCAATCACTATAAGGATCATGGATGAGGTCATATGCGGTATCATGACTTGAAAGGTTACCCTGTCTATGTTGATAAAAGATTGATAAGGTCACAGTGTGTGGTAGCTGTGGTCAAGTGTTTGAAAGTACTAGCCACATGCCATAAATATGGTACGTGGTAAGCCTAATACCTGATTGGCCCGGCAAATGGACTTGTCTCCACCACTCGATTGATTGGTTTTTGTTACACACACGCACCGACGTGTGGGAATACGTTTCGTACAACGGACGGAAGTACGGTCATACAGTCGCGCTGTAGAGGTACGTCCCGCACATGATGTGCGTATGGTCCTACAGTCGCTTGTGGTGGCCCTGATCCATAACCCGGAAGATGAAGGGAATGATTGTTCGGAAAGTTAAGTTTCCGAGCGTGTGAGTTAGGATCCCTTGCAAGGTTATGAAACTCAATTCAGAATCATCCGTTTCTCGTGGAGATTGAGACTGCTTGCTCCTTCTGCCACATAGAGTAATAACTGCAACTGTTTTTTGGAATAATCTTGAGAGATGATAATCTCTACCTTGTTTGACTAGTATAGGTGCTTACCTAGAATGGTTAAAGAAACTAGAATCTGGAAGCTAAAACATGAAAGTAGATCATACTCTTTGTTGCTTTTCAGCAAAAGAAAACCAGAGCCACTCAACCGTTCATGGTCTAGTTATGGGTTAAATATAACCCATTTTCGATTAAGCTTTGCTGAGTACTAGCATACTCAGTCTTGCTAGTCTGTCTTTCAGGTATGGCTTGTGAGAACCAAACGGATAGTCCAGCCTAGCCATTCTCTGTTCCGTTTGGCTGGTCCGTGGAATGGGATCCGTCCCCGGCTGGCAATGACCCTCCGGAATGACGCCATGTTTCGGGCTGAGCGTGGTGTCAACTTTCGCGACATGTGTAGTCGCGTGTTAATTTCTTCTGCTGTGACTCTGAACAAGGTTGCACAGCTTGTGGTTTTAAACAATGTTTATATAAGTTTACTTTAAGTTTGGAACAGATTGTAATAATGTTTTAATATTATGTGGATTAAAAGTTGGTGTGCTGTTGTGTGATTGTAAACTCGCCTTCGTGCGAGGTAAACCTACCTCGATCCTGTGTAACCATGGTTGAATTGGGCGGTGACCCGACAGACCAATGGGTTGTTCCGTTTGAAGTGCGTTGAGTTAATATCGCCTGTATAGTGATGACTAGCGCACTTGAGCCGGAATAATTCAAGATGATTTATTCTGCCACAGCTGGTATCAGAGCTGTAGGTTTACTCTTACAATCGGTACTAAAACTGCAGCAGCTCTTAAAAATGTTTTCAGGATAAAATTGGCTTAACAGAAGAATTTGCAAAGTGTGTTGGATTTGTTAAGGTTGGTGCCTAGATCGTAAAGCCCTAGGGGTTTATATGGGAGTAATCAGGTGGCTATTAGTATGTATATGTGTATAGTTCAGCTCTAACTTGCAGCACTACTTTCTGTTAAAACTTACTTTCGAGCACAACCAACCTTAGATATCTATTCGTATTGTCTTGTTCCTCAAGTTGAGACAAGAAGGTAAGAAGGTAAGGATCCTCAGCCAACTGAGGGAGATTGGCCTTCCCGTCGGTGATGCGAACCGAACGCTGTTTCTCAAGCAGTGGCTTACTTGAGATGCTGCCAATATATCAACGATTAGTTGATCATATTGGGAGTATATGGTTCGGCACAGGGTATGGTGATCGCTGTTCATACCCCCATTTTATATGGTACCCCCGTGAATACGTTGCAGATGTAACGTATGCTAACGTCGTCCGTATGGCGAAAATTGTACGAATGCTGTTTCTATAGTGAACAGTACCGTTTGGGGACGCTTTCATGTCGTGCTGCCATGAAAGGTTCATGTTATATAGATATGGTTTTCTATAGGTACACTAACCACGATTAAGAGGTTAAGACGGATAGGACTTATCGACTAGTTATTAGAAAGAGACGTAAATATTGTGCCACCGAGACTAACCACGTAAGTCCAAAAATATTTGGCAATTGTTTTTGGTTGTGAGGTCAAGTAGTAGGTGCATGCATAATTCATGAACAAAATAAGTAAATAAGTTGAAAGAGTGTTCAGTAAGGACATCTGAAGTGTTGTCTATCCCAAGTACCATCTTGCTTTGCTCCTTAAGACATTCTTAGAGACGAGTATCTTAACATCCATCTGATTTCCAGCCTTCGCTGTTACCAGAATCAGTGGTCTGGTTCCATTTACCTTGTGAGTTCTCAGCAGGGTAATTGAATCTTACCATCTAAATTCTTGTTTTAGATGGCGGCTACTTCAAACGTCTTTTGGGATCACGCAGGGCATCTACATACCAATGCCTTGCACTGGGAGGGTTTTCCCCGTCTCTTGTGGGAGTCACTTAGGTTATTCTTCTACACCGAGCCCCCACAGTATGATGGAATGGAATATAGGGAGGAAGGTGTTCCTCAGTTCAGAGTTAAGATGACCATTCCTCAGCACCTTTTTCGCTCTCAGTGGTAGCCCATCGAGGTCGATGTGGTTGGCTATCGTCTCGTCGACACCTTTGAGACTGCAGCTCTTGAGGCCATCCACACTTTCTGCGACTAGCATCCCGCAGAAGTTGCCAGGCATCCTATCGGCCTATTCCCCGCAATAGATTCTAGTGATCCCGAGTGGAATTTCCGGATAGCTCATTATGGCCACATGCTGGGAGATTTAGCCGAAGAGACACTCCGTGGTACCATCAGGTTCATGAATGCCCAGCACCACTACCAGATCTTGCTGCGCCACGGTATGGGTCTGTTGACCAGTATAGCTCAAGGTCACTATAGAAATGTTGATCGACGGGTCACTCAGATAGAAGAGCTTCAAGCATTGGTCACGGAAAAGAAGGAAATTATCGCAGAGCGAAATGAGACCATTGTCCACCGGGAGGATCAGATCAATGAGAGTGATGCAATAATCACTCAACATAACACGATTATCGAGTTCCTCCAAGAGCAAGTCCACGACCTCATCCTTGAGGTTGACGACGCCCTCGCTCACATCAACGAACTTCAGCAGCAGCCAGCACCTCCCGCTGCACCTGAAGCACCTGAAGGCGAAGAAGAAGAACCAGAGCAAATCGAAGGAGTTTCTGATCTCGACTCCGAGCATGGAAACCCAGAGCCTAACCCTTAGCCAGATCACTCCTCTTCTGGCAGCCAGTCCTCCGTAGGCGATCTCGACGATTTTCAGTCCATCCAAATCGTCGAACTTTCAGATGTAACTAGTGTAGAATGTTGTGACATAGGTAGTGAGTAGTCTACTTGGACCCAGGGCCACTTGCTATAATATATGTAGCATGTGTACGTGTGGCTAGACTGTTAGCAAGTAGACCACCCTAATGTAATATGTTAAGGATAACCAGTTTTTGCTTTAAATCTAAGCTTGGAGTCCTGTTGTTCATATCGATATCCTTGCCCTTTGAATGAGTTGGTTAAACAGAATATGTGAATTACATATCTGTTTAGCGGCAGTACATCTTCTGAAAATGGGAGCAAGAATATGTTGTTAATAATGGACATCTTCTTTGTTTCAGATGGTTGGAGCTACATGTGGAACCCCGGAAGGTTTCCGGCTAGACCAAGCTAGCGGTTCCCAACAATCGCCACCAGCACCGCCAAACCTAGCTGAGGTCATGGCACGACAGACGGAACTCCTTAACTAGCTAGTACAAGCCCAGATGAACCAGTTTCATCATCCGTCCCGAGGCCAAGATGAACATCCATCGGCTGGCTACAAGACTTTCTCAGCACCCAGCCCCCATTATTCCATAAAGCAGACGAGCCCCTTGTTGCTGACGCATGGCTCCGCACTGTAGAGTCCAAGTTTGCATTATTGTCTGCACCATGCTCAGACGCGAACAAGGCACTCTTCGCGGCTCAACAACTTCGCGGCACTGCCCGCATATGGTGGGACCATTACTACACCATGCAGCCGGCTGGTCATGTTATCACCTTGTTGTCGGTCAAAACCCACCGGCGAGCAGCGACAGGCAACACGAGGAGCCGGGAGGCTTCCGGAACTGCTGGTGGGTCCCGGTCCCTCGGTCAACGGCCCAGAAGTCCGGCACATGCCTTGGCTTCGTGAAGTGCTAGGCGTGCCACCTGACCTATACCTGATCAGGGAGGTGTAGAAGTCGTTATTAGTTATTTCCCTGCATGCACAGTCACATCAGACATTAGTCCGAGCCACGATCGGCTCTTAACATGACTCCCAAGATCGGCTAGAAGAGCCGATGGAGCCTCTGCACTAGGTCGGACCTGTCTTCATAACAGGTTGGACCTTCGAGTACCTCTCAGAATCGGCTAAAAGAAGCCGATTGCCCCGTTTAATAGATCGGATCTATTAATATTCAAGCGTCTTGTACGAATCCGATAGAAAAGATAAAAGCATGCTATGTAATTACCAAGCTAATCCAATCTACGATAGTAAAAGTCTTCACCGTGCAACCGGAACATCCTACGCATGGTTAAACCTAACGAACATGAAAGATAACAAGATGCTAACCCAAAAAGAGGCCTAAAAACCAACTAACAAGTCGATTCCCGGAACAATCCCTCGTTAGGTTACCATAAAGTACCAATCATGCAGCCGGAACATTTAACCCGTTTGAAGGGCCTAATCATACAGATATTAAACCAATTCCTTGTAGAACAAAGAACTACCATAACGGATTAGATCTGCTAAGCAAGAACAGAGCAAGGTGCTGCCCTCGCACCTGGGATCGCGTACATGGGCAGCTAAACGATTACGAACAGCAAGCAGATCATGGATATACTATTTAAAACCAATGCAGCATCATAATCGTTTAAGATAACTAGTGTTACTCGTCATCAACAACGCTTCAGCACGAGAAACACAAAGATATGTAGGTAAACACAATGCTGCCCCGACCATGCGGAGCATGACCGGAGCAGCATATCAGTTACCTGGAGAAACCCTTGGGAAAGGGGAGGCGATGCACTGAGAGTTTGTTGTGAATGTTTGATTCTATATTTTATTGAATCTCACGATACATATTTATAGTCCGGAGACTTGATCTTTTCCAACTAACCTTAGCTGATTACGATGCAATCTCTGACTTACTATATTTAAACTATCCTTACTAGATACATGGCCATCCTGGCCCTTGACATGTTCGTACAGAAGCCGATTCGCAGGCCATTACGATGATTTCCTTCAGCCCATGTTGCTCTCGGCCCATCCCTTGGGCAGTCAAATTATGGCGATAACACATGCCCCCTAGTTTTGGCAATGATAATTCCGAAACCATCACCTCTTCGACTTCTAAAATTTGTACACGCACATGCCACTCCCAATGCCATCGGATGTGACCCCTCGGCTTCCAGGGCCTGCACACGCGCGCTACCTCCCAATGCCATCGGACGCGACCCTTCGACTTCTTCCTCGGGAATTGCGATAGTGCCACTTCGCCTTCCATCCCTGCCTTTATAAACTGGCATCGGCGGATTTACTTCCATCCATCTTCTTCCTTCGCGCATTAACCGCACCAGCATTATTCTGCATCCCCCCAACGATGGCTTCCTTTTCCTCTGCCTCCTCCAATTCCTCTTCCTCTTCTTCCATAATCTCCATCACCTCTCCTGACTCCAAAACCTCCAGGGAGGCAATGCTGGAGTTCGATCCAGTAGCTTCGTACAAGGCTCTCGCTCCTCTGCATTGGGATGCAGAGGAGTGGGACTTCAGCACTTGGTCAGAGGATGATGAGTCCCTGACCGACGATGAGGACCTCCAGATTCTCCTTCATGGGGGTCTGGACGAAGGCGATGAAGATTCCTGGGATGATGACTTCTTCTCTTCCTCGGAAGAAAATGCCAAGGACACTTCCACCGATGATGACTCGGCAGCAGGAGGGTTCCTGCGCGGTGGATCGTCAACTTCAGAAGATGACGGGGACGCCAGTAACAACGCCGATCCTAGCAGCAGTGATGGTGGCAACAGCAACAGCAACGGTGGTGGCGATAGCGGCAACGATGACACCAGCGCGTCGCCCCCATACAAGCGCCACAAGTCCTCAGGGACCTACTGGTGGTAGTTCGTAGGGTCGTCCGCCGTTGTGCATAGAGCCGGTAGATCGGCTTCTTTTGTAATAATCTCTTGTGAATAAACCCCTTTATTTCAGCAAGCCAATGTCTGAAAATCTAATCTTAAAGTCCGATGGCATCGCATGGGCCCTTCTCCTTGAATTGTCCAATCCAATCCCCTGCTTTTCCTTTATTCTGGATCGGAAATCTTAGAGACCTTCAAGAACTCGAGTACCCTTCAAATGATCTCGCTGCTCATGTTGTTATTGCTTTCCCCTGATCCCCAATCAAGTCAAAAAATACGATTATCAAGAAAAAGCTGCAAAGAAGTCGAACCTGTTCTTTTAAGATCAAGAGACACCTGCAATCAACTTCTCTGCTTTTATCGACACTCGGGACTTGCAGGTTCTCATTATTGCTTCTGAAGTCGATGGCTTGACATCGGCTACACAATCTTTAGCTCCGTGCATGGACCTGCACTGTTCCTTCTTTAGATATCTGACTTGTTTATCTCATTCTACTTTTACAGCCTGATGCACTGCACCGGCTTTTAAAGTACCCGATGGATATCGACCTCCAGCCTAACGCACCACCAAGTACCCGATCGTGTCGACCTGCAGCCCGATGTATCACATCGGCTTCCCTCATAGATACCCTGATTGTGTTGGTCCATAGCCTGATGCGTTACATCGGCTTCATCACTCGTCTTCCCGCATGCTCGGGAAATATTTCTTGAGGTGTTCGCCATTGATGGCTACCGGAAATTTAACTCCATCCAATTCTGCAAGCATGTACGCATTCCCTGGTAGAACTTGATCAACTCTATAAGGCCCATGCCAATTCGGAGACCATTTACCATATGCCGCATCCTTAGTCCCCAATGGTAGCACCACTTCCCATACTAAATCTCCAACTTGGAATTCCTTCGGTTTAACCTTCTTATTGTACGCGCGGGCTACCTTGGCCTTATTTTCCTTGATTGTTTCCAGCGACCAAAGCCTGAGTTCTGTAATGTCTTCCACATTGTCGCTCATTAGTGCAGCATACTCTTCAGCAGTCAAATCATTCTGAAACTCTATTCGTCTTGAACCGGCCGTAATTTCCCATGGTAATACGGCCTCCTGCCCATACACCAAATGATATGGTGAAGTTCTTGTTGCCCCATGGCATGACACATGATAAGCCCATAACGCTTCTGATAATACTTCATGCCAACGCCGTGGGTATTCATCAATCTTCCTTTTGATCAACTTGATCAAGCTCTGATTGGACGCTTCGGCTTGCCCATTTGCTTGAGCGTAGTATGGAGATGACCTGATCAATTTAATCCCCATGTCGGCAGTGAACTTTTTGAATTCATCAGATATAAACACCGACCCTCCATCTGTTGTAATAGTCTGAGGAATCCCAAACCTATGAATAACGTGTTCTTTGATGAAATTGATGACGTCCCTCGATGTTACTGACTTCATAGGAACAGCCTCTACCCACTTGGTGAAATAATCTATGATGGCCAAAATAAACTGATGGCCTTTACTCGATGAAGGATTAATCTTACCGATCATGTCCATGCCCCAACACCTGAATGGCCAAGGTTTGATGATAGGATTCATTGCTGATGCTGGTACTATTTGTATTTTTCCAAACCTCTGACAGGCCTGGCATCCTTTATAATACTTGAAGCAATCTTCCAGCATATCAGGCCAATAATATCCCGAGCGCCTGATCAACCACTTCATCTTGTGGGTTGATTGATGAGTACCACACGTACCTTCATGGACTTCATGTAGAAGCCGATTGGATTCAATCGGCCCCAAGCACTTGAGCAGTAGCCCCTCTAGAGTCCTGTAGAACAAGTCGTCCCCTATCAAGACGTACTTCATAGCTTTGTAACGTATCTTCTTAGGTGCCCCCCGAGCCGGATCCTTCAAGTAATTGAAGATATCGGCTCTCCAATCCCCCTGATCCAATAAAGACAGAGAAGGTACCAGTAGATGCAGTACCAGTTGAAGAACCAGCCCTAATGGAAGTACCAGGAGCCCCAAATATCTTACCCCATGCTATTTTTTTCTTACCAGTAGATCCTCCTGCTTGAGAGTGCCTCTGAGACCTAACAACACCAAACCTGTTTTCATTTTTGTTATAAAGTTTATATAACTCAGTTCTTACCTCACTGAAGTAACTGGAATAATCAGTACCAATAGTCTGAGAAAATAGCTCGAGAACATTATGAAAACCTCTCATCTTGGCTCTAGGATCCAAAATAAATGCAAAGGAATACAACAGAGGTATGTTCTGCCAGTACTTGAGGAACTTCAGTTTCATAGGAGCAACAATGTTCATAAGCAATGGATCAGTCTCTTGGGCATGTAAATGACCAGCAATGTTAAGAATATGATGCAACATCAAAGGACTGGTTGGATAGTAAACACCAGATAAAGCAACAGTTGATTCATAAAATATTTCAAGAGACTCCATAATCTTCTCAGCAACAACCCAATGACCATCACTGAGTAGTGGCTCACCATTAATTAGTACCAATAAAGACAGAGAAGGTATATCTGTATGGTATAAGGTGCTTGAGCATGAGATAAGTAGAATTCCATCTCACATCCATATCCAAACCAAATTTATGAGGTTGAACCTCCTTAACAATACAAAAATTATGAAATTCAGCAATGCGTTGGTTGGAAGAGTTCAAATAAGAAATTGCAGTTCTAAAAGCCTCAAGATAAGACTTGATCCTTTTCAAACTAGACTTGACAATGAGGTTTATAATGTGACATGCACAGCGCTGATGCAAGAGACCATGCAATGCTTTATCTTTGTCTTTGTCAAGTGGTTCAGGGTCGAGACCAAGGTAACCAATAAATTTTGGAATGAGTTTGGCCATGGCAGAAGCATTTGAAGAAGCATTGTAAAGTGTGATAGAAAAAACCTTATCTTTCAAACCAAACTCAGTAACAACAGCTTCAATACGTTCAGCATTGTTAACACCAGTATGGGAGACATCAATGAGTCTAAGACCAATGACTCTCTTCTCTAACTCCCAATCAGCAGAAATAAAATGAATAACAACACTAAGATAGTCTTCCTTAGCATTGCCAGACCAAATATCAGATGTAATGCAAATAGATGAAACAGATTTCAAGCATTCAATCAGAGAATGTTGACGCTCAAGGAAATACTTTTCTAGATCTCTAGTTGTGGTTTGCCTAGAGACTTTAGCAAAATGAGGATTGTGAGCACGCTGAATGTACTCCTCAATGCATCTTCGAAACCAAAACCGAGAGGCAAATCTAGTCTAGCAATTAAACGACACAACTCACTACGAGCAACATCAGGCTTATACTCCCATGTATGGACAGAACTATCACTATTGTATTGTAAAAGAGACTGAACTAGAACAGCATGCTTAGTTTTAGCAACACATACCTTCTGGTGCCGGAGCAAATGCCCAGTACCAGTAGAAGAATGCCCAGAAAGCACATGAGAACAATGACGGCACTTAGCATCAACTCTCACCTTCTTGCCGGTGGGCAAAGTCTCAAAGATCTCCTCGAAGTCATTCCAGGCACCAGACCTCGCACGCTTCCCCCGAATGCTAGTGCCAGTATTGACAGATGGTATGGAGGAAGGCATCATCGACTGCCCAGGAGTCCCAGCACCTGCACCTCCAACAGCACCAGCATCATCACCGCCATCAACATTGATCGGAGCAGCACTGCTATCGAACAATACCTCGCCGCTGGACGCCAGGTCGTCCTTGTCGTCACCGGGGAGCCCGCAGGCCCTGAGGTCGTCATTGATGGTGTACTCTTCCATGTATCACGATGACCGCATGCTGTAGGCTGCAGCCGGCCTCCACGGCTCCATTCCTCAACGACGTGCGGCCCCGTGCAGCATCAGCACGAGACCTGCAGGCAAGAATCAAGAAGGGGAAAGGTAGTCAAGACTCAAGATTCAAGAACATGAACTCAAGATCTAGATCTAGGGATTAGGGTTAGGGTTAGCAGGTTACCTGCGCAGCCGGAGCCCAGAGCTGGAGAGAGACGCAATGACCGACGGCGAGATGCGGTGCGGGCATGCGGTGGATTGGAGTACTAGACTGGGGGAGGAGGAGAGGAAGAGGACAGAGGAAGGCAAGGTGATGAGGAGACGAGGCGGCGAGGCAGCGAGGCCTACATGTACTTCTACTCACCGGAGATGAGGGGGAATCGGAGGTGACTCACCAGCGGCAGAGAAGGCAAGGTCTTGCGGAGGAGAGAGGCGAGGAGGTGAGGAGGCGCCGAGGCAGGGATTGGGATTAGGGTTCGGGTCTCAGGGCCAGAGGAGGAGAGGAAGAGGACAGAGGAAGGCGAGGCGGAGAGTCCTACAACCGGAGATGAGGGGGAACCGGAGGCGAGTCATCGGCGGGCGGCAGGCCGGCGGCGGAGAAGGCAAGGTCTCGCGGAGGAGGAGGAGAGAGGCGAGGAGCGGAGGAGCCGAGGAGGTAAGGAGGCGGCCAGGTGACTCGCGGGGATTGGGATTGGGGGATTAGGTTAGGCCTAGGGTTTGGGGGGGCGTGGGGGAGGCCGGGCCTCCGGGGTTATGTGGCGCAGCGGCGGCCGGCGGGCTCCGCTAGGCGGGCCGCTCCACTAGTGGCTGGCCTAGCCTGTTAGCTTAGGGAGGGTAGCGTGCCACCAGTGGGCCGGCCGATAAACTTTGAATCGGGCCGGGCCGCCCGTTGTGCTGGGGTGGTGGCCCACGCCCGGCACTATCTAACGGGCCGTGCCAGCCCGGGCACTACGAAGGCCGGGCTAGGCCGGGTTTGGCCCGGGCCAAAAATCCGTGCTTTCAGGCGGGCTACCAGGCTTCGGGTTTTCTGGACATATATAACCGTGACACCCTAAGGGGGGGTGAATTAGGTGTTCTAAAAACTAAGGCTCCAAACACATAAAAAATCTATTCCAAAATCTTTCTAGATGTGCACTAGGGTTTTCTATATGTTACTATCTCTACCGTACAAACATTTTGCACAATAAGTTCTAATCTTATAAACTACACAAGGCAATTCTAGAAAAGGTAAACGTGGATGTTGTCGGTCGAAACCCACCGACGAGCAACGACAGCCAACATGAGGAGCCGGGAGGCTCCCGGAACTGCTGGTGGGCCCCGGTCCCTCGGTCAACGGCCCAGGATCTGGCACACGACCTGGCGTCTGGGTTTGCTAAGCGTGCCACCTGACCTTGTACCTGATCAGGAAGGTGTAGATGTGGTTTCAGTTAGTTTCTTGCATGCACAGACACGTTTAAACATTAATCCAAGCCGTGATCGGCTCATCGGGTGATCCCTGATATCGGCTATAAAGAGCAGATTGTCTCCCAGTATCAGATCGGATCTGTCTATCTAAACAAAGTGCATATATCTGATACTAATATAAACTTGCTCTGTAATCAATAAGCTAATTCAATCTACAACGGTTAAAGCTTTCACCACATAACTGGAACATCCTATGCGTAATTAAGCCTAACAAATACGAAAGATAACAGAATAGCAACCTAAACAGAGGCCTAAAAACTAACGGAAAGCCGATTCCTGGAACAATCCCTCTTTAGATTAGTGTAAAGCATCAAACGTATTGCCGGATCATTTAACTCGTTTGAAGGGTCTAATCATGTAGATCTTAAACCAAATCTTTAATGAACAAAGACTAACCATAACAGATTGGATCTACTAATCAAAACAGAGCAAGGTGTTGCCCTTACACCCGAGATCGGGCATGAGGACAGCTAAATGTTTATAGGTAACAAACAATGCATGAATACAATATAAAAGCCGATGCATCCCTGTAGGCGCTAAGGTAATTAGTGTTACTCACCATCAACAATGCTTCAGCACGAGAAACACAAAGATAAATAGGTAGGAACGATGGTGCCCCGATCATGCGAAGCGTGATCGGGGCTGCATGGCACGTACCTGAGAGAAACCCTAAAACAGGGGTGGCGATGCGCCGAGAGTTGTTCGTGAATGCTTGTGGTTCTTCATTCATAGTCCAGGGTACATATTTATAGTTTGGAGACTTGCCTCTCCTAACCAATCCTGATCGACTACGACACGAATCTTGACTATCTATATCTAAACTAACTTAAACCAGATACATGGCCAATCTGGCCTTAAACCGCCCGCGTAGGAGCCGATTCGCAAGCCCATTACAATTATCCTTTGAGCCCATCTTGCTCGCGGCCCATCTTTTGGCCCAGCCAAATTATGGTGATAACACATGCCCCCCTGGTTTCGGCAATAATAATTCCGAAACCATTTTTTTCCTTCGCATCGCCTTGCCTCTTCGACTTCCAAAATCCGTACACGCATGCCACATGCACTTCCATGGGATGTTACTACTCTGCATCTAACTTCTTAGAAATCGTCACGGTGCTGTTCCTGCCTTTATAAACTCGGCCTGACAATCTGTTCATTCATCTTCTTCCTCGAGCCGATAGCAACTGCCGCAGTCCACCCCTCCTTCTCTCGCAATGGCTTCCTCATCCTCTGCTTCCTCCGTCATCTCCATTGACTCCGAGACAACTCGAGAGATGACCCCGGAGTTTGACCCCACAGCTCCCTATGAGGCCTGCGCTCCTCTGCACTGGGATGCAGAGGAGTGGGATTTTCAAGCCTGGTTAGAGGATGATGAATCCCTGACCGACGGCAAAGATCTCCAGCTCCTCCTTGGCGGAGAACTGGATGAAGATGACGATGATGACATGTCCTGGGAGGGGAATTTCTCCTCCTGAGGAAGAAATCGACGGCACGTCGACCGGGGAAGACTCGGCAGCAGGAGGCTTCCTACATGGCGGGTCGTCAGAGGACAATGAAGAAATTGATGGCGGCATCGGCTACAGCAGTGACAGTGGCGGGGACGACACCAGCGATGATGACAGCGACACCAGCGCAGCCCCTCCAATCAAGCGCCGCAAGGTCTCAGGCAATTACTGGTGGTAGTTCGTAGGATTAGCAACGATCGCCATGTATAGAGCCGATAGATCGGCTTTAGGAGCAATCGGCTCCCCTTTTTTAATGATCTTCCCTATGAAGGAAATCTTATGTTTAGTCAACAAATGTTGAGAAGTCGATTCACTGGGAGCCGATGGCAACGCATCGGCTCCTTTCCTCAAAATGCCGATCCGGATCTAAGTTGATCCTTGAACCAGTTTTCATCTTCTGCTTAAATCCAGAACTTTCCCGAAACAGATCTACATAGGTTCCCCGAATCCAAGTTGCGTTCCAAAAACTCCCACTCATAAATTCAATCGCAAAATCCAGATCAAAACCACAGAATGCGAACTCAAGACTCGCAAAGCAAACCCTAGATCCAATCTCCAACCTTCGATCACCATTGGAGCTTCAGATGGCAGAACCCTCGAATGCCGATGTGGGTGTCCTTGGTCTGAAGGTAAAACTCTGACCTTTCGCTAATTTAATTAAGTAATTATTTGAACCCTTGAAGCATTAAATGATCCTTTCCTGTTATTTGCCTCTTATCGATTCTCCAGGTTTCAGACATTCTTTTGCCGCATCTTTCTTTCCCCAATTCCTTTTGTCTTGGGCCTCGTTCTTATGAGCATCCAATAGATTTGATTTCTTGTCAGGGAAATCGAATCCCATTCGTAAGCCAAGATATAGACTTAGATTCCTGGGCCGACAGCCTGCGTGCCTGGCCAAATCCTCCTGAGGGCTTGGTATCTTGGTATAACAGAGTAGCAAAAGCCTACCAGCCCACATGGGAAACCATAGGAATACCCGACGCTCTGTCTCTGTCATTGTCCCCCCTCGAGAAGAATGGAAACCTTTTAAAAACCATCGGCTATTTTTGGTCTGATGCTCTGAACTGCTTTTTATTTGACCATGGGCCGATGACTCCAACCCTCGTGGATGTGGTGATGATTACTGGTTTGTACATTGTATCGCCCAGCCTCTCTACTTACAGAATGCCTAAGGTCTCCTTTAAGTTGTCCTCCAAAACAGAATGCACAAATTGGGGTGCCTACTTGAACCAGTGCATCAAAACCAAAGGCCCTGTAACTGAGAAAGAACATACAACCTTTCTGAACCTCTGGTTGGAACACTTCATATTTTGCGGTCCTTCCCTTGCTCCAACCAAAAACTACCTCTCTCTAGCATATGTACTGGCCAGAGGTCATACTATTGGCCTTGGCAAACTGTTTCTTGGGGAAGTTTATAGATATCTTCACCTGATGTCTTCAAGCTTGCTCTCCCAAAAGAAACTTAGAACTGGTGGTCCCTGGTGGTTCATTCAGTTATGGGCTCACTTTTATTTTCAGAACCACATACCAAACTTCTCTATTCTGGCCGATAACTCCTTCCCAAATCAGAGTGGAAGACGCATTAGATGTACCAACTTTGGACAAGCTTTGTACAGTCTTCCCGATAGCAAGTTGAACCCCAAAGACACCTCAAGCTGGTTTAAAGTATTCTACCAAGGTTTGAACAATCCAATCTACCTTCCTTACACAGATTCTGAAATCTTTGAAAATCCAAACGCCTTTAGATTGGATGACTTTGCCGATGATGAAAGCACTGGACATTTGTACTCCATCATGATCCGTCCTTGCTTCCTTCCTGTCGGTATGAGCACCTCCAATAGAATTATCAAACCAGGCTATGAATCTTACCAGCCAGTCATAGCAGCCCGGCAATTTGGTCTTAGACATCACCAGCCGACTCCCTCACCAGTCGCAGATGCTATAGTATGTTCACTGATCTTGACATCCCAATCCCTATCCATATATCATTTACCTTTTTGGCCATTGGCTTCGAGAATTGGTGGTCAATGTGGAAGACTCACGTCTTTCGAAAAGCCTTAGGGCTAATGTTGCAGCAGATTAACACTGAGTATGAAGCCCCTGAGGAAGAGGTATCACTATCAGTTTAGTACTTCTTCATGATTCTGCTTGACCCCTTCTGTAATTCTGTTTATTTTCTCTACAGCAGGAGGATGGCCCGGAGCCCAAGAACGATGATGGCTCCACTTTCAAGTTCTCACCGGTTGCTCCCGTAGTCCTCTTTGACAAGAATGCACCTCCCCTGTCGAAGGTCATAATGCGGATCCAGCCTGATTCTACAAAATTAGCCTCCAAGCGAAAACGAGTCTCCGATGTTGCTGCCTCCCGAGCCCAGATTAAGGCGAAGAAGATGATTGTTAGGAAGATTCGGAAGGAGGCCGGACCATCTTCTACAGATCAAGAAGCTCCCAATGTCAACCAGGTTGGATTGTCCCTTTAGAATTGGTCCTCTAAACAGGTACACTTTGACTCAATTGCTCTTTCCTTACTTGCAGGCTGATATCGTGGATATTTCCACCAGGGAAGAGCAAGCGCGCCAAGAAAACCCAACCCTAGAGGCTCCAGAGAAACCTGCAACGACAGTCGACACCTTGGTCAACCTCCAAGATCCGATCCTGGAAACTCCAGAGAATCTTGCAACGATAGTTGATACTTTGGTCAACCTTCAGGATCTATAGGAGCTGATTGTCACCTCATCGGCTCTCAATCCTTCTCAAGAAAAGGTGTGTTATATCTCTGAGCCGTATGCATCTTCCTTTCCCTATACCGTACTAATTTTCTGCCTTCTTTCAAGGCTTGAACCTCTCGGAGCTGCTCTCGTTTGACCCTGCATCCGTTGGCTTGGCCATACTCGAAGTAGATGATCATCAACCACAGCCGACTGGTGCCACTAGCCAACTTCTCCGCATAAAGGACCTGCTCTCAGCTCCAATTGATACTTTGGTCCAAGACTCCGATGAAATGAGGCAAATTCTTGAGGAGATCAAGCCCCAACTCCCGAAAATCCTTCAACTCAAACTCTGGCCAACCGGACATCTTCCCTTCTTTCGGGAGATGGTAGAAAAGGCTCGGCAAAGGATTGAAGCCCGTCGCTAACAAGCCCCCTTAAAAGCCGATATTGCCGAGAGGTGCCGACTGCTCAACAAGAAGAAGGCGGCTCTAGATGTTAAAGCTGACACTTCTGCACATTCCCAAAGACTTCAATCTTTGGAGAGGGAGTTGGAAGACCTCAAGGAAAAAGTTCGGGCAACCGAGCAGTGCATCCAGGATGAGAAGGACCTCATAGCCCGCTCCCAACAAGAAGTAGAGAATCTGAATACCCAGCTGAAGACAGAGCTTGTAGAGTTGAGTGTTTTGAGTCAGCAGATAGTGTCAGGCGAGGACAAGGATGATGAGGCAGTGATCGCAGAAGCCGATCACGTCCGTCTTGAAGCTATCACAGCCATTGATGAATTTCTTTAGTAGAACGCTTTGTACTTGTCTCATGTGTCCTGTTGTCACCTAGAACTTGCATGTATTCCAATTACACTTCTAAAGTCGATGGTTATACATCAGCTATTCGACCAACTCAGTGTGTTGGGTACAAAATATTTTTTTACGGGCCGACTGAACGTATCGAGCCCTTTTCTTGTGTGCAGCCTGATGCGTAACATCAGCTTTCACTTGTACGGGCCAACTAAACATATCGGCTCATAGCGGATGCGTAGCATCAGCCTTATTGCCCATCATCCTATGTACTTGGGAAGTATTTCTTCAGATGTTGACCATTAACAGCCACCGGAAACTTGACGCCATCTAACTCCTCAAGCATGTATGCGTTCCCAGATAGGACTTGGTCAACTCTATAAGGCCCATGCCAATTCGGGGACCATTTGTCATACGCTGCATCCTTAGTCCCCAATGGTAACACCGCTTCCCAAACCAGGTCTCCGACTTGGAATTCTTTTGGCTTGACTTTCTTGTTGCACGCGTGAGCTACCTTGGCCTTATTTTCTTTGATCTTCTCAAGTGACCAAAGTCTGAGCTCCGTAAGGTCCTCAACGTTGTCATTCATTAGAGCAACATATTCTTTAGCTGTTAGGTCATTTTGGAACTCTACGCGTCTTGAGCTGGCCATAATCTCCCACAGTAATACAACCTTCTGTCCATACACCAGGTGATAAGGTGAAGTTTTCGTTGCTCCGTGGCATGAAACATGGTATGCCCACAATGCCTCTGATAAGACTTCATGCCAACACCTAGGATGCTCATCGATCTTTCTCTTGATCAACTTGATAGGGCTCTGATTGGATGCCTCAGCTTGTCCATTTGCTTGAGCATAGTATGGAGATGACCTGATCAGCTAGATGCCCACGTCAGTAGCGAATTTTCTGAACTCCTCTGATATGAAGACCGACCCTCCATCTGTTGTGATGGTCTGAGGAATCCCGAACCGTGAATGACATGTTCTCTAACAAAATTGATGACATCCTTTGACGCCACTGATTTCATAGGGATGGTCTCCACCCACTTGGTAAAATAGTCCATGATGGCCAAAATGAACTGGTGGCCTTCACTAGATGGAGGATTAATTTTGCCGATCATGTCCATACCCTAACCTCTGAATGGCCAGGGTTTGACAATAGGGTTCATTACTGACGCTGGTACCATCTGTATCTTCCCAAACCTCTGACATGCCTGACATCCTTTATAATATTTGAAACAATCTTCCAGCATGGTGGGCCAGTAATACCCCGATCGCCTAATCAGCCTCGTGGACCTCATGTAAGAGCCGATTCAATTCAATCAGCCCCAAGCATTTGAGCAACAATCCTTCTAAAGTCCTGTAGAACATGTCGTCCCCTATCAGGACGTACTTCATGGCCTTGTAACGTATCTTCTTAGGTGCCCCCCGAGCCGGATCCTTTAAGTAATTGAAGATATCGGCTCTCCAGTCTTCTTGTTCCAGTAGGTTTACCTGAAGATTAGCTCCGTCTGCCACAACCTTGTATCCCGAAGCCATGTGTGCAAGATCATTGGCCTCTGAATTTTGTATCCTTGGTATCCAATAGAAATTTATGTACCTAAATTGGGCCATCAGCTCCTGACATTGTTCCCATAAAGGGAAAAGTGACTCTCTCTCGCAAAAGTTTCTACTGCTTCTGCTCCAGCCTCAAGAAACAATTCCATACCCTTACGTACCGCTTCATATTCGGCTAAATTTTTGGTGCAAGGGGTAGGCAACCTGATTGAAAAAGAATATGCTGCCCCCCGAGGTGACACGAGCAGGATATCTATACCACATCCGTCCCCACAAGCCGATCCATCGAAATACATGGCCCATGCGCACATGGAGAGTGCTGCTATGTCAGTATTGATCCTTTGTGCAATAAGATCTGCTAGCGCTTGCCCTTTGACTGCCTTCGCAGGTTGGTACCGGATATCGAACTCTGACTTTCAACACAGGAGCCGATAGCATGTGCTTGATAACATCCGATTTGCAGATGACAATCATTTCGGCAGATAGCAAGATATGACGAAGCTTTGTATAGGTAAAGAACAAACAAAGGCATTACTTTTCAATCTCAGGGTACCTGGTCTCCGCATCTAGCATCCTTCTGCTGAGGTAGAACACAACCCTCTCCTTGCCGTCATGCACTTGTATCACCACCGAAGCGATGGAGGTGTCGCCTACTGATAAATAAATGTAGAATGGCTTATCCCACTGGAGTGGAACTAACACGGGTGGTTTTGACAAATATTCTTTGATCTCTTAAAATGCCCGTTGTTGCTCTGCCCCCTAGAGAAACTCATCACTAGCTTTAATCTTCACCAACTCCATAAAAGGCTCAAACCGCCCGGAGAGATTGGAAATAAACCTTCTGACAAAGTTGATCTTGCTAATGAGCTGCTGGAGCTCCTTCTTTATAGTAGGTGGCACCATTATTTTTACAGCTTCCTGACTCTTTAGGCCGATCTCAATTCCTCCTTCATGAACCAAGAAACCCAGGAACTGACCGGCCAATACGCCGAAAGCACACTTCTTCGAATTCATCTTAAGTCTGAAACTTCTGGTTCCTTCTAGAACTTGCCGTACGTCTTCTAAATGTCCCTCAACTAATGCAGATTTAACCACGACGTCGTCAATGTATATCTCCACCAACTTGCCGATCAGATCATGAAAGATGTAATTCATGGCACGTTGATACGTGGCGCCGGCATTCTTCAACCCGAAGGTCATGACCACATACTCGAACAATCCTACTGCCCCAGGTACTCTAAACGTGGTCTTGTGTATATCCTCCGGAGCCATGAAAATCTGGTTATAGCTGGCGTTGCCGTCCATGAAACTTAAAATCTTGTGACCAGCAGCCACGTTGATCAATGTCTCCGCAACAGGCATTCGGGTATTCGTCCTTCGGTGTAGCTTTGTTGAGGTTTCTGAAGTCGACGTAGACTCGCCATCTGCCATCCTTCTTTTGCACAGGTACAACACTTGAAATCCACTTGGCATACCTGCACGGCCTGATGAATCCTACTTCTAGCATTTTCTCCACCTCTTTCTTGACTACTTCTCAAACTTCAGCCTCCATTTGTCGCGCTCGCTGTTGAAACAGCCGAAATCCCTTCTTGAGAGGGAGCCGATGCTCGACGATGCTCCTATCCAAACCAGGCATCTCCGTGTAATCCCAGCCGAAACAATATGCGTACTCCTTCAGCAAAGCTATCATCGGCTCTCGTAGATACGGGCTTAACTTTTTGCTGATGAATGTTGGTCGTGGCTTATCCCCAGGACCAATGTCAACCTCTTCGATCTCATCAGCTGATGTAAACCCGTATCCAAGCTTTCCATCATCTGTCGAATCAATGCTGCAAATGGACAAAGAATGTGATGAAAAGAGTCTCGGCCAATCGTTAAGATCGACTGCCTTATAATCTTCATTAATCCTTGAAACTTTACAATTGATGTATGGCCGGCTGCTAGAGCGGGCCTCCTTGTAATTGCCACAATTCTGCAATACACTTGTCATCAGGAGTTTACATTTTATTTTTTGGGGCCGATCGCAAGGATCGGCCTTGCCAAGTGCGTCAGAATAGCTCATCCTTGATGTTTCGTCTACTCTGTAAGGCCAGTGGATAAGACCAGCCTCACCCTATTTTTTGTAGCTTCCACGCGATCACAGCCTTCCAAATTGATTCCTGAAATCGACTCTTGATCTTCTGTGTCCCAAATGCTCACGGCGGCGTGTGAAAGCTCTATACCTCAACTTCGTCTCCATCCCACGGAATCAGACATTGGTGCATCGTGGAAGGAATGCAGCAGTTGGCGTGAATCCAATCCCTTCCAAGTAGGATGGTGTAAGTACTCTTGCTGTTGATGACGAAGAAAGAAGTGGGGATAGTCTTGCTTCCCACGGTTAGATCCACATTAAGGACGCCTTGTGCCTCTAATGTTTGGCCATTGAAGTCACTCAACGTGACGTTGGTCCTAATTAAATCTCCAGTAGAACGCCCCAACCGATGCAGCACGGAGTATGGCATTATGTTGACCACTGCACCGGTATCGACCAACATTTTGTTGACAGGCTGGCCGTTGATGTAACCCTTGAGGTATAGAGCCTTCAAATGCTTATAATTCTTTCCTCGGGGCTTCTTAAATATGACTGGCCGCGGCCCCAAGTCAAGCTGGGCTACTGGTAACTCTTCACGGCTTTGGGCATAAAACTCCGCAGGGAGTACAAACACATATCAGCGTTAGCCGATGTCTTCGCATCGGCTCTTGTTGGCTTAGGATGCCACCCTTTCTTAGGAGGGCGCAATTCCCTTTTCTGGGTGTGGTGAACCTTATCCACCAGATCTGGGCACGCCTTTCTTGGCATCTCAAGATATTTGGCCTCGGCTTCCTCCAAACTGTGCAGCCGCTGCACCCTGCGCTTC
The DNA here is from genome assembly GCF_002211085.1 of Panicum hallii. NCBI lineage: Eukaryota > Viridiplantae > Streptophyta > Magnoliopsida > Poales > Poaceae > Panicum > Panicum hallii. The sequence continues at coordinate 28,455,160 of NC_038042.1, forward strand.
TGGGAATGATTAAGTCCATCAGGGCACCAGCGCGGCTGGTGATATTTGTCCTCTTCTTCTTCAAAGTCCCCTTTTCTACGCGGTGGCTCAGCTTCCTCATGTTGGGACGGCACAGGTCCCAAGTGCCGAAACACCATGATCCCTTCTGCATCACGCTTCCGAGATCTGCACTCCGGGCAATCATTGACAGAAGACAATCGGCTCATACCGGAGTCCCAGCAATACTTGAAGAACGGGCAATGCCAATGGCCACGTGTATCTTCATGCTTCTTCAGACTCTTCCCAGTACGGTGCTCATATTCTTCATCCTCTGATTCATACTGGAGGCGTTGCTAGTACTGGCATTCATACTTCTTGAGGAGATGGGCGGAAGCCGGCCTTTGATTTCTGACGTGTCTCACTTGCTCTTCAGTGATGTATTCTTTTTCCCCTTTTTGGGGCTGATCGCAGGGATCGGCCTTTTCCTTCCTTGCATAGCGACATGGCACAGGCCCCGCCATATTGATGCCAAATGCGAAATCCAATTGTCGTCGAGCAGATCGGTCACAACCCTCTACCATGTTCATGCTTGGGAAAGGCTGAGTGTCAACCTTCATGGCATACTGAATTAAGATCAATCGGCCCTGCTCAATAGCCGATTGGATCTGTCGATGGAGTTCTTTGCAGTCGCTGGTGTTGTGGGTGAAAGAATGATGCCATTTGTAGTATGACCTCCCTTGTAGCTCTTGTGCTATAGGAAACTTACAGCCTTCCGGTAACTTCAACTGCTTTTTCTTTAGTAACAGATCAAATATCTGCTCAACCTTGCTTATGTCAAAGTCAAAACCCTTTTGCAAGTGCTTGCTGCTTCACCCACTTACAGGACATGAGATTTTCCCCCCAAGTCCACTCTTCAACCGCTACCTCTTGATCATCCCCAGAATCTTCAGTCTCTTATGCGTCGATCAATGTTAGCTGACACTTGAACCTATCCTGGTACAATTTTGGGTGGCGCTACTCATATGATGTCAATTTCTGCACCAAGTGCGCCAAAGAATTGCACTCCAATTGGAAGACCAGATCCTTGATCACCTTCACCAGTCCCAAGGATGCCAGCTCGACTGCCTCTTTTTCTAAAATTCGGGTTGAATAGCATCGATTCTTGACTTCCCTGAAGCGCTGGATATACTCTGACACAGTTTCCCCTCGCTTCTGCCAAACTTGTGCCAGATCGGCAATCCTGGCCTCCGCAGCTTCCGAGTGGTATTGGATGTGGAATTGCTCCTCCATCTGCTTCCATGTGTGGATCGAGTCAGGGCCCAATGAAGTGTACCATCCAAAGGCTGGCCCTGTAAGAGACTGTGAGAAGAACCTTACTCGCAGAGGATCCAACACTGAGATCATCCCCAGTTGTGCCAAGTATCAGCTCACATGCTCGATAGAGCTGGACCCTTCCGACCCACTGAACTTGGTGAACTCAGGGAGCCGATACTTCGGTGGCAGAGGGATCAAGTCATATTCACTTGTATACGGCTTAGTATAGCCGATCGCTCGCCTTTTCGGGAAAATACCAAATTGATCCCTCAAGATGGTACTAATCTGGTCCACAGTTTGAACTCCTGGGGCTGAGTGCGTGGTATCATGACTCAGCCTAGTGGCATATTTAGCTAGCCACGCTTGCTTATCGGCATCTATTCCAGATATTCCTCCAACCGCCCGCTGCGCCGAATATATCGGGTTGTTGCTGTCCGGTATATATGCACACATGTACCCATATGGAATTTCCTTAGGCGGCTCATTGAAAAACTGATGGTCCACAGGATCATCTCCCATCTTGTAGACGATGTATGCCAGTGAACCTTGAGATTCTGGAGCCGCGAATGTATAGGGAAGTGGTGGCTTGGCCTGGAATGGCAATTCTCCTTTGTGACTCCCTAGGGTAGGTCCCATCGGAGAGTACTGATTCTTCATTATTTCCTGGACTACGCGCATCGCGACATGCTCAACAGCGTTCACCAGGCTCTCGGAGTGCCGATGCAATGAATGAGCCACCATGTAGTTCACCTCCTAGCGTAGAGCTCTAGTGCGCTCCTCTGAAGAGGTAGGTAGATCCACTTCATGGAGAGCGCCTTCAGGTGAGAACCCCTTCCACGTGATGCCGTGGTGGTGGGTCCTCTCAAAAGAACCGATGAGATAGGCTTCAAAGAGAGCCTTGATCTCATCGTACTTCTGCTTGTGCTCAGCGGAAAGCTCCTCGTAGGTGACTGAGTTTTCATTTGACATCCTGGTGGTGGAAGTTGATGTAGTCGATGAAGATGGTCCCACCAGGCGTGCCAGAATATGTTGTTGGTCGAAACCCACCGACGAGCAACGACAGGGAACATGAGGAGCTGGGAGGCTCCCGGGACTGTTGGTGGGCCCCAGTCCCTCGGTCAACGGCCCAGGATCTGGCACACGACCTGACGTCTGGGTTTGCTAGGTGTGCCACCTGACCTTGTACCTGATCAGAAAGGTGTAGATGTGGTTTCAGTTAGTTTTCTGCATGCACAGACACGTTTAAACGTTAACCCGAGCCGTGGCCGGCTCATCAAGTGATCCCTGATATCGGCTGTAAAGAGCCGATTGTCTCCCAGTATCAGATCGGATCTGTATATCTAAACAAAGTGCATATATCTGATAGTAATATAAACTTGCTATGTAATCAATAAGCTAATTCAATCTACAACGGTTAAAGCTTTCACCACATAACCAGAACATCCTACGCGTAGTTAAGCCTAACAAATACGAAAGATAACAGAATAGCAAACTAAACAGAGGCCTAAAAACCAATAGAAAGCCGATTCCTGGAACAATCCCTCTTTAGATTAATGTAAAGCACCAAACGTATTGTCGGATCATTTAACTCGTTTGAATAGCCTAATCATGTAGATCTTAAACCAAATCTTTAATGAATAAAGAGTAACCATAATAAATTGCATCTACTAATCAAAATAGAGCAAGGTGCTTCCCTTACACCTGAGATCGGGCAAGAGGACAGCTAAACGTTTACAGGTAACAAACAATGCATGAATACAATATAAAAGCCGATCCATTCCTGTAAGCGCTAAGGTAATTAGTGTTACTCACCATCAACAACGCTTCAGCACGAGAAACACAAAGATAAATAGGTAGGAATGATGCTGCCCCGATCATGCGAAGCGTGATCGGAGCTGCATGGCACTTACTCGAGAGAAACCCTAAAACAGGGGTGGTGATGCGCTGAGAGTTGTTTGTGAATGCTTGTTGTTCTTCATTCATAGTCTAGAGTACATATTTATAGTCCAGAGACTTGCCTCTCCTAACTAATCCTGATCGACTACGACACGAATCCTGACTATCTATATCTAAACTAACTTAAACTAGATACATGGCCAATCTGGCCTTAAACCGCCCGCACAGGAGCCGATTCGCAAGCCCATTATAATTATTCTTTGAGCCCATCTTACTCACGACCCACCTTCTGGCCCAGCCAAATTATGGCGATAACAGCGGAATGTAAGTGCAAAAAGTCAGGTGGGCATAATTAACCGATGACTGAGAAACGAACCCATCTACCTAAGAACCAAACCAAATTACCCTAAAAAAATTGGTCACCAATTCAGTCTCCGCTTCATACTACCCGAAATAAACTTGATTAATTCGGTTTTTTGGCCTCGAGTGTAACCGAAATATAAAAAAGAGGCCCAATAACCAGAACTAAACAGCCCAGCCCAATAACCACCACTAACCCTAAGTATATAACTTCACCATTCCTGTTGATTCCGAGAAATTTCGATATTTGACATCCAATTCGCACCCGTCTTTTAACCCTCAATTCGTAAGCCTTTTGAAATATAATACTCTACCTGCAAATTCTTTCGATTTAGGGATTCCATCTTCTTTTCTCTATTTCTTTTATTTTCCTTTTCCTTTTTATTTTACAGCCCCCATAAATGGACGACTTTACCCCTAGTCCTATCCTTTTGCTCTGATCGGATCTAGTCGATCTCTCCTCCCCTCTCCCGTTTCTTCATCTCCGGGGATACGCCATGGCTACTTCTCCGCCCAGACCAAATGCCCTCCTCAGTCTGCTCCACTCCTCTTGTTCTTGGTCTCATCCTTTTCTTCTCAACCAACAAGACACCAGCGCACCAAGATCAAGAGTGACCACAATTGCAGCACCTCGAAGGACCCCAGACCGAGAGTAATTTCCTGACATATCAACAACCCAGAACCCCTCAAGACTCCTTGATGGACCCATGGCATCACCGATAGCGCCGTACAAGGAATTAACAGGAGCGTTGAATAGAACTCTAGTAAGCTTTATTACTGCCAGAGAGAGACAGGTTCGGTAGCGGCTCAGAATCGATAGCAGCGATGCTGGAATCGGGCCAGAGACTGAGAGAGAACAAGGGTGGTTGGGTTCGCGGACATGCCGAGATCGGACGGGAGCTCGCCATTAACGCAGGCGAAGCGGAGGTCGTGAGTGGCGGAGCTTCGCGACGACGCGGCCGGCGCGGCAGGTGACACCGGACCGGAAGACGCATGGGTCGGCCTAACGGGCCATTCGCGGTCACGCACGGTCAACGACGCGTGCAGGCAGCAGAACACGGCGATGTCCCGCGGCGCGAGCGCAGGGGCTGCTGTCCCCTTGGCAGCCGCTGCGGCCGCGTGCAGCAGGAGCACGGCGAGGCAGAAAAAGGCACCGGCGGCGAGGCGAGACCCAGAGCAAGAGCAGTTGGCACCAATGGAGACGAGTGAATGGGAGAGAGCACGGAGGAGAGACCAATTGCATTCGACAGAAGCAAAAGGACAAGATGAGGGGTAAAGTCATCCATTTACGGGAGCAGTAAAATGAAAAGGAAAAAGAAAATAAGAGAAACAAAGAAAAGGAGATGAAAGCCCTGAATCGAAAGAATTCACATGCGAAGGGCTGTATTTTGAAAGGTCTTCGAATTGAGGGTTAAAAAAGTGAGGCGTGCAAATTGAATGTCAAGTATCGAAATTTCACTCATGCATCTCCGTCTTGCTGGCGGCCGCTCGCCCAGCGCCCAGCGCACACGCGCAGGCGGTGCACGTAGGCAGCGACCCGCCTGGCCCCCGCGTGGCGGCGCGACCACGGGCGGCGCGTGCTGGCTGGCTGCTTGTCCCAAGCCGCGAGTGAGGCATGAAGGCACGCCCCCACCGCGAGCGGCGCGTGCAGGCAAGCAGGCCCCCTGGCCACGGCTGCGGGCAGTGCTTGCTGGCCAGCCGCCCGGCCGCTGCCGCGGGCGGCGCATGCAGGCTGCCTCTTGGTCCTAAGGATGGAAACGGATCGGATAGGTATAGAAACGGATTCGGAAAGCTCAGCTATCCGTCTTTCTGTTTCCTTCCAATTTTCATCCCCTAGGATGGAAGTGGATCGAATACGTATGGAAACGGATTCAGATATCTCAGGTATCTATTTTTCTATTTTCTTCCTGCCCCACTTGATCCTATCCAGCTCAACCCCCCCCCCCCCCCGCGCCGCTTCTCTCCGGGCTTCAGCCCACAGTTCACTTCTCCTCTCTCGGAAACAAATGCTCTTTGTTGGATTTGTAACCTACGTCAAATTGATTTGTGTTGGATTTCTGATATATCTTGTTTCAATTTTGGTGTTGTTGTCGGTCGAAACCCACCGGCGAGCAGCAACAGGCAACACGAGGAGTCGGGAGGCTCCCGGGACTGCTGGTGGGCCCCGGTCCCTCGATCAACGACCCGAGATCCGGCAAACCCACCGGCGAGCAGCAACAGGCAACACGAGGAGTCGGGAGGCTCCCGGGACTGCTGGTGGGCCCCGGTCCCTCGATCAACGACCCGAGATCCGGCACACGTCCTGGTGTCTGGGTTGCTAGGCATGCCACCTGACCTTGTACCTGATCACGAAGGTGTTATATGTTAGTTTCCTGCATGCACAGACACGTATCAACATTAGTCCGAGCCGTGATTGGCTCATCGGGTGATTCCCTATATCAGCTGTAAAGAGCCGATTGTATTCAGTACCAGATCGGATCTATAACCAAGGCAAATATATCCGATGGTAACATAAATCTTGCTCTGTAACCATTAAACTAATCCAATCTACGACGGTTAAAGCTTTCACTGCATAACCGGAATATCCTACACGTAATTGAGCCTAACAGATACGGAAGGTAACGAAACAACAACCTAAACAGAGGCCTAAAAACCAACTGAAAGTTGATTCCCGGAACAATCCCTTTTGAAGCTGTTATAAAGCACCAAACATACTACCGGAACATTCAACCCATTTGAAGGGGCTAATCATGCAGATATTATACTAAATCCTCGATGAACAAAGACTAACCATAACAGATTGGATCTACTAAACAAAAACAGAGCAAGGTGCTGCCCTTACACCCGAGATCGGGCACAATGACAGCTGAACGTTTACAGGTAACAAACGATGCACGATTAAATCATGGAAAAGCCGATGCTACTCAATAGATATTAAGATAACTAGTGCTACTCACCATCAACTACGCTTCTGTTGTCGGTCAAAACCCACCGGCGAGCAGCGACGGGCAACACGAGGAGCTGGGAGGCTCCTGGGACTGCTGGTGGGCCCCGGTCCCTCGGTCAACGGCCCGAGATCCAGCAGACGCCGTGGCTTCTGGGTTGCTAGGCGTGCCACCTGACCTTGTACCTGATCAGGAAGATGTTATGGGTTAGTTTCCTGCATACACAGACACATATAAACATTAGTCCGAGCCGTGATCGCCTCATCGGATGATTCCCGATATCGGCTGTAAAGAGCCGATTGTGCTGGGTATCGGATCAGATCTATAAATAAAGCAAATATATCCGATGGTAATATAAATCTCGTTCTGTAATCACTAAGCTAATCCAACCTACGACAATTAAAGCTCTCACCACATAATCGGAACATCCTCCACGTAACTGAGCCTAACAGATGCTGAAGGTAACAAAACAACAACCTAAGCAGAGGCCTAGAAACCCACCCAAAGCTGATTCTCGGAAAAATCCCTTTTCAAGCTGTTATAAGGTACCCAGAATACTGCCGGAACATTCAATCCGTTTGAAGGGCCTAATCATGCAGATATTGAAATAAACCCTCGATTAACGAAGACTAACTGTAACAGATTAGATCTACTAAACAAGTATAGAGCAAGACACTGCCCTTATACCCGAGATCGAATACACGGACAGCCAAACGTTTACAGGAAACAAGCAAAGCATAATTAACACATGAAAGAGCCGATGCTACCCTATAAACGCCAAGATAACTGGTGTTACTCGCCATCAACAATGCTTCAGAATGAGGAATACGGAAAGCAAATAAGTAAAAACGATACCGCCCCGATCACGCAGGGCGTGATGGGGGCCGCACGGCGCTTACCCGAGAAACCCTAGAACAGGGGTGGCGACGCGCCGAGAGTTGTTGGTGAATGATTGATTCTCTCTTTATTGTTTACCCAAGATACATATTTATAGTCCGTAGACTTGCCTCTCCTAACCAATCCTAACCAAACACGACACAAATATTAACTATCTATATCTAAACTGTTTAAACATACATACTTATCTAGATACACGGCCAACCTTGGCCCAAAACATCTGCAAAGGGTCCGATTCGCAAGCCCGTTATAACTATCCTTCAAACCCATCTTGCTCCACGGCCCACCTTTCTGGTCCGCCTAAATATGGCGATAACACATGCTCCCCTGGTTTCGGCAATAATTATTTCGAAACCATTTCCCTTTTAATCGCCTCGTCTCTTCGACAACCGAAATCCATACAGGTGTGCCTCTTCAACTTCCAGGGGATGTGACTGCTCTGCATCAGGCTCCTTGGAAACCATTACGGTGCCGATTCACCTTCCACTTCACCTTTATAAACTTACCCCCGGCAACTTTCCTTAATCATCTTCTTTCTTCAGCCATTAGCAGCCATATCTAACCCGATTTTTCTTCCTCTTGCAATGGCTTCTTCCTCTTCCTCTGCCTCTTCCTTTTCCTCTGCCTCTTCCGCCATCTCCTTTGAATCTGAATCCTCCCGAGAGCCTACTCTGGAATATGATCCGATAGCCGCCTATGAGATCCTTGCCCTCCTGCATTGGGATGCGGGGGAATGGGACTTCCAATCTTGGTCAGAGGATGACGATTCCCTGACCGACGGCGAGGATCTCTTGCTACTCCTCGGTCATGAGCTGGAGGAAGATAACGAAGACGACGCATCTTGGGAAGAAAAGCTCTCCTCTTCGGAAGAAAAAGCCGATTCCTCCTCAATCGAGGAGGATTCGGTAACAGGAAACTTCCTCCTCGTCGGATCATCAGAAGATGTCGATGAGGACAATGAAGAAACCAAAGACGACGGCAGCTTCACCAGCAGCAGCAGCGGAGACGATGATAGCAACGAGAAAAGCAGCAGCGACGGTAGTGACGCCAGCACAGCTCCGCCAGCCAAGCGCCGCAAAACCTCCAGCGTCTACTGGTGGTAAACTGTAGCACCAAGCCGATAGATCGGCTCTAGGAGCAATCGGCTCCTCTTTTGTGAATCTATTCACTCTCTTATTGTAAATAAGATTTTCTTTTCCATCCGCAACGGTCCGTTAAAAACCGATGGCAACGCATCGGTCCCCTTCCTGACATGTGCCGATCCGGATTTGAACTGGTTCTTAAATTCATTTCATTTTCCGCCTGAATCCAGATCTTTCTCCAAAATAGATCTCTGAAGATTCCCTAAATCTAGGTTACTTCCCAAAACCCCTTTGCTCCTAAACTGTAGCCAAAAAATTCTCCCCTGAGCCTCAGAATACACGCTCAATCTTGCGCCGCCAACCCTAGATCTATTCCCCAAGTCTTCGACCTTCATCAAGATTTTCGATGGCGGAGTCTTTGGTCTGAAGGTAAAATTCTGACCTTTGTCTTTGGTCTGAAGGTAAAATTCCGACCTTTGTTAATTTAATGCAGTAATCATGAGATTCCTCATGCTATTAAATGACCCTTTTTTGATTATTTTGGCTTTCATGGATTTCCTCAGGCTTCCGATATCCTCTTGCCGTATCCTTCTTCCCCCAATTCTTTCTATCTTGGGCTTCGTTCTTACAAGAAGACCATAGATCTAATCTCTTGTGAGGCTAATCGAATCCCATTCATGAGCCAAAATATAGATCTAGACTCCTGGTCCGATAGCCTTCGTGCTTGGCCGAATCCTCCCGAGGGCTGGGTAACTTGGTATAACAGAGTGGCAAACACCTACCATCCTACATGGGAATCCATAGGGATAGCCGATGCTCTGTCTCTATCTCTTTCTCCTCTCGAAAAGGATGAGAACCTTCTGAAGACCATCGGCTATTTTTGGTCCGATGCCTTAAAGTGTTTTCTCTTTGGACATGGTCCGATGGCTCCAACCCTTCTAGACGTAATGATGATCACTGGTCTAGACATCTCATCAACCTGTCCCTCTGCTTATAGACTATTTGAAGTTCCTTTCAAACTATCTTCCAAAGCAGAGTGCACAAACTGGGGCGCATATCTGAACCAACATCTGAAAACCAAGGGCCTGTGACAAAGAAGGAACACACAGCCTTCTTCAATCTTTGGCTAGAACACTTTCTCTTCTGTGGTCCTTCACTTACTCCAACCAAGAACTATCTTCCTCTGGTGTATGAGCTGGCCAAAGGTCATACTATTGGCCTTGGTAAATTATTCCTTGGAGAAATCTATAGATACCTTCATCTGATGTCCTTGAGCCTTCCTTCCCGAAAAAAACTTAGGACTGGTGGTCCCTGGTGGTTTATGCAGCCGTGGGCTTACCTTTACTTTCAAGATTTCATCCCAAACTTCCCCTCTCTGGCCAACAATTCTTTTCCGGACCAAGGTGGGAGGCAAATCCGATGCACCAGCTTCGGCCGGGCCTTGTACAGTCTCCCTGACGGCAAGTTGAATCCTTCAGATGCCTCACGATGGTTTAAGATTTTTTACATGATCCTGGACAACCCAATCTTCCTCCCTTATGCTGAGTCTGAAATCTTTGAGAGCCCAGCCACGTTCTGATTGGCTGACTTCGCCAATGATATCGACACCCAGCGCCTGTACCCTATCATGATTCGCCCTTGCCTCCTCCCAGTCGGCATGAGCACTTCCAACCGGATCATCAAATCGGGATATGAGTTTTACCAGCCGGTTGTAGCAGCCCGGCAATTTGGTCTTGGTCAAGTTCCTGCACACTTCCTTATTCATCATTTGACATCAAACAAGGTAGACCTTCCTGACGCCGTCACCACCCAAAGACGCTACAGTCTGTTTTCAGACCTTTTCATCCCAATTCCTATTGACCTCGCCTTCATTTCTTCGGCTGTCGGCTTCAAGGACTGGTGGTTGATGTGGAGGACTCATGTTTTCCGGAGAGCCCTGGGGCTGATGCTGCAGCAAATTCATGCTGAGTATGAAATCCCTGAAGAAGAGGTATTACCGTCCGCCCATCATTTCTCCTTTTGACTTCGCTGAATCCTTTTCTGATTCCATTTACTCTTTTGCAGCAGGAGAATGGCTCGGAGCCCAAGAACGATGATGGATCTAACTTCCAGTTCTCACCAATTGCCCCTGTGGTTCTCTTTGGCAAAAATGCACCTCCCCCTTCAAAAAGCATCATGCAGATCCGGCCCAGCCCTGCAAAGCTGACCCCCAAGCGGAGACGATGTTCTGACGTTGTTACCCCCCGGGCTCATGCTAAGATGAGGAAGGTGCTTGTCAGGAAAATCCGGAAGGCAGCTGGGCCATCTTCCACCAGTCAAGAAGCTCCGGTTGCTAGCCAGGTTTGGATCACTTCTTTCGTAATTGATCTTCTACTCATGTACATTCTTCTTGATTACACTCCCCTTTCTTGCAGTCCGTCGTTGTGGACATTTCCAGTGGGGAGGAACCCGCATGCCAAAAAGACTCACCTCCAGAAGCTCCAGAAGATTTCTTGGCGCCAGTCAGCGCTTTGGTTGCTCTTCAAGATCCCGACCCAAAAGCCCTGGAAGGCCCTGCAACGCCGGTTGATGCTTCGGTCCCCGTTCAAGATCTGCATGAACTGATTGTTGCCGCATCGGTCATTAGCTCCTTTTCGGAAGGGCTAGCTATCGCTTTATCGACTGCCAGTCTTTTCCTGGAAGGGGCGCGCCTGCAAGAGCCGACTGCTGCTTCATCGGCTGTCACCCCTCCTTCTGAAAGGATGAGACGCCAAGAGCCGACCATCGCTTCTCCCGCTGTCACCATTCCTCCTCCAGAAAAGACGCGTCCTCAGGAGCCGATCATCGCTTCATCGGCTATAGCTACTTCCCCCCCAGGATAGGTATGTTTTACCACCAGATCATTTTTGTTCTTTTCTGTGCTGCTCTACTCACATGCCTCCCTTCAGGGCCTGAACCTCTCGGAATTGCTCACGTTTGATCCTGCATCTGTTGGATCGGCCATATTAGAAGCTGATGATCCTCAACCGGATTTGATCAGAGTCGTCGGTCAGCTTCTCTGTGTAAAGGACCTTCTGTTAGCTCCGATCGACGCCCTGGTCCAGGACTCCAGTGCGGTAAGGCAGATCCTCGAGGAGATCAACTCTCAGCTTCTCGTAGCTCTTCAAATCAAGCTCTAGCCGACCGGGCACCTCCCTTTCTTTCAGGCAAGAGTAGCACAAGCTCGTCACAGGATTGAGACCCATCGCTCTGAAACCCCCTTGAAGGCCAACATTGCCGAGAGGTGCCGGTCGGTTAACGAGAAGAAAGCTGTTCTGGACGCCAAGGCTGACACATTTGTGCACACTCAATGGCTTCTTCTTCTGAAGAAGGAACTAGAAGACCTCAAGAAACGCATCCAAGAAGAAAAAGACCTTATTGCAAGCTCCAAACGAGAAGCAGAAGCCCTGACTGCTCAACTGAAGGTGGATCTGGCCGAGCTGAGTGCTCTGAGTAAGCAGGTGGTGCCAAGAGTGGATGAGGAAGACGAAGCAGTGATTGCTGAAGCTGATCGTGTCCGTCTTGAGGCCATCGCTGCCATCGATGAATTTCTTCAGTAGGCTTGCTTCTTTAATAGATAAACTTGTATGTGTACATTTTAAACTCTAAAGTTGATGGTCACACATCGGCTATTCGATGGTCCCAATGTGTTGGGCACTTTAAAACCCTAGAGTCAATGGTCGCACATCGGCTATTCTATCCACTTAGTGTGCTGGGCACGAAATGCTTCTCTTTTTCTTTTATATATGTGGGCCGACAGCACGCATCAGCCTTCTTTCCTTGTTCTTATTTGGGCACACGTTACCAATTTCGCATATATGGGCCATCGAGTTCTGTCGGTTTGTACCCTTCTGCACAGCTTCGGCACTGATGTACAACATCGGCTTACAGCCTGATGTACAACATCGGCTTCACCGCTCACCATCCCACATGTTCGGGAAGTATCTCTTGAGATGCTGACCGTTGACCGCCACCGGGAACTTGACGCCATCTAATTCTTCAAGCATATATGCATTCCCAGTTAGGACTTGGTCAACCCTATAAGGCCCATGCCAATTTGGAGACCACTTGCCATACGCTGCATCTTTAGTTCCTAATGGTAGCACCGCTTCCCAAACCAGATCTCCAACTTGGAATTCCTTCGGCTTGACTTTCTTGTTGTATGCGCAAGCTACTTTGGCCTTATTTTCCTTCATCTTTTCAAGTGACCAAAGCCTGAGTTCCGTGAGGTCTTCTACATTATCATCCATCAGCGTAGCATACTCTTCAGCTGTTAAGTCATTCTGGAATTCTACACGCCTTGAGCCGGCTGTAATCTCCCACGGTAAAATAGCCTCTTGTCCATACACCAGGTGATAAGGGGAAGTTTTTGTTGCTCCATGGCAAGATATACGGTATGCCCACGACGCCTCTGATAAGACCTCATGCCAACGTGTAACACCCTAATGTAACTTTCCTCAATTTTAATGAATTTATTTAGGCTCAAATACAATTTCCAGGGCTTTCTCTAATTTATGTTGCTTTTAAAGTAATTTTATAACATAAGAAAATAAAATTTATTATAGGATCAACTTGTTTGTGCATTCATGCTGGAGCATTGTTTTATTTGTGTTGAGTGTATAAGGTTTGAATTCAAATAGTTGTGTTTGAATAGTTTGAGTATAGAAAGAAAAAGAAAAGAAGAAAAGGAAAGAGAAAAGGAAGCAGCCAAACCTCTTGGGCCGGCCCTCTCCCCTCTCCTCTCCACGTGGCCCAGCCACGCCCGGCCCAGCTCTCCTTTTTCCCCTCCTTTCCCCGCGTGGACCGTGCCGGCCCAACTTCCCCCGCTCCCCAGCCCGAGAGCGCCCCTCCCTCTCTCTCTCTGACCTGGTGGTCCCACCGTCAGACCCATCCCCCTCCTCGCGCCCCTCCTCTGTTTTTTCTTCCCCGCCGGTCCGGCCGCCCTGCAGCTGACCGTGGCCCCACTTCGCCGCACCCCGGGCCCTCTTCCCCGCGCTGCAACCAGCCCGAGCCGCACGCTGGCCTCATCCCCTTCTTGGATCCTTCTAGAAGCACGCCTGCGCTCGGATTTGGGCTAGCCGCAACAACCCGCGGCATGCGCGGCATCCATTGCACGGCCGACCCGCACGCCAAGGCCGCTCCACCCTTTTTTCTTAGCCGCAGCCGTTCCTCGCGCTCTCTCTCAGCCGCTCCCCATCGGCCAGCCTGAGCCGTGCCTCCTCCCCTCTCTTTCTGGCTCTCTGGCCCCACCCATCAGCGCCTCCCCTCTCCTCTCCTTCTTTCCTCCTCCCCGCACACCGGCCGTCCGAAATCTCCGGCGAGCCCTAGCGCCGGGCCCGCACGCTGAGATTCCCAGCCCGGCAGACGCCCCAAACCCTAGCGCCGCTGCCCCGTTCTGCTCCGCCGCCCCGAGCCTCTGCGCCGCCGTGCACCCGTCGCTCCGGTGCACCCCAGCTCCGGCCAAGGCCCGCAGCAGCTCCGCCTCGCCGCCAGGAAGCTTCCGAGGCTTCTACTCTCGACCCCGAGCCCTGCCGCGCCGGAATCGAGCCCGAGGACCGCCACCGGTATCCTGCTCCGCCCTTGCGATTCCTCGCCGCCGATGATCCCCGGACCTCCCTAACCCCCATAGAACCTTCGCAGGATCTCCTCGAGTCGACCCACGGTGACCAGAAGTCCGGAGGCCCCTGCGTCGTCTTCCTCCGCGAGCGCCGCCCGTCCCCGCCGCCTGCCCTCGTCGCCGGCCAGCTTGCGCCGCTTCTCCGGCCGATTCAAGCCTCGGTGAGCACCACATCATCCTCCTGGTCGCCTTGCGCTAGATGTAGTGGACCAAGGCCCGCTCTTGTCGCCGGAACGCGCGTGCCGGTGATGCACCGCCGTGCTGACCCGCCCCCGTCGTCGTGCGTGCAGCCTAAGCCCTTCCCGAGCCCCGCCTTAGCCCTAGGTGGTTTACCCATGTCGCGCTGAACCTCCTAGACCAAGCTCGAGTTGTTTTGACCCCTGGAGTACCGAGATCGCCCAGCTCCGGTGACGCGCCGCCACGGAAACCAATCTCCGGCGACCCCCCCGCCGCCGGCCACGTTCTTGTCAGATCGGGCCGGTCCGATACAGATCGGACCGTCCGGAGCCTCGCCGTGCAGATCGGACCATCCGAACTGGAACGCGTCCGAGCCGCCAGATCTTGATCCAACGGCCCTAATTAGAGCGTACCGCTTCAGCCTGGTTTTCTTGCTAAAGAGCCCCTGCCCTTTTAAGAAATCAACCCGCGGTCCACCTGTAGTTCATGAATATTTTCAGATGGGTCCTTTTTTATTCTTTTAGACCCCTGAGCTTCCTGAAATTAGTGCCCGCCATCCTAGCCTTGAGTTTTAGCAAGTTAGACCGCAGATCTTGCCTTTAATTATATTTAGGTCCCTGGTTTTTGCGCAGAAACCCCCGATTTTCCTATTTTCTTACAAAAAGGCCCCTGGACCTTGCTTTAACCCTAGATTCTGCGTCTTAGCTCTGTTTTAGGCGGTTTTTGCGCTCACGCGATCGTTGTAACGCGTAGAGTAGTTCTATCATAGTTTTGTGTGCTGTTTTTATGTAATGTTGTACTGTTTCTTATCTTTTGTCCTTGTTTGTATGTATGTGTATGTGTATGTGCTGGACCATGTTTTGGCGTTGCGATCGTGAGTAGACGTTGAGCCTTTGGATGAGTACCAGGAGCCCCTTTCTGCAGAGCAATTTGAGCAGCAGCAGGAGAACTTCGAGGAAGGCAAGTATAACATGAATATTCTATCATTTTTTAAATACAATTTCATACTGCATTTTAATTCTGTATGCCTATAAGGACTTCCTAGCCACCTTATCCTTTATATATATATACCCTGGGTTGCATTTTGGTTAGTTGTGCTAGGTGCTGCGCTCTCACACACCTCGGTCCTTTTTAATTAATTTGATTAATGGTTATATACAACTTAACTCTGAGAGTGGCCCTCTGTGCTATGTGCTTGAGCGGCTCACGTCTCCTTAAAATATGTTCTTGTTAGAAACATGGTTTAGGGGGCCAGCACGGTGCTTAGTGCTTGGTTGGCCACTCTCCATAAGGACCGGTTCATAGAGCGAAAACCTAGGACAACCGCGCAACCACAAGACTGGAATGGGACGGTCTTGACTTACTAATTAGGTCATTTTGGTTTGGGAGTAACTTACCTGCGTGGGCAAGAGGGGTGGTAAGCTTCAATGGTCCCTGCTCCTCCGGCTTGGTCTGTGCTGTGTGCTTGTACCCCCGTGAGGTGGGCCCATCGTAGCTGATCCAGAAACCTTAGCGGTTACACCTTACCAACGTGATCCTTTGTAACGGTCTCGTAGTGTGCTTGCTAGCCATCTCACCTAAGGAAGTGGGGCAGACCACTAGCGTAGCTCATGACTTGTGGGTAAAGTTGTGCAACCTCTCGAGAGTGTAAAACTGATATATCAGCTATGCTCACAGTCATGAGCGGCCCAGATCCTCCGTCTGATTAGGGGGTTGTACCTTTGGTGGTTTGGCTTGGTCTTCAGTAGTCTTATACTTAATCTTGATTAAGTATTATGTAACTTGGGTTATGGTAATTCGTCCACTTGTAGTAATTAGCTTTAATAAAATTTGCCAAGATTAAAAGCTAATGCAGTTGAGTCAGCTAACCCTAGAGCCTCATAATTCGTGTTATACTTGTTGAGTACAAGCTGTGTACTCACACTTGCCTTCTCTATTCTTTTGTTCTCTTGGGGATATCTTCGACTGCTGCTCAGTACCAGGTAACGTGGAGGACTACTCATCAATCTTTCTCTTGATCAACTTGATGAGGCTCTGATTGGATGCCTCAGCTTGTCCATTTGCTTGGGCATAATATGGAGATGACCTGATCAGTTTGATGCCCATGTCGGCGGCAAATTTCTTGAATTCTTCTGAAATAAAAACTGAGCCTCCATCAGTTGTGATGGTCTGAGGGATCCCGAACCTATGAATGACATGTTCTTTGACAAAATTGACAACATTTGGATGCCAATGACTTCATGGGAACCGCCTCTACCCACTTGGTAAAGTAGTCCGTGATGGCCAATATAAATTGGTGACCTCTACTGGATGGAGGATTAATTTTGCCGATCATGTCCATCTCCCAGCCTCTGAACAGCCACGGTTTGATAATGGGATTCATCACTGACGCTGGTACCATCTGAATCTTTCTGAACCTCTGATACGCTTGACATCCTTTATAATATTTGAAGCAGTCTTCAAGCATGGTGGGCCAGTAATACCTAGATCGCCTAATCAGCCACTTCATCTTGTGAGCCAATTGGTGAGTCACACAGGTTCTTCGTGGACTTCATGTAAGAGCCGATTGGACTCAATCGGCCCTAAGCACTTGAGTAGCAATCCTTCCAAAGTCCTATAGAACATGTCATCTCCTATCAGAACATATCTCATAGCCTTGTAGCATATCCTCTTGGGTGCCCCCCGAGCCGAATCCTTCAAATAATTGAAGATATCGGCTCTCCAATCGCCTTGGTCCAGCTGAAGGTCGGTTCCATCTATCACAGCCTTGTACCCCGAAGCCATCTGTGCCAAATCATTGGCTTTAGAGTTTCGCGCCCTTGGTATCTAGTAGAAATTTATGTACCTAAACTGGGTCATCAGCTCTTAGCATTGTACCCATAGCAGGAAAGCAACTCGCTCTCACATCTGTAATCTTCTGTGAGCCGTGAGATTACCAATTTCGGGTCCCCAAAAATTTCCACCGCTTCAGCCCCGGCCTCCAGGAGCAATTCCATACCTCTACGCACAGCTTCATATTCTACCAGGTTATTGGTGCAAGCGGTATGCAATCTAATTGAAAAAGAATACGTTGCCCCTCGAGGCGATGCCAGCAAGATACCGATGCCACATCCATCTCCGCAAACTGACCCATCAAAGTACATGGCCCATGCACGTATGGAAAGTACTGCTATATTAGTATTAACCCTCTCTGCAACAAGATCCACCAATGCTTGCCCTTTTACCGCCTTTGCGGGTTGATATCGGATATCGAATTCTGACAATGCAAACATCCATTTTTCCAATCGGCCTTTCAACACAGGAGCCGATAGCATATGTGTTATGACATCCAATTTGCAGATGATAATTACCTCGGCCGATAACAGGATATGACGAAGCTTGGTGCATGTAAAAAATAAACAAAGGCATAACTTTTCAATATCAGGATACCTTGTCTCCGCGTCTAGCATCCTTCTACTGAGGTAGAACACAACCCTCTCTTTGTTGTTATGCACTTGTATCACTACTGACGTGATGGAGGTGTCACCTATTAACAGGTACACATAAAATGGCCTATCTTGTTGGGGTGGGACAAGCATAGGTGGCTTCGACAGATACTCCTTGATCTCTTCAAATGCCCGCTGCTGCTCTGCCCCCAGCGAAACTCTTCATTGGCTTTAATTTTTACCAGCTCCATGAAAGGCTCAATCCGGCCGTAGAGATTGGAAATAAACCTTCTGACAAAGTTAATCTTACCAATAAGCTGCTGGAGCTCCCTTTCCGTAGTAGGTGGCACCATGGTGCACATCGCTTCTTGACTTTTTAGGCCGATCTCAATTCCCCTTTCATGAACCAAAAAACCCAAAAACTGACCGGCCGAGACGCCAAAAGCACACTTCTTCGGATTCATTCTAAGCCTGAATCTTCTAGTTCATTCTAGAACTTGTTTTAAATCCTCCAAATGTCCTTCAACCGACGCAGACTTCACCATGACATCATCAATATAGATTTCCACCAGCTTGCCGATCAAGTCATGAAAAATGTAGTTCATAGCACGTTGATATGTAGCGCCAGCATTCTTCAACCCAAAAGTCATAACCACATATTCGAACATACCTACTGCCCCAGGTACTCTGAATGCAGTTTTGTTTATATCCTCGGGAGCCATAAAGATCTGGTTATAACCGGCGTTGCCATCCATAAAACTCAAGATCTTATGACCGGCAGCCGCGTTAATTAATGTATCCGCAACAGGCATCGGATATTCATCCTTTGGAGTAGACCTGTTGAGGTCTCTGAAGTCCACACAGACTCGCCAGTAGCCATCCTTCTTCTACACAGGTACGACACTTGAAATCCACTCAGCATACCTGCAAGGCCTGATAAATTCTGCTTCTAGCATCTTCTCCACTTCCTTTTTAACTTCAACCAGGACCTCAGCCTTCATCTATCGTGCCCGCTGCTGAAATGGCCAAAATCCATTCTTGAGAGGGAGCCGATGCTCGACTATGCTTCTGTCTAACCTAGGCATTTTCATATAATCCTAGGCGAAGCAATCTACGTATTCCTTTAGCAAGGCTATCATCAGCTCTCGTAAACATGAGCATAACTTTTTGCTGACAAATGTTGGTCGTGACTTATCCCCAGGACCAATATCTATTTCTTCAAGCTCGTCAGCCGATGTAAACCCATATCCTAGTTTCCCATCATCTGTTAAATCAATACTGCAGATGGACAAAGAAGATAATAAAAAGAATTTTGGCCGATCATCGAGATTGGCCGCTTTATATCTTTCACTGCTTTTTGAAACTTTACAATAAGAGTAAGGCCGGCTGCCAAAGTAGGCCTTCCTGAAACTGCTACGACTATGCACAACACTTGATATCAAAAGTTTACACTTTATTTTTTGGGGCCGATCGTAGGAATCGGCCTCATTAAGTGCGTCGAAGCAGCTTGTTCTCCATGACTCATCTACTCTGTAAGGCCAGTGGATAAGACCAGCCTCACCCATTTTTTGTCGTTTCAATGCGGTCGTAGCCCTCCAAACTGATCCCTGATATCGGCTCCTGGTCCTCCGCATCCCAAATGCTCATCTACGTGAACCACCTCTACCTCATCTCCATCCCACTGGATTAGACACTGATGCATTGTGGAAGGGATGCAACAGTTGGTATGAATCCAATCCCTGCCAAGTAGAACATTGTATGTGCTCTTGCAATTGACGATGAAGAAAGAGGTCGGGACGGTCTTATTTCCGATGGTCAGATCCACACTGAGGACGCCTTGAGCTTCTGAAGTCTGTCCGTTGAAGTCACTTAGCGTGACATTAGTCTTAATCAGGTCCCCGGTGGACCGCCCCAAGCGGCACAGAACTGAATACGGCATTATATTAACTGCCGCTCCTGTGTCCACCAATATCTTATTAATGGGCTGGCCGTTTATGTAACCCTTGAGATATAAAGCCTTCAAATGCTTGTAATTCTTTGCTTGTGGTTTCTCAAATATTACCGGCTGGTGTCCCAAGTCAAACTGAGCTACCGACTCCTCATGGGATAGAGCGTGGAATTCTGCAGGGAGCACAAATACCATATGTGTATCAGCCGATGTCCTCACATCGGCTCTTGTCGACTTTGGCCGCCACTCCTTCCTGGGAGGGCGCGACTCCCTTTTCTGCACATGGTGGACCTTATCCGCCAAATCCGGGCGCGCCCTCCTTAATGATTCGAGATATCTGGCGTCAGCTTCTTCCAAGCTGCGCAACCACTGAACCCTGCGTTTCTGAGAACGATTGAGTCCATCAGGGCACCACCGTGGACGATGATACTTATCTTCTTCTTCTTCCTCAAGGTTCACCCTCCTTTGTGGCGATTGAACCTGCTCTTGCTGAGTTGGAACAGGTCCCAAACGAAGGAAAACCGAGACCCCCTTTGCATCTAGTTTCACAGGTCCGCACTCTGGGCAGTCTCTGGTAGTAGGCAATCGACTTAGGCCAGAATCCCAACAATACCTGAAGAACGGGCAATGCCAATGATCTCACGCGTCTTCATGTTTCTTCAAATGCTTTCCAGTACGGCGCTCATACTCTTCTTCCTCTAATTCTCGCCGAAGACGCTGCTGGTACTGGTACTCGTACTTCTTGAGGAGATCAGAAGAAGTCGGTCGCTGATTCCTCACATGCCTCACTTGCTCCTCTATGACATATCCTTTTTCTTCCTTTTGGGGCCGATCTGTGGCAGAACCAACCTGAATTACACCGGCTCAAGTATGCGAGTCCTCTCTTGAGGGCTACCTCGTGCTTCAAACGGTATAATCCCTTGGCCTGTCGGGTAACGTCCCTATAAACCACCGAAAGCAGGATCAAACAAGGTACCTCACACGAAGGCGAGTCCAGAGATATAAATGCCATTACACTTTACATCACAGGCAAATATATTACATAAGTATATAAAAGCATCATTAGTTCCCAGTGAAGGGAGATTATTACAAAATAGTTTAAGTTCTAAGTCAAAGCAGCGGAGTTTGAAAACATGGACACTGTACACGTCATTATTACAGATATCATGCTAGCCCTGGCATGATATCACTCGGCGGAATCTGTGTTGGCCGGGGACGGATCCTACTCCACGGACCAACCATCGGGCAGGGGGTAGGGCCACGGTGTAATGAAAGCTGGCTCATCAGGGAGATTACCTGAAGTAGATAGTTAGAAAGCAAGATTGAGTATGCTAATACTCAGCAACACTTACCCGCTCATGGTATACTTAGCCATGTACCTAGACTTATGCAGGCTTTTCAGGTTTGGGGTAAAATTTTCAGCTGAAAAGCAACAAAGAGTAGGTCCTTAATTTCAACTTTTAGCTTTCAGGTTCTAGTTGATTAACCATTCTAGGTAAACACCTATAACTACTCAAACATGGTAGAATCTTTAGTCAAACATCATCTTTGATAATCACATAATTGCTCTTATTACTCTATGTGGCAAAGGGATTAAGCAGTCTCAATCTCCGCGAGAAACGGACGATTCCTGAATCGAATTTCAAACCTTGCAAGGGTAAACCTAACACACACGCTTGGAACACCAAAGGGTCGTTCCGAAGCAACCGTTTGCCTTTCATTCCGACTCGTGGATCAGATCCACCACAAGCGACTATAGGACCATACGCACTTCCAAAGTGCAGGATGTACGTCTGTAGCGCGACTACAAAACTCGTACTCCTGGTTGCCCAGCAACACGTATTCCTACACGTCGAATCGAGTAACAGGAAGAACCAAAATATGAGTGGTGGGAGGTATGTCCACTCCTCGGGCCGATTGGTTACTAGGCTTACCGCTTACCATATTTCGCGGCATGTGGCTGGTACTTTCAAACGCTTAACCACCGCTACCACACACTGCGACCTTATCAAGTTCCACAACACAGACGGGGTATCACCTCAACCATGATACCTCACAAAACTCCCGTCCGTCATCCTTATAGTGATAACAGGAATGTAAACATCACAACTCCTATATCGCGCGAGTGACAGGGAATCACCCGACTTCTACCGGTCCTATTAGCATAGCAGCTAATCGGACTCCAGTGCTAATATTCAATACATTGGTTCCTAGGGAAATGCAACTAGGGTTTCAAGCAATTCTTAAGAACTTAATGCATAGAAATGTATAAATAGATATAAATGGCAGTGTAAAGAAAATAGTTGGTTATGTCCGGGGCTTGCCTTCTTGTGTAGGATTGGGAGCAGTAGGGTCAAAGTTGTCCGAACTTTGATTCGGAGCTTCAGTTAAACCTTCGACGGCGTTCCCGGGATCTTTGGCTGGTTCTACTCCTTGTTCCAGAACCACTTCATAATCACCATCGGCGAGAGTAGTCGTGTCTACATGATATGCAAAATTATAAGTTGAAGAATGCGTATTCTTTTATGTTATTTCACAATAAAGTTGCAATCCAAAGGAAGTAGAATTCATTAAATATATATAATATTTAGTTCTGCACTGCAGTCATTTATCGGGTATTAATTATTTTATCTAGATACATTAAACATCAGGGTTAACTGCACTAAGTATCTAACTAGTGGCATAAGGTAACAGGTTGGGGTGGGTTTCCAATAACTATATTAAAAAGCTTTATTCATTTGCTATACCAAGTATTTATATGAACCCTATGCTAATATTAAATCATAGACTTATTAGAATATGTCTAAACTATTTTCGTTGTTTAACATCTAAACTTAGGTTGTGAATTTAATGACAGTTCATATTAATTAAAAACAGAACCATAGAATATTTTCATAATTTTTAAGCATTTAAAACCATAGATATTAATTCTATAAGGTTGACAATGCACTATTCATAATTAAACTTGTATATTAATCAAATGCTACTTAAATAGTAGGATAATTATTTTATTTAAATTATACATGCTAAAATAAAGCTAACACAACTGGTTTCACATTTTTATAATTTTTCTATCAATTACTATGTGTTTTCTAAGTCTATAACTAAGTAAACTTAACATTTAAATTAAAGCACCAAACACTCAGAAACTGAATTTCATCCTTTAAGTAAAGTTGTAGACCATAACAAGAGGATTCTAACAAATTTTAGTTTGTAATTTTGTGATTTTTCCTTGAATTGATACAGAATTTCAAAGATTGCATCAAAATAACACAAAGGGGTCCTTTCAGCACTATTCATCTGAGTCTAGGGCTTCGCAGATAGCCCCCTGGGCTTCTAATTCTTCTAACCCGAGGTCCCTGGCTAAAGACAGGAATAGAGCAAAGAGAGGACGGCCATGTTCCGGCGATGGCGATCGCCGGCGGCGAGGTCCGAGGGCAGAGGAGGTTTCAGGAGCTCACGACGGTTCTGTTGCACTTCGTGTCGAGGGCTGGGGTGGTCGGAAGAGGATATCCCGACGAGAGCCCGAGGCGGCGGCAGAGCGGTCGACGATGACGGCGGTGCTCCGGTGGTGAACATCGGTAAGGAACCTGCGCATGAGCTTCAGTGAGACGTGGGGATGATGGTAATGCTATCAATTGGAAGCATACACTTCGGATTAGGGATGACCGACGGAGACAGGGATGGTGGCGGCGAGGACAGACGCCGGCAAGCGTCGGGAGGAAGATGTAGGGCACTAGAGACTCCACTGAGTGGTTGTAGAGTTCCGGGGTGATGATGTGGTGCTGGCTAGGGAATCGTGGGGGCGTGGAAACGCTTGAATCGTGCTGCCCACGGTGAGGCCGAAGGCGGTGACGGCGGCGCTTGTCGATGACGAGGCTTGGACTGCAATTGGAGGGCAACAAGGGGTCGATGAGCATGAGTGAGCAACGAGAAAACTTGCACGAGGGTTGATTGGGGTGGAGGATGCCTGGTGGTGGCTGCCCATGGTGATGCCGTGCATTGCCGGAGCAGAAGAAGAACGGCGGCGGTGGAATGTGGATCGGGAGCTCGAGAAATGCCAGAGGCTCTGGAGGAATAGGACGTAGAGGTTGGTGTGGTGCTAATGCGTGCGAGAGATAGAGGTTTAAGGCTCTGCGGTAGGCTTTCCACGACGACAAGGAGGTGGCAGCCGGCGGACGCTCGGGGAAGCCGTGGCGCGCGCGCGGGAGGCCACCAGGGGAGAGGAATAGGACCGGGAGAGGAAGAGGGCGACGCGTGGATGCAGAGGAAGCAGGAGGTGGACGGCGACGGCCTGCACAGCGGCGGCCGGAGGGGAAGCACTGCCGGCGGCAGGCGAGCAGAGCAGGGCCCACGTGCGCGAGGAAGAAGAAGAGAGGGGAGGGGTCCGGAGGACTAGTTTGATATTTCTAGGAAGTTCAAGGACCTCTCGGTAAACTAAAATTTCTCACTGCTATAAAGGTCAAATGAGAAAATGCTCAAAATGAAAGTTGTAGAGTTTTTGAAACTCTACAACATTGTTTTAGGGCTCAAGTTCAGAAATTCAAAGTTTACAACTTTTTAGGTTAAGTTTTTGAATAGAGGTAGAATTTGAATTACCTTTGTATTTATCCAAATAAATTTGATCAAATTTTGGGCATGTTTACAAATTTTCCTGGATTGTCATGATTACTTGTATTCTAACATATTAGTCCTTAAGTAAACCTGAATTTTACTTTCATATTTCAATTATTTCACATGTAAGCCCTTAGATTGTTGTTTTAATCACACATAGATCCCTAGTTTCACACAAAGGTCTATTTTTCTTAGGTTTTAACCCACCTTTTACACTTCCTTCCCTATGGTCATTTAAATTTGACACTTAGTATTATATTTACCCAATTACACTCAAGGATCTATATGTTTCAAAATTACAATTATACCCCTGGTTATCTGTACTACTCACATACACCATAACAAGCATGCCTATATTACGTTAAAATTAGTGTCTATGTTTCTAATTACCTGAATGTTACACGATCGCTAGGATCAGCCTCTTTATTCTTGGTTTGGCGGTGTGGTGCCAACCTTGCCATATTGATGCCGAGCATGAAATCCAATTGCCGCCTTGCAGACCGATCGCAACCCTCTACCATGTTTACACTCGGGAAAGGTTGGGTATCGACCTTCATAGCAGTTTGGCCCAATATCAATCAGCCCAGCTCGATAGCCGATTGGATCTGCCGACGGAGTTCCTTGCAGTCACTTGTGCTGTGGGTGAAAGAGTCATGCCACTTGCAGTATGATCTCCCCTTCAGTTCCTGCGCTATAAGAGGCTTATAACCCTCGGGTAACTTCAACTGTTTCTCTTTCAATAACAGATCGAATATCTGTTCGACTTTGATAACATCGAAGTCGAAACCCTTCATAGGCCCTTTCTGTTTCACCCATTTACAGGGCACGGGGTTTGCCCCCCGAGTCCATTCTGCAACTGCCACCTCCTGCTCATCCTCAGAGTCTTCAGCTTCTTCTATGTCAACCGATGCCACTTGACGTTTGAACTTGTCTTGATATAGCTCTAGGTGGCACTGCTCATGCGTTGTTAGCTTCTGCACCAAATGCGCCAAAGAGGTAAACTCCAATTGAAAAGCCAGATCCCTAATCGGCTTTAGTGATCCAGAGATGCCAACTCGACCGCCTCTTTCTCTAAAATCCGTGTCGAGTAACATCGGTTCTTCACTTCTCTGAAGCGTCGGACATATTCCGCCATGGTTTCCCCGCGCTTCTGCAGCACTTGCGCCAAGTCAGCAATTCCTGCTTCTGCAGCCTCCGAATGATATTGAATATGGAATTGCCCCTCAAGCTGCTTCCAGGTGCGAATCGAATCAGGGCCTAATGATGTGTACCACCCAAAGGCTGGCCATGTGAGAGATTGCGAGAAAAACCTTACTCGCAAGGGATCTGACACCGAGATCATCCCTAATTGCGCTAAGTATCGGCTCGCATGTTCAATAGAACTACATCCTTCTGCTCCACTGAATTTAGTGAATTCAGGAAGCCGATACTTAGGCGGTAGGGGAATTAAGTCATAATCACTGGGATACGGCTTAGTATAGCTAATTGCCCTCCTCTTTGGTAGAATACCAAACTGTTCACTTAGAATGGTACTAATTTTTTCCGCCGTCTGTGATCCTGGGGGAGAGTGCGCACTATCGTGACTTGGCCCGGTGGCATAGGCTGCTAGCCACGCTTGTTTGTCTGCATCCGTTCCAGGGACTCCTCCAGCTGCCCTCTGTACTGAATGTACCAGATTACTGCTGTTCGGTATATAAGCACACATATATCCATGCGGGATCTCCTTGGGCGGCTCGCTGAAGAATTGGTGATCCACGGGATCACCTCCAACCTTGTAAACCACGTAGGCCGGAGAGCCATGTGACTCCGCAGCCGCGAGCGCATAAGGCAGAGGTGGCCTAGCTTGGAATGGCAATTCCCCTTTGTGGCTCCTCAAGGTAGGTCCCGTTGGAGAGTATTGAAGCTTCATAATTTCCTGGACCACACGCAGGGCAACCTTTTTCGAAAGCGTTAACCAGGCTCTCAAAGTGTTGGTGTAGCGAGTGGGCCACCGCGTAGTTTACTTCTTGCCGTAGAGCTCTGGTACGGTCCTCCGATGGGGTGGACAGATCCACTCCATCAAGGGCGCCTTCGGGTGAAAACCCGTTCCACTTGACGTTGTGGTGGCGGGTCCTCTCGAAAGAGCCGATGAGATCGGCTTCAAATTGAGCCTTAATCTCATCATATTTCTGCTTATGTTCAGTAGGCAGCTCCTTGTAGGTGATCGGTTCATCCCTCACCATCCCGTCAATAGCAGTCGATGGAGTCGAAGAAGATGATGAAGTCGATGGTCCCACCGAGCGTGCCAAAATGTGTTGTCGGTCAAAACCCACCGGCGAGCAGCGACGGGCAACACGAGGAGCTGGGAGGCTCCCGGGACTGCTGGTGGGCCCCAGTCCCTCGGTCAACGGCCCGAGATCCGGCACACGCCCTAGCTTCTGGATTGCTAGGCGTGCCACCTGACCTTGTACCTAATCAGGAAGGTGTTATGGTTTAGTTTCCTGCATACACAGACACATGTAAATATTAGTCCAAGCCGTGATCGGCTCATCGGATGATTCCCGATATCGGCTGTAAAGAGCCGGTTGTGCTGGGTATCGGATCGGATCTATAAATAAAGCAAATATATCCGATGGTAATATAAATCTTGTTCTGTAATCACTAAGCTAATCCAACCTACGACAATTAAAGCTCTCACCACATATTCGGAACATGCTCCATGTAACTGAGCCTAACAGATGCTGAAGGTAACAAAACAACAACCTAAGCAGAGGCCTAAATACCAACCCAAAGCCGATTCCTGGAAAAATCCCTTTTCAAGCTGTTATAAGGTACCCAGAATACTGCCGGAACATTCAATCCGTTTGAAGTGCCTAATCATGCAGATATTGAACTAAACCCTCGATTAACGAAGACTAACTGTAACAGATTAGATCTACTAAACAAGTATAGAGCAAGACACTGCCCTTATACCCGAGATCGAATACACGGACAGCCAAACGTTTACAAGAAACAAGCAAGCATAATTAACAAATGAAAGAGCCGATGCTACCCTATAAACGCCAAGATAACTAGTGTTACTCGCCAGCAACAACGCTTCAGAACGAGGAACACGGAAAGCAAATAATTAAGAACGATACCGCCCCGATCACGCCCTGCGGCGCTTACCCGAGAAACCCTAGAACAGGGGTGGTGATGCGTGATCGGGGCCGCACGGCGCTTACCCGAGAAACCCTAGAACAGGGGTGGTGATGCGCCGAGAGTTGTTGGTGAATGATTGATTCTCCCTTTATTGTTTATCCAAGATACATATTTATAGTCCGTAGACTTGCCTCTCCTAACCAATCCTACCAAACACGACACAAATCATAACTATCTATATCTAAACTGTTTAAATATACATACTTATCTAGATACACGGCCAACCTTGGCCCAAAACATCTGCAAAGGGTCCGATTCGCAAGCCCATTATAACTATCCTTCAAACCCATCTTGCTCCACGGCCCACCTTTCTAGCCCGCCTAAATTATGGCGATAACAGCTTCAGAACGAGAAACACCAAAGGTGGATAAGCAGGGACGATGCTGCCCTGATCACGCGGGGCGTGATCGGGGCTGCACGGCACTTACCCGAGAAACCCTAGAACAGGGGTGGCGATGCGCCGAGAATTGTTGGTGAATGATTGATTGATACCTTATTCATGATCCAGAGTACATATTTATAGTCCAGAGACTTGCCTTTCCCAACCAATCCTAACTAAACACGACACGAATCTTGGCTATCTCTATCTAAACTATTTAAACACACATGCCTATCTAGATACATGGCCAACTGTCACACCCGATTTATAAGAACATAAATCGAGCAATCATATATGCGCCACGATCAAGTCACGCATATATACAATAGAATCATCAAGATATCACAACACGTGTCTCGAAATAAAGGCGTATAAATTATAAAATGATTATCTTTGTTACAACTGAATCAAGAATCAGTTCGAGGAATGCGGATGCGTAAAATAAATACATGAAGAATAGGGCACCACAGGGACGTCGGCTGGGAGACAACGCCTAGAAATCATCGAGTCCGCTGATGTAGTCCTCCACGTCGCCTGGTACTGAGCAGCAGTCGAAGATATCCTAGAGAGAACAGAAGAGTAGAGGAGGCAAGTGTGCGTACACAACTTGTACTCAACAAGTATAACACGAATTATGAGGCTCTAAGGTTAGCTGACTCAACTGCATTAGCTTTTAATCTTGGCAAATTTTATTAAATCTATTTACTACCAGTGGATGAATTACCATAACCCAAGTTACATAATAATTAATCAAGATTAAGCATAAGACTACTGAGAAACCAAGCCAAACCACCAAGGTACAAACCCCAATAATCAGACGGAGGATCTGGGCTGCTCATGACCGTGAGCATGGCTAGTATACAGTTTTACACTCTCAAGAGGTTGCACAACTTTACCCACAAGTCATGAGCTACGCTAGTTGTTCATCACACTTCCTTAGGTGAGATGACTAGCAAGCACACTACGAGACCGTTACAAAGGATCACGTTAGTAAGGTGTAACCGCTAAGGTTTCTGGATCAGCAACGATGGGGCCCACCTCACGGGGGTACAAGCACACAGCACAGACCAAGCCGGAGGAGCAGGGACCATTGAAACTTACCACCCCTCTTGCCCACGCAGGTAAGTTACTCCCAAACCAAAATAACCTAATTAGTAAGTCAAGACCGTCCCATTCCAGTCTTGTGGTTGCGCGGTTGTCACAGGTTGTCGCTCTATGAACCGGTCCTTATGGAGAGTGGCCAACCAAGCACTAAGCACCGTGCTGGCCCCCTAAACCATGTTTCTAACAAAAACATATTTTAAGGAGACGTGAGCCACTCAAGCACACAGCACAGAGGGCCACTCTCAGAATTAAGTTGCATATAACCATTAATCAAATTTAATTAAAAAGGACCGAGGTGTGTGAGAGCACAGCACCTAGCATAACTAACCAAAATGCAACCCAAGGTATATGTATATAAAGGATAAGGTGGCTAGGAAGTCCTTATAGGCATACAAAATTAAA
Organism: Panicum hallii; assembly: GCF_002211085.1. Classification (NCBI taxonomy): domain Eukaryota; kingdom Viridiplantae; phylum Streptophyta; class Magnoliopsida; order Poales; family Poaceae; genus Panicum; species Panicum hallii. The sequence continues at coordinate 28,484,497 of NC_038042.1, forward strand.
ATGCAGTATGAAATTGTATTTAAAAGTGATAGGATATTCATGTTATACTTACCTTCCTCAAAGTTCTCCTGCTGCTGCTCAAACTGCTCTGCAGAAAGGGGCTCCTGGTACTCGTCCAAAGGCTCAGCGTCTACTCACGATCGCAACGCCAAAACAAGGTCCAGCACATACACATACATGCAAACAAGGATAAAAGATAAGAAACAGTATAACATTACATAAAAACAGCACACACAACTATGATAGAACTGTCCTACGCATTACAACGATCGCGAGAGCACAAAAACCATCTAAAACGGAGCTAAGACGCGAAATATAGGGTTAAAACAAGGTCCAGGGGCTTTTCTGTAAGAAAACAGGAAAACCAGGGGGTTCTGTGCAAAAACTAAGGGCCCAAACCTAATTAAACTATAGACACAGGGGCTAACTTGCTAAAACTCAAGGCTAGGATGGCGGGCACTAATTCCAGGAAGCTCAGGGGCCTAAAAGATAAAAACAGGACCTAACTGCAAATATTTCTGAACGGCACAGGAGTGCGGGTTGATTCCAGGAAAACCCGGGGGCTCTTTAGCAAAAAGATCAGGTTGAATCGGTATGCTTTAATTAGGGCCGCTGGATCAGGATCTAGCGGTACGAATCAAAGGGGGGTGGGGATCGGGGGTCCGGCGGCGGCGATTGCTCGCCGGAGGTGGCTTCCGCGGCGGCGCCTCGCCGGCATTGGCCGATCTCGGCCATCCGGCCTCCATTTTGGATGAGGTCTGGCCCTAGAGGTAGAGCACGACGCGGTGAACACATCTAGGCGCTCAAGAAGGCTAATTAGGGCTCGGGTCGGGACTCCCCACGGCGAGGGCGGCGCTGGCTCACGGCATCGAGGGAAACTCGCTCGCGCAGAGGGAAAGGAAAAGGGAGAAGGGGCATGGCGCGGTCCTTACCACCACAGGGTGCTACAACGGCGGTTAGAGGCCGAAGATCGGGGGTGCCGGGGTCGAATCGTGGCGGTGCAAGGTGTATCGGCGGTAGCGCACCCTCGGCTCCGAGCGACGGCACGGCGGCGCAAGGGTACGGGGAGAGTTGGGAGATGCAGTGGCGGTTGAGGGAGAGCGCGAGGGACGGCTGCGGCCAAGAAAAAGGGTAGGGCGGCCTCGGTGTGCGGGTTGCCCGTGCAATGAAGCTCCCGCTTCTCACAGGGTTGTTGCGGCTTGTCGTAATCCGAGCGCGGCGCGCTTCTAGAAGGATCCAGGCAGGGGTGGGACCGACGTGCGGCTCGGGGGAGAGGGCCCAGGGGCGTGGCGGAGCGGGGCCACGGCCAGCGACGGGTGGCCGGGCCGGCGGGGAAAGGAACAGAGGAGGGGAAATGAGAAAGGGGGAGAAGAAGCTGACGCGCGGGCCCTGGCTGGTAGAGGGAGAAAGAGAGAGGAGAGAGGGCGAGGCTCGGGCTGGCGCTGAGGGGCTGAGGGAACTGGGCCTCGGGCGCGTGCTGGGCCGCGTGGAAAGGAGAGAGAGAAGAGAGGGGAGAACGCTCGGGCTGGGAAGTTGGGCCGGCATGTCCCACGCGGGGGAGAAAGGAGGGAGAGGGGAGTGGGCTGCTGGGGAGAGGGCCGGCCCAAGGGGAAGAGAGGGAAGGAGAGCAGGCCGGGCTGCTGGCTGGGCTCTCTTCCCTCTTTCTTCTTCTTTCCTTTTTCTTTTCTATACTCAAACTATTCAAACAAAACTATTTGAATTCCAATAAATTCGAATTCAAACCCTATAAACTCAACACAAGGAAAACAATGCTCCAGCATGAATGCACAAACATGTTGACCTTATAATAAATTTTAATTACTTGTGGAATAAAAATTAATTTAAATGCAAGATAAATCAAGAAAAACCTTAGAAATTGTATTTACGCCAAAATAAATTCATTAAAATTTAAGAAATTTACCTTAGGGTGTTACACCAACCCTGGCCTCAAACACCCGCACAGGGTCCGATTCGCAAGCCCACTATGATTACTTTCGAGCCCATCTTGCTTCTCGGCCCACCTTTTCGGCCCGCCTGAGTTATGGCGATAATACATGCCCCTAGTTTCGGCAATAATTATGTTGAATCCATTTCTCTTTTAATCGCCCCGCCTCTTCGACTTCCGAAATTTGTACAGGCGTGCCTCTTCAACCTCCAGGGGATGTGACTGCTCTGCATCAGACTCCTTCGAAACTGCTACGTTGCCGATTCATCTTCTACTCCATCTTTATAAACCTGGTCCCGGTAACTTTATTTATCTCATCCCCTTCCTTCAGCCATTAGCAACCGTACCTGATTCGATTTTCCTCTTCTTGTAATGGCTTCTTCCTCTTCCTCTGCTTCCTCCGCCATCACCGTCGAGTCCGAGACCATTCAAGAACCCACTCCAGAGTACGACCCTATAGTCACCTACGAAGTCCGTGCCCTCCTGCATTGGGATTTAGAAGAATGGGACTTCCAGACCTGGTCAGAGGATGACGAGTCCTTGACCGATGGCGAAGATCTCCACTTCCTCCTCGGTGGTGAGCTGGAGGAAGATGACGAAGATGACGCATCCTGGGAAGAAGACTTCTTCTTCTCCTCGGAAGAAGAAGCCGATTCCTCATCAACCGAGGAGGACTCGGTGGCAAGAGGCTTCCTCCTTGGCGAATAGTCGGAGGATGATGATGACGACGACGATGATGAAGAAACCGAAGACAGCAACGGCTTTAGCAGTAACAGCAGTGGAGACGATGGCGGCGACGTCGACGGCAGCAGCGGCGACAGCAACGTCAGCACGGCTCCACCGATCAAGCGCCGCAGAACCTCCGGTGCCTACTGGTGGTAGGCTGCAGGATTAAGCCGATAGACCGGCTCTAGGAGCAATCGGCTCCCCCTTTTGTACTTACTCCCCATTATAAATAAAGTCTTTTATTTCAACCACAATTCATTAAGAAACCGATCTGTTGAGAGCCGATGGCAACGCATTGATTCCTTTCCTTAAAAATGTCGATTCGGATCTAAGTCGATTCTCCAATTCATTTCATTTTTCGCTTAAATCCGGAACCTTCCCCAAAACAGAACTCCGAAGATTCCCCAATCCAAGTTATCCTCCCAAACCTTCCTCTCATAAACCCTAACCGCAAAGACCCGAACCAAAGCCTTTAGAGCATAAACTCGTACTTGCGCCGCTAACCCTAGATCCAGTTCCCAGGTTCTTGATCTTTGGGGTTTCCGATGGCGGGATCTTCGGATGCCGATGCGGGTGTCTTTGGCCTGAAGGTAAAACTCCAACCTTTACTAATTTAATGCAGCGATTACTAGATCCCTTGCATCATTAAATGATCCTTCTCCGGTTGTTTGGTTTTTGTGGATTCTTCAGGTTTCAGATATTCTCTTGCCGCATCCTTCTTCTCCCAATTCCTTTTGTCTCGGGCCTCGTTCTTACGAGAAACCCATAGATCTAATTTCTTGCGAGGCCAATCGGATTCCATTCGTTAGTCAAAACATAGACTTAGATTCTTGGGCCGACAGCCTACGTGCCTGGCCAAATCCTCCCTAGGGCTGGATGACCTGGTATAATAGAGTAGCAAAGACCTACCAGCCCATATGGGAGACCATAGGGATAGCCGACGCTCTGTCCTTATCTCTATCCCCTCTTGAGAAGAATGAGAATCTCCTGAAAACCCCGGCTACTTTTGGTTCGATGCCTTGAACTGCTTCCTATTTGGTCATGGACCGATGACTCCAACCCTCCTAGACGTAGTGATGATCACTGGTCTTAACATCTCTTCATCCTGCCCCTCTGCCTACAGACTATCCGAAGTTCCTTTCAAGTTGTCTTCCAAAACAGAGTGTACAAACTGGGGTGTATACCTGAATCAGCACCTTAAAACCAAAGGTCCTGTGACCAAAAAAGAACATATATCCTTCTTGAATCTTTGATTGGAACACTTCTTATTTTGCGGTCCTTCCCTTGCCCCAACCAAGAATTATCTCCCCCTTGCATATGAACTAGCCAAAGGTACCACTGTTGGCCTTGGCAAGTTGTTCCTTGGGGAAGTCTACAGATACCTCCACCTGATGTCTTTGAGCCTACTTACCTAGAAGAAATTTAGGACCGGTGGTCCCTGGTGGTTTATCCAATTGTGGGCTCACCTATACTTTTAGGACTTCATCCCAGACTTCCCTGCTTTGGCCGACAACTCTTTCCCAGATCAGAGTGGGAGGCGGATCAGATGTACCAGCTTCAGCCAGAATTTATACAGCCTTCCTGGCAGCAAGTTGAATCCCTCACAAGGCTCAAGCTGGTTTAGAATTTTCTATAGGGGCCTGAACAACCCTATCTTCCTTCCCTACACTGATTCTAAAATTTTTGAGAACCCGGTCACCTTCAGGTTAGCTGATTTTGCCGATGATGACGGCACTCGGCATCTATATTCTATCATGATCCGCCCTTGCCTCCTTCCAGTCGGCATGAGCACCTCCAACCGGATCATCAAGTCAGGATATGAATTCTATCAGCTGGTCATAGCGGCTCGGCAGTTTGGCCTTGGGCAAGTTCCTCCTCACTTCTTCCTTCATTATTTGACAACCAACATAACCGATCTGAGGTATTACCATTAATCCAATGTTTTCCTCCTGACTCCACTCACTTCCTTTTCTGATTCCATTTGTTCTTTCTACAGTAGGAAGATGGTCCGGAGCCTAGGAACGATGATGGCTCCACCGTCTAGTTTTCGCCAGTTCCCCCGTGGACCTTTTTGGCAAAAATGCACCTCCCCGTCAAAAGGTATCATGCAGATCCAGCCTGGCACCACGAAGCTGACCCCCAAGCGGAAACGATCCTCTGATGTTGCTGCCCCCCGGGCCCAAATCAAGGTGAGGAAGATGGTTGTCAGAAAAATTCGGAAGGAAACGGGGCCATCTTCCACCACTCAAGAAGCTCCGATCGTCAGCTAGGTTTAGACCGCCCTTCTTATAATTTGATCCTCTGAACATGTATATTTTGACTTGATTGCTCTTTCCTTTCTTGTAGTCCGATGTTGTAGACATTTCTAGTGGGGAAGAGCCCACATGCCAAAAAGACCCAACTCCAGAGGCTCCAGAAGATCCTTTGACAATGGTCAACGCCTTAGTCAACCTTCGGGATCCCACCCCAAAAGCTCCAGATAACCCCGCAACGCCAGTTGATGCTTCAGTCATCCTTCGAGGTCTGCAGGAGTCGGTCGTTGCCGCGTCAGACATTGATCCCTCACTGGAAGAGCCGATCGTCACCTCGTCGGCTATCAGTCTTCCTCCGGAAGGGGCGTGCCTGCAAGAGCCGATCGTTGCTTCATCGGCTGTCACTCCTTCTCCAGAAAGGGTGTGCCCTTAGCAGCCGATCAACACTTCATCGGCCGTCATTGCTCCTTCTCCAGGATAGGTATGTTTTGTCACCGAGTCATTTGCATCTTCTTTTCCCTGTGTCTCTTGTGCCGCTTTAGTCTTATGTCTTCTTTCAGGGTCTGAACCTCTCGGAGTTACTTTCATTCGACCCTGCGTCCGTCGGCTCGACCATACTAGAAATCAATGATCATCAGCAAGACTCGACCGGCATCGCCAGTCAACTTCTCCGCATGAAGAGCCTTCTGTCAGCTCCGATTGACGCCTTGGTGCAGGATTCCGACACAGTGAGGCAGATCCTCGAGGAGATCAGGTCTCAACTCCCAGAAATCCTTCAGATCAAGCTTTGGCCAACCGGGCACCTTCCTTTCTTTCGAGCAAGGTTAGAACAAGCTCGACACAGAATTGAGGCTCGACGCTATCAAGCTCCCTTGAAGGCCGACATTGCTGAGAGGTGTCGGTTGCTTAACGAGAAGAAAGCGACTCTGGATGCCAAGGCCGATACATCTGAGCACTCTCAAAGGCTTCAACTTCTGGAGAAGGAATTAGAGGACCTCAAGGCTAAGGTCCGGGCAACCGAGCATCACATCCAAGAATAGAAGAACCTTATTGCCAGCTCCGAACGAGAAGCAGAAAACTTGACCACCCAAGTGAAAATAGAACTTGCAGAGCTGAGCGCTTTGAGTAGGCAGGTGGTGTCAGGAGAAGACAAGGATGATGAAGCAGTGATTGCTGAGCCTGATTGCGTCCATCTTGAGGCCATCGCCGCCATCGACGAGTTTCTTAAGTAGACTTCCTTGCAGTCACCCTTTGTAAGATAAACCTGTCTGTATCTATATTAAGATTCTAGAGTTGATGGTTGTACGTCGGCAATTCGATAAACTCAATGCGTTGGGTATAAAGTAATTTTCTTTCTCTTTTATATATATGGGCCGACTGCACGTATCGGCCCTCTTCCCTTGTACCCAGCCTGACGCATTTCATCGGCTTCCACCTATACGAGTCATTAGACTCTGTCGGCTCATATCCTTTCACGCAGCGTCGGCTTTCTCTCTTACGGGCCTACTGATCATATCGATTCATAGCCTGATGCGTAGCATTGGCTTTACTGCTCACCATCCCACATCTTGGGAAGTACTTCTTGAGATGTTGACCGTTGACCGCCACCGAGAACTTGACGCCATCTAACTCCTCAAGCATATATGCGTTCCCAGATAAGACTTGGTCAACCCTATAAGGCCCGTGCTAGTTTGGAGACCATTTACCATGCGCTGCATCTTTAGTCCCCAATGGTAGCACTGCTTCCCAAACCAGATCTCCAACTTGGAATTCTTTTAGCTTGATTTCTTATTGTACGCGCGGGCTACTTTGGTCTTATTTTCTTTAATCTTCTCAAGTGACCAAAGCCTTAGCGCCATGAGGTCCTCAATATTATCATTCATCAGAGTAGCATACTCTTCAGCTGTTAAGTCATTTTGGAACTCTATACACCTTGAGCCGGCCGTAATTTCCCATGGTAATACAGCCTCCTGTCCATACACTAGGTGATAAGGAGAAGTCTTTGTTGCTTCATGGCAGGAAATACGGTATGCCACAATGCCTTTGACAAGACCTCATGCCAACGCCTAGGATATTCAACAATCTTTCTTTTGATCAACTGGATAAGGCTCTGATTAGATGCTTCAGCTTGTCCATTTGCTTGGGCATAATATGGAGATGACCTAATCAGCTTGATGCCCATGTCGATGGTGAATTTCTTGAACTCCTCTAAAATGAAGACCAAACCTCCATCTGTTGTAATGGTCTGAAGAATCCCGAACCTGTGAATGACATGCTCCTTGACAAAATAAATAATATCTTTGGATGCTACCGACTTTATGGGAACCGCCTCCACCCACTTGGCTAAGTAATCCGTGATGGCCAAAATAAACTGGTGGCCTTTGCTGGATGGAGGATTAATTTTGCCGATCATGTCCATGCCCCAGCCTCTGAACGACCACGGTTTGACGATAGGGTTCATTACTGACGCTGGTACCATCTGAATCTTCCCAAACCTCTAACATGCCTGACATCCTTTATAATATTTGAAGCAATCTTCAAACATGGTGGGCAGTAATACCCTGATCGCCTAATTAGCCACTTCATCTTGTGAGCCGATTGGTGAGTCCCACAGGTGCCTTCATGGACTTCGTGTAAGAGCCGATTGGATTCAACCGGCCCCAAGCATTTGAGCAGCAGACCTTCTAAAGTCCTGTAGAACATGTCATCTCCTATCAGGACGTATCTCATAGCCTTGTAATGTATCCTCTTGGGTGCCCCCGAGCCGAATCCTTCAAATAATTGAAGATATCGGCTCTTCAATCTCCTTGGTCCAGTAGGTGTACCTGAAGATCAGTTCTGTCCGCTACAACCTTGTATCCCGAAGCCATCTGTGCCAAATCATTGGCCTCCGAATTTCGAGTCCTAGGTATCCAATAGAAATTTATGTACCTAAAGTGGGCCATCAGCTCTTGACATTGCACCTATAACGGGAAGATCGACTCGCTCTCACACCTATATTCCTCTATGAGCTGAGAGATCACCAATTTTTGAATCCCCAAAAATTTCCACTGCTTTAGCTCCAGCCTCAAGAAGCAACTCCATACCTTTACGCACGGCTTCATATTCTGCGAGATTATTGGTGCAAGCGGTAGGTAATCTGATTGAAAAAGAATACGTTACCCCCCGAGGTGACACAAGCAGGATACCTATGCCACATCCATCTCCGCAAACCGATCCGTCAAAGTACATGGCCCATGCGCGTATGGAAAGTGCTGCTATGTCAGTATTGATCCTTTCTGCGATGGGATCCACCAACACTTGCCCTTTGACCGCCTTTGCGGGTTGGTATCGGATATCGAACTCTGACAATGCAAACATCCATTTTCCAAGTCGGCCTTTCAACACAGGAGCCGATAGCATGTGTTTTATAACATCCGATTTGCAGATGACAATTATCTCGGCTGATAGCAAGATATGACGAAGCTTTGTGCATGTAAAGAACAAACAAAAGTTATAATTTTCCAATATCAGGGTACCTTTTCTCCGCATCTAGCATCCTTCTGCTGAGGTAGAATATAACCCTTTCTTTATCGTCATGCACTTGTATTACTACTAAAGCGATGGAGGTGTCACTTACTGATAGATACACGTAAAATGGTCTATCTTGTTGGGGTGGAACAAGCACAGGTGGTTTTGATAGATACTCTTTGATCTTTTCAAATGCCCGTTGCTGCTCTACCCCCCAGCAAAACTCTTCATTGGCTTTGATTTTCACCAACTCCATAAAAGACTCAATCCCCCCGGAGAGATTGGAAATAAACCTTCTGACAAAGTTGATCTTACCAATGAGCTGCTGGAGCTCCCTCTTCGTAGTAGGCGGCACCATTGTTCGCGCAGCTTCTTGACTTTTTAGACCGATCTCGATTCCTCTTTCATGAACCAAGAAACCCAGAAATTGATCGGCCAATACGCCGAAAGCACATTTCTTCGAATTCATCCTAAGCCCGAACCTTCTAGTTCGTTCCAGAACTTGCCGTAAGTCCCCCAAGTGCCCTTCGACCGACGCAGACTTCACCACGACATCATCAATACAAATTTCCATCAGCTTGTCGATCAAATCATGGAAAATGTAATTCATGGCACGCTGATACGTAGCGCCAGCATTCTTCAACCCGAAAGTCATAACCACATATTCGAATAGCCCTACTGCCCCAGGTACTCTGAATGCGGTCTTGTTTACATCCTCCGAAACCATGAAGATCTGGTTATTACCGGCGTTGCCATCCATGAAACTCAAGATCTTATGACCAGCAGCCGCGTTAATCAACGTCTCCGCGACAGGCATCGGGTATTCATCCTTTGGAGTAGCCCTGTTGAGGTCTCTGAAGTCCACACAGACTCGCCATCGGCCATCCTTCTCTTGCACAGGTACAACACTTGAAATCCACTCGGCATACCTGCAAGGCCTGATAAATTCTGCTTCTAGCATTTTCTCCACTTCCTTCTTAACCTCCACCAGGACTTCAGCCTTCACTTGTTGCGCTCGCTGCTGAAACGGCCAAAATCCATTCTTGAGTGGGAGCCGATGCTTGACTATACTCCTGTCCAACCCAGGCATCTCCGTATAATCCCAGGCGAAGCAATCTGCGTACTCCTTTAGCAAAGCTATCATCAGCTCTCGTAAACACGGGCGTAACTTATTGCTGACAAATGTTGGTCATGGCTTATCCCCAGGACCAATATCCACTTCTTCGAGCTCGTCAGCTGATGTAAACCCGTATTCTAATTTTCCATCATCTGTTAAATCAACACTGCAGATGGACAAAGAAGATATTAAAAAGAATTTCGGCCGATCGTTGAGATCGGCCGCTTTATATCCTTCATTGTTCTTTGAAACTTTACAATAGAAGTATAGCCGGCTGCTAAAGCGGGCCTCCCTGTAACTGGTATGATCATGTAAAACACTTGAAATCAAAGGTTTATATTTTATTTTTTGGAGCCGATCGCGGGAATCGGCCTTGCCAAGTGCGTCAGAGCAGCTCGTTCTTTGTGACTTATCTACTATGTAAGGCCAGTGGATAAGACCAGCCTCACCCCATTTTTTGTAGCCTCAATGCGGTCGCAGCCTTCCAAACAGATCGCCGAGATCGGCTCTTGGTCTTCCGCATCCCAGATGCTCATGGCAGCATGCGAGATCTCGATCGAGTCATCTGCATGAACCACTTCTACCTCATCTCCATCCCACTGAATTAGATATTGATGCATTGTGGAAGGGATGCAGCAGTTGGCATGGATCCAATCCCTGCCAAGTAGGATATTATATGTGCTCTTGCTGTTGACGATGAAGAAAGAGGTCGGGATAGTCTTGTTTTCAACGGTCAGATCCACACTAAGGACGCATTGTGCCTCTGAAGTTTGGCTGTTGAAGACGCTTAGCGTGATGTTGGTCTTGATCAAATCTCCAGCGGACTGCCCCAAGCGGCGCAGCACTGAGTACGGCATTATGTTAACTGCCGCTCCTGTGTCAATCAACATCTTGTTGACGGGCTGGCCGTTTATGTAACCCTTGAGATATAAAGCCTTCAAATGCTTGTAGTTCTTGGCTTGTGGCTTCTCAAATATTACGGGCCGCGGCCCCAAGTCAAACTGGGCCACTGATAACTCTTCACGGCCTTGAGCGTGGAACTCCGCAGGGAGCACAAACACCATATGCGTATCAGCCGATGTCTTCGCATCGGCTCTTGTTGATCTTGGCCGCCACTCCTTCTTAGGAAGGCGCGACTCCCTTTTCTTCGTATAGTGGACTTTGTCTGCCAAATCCGGGCACACCTTCCTCAGTGTCTCAAAATATCTAGCCTCAGCTTCCTCCAGGCTGTGCAACCACTGAACCCTGCATTTTTGGGAACGGTTAAGTCCATCAGGGCATCAGCGTGGACGGTGATACTTATCCTCTTCTTATTCGAAGTCCACCCTTCTTCGTGGTGGTTGAATCTGTTCTTGCTGGGACGGCACATATCCTAAACGTCGGAAAACCAAGACCCCCTCTGCATCTCGCTTCCGGGATCCGCACTCCGGGCAATCCTTGGTAGTAGGCAATTGGCTCATGCCGGAATCCCAACAATACTTGAAGAACTGGCAATGCTAATGATCACGCGTGTCTTCCCGCCTCTTCAAACTTTTTCCAGTACAGCGTTCATACTCTACCTCCTCTGACTCACGCTAGAGACGCTGCTGGTACTGGTACTCGTATTTCTTGAGGAGATCGGAAGAAGCTGGCCGCTGATTCCTAACATGCCTTATTTGTTCTTCCGTGATATATCCCTTTTCTCCTTATTGGGGCTGATCGCAAGGATCAGCCTCTTCATTCTTGGTTCGGTGGCATGGTGCAAGCCCTGTCATGTTAATGCCAAGTGCGAAATCTAATTGCCGCCTCGCAGACCAGTTATAACCTTCCACCATATTCACACTCGGGAAGGGCTGGGTGTCGACCTTCATGGCAGCTTGGCCTAAGATCAATCGGCCTTGCTCAATAGCCGATTGGATCTACCGACGGAGTTCCTTGCAGTCGCTCGTGTTGTGAGTTAAAGAGTGATGCTACTTGCAATATGATCTCCCCTACAGCTCCTGTGCTGTAGGAGGCTTGCAACCTTCAGGTAACTTCAACTGTTTTTTCTTCAATAACAGATCAAATATCTATTCAACTTTGCTCACGTCGAAGTCAAAACCTTTCGCAGGCCCTTGCTGTTTCACCCACTTATAGGACACGGGATTTGCCCCCCGAGTCCATTCTGCAACTGCTACTTCCTGATCATCCCTAGAGTCTTCAGCGTCTTCTGTGTCGATCAATGTCACTTGATGCTTGAACTTATCCTGGTATAGCTCTAGGTGGCGCTGCTCATATGTCGTTAACTTTTGCACCAAGTGCGCCAAAGAGTTGAACTCCAATTGGAAAGCCAGATCCCTGATCCGCTTTAGTAATCCCAAGGATGCCAATTCGACCGCCTCCTCTTCTGAAATACGGGTCGAGTAACATCGGTTCTTTACTTCTCTGAAGTGTTGGATGTATTCCGCCACGGTTTTCCCATGCCTCTGCCGTACTTGTGCCAAGTCGGCAATTCTTGCCTTTGCAGCTTCCGAGTGATACTGAATATGAAATTGCTCCTCCAGCTGCTTCTAGGTGCGGATCGAATCAGGGCCTAATGATGTGTACCATCCAAAGGCCGGCCCTGTGAGAGACTGCGAGAAAAACCTCACTCGCAAGGGATCCGACACCAAAATCATCCCTAGTTGTGCTAAGTATCGGCTCATGTGCTCGATGGAGCTAGATCCTTCTGCTCCACTGAATTTGGTGAACTCAGGAAGCTGATACTTAGGCGGTAGGGGAATTAAATCATAGTCACTAGGATATGACTTAGTATAGCCGATCGCCCTCCTCTTTGGTAGAATGCCAAATTGATCTCTTAGGATGGCACTGATCTGATCTACCGTCTACGCTCCTAGGGCCGAGTGCGCACTATTGTGGCTCGGCCCGGTGGCATAGGCAGCCAGCCACCCTCTGCACTGAGTGTACCAGATTATTGCTATCCGGTATATAAGCACACATATACCCATGCGGGATCTCCTTGGGCGGCTCGCTGAAGAATTGGTGATCCATAGGATCACCTCCCACCTTGTAGACAACATAGGCCGGGGAGCCGTGTGACTCCGAAGCCGCGAGCGCATAAGGCAGTGGTGGCCTAGCCTGGAATGGCAATTCTCCCTTATAACTTCCCAATGTAGGTCCCGTTGGAGAGTATTGATGCTTCATGATTTCCTGAACCATGCACAGCGCAACACGCTCGAAAGCATTTACCAAGCTCTCGGAGTGTCGGTGCAGTGAGTGGGCCACCACATAGTTTACTTCCTGACGTAGGGCTCTGGTACGATCTTCTGAAGGGGTAGACAGGTCTACGCCATCAAGAGCGCCTTCGGGTGAAAATCCCTTCCACCTAACGCCGTGATGGCGGGTCTTCTCGAAAGAGCCGATGAGATCGGCTTCGAAGAGAGCCTTGATTTCGTCGTATTTCTGCTTGTGTTCTGTAGGCAGCTCCTCGTACGTGATCGGATGATCTCTCGTCATCCCGTCAACGGAAGTCGATGAAGTTGATGAAGATGGTCCCACTGGGCGTGCCAGAATGTGTTGTCGGTCGAAACCTACCAGCGAGCAGCGACAGGCAATACGAGGAGCCGGGAGGCTCCCGAGACTGCTGGCGGGCCTCGGTCCCTCGGTCAACGGCCCGAGATCCGGCACACGTCCTGGTGTTTGGGTTGGTAGGCATGCCATCTGACCTTGTACCTGATCAGGAAGGTGTTATATGTTAGTTTCCTGCATGCATAGACACGTATCAACATTAGTCCGAGCCGTGATCGGCTCATCGGGTGATTCCCTATATCGGCTGTAAAGAGCTGATTGTATTCAATACCAGATCGGATCTATAAACAAGGCAAATATATCTGATGGTAACATAAATCTTGCTCTGTAACTATTAAGCTAATCCAATCTATGACAGTTAAAGCTTTCATTGCATAACTGGAACATCCTACACGTAATTGCGCCTAACAGATACGGAAGGTAAAGAAACAACAACCTAAACAGAGGCCTAAAAACCAACTGAAAGCCGACTCTCGGAACAATCCCTTTTTAAGCTGTTATAAAGCACCAAATATACTACCGGAACATTCAACCCATTTGAAGTGTCTAATCTTGCAGATATTAAACAAAATCCCCGATGAACAAAGACTAACCATAAAAGATTGGATCTACTATACAAAAATCGAGCAAGGTGCTGCCCTTACACCCGAGATCGGGCACAATGACAGCTGAACATTTACAGGTAATAAATGATGCACGATTAAAGCATGGAAGAGCCGATGCTACACTATAAACGTTAAGACAACTAGTGCTACTCACCATCAACAATGCTTCAGAACGAGAAACACCAAAGATGGATAAGCAGGGATGATGCCGCCCCGATCATGCGGGGCGTGATCGGGGCTGCACGGCACTTACCTGAGAAACCCTAGAACAGGGTGGTGATGCGCCGAGAATTGTTGGTGAATGATTGATTGATTCCTTATTCATGATCCAGAGTACATATTTATAGTCCAGAGACTTGCCTTCCCCAACCAATCCTAACTAAACACGACATGAATCTTGGCTATCTCTATCTAAACTATTTAAACACACATGCCTATCTAGATACATGGCCAACCCTGGCCTTAAAAACCCGCATAGGGTCCGATTCACAAGCCCACTATGATTACCTTTCGAGCCCATCTAGCTTCTCAGCCCACCTTCCCGGCCCGCTGAGTTATGGCGATAACAGGTGTATAAATGACTGGATCTATTGACTGTGGTTTCCATAGGCGTGTTGTGTAGTTTGTGCTATTTCTGGAGACTCCAAAGATTTCTACAAAAACTCCAGAAGTTGCGGAGATTCCAGAGAAATATCCGGAGTTTCCATAAGTTACTAATTCCGCTGCAAGTTTTTGCGTAAAATTTTAGAACCTCCTATTTACTCCCATCTAGGCGATATCAAAGGTTCTTTTAATTGGTATCAGAGCCGAAGCTCTCAATTTCGGGCTTAACCGTCTTGAGAGAAGATGTCTACAGGAGGTGAAATATTGCTAGAACTTTTCTTGCTTGATGGTTCAAATTATGCATCTTCGTTCGCTTGTGTGCTTTGTGTTCTTAGGACTATGGGTCATTAAATTGAGCGGATTGTAGATATAAGTATTTCTTCTCCAAGTGTTGATTGGTCCAATCTAACCAAAGAGGAAGAGAAATACTTACAACTCAATGCTCAAGCTACTAATGTTTTAGTTCGTGCTTTGAGAAAAGATGTATTTGATTCCATCATGGATGATGATTATGTTGATGACATACTTGAGGATGCGCATCTTATTTGGATAACACTCAAAGAAGGATATGGAAAGTCCAAATGTGATGATGCTGAAGAGCTTACATTGGAAAAATCATTTGAGAAGTTCCCAACATCATCAATGATCTATGAGAAGCCTCAAGTGATTTCTTCAAATGGTCAAGATGATGTTTCCACATCTACATCATCACCAACATATGAGTCATTTCAAGGTAATGCAATGGTGAGTAGGCTAAATGACCGGGCATGTCACACTTCTACTTTAAGTTGTGTTTGTAGAACTAAAATCTTGAAGGAAGAAGAAGTTTGTGACAGCTATCACCCAAGTGAGGAATCAACCTCTTCTCCACATGCGACATCCATTGGCGAAGCCGATGTGTGTCTCATGGCTCAAGAAAAGAAGAACTCGATAGAAGTAAATGATTTTCTTTTAGAAAGTCATGAGAGGAAAGAAGACCTGCTCATTAAGAAGATCAAAGAATTAAAGACTCTAACTAAGGAGCATGAGAAACTTAAGGACTCTCATGCACTCTTAAAAAACTCTCATTTGAGCAAACTTGTGCTACTAACTCTATCTACTATGTTGCTCAATTAGAGAAAGCTAATTGTGAGCTAAAGGCTCAACTTGAGGATCTCACTAGCAAGCATGTGGCTCTTCAAGAAAAATATGATGATCTATCATGCTCCCATGAAAAGCTTGTAGATTCTGATGCCATGCTAGATATAGCTCATGAGGTTATGGTAACTTCGGTAAACCTCATCTCCACAAGTGTACATGCTCTCTAGTCCATCTTGATTTTCCTTGTGCTAACCCTTGTTGCTCTCAAGCAAATATCTTCCTGAGCACTACTAGTGACTTGGATAATGTAGATGAAAATGAGAAGCATAAGGGTCATGGGGAACTCAAAAACAAGAACAAGTCCAACAAGCTCAAGTACAAGGAGCAAAGTTAAAATAAGTTCAGGATCCCTCTCACTTGCTTTATTGCAAGAAAGAGGGTCACCATGTGAGAGATTGCTCCTTGAAGAAAGAAGAGAAGGATATGAGCAAGAGCCAAAGTGAGAAGAAATGGATGGCTCACATCAAGTGCTTCAAATGCTCCAATATGGGACACTATGCATCCATGTGTTCCAACAAGGTTGATGACAAGACCTCACTTCCAAAGAAGAAAACAAGAAGATCAGAAAGGAAGTGTTGTGGTTGCAATGAGAAGGGACATGAAATTGCATCATGTTCTTACAAAAAGGATGGTCTTTGCACATCATTGAACAAGAGGCAAATCGGCAACAAGCAAATCAAAAATCATGATGTGAAGAAAAAGAAGATATCTTGCAATGACAAGCAATACATTTGCTACACTTGCCGAAGAAAGGGACATATTGGTAAAAATTGTCTCTTGGGTAAAATTTCTAAGCCCAACTCTTTCATTGATCATTCTTAGCTTAGAAAGGCCAAAAATGGAACTTATGCTTCTAAGGTGACTCATACACCTTATGGAAGCACAAATGTCATTTGGGTGCCTAAGTATCTTGTGATTAACCTTCAAGCACCCATCATGGATTGGGTACCACCAAGTGCTTGAATTGGTTAATAGGTACATGGAGATGCATTGAATACTTGGTTCACTTGAGATGAATTATATTTCACATCTTATGTCAAGATCCTTTCGATTGGTATTTCTCATCATATGTGGAAAGGGTGCCAAATATGGATATCATTGTTCTACTTCAAGAATCAATGTCATCTCGTTAACAAGTACTTCAATTAAAATATCTAGCTCCTAGCCTTGTGTAGGTGTGAGTTGTTTACAACTTGTTTTTAGTGGTAAACACTTGTTGGTGGCTAGATAAGTTTTAGTTAAATTCCTACGTTATATCATATGATGCTTTTAATGGCTCTCTAGTAGAGCATGATCTTTTGGTGAATATAGATGATAAATGTTTGGTAATGGCTAACAAGGTTGGAAATTTTGAATGATCAAACACTTGTTGATATTTGGAAAATTCATATTCATCAAGATGCTAGAATGCATATATTGGATTTCTCAATCTTTGATGGAAATTTTAGATATGTAACATTTAATCCTCTGTGAAAGCTCATTCAACAAATGCCAAGCATCCCATTAATCAAATCATGGGTATTGTTATATCTAAGATGGATTAGAGTTGTCTACATGTGCCTCATCAAAGAGCTTGTCTAAAAATTCGAGGCACCACTCCATCAACAATATTTGTGGAGACAATCAAAGAATGGTAATCACTATCTCAAGTTCATGTTCTTTTTCAGTTTTACTCTCTTGTGTCTTGTCTAGTCACTTAGGGTAAAAGAAGAACTTGAAGATTTCAATTGAGTGATATCCATGCAAGAAGAATTCACTACCACTTGACAAATATTGAATTGTGGCTATTGGTGGTAACATAAATGAGAAATTTGGTTGATATCAAGTGGGTCTCTCACTACAAGCTAGATCATTGCATTGGGCTTCATATGAGAATTTCAAACCAAGCAAGTTAAGAGGGACCTATATATATATATATATATATATATATATGAAGAGTTGACTTGAGGCATTTGATTACTTGGCTCACATATGAAGATACGAAGCAATGCCAAGAGACAAGTATGAAGAATCAAACTCAATCCTAGTGGAGACAAGTATGAAGATCAAACTCAATTCTAGTGGATTCATTCATCATTCACATTCTAGAAGTCTCCACAACAACAACTAACATATGGTAGATTGCAAGGGTATCATTCTCATCTAATAAAAATTCTACATGATCTTATGGTTCTGAGTATTTCTTGGCATAAGTATCATTCTTTACAAAATTTGTTTTTGCCTTAACCTAAGATATAGGATGTGCTCCACTTGAGTCGTAGATGAACTCGTGCATATCTCTTGTAATTCAAATACTTGGATGCACATATTGAGGGGGTGCTCATACTACGTTTTGTCTTTATGAGACTAACATATTTTCATGTGATATTCGCATATTAGTCTCATGGAAAGTAAAAAAGAATTTTGGAGTTATGCTATATCAATCCTATCTTTTCAATTGGTTTGATGGCTTATGTTTATCTAGCTAACTTCCACAATATAGCTTAAATTCCTCTTGTGGCCTAAACGTCCTATAGTGCACATAATCTTGCCTTCCACCATATGTGTGCACTATCCTTTGCGGGAATTTAGTCTATATTATGAGGTTTCATGAATAAATGATCCAATTGCCCAATACATCTAAAGGGTCATTATTTGTGAAACTCTCCATTGTGCGTTTAAAGCCTTCTCTTTTCTATGTTTTGTAACAAGATTCTTCCAAGGGCTTACCGAATAGCTTCAAAATTATTTCATATGAGTTATGGTCCCTACAAGCGTGTTTCTTCTTAATTGGATTCATATTCTATTGGTATCATATCAATTGAGACTATAGTTGGGACCGATGCAAGTTAAGTTGAAAGAACAACAAGCTCACTTGGTTGAACGAAAATCAAAAGAAGAAAAAGAGATAATAATGGATCAAAGGGGGAGCAAAAGTTCCATGAGAATCAAGCAATGAGGATGAAGAAGGATAAAATCTTTTGATCTCCTTTGTTGAGAAGTTTGAGTCTCACTTGTTGGAGAAAAGAATATGTCAAAGGATGTTGAATGGTTCCCAAGAGTTTTTGGTTGATCTAGGATTATTCTGAGAGGTTCCACTCTTTTTGGCACTTGGATTTTGAGTGAGTTGAATAAAGGAAGGAACTAAAGAATGGAATTCTCTCCATTGTGGAGATCCATGATCAATTCAACAATGGGTGGTAACTCCTGGTTCCCAATGTGCAAATGTTACGAATTTTACCTTTTAGAATTTTTGTGAGTTGCTTTAGGTAAAGGAAGAACTAGGAACACAATATGGATCTTGGATGGTCATAAGAGCTCAGTTCACTATAATACATCAAGTGGGAGCTATTGACATTCAAATGAATTGAACTTAACTTATTCAAGCCACTGATGAGTTGGTTGTCAATTCAATATAACTTCATGTGGTAATCTACCTACCTTGGTGGTGGTGTGTATTCATCGGCATAATTTCCATTGTCACAAATTTCTTATGCCTTGACCAAGATATAGGATGGAGTCCCCTAAATTCTTAATTGAACCAAGTGCACGCAACAAGTAATTCAACCACTTGATGCACATATCAAGAGGGAGCCCTATCCTATGTCTTGTGTCTTTAAGACTAACCATTTCTTCTAGTGATCATATATGTAGTCTCTTGGTGCGAATGAGTTTCTCAAGGGCCTCAAGAAACAGATGATCAAGAAGCTTCAAAAGATGGGCCAAAGACCAATGCTGCTGCAACCTCCGGAGACTCCGGACAAATTTGCGGAAACTCCGAACAAATCTCCGGAAACTCTGGAGATAATGGTCAAGTAGCTTCCAATCAAGATTGAGAAGAAAAAGGATGATGATCTAGTGCAGCATCAAGCTCGTAGAGCATGAGTTTAGTAGGATCGTGATGAAAAGGGCTTGAAATATCCATGATGGGAGCATTGAAGTTTCTTATTGGATTCGAATCAATCAACTCAAGATATGCATGCTCATGTGTCAAACCAAGTACCTTAGTCAAGGTCATCTCAATTGAAGTCTTGGTTCTTTCAATTGGTATCTCGAAGACATATTCAACAAGTTTGACATCAAGTATGCCAAGCCCATCAAAACAACAATACTAACTTATAGACATTTTAATCTCTATGAAGAATGTGAGGCTTAGAGCAAAGGTATATTGCTCCATGAACTCTTGTAATAACTTTTTGCATCTAGGCCCCAACATGCTAGCGTGTGCATGAGTATGCAAAACCTTGGGTCAGACCATGAGTTTGTCTTTTGGTGGTGATCAGAGAATTATTTAGATATTTGATTGATACCTCTTGTGACATGTGTTTATCTTGTGAGGAAAATATTTTTTTGATTGAGGTATGAGCCAAATATGCTAATTTCTCAAAATTTTGACCGAAGGCTTTGTATACTTTGTTTCATAGAATGAATAGGTGAGAAATACTATGTGCCAAACCATTACCTCACTTTTCCCTTCACTTAAGTATCATATTTTCTCCCTTTTGATGGAGAGCCCTTTTTGGAGATTGATGCCAAAGGGGGAGAGATTTTGGGAGAAAGTGTAAGGGGGAGGGATGCCTTGTGGATTTCATGGGGTAAAGGGGAGGCAAATAAGATTTCTCATTTGTATGGTGTGTGCAAGGATAGAATTCAATTTGGTATCTTTAATAAGGACCACTCATGATAGTGTGTGATATTCATGTCTTGAATGGTGTAATGATAATCTCTAGCTTATTGGGTGAAATCACATGTTATGTGCATCACGGTTATCATGTTGACACCTTGCACCCCACGGATGCTAGGATATACAGGAGTTCACACACTTTAACTAAATTTGTGCATTTGGCATTTGAGGCCAAAGTTTGAAATTCATCCATTGCACACATTTAGGGGGAACTCAATATATCATAGGATTCAAAATCTTATTTTTATCAATGATGTGTAAGCTTTAATTGTATTGTCATCAATCACTAAAAAGGAGGAGATTGAAAGTGCATCTAGGCCCCCTTGTGGGTTTTGGTGGTTGAATGACATCACAATTAAAAAATTAATGAGTTTGATGAGCTTTGGATAGGTCTCATTGCAAAGAAGCGTACCAAAATTATATTATCTCAAGTTGAAGAAAGACCAAGAAAATTGAAAAGGCAAAAGAGATATAGTTGCAAGGGCTATTATATGATCTTAATGATGGCTTGCTTGTATGAATGAGTAAAGACTGATAATGCATTGGTATATTAATCAAGAAGGAAGAAATATGAGCAAGAGCTTAATATTTCAATAGAAGTGAAGATTCTTGGTTGCTTGATCACAAAGTTGGCATATGGATTAATTTGTTGAACAAATGAAATTCAATGAGTATAGTGCATTGATAGTTTGATCAAGAGCTTAATATTCAATAGAAGTAAAGATTCTTGGTTGCTTGATCACAAAGTTGATATATGGATCAATTTTTTGAACAAATAGAATTCAATGAGTACATATTATGGTGCAAGGCTACAAGTGATTTAATATGGCAAGATGGTTAAGGGTTAGTAAGAACTTGGCTATGAGGTACTAAGCGAGGGATAGTCACAAGTTGCTAAGTATCAATCATTGTTGAATCATATGGATTTAGGTGTCTTGAGTTTGTCAAGTTGATTATTGATCATACACTACAAGAAAATCCCGCTATAGATACGTGTTATTTGTAGACTAGATACACTTATTTCATATCTAATGGAGTTTAGATACACTTTACTAAAACGTGTCTGTAGCATCTCCACATGGACCGTGTCAAGAACTATAGATATGCTTCTATTAAGCGTGTCTAGAAGACATGATATATTTTTTTAGATACGGTAAATTGAGTGTCTAAGCTTTTAGTGATATTTTGCATTTTATCTTAAGCAACTTAATTAGATCCATTTTCTTGAATTCGATCGATCTTCTTTTAATTTCTAATATTGTTTGACTATGACATCACTAAGACATTATTTTACAGTCTCTTTTTATATGCAGTCATTTTATTCACTACGGATGCATACCAGAGAGTAAACAGCAAGGAAACCTAACATGAACAAATACCATTTCATATTAGATCAAATATAGTCAACAATCAATCATCTAACAAATGAAAATCTTAGATATTACTCTAATTTTTATACATCAGAAATCTATTAAAAAGCTTGATGCTTGAAGATATAATTTGTATTTCACTTCTCCATCTTTACTTCATTCTTCAGATTTCCTCACGGTCTTCCAAGATCATGCCGATTAAGCAAATATGTGTGGCCAGCCAAATTTTCATGATGAAATTGGAATACTTCAATAACCTGTAAATGAGGTTATATCAAGCATCTTTCAACAGAAATCATCATAAACAATAGCATTTGAAGATCCAATTAAACTGTAGTCAATCTGTATGAACAGACTCTTAAATTCAATATCGAATTATACTGCAACCTCAAACATAAACAATAGCATTTGAACATGCAGAATGTGTATTGAAGGATGCAGGATGTATATCCTCTGAAGACAATAGTACAGTGCTCATATTAGTTGGTAACTGATGTTATTGGATAATATATTCATATTAACATGATAGGCTGCACCATGAAACTTACCAAGCTATAATGAGAGCATCACGCATGCCTGTTAGTAGCTTAGGAGCTTGAAATTATTCTTACGACATACCTTGGAACTTTGATGCCATAATAAAAGTTTAAAAATTTTGTTGTCAAAACTAAATTTTGAAGAAACAAAAAAAATGAATCAGGGTCTTGCAGGGAAGTACTTGCATTGCCTCCACTTCATTTCAAGCCAATTATGAAATGAGCCGCATCAAAGGGGCTTCAGATTCTGCATCACAACCTGCAGAAGATCTTAATTTGAAGATACAGTGAAAATTCTCAAAAAATAAATGATATACAAAATTGTACTCTGCATACAAAATTGTAATGGAACTAGTATTATCTAATCATAACCAAGATGTCAGATTCAAGCAACTCACTCAGGAGATAAGACAGAACCGGTATGTGCTTGATGAAATATCTATGTGCCGCAAGAAAATACTTCTTGTTTTCTCATATTTTTATTAAGAATCCATGTGTCTCCATATGGAGTTTTTAAAAGCACATTGGATAGTTACAATTAATCTAATATGTGTCTTTTTATCTTTTAACATCAATTTTAAGTGCAGCTATATGTGTTTTGCATGATCTACTATTACAATGCACATGAGATTCTAAAATTAGATATCTAGCATAGCAGTACTGCATGGGATGTATCACACTATCATCAATTAATCAACGGAAGGTGGATTTCAATTGGTTCATGTGTGAACTAAGAAGGGAAGTGTTACGTAGGGAAGTGTTCCTAACCTGTTAGAGCACAGCTGTGTGAGGCGACGGTGAGCCATGCGGAGGCCGCGGCACTGATGGGCGCAACGAAGGTGCCGTCCTCATGAGCCGCTCCCATATCAAGGGTTTGCGGGTCAAGGATGCTTCTCAAACCTTTTACGCCGTCGGCGCTGCGAGTGGTGGCGGCGCAGGGGACATCACTGGCTCGTACGGCGGATTGATTTGGGGGATACAGCACACCGAAGAGGTCAGCACATTGTAGGAACAAGATCGATATGCAGTGCTAGATGCAGATAGGGAGGATCACCGACTGCTGCGAGCAGCAGTGCCAGGGAAGATAGCGGATGAGAGTTGCAGCACGGGGCAGAGCGACAATAGGATCGGAGGTGGCGCAGCCGTGCAGGGGAGGGTAGCATGGGACTTTTTAGATTGGGGGCGGTTGGGTTAGAGTTGAGTACTGGAGGCAGAGGACACGTATCTGGGACTAGATTTTTTTTTCTTCCCTCAAGCTATGAAGCACATGATCTTGACATGCTTTTTTAGTCGTAATAAAGTTTGTATCTAGGTGCTACAGGATGCTTAGCTTAGGCATGTTGTAGAAAGCGTTAGAAGGAAAATGTATCTACAGGGCTCTTTTCTTGTAGTGATATATGGTGAAGAACCTCAAGGCACTAGCTCTATAAGAATAATGCTCAAGAAAGAGGCAAAGAAAATGTTTGCAAACTCTCAAAGTATGATATTGAAGAAAAGCGGCATGGTAAAGATATTCAAGCTCAAGAGGTTTATATTGTGTTTATTATTTGATCTTGAGTATAGGTAATGTCGTACTATAAAGAGGAATGCGACGTTGATAGCTCTGCTTATGTCTCGGTGCTCAAACTTAACCTTTCAAGTGCTAACATGAGAGAAACGCTTGTCACAACACTAGCACTGGGTGATCTTTGATATTTTTTCAGTTGGAATGGATAATCCTCTGAATAAGCTTTCCATAGAGTCCAAGATCATCGAATTCGGAGTCCGGAGTAAAAAGTTATGCCTTTTTCTCTTAGATCAAAAAAGCTATCTAATGGATCTGCAGAAACTCCAAAGATTTTTGCGGTAACTCCGAAGGTTTCGGAGATTCTGAAGAATTTTACGGAGATTCCGAAGATTTCTTAGAAAAGGCAAATGCTAACTTTATCCGGAGATTCTAGATATTTTTGCAGAGTCTCCGGACCTGTTTTGAACCAAACGGCTAGTTTTTGGGTCCGGAGTCTCCGGAGATTTTCCAGAGATTTCGGAACATAACAGCTCAACGGCTAGTTTTTTGGGGGATGGGTATTTATACCCCTCACCCCCTCCCATTTGTGGCTGCTGAGTTCCTCCATTAAATGCACATTTCCACAGCCCTAAGAAGCTCTCCCAAGTCTACATTTACAAGAGATTTGAGAAGAGAAGTGAGTTGGGGTTGTGAGAGAGATTGGGAAGGAAGATTGAGTGAAAGTGAGCAAATCTATTCTTGAGCACCCAAGTTCATAGCGAGAAATCTTCGTGGCATTTGTTACTCTTGGAGGTCAAGCCTCCTAGATGGCTAGGCGTCACCCGGTAAGCACCCAAGCTTGTGGTGTGCCGCGGGAAGTTTGTGAAGGCTTCGATTTCGCCTCCGCAAGGGAAGAAATTAAGAAGTGAAGTGGGGAAAGGGTTGAGCGCGACCCGGCTTCTTTGGAAGCACCCAATGGAGACGTAAGAACCCGTGAAGGGATCCAAATTTCGGTAAACAAATCTTTGTGTCACTTGTTCTTGATTCGTTAATTTCACGACTTGTTGCTTGTGCTAGCTCCTTTCTAGGTTTATCTCGATCTATCCTTTGAGAAGGTTTGAGCTGCAAGTATCTAGTGAAATCGGTTGGAAACAACAAACCCTTGTATGGTAACTCGTTGATCAACTTTTCATTGTGGTTTCCATAGGCATGTTGTGTAGTTTGTGCTATTTCCAAAGACTCCGAAGATTTCTATGTAAACTCCGGAAGTTGCGGAGATTCCGGAGAAATCTTTAGAGTTTCCGTAAATTACTAATTCCGCTGCAAGTTTTTGTGTAAAATTTCAAAACCGCCTATTCACCCCCTCTAGACGACATCAAATGTCTTTTCAGTTAGAGCTTTGACAAATCGCTGAGAGCCTCTCCTTCCTCTCACAAGAATCGATGGCCTCTCCACGAACTCGTTGGAGGGTCCCCAAGGCTTACAAGCCCCGGATTTACAACACTTGGTGCTCGCAAGCACCGATAGCAAAGAGGTGTGCAAAGCTCACTTAACTCTAGGCTAACACCCAAAGCAATGCGTTAAGAGGCCTAAACTAGCAATAATCATGCCCTAAAAGACTTTTGCTAATTGTCTTAATATTCTCTTGAGCACTTTGGTGGATAGAGCACTTGAATATATGTGGAACACAAGTCTACAACGTCCCCAAGCTCTAACATACGTGAAAGGGCCGTGTGGTGGGTTATTTATAGCCCCAATCAAAGGTACTAACCTTTGCTCCAACGGGCAGCAAATCTTCCTTGACAAAATCGATCATTTGACCGGTTTAATAGGTCACCTCACAATGCACTGACCGAATTAATCGCTCAAGCTGTGCAAGGTAGCCATTGAGCGACTAACTCCCGGGCCCCAAAGAGCCTCACCGACTGATTCGGTGATGCTCCTATAGACATGACCGAATTAATCGGTCATTCCAGAGCTGTTCTCTTCCTTTCAGGACCACCGATTGGTTTGATGGTGGTCTTTGCGGTAATGACTGAATGAATCGGTCACACTATAGACTTCTTCTTTAACTTCCCATGGCCACCGACTGATTCGGTGGTAGCGTTGGTGGACTTACCGAATGAATCGGTCAATCCAGAGCCTTTTCCTTCTGCTGCACTTGACCTGCGATTGATTTGGTGCTTCTTCTGTACCTGACCAATTAAATCGGTCAATTGCGTCGGTGACTTTCTAACTTGTTTTCTTCACATGTCTTTTCTTCTTTGATCATTCGAATGGCTTCCATTATATCCTTTGAACCTATAAACTCCTATAAAGGTATATGTTGACAAACACATTAGTTCCAATGATTATATTGTTATTTAATCATCAAAATCACAAATGATGGCTTAAAGACTATTTTCCAAACATATATATTATGAGAGGCTAAAAAATCATGTGTTCATTTCTGAATTTTTTGTTTCTGGATCGCGCAATGTGTGCTCGTGAATGTAATAACAAAACTAGATTTATAGCTCTCGTGGACGTATGCGTAAGTGGCCACCGAACTCACCTGCTCTCTTATCTGCCCCGGTTATTAATTTTGGCTCGCAAACACCTACCGGTGGAGTGGTGTGCAGTGGAAGCCGCCCGGCCGTTCTCTCAGGTGCACGCGCATGCATGCACCAGCCAACGACACGAGCTTGCCAGTGCCGCGCCGGAGCCCCGGCCGATGGGATGATGGTCCGTGACGCCGTGACGGCAGTGGCAGATCGCTAGACAGGACTATTTGGACGGCTTCCAGGATAATGACTTCGATAAATGAAGGAGGTGCTTGAATCCAAATGCTAATATCTAAAAAAATTAAAGTTTAGCACTAGTCCCTCCAAATAGAAGTACAAATGAAGTGAGATAAATTTTGCCTAACTCAAAAACTTTAGTAGGAATATGAGTGCTAATAGATGCTAAAATTTAGCAGTTAAATTTAGCACATCCAATTAGATCCTAAATTATTTCTTATAAAGCCATATTGCTTGCTAACCACCACAACCTTGAGATTATATGCGTGCATATATGGCGTGTGAGAGCGTTGCTCGCACCTGCCCCGGCCGTTGCCACCTACCGCTAGCAGCTAGCTACTAGTCAAAGGTATTATTGGAGACTTCTGGGAGCTCACTTGCTTGTTAAGCAAAATAGTTGACCGTGCCTCCCGTGGCGAGAAGATCGACAACTTAAATTCCTGAGCTCTTCAATCATCAGCATGCGTATATCATACGTCTTTATTTATTTATTATTTTTAATTTTAGGGGGGCGGGGGGTGTTAAAGATATGATGCAAGCAAGTAGTACCTGTGTGTGTGTTCTGTGACAAAACAACTCTGAACCTGATCACCACACTAGGTGGGCCTATACTGAAAGGGGTTATTCGAAAATGAATTGCATATGTGGCAAATAGTATATGCACTATCCTCGCAAAAAAAAATAGTATATGCACTACATGACATGTATCTCCTTTTGAGAGGTCTTGTGTGCGTGACATAAAGAGCAGCATTCAGAAGCAGGAGATAGAGATGTCATATACTCTATATTGGTTAATTAGACAAGCAGTTTCATGGCTGTCTTTTTTGCCAAATTTAATTGAATTAATTTTTGTACAACTTATGTGCTCCTTTAGTAACATATCCATCACATAAGTTATATATACAAAGTATATACATGGATATATGTTAGCAAAATGTTACGACGACATGTGGATGTATCTACGAGAGTATATTGTGTGTGTATATATATATATATATATATCAATAAATATCCACCATACAGCATGGATATGTCCCATATGTGTTAGCAGTATATGTGTTCGCGTCAAAATTTAGTAATTTTATGGCTAATGGAGTATACGAAAGGAAGCCGGTGACTTAATATCAAGAAAGGTCAAGAAAGCTTTATTAGCAACGGCTTAAAAAAGAAAATTAGAGTCTTTGTATTTTAATATTTCCTTTTGTTTACATATTTCTTATTAGGCAAGTTTTGTTTAGATATTTTTTGTTAGGCAAGTTTTGTGCCAGCTCAGGGTATAAATATAAACCCCAGCTATTGTAAAAGCAATCTCTCGATCAATACAACACTGCTTTCGGTGCATCGCCACCCTCTTTTCCGAGGTTTTCATCACCGACGGAACTTGGCACCTGACGCGAGGCTGCACCGGTTCGATTTCCGGCGAAGGGTTAAGTTCTAAAAGTTCCGCCGGCCTAGGCAATTATATCGGCTACATTGGTGTTGTTCAAGACTACATCGTTTCGATCTCTTAGATTGCTCTCGTTCGGTTGGTATAATTACCTACCAATTATCGATTCCTATCAAGTCTTGTAAGGCTGCATCGCTCGACCTCTTGCTAGATCTGATAGAATCATGGTTATCTCGGTCTTGTTTAGATTTGTTGGTTTATATCTTTTGAATATGTTGCTTAGTTGCTAGTAGAGGATTGATTTCTTTATTGTAAGCATCATATTAGTTCTCATTAGGTGATAGTTTCTTATCTTGGTCTTACTTGAGCGTTTACTGCACGTGCACGTGTATCTTGTCGCAGCTAGATCCATTGGTTTGTAGCCTTTAGTTTATCGCCCTGCTGCCAATGCTATCTCAGTTAGATCTGATCCGATTAGTGGTGACGGTAGATTAATTGCTATCAGTTTGGTGGTTTTTTTGATAAGATAGATGTTCAGTAATCGCTCCATCCTCATCGGACCGCTAGCCGATGGCTTTTATTGGGGAACTAGCCGATAAGTTATTTTTACGTCTCATCGAGCCTGAACTTAATATTCTGCATCAATATTGTCCTATTGGTTCATATCATTATTTATCTGTCAGAAGCTACATCAGATATATAGCCGATTGTTTAAAATCCTATCAACATCGGTTGATATCGTTATATTGGCCTATCGGCCGATCGACTCTTTTTATCTATCTTGTTAGTTGCAGGATCAAACTGACTGGCATATCGCAAATTCAAAAGCAGAACCTGCTCAGAAGCTAAGCAGATATGCTATGCGCGCCAGATCATCATCGGCCAACGATTTTTGGCGGTAAGAATATGATATGATGAGATATGCAGATTTGAGTTCGCACGGGCATGCCCTCCGCGTCGCTGCCACATCACCTACAATGTAGATAAGGATATCCATCCGTTTGTATCTTCAAAATTTTGTATCACACACACACACAGACGAGGACGCGATTGAACTGGACAAAACATGCAGCACGTTCAATAAATAACAAATAGGAGTACTCTCCCAATCGAGGACGTATTTTAATTAGATTCGCGTACTTGCTCTCTTCGTGTGGCCGCCGTCCTCCCATATCCTATGGAAATACTATACCAAATCGTCTCCGGTGGTGGTCATCAGTCAGTGGCGTGTCACGCTGCGCCACCGGACTAATCTAGCTTAGCCGGCCCGGCCGTCTAAGAATCTTCCTCCGGTTATTAATTAAGAGCGTGCAGCGGCAGAAGAGTGCGCAGGGGCTGGGGTTGGGGTGGACTGAATTAGATGGGGATCACTAGAGTAGTAGTTGTGCTGGAAACTGAGGTGACCCGCTAACAACAACGACTACAGGCCACCTGCTGTTCTGCCACCATCGTCTCTGCCATGCTGCGTGCATTCTCATACGCGAACTAATTAATAAACACGATCGAGATTAATGGATCAATGATTGGGTTAGTTGCAAAAAGGAGAAGAGAGAGCAGGAAGGAAGCCGGCGGTCACTGTGTATGGCTGCATGCACAAACGACGACGTAGTCCAATCCGGTACGATTAGCCCGCAGCAGCCACAGAGAGTGAGCGAGGTGTATGTGGCTGCCCTGCCGCTGCTGCTGCTGCTGGCATCGCCGATCTATCGGTCGTCGATGACACGATGGCAGCCGCTGCCTTTTGATATAACTGCTACGAGAATATACATCGATAATGCCTAATAAAATATCACTGTCTACAGAAAAGGATTAACTTTACTGTGGTACCTCGAGCGTGGGGAATTGAAGGGACCGTACCATCGAATTGAATAGGAACAGTCCGACATAGTACTGATGATCTGAACAGTCCGCAGACACGAGATATGCATCGGGCATGTCGAACACGTACGTACCGTGTGGGGTGGTGCATGGTGCCACCTATTGCATGCAACGCGGGTATTGCAACAACCCATGTGTAGTGTTGTTTCTGCAGCGGCATGCATGCAGCACGCCAGCACCACCCATGCTTAGCTTTTCTCTATGCTTGAACATTTAGCGCCCGAAACTTACAGTGACTTGAAGAACAAAATTTATTTATATTTGACAGGCACGTCTCCATAAATTAATCTGGTAATACTACATTAGTTCGCTATCAGACTTTATGACTATCGAAACACTTTAGGCGACAGCTTAAAAGTCTAATCCAAATATGCGTAAAGATCATCAGAGTAGGTTTATAATGCTCAAGACAAAAGAATGGAAAACTATACAGCTTACACCATAAGGTTCTCAAAAGACAACCGATCATCATAGTGGTAAGTATTTTCTCAAAAGTCTTACTTACTAAACATGGATAGAGTAGTTGGACTATTACAGTGATCTCCATTTGACCATCCATCAATACTAACAAGAGTGGTTGGAGTATTTAGCAACTGACAACAGCAGAGCCTCATAATACTTGGATCACACGTTTGCTTCAAATTCATCAAATCAAAACAAAATAAAAAATGATATATTTGATGACCACGCATCCTTACAGTGATAAGTTGCTGATCATTCCCAAAAACGATGATTGATCAATGCAAGATGATTATCAAGTAGGCATGACATATCTCATTTGTTCTTTATAATGTGTAGTGAATCATGACCTCAATAATTAGAACATGCACCCTGCTAACAATACACCATAATCCCAAACCAGATGTTTCTGAATATGATGGCCTCGATATACTATGCTTCCCCGATGAAAGGTATCTAAACCTTATTTCCTCGCATAACTTTTTGCTGCACTGTCCTCGATTGTTTTTTTTTGTTTAAAATGCATTAGTCATTATATGGATCTTAATTATGTCAGATAGACGATATGGGTCATGCTAAGGTCTTGTCGGCGGCTAAAATTCCAACTTGCTTCACCAGATGTCAATATCCTAAAAAATCTATATATATTATATAGATATATGGGGCTTTCACGTTACCAAAAGTGGCTAGAGAGGACGGTTCCAAGCCTCAATACTGATTCAGGTTCTAATCCAGTAAACGGGATCCGCAAATTATATCACCAAAGCAATCAGCACTTACGGTTCCAGCGGCGGGCACCTTGACGGGGATGCTGAGGAAGAACAAGTGGAGGTGGCCCTCGACCTCGACGGCGTCGAAGGGCACGGACCCCGTGCAAGGTCCTCGAGCAGGTAGATCGCTTCCTCTACGACACGTAACCCGTCGAACTGCATGTCGGCGTCGACGTACGACACGGCGCGGACCCGGATGCCCCCTACCATAGGTGACCCACCCGAGCTGCTTGCCACGGTAGCCGATGTCGACATCGAGGCGGGAGTAGTAGAGCGTGAAGAGGTCCGGGTTGTGGACATGAACCTTGAGCGCGGTGGAGATGGTGACGGTGATGCTGACAGCGATAGCGGGGCGTGCCGCGACAGAGACGTGCGCGAGGCGGAGGCGGACGAGGAAGATGTCCGGGTCAGTAGGCTAGAGGAGGAAGCCCACGAGCGCGAGGAGGAAGTGGGCGGCGAGGCAGGAGACGAGGCAGCGGCCCTCGTGGTGCGGGCGGCGGTGGAGTCGGACGGACGAGGAGCACCGCGCAGTCGGCCGGGTGATGGTCGAGATAGGGTGGCGGGGAGGCGGAGGCGGAGGAGGGGAGAAGTGGAGGGAAGGCGGTTGTGGGGAGGCAAGGAGCACGGAGGGAGGGAGAGGGCAGCGGCGGGGAGCAGGAGAGGGAGGTAGAGGGCTGCGGGGAGACGGGGAGGAGAGGGGAGGCGGCGGCGGGGGCAGGAGAGGACGGTGGGGAGACGGGGAGGACGAAGAGGGGGTTAGGGTTTGGGGCTGCTGGAGGTGGTGAACGAAAAATTATCTAGCGGGGGATTTTTTTTTCAAACACGACGGTATTATCGAATTTTTCCTTCTTGTCTCAAAATAAGTATTAGTATGAAGTCCTACGTGAAAAATACACGATCATAGGTACTTTGCTGTCTTGGTGAGCTAGGTTTCATTGTGATTATTAGAAAGTTGGAGATTTTTTTGCAAAATAGCCAAAGCAAAGGCTAAGCGACACGCGTCGCCTTTCCCCTCATGAGGGGAGGCCAAAGCCCAGCAGCAAGCTGATACTAACTAAGTACCGTGGGTGCAGAATTTTCTAACCGTTGATTTGATTGTAGAAACTAAAATATTAAATTACTATCGGTATAGGTTCCACCTTTTATGCACCAGTCTCACAAATTTAATATCTTTTTCTAAGTACTTGTCGGAGGATTTCTCCAGCCGGGTGGCGGAGTGCACCCGCCTAATCCTAGTTTAGGATAAGTTTGGGGGGAAATTAAGGAATGCTAGACCAAAGGGCGTGTGAACACGGAAAGCACACAAGGGTTTAGAGTGGTTCAGGTCGCCGGAGCGTAAAACGCTACATCCACTGTGTGTTGTATTGCTTGTGAGTTTGTGAAACTTGTGTGTTGGTGGAACTTGAGAAAGCTTGCATTCTAACATGCACGCTCTACCTTTTATAGGCTCTAGGGGAGCGCGTACACTGAGCGGGGTCCCGACAGGTGGACCCGGTGACATATTAAATAACGTACACATTGGAGCCTTAAATGCCACAGATTCAGAAATCTTCCTCTTTGGTTCCCGTGCGTATCCTTTACCAGGGTATGGTCATGTGCCGTCTCGCTGGCAAAGGGTCTGCTGTCAGTGACATGCATAGTGAGAGACGTACTGTCACTGTAGGGTCAGTCTCCGCTGACAGGCGAAGGGGCTATGTTGACCTGCCGTGTTGTAGCCTCCGCGCACTGTAGCAACGCACGCCACGGCCCTCCTGCAGCAGGTCATCATAACCCTTCGTTCATGCACGCGGCACTATGATGTGACTACACGCCGCTCGCCCGCGCACGCAGTGCGGTGATGCGACGCGCCGCCTCGATAACTAGCCGGCTTACCGTGGTGTCAGCATACCTGCCCAACGTGTCAGTGGGCGGCCCATGCCCTGTCTCGGGCATGCGCACCCCAACCACCCGTATTAAATGCGATAGTTGGCTGGCTTCTCGTAGAAGACTGGCTACCATCGGACACGTGGCGGTGCTGGTTTAGCGACCACTTCCCCAGGGGCACGTGGCGGCACCGGACCTCCTCCCCGGTGGGAAGGGAGGTCCGGGCCGCCCTGGCTGGCACAGGCGCCCAAGCCCCCTGGGGGTCCGGTTTCCACATGTAGAGGCCCAAGACCACCCCGCGGTGGTCCGGGCCCGCAGTAGCCGTTCCTGAGGACCTTGTCCTCGTGGGCACGTGGAGGCGCCGGACCTGCTAGAGCGTGGGGGATTTCCGGAGACCGTGCCCCCAGTTGTCAGGCCCGGGCCGTACGTCCTGTCACCTAAAGGCTTAGTGCGAGGTTACGGATAACCTCGCGCCCCTCGGGCTGGACACTCTAGTAGGACGTACCCTTGTCTGTATGTACCGACAGAGGACCCCGGGCCCACCTCGAGTGAGGAACGAACCCGCAGGTGGGGCCATAATCTTGTGTCGCGCCGGGTGGACAGCTTGCGCCCACTGCGAAGGGGCAAGAAGGACTTTCCCCTCCGGCGAGATCTGAGGCTTCATCATCTGCCGTGTTCTGCGTGCCTGACGGTTCAGCTTCCTGTCTTATTCGCGCACGTCCCATCGTACTGGCGGTTCAGATTCCACCTTTTCCTCCTGCCTCCAGCGACCAAGCCTTTGACCGGCGGGCCCGGGCCCACCGATCATAGGGGGTGAAAGGCGGGCGCCTGATGCGAACGACTCTTCGGATTCCCCTCGATCGCCGTGGAGTCCAAGGGGGGATCAGCTTTACTTAAAGGCAAGTGCCGCAGGGATCGACTACCTTTTCGTACTTGCCTTCTCCAGACGCAGCAGCTCCCTTTCGTCTCCACTCGCACTTTTTGCGATTTGCCTTCTGCGCCCGGCGCTTTCTTCTCTTCCTGCATCCTTGCAATCCTTCCCCTTGCATCTGCGGCGATCTCAACCATGTCTCCTCTTAGCCATCCCCGCCGCTTCCAGCGCTAGGAACAGCTCGACGTGGTGCGCCGCCTCTTGGGGTGGACCACGCTGGAGCTTGGCAGGAAGATCCGGGCAGGCTCGAGCTCCCTCAACGACTTGGTCGTGGGGGAGTTCATCCTCTTCAATGCGTACATCTCCTGCAGGCTAGCCCCTCTGATCTCCTCCTTCTTCCTTCTGCTCTTGGAGGAGTTCGGTCTTCAGCTCCAGCACCTCACCCCCCACTCCATCCTCCTCGTGTCCGTCTTCATCCATTTCATGGAGATGTTCGTGGGGGTGCGGCCCTGCATCACCATCTTCAGGCATTTCTATGCCCTGGTCGGGTCAGGGAGGAGCAAGTGCGCCATCGGTGCCTACTACTTCCAGCTCTGGCATGGGATGTCCAGCTCCTACATCAGCGCCTTCTCCAGTGCCAAGTGGGAGGACTGGCGCATGGACTGGGTCATCGCTATGACCGACGCCAACGACCACCTCGAGCTGCCGACCGAAGGGCCCCTCCTCGACCGCAGCTGCTGGAAGGCCAGGCCGTCCCTACCGGCGGAGCTCGACCCAGTGCTGGACCGGGTCAAGACTCTGGCGAGGGGCGGCCTGACGTCCATGATGGTGCTGGGCGACTTCCTGAGGCGCCGCGTCGCTCCCCTGCAACAACGATCCAGGATGGCCTGCATGTTCACCGGGGTAAACAACTGCAGCAGGATCGTGCGCGGGGCCGGCTCAGATCTATCCGGCACGGAGCTGGAGGTCCTGATTCGGGCGATGACCGGCGAGGCGTATGCCCCAGAGTTGTTGGTGCTCCCGAGAGGGGTCAAGGCCCTGTGCGAGGACCAGGCGATACGGACGGCAGTCGTGGCGTCGCTGCCGACCCTCGACGAGAGCAGCCTGGCGGTTCGACAGGTGGGGGCGACCCCAATCGCGGGTTTCGGACCCCGGCACCTCGCCCGACAGCCACCAGCACGTCGATGCAAGCCTAGCGGGTCCAGCCATGGAGGCCCGGCTCCCTCCGGGAAAGAGAAGGTGCCAGAGGCTGCCACCTCGTGGAGCAGTCGGGACCGTGAGGAGGACAGGTCACGGAGGCTCCGCTGAGGTGACGGATCCTTCGTGGGGGAGCTGGCCCCCAAGCGCCAGAAGATGACGGAGTCGAGGGGGCAGAGTAGCTCCCGGGCTCCACCGTCGCTGCCGCATCGCCAGCAGCTGCAGGGGAGGCCAGAGGAGACGCCGCGGTCTCCGCCACAGCATCAACCACCGCCATCGCCGCCACCTCCTCAGCAACGCCAGGCACCCCCACAACAGTGCCAGGCACCGCCGCCGCCACCGTCCCAGCGGCAGCAGCGGGTCCCACCACCACCACCACCACAGCAGCAGCAGCAGGAGGAGGCCCCGACACCGCCGCCTGAGATGCCTTTGGCGGAGAGG
This sequence comes from Panicum hallii, assembly GCF_002211085.1. Classification (NCBI taxonomy): domain Eukaryota; kingdom Viridiplantae; phylum Streptophyta; class Magnoliopsida; order Poales; family Poaceae; genus Panicum; species Panicum hallii. Next base: position 28,519,642 of record NC_038042.1, read on the forward strand.
CCCCACCAGTCGCCCGAGGCATCTTCCTCAGGAAGGAGGGAATCCCCGGTCCTCTAGGCGGGATGGGGGTGCGGAGCTCCACGTGAGTGGTTAACTCCTCATGTCTTCTTGATTCATTTATTTTTTGGATCCTTATCTTGATGATGTTTGCCAGGACTACTCGCCCTGCCACAACCTCCGCATCCTCCGGCGACCCTTCGGCCGGGAGGTCCGGCCCTTAGCCGGCTTCTTCCACCACTACTGCGAGGCCGGCGCATCGTCGACAACACCACCGTCCCCGCTAACGGCCGCGGAGGCCCAGGCCGGAGCTCCGGTGGCCGAGGTCGCACCCCAGATGGAGGCGACCCCTCCAACCACGGCAGGTGGAGAGACAGCCGTGGCGGCTGCACTGGGAGCTACAGCGGAGGCTCCTTCTGCAGAGCCAGCCGCGGAGGAGGCTGCGGTGACGATGGGGGCAACCGCAGCAGCAGAAGTCGCAGGGGCTCCCAGCTCCGGCCCCCAGCTTGCGCAGGAGGACATCCCAGAGGTGGTGTACGGGAGGCACCTTCTCCCAAACCCGGTGGAGGTCCCTCTTCCCCGCCTCTTGATCAAGGCCCAGCGGGCGATGGAGGAGGCAGAAGCGGGCTTCCGGCGGGAGTGGGAGAGGCTGGAGGCAGAGCGCCTTCGGCTCTCCGACTAGGAGCGCCGTCTGGGGGACCGCATTCAGATGGTGGCCTCCCGCACCGCCGAGGAACGGGCCCAGCTCGAGCGGGTGCGTGAGGTCCAGCGCGAGAAGATGCGTAGGGTCATCGACCGGGAGATGGCGGTCGCCACCAGGGAGAAGGCGGTGACCCGGAAGGAGATGGAGGTGGAGTTGAAGGAGCGGTCGGCTCATCACACAATCAACACTGCCAAGGCCATGGAAAAGACAATTGATGATGAGCGGGCTGCCCTCAGCCTTCGGAGGTGGCCGTCCAGGAGGAGGAGGCCCGCCTCGCCACCCATAGGTCAGACCTGGAGGCCCGGACCCGGGACCTCAAGGAGCGGGAGGCCAAGGCGGAGGGATTCCTGGCGGAGCAGCACGCCGGGGTCGACCGGATCGTGAAGTGGGTTGGTGAAGCAAGCACCACCCTGGAACCCCTTGGGCTAAGTCCCATCCAGGTTGCAGAGGCCCGTTCTTCACTCAGCGCTGTCCTTCCGGCACTGGACTCTGCCGCTGAGCGTCTGCAGCACCTGTAGTCCACTCTCGTTGCGCGCTTGGAGGCCGAAGGACAAGAGCTTGCTCAGGTGGTGGTTGACTACGTCCTCACCTGCTTCCGGAGCCACGACCCCACCATCTCCTTGACTCCAGTCCTGGAGGGCCCCGTACCAGAAGCGGAGGCCACTACCCGAGAAGGAGTCCAAGAAGTGGTGGAGATCATGGCCGATCACTATGAGCGCAGCACGGGCCCAGACCTGTAGAAGGAGAAAGCCCCTCTAGACCGCCAATGGAATAGGAGTAGTCTTTTTGTTGTTTTTGTACATATTGTAAGCTATACAAAGTTTTGTATACAATATGTAATACAAAGATATGTAATACAAATTATTTTTGGTATACATTATAAGTAATATAATATTCTGTATGTGACAAGCAATAAAAACTTAGCTGTTTTGCAATAAAAACTTAGCTGTTTTTCCATTTGCTTGTTCTGTTGTGTGCTTTCTGGACTAACGAGGTCCCTTGGCCCCCTGGGAGGTAGTCGCAAGGGATTGGGACTAGCTACCATGAAAATGAGGTTTAGTCCTGCACATGACTTAGGATCGATGCTTAGCAATCATTCCCACGGGGTCCCGGACGTTGCCGGCGAGAGTCCTTTGAGATGCTTAGTGAATCAGAGCGCCAGGGCCTAGGCTCAAGGATCGAAGGGGTTCGGACTTCCAGATCCACAGTTCTAGGTAGTACGGTACTTATCTTAGGGAGGTAGAGTGTGTAGGCTTAGGGTACAGAACCAGACTAAGCGGCTACACAACTCTGAACCCCGCTGAGGACAAGTACGCTTCCCCGAAGCTGGTCCCCAGAAGATCGGACCCTTTCTTCCTATGAAGGAGAGGTCCTGGGTGGAGACACAACCCAGCAACTCAATTCGGACCTCAAGCACGGCACAGGGATAAAAGACCACGTGGGGGTTAGGGTAAGCGGGAGGCAAGAAAAGACACTGAATTGCATAAACCTCAAAGGTAGACGGAGAATGAATTTTTCCTTGATAAGTTGGTACAGATAGAACGTGCGATGAAGGCCAGGGCCGGGTTTACGAGGACGAACCTCCACCGCCCTGGTCCGCACAGGGGTGCTACCATTTACAAAGGAAAAAATTTATTCTCGGCTAAGCCCCTAAGGATAAAACTTACGGAGGTGCTCAATGTTCCATGGGTTGGGTAGCTGCATGCCCTCCTCCGTAGCTAAGCGAACAGATCTGGATCGGCACACCTTTGACACCTTGAAGGGGCCCTCCCAGTTGGGGGAGAGCTTGTCAAGCCCCTCTCGGTTCAGGATTCGCCGTAAGACTAGGTCCCCGCCCCGGTGCTCCCTACTATACACGAACCGTTGATGGTAACGCCGGAGCGCTTGGTTATATCCTACATTTCGAACCGCTGCTCGCCATCTTCGCTCGTCGACAAGGTCTACATCTTGACAGCGCTGCCACTCCTGCAATTCCTCATCGAAGGCTTGGACTCGTAGCGAGCCCATGTTGATCTCCGGGGGAAGGCATGCTTCAGCCCCGTAGACCAGGAAGAAAGGGGTATCCCCGATCACTCGGCTGGGTGTGGTCCGGTTCCCCCATAGTACGCTCGGAAGCTGGTCAATCCACTTCGCACCATGCTTTTCAAGATTGTTGTAAGTGCGAATCTTGAGCCCCCTGAGTATCTTAGCATTAGCCCGCTCTACTTGGCCATTGCTTCTGGGATGTGCCACGGAAGCGAAGCAGAGCTGGATGCCGATGTCTTCGCAGTATTCTTGAAAATGCTGGCTCTTGAACTGGGTCCCATTGTCGGTGATGATTCGGTTCGGGACCCCGAACCTGCACACAATTGACTTGGGGAACGCGATTGCTGATGCCGTGGTGATGTTGACCATAGGGGTTGCTTCCGGCTACTTGGTGAACTTGTCGATGGCGACGTAGAGGTACCGGTACCCGCCGACGGCCCTGGGGAATAGTCCCAAGATATCCAACCCCCATACAGCGAAAGGCCAAGAGGGTGGAATCATTTGCAGAGCCTGAGCTGGAGTGTGTATCTGTATTGCATGGAACTGGCATACTTTGCAGGACTTTACCAGTTTAGCTGCATCCTGGAGCACTGTCGGCCAGTAAAAGCCATGCCGGAAAGCTTTTCCGACCAGCGTGCGGGATGACGAATGATTTCTACACTCGCCTCCATGGATCTCTACGAGTAAGTTGCAGCCCTCTTCCTGGGTAATGCACCGCATGAGGATGCCATTGGCACCACGGCGGTAGAGATCCCCTTCTACCACTATGTATCGCTTAGCCAATCGCACTATGCGCTTAGCAGGTGCCTAGTCTTCAGGAAGGATGTTATCTTTCAGATAGTCCCGAATCTCGGAGATCCATGCATCGGGACCCCACTGAGAAATTGGATGCGGCTCCTCAAGGTCTTCGGGACCCTCGAGGGTGCACACAATCCTTGGCGGACCCCACGGATGGAGCACCGCCGGGACCGCTAGCTTCGAGGTGCTAGACTGACCCCCTTCGCCCAGTTTGGCAGGCTGGGCGAACGGCTTCAGCAGCCATCTTTGAAACACGCCCTCTGGTAGGGATGCCTGAGTTGATGCCCTCGTAGAGAGTGCATCTGCCGCTGAGTTGCCCTCACGTGGAACATGTTGCAGTTCCAGTGTATCAAAATTGTTCTCCAGCTTCCTCACACGGATGAGATATGCTGCGAGCTGGGAATTGTTGCAACTGCACTCCCCCCAGACCTGCTTGATGACAAGCTGGGAGTCTCCCTTGACCAGGAGCTCCCGGACCTCCAGGGATAGCACCACAGTCAGCCCAAAGATTAGAGCCCTGTACTCCGCCATATTGTTGGTGGCCTCAAAGTCGAGGAGCACCATGTACTTCACTTGCTCGCCATTTGGGTCAATGAGGACCATGCCAGCTCCAACCTTCTTGTTGCATGCGGACCCATCGAAGAAGAGCATCCAGTGGGGTCTAGTGAACACCGGAGCCCTGACTTCCGGAGGTGGGGGTTCCGAACCGTGGTCCGGACCCCTAGGGACGCTTGGTGTAGGAGTCCACTCTGCAACGAAGTCGGCAAGGACTTGACTCTTGATGGCGTGGCGGGGCTGGAAGTTGAGTTGAAATCCAGCGAGCTCTGCAACCCACTTGGCAATGTTGCCCGTGATGTTGGCGTTGTGGAGGATGGCCCTCAATGGTAGGAGGTCACCACCACAATTTTGTGGGCCTGGAAATAATGGCGGAGCTTCCGAGACGCAATGAGTATAGCATAGAGGAGCTTATGCATCTCGGAATACCTGGCCTTTGCCTCATGAAGGACCTCGCTGACGTAGTAGACCGGCTTTTGGATGGTCTTGACCTTGGCAGCGGGACTGGGCCCGTCTCCCTGAGCTGGGGACGCACCGGACCCTAGGACTTCTTGCTCTTTCCCGGGTCAGGACCCGGCCGGACCCCCCGAAGCAGGGTCGGTTGTCACATTGGTGGAGGTCGGACCACCACTTCCCACAGGGGGGACCACGAGGGCCCCCTGCATGAGTTGCTCGGACCTCTCAGCGACCAGCACCATGCTGATCACTTCAGTCATCGCTGCAAGGTACAGAAACAGCGTCTCACCTGGGCCCGGAGCTACCAGAACCGGCAGGGAGGTGAGATACTGCTTCATCTCCTGGAAGGCTTGCTCTGCCTCCTCAGTCCATGTGAATGGACCGGACCCCCTCATCAACTTGAAGAAGGGGAGAGCCTTCTCCGCCAGCCTCGAGATGAAGCGGCTGAGGGCTGCAAGGGACCCCGTCAACTTCTGCACGTCCTTGAGTCGTGCAGGGGGCCTCATTGCCTCGATTGCCCGGATCTTATCCGGGTTTGCTTCGATCCCCCGGTGTGAAATCAGGAAATCGAGGAGCTTCCCCACTGAAACGCCAAAGACACATTTCTCGGGATTAAGCTTCGTGCAGGTCGCGCGCAGTTTGTCAAAGACCTGTGCTAAATTTTCTAGGAGGGAATTCGATTCTCTAGTCTTGACAATAATGTCATCAACATATACCTCAACTATGTCTCTAACCAAATCACCTAATGTAATGTTCATTGCGTGAGCAAAGGTAGGTAAGGCATTAAGCAATCCATATGGCATTACAATATAGCAATAAAGACCATCCACTATTACAAAAGCCGTATGCTTCCTATGAAAATCAGAATAGGCATCTATGAAGGATAGCAAGTCACACCCAGAGGTGGAATCTACAATCTGATCTATACGTGGAAGTGGATAGGGGTCTTTTAGACATGCCTTACTGAGGTTGGTGTAGTCGATTCACATCCGAAGCTTCCCGTTGGCCTTTGGGACGACGACTGGATTGGCCAACCACACAGGATGGTTGACCTCTTCGATGAAGCCAGCTTGCAGCAGCTTGCGGACCTCTTCTCGGATGAAGTTCTACCGCTCAATGGACTGCTTGCGTGGCTTTTGTCGCACTGGCCTGGCGTCGGGGTGGATCTTCAGATGGTGCTCAATCACCTCCCTAGGGATCCCAGGCATCTGAGACGGTTCCCAGGCGAACATGTCAACATTTGCCCGGAGGAAGGCGATGAGCGCGCTTTCCTATTTCTCTCCCAGGTTTCCCCCAATGCGGGTGGTCTGGGAGGGCTCCGCTCCAACCTTGATGGTTTTCACGGGAACATCATCCGTATCAAACGGACGGACCTTGGGCGCCTTGGCTGGTGCCCTAGCACATGAGGGTGAGGGGTCGGACCCCTCTGCGCCGGCAGCCGGGTCGAGACCCGCTGCCAGTGCATGCAGTTTCTCAACTGCCGCCACGGCAGCGGTCCGGTCACCCTTCACGGTGAGGACCCCTGCAGGGGACGGCATCTTGAGGACCAAATACCCGTAATAGGCAACGGCCATGAACCGGTACAGAGCCGGCCTGCCAATAATGGCATTGAATGGGAGGTTGACCTCCGCAACATCGAACTGAACATTCTCTGTGCGGAAGTTTTCCTCCGTCCCGAACGTGACCGGCAGGGAGATGGTCCCCACCGGGTAGACGGGATGTGGGCCCACTCCGGAGAATGGGCGTGATGGGTCCAGTCTAGACTCCGGGATCTGCAGCTGCTTGAATGTTGCATAGCTGATGACGTTGAGGCCGGCGCCTCCATCGATCAGCACGTGATGGAGCTTGATGTTGGTGATGGTAGGGGCGGTGACAAGTGGTAGCACCCCGGCCCCCGCCATGTTCTCCGGGCAGTCAGATGGCCCGAAGGAGATGGTGGTGCTCCTCCACCGTTGGTGGGGCGCCGCTTTCGGTGCCCCCGGCTTCACCGAGAAAACTTCTCGGCAAAGGGTCTTGACGTTCATCCGGGAAACGAGCTCTGAGCTGCCGCCACACATGACATACAGCTTCTTGCGGCGCTCGTCCCCCCGGACTCGGAGTCGGACTGGTGGAAGAGACCCTTTAGGTCCTTCTTTGGGGTTTGGTACCCCAACTCCCTCTCCGCCACGGTAGCATTGGCGTCAGGGACCTTCTCCTTGCCGGACCGCCATGGCGGGGAGGAGTCACCCTTGGAGGCCTGGTCACGCCGCTTGCTGAGATGCTCCACGAGTTTCTGGATCTCACGGCATCGGTGGCGCTGTGGCAGGCCCCAGGGTGAACAGGACACGACCCGCGGTCGGTACGTTGTTAGCGCGGGCGCTTGCCGCATAGGTTCTGGCCCTCGGCCGCTGCCACCGCAACAACCGGAGCCCCAGCCTGCGGCTTGTTCATGCCGTGGTTCTTCTTGTCTTTCTTCTTGCCGCTGCCAGGGGCAGCGCAACTGGAGCCCCCTGTCTAGGCAGGCCCTCCTTGAGGGGCAGAGTGCCATGCACGGCGCTCTGCAGCCTTGGCGCACTTGTCCACCAAGGCGAACAAGGTGGTGACAGTCTCCACCTGGTGTGTCGCCAGCTTCTCCAGCATCTTCTCATCACGGACCCCCTATCGGAAAGCCGTGATAATAGATGCATCGGAAATACGTGGAATGGTTCCACGTACCTTGGTGAAGCAGGAGATGAAGGCCCGGAGGATTTCCTCGGGTTGCTGCCTCATAGCATGGAAGTGGGCCTCCACGCCATGCCGCTGATACGCGCTGGTGAAGTTCGCCATGTACTGCGCGCAGAGCTCTCCCTAGAATTGAATGGATCCTGGGGTGAGGTTCATGAGCCATGTTCGGGCTGGCCTGGTCAAGGCTACATGGAAGTAACTAGCCATAACGGCATCGTTACCCCCAGCCGCTGTGATGGCGGTGATGTAGACCTGCTGGAATTCTGATCGGTTGGTTGACCTGTCGTACTTTTCCGGCAGATGGGGCCGAAACTTGGACGGCCAGGCCACCGCTCGAAGGTGGTCTGCGAGCCCTGCGCAGGCCACCCCGGCCACCGGGGCCTGGGTGAGTCCTTGCGGCTTTGGTACAGCCGCGTCGAGCTCGGTCTCGAGGTTCCGACCCTCGATGTTGAGCCGGCGCACGCGCGCCCGCCCGATGGTAACGCGAGCGTCCTCTCCCGCACGTCGGCGGTTGAGTTCTGCCCGCAGGTCCTCGATCCATGCACTCCTCACTATTGGGGGGTGCACAGAGCTGGATGCGCCACCTTGACGGCGACGCTGCCTGGACACAGATCCCCCCGCTGAGCCTGGGGTGACCTGCGCCAAGTTTAGGAGGTGATCGACATCGTCATGCCATTGCCTCAGCACATCCGGCGAGGCTGCCGCGTCTGGCGGGTTTGCAGAGCAGCTCCCTGGCCGCCACCAATAGCCCGTTTTCTGCGGACTGTGATAGGGCCCTGGAGGCCTGCCCCGCAGCTCGCTGCGGCACGACGGGCGCCACAACCCCGGATGGAGGACGGCGAGAGGCATGTGGCGCAGATGACGCCACTTCCTCCCCCATCGGGTGGTCATGGTCCTCAACTACCCGTGGCATGGTGATCAAGAGTCTTGATCTAGCGCAAACCAAACATAAGCCCCTACCTGGCGCGCCAAATGTTGGAGGATTTCTCCAGCCGGGTGGCGGAGTGCACCCGCCTAATCCTAGTTTAGGATGAGTTTGGGGGGAAATCAAGGAATGCTAGATCAAAAGGCGTGTGAACATGGAAAGCACACAAGGGTTTAGAGTGGTTCAGGCCGCCAGAGCGTAAAACCCTACGTCCACTGTGCGTTGTATTGCTTGTGAGTTTGTGAAACTTGTGTGTTGGTGGAACTTGAGAAAGCTTGCATTCTAACATGCGCGCTCTCCCTTTTATATGCTCAAGGGGAGCGCATACATTGAGCAGGGTCCCGACAGGTGGACCCGGTGACATATTAAATAACGTACACATTGGAGCCTTAAATGCCACATATTCGGAAATCTTCCTCTTCGGCTCCCGTGCGTATCCTCTACCAGGGTATGGTCATGTGCCGTCTCGCTGGCACAGGATCTGCTGTTAGTGACATGCGTAGTGAGAGACGTACTATCACTATAGGGTCAGTCCCCGCTGACAGGCGAAGGGGCTATGTTGACCTGCCGTGTTGTAGCCTCTGCGCACTGTAGCAGCGCACGCCGCGGCCCTCCTGCAGCAGATCATAATAACCCTTCGCTCATGCGCGTGGTGCTGTGATGTGACTACACGCCGCTCGCCCGCGCACGCGGTGCGGTGATGCGACGCGCCGCCTCGGTAACTGGCGGGCTTACCGTGGTGTCAGCATACCTGCCCAACGTGTCAGTGGGCGGCCCATGCCCTATCTCGGGCACGCGTACCCCAACCACCCGCATTAAATGCGGTAGTTGGGCTGGCTTCTCGTAGAAGGTTGGCTGCCATCGGACACGTGGCGGTGCTGGTTTAGCGGCCACTTCCCCAGAGGCACGTGGCGGCACCGGACCTCCTCCCCGGTGGGAAGGGAGGTCCGGGCCGCCCTGGCTGGCGCAGGCACCCAGGCCCACTGGGGGTCCGGTTTCCACACGTAGGGGCCCAAGACCACCCCGCGGTGGTCCGGGCCCGCAGTAGCAGTTCCTGAGAACCGTGTCCTCGTGGTCACGTGGAGGCGCTGGATCTGCTAGAGCGTGGGGGGAGGTCCGGAGACCGTGCCCCCAGTTGTCAGGCCCAGGCCGTACGCCGAGTCACCTAAAGGTTTAGTGCGAGGTTACGGATAACCTCGCGCCCCTCGGGCTGGACACTCTTGTCGGAGGTACCACTGTCTGTGTATACCGACAGTACTTTTTATATTTTAATCGTAAAGCTTAACATGATGAACAGTACTTATTTATTCCAATCTTAGTAAAATTTCTTAATATATATCTATGTATGCATTCTATTGTTGTATGGTTGACCTGTCACTATATGTGCTTTGTAACTTTCCAAATGTACGCATATGGACCGTATGCACTACTTGTACATGATTGCAGATCTCGCAAGGTGTTACTGCCTATGTCCTGAATTATAATTCGTTTTAACTTTTATATATATATATATATATATATATATCTTATTATGCATCTAGATATACACAAATCTAGATATATAGAAAAAAAGCTAAAATAAATTATAGTTTTGTACGGAGGGAATTATTGTTGTTCATATCTGACTGGCCTGGTCGAGTATGTGTTTGGAGGACCATGCATGCACACAATCAGCTGCCGTCAGGCATGCCTGGTCATCTGGTGCAAAACGTTGGACCCGGGATGATGTTCCCTCATCTTGCTAGGCATCGTCGGTGATACCTGTCGCAACGTGATTTCACAAACTAATTAAGATCGCGCCTAGCATCAGTTGAGTGATTACAGATTATTCATGTCAATTCTCGCTTAATTCTATATTTTTTTAGAGCGCGCAGAAGAAGCAGGATGTCTCCGCACGATTCATTACGGAATGAAATGAAAGCACAGGGGAGCTGGTAATATACGTGCAGGAGCCGAAGCAGGAGCAGAATTCGAATTAGGCAGGGTCCGCAGCCACAGCCAGCAGGTTACGCCGCGCCAGCTTGTGTCCGGCGGCCATGCACGCACTCGCTCCGCGACGACCGACCCCGCCGTATGGGCCCTGGATAAAGTGGGCCCCTTCCCCAACCTTTATTGCCTGGCTGCGGCATGCGCGGGCCCCTGGCTTCTCATGGGCTGCCCACGGATACGGAGCGGCGCGACGTGGACATTGCCAGGCGGGTCGGAGGGCCCCGCTGTCCACTACTAAAACCGATTTGTCCCGTTCATATAAAAAGAGCGCGGTTACTCTAGAGCTGATCCGCTCCTGAAAATATATTTTTAGGAGTGGATCAAACCATCAACCCCATCAGAAAAAGAGCACAGTACAGTAGTACCTGACCCACCCCTAAAAATATTATTTCCAGCAGCACGTGACGTCGTTACCCGCCCTACAAATAGCCCAATTTATAGGAGCGGGTGAGGGCATCACCTGCCTCTACAAATAGTTTTCAAATTTAATCTGAAAAATAGATTAAATCATAAAACTTAGCAAAATACATAAAAAAAGAAACTTATACCCTAAGATTATTGTGACCTATTGTTGTCGGTCAAAACCTACCGACGAGCAGCGACAGGCAACACGAGGAGCCGGGAGACTCCCGGGACTGCTGGTGGGCCTCGGTCCCTCGGTCAACAGCTCAGGATCCGGCACACGACCTGGCGTCTGGGTTGCTAGGCGTGCCACATGACCTTGTACCTGATCAGGAACGTGCAGAGGTGATTTCAGTTAGTTTCCTGCATGCACAGACACGTTCAAACATTAGTCCGAGCCGTAATCGGCTCATCAGGTGATCCCCGATATCGGCTGTAAAGAGCCGATTGTCTTCCAGTATCGGATCGGATCTAAGTATTTAAACAAAGCGCATATATCCGATGGTAATATAAACTTACTCTCTAACCAATAAGCTAATTCAACCTACGAAGGTTAAACTTTCACCGCACAACCGGAATATCCTACGCGTAATTAAGCCTAACAAATATGAAAGATAATAGAATAACAACCTAAATAGAGGTCTAAAAACCAATAGAAAGCCGATTCTAGGAACAATCCCTCTTTAGATTAATACAAGGCATCAAATATATTGTCGGATCATTTAACTCGTTTGAAGGGTCTAATCATACGGATATTAAGTTAAATCTTTGATGAACAAAGACTAACCATAACAGATTGGATCTACTAATCGAGAACAGAACAAGGTGCTGCCCTTACACCCAAGCTTGGGCATGAGGACAGCTAAACGCTTATGAGTGACAAGCAACGCAAGAATATAGTATAAAGAGCCGATGCATCCCTATAAGCATTAAGATAACTAGTGTTACTCGCCATCAACAACGCTTCAATACGAGAAACACAAAGATAAACATGCAGGAACGATGCTGCCCCGATCACGTGAAGCGTGATCGGGCTACACGGCACTTACGTGAGAGAAACCCTAGAACCGGGGTGGCGATGCGCCGAGAGTTGTTTGCGAATGGTTGTTGTTTATTCGTAGTCCAAGGTACATATTTATAGTCTGGAGACTTGCCTCTCCTAACCAATTCTAACTGACTACGACATGAATCCTGGCTATCTCTATCTAAACTAATTTAAACGTGCACACTTATCTAGATACATGGCCAATCCTGGCCTTAAAACGCCCGCGCAGGGGCCGATTCGCAAGCCCATTACAATTATCCTTTGAGCCCATCTTACTCGCGGCCCACCTTCTGGCCTAGCTAAATTATGGCGATAACACCTATAGAACAAGAAAAAATATGCTAAGCATATTTCACTATATTTAATGTTTAAGGGAGTGATAACTACAAAGTATGGTTTAAGTTGTGAGATGTTATTGTGGGAGAGCTATACATTGCTTTTTCCACACTCTTAACATAAATTTGTACTGAAATATGCTTTTTATACTTTTCAGATTCTATAGGTCACAATAAACTTTGTGTACAAATTTCACTTTTATTTGATGTATTTTTCTATATTTTACATTTTAAATAAAACTTTAGAAAAATATGAAAATTATTTGTAGGGGTAGGGGCGTCATCCGCCCCCATGAATCGATTTGTAGTGGCAGATGACACCCTTACCCGTCCCTAGAAATGCCTCTCCTATATAAGCGAGAGGAGGTCCGGAACTTAGCAAAATTTTGGTAGTGTGCGCAAGATGCTATTAGGCTGCCGAAATTTTGAAGTCCCCAGCCTCCTCCTCGCGTCGGATCTGCGCTGCTACCTCCTCACGCGCGGATCTGCCACGCACGCCTCGCTCCCTTCCTCCTCCCACGGCGGCCCTTCTTCCTGCGCCGGCCTCGACCCCGCGCGCCACCGGCCTCCTCCCTGCGCAAGACTTCTCCTCGCGGCATCCTCATCCTCCTGTGACGTCCTTCTCCCCGCGCCGGCGTCCTCCCCGCGATGGCCTGCTCACCGCGCCGCCGCCTCCTCCCTGCACCGGCCTCCTTCCTGCGCCGATAGTTGGTTTTTCCCCCATTATTTTGGACAATCTTTTATTCTAAGCATTTTGTGAATTATAATATTTTATGGCATAATTATCTTCGAAAAGTTGATGTTCCGTGATGGTGACCGTCGTGGTGGTGGCTGCCACGGTGGTTTTGATGGCCATGGACGCATGTTCGAGGATGCATTGCCTTATCGTCTAGGACTTTACTTTTATATTGTCTAGAACTTTACTTTTATAGCGCCATTGACTTGCCATTGTGCGATCCAACGTGCGGATCAATTCCCAAAGCAGTAATCATTCCTTCTTTTAATCAATTCCCAATGTTGTAACCATTCCTTCTTTTTTAATATATGTTTTACTACATATGAATAACTTTTAAATTTACTTACATACAATGTAGCTTATCAACCCTATTAGATGGCTCAAAGATATTATCAAAGCTATGGGTGGTACTACTCCTGCGGTGCAAATCGAGGTTGTTCGTCAACCTTATTTTAAAAAAGTACATATCTTTTTAAGTACCTGTTCGAAGCATAGATTTCACCTTGATAGCATCAGGAGAGGCCATTCCGATGGTTTGAATTGCCACAATGGGTGCAGTAGCACCAAATTGGATAACTTATGATAAGCTAGCCGGGAGGCCTGCCTAGAGCAGCTTCGAGATCACGGATAATTTGTGCCAGACTTTTCATATTTTCGAATAAAGCAGCTCGAGGTGGGAGAAAGCCATTTTATTCAGACTGCTGAGAGGCTTTTTCAGCTTAATCAAGAAAATATGGTATAAAATATTCTTTTTATCATCATTCCCTTTAGTTATGTTACATCTTTCAACTTTTATAACGTTATTATCACGTTTTAAGATCTCCTCTATGGTGCTACCTATGCGGCAATGAGCTTTCGGACGATTCTGGATCAAGTCTTGGGAAGTTGGATTTAAAATACATAGATGGAGAGCCATTCTTCACCAGAGGTTTGAAGTTCCAAGCAACACTCGCCTTCTACAAGCCAAATTAGCTTAGCACTCCATTGTACGATATTTATAGTACTGAATTTGACTATCATTGGGAAGCGGAGGAGAGTGCACTCGTCCGTGCTCTAGCTTATTTTGATGAAGTTTTAGGATAGACGATTGAAGACCTTAACTATCTTCCATATCCACATAAGCGGGTTGGAGGAGTAGCATGAAATATGTAATATGCATGGATGTACCCCTGCCCTTTTCTTCTGGATTTGAACTTGTACGAACTTAAGTATTGATCGATGTAGGAACTTAAGACCTAATGTACGAACTCCAATTATTGTAAGATATGAATGTACCCTTACTTTTTTCTTATTGAGGTAGGAACTGGTTATATAATTATTTATATTTATGAAATATATTTTATGTCGATCACTATAATATTCGATCGCGCACTAGCTTGATGGGTGAAAATTTGCGGAAAATATAGCGGAAAATATATTTGGAAAATTTAAATTCAAATCAGTAAAATTTTAGATAGGAAGGATATTTCGAGGAGCGAGTAACCACGTAACCCGCCCCTGGAAATAATTTTTCAGGAGCAAGTAACGTGTCTGTCTCTGCAAATAGTTACTTTTAGCTGCGAAAAATAAAATCGGATACTGAGCAGCCTGCAAATGCTCTTTTACCCGCTCGTGTGCTGACAGATGATGCGTCCGCATGGGTCGTCGTGGCGACGTGTCTGCTGGAGGAGCACAAGGCTCTGCAAGTACGAGAACGACGCAGGCACGCAGTAGGGGCTGTTAGCTGTTTACAATGGGAGACTCTATAAATATGTTCTAGCAGCGTTCTCTAAATAGTCCTCTAAAATAAAGAACGCTACAGGTTTCCTCTATATATAGAGATTCTCTCTTCTCTTCTCTATTTTTTCTTTACGTTTTAAATACTGGATTAAATAAAAATAAAATATATCCATAGCATTTGAGGTATGGTAAGTACGTACGTACAAAAATTTAGAATAAAATACATTTCTAATATAGGGTTTAACGTACAGAGAACGAGATTTAGAGAATGTTGTTGGAGAGAAATAAGATATAGAGAAGAGAATCTTAGATATAGAGAAGGATATAAAGAACACGGTTGGAGATAGACTTAACCCGTGTGCAAAGGCGGTCGAAATCGCCAGCAGGTGGCAGCTTTTTTCCGATGTGCAGCCGATTAGCGCGAACGTTTCTCGAGGAACCCACTGTCTCTGAATTCGTGGTCCTTCATGCTCTATAGATTACAGTGCCTTGACTTTCCTTCTATTTTTTATTCTCTATCACATCCACGTGAGCCGGCGATTTGGCCACGTCGTTGGAGAAGATGACCTTATAAAAAAAAAGCAGGGGTTCTGATGCAAAAATCGTCTCCTGCGAAATTAAAGATGTCACTACTAGTATCTACAGTATCAAAGAAATTAACAGCTCATTCGCTTAGCTTAGGCAGTGTTTGGTGGTGGAACGAGAGTAGAGAGGATGGAGCGGCTTCAGTTCTGCAGCTATTTGGTTGAGGAGCGATGGAACCAAGCAATTAAGAATATTCACTGACATGCTGGGGTGAGCTCGTGCCATTTGATCAGCATCAGCGCTGACTCCCCTCTCGTGCACGTACGCACCAAGAAGCTACGGACTTGAGTGGCTGGAAGCCGACGCAAGGCGCAGCCTTGGAGGCACCGACCTGACCTGACCGGATTCGCGAGCTGCAGGCAGTGGGATACACGAGTTGCTGCCCGGGATCATGATCTGCTGGCCGGATGTACAATCTGCTCTGCTGGTAGGAATCGCTTCTAGCCGTAATTTTTTATTGGAGGCCTCATAATTTCTTTTCTTAGCTTTTTGCGTGGTTTAGATTGATCCGAAGTTGCTTTCATGGCTGTGCAGCGGGGCAGGGCACACATCCTTGCTTGGGAGGTGAGGGGGCGGGCGGCGGCCTCCCAGGCGGCGCGGCAAGAAGCCCAAGAAGAGTTAGAGATGGAAAGAGAAGGATCGTGGGACTGACTGGTGGGTCCACAGTGATGGGTTTAACGGAGCAGTGGACTCTTCTATTCCAATTCTTCCAACCAAACATAAAAATAGGAGTCGGTCCGTCCAACCAAACATAGAGATGGAACCCTTCCATCTATAAAACTAGGGATGGGACCATCCCACTCCATTCGCTCTCCAGCCAAACGCTACCTTAATCGGTGGGGTCAAAGCTGCAGCCATTTGTTAGGTCGCTCAGACGACCACCGAAAAACCTTTTTATATTACTAAATACCAAAAGATTCAATAGAAAAACAAAATTTCTATATATCAATCCCCCGGGCTCGAGCGATGAACTCCCAAGATCTTTTAAGAAGCTAGCAACTTTGCAAAACAAATCTCGAGGTTTGTTGAAATAAACCCACGATCCAAACTCTCCTCATCCGTCCATCTCGCAACCGACGCCCACGATTAGATCTAGCGTACCACTTTGTTCTTTTTCTAAAGAGCCCCTGAAGAGTAATGAAATCAACCCGCCGTCCACTGCTGTGTCTTAAGACTTTTGCATGAACCCCCTAGGAAAATCTGGAATCTTGCAATCAAATCCACAATCTGCAGTTTTGCTGATGTAACCCTGAAGTTTGACCTATTCGCAGTGACTGTTCATTTAGTCTATGCAAACTCACATGCCAGCTCCTGGTAGCTGCGTTTAATTAGATTATAAGCCAATAGTACAAGTCTCTATACACCATTATTATGAATAAATGTAGCAGTCCACTCCAGTTAAAGATGTACTCTGTCTTTAGCCACCAATAGTACAGACATGGGTATTTCCATTAACTAAGGTACTAACAAGTAAATTATGATTCCAAGTATCTATTGCACTCATTTCAAGATCAAATTTAACTCTACCTTTACAACTGTAATTTATATTTTCTCATATTACATTATTTTGCAGGAAGCAACAATGAAAAGCTATTTTGCAGAGGAAGTAGAGATCTCCGGTAAACTGATCTATGCATGTATCAACTAATAGTATAAGTTTTTATATGCCTGCAGTATAAATAAAATGTCATCTTACTGATTTTAACAGTGATTCTCGCTAAATATTTCCAAACAAAATCTCAGTTAACAAGGCGCGCGCAGGGCGCGCGCAATATACTGTTACTATATATCGATCCTAGTATCTCAAGTTTCTAGCTTCGCTCCCTAACTGCAGCTGCAGCGCCCCGCCGCGACTCTCATTATAGCATTGGAGCATCTTAGGGTTGACTGCAGTTGGAGAATCTCTACCGAACGCAACTTAAAGAGTAGACACATAGTACTATGATATTCAATTTTACAAATGATTATCTGACTGTAATCTGAAATTTCATTTAAGCACACTGAAAGAGAATCTAGGTCTAATTTGATTTTGGCGATTAATGGTAGCATAATCATTACAACTAACATGTGTTATGTGTTTTGCAGCGGCAATCTTAAGTTAGTACAATGATGGGTTTCATGGTTGTCTAGGCTCCATCCTTGTGGTTTTCATTATATTGGTGCAAAGGATATGTGCAAAAAATTAAGGATAAGCTAGTTCTAAGTATCGTTTGGTGTTGAGAAACACTTAGATTAGTTTAGGACTTCATTTTTTCCTTTGACCATGTCGGTGTTTGCCGCAAGCCCACCGAGAGATACCCTGAGGTAGTAGATTTTAGGTGGGGTGTCATCAAGATCTGGAACTCGAAGGTGCAAGGAACACAAGAGTTTACACAGGTTCGGACCATAAGGAGCGTAATACCCTACATCCTGTGTGGTGGCTTGTATTGCCTTAGATGTGGATTGGTTTGGAGGGAGTTTCTACCCACCCTTATATAGTCTGAGGGGACAGAGCTACATGGAAATTCTAGACAGATACAATTTTAGAAGTCCTACCCGAGTACTACTCGGGTAGTTTCCTGACTAGTCCTACTCCTATACGATAGTTACAACAGATGTAGGGTAGTATAGGCCATGCTCCATCCTCTATCCTAGAACATGTGCCCCATGTGCGCAGGGTACCCGATATCCGAAACCCGGCGGGTTTTTACTCTATTAGGGTACGGGTACGGGCTAATATCTATACCCTTAGGTTTCTTAATGAGTGATAATCCGTACCCAGCGCGTACGCGGGCACGGGTATGGGATCGTAGCACCCGAACCCGCAAACCCACGGGTCCCGACATAATATAAAGAATGCAGATCATATACTCATTTTATTATGGCCTAATAACTTTATTTTGGAACTTTGATGTTGTAACACCCTAATGTAAAATTTCAAGTCTTATAATGAATTTAACTTGGCTCCAGTAAATTTCTAAGGATTTATTTTGCCTAGCTTGCATTTAATTCAATTAAATTATGCAAGTAATTAAAAATTATTTTTAGGTTCAACATGTGTGTGCATTCATGCTGGTGCATAAGTTTTATTTGAGTGAGTGCATAGGAGTTTGAATCCAAATTTGATTTGAATTCAAATAGATTTGAGTTGGTTTGAAAAGAAAAGGAGAAGGAGATAGGAAAGCAACCTTAGCTTCTAGCCCAGCCCGGCCTGCTCCTTTCTTTTCTTCTCCTCGGGCCGGCTCCCTCTCCCGCACGTGGCCCAGCTCTTCTCTTTTTCCCCATGGCTTGCTTCGCTCGGCCCATCACCTCCTTTCCCCGCTGGCCCGTTTCCTCCGATCGCGCGCTCCCTCTCTCTTCCTCTGACGCACCGACCCCACCTAGCAGCGCCTCTTTCTTCTTTCCTTTCTTCCTCCTCGTAGCACCGGCCGCGCAACGGCCACCGTGATCCCCGCCTGCCTACCCCGAGCGCGCCCCCCCGAGACCCCTACTTTCCCCTTTAAACGCGCCCGCAAGCCCCTGCGCCCTTATCCATTACTCGTGGCCGCCGCCCTAAACCCTAGTGCCACCACCCGCGTGCTCCACCGCGCAGAGCTTCCTGCCTCGCCGTGGACCGGCCGCTCCGCCGCGCCCCAGCCCCGGCCGACCCCCACGTCAGCTTCGCCTCACCACCAGGAAGCTCTCCAAGCTCTTCCCTCACGACCCCGACCCGTGTAGCGCCGGAATTGCGCCAAGTACCGCCGCCGGTGAGACGCTCTGCCACCTTGATTCCCCGCGCGCAGGTGTTTTTCCGACCGTCTTAACCCCCGTAGCACCTCCGCAGGAGCACCACGAGCCGACCTGTGGGGATCAGAAGCCCGGAGACGCCCTACATCAACCTCCCCCACGAGCGCTGCCCGTCCCCGCCGCTCGGACCTCGCCCCCGATCACTTTGCGCTGCCTCTCCGGTCAATCCAAGCCCTCGGTGAGCATCAGCATGTCCCCCTGGTCCTTTTGGCGCTAGATGTTGTAAACCTTAGCCCTTGTTTAGGCCGGAACACCGTGCGCCGGCGTGCGCCGCCGCACCAACCCGCCTCCGCCGTCGCAACCGTGTCCCCGAGCACCCCCAAGGCCCGCAAATGCCCTAGGTCGATCACGCGTGTCGCGCTGAACCTTCCTAGCCCAAAACCCAGTCGATTTGACCCCCGGAGCATCGATTTCGATGAACTCCGGCGAGCCCGAGCCGCGCGCCGCCGCGAGAGCTCTGTTCCAGTGACCCCCGCCGCCGGCAGCGCTCCCTTTTAACCCTAACCGCCCGATCTGAGATCAACGCGTGAGATTAGATCGCATACCCCTTCAATCCCGACCCTCCGATCTAGATCCAACGGACCCGATTCCATCGTTCAGATCGGACCGTCCGTTTCCCCCGTCCAGATCAGACCGTCCGAACCCAGCCGTTCAGATCGGACCCTCCGAACTGGAACGCGTCCGAACCATCCGATCCAGATCCGACAGTCCAGATTAGAAGGTACCCCTTCGCTCTGGCAGCTTTGCTAAAGAGACCCTGAGTTTCTTTGGAATCAACCCGCAGTCCACATTAGTTCAAAAGTAATTCCAGTTGAGCCCCTGTTTTTGCACCGAAGCCCCTGAGCTTTCCAGAAATAGGGTCCGCCATCCCTGGACACGTAGTTTTGCAGTCTAACCCTGAAGTTTATAGGTTAATTATGTTTAAGTCCCTAGTTTTGTGCAGAACCCCCTGGAACTTCAGTTTTCTCGCAGTTAAGCCCGTAGACCTTGTTTTAGCCCTAGTTTACGCGTCTTAGCTCCGTTTTAGGTGGTTTTCACGCTCACGCGATCATTGTAACGTGTAGAATAGTTTTAACTTAGTGTTATGTGCTGTTTTATTGTATTATTGTACTATTTCTTATCTTTTGTCCTTGTTTGCATGTATGTGCCTGTGTGGACCATGTTTTGGCGTTGCGATCGTGAGTAGATGTTGAGCCACCGGAGGAGTACCAGGAGCCACCTTCTTCGGACGCGTTTGAGCAGCAGCCAGGAGAGTTTGAGGAAGGAAAGTATAACATGAACACCCTATCACTTTTAAATATAATTTCATACTGTATTTTAATACTGTATGCCTATAAGGATTTACTAGCCACTTTTATCCTTATTATAAATACCTTGGGTTGCATTTTGGTTAGTTGTGCTAGGTGCTACGCTCTCACACATTATGGTCCTTTTAATTAAATTTGATTAATGGTATATGCAACTTGATCCTGAGAGTGGCCCTCTGTGCTGTATGCTTGAGCGGCTCACGTCTCGTTAAAATATGTTTTTATAGAAATCTGGTTTAGGGGGCCAGCACGGTGCTTAGTGCTTGGTTGGTCACTTTCCATAAGGACCGGTTCATAGAGCGACAACCTGGGACAACCGCGCAACCACAAGCCTAGAATGGGACGGTCTTGACTTATTAATTAGGTCATTTTAGTTTGGGAGTAACTTACCTGCGGGGCAAGAGGGGTGGTAAGCTTCAATGATCCCTGCTCCTCCGGCTTGGTCTGTGTTGTGTGCTTGTACCCCCATGAGGTGGGCCCCATCATCGCTGATCCAGAAACCTTAGAGGTTACACCTTACTAACGTGGTCCTTTGTAACGGTCTCGTAGTGCGCTTGCTAGTCATCTCACCTAAGGAAGTGTGATGAACAACTAGCGTAGCTCACGACTTGTGGGTAAAGTTGTGCAACCTCTCGAGAGTGTAAAACTGGTATACTAGCCGTGCTCACGGTTATGAGCGGCCCAGATCCTCCGTCTGATTAGTGGGGTTTATCTTTGGTGGTTTGGCTTGGTTCTTAGTAAACTCATGATTAATTTTAATTAATTATTTCTGTAACTTGGGTTATGGTAATTTATCCACTTGTAGAAAATAGCTTTAATAAAATTTGCCAAGATTAAAAGCTAATGCAATTGAGTCAGCTAACCGTAGAGCCTCATCATTCGTGTTATACTTGTTGAGTACAAGTTGTGTACTCACACTTGCTTTCTCCACTCTTTTGTTCTCTTTGGGATATCTTCGACTGCTGCTCAGTACCAGGCGACGTGGAGGACTACATCAGCGGACTTGACGATTTCTAGGCGTTTGTCTCCCAGCCGACGTTCCTGTGGCGCCCTATTCTTCATGTATTTATTTTACGCTTCCGCACTCCTTGAACTGATTCTTGATTCAGTTGTAATAAAGATATTCATTTATAATTTATACGCTTTTGTGTCGAGATATGTGTTGTGATATCTTGATGATTCTGTTGTATATATGCGTGACTTGATCCTGGCGCATATATGATTGCTCGGTTTATGTCCTTGTAAATCGGGTGTGACAGATGTCTAATATAGTGAACTAGTGGTGCCATGCTAGGGATGGTGGATAGTAACTGGATATTAATCTAGCTGTGAACTTGTGATGTCTGATGTGATCAATGGTGTTATGATTTTTGAAACACTCTATCAGTCTTATGGTTGATGTTTATCATGTATTATTGCCTCAGTTTTATGTATGTGTTTATTGGCTGATACATCTGAGTGGTTGAGTACTTAATAGATTGTCGGGCACGGGCAGCCCGCGGGTACCCGTCACCCGTGCGGGTATAGGTTTGGGACATAACCTGTACCCGGAAGCGGGTATGGGTTTCTTAGCGGGTGTATTTTATCCTGACGGGCACGAGTATGGGCAAGCAATACCCAACGGGCACGTGCCCGTTGCCATCTCTACCGGGGTCCGACAGGCCGTACTATGAAGGGGCAAGGTTGTCGGTGTTTAACCTCCAAGCCCACTAAGGGAAGCCCCCGAGGTGGTAGATTGTAAGTAGGGTATCACCGATATCAGAAACTTGAAGGTGCAGAGAACATGAAACTTTAAACAAATTCGGACCGTAGTATGCATAATACTCTATGTCCTGTGTGGTGGTTTGTATTGCTTTGGATGATGTTTGATGTGTCTGTTGTTTGGAGGGGGTCTCTACCCGCCCTTATATAGTCTTGGACGACATGGTTATATGAAAATCCTAGCCCGATAATAGCTTAGGAGTCCTACCCGAGTACAACTCGGGTAGTTTCTTCTGTTCTGACTAGTCCTACTTTCCTGCGAGTAGTTACAACTAGTGTAGGGTGTGAGTCATGTCCCATCCCTTATCCTAGAATATCTGCACCAGATGCACAGTTCCATAGCCCCGGGTCTAACAAGCCTCCGGCTCTTCGTAGTCGAGTACTGCAGGCTTCCGAGTACTTCTGAAGGCGTCTTTGAGTTCTCCTGAACTCCATCTTGAAGGTGTCTTCCGAGACTTCCTTGGCTGCTTCGAGGCTGTGAGGTGCTCATGCCCCGAATAGTTTTGAAGTCTTCTTTTATATGAGGTGCGATAAAACTCGCACTCCATATGGAGTAGCCCCCGAGCCTTAGGTTGAATCGAAGAATCATGCTGAGGGTCAAATTAGTCTTAAATCTTTTGCTCTTATCTTCCAAAAATTTAAAAAATAAGCCATTGATGACACGAGTTCAGCAGCCCCGAGTCTTGAATCCAAATCCCAAGGTTTGGAAAAAAGGATCCACAGAGTCGTGGCATGAATTGTGTAAAAAATTAATAGATTGAATTGATGGTTAAAGTGGGCAAATTGGTTTAGAAATTTGAAAACCCTATTTTTGGAATGAAATTCTTGAAAAAATGGTTAAACAAATAACTTCCTCAAAAGATCCCTAAATTACCGCTCAAAACAAATCTTATTTTAAGGAAAAACTCTTCGCATTTCATATAGTAATTGTGAGGCCACCGCTGGTTATTTAACTGCACGGTAACTTAGGGTTTACTTACCCTTTCGCTTGCGCTCTCACTGCCTTGGCATTTCGTCTTCCTCCATCTCGCAGCCGCCGCCGCCTCTAGATTCAGATCTAGACCAATCACAGTTGATCCTCTCCTATTAGAAGTAGTCAGCGAGACCTCCCTCCACCTCTAAAGCCCTGCTCCATCACCCTAATCCTCAGCCCCCGAGCGTATGCGAGTGAAGCGGCTCATGACAAGAAGGATGGTGAGTAAGAAAGGCGCCACTAAGTTGAAGAGGAAGGGGTCCAAACCCACCGTCACCGCCGGCAATGGGTGGAGAACAAGTAAGTGTTCTGAGGCTGACCTTAAAATGCTGATAGATGAATGCCTCTTGCAGCCCAAGGAGATTATCCAGTGGCGCCCTGCCACTGGTGATAAGAGACCTTATGAAAAGGCTAAGGAAATTATTTTGTTTCAATATTTTCTTGAACGTGGATTGGCTCTTGAAATGCCCCGGCCTAAACAACCGGAGCTAAACATGTATTTAAACACCAGAAAACAGTCTCTGGTGAAAATACATTACACAAGTGGTGCCACAGTCATACATAGCCTTATTTAATACGTTCGATTACATATAAACTAGAAATACAATAGTTACGATGATAAACGCAAGGGTAATCTCTTCATCGGACATGGGGGCTTCTATCACAAAGGCACCACTCCAGACTTGGGTATAGGGCACGAACTACTCGCCTTCCTCAGGCACGAAATCAGGATCCTCTGCAACAAGTCATAAACGGGTGAGTACAAAAGTACTCAGCAAGTTCCACCTCACCCTACGGGAGGGGAATGACATGCACGATGCACATTAAGCACAAAGCATTAGTGATGCAACTTATAGTATGCAACTCTTCCCGACACAACCCACATTAGGTAGCTCACTAGTTGTCAGGACCACACCGTAGCCTGTCCATTCCGTGGACACGGACCATTCGAATGGATTCTACACTCTGCAGAGGTCGTACACTGTACCCACAAGCTCGACTGCCCGAACGGACAACCGACATAGCCGACACCCAGCCGTGGTCACGCCCCAGCCCGGCCGCACAAACCCTCGGGCCCTGACCACAATGGTCTATACCCATGAAACATCCCCGCGACCGTCAGGCTAACCAGTGGGATTAGGCTAAGTCCGCCCCATAACGGAACCTGTGGTCGTACTAAGGTAAGCTAGGTGAGATGTCAAAACAACTCGGTCCTTATGGTTCGCCAGGGCAGCAACCATTCCTCAACATGTCAACTCGAGCCTACCTCCACGGTAGCACTCATCTGCCAGTCTACCACCACGGTAGCGCCGGCTCCAACATACCCAGCTGCCCTAGCCTCAACCAAATCCCTTCATATCCTAGTCTCAACTCTGGATATGCATAACTACTCACATGCATGTATGAGCACACTCAATCACTCAAGCATCGGTATATGTAATCGATCCTAAACCAGGACTACAACTAGACGTCCTCACATGGATGCAACCGCTCACGTAGGGGTCAATGAAACTTGCCTTCGCTTATGTACGCGTCGGCGGCGGCAGCTTCCTGCTCGTGGTACGGGTCTTCTGGCTCCGGCCCGCTGTACTGGCCTTCGTACTCCTTGGACGGCTCCTCCTCGGTCACTCCGTGATCTACGGGCGGAAACGGCACAACCGGCAACAAACACAAGCAAGCTTTAAAATAAGCTCAAATGGAGATGAAAATAGGGGAAATAGATAGTACATGATTTGAGGAGAGGATCAACTGTTGGAGCTTCGTCTCGTGAGTGAACTGGGCTCGGGAGAAGTGGTTTAGCTAGTGAAGTGAAACGGCTCGGTGTGCTTGGGCTGATGATGGAGCTCATCACGGCCTCGCTCCTTTTATAGGCGGGGAGAGGCAGCGGCGTCGCACAGGGACGGGCGACGGCGTGGGCTGCGGCAGCTCGCCGACAGCTCCCACAGTGGCAGCACTGAAGACGCGAGCGTCGAGGCGGCAAAGCCGGCGAGGACGCTGCAGCGGCGTGGGCGGGGTGGGGACGCGGAGGTGGGCGGCACGGCGCGGTGCCGGCGGCAGTGCGCGGTCGCGTCGTGGGGCCGGTGTGTCGCGCGTGCGCGAGCGAAAGCGAGCGCGGGTGGGGGACGGCAGGGAGAGGCGTCGGCTTCCTTTATAAATGAGGTGAGGCGGTTCGCGCGGCGGAAAAATATCTCGGCCGGCGCTGTGTGCGACGACCCTGATTTAAGGCGAGGTGGAGCCTACCAACAGATGAATCACAACCTATATACTAAGTACTCAAGCTTAACCAGGAGACTAACACGTACCTTATTGGAGCGACAAAGTCACGAAGGATCGCACAACCTTAAGTGGCTAGTCCAACACTAAGCTTACCACAACTTATCTAACTTGCTCATGGGTGGATGGCAAAAGAAAGGGGGGGTCCTATTTATAGATCAAGGGGGATGGTGTTGCTAGTGAAGATAAAGAAAGCACCGGAGAAGGAAAACAGAGGGGAAAGGGAAATCGAATTCCCCAAGGACTTATGCGCAATTTCAGAAAACTGCAGGGGCTCATCTGTAAGGCAAAATTTCCCATCAATCCAAAACTCAAATGAAGAAATGTCCAAAACGAAAGTTGAAGAGTTTTTCGAACTCTACAACATTGCTTTAGGGCTCAAATTCAAAAACTCAAAACTTATGTTTTTACACACGAATTTTTGGAACAAAAGTCGGATTTGAATTGCTTTTGTCCTAAAGAGTAAAACTTTATAAAATTCAGGACCTAAATGCAAGCATTTATGACACGTCATGATGGCGGGATAGACTCGTCATAAATGTTGGATAGACATGTCTTTATGACGGGATAGACTCGTCATAAATGTTGGATAGACATGTCATTATGACTCGTATTTTTACTTTAGTCCTGAGTAGATTTAAAAGTTACTTTTTGTAAATCAATATCTTTTATAAAATTACGCAAACACCCTTACTTTGCATTTCTTTCAATAGTGATGAAAACTGGGATGTTACAGCTCTCCTAACTTCTGATTTCTTTCGCAGTCTTCTTTTCTATTATGGCATCCAACTCCATCACTTCAACCCCAACTTTATTCTCCACATTTCTATCTTTGAACATTTCTGTGAAGCCTTCTTGGGGATAGAACCCCACTTCAACCTCTTCTGCTACCTCTTCCATCTCAAGCCACAGCCCAACGTCAGTAGCATGTATGAAGTCGGTGGTGCCGGGTTCCAATTGAGATAGAGGATGGAAAAGAAGTACATCCCCTACAAATTCCCGACTAGTCTGTCTGGGTGGAGGGAGCGGTGGTTCAGTATCTGTGGCAAGTGGACAATGCCGTGCCGTGGCATGAGTCAAATCGAGCATCTGCTCGGAATGATCAAGGGGCATAGAGATGTAGGAGTTACTGGAGTATCGGTGATGTATACATGGCTAGGCAGGTGAATCCAGCCACTGGCTAGTGGCCATCCCTCTGGCCTCGGGATCCTCTGTCCGGTACGTGACTTCTGAGCATGGCTGGGCATATTACCCAAAATCTAAACCCTGAACCCAAAAAACCCGAGCCCAAAAAGCCCGATCATTACTTCGGGTAGCAAGTCCTGGTACCTGAAATTATTACAGGTAATTCGCCGGTACCCGAAATACCCGAAAACCCAAATTTCTATTCTATCCCATGAGGCCAGCATGTATCAGCCCAACGTTTCAGCCCAGCCCACCTTAATGTTTTGACCCCACTGTACCCCTAGCCCTAGCCGCAACTCTCCCTTCCCTTTCCCTCTCGGTTAGCCTCTTTCCTCCCCCAGACCACCCATCCATCTTCACGCAGGAGCATGCGGCGGCACATCTCGCCCAACGACTACGCGGTGGCAGCCCCACACCACCATCACCAGTGCTGGCCGCAAGTCCACGGCTCTTCGAGAGGCCTGTCCTGCTAGCCGCTGTGTTCGGTCGGGGGCCGGCTGCTGCTGCGTCCGGCCGCCAGCACTTGAGAACGATCTATCAAGTCATAGCAGCTCTGGATAGGCATGCGGGCTTCTAGCGCTGCAGCTTTGCATTAGCCATGTTGATGGGTAGGTTGAATGGAGCGTGGAGCCTCCTGTGCCTTTGCTAATCCGGCTAGCGCATGACAAAGGTGATTGATTTGGATTTTTTATTTATCCGATTTGACCTTTCTGTTGCTATAGAAGAAAAAAGTGAGGACGGTGTCTCGGTGATTGATTTTTTATGGCTTTTCATTGGATTTAGTGAATTTTCTTCCAAAATTTAATCATGGAAATCGATCGCAGAAAATAATTTTCGGGTGTTTCGGGATTACCCCTACCCGAACCTGAAATAGCGGGTACCCGAATTGTCGGTTCTCCTCTTCTTAGGTAATTTTCGGGTTCCAGTTTTCAAAATCCAAAAAATCCGACCTGAATTTTTTGGGTAACCCGAAAGCCCACCCCCTGCTTCTGAGTTTTGACTGGTAATGAGCAAATCCAGTGCCCGGCTGCTACCAAATACCTATAGCGGAGCATTCCGCGTTGATGCACGGCTCTCCTTGGAGAGGAAAAAGGTGAGAGAGAAACCGGCAGGGGGGAGGGGAGGTTCTTGCTTGGGCGGTGCACGCACGCATTGTGCATGGTAAAACGTTCTTGCAAATGGTCAAAGTCTCAGAGACGAAAACGAAGGATTTTGCCCTGCACCTTCTTATTCCTGATCGGACCAGCAGCAGCGGTGCAGTGCAGCACGTTTAAACGGCGGCAGGCAAGAGCCCAAACTAACGTGCGAGAGCGAGCCGCCGAGACCAGGCTCCAGAGGGGCCACTTTCCAAGCAGGATCAGGTGGGGCTGCGCAGGAGATCGCCCGGCGCCAGCTGTCCGGACACGCGCTCGCCCCTGGAGCGGGAGGCAGGGACGGGGACGACGACCCCGCCACGCCTGCCGCGCGGGCCCCGGGTAAAGTGGGCGTCCCTCCTGTCTGCCTCGTCGGTCGAGGTAGTAGGGGCCCCGGCCCGTCCTTGACGGGCTGCTGCCGAGGGACACGTAGCAGCGCCACGGCATGCGGACATGGGCGTCGCCTCCCGAGTCCCGCTGCTGAGGCTGGCTGCTCATCAATCAAGTGCTCAACCGCCCTCGGTTTCACTTTGGTCTCGTTTCTCAGTTCGAGCCGGTGGCTAAGCGGAGCAGACCCTGTAGAAGTACCATCTTACCGAGACAGAGACATACAAGTTAAAATTATAGCAAGTTAAGATATTAGTTTACCAAAATCAGAGCATAGTGTTTGTAAGAAATTTGGTATTTTTTTAGTTTAGTGTCAAAACATAGCAACTAATATTTTCTTATTTTTTTAAGGTTTAAAAAATTTCTAGTAACTTGCTATTGTTTTGGTCACAATATTGAAGTGCCAACTTTTAGATATGATTGCATGAACTAATTGGTAGTTAAATTTTATTAAGATATCCTGATTTTAGCTCTATATATCGATCCTAATACTTCAAGTTTCTTGCTTTACCCCTGCTTCAACTATTTTGCGGACCGCGGCTGCAGCATCGAGCCACGACTCTCTCACAACTTAGGGCTGGCTACAGCTGAAGAAGCTCTACCGAACCTCTACCGAACGCAAAGCGTAGATACATCTAGTAATATAGTGTTAAAATCTACAAGTGATTATATGTCAGTAACCTCAAATTTTATTTAAGCACGTAAGTAATTACAGAAGAGAATATATGTAAACACCATTTGAACAGGGTATGGAAACAAAATGGGGAAGAAAAGCCCTACCAGGATCAGCTACGCCTACATGGTTTCTTAGAACGTACAAACGAAATACTTACTTGTAAATTGTCATGAGAACGTAAGCCTTCAACCAATAATTAACATGAGTGGTGAAATTTTGGAACACCAACTTCTTCGTCAACTGCGTAATGCACTGCGCGTCAGCGCCACCGCATGCCGACATGGGCGTCGCCTGCCAGCCCTGGGCCCTCCTTCCTGACCTTCCATGCGATCCGTTCAGTCGCCTCCCTCTGCTCAACCGCGCTTGGTTTCACTCCACGTATTTAATGGCCACACTCACTTCGTCACGTTTCTCAGTTATAGCCGGTGGCTAAGCAGAGCAGTCCCAGTAGTACTATCTTACAAGAGGCACACAAGTCGTGCGGACGGATTTTTAGGATGCAAATAAGGCCACACGGTTGGTGTGATACTTGTCACCGTCTCCAGTGAAATAGAAACTTCGTCTAGATAGCCGCTGCCACATGGAACCACAGTGGTTCACTCGTTTAGACATATCTTTGCAATAAAAATATATAAATGCAGGTGTTCACTCTTCCTTTTCGATTACGGCATACGTTGAAGAATATTTTGTCAATCGCAAAATAACCACGTGGTGACTTTCGTGACTCTCCATATGCATGTATATGCAATCTCAAAGTGAATGAACATAATAAGTCTTGTACGTATATAGATGTATATGTAATCTAAAAGTGAATGAACATAAGTCATGTACTTGTCTTTATGATCACTGAATTGGAAAACATCATTTAGCAACAAGCGCATAAAGAAGGAGATTCATTTTCCCGCTTTTTTGCGAGAAACGTGGGTGATCCCTCGCATCCAGAACGTATACCCTTAGGTGAAATGGAAAAGCCTATCATTTAGTGAAACGGAAAACGCTAATTCTTTAGCGAAACGGAAACCTTTTCTGGTTACAGGCACAGAGCCCACTATATTGTATTGTTCTAATAACTCCGGAATAGGAAAATGACGAATATGCTTTCCTTTTATTTTTCTCTCTTTTGGAATTGATATGAAATGATGGCTTCACAATATAAAAAATTATAACTATATACTATCACTTCCAAAATAAATATTATCAGAAATATAGTCATGAAGATATGAGCAAAGATGATCCATTTGAAAAAAAGGAGGGCTGACCCAACTAGAAAAAGGAGAGGGAAAGAATCCAGTGGAGGAATGGGATAAATTTCCGAACAAAAATAGAAGGAACAAAATTTGAATTAATAATACAACATAAATGCATGGTCTAGTGCCCCCATGGATTCTTGAAAATGACTCTAAGCCCCTTCGGAAGAGCTCCAAAAATGGCTCTGAAACCGGCTCCGGCTGAAGGCCAAGGATTAGTTTTGGAATGGCTCCACACACGAAGGTGTTGGTGAATCCCAAAACAACTTCCACTGCAATGCTGGAGCCATAAAATATGGCTCCAACAGGCTCCACCTCTTCACTCCATTCATGAAAAGCTGGATGAAACTGTTTTACCAAATATTTTCAAAACAGTTTCAGCTTCACAAGAGAAATCATTAAAAAGGCGGTCGGAGCCGAGCCGGAGTTGTTTTTTTAGGAGCCGTAGCATCGGCGAGTCTAGAGCAATATTCTCCACCCACTCGTGGTTGACTATGATGTGCTCACGATCAGCCTCCACCACCTTTCCTTAAAACAAAACGAATCGACATCATTCTGCCAACCGTAAATGCTACGAATGTGCTCTTTGAGAGGCTCAACCCATCAATTTTCAAACTCTACTCCTCTTAGAAAACAAATATATATCTTTTTCAAAAAGAAAACAAAGATATATCTAAGAATATCGGTATATCTAATCAACATTGGTAAATCGGTCCAGCGGTGTAGGCAGCACACGTCGGCCCAAACCCGGTGGCCCCCGCCGTCGATACGAAATCAATCACGGGGCTAAACGTGCCTGCGCGGGCCCCACCCCCGCATAAACCCGCCGCTTAGCCTCAAGAACTAAAAGCTTCCTTCCTCTGCAACCCACCACCACCCATCCGCCTCCTCCCCCTCTTCTCTTCGCCTTAACCCTCCCTCTCCTCCTCCACCACCGCTTCATCCCCTCCCCCCTAGGCGGCCGACGCCCCCATGCCCGCCGGCGCCCGGCCCGACAAGCCCGAGCCGGACCGCGAGGCCTAGCGGTGTTTTTTCTTTCGGCTAGCCGGCCCGCGAGGGAAGCGATGGCGAAGCCGACCCCGGTGGCCTCGGCGGAGGAGGCGGCGGCGCTGCGTCGCCGGCTGAGGCGGCTGGTGGCTGCGGTGGCGGCCGGTAGTGCCGACGCGGAGGCCTTCGACGAGGCGGCCGAGGCGCTCGCCAAGCTCAGGGACGCCGAGCTCGGTCCCCGCAAGGACCGCGCTGTTGCCGGCTGCGGCGGGGTGAACAAGGGCGGCACGGAGGCCGCCGCGGTCCCGGAGCAGTTCCTGTGCCCCATCTCGTCGGAGATCATGAGGGATCCCGTCGTCCTCGCCTCCGGCCAGGTACTTGCTTGCTACCTCGCGTTCCCGCGGCTCGGGTTGGGTTGGATTGGATTGGATTAGTTTCGACGGCCGTTACTTGTCAAAATCGTGTTCGGTGTCTCCGATTCGGGGGTTCTATTATACTAGGTTTAAATCGTCGTTCCTCAACCCGTGGTAACTGCGACGGGGAAGCAAGCAAAGTGTCCAGCCTTAATTAATACATTTCTTTAAACAAAATTGAAGTGCGATTTTACTGGGATTTTTTGCCCGAAGTGATTGAGTAGATGGATTTCAAATTGCCTTTTAGCGCTAATGGTTTTTTTTCTGAATTCACCTTCCCCACGTAGCTACTGTTGATTGCTCCACCGCTGTCCTGATCCTACTCGGTGCTGCCGCGACGTCTGAACCTCCAAACACAGCTAAAATTAAATTCATGGTGTGCCAGAAGCTTCTGATGATACAGCCACCTGTCGCTTTCCTGGTTCCGACAGTTTTGTTGCTATCCCTTTATTTCTTTCTGGACTTCAATTTTTTTCTCCCTCTGCTACTTTTTGCTCGTGGTTCGACGCTCTTCCGAGATGTGATTGCGGTTGCTAAGCAGTGCTTTCAAAAATTTCCGTCTACCAGTATCTTTTTTGGACTGTTGCATTTGTTACAGTCAGATTTTCTTTTTTTGTCGTATGATTATTCTGAGAAGGCGAGGATTAGAACTTTCCCTTTCGACGCACATGTTACTTTTGTCGTTCTATTAACTGGTGGACATTATTCAGGCATGGGCTAAAATAGACTATTTTTACTGGGCGGTAGATTATTCTACTTTTCTGTGCTGCTCTTAATTTCTTTACCTCCTGTTCAGATCAGGACTAGTTACAATTGCCGATAGAATAAGTGCTCCATTCCTGTTACTTGTATTGTCTTTGTACCATCCTGTTGTACTTTCTCCATTGCAAGTGCGTAGAAATGAACCCACATGGCGTTTCATCCTCTTTGCTACGCAACAGCGTGCACTTCCGCTCCTTTTCCAGAGATGACATTGCGCACTGCAAGACGAGACCCGGTTTTCATGGCTTGGATTTGGAGTCAGAAGGATTTATTTCCTATAGGAAAATTAAGTGTGCTATCATTTTGACCCTCTGACGTCCCCCATGCTAGGACACTGTGAGTTATTGCCATGTTCACTTGCCGTTCCTCTGCTCTTCTTCGCATGGGCATATCATAAAAAGATTCAGCTTTTATGGTGAGGGATTTTGTTTGCATCATTCTGTCGGTGTGATGGGAGTACTGTGACAATTGGATGATACCTTTCAGCTATTTTTGGTCAGCTATTGATGCCGTGGTACTGGTCCTTGTTTGATGAGACTTTCATGTCCAGCACAAACTTTGTACCTTGGTTGAATTCTTTCCGGGTTGTTCTTGGTTCTTGTTTCCATTGCTTGATTACTTCCGGGATTGTTCTTGGTTCTTGTTTTAACTGCTTCAAACGCTCAAGTGAAAGTTACACCATCCTTGTAAGTTTTAACCATCAAAGTTATGTAAGGTAGTTAATCAACGGCTTGCTGTATGTATTATGTTGAATTCGCAAAGAAACTATGCTTTTACACAATAGATAAATTATGTTGAATCAAAGAAAGTTTGCAATTTTATGTTGTTTCCATAATGGATTAAGAGTGTTAACAGGGCTGCTTCTTTACCCAGGTTACTTTTAAACATTGACTTTTGATTTTGGATAATAGGGTTTTTACTGCAATTGCATGTCCCTTTCAAGATATGCTGTATCCCATTCCCATACTAGCTCTGCTATATTGACTTGGTCCTACCTTTGTCGGCGTGTCTTATTCAGAATTTATTCCTTTGCTCAGGAGAAGGAAAAGGTGTGCATATTAAGTTTTTCTTATAATTGGGTATGCTACTGATCCTCAGGAGAGATAGGTCAATTTAGACTCTTAACAAAATTCTTGGCATACCAGCTTCATTTTCCTGGCTGATGTCTCATATTAGGCAGCGTGCATTAATGATTAATGTGATTTAACAAAATTCTTTTTATGTTAACTCCTACGCCGTGTGGTCCCAATTTTGCCATTGTGTACTGATGCATTCATATCCTTCTTTTGGCATTTCATATTTTCATGATGCAAGCTTGAGATAACTCTTCCACACCTTGTGCAGACATATGATCGCCGCTTCATTCAAGAATGGTTAAGTGCTGGAAACCGAACATGTCCACAGACCCAGCAAGTCCTTTCAAATACAATTCTCATCCCAAACCACCTTGTGAGAAGCATGATCTTACAGTGGTGCACGGATAATGGGATCACTCTGCCACCAGTTGAGAACCAAGAAGAAGATCTGGTCACAAACAATGAGCGGAAGACATTTAGTAAAATATTTGAGAGGATTGCATCATCGTCAAACCTATCTGAGCAGAGGGAAGCTATTAAAGATCTCAGGCTGCTGACTAAGTGCAACAGTTCACTAAGAGCAGCCATTGGAGAGAAACCAGATTCAATCTCACAGATGATTTCCACTGTATCCAACCCAGAGCTAGAAAACAATGCAGAGGTTCTGGAGGATATGGTGACAACTGTTCTTAATCTTTCAATTCATGAGAGCAACAAGAAAATCATTGGAGATGACTCAATGGCAATCCCCTTCCTCATAAGGGCCTTACAGTCAGGAACCATGGAGGCCCGCAGCAATGCTGCAGCTGCCATCTTCAGTTTGTCTGCTCTTAACAGCAACAAGGCGAAGATTGGTGAACTAGGCGCGATGAGACCTCTGGTGGATCTCCTCGAACACGGCAGCATGATAGCGAAGAAAGATGCAGCGTCAGCTATCTTCAACCTCTGTATGCTGCATGAGAACAAATCAAGGGCCACCAAGAGCGGGGTCATCGATGTGACCCTGAAGGCCATTGTTGACGACTCACTTGTGGACGAGTCCCTGGCCATCCTTGCCCTGCTGTCGGGCGACCACGAGACGGTGGAGGAGATCGGTGAGACCGGTGGCGTGGCCTCCATGCTCCGCGTCATAAAGGAGGACCAGTGCAAGCGCAACAAGGAGAACGCCGCGGCGGTGCTGTTCGCGGTCTGCATGTACGACCGCACCAAGCTGCGGGAGGTCGCGGAGGATGAGAACCTGAACGGGTCCCTGGCCTGGCTCGCGCAGAATGGCACCTCGAGGGCACGGCGGAAGGCCGCCGGGATCCTCGACAAGATGAAAAGGGCCGTGCACCACACCCACTACTCTTGCTAGTGCCCTGCTCGCGCTGCTCGCCATGGTTGTGTAGTTATGGGAATAAGGGGGTGCTGGTTGCTTCGCTGTATATATAAATTCGGCTGCATATATAGCTACTCTTGGTCTTTGGTTTGGTACATATGAGGTTACAGTTTCGGTCTTGTAGAGTAAAATGGTGGTTTTCCTCTGAAAGCGTTCATGCTCTTCTCATCACCTGAAATTCGCAGTTCACATCATGTATCTGCAGGTCTGAACCTGACGCATCGCATGAATCTTTTGTCACGGAGGACGGGCGTCGTCTGAGATCATGATTTGCGGCACCTTTGGGTTGTTGAGACGTATGGTTCACGCGTTGTCGAATCAGATACCTAATCTGCTAACTTGTATAGTGGAGTATGTTGGGAGTCCCTTTCAGGTCAGCCGGCGAGACCTTTCTCCGTTTGCCACCGGCATTCATGAGCCTATGGGAGAGAACCGCAGCGTGGGGTGTCTGGAGTTCGGCTGGAGAATGCCAGATGCTGAGGTCCAGTCAAGACGTTACACTGCCAACTGCGCTTTGCCGTGTCGTTGTCGCTCGCTTGCTGATGCCCAGCGACTGCATTTTGAGTGGCGAACCCGAAGCGGTCACGGAATCTTTTTGTTGCTCACGGGACCGAAAGTTCCTTGCCACTGTAGCCGTGATTGTTCTGCAGTGATCAGGTTGGCTGGAAGTTCCATGTGTTGACGCAGGCCGTGCGATCTGTAGCAATCCCGTACCCTGTTTTCTTTTTTCCTTGCGGTAACAGCAATCCCATGCTCCAGACGGCAGAGTAGAAGCAGCAGGGGGTCTGGAGCATACGGGTAGAATAGACCGATGGGCGGGGCAGAGTGGAAGTAGGGTCGGAAGGAGATGAACGGACCAGACAGGAGAGAAGCATGGCAAAAACTTGTTCGAGAAGTACGCACACAATTGTTTCAGGAATCAGGAGAGCAAATAACACGTTTGGCGCGGGAAGATTTGTGGGCCATGTGCTGCTTTTAGATCCCCTAAGTTTGCCTGGATGATAGATTTTCTTTCTAGATGTAGCTCCAGGGATGCAAGTTATATATATATTTTAGGTTATTGAATCGAACTAAAATGACATTCTGCGTAAATAATTTAGGAGGAGAAATAAACTAGAATGGCGTACCATCCTAATTAATTAGCTGACAAAAATACTATTGAATACCCGGTAGCACACTTCGTTACCCAGCTAAAATCTACTGTGTACAAACGTCTACAGGCGGAGTTACAAGCCACACTTGGCAGCTAGGGAAATCATACATGGTACTCTTGCCAGATTGTGCACTTCAGTGTTGGATTCTCTTCGCTCATGGACGAACTTAATCTTCAGAAAATTTTCCACTGTCGCCTTGATTTCCTGGGTGATAGATAGT
Source organism: Panicum hallii (assembly GCF_002211085.1). NCBI lineage: Eukaryota > Viridiplantae > Streptophyta > Magnoliopsida > Poales > Poaceae > Panicum > Panicum hallii. The sequence goes on from NC_038042.1 coordinate 28,555,313, forward strand.
CGTCTAGTACTTCCGTGCTCCATAGTGGCATTCATTCACCTCTGACAATTCCGAAATTGATTTATAATTTAGTCTGTATTGGGCTTGTGCTCCGCATTGTTGCGTCATGTGTGTGTGTAGTTGTGACCTGTGGAGTGTTGGCCCATTTGGGCAGAAGGTCGCCAATGCTTTGCTTGTCTTGGCTGGCATTGGCCCCGATATGCACATTTTTCTTTCTCGTAGCCTGGCCCAACGGAGAAGTAGATTAGTTCAACTTTTGCTTCAAAGACTACCACGATGCACGCGTAATCGAATCTAGACATTGATGAATAGTCAGACAGGAGTGTACTTTCAGCCAGTAATTAACTTCCTTCGACATATATAGTATCACGCAAGTTATTGGACCTTCTCTAAAAAAAAACGCTATTTCTCATCTTCAAATATCAGAGATCCTGAATTTAGCTTAAGCCAATCCATTCTAAGTTGATAAACATATAGGGTAAGAGTATTGATACCTTCCTACCACATTAAAGATGTAAACTACAAAAATATATTACATAATGAATTTAACTGTGCTTATTTGATACCATGAATATTATTATTATTTTTTCTATAAAGTTGGTTAGACATAAAAGGTGCATCAAAATTAGACACTTCAAATTTATTTTTCTCTTAAACTGTAAATCCATTTTGAATCCGTGTGAACCTTTCTGGTGCTTAGGATTATCACAACAGCATAAGATCCAACATGAATGTTTTTCAAAAATATTGGACCATTTTTTCATGAAGCTAGAACATTTTTCTTCAAACTTGAAACAATCTTCTCCTGAAGCTGAAATATTTTCTTATGGGATGTTTTCTTTCATTAATGTGGAAGATTTTTCTCATAAACCTAGAGCACTCATCTAATTTTATAAAAGAATGTTCTTCGAGAAAATGCCATTCAAACAAACTCTGTGGTATTGTCTTATAGATCTTTCATAAACAACACAATGATGTAATCTGATTTTAATTTGAATACTTGGTTCGAGAACTATGTCCTTTTAGTTTCAAACTTTCTTACTTTTCATGCGCGTGATATCAATAATTTTATTCTTTCCACATATGCGAAGGAAGTTCCACAAAACTCTTTTGCGGCACCTTGACTTGCACTAGCATTTGGTACTAATAACGCTACTTTAATCCAATTCGATCATCTCAATGATCTGACTGGACTAGATTCTGTCGGTAGAATGTCAACAATCAGTTTCTAACAGGCCAGATCTGGAAAAGTGTGTTTTTCATCCATTAAGTATTGCAAAAGTGTGACATTAATCGTCCCTTATGTTTTAACAGGTCAATATTGAAAAAAATAAATAGGTCGCATATCCTGTAGTAAACATTTTATTGAACAGATGTAGATAGTTACTGAACCTTTCAAAGTTGTCTAGCTAGCCATCCGCACCTCACCAACTTAATGTTTTGTTAGGCTGGTTTGTGCTTTATCTAACTTCTGCAATTTACCTGACTTCTGCAATAAGATTGTGCTTTATCTGGCTTCTGCAATTTGTAGGCCTAATTTTTTTTATCTTTGTTCGAATCCAAATTCATTCATAGCTGCTCAGTTTAAATCTAAAATTTAAATGAACCCTGAATGAAATTATTAACTAATACTAGCCTAAGTTTTTTTTATTCCAGTTTACATTCCTCAATTTCATAGCCTACTCTATTTGTGCTTTCTGATTACTCCGCTTGCAATGTTCTTCTACGATTCAGAAATAACTTTTCTGTTGCGCAGATAGATACATAGTATCTCAGCTTGGTTCGTATCTTGATCAATATGTTACCTCCGAATCTGTCTCAAAGGACAGTCAAGGATCCTCTTAACCGCAGCTGGACTTCGATTCGTCAAGCGTGCCCCTGCAGTTCTGCTCCCTAGTCAGGTTCGACGCTTTGATCTTGCACCTAGCTGTTCCATGATCGTGCAGCTCTTGGTCAATTAGGATTCTGTCCTATCGAATTCTCATAGAATATAAAGAGAAAGAATGCTACAGTTTCTTGTGAAATCCATATTTTGCGTCGTGAGTTATTCCTCAGTCCATGCTGCATGCATGCGGGCACTGGAGCTGATCCTTCAATAAAGGAGGAACTTTCACTGTCAGCATACCATTTTCATTTTAAAATGTGTTTAAATCACTGTCATGTCCTCCTCGTGGCAGCTCTGGAACCCTTCTATATTCATGTCATTGCAAAATAGCATAGCTGTTGCTATTGGAAATAAGGGAGATGAGTAGTTACCTCGACCAATTTTTGACATTCGTACACTGTAGGCTTTGTTATTGCTTGGCCTGTTCACATGTAAGTTTCCTATTTTCTTTCACTTCTTTACAGATCCGTAATATCTTCACATATTTGTATGATACTTCTACTTTCTATGATTCTTTAAGAATAAATTTTTGTTGTTCAGTGTACTTTAATTAATGTTCCAGTCGGTTCTAGAATTACTCAGTTGCTTGTTTTGTGAAGGCAGAGAATTGATTGCCTACAGCTCCATGGATTATTTACCTTTCCATTGTTATCCTGACATATTAGAAAAAGAGAATTTTTTAATTATAAATGTAAATAAAAGAATCATAGTATATAATACATGCAAAATATTAATGTATGGATGAAATCGACTTTTCTTTTTCTTAATACACAACATGATGTTACATACAACGTCTCTATATCTATAGACGTGTAATAAAAATATTCCTATAATATCATTTCTATATTTGTCTCCACGCAGTTATGTGTTATGATAAAGCGTGTCACATGCCGCATCACCTGCCACGTCACCTCACACTTCACCTGCCATGTCCCACGTGTCAGCTGCCACGTTGTCCAGCATGTAAAATGCGTAGTATAAAACACATCTACTAAATCATCTCTATACTACTAAATGCACAACATTGCATCATTAAAAAACATGTTTATATTAGTGTTTCATAAATATATCTATGAGGTTGTCTCAACGTTTCTTAACATGCAATAAAGTGTTACTATCCTATGTAACTACACCACTATACACGCTTTATACATGTGCTTACAAAATTGTATCAATGTGTGTACACTTTATGATGCCGTGTCTACATTGCTGTAGAGATGGAATATAGTGTGCCTAGGTCAAAATTTAGCATACCTACAAGGGTGGTATTCTAGTAGTGTATGTTTATGTCATGTTTATATTTATTTTTAGTATATAATTGGACAATCAAATCGGATGCCAATTGAAATTTATTAGTCCAAGCAACAATATGTTAGTAATATGAAATTATTAGAATAAAAATTAGATAAGTGTTACCTTGACTTATCCCACATATAATTATGCTAGAAATGGGTTGTGCTAAATGTAAATCGGCTGAAAATAATATGAATAAATATTGGGTTCAATCCAACAAGAATTGGGCCTAAAACAAGTTTTGATGAAAGTAAATATTAGGGTGGGTCCAAAAACAACCTCGTCTAATTAATTTTATAACGAAATTATTCGTCAAAATTTTCACGCCACATTAGCCATCACCTTAAATTTTTGTCTATCGAGACAAAAACGTAGGATGAGGAATGCCATATTTTTGGGACGTTTTGTTGGTGTCATAGATTTAACGGCGGACAAGGATAAGGAACGTCGTAGACCACAATTTATGATACTCGATTGGTGACATAAGCTGTTCATCCCAAGAACATCACAAATTATGGTTTATGAAATCAAAATTATGTTTATGACCCATTTCAATTTGTCACTAATCAGCAAATCTTTTATAGTGACCATTGTTAAGCCAAGGTGGGGATAAATAGTGTATGGTTTAGTTAGTTCAAGAATGGATTTGCACCAATTGAATCATAACGGATGAAAGCCACGCTTATGTAATACTTTAAGGGATGAAATACATACTTTTTACCTTTATCTAGCAGGCTGGACGTGACAATCAACATGCATCATGCAAGCAAGATAGTATGTGGAGTCCAATTGAATGCACTATATAGAAATGTGTTTGGGCATTGCTTGATAAGGATCTGACAGATCCCATTGCAGCTACTAATGTTGCTGATCCAAAGGATAGATTTTAATGATGGAAAACATGTAATGCATTACAGGAACTGTTTTTGCTGGTGGCCAAATGGGCTTTGTGCTGGCGGCCAAATGGGACTAATAATAACAATATCAAATTCTAATGCCTTAATTTAGCAGAACCAACCTGAATTACACTAGCTCAAGTGCGCTAATCCTTCCTCAGAAGGCAGCAAGGACTCAATCGCACTTCAAACAGTGTAACCCCGTGGTCTGTCAGGTAAAGTCCCGATAAAATCACCTAACTCAGGATCAAAATAAGGTACCTCGCACGAAGGCGAGTCCAGAGATACAAACGCCGACAATTTTACATCACAGGCATAATATTACATGAGGTTCAGATATATATAGTAGTAAGACCTAACCAGTAAGAATTTATACAAAACCGTTTAACGAGTGAGTGTTTGCAGTGGAAAGTAAAATACGACACTATCAGAAGTCGTGGAATGGATATCGAGCTAAGCCCAAGCTCAATATCCACTCGGAGGAAATGTTGGCTGGGGACGGATCCCATTCCACGGACCAACCATCGGGAAGAGCATAGGGCCAGGGCACAGGCAGAGTAGAGTCCTCAGGGGGATTACCTGAAATATAGTTAAATTTACAAGACTGAATATTCTAATACGCAGCAAGGCTTACCCGTTTCAAGGTATACTTAGCCATGTAGCTAGACTATGAAGGCTTTGTGAACAGTTCTGGGTTTGTCTTTTGCTGAAAAGCATCAAAGAGTAGGTCCTAAATTTTCAAATTTTAGCTTTCAGATTCTAGTTGATTATCCACTCTAGGTACGCAATTATAACTACTCAAGCATGATGGAAACTTTTAAACAAACATCATTTTTGATAATCATAAGGTTGCTCTTATTACTCTATGTGGCAAAGGGATCAAGCAGTCTCGATCACCGCGAGAAACGGATGATTCAGAATCGAATTTTCAAACCTTACAAGGGTAAACCTAACTCACACACTTGAAACATCCAACGATTGTTCCAAAGCAACCGTTTGCCTTTCATTTCGACTCGTGGATCAGTGCCACCACAAGCGACTGTAGGACCATACGCACATCCAATGTGCAGGACGTACGCCTGTAGCGCGACTACATGACCGTACTCCTGTCCGCTGTGCGGAACGTACTCCCGCACGTCGGTGCATGTGCAAAAAACCAAATTACGAGTGGTGGGGGGTATGTCCACTCCTCGGGCCGATCGGTTACTAGGCTTACCGCTTACCCATAATTCACGGCATGTGGCTAGTACTTTCAAACACTTAACCACCGCTACCACACACTGCGACCTTATCAACTTTTATCAACACAGACAGGGTTTCTGCCAAGGTCATGAATCATAATCACAACCCCGTCAATTATCCTTATAGTGATTGCAAGAATGTAAACATGGCAATTCCTATAAAGCTCGCGAGTGACAGGCAATCACTCGACTTCTACCGGTCTTATTAGCATAGCAGCTATTCGGACTCAAGTTCTAATATACAGTACATAGGATTCTAGGAATGTGCAGCTAGGGTTTCCATACAACTTCTAAGAATTTAGATGACCAGTACAATAAATCAATATTTAAATTGCAGTGTATGAAAATAGGGTGTATGTCCGGGGCTTGCCTTCGCTGGCGGGGCTGGAGTTAGAGATGTCAACACTAAAACTATCTGAATCGGGGTTCGGGGTTTCAGTTAAATCTCCGATGATGTTCCCGGGGTCTTCAGAAATCCCTTCTTCTGGTTCCGGAATTAGCTGATAATTTCCGTCAGCGATAGTCGTCGAGTCTATATGACATGCAAACATTATAATTTAGGGAATGCATACACTTTTATTTCATTTCACGATAAAGTTACAATCCAATAAACAAATATTCCATTTAACAAACACATCATCTACTCTCCGACTGGGCAATCATTTATCGAGTATGAACTAGACTACCTAATTGCATTAAATGACATGTTTAGTTACCCTAATCAACCAAACTAATTACATTAGATAGCATGGGGGTGATCCTAATTCACCAAACTAATGCCATTAAACACCATTAGTGGATTTTAGGAACTAGATTAATTATTCTTTAAAGAAATGGGGTCATTATTATTAAAAACTTGTGTTTTTGATCAAATAATCAAACCTTAAGTTAGGAGTGATTACTAATACTGTAAAAATTAGTATAAACAGACCCAATTGAAATAATCTTACCCTAAATTTTTCAGAATATTTTATGCAGTATATAAATTAGAGGAAATATTTCAATTAATTAGCACCTAGAACATGTTTTATTTCCACAGAGCAAACCACTGCAGTGCTGGAGCTATTAATTTAATTGAGTACTGGCGAAGAATGAATAAAGCTCCTGTAATTTTATCAAGGTGAAGCTGCTAGAGGTGCTGGTGTGGCTTGAGAAGGGGCAGGGCGAGCTGTCCACGGCGGCCCGGAGCGGCGGCAATGGAGCTTGGCGGCGGCGGCATTCTAGTGGCACGAACGTGAGAGAATGGAGAAGAATTGGCTATGAAGCTTCATTGGGGTGTAGTGGGGCCGGTGGAGCATGGAATTATGGGTGTGGGGTGGCGGAGGCAGCTGACAACGGCGAGCAGAGCGTGCGGCGGTGGTCCGGCGGGGTGCTGAGCGGAGAAGAAGCCGAAGAAGGGAAATGCGGTCGCGTGAGCGGATAAAAGTAGTCGAAGGGGGCTCCTGGACGTGCGGCGGGGCTAAGAAGAGGCACGGCGAGCCGGAGTAGCTGCTGTCGACCGGCGGCGCGACGTGGTGGCTTCGGGTAGCGGCGGAGCGGCGTGGCGCGCGCGGGAGAAGACAGCGGGGAGGTGCTGAGGCAGTGGCCGAGCTCCCAGGGGACGCGTGGAGCGGTGCTGAAGCAGGAGCTGGCCTCGGGCGTCGCGACAACGGCGGCTAGCGGCGGCAGAGGAAATAGAGGAGGAAGAAAGAGGAGGGGAGATCCTAGGGTCCTATATGCAATTATAGGAACTACAGGGACTTCACTGTGAAACAAAATTTCCCACTATTCGAAAGCTCAAATGAGAAAATGGTCAAAATAAAAGTTGTAGAACTTTATAAAAAATACAACTTTTCTTTAAGGTTCAAGTTCAAAAACTCAAAGAATAAGGTTTTATTTTTGAACTCTTAGGCTAAATTCAAAATCATCAAGTTTTTGTCCTATTGAAGGCAAATTTCATTAGATTTTGGACCTGAATACAAGTTTTTATGCCAAGTAATGATGACTAACATTCTTACACTATGACCCCTAGTAGAAATGAAAGTTACATTTATGATTCAAAACCTTTGCACAAAAGGACTTGTATTTTTGAGGAATTACACATAAACCCTTATTCTCACACATTTCACTCAATTTCACATAATTCAATACATACATTACAAATGCTCCCTCTGTTTGCTACATTCAGACACCTAGGGTGTCACAACCTTCCCCCTAAAAAGAATATCATCCCGAGATTATAGGAATGATACCATCTGGAAGGTAGATATCTAAGGAGTCTTAAGAAATTCGGGGAAGTTCTTTTGAAGATAGTCTTCAGTTTCCCAGTGGCTTCTTCTTCAGTATGATGATCCCACAAGATTTTATACATCTTAATCTTCCTTCTTCTAGTGGTTCTTTTCTTGGTATCAAGAATCTGAATGGGTCATTCGATATAAGATAGATCAGGCTCGATCTTGATGGTTTGTGATTCAAGGATCTCAGTAGGCACTTTGATGCACTTCTTGAGTTGAGATATATGGAAGATATCGTGAATGGCTGCTAACTGAGAAGGAAGACGAATTCTGTAAACCACTGGGCCACAGGCTTTGGTGATTTCAAAAGGTCCAACATATCGGGGTGCTAACTTTCCCTTTATGCCGAAACGTTGAACACCTTTGGTAGGGGATACTCGAAGATAGACATAGTCTCCTACTTGGAATTGCAATGATTTTCTCCTTTGGTTTGCATAACTTATCTGTCTAGGCTGGGTTGCTTTAAGATTTGCTTGAATAATCTTAACCTTATCTTCAGTTTCGGTAACTAAGTCTGGTCCGAAGATTTTGCGTTCACCGGTTTCCGACCAACTCAAAGGAGTTCAACATCTTCGACCGTACAATGCCTCAAATGGAGCCATTTGAAGACTGGACTGATAGCTGTTGTTACAAGAAAACTCAGCCAAAGCTAGACATTTGTCCAGTTCATACCATAGTGAATGATACAAGCTCGGAGCATGTCTTCAAGAATCTGATTAACTCGCTTGGTTTGTCCATCAGTTTGTGGATGGTAGGCAGAGCTTCGAATTAGCTTAGTTCCGAGAGATGATTGTAACTGCTCCCAGAAGCATGCAATGAATTGTGTCCCTCGATCAGAGATGATCATCTTAGGGACACCATGCAGACGAATAACTTGATCGAGATAGACTTCGGCATACTTCTTAGCAGTATAAGTTGTATGCGTAGGGAGAAAATATGCTATTTTGGTGAGTCTATCAATGATTACCCAGATAGAGTCATGTTTCTAAGATGTGTTGTGAAGGCCAATGATAAAATCCATACTGACGTCTTTCCACTTCCAAGATGGAATGGGCAGTGGTTGAAGTGTACCTGATACCTTCAGATGACTAGCTTTGACTCTCTGGCAGGTATCACATTCAGATACATACTTAGTAATTTCTCTTTTCATCCTGGTCCACCAAAAGTTTCGCCTAAGGTCTTGATACATCTTAGTACTACCAGGATGAATGGAAAACTTGGACAGATGTGCTTCATCAAGGATTTGTTTACGTAGTTGACGGTTCTTAGGTACAACAATACGATTGTTGAACCGTAGAACTCCTTGATGGTCAGTGTGGAAACACCTATATTTTGTCTCTCCCTGAGATAGTTTTTGTTTGATAATTTTGATACCTTCATCATACAATTGCAACGTGATGATTCTATCTTGAAGGGTAGGTTCAATTGATATAAGATTTAGACTACCTTGAGGAATAATCTCCAGATTGAGTTTCCTCATTTGATAGCAGAGGGTTTTACTGAAGGCTTCTATGGATAAGCAATGATAATGTGCCTTGCGGCTAAGTGCATCCGCAACCACATTAGCCTTGCCGGGATGATAGTGTACTTCAAGATCGTAGTCCTTGATCAATTCTAACCAGCGCCTTTGCCTCATATTTAAGTCGGCTTGAGTGAAGATATATTTGAGGCTCTTATGGTCAGTATAAATATTACACTTGATGCCCATAAGATGATGTTTCCAAATCTTGAGAGCGTGAATAACAGCTGCTAACTCAAGATCATGAGTTGGGTAATTTTGTTCATGATCCCGGAGTGATCTGGAAGCATAAGCAATAACTCGGTTGTTTTGCATAAGCACACAACCAAGTCTGGTTCCGGAAGCATCACAATAGACATCAAAAGGCTTGGTATTATCTGGCTGGGCTAATACTGGAGCAGTGGTTAGAAGTTTTCTCAGTGTATGAAATGCTTCTTCGCATTTATCGTCCCAATGGAATTTAATCTCCTTCTTGAGTAGCTCCGTCATAGGCTTGGCTATCTTAGAGAAGTCTGGAATGAATCGACGATAATATCCTGCCAATCCAAGGAAGCTACGAATTTGATGAACTGAAGTTGGGGGCTTCCAATCCATAACTTCCTGAACTTTAGTTGGATCAACCGATATGACTTCACTGGAGATAGTATGCCCTAGAAATTTCACACTATCAAGCCAGAACTCGCATTTAGAGAATTTAGCATAAAGACGGTGATCACGTAGTCGTTGAAGAACGACACGTAAATGATCAGCATGATCTTCTTCAGCCTTAGAGTATATCAGAATATCGTCTATGAAAACCAGGATGAATTTATCAAGCTCCGGCATGAAGACTGAATTCATAAGATACATGAAGTACGCTGGTGCATTAGTGAGTCCAAAAGACATAACCAGATATTCATAAAGTCCATATCTGGTCGAGAAAGCCGTTTTTGGAACATCACTAGGCTTGATTTTGATCTGATGATAACCAGAGCGTAGATCAATCTTAGAGAAGACCTTGGCTCCAGCTAGTTGATCAAACAAGATGTCAATGCAGGGAAGAGGGTACTTATCTTTGATAGTGACCGCATTGAGTGGACGATAATCGACACATAGCCTTAAGCTATTGTCCTTTTTCTTTACAAATAGGGCAGGGCATCCTCAAGATGAAGCACTTGGGCGTATGAAACCCTTATTAAGAAGATCTTGAAGTTGGATCTTTAGCTCGGCCAGTTCATTAGGCGACATATTGTGGCAGAACCAACCTGAATTATACCGGCTCAAGTACGCGAGTCCACTCCCGAGGGCTCCAACGTGCTTCAAACGGTATAATCCCTTGGCCTGTCGGGTAACTGTAACATCCAGGTAGTTAGAAACCTAGATACTAAGTTGGATATCTTATGTATGTTTGCTTTGGTGTGTACGAGTGGTACAGAAAACTAGGGGCATATTTGTAAATTATGAATTTTATAAGTCTCTATGTGCAATTGTGTAAAAATGCTATTAAATGTCAAATTCAAATGATCATAGAGAAGAAAAGCACAAATATTAAGTTAAAACCTAAGAGAAATAGATTTTGTATGAAACTAAGGACCTATGTGTAATTAACACAAAGGTATAAGGGTTTAGATGTAAAATGGTTTAAAGATAAAAGTAAAACTCAGTTTTACTTAAGGGCTAAAGTGTAAAAAGGCTAGTCATGATTACACTGCAGGCAATCTTACAAAAAGACCCTAATCATTAAAGCATTTTGTTTGAATTATAACAAAAAGTTTATAAATTGAGTTGTGTTCAAAAGTTCAAAATAAAATTGTATCCTTTGAGATTTTGAACTTGAACCCTAAAGCATTATTGTAGGGTTTGAAATTCTGTACAACTTTGCTTTAGACACTTTTCTCACTAGGATTTTGTATCAATGGGAAATCTTTCTTTACAGAGGAGTCCCTAGAAGTTTTTCAATTTGCAAATGGGTCCTTCTGACTCCTGTCTTCTTTCTTCTTCCTCTGGCATCCTCGCTTCCCCTCTGCTCTGCTTCTGCCCACCACCGCTCACCGCCGGCACAACCCCCCGAGCGCCACCTCCTGCTGAGTTTTCTTCCACGCGTCGCTCCACAGCCCTACTGCCGCTACTAATCCCCTGTGCTGGCCTTCCTACCGAGTGCCATGATGTTCTGGCACTGCCAGCGCCGCCTGAACGCCGGCCTCCTTCTGTTCGCCGCCCCGCCGCGTGGAGGAAGCGTTGAAGCCCTCGATCTCTATCTTGTGGGCGCATCAGTACCACTAGCATCCCCTCGACCCATTCCTGTCATTAGCTCGTCATCTCCTCGCTCCTAGACTCCGGAACGCCGTCGCCATTTCTCTTGTAACACCGGCGAGCTCGACGCCGCCGTAGACCCATCCCTACAGCCCTCCTCCGCCCAAACCGACCCTACTAGAAGCTCTCCCTTGGTCCCCTGAAGCTGTTGGACCCGGCCCTCGCCGCCCAACTTGCCCGGAGTGCCGCCGTCGAGGTCTTCCCCGCCGCCGGCCGTCTGTTCCCCACGGGCAGACTGCTACACCACCCTAGAAACCCAACCAAGCACTTCCCCAGGTAGCCCTTGATCTCCTCTAGCTAATCCCCCTCTCTTCCCTCGCCATCGTGAACCGAGTCCACCGGATTTGGCCGGTCAAATGCCGCCGCTCCTCTCTGACCACGGCCAGGGGCTCCATTGGAGAAGATAAAGGAATTTCAGGGGGTTTTGTGCTAAATCTAGGGACTATTCTGTAAAGCTTGTTTGAGTTTTTCTTATTTCCTGCTGTGAACTTTAAAAATGCATAGAAAACAGTAGAAAAATCAGAAAAATACCAAACTTGTTGGGTTAGAATCCTTATGATGAATTCTACAACTTTTATTTCATAACCATGCTATGAAAGTGCATAGTTTGTTCTGTATTTTAAATGCAAGTAAAGGGATGCTTTAATTAAATCTTGTAATCCATAGCTTTGCTGCTGTTGATTTTTGGAGCATATGTTGCATATGATTTGAGTAGCCTTGTGTAAATTTTTGAGGCTTAGATCAGCTCTCTAGCTAGAATGTTTTTGCTATCTTTGTTATATGTTCATGAAAGCTTCACAAATTAATTTCAAAAGCATCTGTGCATATCTAGGGATGAAATTTCTACCATAACTTGATCTTTATGAACATGATCCATCATAAAAATTTGAGAATCAGAAACCTAATATAACTTGAGTTATAAATTTCAAGCTTAACTTCAAAGGTAATTCATAAATAATAATTATTATGCATGAAAAATTATGAAACTTTTCTGGAATACTAGTCTTGAGTAGTTTATGATATCCTTAAGTTTTGAACCCTAGTTTAAGTGTAAAACTCTAGTTATAATTGCATCTTGAAATTTCAATCTTGATCTTGTTTAATTTTGTGGCTTAGTTCCTTTTAGAATAAAATTCCAATAAAACTACAGTAATCAGATCTAATACCAATCTATATTCAGTAAATTTTGTAGCTTCATTTTGAACTATCTTGCTCTGTAAAAATTATTCAAGTTAAACATATTGTTTAAATTAAGTGAATTGTTCTAATTATCTATTGTATAAAATATTTAGAGTAATGTTATTTCAATTAAACCCACTTAGGATAATTTTCATAAGTATTAATTTATTTTTACTAATTTAAGATTTGCTTAATTAATTCAAAGTTAACCATAATTATATAATAACCTAAGGTTAATTACAATGTTTAGCTAATAAAATAAATGGAGATTGCTAAATGTGTTTAGTGTTGCTTATGGTCTACCTAATGTAGTTAGTTGGATGTTTAGGGTAACCCACCCTGTTGCCTAACGAGACTAATTAGTTTAGTTAATACTCGATAAATGACTGCCCAGTATAGGGTAATTAGGTTATTTGTTGAAATGTAATGTTCTTTTGTTTGGATTGCAACTTTATTGTGAAATAACATAAAAGTTTATGCATTCCATAACTTATAACTTTGCATCTCATATAGACTCGACCGCTCTTGCCGACGGAGACTACGAACTCGTTCTGGAACCAGAAATAAAATCAACTGAAGACCCCGGGAACCTCATCGCGGAATTCTCTGAAGCCCCGAACCAAGGTTCGGAAGATATTAATTTGACTAACCCCAGCCCCACCAGCGAAGGCAAGCCCCGGACATAACCCCTACTTTATTACAATGCAACCTATACTATTTATATATATTTTTATGCATTAAGTTCTTAGGAGTTGTTTGGAAACCTTAGTTGCATAATTTCAGGAACCGATGTATTGAACACTAGTACCTGAGTCCGAATAGCTGCTCTGCTTATAGGACCGGTAGAAGTCGAGTGATTTCCTGTCACTCGCGCGAAATAGGAATTGTAATGTTTACATCCCTATTTTCACTACAAGGATGACGGACGGGAGTTTTATGAGGTATCATGGTTGAGATGATACCCCGTCTGTGTTGTGGAACTTGATAAGGTCGCAGTGTGTGGTAGCGGTGGCTAAGCATTTGAAAGTACTAGCCACATGCCGTGAAATATGGTAAGCGGTAAGCCTAGTAACCAATCGGCCCGAGGAGTGGACATACCCCCCACCACATGTATTTGGTTCTTTTGGTTACTTTGTTCGACGTGTAGGAATACGTGTTGCTGGGCAACCAGGAGTACGGGTTTTGTAGTCGCGCTACAGACGTACATTCTGCACTTTGGAAGTGCGTATGGTCCTGCAGTCGCTTGTGGTGGATCTGATCCACGAGTCGGAATGAAAGGCAAACGGTTGCTTCGGAATGACCCTTTTGGTATTCCAAGCGTGTGTGTTAGGTTTACCCTTGCAAGGTTTGAATTCGATTTAGGAATCGTCCACTTCTCACGATGGTTGAGACTGCTTGATCCCTTTACCACATAGAGTAACAAGAGCAACTTTGTGATTATGAAAGATGATGTTTGGTTAAAGATTCTACCATGTTTGAGTAGTTATATGTGCTTACCTAGAATGGTTAATCAACTAGAATCTGAAAGCTAAAAGTTGAAAATAAGGATCTACTCTTTGTTGCTTTTCAGCTAAAAACTTTACCCAAAACCTGAAAAGCCTGCATAAGTCTAGATACATGGCTAAGTATACCATGAGACGGGTAAGCCTTGCTGAGTATTAGTATACTCAGTCTTGCTTTTGTTGATTTACCTCAGGTAATCCCACTGATGAACCAGCATTCATTACACCGTGGCCCTACCCTCTGCCTGATGGTTGGTCCGTGGAGTGGGATCCGTCCCCGGCCAACACAGATTCCGCCGAGTGATATTATGCCAGGGCTAGCATAATATCTGTAATAACAACGTGTACATTGTCTACGCTTTTCAAACTCCGCTGCTTGACTTGAAACTTAAACCTGTTTTGTAATAATCTCTCCTCAGTGGGAGCTAATGATGCTTTGTATATTTTTGTAATATATCTGCCTGTGATGTAAAATGTAGTGGCATTTATATCTCTGGACTCACCTTCGTGTGAGGTACCTTGTTGGATCCTGCGTTCGGTGGTTATTCGGGACGTTACCCGACAGGCCAAAGGATTATACCGTTTGAAGCACGAGGTAGCCCTCAAGAGAGGACTCGCGTACTTGAGCCGGTGTAATTCAGGTTGGTTCTGCCACAGCTGGTATCAGAGCTAACAAGTGTACACTGGAGATATGAAGTGCCTTAAAAATACTTTCGGTATAAAATTTGACCAACAAAGTATTTTGCAAAAGGTATGTTGGATTCTTTAAGGTTGTGCTTAGTACGTAAAGCCCTAGGGTGATGTTTAAGGGAAAATAGAGGTGGCTGTACTATATATATATATAAATCTAACCTCCAGGATTACTTTCCTGCCAAAACTTAAATTCATGCACAACCCGACCTTACTTTCTGTAACGACATCTTCGCTCGTGAGGTAAGAAGGTAAGGATCCTCAGCCAACTGAGGGAGCTTGGCCTTCCTGTCGGTGATGCGAACCGAACGCTGTTTCTCAAGCAGTGGCTTACTTGAGATGCTGCCAATGTATCAACTTTGATTGACTACATTGGGAGTATATGGTTCGGCGCAGGGTATGGCGATCGCTGTTCATACCCCCGCATTTTGTGGTACCCCCGTGAATACGTTGTTTCAATAACGTATGTTAACGTTGTCTGTACGGCGGTAATTGTACAGATGCTATTTTTATAGTGAGCAGTAATGAATGGGGACGCTTTCATGACATGCTGGCATGAAAGGTTCATTGGATATATATATGTATTGTGGTTTTCTGCAGGTACACTAACCACGATTACGCAACTAGGACGGATAGAACTTATCGACTAGTTAATAGAGAGAGACGTATTTATATTGTGCCACCGGAACTAACCACGTAAGCCCAAGATTACTTGGCAGTTATTTTGTTGGTGAGATCGAATAGTGCATGCATGCATAATACATTAATCAACAAAATGGATCTTTAATTTTGTTGCTTTAAGAAATAGGTAACATGTTGGTATTTCTTAGTTTGGGTAAATAGCAATCTTTAGCTCTTTAGTATCCATCTGATTTCCAGCCTTTGCTGTTATCAGAATCAGCTATCTTAATCCATTTACCTTGTGAGCTTTCCGCAGGGTAAATATATCTTACCATTTGCAATGTTGTCGCAGATGGCTGCTCCTTCCAATGCCTTTTGGGATCAGGAGGGGCACTTCCACACCAATGCTTTACATTGGGAAGGGTTTCCTCGTCTCTTATGGGAATCCTTAAGTCTGTTCCACTATACAGAGCCTCCTCAATACGATGGGGTAGAATATCGTGAGGAAGGAGTTCCTCGCTGCCGGGTTAAGATGATAATTCCTCAACACCCTTTCCGCTCCTCATGGCATCCTATAGAAGTGGAAGTGGTTGGATATCGTCTGGTTGATACCCTTGAAACTGCTGCCTTGGAGGCTATCAAACTTTTCTGCAATCAGCATCCGACTGAAGTTGCTGCATATCCTATTGGTTTATTTCCTACCATTGACCCTGATAATTCAGAATGGAATTTTCGGACAGAGCATCTTGGTCATATGCTAGGAGATCTGGCTGAAGAAACCGTTCGTATCATTACCAGGTTCATGGATGCACAACATCATTACCAGATTCTACTGCGTCACGGTGTGAATCAGTTAACTGGTGTGGCTCAAAGCCACTATCGGAATGCTGACCGTCAAGTGACCCAAATAGTGGAATTACAAGCCTTGGTGACTCAAAAGGATGAAATCATTGCAGTAAGGGATGAGACAATCCTCCATCGTGAAGATCAGATCAATGAGAGTGATCATATTATCACTCAGCGTGACACTGTTATTGAGTTCCTGCAGGCACAAATTCATGATCTGATACTTGAAGCTGATGATGCTCAGGCTCACATTGAGGAACTGCAGCAGCAACCGATACTTCCCGCTATACCCATAATACCCAAAGAAGAAGAAGATCCAGAAGAGATTGAGGGTGTTTTGGAGATTGACTCTGGCCATGGGGATCCTGTTCTTAGTCCCTATCACTCTCCCTCTGGCAGTCAGTCGTCTATAGGCAACTTCGACGATTTCTAGTTTCGTAAATCGTCGACTAGCTAGATGTAACTTGTGGGGAGTGTAATAACTTAGGTAGTATGTAACTTAGCTAGATCTTATGCCATTTGTTGTAACATAGATGGCCTGCGTAGGGATCTTTCGGACATGTGATGCGGAGAACAATCAGAACCAGTGTTGTAATATAAGTTTCCTATTTTATCATCCTGTTCATTATCCTTATGATTCTGAAATAAGATGATTGAATGGAGTGTGTGGATTGTTTATCTAAGTCATATATCTTCTGAAATTGGGAGTAAGGCTATATGGTTAATGATGGACATCTCCTTTGTTTCAGATGATTGGAGCCACGCGCGGAACCCCGGAAGGTTTCCGGGCAGATCAGGCTAGTGGTTCTCAACAACTGCCACCACCACCTCCTAACCTTGCCGAGGTTATGGATCGGCAAACTGAGCTGCTCAACTTGCTGGTTCAAGCACAACTGAACCAGCAACATCAACAGTTCCGCGGAGGTCGTGATGACCGCAATCCTCCCGTGGCCAGTTACCAGGATTTTATCAGTACCCAGCCTCCATTCTTCAGTAAAGCTGAAGAACCCTTGGATGCCGATGCTTGGCTCCATATCATTGAATCGAAGTTCACTCTATTGACAATACCTTGTGCGGACTCAAGCAAAGCTTCCTTTGCCGCCCAGCAACTCCGTGGTGCTGCTCGGATCTGGTGGGATAATTTCTACGCCATGCAACCTGCAGGGCACGTTATCACCTGGGATGAGTTTCGGGCAGCCTTTAGAGCACATTATATTCCTGAAGGATTGCTGGAGCGAAAGTTGAATGAATTCTTGGCACTTACTCAAGGCACCAGTACAGTCCTGCAGTACGCACAAAATTTTAATCATTTGTGTCAATATGCAGGATATCATGCAGATAATGATGCTAAGAAACAAGATCGTTTCCGTCGGGGCCTTAATACCAAGCTCAAGGAACGCCTGAATCTTGTGAGGGCAAATACTTTGAGCGAGCTGGTTAATATGGCCTTAACTCAAGAAGATTGCATCATAGCACATCATGCTGAGAAAAAGAGGAAGACTCCTACTGGACCCTCGAGTGCTCAATCACCGAGGTATCGGGTTGTTCCCAATACGCCGTCCAGAGTACCACAGCGGAATGCCCCAACTGGTAGATTGGTTTTCAGGCCGCCCCAACAGCAGGGAAGGTATAGACCTCCTGTCACACCCTAAAATATTCAATTTTAGGATGTGACTATCTTTTACAATATGTTCATCTATCAATAAGATTTTTCGAGAATTTTAAAGATTTTTCTGGCAATTATTCTATTTATCCAAGAGCTAGATCCATTTTTTTACTTGGAAAGCTCTAAAATTCTTTTTTATGAGTCCCAAATATTTTATTGGAATCCTCGTGACCCAAATTACCTCCCGAGTTTTCCTCGGAAATTTTTTGGGATTCTTCCGGATATATTTTTCGTGGTTTGAAATATTTATCTGGACTTTTCTAGATTTATTTTAACCTTAAAAATGTGTTCTGGAAAAATATTTCTATTTTGATTCTCATCATAGTCGGACCGAGCCGTATCTTGTTGTACATCCCTTTAATCTTGTCTCTTCGAATCTTTAAGAGATTCCATCGAGTTCCTGATCCTCTAACCATTCTCCTCGATCAGGTCATGCTTGAAAACGACGCCTCGCGGCTCGTCTTCGGTGTTTTTCCGATGATGTTTGATCATCATCAGCCCCAATGACTCGGCCTGATCCTTTCCTTCTCCTTTCGCGGTCCCGAATAAATGGTTCACGTTCAACTAGCTCTGTCAGCTTGTTTTCGTATTCAGCCCTCACCCGATCCTGTTTTGGCCCATAACCGAATCCCTCGGCCTCGCATCGGTCCCCTGCTCGCTAAATCCTCCACCCCGCACCCCCACCAGCCAGGCTCGATCGGGTCCAGGTGCTGCACGACGGTCCCTTTTTCCTTAGCGTATCTATCATGCCAAGCCAGGACGTTTCGCTCTATAAAAATCCGCGAGTCGGGCCCCCGTTCCAATCTGCTTGTTCTGCACGCCGCCCTCCCCCTGTGCCCTAGCCCCTGCACCTATATAAAACTTACTTGAGACCCTGCGCATCGCGTTTCATCTGCCCAGGTAGCCGGCCCTAACCTCTACATCCTTCCCTGCACGCCCGTCGTCTCCCTGCTCACATCTCCCTACCGAGCGCTGCATCACGTCTCCTGCTGCTGCGCCACCGCCAGGAGAGTCATCCTTCCTTCTCTCCCGTGCGCGCCTTGCCTGCCCTGCCTTTCCCCTGCGCTTCCTGCGTCTGCTCTTCCCCCTGCCGTGTGCGCCACCTGCAGAGCAGCCGCCAGCCCGAGCCCCTGCAGGCCATCCTGCACCGCGCCCTCATCCGTGCGTCGCGCCCCCTAGCAGCCCGCTCCCTCCTGCAGCCAGCCGCCGCCGTGCGCCAGGCCTGCCCAGCGCCGCCGCTGCCCAGGCCTCCTGGCCTGCGCCCTTGCCCTTGTGCTGCATCGCCCTACAGCAGCACGGCCCCTGCCCCGCGCCCCCTGTCAAGCCTGCAGGCCGCCGCCAGAACGAACAGGAGCAGAACCGTTTGGAACAGAACAGACTCGCCGGCGCAACTTCCTTCGCAAAATTCGATCTCTACGATGCGTCCCCGTGGTAAGTTAGGTATGGAACGGAATCCCCTCGTCGTCCTCTTTCATTTGCCCCGCTTCCCGCGAGCTCTCGTGCCCTAAATCGCCGGCAATCTGAGCTACAGTACCCGCCGCCACCATTGCTGCCTGTTTCAAGCTTTTCGCGATTTAGTCCCTGAACAATCCTGTAATTATCGTGTAATTTTCTGTGTCTAGCGAAAATTGCAGAAAACCCTCTAGATCTTTTTCATCTTTTCAATCCAGTCCCACCATGAAATTTTTCAGATCTAACCCTAATCTTTTCCTATTTTACAAGCACTATTTCCTGTGTCTTGTATTTCTTTTCAGCTAACCCCTAAAGTCTATAGTTAATTGCGTATAGATCCCTGCAGCGCTGTTTTATGCGTAGATTCCGCGTTTTTGATCCGTTTTGATCCGTTCTTTTTGCGTTAGTCTTCTAAAACCCTAAGCTATCGTTTAGTAGCGTTGTTGTGCCATAATTCCTGTTTTTAAAATTAAATATCAATTTAATTTGAATATTACCCTCTCATCTAGCTTTTCGAAATAAAATCCAATTAAGTCTTTTCTCCGGGTTTCATAATTAACGTTAATTTGATTAATATCAACTTAAATGTGTTTGTAATTTAATTTGTTTAGTTCAACACGAATCATAAAGTTATGCGTTTAGATGTTCTCACAAGTTTTCTTTTCTAATTAATTATTTAATTAGTGTAATTTATTCATAGAGAATTGTATATAAAATTTGACTAAGTTCTACTTCGTCTTTATAAATGCAAATATAATATGAGTTAATTATAATTAGGGATATTCTCTTTTGAATATCTTTTACATTGGTTTTCTAAATTAAAATAAATGAAAGCCTATCGTTCTTTTATTCTTTTATAATATAAATCTCCCGATAGCTGTATCTTTTCAACCCTAGCTCCGTTTTCCGCGTTTCTTGCGCTCTCGTGACCGTAGCATCGAGCCTTATCTTTTAGTTCGCTCTTTTAAAGCTTTCTTTTTGTTTGTTGTATCTATTCTTAGTTGTTCTTGTTTGTTTGCTTGCTTGTATGCTTCGGTCGGATGCTTGTGTGACGTTAGAAGAAGCGCGATCCAAGAGCTTTGAAGATCTAGAGTTTCGAGAACAAGAGTTGAAGAGTCTGAGCAGCTATTCTCTATAAGAAAGGCAAGTGTTTCCTTGATCATGCTTTTGTCCTAATAATCACAATAAATACAACATTTTCTTTATATGCATGCATGTGTCCTAATTTTGATGGATCCTAATTAAGGATATGCCTAGTCTTTATGATCATTCCTTGTCAACCTGGGTTTTATCTTTATTGTTGGGTAGCTATTGCTTAGTTGCTATAACTGGTTTCGGTTTGGAAATAATTTATAACCATGATGACAACAATGATGATGTTACACCTGTTTTATCCATGTTCATGCTTTTGGTGATGTTAATCATAAGATTATATGTTTTAATTGGAACATGGAGAACCACCCAGGAAAACAGTGCAACCACAATACTATATGGCTCTGGTCTTGGCTAATTAATTAGAGAATCTAGTTTATGATAATCTTACCGAAAGGGCAAGAGGGGTTGCATCGACGGGGTATAGCTCGGTCCTTTTGAGGCACATAGCTATGTGGACCTTGGCTAAGGTATTTCCTCACTAGGGAGAGTTATGACCGCTTTGACTTGAAACCTTAGCGGATTATCATAAGTTAGGGAATCTTTGTAAAGGCCTCGTAGTGAATCCCTTGCCACTCACCTCGGAAGTGTTTAAGAGGCTAGCTACCTCGGGCAAATTGGGAGACACGAATTGTGGGTAAAGTGTACAACCTCTGCAGAGTGGAAAACTGATATATCAGCCGTGCTCACGGTTAAGAGCGGCTTGGACCCTCACATGATTAATTGAACTTGAAGATAAATTAAATCGTGGACCATGGCTATGGTTATGGTTATTGTGGACCATGTTTATGGTTGTGGTTATGCTTATGCTGTATCTCTTCTCTCTCTTTTAATGTGGATTTTGGTATGAACTTATACCTTAGTAATCAGGTGCTAATAAAATTTGACCAACTAAAATTGCTTATCGCAGTAAGCCATTCAGCCTTTCCTTGCTTTTGGCCTTCATGTCATATAATTCCCAACACTTGCTGAGTACCAAACATAAGTGTACTCACGCTTGTTATAATTGCTGCTCAGAGGAGAAAGTGATCTGAAGTCTTTTGAAGATGATGCTGAGTTCTAGGCCTGCGGAACCCCCGGTCGATTGCCTGTGAAGTGTGGAGTCTTCGTTTCCAGGATAAGCTGTATAACTCTGATAATCTTTATAGTCTTTTAATTCTCTTTTCGTGATACTGTTGCTGATTATTCACTGATGAAGTCACTGTATGTATGGAACTTGATCCTGGCATACATATAGTTATGCATTCGGTTTTGTCCTTTAAAAACCGGGTGTGACACCTCCTGTTCCTCCGCAACAATCACAACCATTTGGCCCGCGGCCAAATGTTCAACAAGTGCAACAGAGAAACAGTAACTATCGCTATTTCAATTGCGGAAGTGCGGATCATTTTATCCGAGATTGTCCGCGGCCCAAGAAACCTAATCCTGGGCAGAGTTCTACTCAGGGTAACCAAAACAAGGGCAAGAAACCGGTGATGCAAGTCCGGCAAGGACGGATTAATTTCACTACTCTGGCAGAGCTTCCGGATGGAGCTTCCGTCATGTCGGGTACATTTTCTATTTATCATCAACCAGTTGTTACATTATTTGATTCAGGAGCAACACATAGTTTCATTAGTAACAATTGTGGTACCCGGATAGGACTTGATCCTTGTTTTACTCAAGGGTCATATGTGATCTCTACCCCTGGAGGAAATATCACTTCCAACCAAATGATTAAAAGTGTGCCAATTCAGTTAGGTAGTAAAGAAATCAAAACTGATTTGGGTTTACTAAGTTTGGAGGGTATTGATATTATACTTGGGACAAACTGGATGACTAAACATCAAGTACGGCTTGATATTTCTTCCCGAGTTGTTGAAATTGATTCACCATACTATGGGATCACTACTCTTTATCTGCCTCAGCCAGAATGTCTGCATCCTTGCACTTATGCCATCACAAATATCCAAGTCAAGGATATTCCTATAGTATGTGAATACCCCGATGTCTTTCCAGACGACTTGCCTGGAATGCCACCAGATAGAGACATCGAATTTATCATTGAACTTCAACCGGGCACTGTTCCTATTTCAAAGAGGCCGTATCGCATGCCTCCAAATGAATTAGTAGAACTAAAAATCCAGCTCCAAGATCTTCTTGATAAGGGTTATATACGTCCAAGTGCTTCACCTTGGGGTTGTTCAGCTCTCTTTGTTAAAAAGAAAGACAATAGCCTAAGGCTATGTGTCGATTACCGTCCACTCAATGCGGTTACTATCAAAAATAAGTACCCTCTTCCCCGTATTGACATTTTGTTCGATCAGTTAGCCGGAGTTAAGGTCTTCTCTAAGATTGATTTACGCTCTGGTTATCATCAGATCAAGATTAGGCCTTGTGATATTCCAAAAACGGCCTTCTTGACTAGATATGGACTTTATGAATATCTAGTTATGTCGTTTGGACTTACTAATGCACCGGCATATTTCATGTATCTCATGAATTTAGTATTTATACCGGAACTCGACAAATTCATCGTGGTCTTCATTGATGACATTCTAATATACTCCAAAACTAAAGAAGACCATGCTAATCATTTACGTGTCGTTCTTCAATGACTACGTGATCATCGCCTTTATGCCAAATTCTCGAAATGCGAATTCTGGTTGGATAGTGTGAAATTTTTGGGACATACTATCTCTAGTGAAGGCATATCGGTTGATTCAACCAAAGTCCAGGAGGTTATGGACTGGAAACCTCCAACTTCCGTCTACCAAATACGAAGTTTCCTTGGATTGGCGGGATATTATCGCCGATTCATTCCAGATTTCTCCAAGATAGCCAAACCAATGACTGAGCTACTTAAGAAAGAAGTTAAGTTCCGCTGGGATGATAGGTGTGAGGAAGAATTTCACACCTTGAGAAAACTTCTGACGACTGCTCCAGTACTAGCTCAGCCAAATAATACTCAGCCTTTTGATGTCTATTGTGATGCTTCTGGAACTGGCCTTGGTTGTGTTCTTATGCAAAACAACCGGGTTATTGCTTATGCATCCCGAGCACTTCGGACTCATGAGCAAAATTATCCCACACATGATCTTGAATTGGCAGCAGTTATCCACGCCCTCAAGATCTGGAGACATCATCTTATGGGTGCTAAGTGTAACATTTACACTGACCATAAGAGCCTCAAGTATATTTTCACTCAAGCTGATCTAAATATGAGGCAAAGGCGTTGGTTAGAATTGATCAAAGACTATGACCTTGAGGTACATTACCATCCTGGCAAAGCCAATGTGGTTGCGGATGCACTTAGCCGCAAAGCACACTGTCATTGTTTATCCGTAGCAACTTTCAGTGACACTCTTTGCCATCAGGTGCGAAAGCTCAATTTAGAGATCATTCCTCAAGGTAGTCTAAATCTACTATCCATTGACTCTACTCTTCGAGATAGAATCATCATGTCGCAACTACATGATGAGGGTATCAAAATTATCAAATCAAAGCTATCTCAGGGAGAAGCCAAATATAAGTGTTTTCACACTGACCATCAAGGAACATTATGGTTCAACAATCGAATTGTTGTGCCTAAAGATCATCAGCTTCGCAAGCAAATCCTTGATGAAGCACATTTATCCAAGTTCTCTATTCATCCTGGTAGCACCAAGATGTATCAAGATCTACAGCAACATTTTTGGTGGACCAGAATGAAAAGAGAAATTGCCAAATATGTATCTGAGTGTGATACTTGCCAGAGAGTCAAAGCTAGCCACTTAAAAGCATCTGGTACACTTCAGCCATTACCCATTCCGTTATGGAAGTGGGAAGACATTAGCATGGATTTTATTGTCGGTCTTCCCAACACATCTCAAAAGCATGACTCCGTATGGGTAATCATTGATAGACTCACAAAAACAGCTCATTTTCTTCCTGTGCATACCACTTATTCAACTAAGAAGTATGCAGAGATCTATCTTGATCAAATCGTTCGATTGCACGGTATTCCTAAAACTATCATCTCTGATAGAGGACCTCAGTTTATTGCACACTTTTGGGAACAGTTGCAATCAGCTCTTGGATCCAAACTGATTCGAAGTTCTGCGTATCATCCTCAAACGGATGGACAGACTGAGCGAGTTAATCAAATTCTTGAAGACATGCTCCGAGCTTGTATTATTCACTATGGTACAAGTTGGGACAAGTGCCTTGCTCTAGCTGAATTCTCTTACAATAACAGTTATCAAGCTAGTCTTCAAATGGCTCCTTTTGAAGCGTTATACGGTCGCAGATGTCGAACTCCTTTAAGTTGGTCTGAGACTGGTGAACGCAAAATCTTCGGACCAGACCTAGTCGTTGAAGCCGAAGATAAGGTTAAGGTTATTCAATCTAATCTTAAAACCGCTCAGTCCAGACAGAAAAGCTACGCAGATAAGAAGAGAAAACCTCTGCAATTTCAAGTAGGGGATTTTGTCTATCTCTGAGTATCTCCTACCAAAGGTGTCCAACGTTTCGGTATAAAAGGGAAGTTAGCACCTCGATATGTCGGACCCTTCGAAATCCTCAATGTTTGTGGCCCAGTGGCTTACAAACTTCGCCTTCCATCTCAATTGGCTGCCATTCACAATGTTTTCCACGTCTCTCAGCTTAGGAAGTGTAACAAAGTACCCACGGAAATCGTGGATACCTGTGCCATTGAGATTGAACCCGATCTATCTTACATCGAACAACCTGTTCGAATTTTGGATACCAAGGAAAGGCTCTCCAGAAGAAGGACAGTTAAGATGTATAAAATCTTATGGGATCATCACACCGAGGAAGAAGCAACTTGGGAGACAGAAACTTATCTTCAACGAAATTTTCCGAATTTCCTTCAAGCCAATCCTCAAGTTTAATCTTCTGATTCTATTCAGCTTCGGAATCTCGGGATGAGATTCTTTTTAGGGGGGAAGGTTGTAACATCCAGGTAGTTAGAAACCTAGATACTAAGTTGGATATCTTATGTATGTTTGCTTTGGTGTGTACGAGTGGTACAGAAAACTAGGGGCATATTTGTAAATTATGAATTTTATAAGTCTCTATGTGCAATTGTGTAAAAATGCTATTAAATGTCAAATTCAAATGATCATAGAGAAGAAAAGCACAAATATTAAGTTAAAACCTAAGAGAAATAGATTTTGTATGAAACTAAGGACCTATGTGTAATTAACACAAAGGCATAAGGGTTTAGATGTAAAATGGTTGAAAGATAAAAGTAAAACTCAGTTTTACTTAAGGGCTAAAGTGTAAAAAGGCTAGTCATGATTACACTGCAGGCAATCTTACAAAAAGACCCTAATCATTAAAGCATTTTGTTTGAATTATAACAAAAAGTTTATAAATTGAGTTGTGTTCAAAAGTTCAAAATAAAATTGTATCCTTTGAGATTTTGAACTTGAACCCTAAAGCATTATTGTAGGGTTTGAAATTCTGTACAACTTTGCTTTAGACACTTTTCTCACTAGGATTTTGTATCAATGGGAAATCTTTCTTTACAGAGGAGTCCCTGGAAGTTTTTCAATTTGCAAATGGGTCCTTCTGACTCCTGTCCGCTTTCTTCTTCCTCTGGCATCCTCGCTTCCCCTCTGCTCTGCTTCTGCCCACCACCGCTCACCGCCGGCACAACCCCCCGAGCGCCACCTCCTGCTGAGTTTTCTTCCACGCGTCGCTCCACAGCCCTACTGCCGCTACTAATCCCCTGTGCTGGCCTTCCTACCGAGTGCCACGATGTTCTGGCACTGCCAGCGCCGCCTGAACGCCGGCCTCCTTCTGTTCGCCGCCCCGCCGCGTGGAGGAAGCGTTGAAGCCCTCGAGCTCTATCTTGTGGGCGCATCAGTACCACTAGCATCCCCTCGACCCATTCCTGTCATTAGCTTGTCATCTCCTCGCTCCTAGACCCCGGAACGCCGTCGCCATTTCTCCTGTAACACCGGCGAGCTCAACGCCGCCGTAGACCCATCCCTACAGCCCTCCTCCGCCCAAACCGACCCTACTAGAAGCTCTCCCTTGGTCCCCTGAAGCTGTTGGACCCGGCCCTCGCCGCCCAACTTGCCCGGAGTGCCGCCGTCGAGGTCTTCCCCGCCGCCGGCCGTCTGTTCCCCGCGGGCAGACCGCTACACCACCCTAGAAACCCAACCAAGCACTTCCCCAGGTAGCCCTTGATCTCCTCTAGCTAATCCCCCTCTCTTCCCTCGCCATCGTGAACTGAGTCCACCGGATTTGGCCGGTCAAATGCCGCCACTCCTCTCTGACCACGGCCAGGGGCTCCATTGGAGAAGATAAAGGAATTTCAGGGGGTTTTGTGCTAAATCTAGGGACTATTCTGTAAAGCTTGTTTGAGTTTTTCTTATTTCCTGCTGTGAACTTTAAAAATGCATAGAAAACAGTAGAAAAATCAGAAAAATACCAAATTTGTTGGGTTAGAATCCTTATGATGAATTCTACAACTTTTATTTCATAACCATGCTATGAAAGTGCATAGTTTTTTCTGTATTTTAAATGCAAGTAAAGGGATGCTTTAATTAAATCTTGTAATCCATAGCTTTGCTGCTGTTGATTTTTGGACCATATGTTGCATATGATTTGAGTAGCCTTGTGTAAATTTTTGAGGCTTAGATCAGCTCTCTAGCTAGAATGTTTTTGCTATCTTTGTTATATGTTCATGAAAGATTCACAAATTAATTTCAAAAGCATCTGTGCATATCTAGGGATGAAATTTCTACCATAACTTGATCTTTATAAACATGATCCATCATAAAAATTTGAGAATCAGAAACCTAATATAACTTGAGTTATAAATTTCAAGCTTAACTTCAAAGGTAATTCATAAATAATAATTATTATGCATGAAAAATTATGAAACTTTTCTGGAATACTAGTCTTGAGTAGTTTATGATATCCTTAAGTTTTGAACCCTAGTTTAAGTGTAAAACTCTAGTTATAATTGCATCTTGAAATTTCAATCTTGATCTTGTTTAATTTTGTGGCTTAGTTCCTTTTAGAATAAAATTCCAATAAAACTACAGTAATCAGATCTAATACCAATCTATATTCAGTAAATTTTGTAGCTTCATTTTGAACTATCTTGCTCTGTAAAAATTATTCAAGTTAAACATATTGTTTAAATTAAGTGAATTGTTCTAATTATCTATTGTATAAAATATTTAGAGTAATGTTATTTCAATTAAACCCACTTAGGATAATTTTCATAAGTATTAATTTATTTTTACTAATTTAAGATTTGCTTAATTAATTCAAAGTTAACCATAATTATATAATAACCTAAGGTTAATTACAATGTTTAGCTAATAAAATAAATGGAGATTGCTAAATGTGTTTAGTGTTGCTTATGGTCTACCTAATGTAGTTAGTTGGATGTTTAGGGTAACCCACCCTGTTGCCTAACGAGACTAATTAGTTTAGTTAATACTCGATAAATGACTGCCCAGTATAGGGTAATTAGGTTATTTGTTGAAATGTAATGTTCTTTTGTTTGGATTGCAACTTTATTGTGAAATAACATAAAAGTTTATGCATTCCATAACTTGTAACTTTGCATCTCATATAGACTCGACCGCTCTTGCCGACGGAGACTACGAACTCGTTCTGGAACCAGAAATAAAATCAACTGAAGACCCCGGGAACCTCATCGCGGAATTCTCTGAAGCCCCGAACCAAGGTTCGGAAGATATTAATTTGACTAACCCCAGCCCCACCAGCGAAGGCAAGCCCCGGACATAACCCCCGGACGTTTTGTAGTCGCGCTACAGACGTACGTCCTGCACTTTGGAAGTGCGTATGGTCCTGCAGTCGCTTGTGGTGGATCTGATCCACGAGTCGGAATGAAAGGCAAACGGTTGCTTCGGAATGACCCTTTTGGTATTCCAAGCGTGTGTGTTAGGTTTACCCTTGCAAGGTTTGAATTCGATTTAGGAATCGTCCACTTCTCACGATGGTTGAGACTGCTTGATCCCTTTACCACATAGAGTAACAAGAGCAACTTTGTGATTATGAAAGATGATGTTTGGTTAAAGATTCTACCATGTTTGAGTAGTTATATGTGCTTACCTAGAATGGTTAATCAACTAGAATCTGAAAGCTAAAAGTTGAAAATAAGGATCTACTCTTTGTTGCTTTTCAGCTGAAAACTTTACCCAAAACCTGAAAAGCCTGCATAAGTCTAGATACATGGCTAAGTATACCATGAGACGGGTAAGCCTTGCTGAGTATTAGTATACTCAGCCTTGCTTTTGTTGATTTACCTCAGGTAATCCCACTGATGAACCAGCATTCATTACACCGTGGCCCTACCCTCTGCCTGATGGTTGGTCCATGGAGTGGGATCCGTCCCCGGCCAACACAGATTCCGCCGAGTGATATTATGCCAGGGCTAGCATAATATCTGTAATAACAACGTGTACATTGTCTACGCTTTTCAAACTCCGCTGCTTGACCTGAAACTTAAACCTGTTTTGTAATAATCTCTCCTCAGTGGGAGCTAATGATGCTTTGTATATTTTTGTAATATATCTGCCTGTGATGTAAAATGTAGTGGCATTTATATCTCTGGACTCACCTTCGTGTGA
This sequence comes from Panicum hallii, assembly GCF_002211085.1. NCBI lineage: Eukaryota > Viridiplantae > Streptophyta > Magnoliopsida > Poales > Poaceae > Panicum > Panicum hallii. The sequence goes on from NC_038042.1 coordinate 28,584,420, forward strand.
GGTACCTTGTTGGATCATGCGTTTGGTGGTTATTCGGGACGTTACCCGACAGGCCAAAGGATTATACCGTTTGAAGCACGAGGTAGCCCTCAAGAGAGGACTCGCGTACTTGAGCCGGTGTAATTCAGGTTGGTTCTGCCACAGTAACGTCCCGATAAACCACCGATACATAGGATCAAATAAGGTTACCTCACACGAAGGTGAGTCCAGAGATACAATCACCATCATATTTTTACATCACAAGGATTTATATTACAAGAGTTTCCAAAAAAAGTACGAAGTTTCAAATCTAGAGTAAAGATTACAAACCGTTAAAGCTATGGTTTTTGGTAGCGGAAAACATACGCGATGATCTACAGCACGTCGTCAAGACGGATGTCATGCTAAGCCCTGGCACGACATCTCTCGGGATCATCAGTGTTGGCCGGGGACGGATCCCATTCCACGAACCAACCATCTGGAAGAGCACAGGGCCAAGGCAAGGGAAGAGTAGGGTCTTCGAGACACTACCTGCAAAACATATAACTAGCAAGGCTGAGTATACTAATACTCAGCAAGGCTTACCCGGAATTGGGTATACTTTAGCCCGTAACTAGACTTATGAAGGCTTATAATGATTCTGGGTTTAGTTTCAGCTGAAAAGCAACTAAGAGTAGATCCTTATTTTCAACTTTTAGCTTTCAGGTTCTAATTGATTATCCATTCTAGATAAGAACCTATATCTACTCAAGCAAGGTAGAGCTCTTTATACCAACCATCAGCATTACTCATTATATAGTTGCTCTTGTTACTCTGTGTGATAAAGGGATCAAGCAGTCTCAATCTTCGTGAGAAGCGGACGATTCTAAATCGAATTTAACCTTGCAAGGTAAACCTAATTCACACGCTTGGAACATCCAACGATAGTTCCGAAGCAACCGTTTGCCGTTCATTCCGACTCATGGATAGGTCCACCACAAGCGACTGCAGGACCATACACACTTCCAAAGTGCAGGACATACGTCTGTAGCGCGACTACAAAACCCGTATTCCTGGTTGCCCTTGCAACACGTATTCCCACACGTCGAACTAAGTAACTAGAAGAAGCAAGACGAGTGGTGGGAGGTATGTCCACTCCTCGGGCCGATTGGCTACTAGGCTTGCCGCTTACCCAAAACTCACGGCATGTGGTTAGTACTTTCAAACGCTTAACCCCGATCGGCACACACCGCGACCTTATCAATTTCAACAACACAGACGGGGTATCACCTCAACCATGATACCTCACAAAACTCCCGTCCATCATCCTTATAGTGATAACAGGAATGTAAACATTACAATTCCTATATCGCGCGAGTGACAGGAAATCACCCGACTTCTACCGGTCCTATTAGCATAGCATCTATGCGATAAGGACTCAGGTACAATACATGGGTTCCTAGGATTCATGCATCTAGGGTTCCATTTCAACTCCTAGACATAATGCATAAGTATAGATAAATAGACATAGATTGTAGTGTAAATAAAGTAGTGGGTTATGTCCGGAGCTTGCCTTTACTGGTGGGGCTGAAGTCAGAAATGTCAATATCTTCCGAACTTTGGTTCGGGGCTTCAGTTGATCTCTTGGTGACGTTCATTTGGTCCTCAGGAACATCCTCCGTAAATTCCGGGGAGATCTCGTAGGTACCGTTGCCGAAGTAGTCGTATCTACATGTAATGCAACATTACATTCAAGCGTGCACACAAAACTATTTTATTTCACAGCAAAGTTGCAATCCAGCACTCATATAATACACGATTCACATAACAACCAAAAAGATCTGAACTAAACCTAGACAGAGCTTTTGGGGGGACAACTAATTGGAATCGGCTACTTGTTGAAGATTACAACAGAGCCGATGGGAACAAGGGTTTAGCCGATTGATGAGTGCATCGGGTTCCTAGATGATCGATGAAAGCATCGATTACTTTGGCAGAAGGATGATTCCTAAAGCAGTTGTGTCTTGACTGAGATGTGCTTAAGTGTTATCCTAGGTAACTAGGTGTGGTTGTATCAGCTCAATTATGCCAGCCCAACAATTGAGTGGCGTACAGCCGATTGGAGTGTGGTTACGGGTGTGTGACCGATAGGTAGAGAGCCGATTGCTCAGCCGATAAATCGGCTGATAGAAGGGTGTGGATAAGGATGGAAAAGATTGATCGGCTACCTTTGACCGCTATGGAAAACAACTAGAATCGGCTTGGATCGGCCGATAGCAAGAACCTTAAGATCATGTGTGTATCTCCGATACATCAACTATATGCAGCCGACGTAGGACAGGATAAAAGAATTGTATCGGCAGTAGCCGATATTAGAAGGGTAACAACCGGATTGGCTAGTCAGCCGATGGTAGAAGCATATCAAAAGAAATGCATCGGCTGACAGCTGTTACACAGAAACATCACAGACTCAAGGAAACGGATGCTTAGCGGCTGAGCTAATAGCCGCCACTGAAGTATAGCTACAGAGATGTATTAGCTAAGCAATAGATGCACATGAACTAACAAAGATCTTTATACGAAGAGAATCTTAAGGAAACGGCAATCAAGACAAGGATAACGTCTTGACGGCAAGGATATGAGCACCAGGGTGATAGGATTAACTAGATATCACACCTCTCTATTTAAGACATATATTCTATGACTTACTTTTCAGTTATAACACAAGCATACAATATAAAGCACAATAAAACATTCATTCCCTAACATTTGATCTAGACCACACATCAAAGACTTTCACTCAAGATCACAACATAAAACTTGTAGATTTTGACCTAGGGTTTCAAACAAAACTGATTTTGTACTTTTATGAACTTCTTACGAAAATCTATGAAATGTAGAAGTTCATGGATTTGAAATAAAGAAAGCTCTGGAAATCTTACAGAAAACATCCTAGAATTTTCTAAATCAAAGCAATTAAGTCCCTGGTCCGGGAAAACAGATAACAGGAAGATAACAACGATGTTCCGGCAAAGGAGTCGCCGGTATTAAGAAGATTCAGTGAATCAGGGCAAACCTTGGGGTAGCCTTGGTTATGAAGGAGAACACGCGGAAAGTGAATTCCCGCGGTGAACAGGATTGGCGACGAGAAGAGCTCGATGAGAGGGTTCACGAGCTTCCTTGAGGTGTTGTGGTCTTGCTCGGACCATCGACGGGAGATAGGAGTTGTTGGGTGTTGTGGACTCCTGTGATAAGCCCATAGGGCCGGATTGGTTCGCTAAGCCGATTTCTCCGCGAACCTCAGGGTTTTCCTGCTCACGGCTAAGCCTCCACTGTTCACGCGCGTGTGCTGCAGAAACACGGTCGGCACACCCGCGTAGCCTCCTGCAACTCCGCCGCCCTCTCCATCTGCTGTGACGCCATCAGGGTCGGCCTACGACCGCTGCCGATCTTGCACTGCGCGTCGAACCCGCGCCGCGTTACTCCTGTTCTGACCGTCTTGCACTGCGTAGCTGCTCCTTCCGAATTTGCCACGCCATACTCACAGTTCCGCCTTCGCGAGGACTGTGGTCTACCTGTATTAGGGCCGTGCCTTCCGCTGCGTTTTCCTCGACGGCCTCTAATGTCCATCACGCGTGACCCTCCTGCACACCAACTCGGTCGCAGCCTGAGCTTGCCCAGCGGGAACACCGTCATGCGCTGCACGCCGCCGCTCTGCACGTCGTTACCCTGCATAGCTCTTCCTCCTTCCGTTGTTGGTCACGCGCTCGCTTCGGCCTTGCCGTGCCTTAGCTGCGCGCTGCTCTGCTCTACTGCTGCTTGCTCGGGGAAAGGTGGCTCTGGTCATCGCTGGCCCTGAGCTTCGCACACCGCCGACAGTTGCGCCCCGGGCTCACCCAACCTGCACGCCGCAGCTCCTGCGTTGCCGGCCCGTTCTAGCATCTGTGCCGTGTTCTGTTCTGCCGCGCACGCGTTGCTCCACCCGCGCGCTTAGGCCACTCCGTGCGCTACTGTTTGCTCCGGCTGCTCGCCTTCGCGCGAGTGCGGGTCCCGCACCTGCCGCGCTCGCGCGCGTCCCGCACGCCTGGTCTGCCTCTGCATCTGAGCCAGCGCGCTCCCGTTCCAGCGCTGCGCACGCTTACACCGCCTGCACAGCCGGCCCCACTCTAGCGCCTGCCCTCCAGCGTGCCCACTAGCACTGCATCGTGCCCCCCTTCCTGCGCTCACTCGGGCCGCCGCTTCCGCGCGCCTCCGCTCACCCGCGTGCACGCACTGCGCCAGCGCCCCATCGCCTGCTCCGCCTGGATCCGCTGCGCCTGGCTGAGCCGTTGCCGCGCCCGAAGCCGCCTCGCTCGCCTCAGCGCCCCGCGCCCGCGAGCCGCCCGCCGCTCGGGCCGTTCGCGCCGGGCCGTCCCCGCCTGCTCCGCGCTGCTGGCCCCCCACGCTCGCTGCCTGCTGCAGCCGCTCGAGCCCGCTCTCGCCCAGCACCTGCGCTGGGCCCGCCAGCCGAGCCGCGCTGTCGCGCGCCGCTCCGATTCCCGCGCAGCGCCCACGCCTGCGCGCCTCCCGCGCGCATCCGATCCGCTCAGGGCCGCGCGCTCGCCCGCCTGCGCACGCCCGAACCGAGCCGCTCGCCTTCAGCGCTGCCCAGCGCCTGCTGCCGCCGTGAGCTGCTATTGCCTGTGCTGAGGAGAGAAAGGAGAAAAGCAGGGAGAGAAAGAAGATGCAGCCGCTAGTGGAGGAAGAAAAGAAGTGTTTTGATGCTGCTGCCGCCGTTGGGAAAGAACATAAGGGCGCCAGGGATAAGAGAACAGAGGAGAAGGGGAAAAGAGATTTCCCAAGGACTTATGCGCGATTTCAGAAAATTGCAGGGGCTCGTTTGTAAAGCAAAGTTTCCCGTTGATTTAAAACCCTAATGAAGAAATGCCCAAAACGAAAGTTGGAGAGTTTTTCAAACTCTACAACATTGATTTAGGGCTCAAGTTCAAAAACTCAAAACTTATATTTTTACACGTGAATCCTTGAACAAAAGTCGGATTTGAATTGCTTTTGTCCTAAAGAACGTAACTTTATAAAATTCAGGACCTAAATGCAAGCATTTATGACACGTCATGATGACGGGATAGACTCGTCATAATGGTTGGATAGACATGTCATGATGACTTGCACTTTTTGCACTTTAGCCCTAAGTAAATTTTGAAAGTTACTTTTGTAAATCAAATACTTACACAAAAGGACTTGTACTTTTATAAAATTACATAAACACCCTTAGTTCTACCATTTTACCCAAACTTTTACACAATTCAACACATGCATTTCTAATGCAACTTTTTGGATAAAGATATATTTTTACAAGATATAAAATAAGAAAAACATATTTGCAAAACTACCCTTCATTCATTTTGAGATTACCTCCCATCCAAATATATTTTGCAAAAACAATCCTAGGTTTTTCTGTAATTACAAAAATACCCTTTTTACTTGTACTTTTAAATTTTCAAAAGTTTCACATAACACACACAAGCGTTACACTAACAAACGCATACTTCACACTAACAAATTATAAGCCTAGCTTACAAATAAATGAACTGTCACACATATGATACGGCCTCTTGGAAATAGGAGTTGTGCCAGGTTGGAGTTCAATAACGAACTTGATGTCCCGATCTGGTGGCATCCCAGGCAAGTCGTCTAGAAAGACATCGGGATACTCAGAGACTATAAGAATGTCTTCTAGTTTAATGTCTGTGGTTGCATAAACACAAGAGTAGTAGTACTCTTGTTGGGGTAGATAGAGGGTAATAGCTCCATCACATGGTGAGGCAATCTCAATAACTCGGGAAGAGATATCTAATCGCACTTTATGTTTTGTCATCCAATCCATCCCAAGTATGATATCCATACCCTCTAATTGAAGCAAAACCAAATCAGTTTTTATTACCTTATTACCCAACTGTATTGGCACATATCTAATCAGTTGATTGGAACTAATCTTTCCTCCAGGGGTAGAGATCATATACGACCCCTTGGTTTGACAAGAATCAAGTCCCACTCGGGCACCACACTTGTCGCTAATGAAGCTATGGGTTGCACCGGAATCAAATAGGATAATAATGGGTTTATAGTCAATAGAAAATGTACCTGTCATTATGGGGGCTCCTTCTGAAAGTTCTGCAAGGGTGGTGAAATTTACAAGCCCTTGTCGGACTTGTACTACTTTCTTCTTGCCCTTGCCCTCGTTGTTCTGATTAAAACCCTGCCCTTGAAAAGGCTTCCTGGGTCAAGGACAGTTCTTGATAAAGTGATCTATACTCCCGCAGTTGAAACAACGATTAGTGCTGCTCCCTTGCTGAAACTGTTGAACATTTGGCCTTGGGCCAAATTGTTGCGGCTGTTGCGAAGGCACTGAAGGTTTATATCCTCCTTGCTGTTGAGGCGGGCGGAAAACCAATCTGCCAGGTGGGGCATTCCACTGCGGTGCTCTGAACTGTGCATTGGTAACAAAACGATACCTCGGTGACAGAGCACTCGAGGGTCCAGTGGGAGTCTTTCGTTTCTTCTCGGCATGATGTGCCATGATACAGTCCTCCTGAGTTAGGGCCATATTAACCAGCTCACTAAAAGTATTAGCCTTAACAAGGTTCAAGCGTTCCTTGAGCTTGGTATTGAGGCCACGACGGAAATGATCCTGTTTCTTGGCATCATTATCAGCGTGATAACTCGCATATTGTCACAGATGATTGAATACCTGCGCATACTGCAATACCGTGTGGGTGCCTTGGGTAAGTGCCAGGAATTCATTCAGCTTCCGCTCCAACAGTCCTTCAGGAATATGATGTGCCCTGAAGGCAGTCCGAAATTCCTCCCAGGAAATAACATGTCCAGCGGGCTGCATGGCGCAATAGTTATCCCACCAAATGCGGGCAGTGCCACGAAGCTGCTGGGCGGCAAAGTGAGCTTTACTCGAGTCCGCACAAGGTATAGTAAGAAGGGCAAACTTCGATTCAATAATATGAAGCCAAGCGTCAGCATCAAGAGGTTCTTCCGCTTTACTGAACAATGGGGGCTGGGTACTGAAGAAATCTTGATAGCTTGCCACTTGAGGGTTGAGATCATCACGACCTCCTCGTGGTTGTTGGCGATGCTGGTTCTGTTGTGCCTGCACTAGCAGAATGAGAAGCTTAGTCTGCCGTGCCATAACCTCTGATAGATTTGGTGGTGGCGGTGCCGGTTGTTGGGAACCGCTTGCCTGGTCTGGCCTGAAACCTTCAGGGGTTCCACGCGTAGCGCCAACCAACTGAAAAACATGGAAGATGGCCATTACAACAGGTTATTCTTGCTTCCATTATCAGAGGTATGATGCATGGCACAACATATTGAAATAGCATAAGAACGATGATGAGCATACACAATGAGTTTGAGAAATGTACACACTTCGCGTCCATCTCGTCAAATCAACTCAACTATCATAGATGGGAAGGAGAAATTGGATAAGGATGATGATTGTAAAACCCAACTGGTGGTCATCATACATAATTCTGGTAGTCTTTAAAGTACATAACAACTAGAGTTCAACTATTATAGGCCACGATGTTACAAGAAATGGCCTTATCCTAGTGGTCACATTACATCCCTTTTATTTACATATGCTACATCTTAGGATCATAACCCAGCTACACTATCTTGCCTAAAGTCATCTAAATTGCCCACAGATGATGCACTCCCAGAGGAAGAGTCATCATCCTGAGGATTGGGCTCTGGATCTCCATTTTTCGAATCTATCTCGGACACGCCTTCAATTTCCTCGGGTTCTTCTTCTGAATCTTCCTCTTCTTCTTCCAGCTCATTCGGCACAAGAGGAGGCATTTGCTGTTCTTGGAGCATCTCAATATGTCCAAGGGCGTCACCTAATTCTTGGTTCAAATCATGGACTTGTTCCTCCAAAAAGTCAATTACAGTGTTGCATTGGAGAATTTGAGCATCACTCTCCAAGATCTGCACTTCCAAATGCCCAATAGTAGTATCTCTCCCGGCAATTCCTTGACCAGCGAATGGATCTGGTCATCTTTCAAGGTAAGGCCCCTATGAAAATCCTGAGCCAGATTCACCATATCGTCCATACACCTTTGCTTAAGTGACTGGAGGCGGTACTGAGCGTTCATATACCTAATCACTGCCCTGAGGGTCTCCTCAGCTATATCTCCAACTAAATGTCCAAGATAAGTTGTTCTGAAGATCCACTCAGCATCGTGTGCAAAAACTGCTGGAAACAGTCCGATGGGATAAGCTGCTACCGCATTCAGATGCTGTTCACAAAAAGTGGTGATAGCCTTGAGGGCTGCTGCTTCAAAAGCATCCACGAGACGATATCCAACAACCTCTATCTCAATAGATTGCCACTCCAGGGTAGGATGATGGGGAATAGTGACAGTGGCACGACATCGAGGGACTCCGACTTCAGTAAACTCACGACCCTTATACTGGGGTGGATCCAGGTAGTGATAAATACGAAGTGTATCCCATAGAATTCTCAGAAACCCTTCCCAATACAGGCAATCAGTGTGAGCATATCCCTCAGCATCCCAATAGATCCTCTGAACGTCTGCCATCTGAATCAGAAGGATTCAAATGTTAGATAGGATATAATTTCCTAAAGTTTGAAGAAGGCTGTGGAAAAATGTGAGTCAAGCTCATGAGAATGCTGGATTGCATCATAGTATCCATCCCACTAAGAACTCACAAGATAAAGAGAACGAGACATCTGATTCTGGTAACAGCAAAAATTGGATATCAGATGGATAGTATAGTTCTTGAGGATGGAACAAAAGATGCCAAGATACTAACTCTATAGCTGTCCGTATGACCATTTCAAGACTGCACTTGTGAATAACAACACTCTAGATATCCTTATGACAACATAAGCATGAATTCTAACTTACAAACAATAGTTCAGAGATGCATGCATGTCCTACGTCCTCACAAACAAAAATAACTGCCCAGTAATCTTGGTCTTACGTGGTTAGTTACGGTGGCATAATATAAATACGTCTCTCCCTATAATATCTAGTCGACAAATCCTAACCGTTCAGAACTTATCGAATCGTAGTTAGCGTACCTGCAGAAAACCATCATAGATATATATCCAATGAACCTTTCATGCCAGCACGTCATGAAAGCGTTCCTAATCATTACTGTTTACTATAGAAACAGCATCTATACAATTACCGCCGTACAGACAACGTTAACATACGATATCGAAATAACGTATTCACGGGGGTATCGCAAAATGCAGGGGAATGAACAGCGATCACCATACCCTGTGCCTAACCATATACTCCCAATATAACCAACCGAAGTTTATATATTGGCAACATCTCAAGTAGGCCACTGCTTGAGAAACAACGTTCGGTTCGCATCACCGATGGGAAGGCTAACTCCCCAGTTAGCTGAGGATCCTTACCTTCTTACCTTCACAATGAGAGCGTCGTTACAAAATATAAGGTTGATTGTGCAAAAATTTAAGTTTTAACGAAAAGTAGTGCTGGAAGTTAGAGTTATATATAGTTATACTATAGTCACCTCTAATTCCCTTTTTAAACATTACCTAGGGCTTTACGTACTAAGCACAATCCTTAACGAAACCAACGTAGTTTCGTAAAATACTTTGTTGGTCCAATTTTTATACTAAAAGCATTTTTAAGGCAATTCATATCTCCGGTGTACACTTGTTAGCTCTGATACCAGCTGTGGCAGAACCAACCTGAATTACACTGGCTCAAGTGCGCTGATCCTTCCTCGGAAGGCAGCAAGGACTCAATCACACTTCAAATAGTGTAACCTCGTGGTCTGTCCGGTAAAGTCCCGATAAAACCACCTAACTCAGGATCAAAACAAGGTACCTCGCACAAAGGCGAGTCCAGAGATACAAACGCCAATAATTTTACATCACAGGCATAATATTACATGAGGTTCGGATATATAGGGCCAGGGCACAGGCAGAGTAGAGTCCTTAGGGGAATTACCTGAAATATAGTTAAATTTGCAAGACTATATTCTAATACTCAGCAAGGCTTACCCATTTTATGGTATACTTATCCATGTAGCTAGACTATGAAGGCTTTGTGAACAGTTCTCGGTTTGTCTTTTGCTGAAAAGCATCAAAGAGTAGGTCCTAAATTTTCAACTTTTAGCTTTCAGATTCTAGTTGATTATCCACTCTAGGTAGGCAATTATAACTACTCAAGCATGGTGGAAACTTTTAAACAAACATCATTTTTGATAATTATAAGGTTGCTCTTATTACTCTATGTGGCAAAGGGATCAAGCAGTCTCGATCACCGCGAGAAATGGATGATTCAGAATCGAATTTTCAAACCTTGCAAGGGTAAACCTAACTCACACGCTTGGAACATCCAACGATTGTTCCAAAGCAACCGTTTGCCTTTCATTCCGACTCGTGGATCAGTGCCACCACAAGCGACTGTAGGACCATACGCACATCCAATGTGCTGGACGTACACCTGTAGCGCGACTACATGACCGTACTCCTGTCCGCTGTGCGGAACGTTCTCCCGCACGTTGGTGCATGTGCAAAAAACCAAATTATGAGTGGTGGGGGGTATGTCCACTCCTCGGGCCGATCGGTTACTAGGCTTACCGCTTACCCATAATTCACGGCATGTGGCTAGTACTTTCAGACACTTAACCACCGCTACCACACACTGCGACCTTATCAACTTTTATCAACCCAGACGGGGTTTCTGCCAAGGTCATGAATCATAATCACAACCCCGTCCATTATCCTTATAGTGATTGCAGGAATGTAAACATGGCAACTCCTATAAAGCTCGCGAGTGACAGGCAATCACTCGACTTCTACCGGTCTTATTAGCATAGCAGCTATTCGAACTCAAGTTCTAATATACAGTACATAGGATTCTAGGAATGTGCAGCTAGGGTTTCCATACAACTCCTAAGAATTTAGATGCACCAGTACAATAAATCAATATTTAAATTGCAGTGTATGAAAATAGGGTGTATGTTCGGGGCTTGCCTTCGCTGGCGGGGCTGGGGTTAGAGATGTCAACACTAAAACTATCTGAATCAGGGTTTGGGGCTTCAGTTAAATCTCCGGTGACGTTCCCGGGGTCTTCAGAAATCCATTCTTCTGGTTTCGGAATTAGCTGATAATTTCCGTCAGCGATAGTCGTCGAGTCTATATGACATGCAAACATTATAATTTAGGGAATGCATACACTTTTATTTCATTTCAAGATAAAGTTGCAATCCAATAAACAAACATTCCATTTAACAAACACATCATCTACTCTCCGACTGGGCAATCATTTATCGAGTATGAACTAGACTACCTAATTGCATTAAATGACGTGTTTAGTTACCCTAATCAACCAAACTAATTACATTAGATAGCATGGGGTGATCCTAATTCACCAAACTAATGCCATTAAACACCATTAGTGGATTTTAGGAACTAGATTAATTATTCCTTAAAGAAATGGGGTCATTATTATTAAAAACTTGTGTTTTTGATCAAATAATCAAACCTTAAGTTAGGAGTGATTACTAATACTTTAAAAATTAGTATAAACAGGCCTAATTGAAATAATATTACCCTAAAATTTTCAGAATATTTTATGCAGTATATAAATTAGAGGAAATATTTCAATTAATTAGCACCTAGAAAATGTTTTATTTCCACAGAGCAAACCACTGCAGTGCTGGAGCTATTAATTTAATTGAGTACTGGTGAAGCCTGAATAAAGCTCCTGTAAATTTATCAGAATTGTATCTCAATATAGGAACAGTGCTACAAAAATAAACAAAATTAGCTCTCTTATTTCAAGATCTATTTATATCTAGAGTTCCAGATAATTTCAGTTGCTGAAATTTTATGGATATGTTAAGCAACTCAGAAACATCGTTCAAAAATATTTTCATAGTTTTTCATGGACAGGATCTAGCATAATTATTCCTTCTCGTGATACCCCTATTTTTTTACAAGGAAGACCCTAATAAGATTGAAATCACAACAATTGGGTCCTTGGCCGGAGTAGAGCAGGGGGCAGGGTGGAGAACGGTGGTGTTCCGGTAGTGTGGCTCACCGGCGGTAGATTGGAGGTGGGGGAGAAGCTTCAGGGGGTCGAGGCGGTTCACCAGAGCTACTTGGCGGGGGCTAGGACGGCCGGAAGGGCGGGTCCCTACGGCGACCCGGGACGGCGGCAAGAGGGATCTCAACGGCGAGGTGGATGTGGTGCTCAAAGGGCGATGGAGGGGCTGGCGAGCTTCATGGGATCAAGGCGAAGCTGCTAGAGGTGCTGGTGTGGCTCGAGAAGGGGCGGGGCGAGCTGTCCACGGCGGCCCGGAGCGGCGGCAATGGAGCTCGGCGGCGGCGGCGTTCTAGTGGCATGAACGTGAGAGAATGGAGAAGAATTGGCTATGAAGCTTTAGTGGGGTGTAGTGGGGCCGGTGGAGCATGGAATTGTGGGTGTGGGGCGGTGGAGGCGGTTGACGACGGCGAGCAGAGTGTGCGGTGGTGGTCCGGCGGGGTGCTGAGCGGAGAAGAAGCCGAAGAAGCGAAATACGGTCGTGCGATCGGATAAAAGAAGTTGAAGAGGGCTCTTGGACATGCGGTGGGGCTAAGAAGAGGCATGGCGAGCTGGAGCAGCTGCTGTCGACCGGCGGCGCGACGTGGCGGCTTCAGGTAGCGGTGGAGCGGCGTGGCGAGCGCGGGAGAAGACAGCGGGGAGGCGCTGAGGCGGTGGCCGAGCTCCCTGGCGACGCGTGGAGCGGTGCTGAAGCAGGAGCTGGCCTCGGGCGGCGCAGCAACGGCGGCCTGCGGCGGCGCTGCTGCGGCGGCAGAGGAAACAGAGGAGGAAGAAAGAGGAGGGGAGATCCTAGGGTCCTATCTGCAATTATAGGAACTACAGGGACTTCACTATGAAACAAAATTTCCCACTATTCTAAAGCTCAAATGAGAAAATGGTCAAAACAAAAGTTGTAGAACTTTTTAAAAACTACAACTTTCTTTTAAGGTTCAAGTTCAAAAACTCAAAGAATAAGGTTTTATTTTTGAACTCTTGGGCTAAATTCAAAATCATCAAGTTTTTGTCCTATTGAAGGCAAATTTCATTAGATTTTGGACCTGAATACAAGTTTTTATGCCAAGTAATGATGACTAACATTCTTACACTATGACCCCTAGTAGAAATGAAAATTACATTTGTAATTCAAAACCTTTGCACAAAAGGACTTGTATTTTTGAGAAATTACACATAAACCCTTATTCTCACACATTTCACTCAATTTCACATAATTCAATACATACATTACAAATTCCCCCTCTGTTTGCTACATTCAGACACCTAGGGTGTCACACTTAATCATACAAATTTCTTACAAATTCCCCATATATATTCAAAAGTTTCTATATTCCTACAATAGACCTATATTCCTATATTTTATTTCTATTAAAACTATAAACTGGAAAAAAACTTGGGGGTGCGGTCGGAGGCGGCAAACGGGGTTGGAGGAGGATGGGGTTGGAGGAGTGGCACGGTCGTCAGAGGCAACGTGGCATCGAGTGTTGGAGGCATTGGAGGAGGAATCGTTGGAGGATGGTGGTGTGGGGAACGATGGCGCATGGAGGAGAAATCTCGGCCTGTTTTGATTGCGCGCTAGGACTTGGAAATTTCCTCCCCTTCCCTACCATAGACTCATTTGTGCTGGTGGGTGCTTATGTTGCCCACCAGCACAAATTCTGTGCCGCCATCTATGTACAAATGGTCTGCCGCACCCCCTTTAAATGAACACACATGTATGGCATAGTGGTGAGGAGGTGCCTTTTTAAAGCTGGTGATCCGAGTTAGAATTTACTTTGGTTCGTGTATAATTATCTATAATATTAGACATATATGTTGTAGTGTAGAAGTTGCAATATATTTTGATCTGGTTTGATATTAATTTGACATACTTAAGTTTTTGGCAAAATAGTAATTAGTGTGAGGTAAATTGCACAAACTGTAGTCTTATGTGCCCCAAAGTATTTTATACAAGTACTTCAATACATAAAGTTGCTGTGTTGGAGGTTTGATATTTTTCTAAATTAATTTGATATTTTCTAGAGTTTAAATGATTTTTCCATGATTATTTATTGAAATTCACATTTGAACTACATGTGTCTCATGAATTGCTAATATTTTTTTATTAAAATAACATTTGAGTTCATGTGTCCCAATATAGTTTAAATATACAAAATAGATGAAAGTTTCAAGTGTATTCTTTAGATACTTCAAGTTTCTACTTATGGGTCTATTGGAAATAATAAGAATAAAACCTAGAATTGGTCAAAAAATTTAAAATTTCGCATAAAGTACTTAAATAGCTCAACAACTGACGGGTCTAGGGGCCCGAGGTCCTAGTGGGCCCACTTTCCATCTACTAGTCCAAGGCCTCACTTAGGATAGGCGCCAGTCTGTACAAAGCAACGAATTCATTTGGGCTATCTCAGCCCACAACCCCGACTAGCTGCTCAAGCAGGGTGAAAAAGGCCCATGTCCCCGACTGGCTACTCGGCCGGGGTGACCAAGGCCCGTGTCCCCGACTGGCTACTCGACAGTGGTGACCAAGGCCCGTGTCCCCGACTGGCTACTGGGCTAGGGTAACCAAGGCCCGTGTCCCCGACTGGCAGGGTAGTCGGAAGGTTGGACTCAGCTTACCAGCGGGCTCCAGGAGTAGGTGCGGAAGATAAGGATGGGCCTCGGTGTCAACTTGTCGTACACGGCCAACCACCCCCTCCATGGGGGTTACAGTCCTCTCTGCTATGGCAGCAGGGCGCCACTATTCTACCTACCCGTCCTCACAAAGGGACGGGACGAAACGTCATCATGATACAGCCAGAACGCCCCCGTCACGACGAAGTAACCGGGCGAGGCAATAGGGACGGGGCGTGATAGTCGTACCGTGCCTATCGACACCTCCATGACCTTTGATCGATGAAGCATGACGCACAGAAATAAGATGAGACGGCCACCCCACGACGCAGGACTTGGACGGTGGTCGTCGTAGGGCTCCGACTGATAGGGTTGATGGCCCCGATCGGTGGAGCGAGGAACTCTCTCTCCCTCTCTACCTCATTTCTTCTACCTTAGCACCCCTATAAAGGAGACCTCCCTTGGACTATAAAAGGGAGGGACCTCCGCCTAGAGGAGGGGGATTCCAATCTCCTAGTCTCACGACTTTCATTCGAATGCTTGTAACTCCCCAACTCTCATGAGCACCTGGGCTCAAGCAATGCATCCGACTGACCCCCGACTGGATGTAGGGCACTCTGCCCAATCCAGTATAAATCTTGAGTGATTGTGTGCTAGGCCACATCCGATCATGATGTGCGATACACATCTTCGAGTAGTTTTAGTTGCCGGCCATTTCCGGAATTGATAGTTTGGCGCTGTCCGTGGGGAGGACATCTTGCGTCCACCATCCCGGTGATCTGATGGCCTCCATCTCCGACACGTCCAGCCTCACAAGCCTGAGCGATATGATTCGCTTCGTCTCGTTGGAGTTTCCAACGGCACCACGCGCTAGGCTTTGGGAACCAACCATTTTCGCCCCCTTCCAGGCCTTCTGCTTCGGAAGTCTGGACTTTGTCACCGATCATCTCGGCACGCTTCACCTCCGCAAGGAGTCCGCTCCTCTGACACCGCTCGAGGGAGTTACTCCCTCGAATGGGCCACTGGCCAACCTCGACACTAAGGAGCTGGTGCGGCACCTTGAGCTCATGCTCTGTGCCGATCCCTCAACAAGCGACGTGGACCTGGTCCTGTTCTCGCTACACAACTTCTTCTGCCAACTCTCTAGGGGCACCGTGCTATCCCCACCGCGCTCACCGCGTGGCCAGCTCTCGTCCATCCTCACGAACGCCGCAGTGCATACGCTAGGGAACTCCTGAGCGCTAGGCTGCCACCCTTACTCACAACCAAACTTGTGGGCATGACGGGGTTCGCCCCCGGCTCGTTCCATGATCTCCTCTCCGATGATGACCTCCTTATTATGGGCTCTAGTGTCAGGGATGTGTCATCCCCTGGCTACCTCACACTACGAGAATGCGCCATGGCAGACATGCAAGGGTGACGGCCGGACCCAGTGGAATCCGAGGACACGCACACCTCACTGAACCCGCGTGCGTGGGCCTTGGTTAATACCTAGGTGCACAGTACGGACCTACCCCGGCGGCGGCGGCACCAGCCACTGACCGCGTCGGTGCATCCCCGATGCAACTCCGAGCCGAATGCTCGTGATGTCACAGGCGGCGCGCGGGCGCGCGCGCGTCAAGTTCAGCAGGCCATCATCGCAGACGCCAACGGCCCCCGCAGTTTGCGCTGGCCGGCCAGAACATCACCGTCTCTGCGATGCTCTTACGCAACCTGCCCGAGCCTGCGGACCCCCAGCAGCAGGAGCTCCACCACAACATCTGGATGTTGGTGGAGCGTGCCGCTGTGCAGAAGGTGGAAAGTTCTGCATCGCATCACCAGCATGCGGTCTCCTACCTAATTGGTGGGGTAGGCTCGCAGCAGCCAAACCCCTCGGTCACCGCGCCGTGGTCCTTGGTACGGGGCTGGCTCGGACCCAACTATGACGCACGCAACATCATCTTCTCACAGCAACTCACCCACCATAGTGCCGATGTTGACCAAGCCGACGCGGGCGTGGCCGAGGCCCACCAAACCGAGGTGGAGCACGAGCAGGCATCCCCCAGGTGTGGCAACCGACCATGCGACCGAGACGGCAACTGAAGTCCTAGTCCAAGCGACCCGGGCCCTCGAGCCTTCGGGCGCCGCATCCAAAAAGCGCCATTCCCACCGTGCTTCCGGCCACCCTCCAACATCACCAAGTACATTCGGGAAACAAACCCCTCTGTATGGCTGGAAGATTTTTGACTCGCCTGCTAAGCTGGAGGGGCAGATGATGACTACTTCATCATCCAGTACCTCCCCATCTGCGTTGGGGAGCATGTTCGAGCATGGCTCGAATTCATGCTGCCCAACAGCATCCGCAGTTGGGCGGAGCTCAAGCAGTTCTTTGTCGAAAACTTATAGGGGACGTACGTGCGCTCGAAAACTCCTAGGACCTCAAGAGCTGCAAGCAGGAGCCTGGCGAGTCCCTGCGGGACTACATTCACAGGTTCTCCAGGCAGTGCAACTCTTTGCCTGATGTCGTCGACGCAGACATCATTGGTGCATTCCTGTTTGGGACCACCTGCAAGTCCCTCGTTCACAAGCTCGGCTGTCAAAAGCCGCGCACCACCGCCAGCTCCTGGACATCACCATGAACCACGCCTCCGGTGAGGAGGCAGTCGGGGCAGCCTTCACCGATGGCCGGACGATAGGAAAGGCCAAACGTGCAGAGCAGGAAGTGGGCTCCTTCACGACACAGGACAAGAGGAAGAGGAGGGACCGGGGTCGCCCTAACCCAACACAGTCGCAGCGGCCGACCTAGCAGGCAAGTGACATGGCAACAACGACCGCTTCGAGCAGATCCTGGAGAAACCGTGCACCAACCACGACTACCCCGTCAAACACAAGCTTAAGGATTGCAAACTCCTCAAGTGGATGCTGGGTCAATCCAGCAAGCGGAAAGGCGGGTCCACGACAAGGAGGCGCTCAATGACCAAGGATCGCCACCCAAGGACGGGAAAACCTTCCCCGACCTGGACGGCTGCCTCATGATCCTTGGAGGCCCTGAGGATGATTACGCCAAGTGCCAGCACAAGGTCTACCTTAGGGAGGTATCCGCCGCTAAGAGCTCTGTTCCTAAGTTTCTCTGTTCGTCAAGTACTCCGATCACCTTCGATCGGGGTGACCACCATCCCAATGTTTCCTGACCGGGGAGCTACCCTCTCCTTATCGACCCCATCAAAAGCAACAAGGGCCTGTCCAAGGTGCTAATGGATGGGGTAGCAGCCTCAACATCCTGTATGTTGAGACCCTTGACGCCATGGGCATACTGCGGTCCAAACTCTGCACCTCTATCTTCCCCTTCCTTGGGATCATCCCAGGCATCAGGGTGTACCCCATGGGGAATATAGAGCTACCGGTCACATTCAGCGACCGCAGCAACTTCCACATCGAGACCCTGATTTTCAAAATATTCGATTTTAAGGGACCACGCCATCCTCGGGCGTCCGGGCTATGCCAAATTCATGGCGGTCCCCAACTACACCTACCTCAAGATGAAGAGGCTGGGGCCGAACGGCGTCATCATGGTCAGTGGCTCCTTCGAGCAGGCCAACGCCTACGGCCACGAGCACTTCGAGATCGCCACCACCCTCACCAACTCCGTCGAGCTCCAGAAGCTTCGTCAGACAATGATGGAAAGTGCCCCTGACTCTAACGAGCCGACTTCATCCAGCGCCTTCCGCCCGACCGAGGACACTAAGTAGTCGGCGTCGACCCCAATGACCCGACCAAGGGTATGCAGATCGGGCCTAGCTCCCGGCCAAATAGAAAAGCACGCTCATCGACTTCCTACGTGCCAATCGTGATGCCTTCGCATGGAAGCCCTCTAACATGCCTGGCATTCCGATGGAGGTTGCCAAGCATGAGCTTTGCATCAAGACGGGTTCCAAACCCTTGCACCAATGCCTGCACCGCTTTGATGACAAGAGGCACAGGGCCATAGGCGAGGAGATCGCCAAGCTCCTGGCAGCTGGTTTTGTCAAGGAAGTGTACCACTGTGACTGGCTTGCCAATCCCGTCCTCGTAGAAAAGAAGAATGGGAAATGGAGAATGTGTGTTGACTATACTGGAGTAAACGAGGCATGTCCCAAGGATCTTTTTTCCTTTGCCGCGTATAGACCAAATAGTTGACTCCACGTTAGGATGCGAAATCCTCTCTTTTCTAGATGCCTACTCGAGCTATCACCAGATCACAATGTAAGATTCCGACCAGCTCGCGACTTCTTTCATCACCCCGTTCAGCACATATTGCTTCACCATGCCATTCGGCCTGAAAAACACTGGCGCCACCTACCAGCATTGCATGCAAAGGTGCTTTGCTGATCAAATCGACCTGCACGACAGCTCGACCAGCTCGGGCCACCCAAACCCACAGTCGCCATCTACGTGGGCGACATAGTGGTGAAAGCACCTTGTGCGGGAGATCTGATCGCCACGCTAGACACCACGTTCATTAACCTCTGAAGCTTTAGCGTGAAATTGAATCCCGAAAAATGCACTTTCGGGGTTCCGAAGGGGAAACTACTCGGGTACATAGTGTCCGAGTGCGGCATCAAAGACAACCCCAAAAAGATCACGGCCATCACCCGGATGGGCCCTATCTGCAACATGAAAGGCGTGCAGCGACTCACCGGCTGCTTGGCTGCCCTGAGTCGGTTCATCTCTTGACTAGGCGAGCGGGGAATGCCCCTGTACAAACTCCTCAAGAAGTCGAATCCGTTTGTCTGGATGGATGAGGCCCAGCAGGCTTTGGACAAACTCAAGGCATTACTGACCTCAGCTCCAGTCCTCGTTGCTCCCGAGCGACGGGAGCCCCTTCTGCTCTACCTTGCGGCGACCACCCACGTGGTCAGCGCCACCCTT
The DNA here is from genome assembly GCF_002211085.1 of Panicum hallii. Taxonomy (NCBI): domain Eukaryota; kingdom Viridiplantae; phylum Streptophyta; class Magnoliopsida; order Poales; family Poaceae; genus Panicum; species Panicum hallii. Next base: position 28,603,994 of record NC_038042.1, read on the forward strand.
GTGGTCGAAAGGGAGGAGCTGAGCCGAGTGCTGAAGGTCCAACGACCGGTATACTTCATCAGTCAAGTACTCACGGAGACCAAAGCTTGCTACACGCAGGTGCTGAAGCTCTTATACGCCATGCTCATGGCAACTAAGAAGCTTCAGCACTATTTCACCTTTCACGAGGTTGCCGTTGTCACCTCATTTCCACTCGGAGAGGTCATCCATAGCCATGACGCTATGGGATGCACCTCCAAATGGGCACTCGAGCTCATGGGCTATGACATCAAGTTCACCCCCGCACTGCCATCAAATCGCAGGCCCTGGCTAACTTTATCGCCGAGTGGACTGAGGTCCAAACCCCGACTCTAGACATCACCCACGAGTACTGGACCCTATACTTCGACGGGTCTGTCATGGGACCCGGCGCGGGGGCTGGTGTGGTGCTAATCTTGCCCAAGGAAGAAAAGCTCCGTTACGCAATCTGCCTCCACTTCCCAGCTTTGAACAATGTCGCCGAATACGAGGGCCTCATCAATGGCCTCCGCATGGCTATCGAGCTCGGGGCCACTCGGCTCTACGTATATGAAGACTCTAAGCTAGTAGTGGACCAAGTCATGAAGGAGTCCAACTACAAGAGCCCCCTCATGAACACGTACTGCATGGAGGTGCATAAACTGGAGGACAAGTTCCGAGGAATTGAGTTTCATCACGTCCCGCAGAAGGGCAACAATGATGCTGATGTACTCGCTAAGATGGCAGCTCAGCGGGATCCCATCCCCAATGGAGTGTTTGTCAACAACCTGCACACACCTTCAATCCGCGTAAAGCCATATCCGCCTTTAGGGCCATCCGATTCGGTACACGGGGGCCCCGGCCGGGCCTCCCCAGAATGGACGACCCTCGACCGAGTGCTTGGGGGTCCGACTGCTTTGCGATGGAGGCTGACGCAGTAGTAACCGCCCCCGACTGCTTTGTGATGAAGGTCGACGCAGCAGTAACCAGACATGACTGCCTCGCGATAGAGGTCGACGCAGCAGTAAAAGACCCAGACTTCTTTATGATGGAGGCTGGGACTTCTGGGGCTGATGCAGCAGTAACCGACTACAACTGGAGGGTGCCTCTTTTGGCCTACCTCCTCGATGAGGTCCTCCCACCCGATAGAGCCAAAGCGCGAAGGATCACCGGCGCGCTAAGATGTTCGGCACCATCGATAGCGAGCTGTACGAGCGAAGCCCGTCGCCTGTGGGGTTGCTCAAGAAATGAATCCCGACCAAATAAGGCAAGGAACTCCTCTTGGAGATCCATGCTGGCATTTGTGGGCACCATGCACCCCGTGGTCGCTGGTCGCTAAGGCCTTTTGCTAGGGTTTAGACTAGCCGACTGCTCTACATGACGCAGAAGAAGTTGTCCGCACATGCAAAGGGTGCCAATCCTACACCCGGCAGACCCACCTGCCATCGCAGGTGCTTCAGACCATCCCCCTCACATGGCCGTTCACGGTCTAGGGTCTCAACATGGTCGGGCCTCTCAAGAAGGCTCCTAGCGGCTTCCCCCGCCTACTCGTCGTGGTGGGCAAGTTCACCAAATGGATTGAAGCAAAACCAATCGTCAAGCTTAGCTCCCAAGAGGCTATCAAGTTTTTTCTTGATGTCGTCTTCCAGTTTGGTGTGCCCAACACCATCATCACCGACAACGGCCCCAACTTCACGGGCAAGGAGTTCTTGGATTTCACTAACGGGTACGGAATCAAGATCGATTGGGTATCGTTCGGACACCCTCACACAAATGGGTAGGCAGAGAGAGCAAATGGCATGGTCCTCCAAGGACTCAAGCCTCGCATCTTCAACCAGCTCAACAAGTTTGTTGGCCATTAGGTCCAGGAACTCCCGACCATCCTCTGGAGCCTGAGAACAACTCCCAACAGGTCCACAGGATTCACCCAGTTCTTCTTAACTTACATGGTGGAACTGTGATACCTTCTGACTTGGACCATGGCGCCCCAAGGGTCAAGGCCTTTGACCCTGACCGAGCCGGAGAGGCTCAGCTGGACGCGGTCAACTTGTTGGATGAGGCCCGGGAGATGGTCTTGGTCCGCTCGGCAAGCTACCAGCAGACCCTTCGCAGATAACATGAGAGGAAGATCCGGGGAAGAACCCTCGAAGTCAGTGACTTAGTGCTAAGGAGAGCATAGTCGAACAAGGACAAGCACAAAGCTCACTCCGCCCTAGGAAGGACCATACACGACCACGGAGGTGGTCCGGCTAGGAACCTATCGTCTGAAGGATAGCGACGGCAACATCCTCACCAACACATGGAACATTGAGTAGTTATGTCGCTTCTTCTCTTAAATTCAGTCCTTTTGTATGCTTTTCTCCACACGACAACTCCTACAGCGCCCGACCTGAGCACTCTCGCCCTCGGGTCACTTGGGGACCCCATGGGGATACACCGCCATGCGCAGCGTTATCCCTCTTTCCTTTTAAAGCTCACACACAAAAAGACAACCACTTTTCACCCGAACGAAAGGGCATCTCCTTTTCCCATCGCAACCTAAGTGATTTTTGTTGGGCCACCCGACATACCGAACCCTCATCACAACCTACGATGAACTAGCAGTTGACGCCACTCGGGCCAGCCCCCGGCGACACGCTGCAACCTATGGTTAATGTACAGGTTCGAAAGGAAAAGTGCGAACATAGAAATCACTCCAGGAAACAAAAGGGATATGGGTAGGACCAGCTTCCCAAAAACCATAAAATGAAAACAATTACAAGCACGTAGATCGTTCACTTGAGGGCCCTTCAAGACCCCCACACAAACTGCTCTAGAAATGAAAGGTAAGTACTTGACAAATGCTTTCTATTGTGGCACCCCGTCCACGTTGGCCGACAACATGGGCGGGAGGGGCCGTGCTGCAGGATCAACTGGAGGAGCCTCTTGGCCGGGGGACAACACGGTCGTTGTAGCGCTCGACTCGATTTTTGTGCCTGGACACCGCCAGCCCCCCAGGGTTGCCTCCCTCTCCGCGCGTCGAGCTATCTTCACCCATTCGACGGTGGTTGCCTCCACAATCACCATCGCGACCAGCATCAAGCTCTCTCTGAGTTCGCAAAGCTGGTTGGTGACCCATCACGACCGCGACGCGGGCACGAAAAATTGGGCAACGCTCCGACCTCCCTGGTATGCCTCAACGCACCACATCCCTGGTCAATAATCGCATCTAATTATACAATTTTTGAAATATCTTTAGACCCAAAAGGGCACACGCTGATGGATCCCAACTCGGGAGTCCAGTCGATCGGGTTCAAAGGCCAGTCCATGGAGGACTTGAGGCCGCCTCACGTCAAATGGAGCCAGGGGAGAAAATGCAGATGAGCCCCAGCGGCCCTTGCCCGACAAACTCAGGCAGTGACTCGGGTCATCTCGAGCTTCTCATCTGATCCGAACCTCGAGCCATGCCCACAGAATCTCCATCGAGGAGAGGCCATCGGGCCACCCGAGTCGGTCGGACGACTCGGGCATCTGCCAAGAGGTGGGTCACGGAGCAGTGGAATGCCACATGTGGGCTATACCAACTTCATCACGAACGACAAACCTAGATTCCACTCAAATCGCCTAGACTTTGCCTAGGCACACCCGTTAGGAGCTCACCGAGCACATCACTAGGCCCATCGAGGCAAGTGACGCTGACTCAACCCCTCCGGTCATGGAGACCATGGACGGGGTCACCCCTACACTTGCACACATCCAATGCCCCCGACCTGACCGCCTTCCTTCATGACAAAGGCTGTAGCGAGTCGGAGCACCACATTTCCACTCAGAAAAGATGACAAAATTCAAGCCCCTCGACTGAACTCCTGGTCAGGCACTGTAGATATAAAACACTCCAAAATAAATGCATTTTATTCTTGGCAACTAAGTGTTACAAGTACAATTGGCCCATGGCCGTTACAAAGTATAGAAACCCATTATCGACGTAAGGAGGGTAACGCCGGAGCCTCGGGGAGGGCTACTACAAGTGCAGGAAGCATGGCAGGGACTCCCACCTCACAAGCCTTCTTCTTGCATCCCCTTACTAAAGGATAACATAGTAGGGGGTAACAGCGTGCAGTCCATCTACCACCGCCGCTTGCCGAACACCCTTGTCATCTTAAACGACAGCGAGGAGCTCTTTCCCAGCCTCGCCTAGGAACGATGAGCCTTCCAACAAGGTGAGCTGGGGCTGAGGCACATGGGGAGACCAAACCCACTCGGGGTCCAGGCAGATCCCGCGGGCATGCACCGTGCTAGGAAGGGTCGAGGAGTTCCTTCCCGTACCCATGCCCGGCCAGTGGAAGCACGGACACATCCTCCGCCGGTGGCCGACGCCACCCCCTTATTCGCCCAAGGCACCTGGGGAGGCTGCGTCACCTACCCGATGGAGATGGTGCCCTGCCTGCACACCCGCTTGGCCCGATCACCAAGCAGAATGCTTGGAGGATCGAGCTTGGAAGCAGCCCGAGTGGATGGCCTCGCCCGTGCGCTATCCCCTGCTGCTCGCAAGCATTCTTCTAGCACCAGATGCTGAAGGAACCACCGGCTCCATCAGGCGGACACACACAAACTGAAAGCAACTTTATTATTAGAGGCAAGGCTCGCTCACGACTTAGGATGAGTTCAAGATAAGGCGCTAGTGGCCTCCATTTATAGTCGCTCCGGTCCCCTCCTGTTCGGTGAGCAAGTTTTGTCGCGTTGCACATAGCTCCACCTCAAAAGAAGGAAAACCTTCACAAGAGGAACAGGGAGAGCACGACCGCAGCGGTTCCATGTGACGGGTCATGCAGCCCTCGATATTCCGCGCTGAGGACATGTAGCTGGCACCGTTGCGGCACAATTATCACGCAAAGTGACCAGGGGAATCCCAGTTGACTTGCTGTCACAAGGGGGGATCCCTTGAACGCTGCACCTCTCTGCGGAGGAGGCAGAGTGATGCGTCCCTTCACCCCGAGTGAGGGCGTGGTGCAGCGAGAAATAGCACCTTCAAGATTAAACAAATCATGAAGCTGCTCGGGGGGCCTATAACGGGTCCAGGTACCAGGGGTCCCCAGCAGGCCCACTTCCCATTGACTGGTCCAAGGCCTCACCTGGGACAGGCGCCCGTCCATACGAAGCAACAAATTCATTTGGGCTATCTCAGCCCACAACCTCGACTGGCTGCTCAGTCGGGGTGGCAAAGGGCCATGTCCTTGACTGGCTACTCGGCCAGGGTGACCAAGGCCCGTGTCCCCAACTGGCTACTCGGCCGGGGTGACCAAGGCCCATGTCCCCGACTGCCTACTCGGCCGGGGTGACCAAGGCCCATGTTCCTGACTGGCTATTTAGTTAGGATGACCAAGACCCGTGTCCCCGACTGCCTACTCCGTTGGGATGACCAAGGCTCGTGTCCCCGACTGGCTACTCGGCTAGGGCGACCAAGGCCTGTGTCCCTGATTACTACTCGGCCGGGGTGACCAAGGTTTGTGTCCCGGACTAGCTACTCCATCATGGTGACCAAGGCCTGTGTCCCTGACTACCTACTCAGTCGGGGTGACAAAGGCCCGTGTCCGTGACTGGCTACTCGGCTGGGGTGACCAAGGCCCATGTCCTCGACTGGCTACTTAGTTGGAGTGACCAAGGCCCATGTCCCCGACTGGCTACTCGGCTGGGGCGTGTCCCCGACTGGCAAAGGGCCGTGTCCCCGACTGGCAAAGGGTTGTGTCCCTGACTGGCTATTCGGCTAGGGTGACCAAGGCCCGTGTCCCCGACTGGCTACTCGGCCGGGGTGACCAAGGCCTGTGCCCCTAACTGCCTACTTGGCCGGGGTGACCAAGGCCCCTGTCCCCGACTGGCTACTCAGTCAGGGTGACCAAGGCCCGTGTCCTCGACTGACTATTCGGTTGGGGTGACCAAGGCCCGTGTCCCCGACTGCAAAGTCATCGAAGGCCGGACCCATACCTTGGCTGCTACTGGGGGTTCCGATTGGGCTCCGCCTAATACGCGCCCGCCTCCCCAACTGGTAGGGCAGTCGGAAGGCTGGACTCAGCTTACCAGCGGGCCCCAGGAGTAGGTGCGGAAGATAAGGATGGGCCTCGAGGTCAACTTGTCGTACACAACCAACCACCCCCTCCATGGGGGTTACAGTCCTCTTTGCTGTGGTAGTAGGGCACCACTATTCTACTTGCCCATCCTTGCGAAGGGATGGGGCAAAATGTCATCATGATACGGCCGGAACGCCCCCGTGACAACGAAGTGATAGGGTGAGGCACCAAGGACGGGGCGTGATTGCCGTACTATGCCTATCAACACCCCCACAACCTCCGATCGATGGAGCATGATGTACAGGGACAAGACGTGATGGCCACCCCATGACGCAGGAGTTGGACGGTGGTCATCGCAGGGCTCCGCCTAACAGGGTTGACGGCCCCGATCGATGAAGCGAGAAACTCTCTCTCTCTCTCTCTACTTCATTTCTTCTACCTTAGCACCCTTGTAAAGGACACCTCCCTTGGACTATAAAAGGGAGGGACCTCCACCTAGAGGAGGGGGAATCCAATCTCCCAGTCTCATGACTTCCACTCAAAAGCTTGTAACTCCCCAACTCTCATGAGCACTTGGGCTCGAGCAATACATCCGACTAACCCCTGACTGGATGTAGGGCACTCTACCCGAACCAGTATAAATCTTGAGTGATTGTGTGCTAGGCCACATCGGATCGCAACGCATGATACACATCTTCGAGTAGTTTTAGCTGCCGGCCATTTCTGGAACCGACAACAACCATATCCAAAAAGTTTCAATACAATTAACAAAATTAGAGTATATATATTTTAAAAATTGATGCATCTATCACATAGTTTTATAAATCTTATGCCAAACTTTCAAGTTTATACATGATATAACATCCTTTTGGTGATATACACTTCAAACTATTTTTCACAAGTAATAGACTAAATATAAGTCTTGTTGTAGGATTCTAATTTTTAAAAAAACTTATTTTCTATTTTTAGAGATTAAATGATTTTTTCATGTTTAACTAGCTTTGGGCTAGAGGATCACCTAAACAACTGCCAACTGTTTGCGCTGGCGAGCAACATAAGCATTCATAAGCGGTCGGCCACCTGCCTATTTATGCTGGCGTTGGCCAATACCGACCGCCACCACCACTTCATGGATGTGCGTCATTTATGATGAATAAAACCCCTACCTTTATCTAAAAAAAACTACAGAGCCAGCGATGATGGATAGTCGATGACCATGAACTAGGTTATTGTAGTTTCAAAATGTTCACCTTACAAATTACATAATGTTATCATGCGAATCATAATTTAATCACCTACAATTTCCCTTCTATTTCTGATGAGAACCCCACCATATTAAACAAGCATGTAGTCTATGCCCATCATAGCCAACAATGTAGGCAAGCAGCCCCAACTTGTGGTCAACCTTCTTTGCTTCATGGGTGCCAGGAAGGGGCGAGTTGGTCACCCACCCTTCTTTAGGAGGAGGCTCCACAACAAATGCTTCAAACCTCATAGGATTGCCAACCAAGAAAATCTACCCAGAATGGGAACTCTTGCCTTGACAGTAGAACCACCTTTCCTTCTTCCTCTTAGGAACTTGTAATGTTGTTTCTTCTATCGCACCCCTATCCACTGAAACGAACCAGGTTCTCAGGAAGAGAATTCGAATCCTTGTATCATCACAATTGCTCCCAGAATTAACAGGCAATTGCATACAAAACTCATCTCAGCCAATATCACATCCATATATCGCATAAAGGCTGCAGCGCTGAAGTATGAGCCCCGCGGACTAGCCATTTCTTCTCCATGAGGCTCATATAGGCGCTATGGCGCTGAAGTATGTAACCCATGCCATACTCCTAGGAAAAGCTCGAACAACCTTCAACAAAAGTATGGGAATAGTTATTACATAATCCAATGGATTGTAGTATGAGGTTCGATACAAGCCTCCAGGCTAAATCAAGATAAGCAGAAAATGGAAGTAGTAGCTAGTCTTCTGGGCCATTAGCATCTTCATGATCTCCTCCCACGTGCAAGCCTTGAGCGAAGCACGGGCCTAGTCGTACCACCCGTCGTCAGTCGGGTCGTACTCTTGGTCGGATCCTGAATCGTACCAAACTATCCCCAAGGATGGGATAGGTCGACGTCAGCATCTGTATGCAAGCTTTAAGTGATATGCTAGTGTTTAAGAGAGATAGCCAAGGATAGGATGGGGTTTCCCAATGCAAGCAGCAAGCAATTTAATAGTGTCATCCAATTCACCTCAACACAGGCCATCCTGGAAATCCAGGTCCCGGGGTCAACACACACCTTCCATCCACCAAGTCAATGTGAGAACTCCTGTTCCTCACACCTCAGCTGTCGACCAGGACATGGGTATCCAACTAAAGGGGGGTAGAAGTCAAGTAACACTACTCTACTTAGTGATGCCAGATCAAGAGATGTCCATGACCGAGGATGCGGCTATACGTATCGTTTTCAACCTATAGGGGTTGTACATTGTCGGTGTTTACTGCCAAGCCCATCGAGGGATAACCCCAAGGTGGCAAGTTGTAGGTAGGGTGTCGCCGAGATCAGGAACTCGAAGGTGCAAGTAACACAAGGTTTAAACAGGTTCGGGCCATAAGTTGCGTAGTACCCTACGTTCTGTGTGGTGGTTCGTATTCCTTGGATTGGTTATTGATTGGAGGGGGTAGTTTCCTAGCCTGATAGGGTTATAGATATCCTAGCCTGATACTAGCTTTGGGTAGTTTCCTTCAGTACTGACTTGTCCTACTCATATCCGAGTACTTTGCCATAAATATAAGGTGTGGGGTATGCCCCATCACTTATTCTAGAATATTCTATGCCATATGCGTAGTGCCGTGGCCCCGAGTCTGAGATACACCTAGACCCACTTGAATTGAAGCCAGCCTGGGATCAACCAACTTATCGACGAGACACCGGTCAACAAATGCTAGTGGTTTCAGCACCATCCTTCTTTCCTGGGTTCGGGCGCATCCTCCCGCAAGAGGTCGCTCCGGAACTGTGAAGCCTCCTACACCTGGATCCTGCAAGATCCTGCATCTCGAGGGACATGAGGTCAGCACCTCCTCCCCCTGCATCAATACTCTATCCTCCCACAGGCTTGGTACCGCACCTGCTAGCTTGGGCTAGACCCGCCCGCATAATGGGTAAGTGGTGTGCACGCTTAATATAGTTCCATCACTAGGGTCGACTAACACGGTCCTTACTTGCCGAAGTGAGCGTCATCATCAAAAGCGTATCCATTGCAATGGTCCATAGTAGCACCCATTATAGGTATGGCCTCCAAACACCTCAAGTATCCACCAAAAAGTGTGTACCCACAATAGGTTCTCCGTAGGGCGTGCCCAACACACGCCCCAAACCCTCGATCAGAAGATCAAGTTATGTTTGCTCACCCCCACTAAAACCCGCTGAAAGCCCTATTCACCAACTCCTCAAAAGTATATCTCCACTCACGCCAAGAGTATCATCAACCATCCCAACAAAACACATGCAAGTCGTAGCCAAATTATTCATATATTCATTCAAGGTAACTTGGGATTACAAGGGAGTGGTACAAAAAGGTAATGCATGTTCATCTCAACATAAAGTAAAGTGTAGCATAACTAACAAGCATATGACTAGTGGGTATTCAGATCATAGATGGGTGTGAAGCTAGGTTCTCTTTGTAGTCCTCCTGGTAGTCCTGGGCGTCAGGGAGCTCCTCGTTGATGGGTCCTAATCATAAATAGAAATAAGGATGAGGGCCAAAGTGCAAAAGTGCACAAAATTTTCCAATTAAGATCCAAATCACACCAAACCTATTCTATCAGGTAGGTTATTTTGAAGAATTATGAAACTGGTTTTATAATTTTCTGAGGTCCAGTTGATTTATTATGAATTTTCTAAGCCTAAAACTATTTTAAGGAAAGATAAATGATTATCGAAAAATGAAAAACACATAGTGCTGACACGTGGTAGCACCCGTGCTTGTCGTGTGTTATGCTGATGTCAGCATGACATCATCAGGGGTCAGTCCAGGCTGTCGTCAGCAATGGGCCCTATTGACATCGGTGATGAATGGTCAACATTGAACAGTCAACAGTCAATAGGGTCAGAGGGTCAGCAGGACCCACTGGTCAGCCACTGGGCCCACAGGTAAGTACACAATAGAAATTGAAAAAGAAAAAGGACAACCGGCTTGGGTCTCGTGGGCTCAAAGGCTTGGATCGGCTTGGTTCGGCCCAACTAGCCTCGGCTCGGCTAAGCAGGCTGGCAAGTAGATCGGCTCCTGTGCTAGACAGGCTAGCTTGATTAGCGGCACATTGGGACGGCTTGGCTTAGCTGCGCACCAGCCCATGATCTGGTTCGGCTCCATCCCCCCTCTCTCACCGTTGTGTGGGGTCCGCGTATTGGCGGGCGGTCACCGGATCCGGTGTGCCCGAACAAACCCCATGCAGCGTGGGGGCGTGTGGTCCGGTGTGTACGTGTGCGTGGGTGTGCAGCTCGGGTGCTTGGTGAAATGCCCAGAAGGGCTTTCGCCATGCCACGTCGCAACATCGTGGCGGTGGTGAGCGGTGACTGCGACGGGGTAAGGCAACAGTGAGGTGGTGGCGTGACGGCAAAGAGGGGTGGCACGGTTGTAGTGCAGACGAGGCCAAAGGTGTAGCCTTCGGTCTTGGTGGCGATCGGAGCACATGCGTGCGGCTACCTACAGCCTACGGCCGCAACGTGGTGGCTTGGTGCGTGGGCACCTGGCATTCCGAGGCCGCGGTAGTGCGGGATGAAGATGATGAGGTAGGGCATCAATGGCAGCAGGACACAGCAGGGCTAAAACTTCGCTTTACGGCCAGCTAGGGGTGCGTGAGAGCGTGCGTGCGGGCACTTGGCACAGCCGAGACCACAGTGCGGCTGCAATGCTTGTGGTGCTTCGCCGAACAGGAGCCCGACGGCGTCGGGCTGCAAGGCAGAACAAGGGCAATGTCGGCGGGGCTCCTGCATAAGAACACGGCGCGACGCTGGGCAACTGGGAAAGGGGACCTAAGGTTCTTCTACGGTGGGCTCATCGGCCTTGGCCAGCAGTAGGAGGGCGATGAACTACTGGTTGGGTCGAAGAAGAACGGGGTGAGGTGGTGGCGAGGCGCGGCTGTGGCGGGTTGTGGCAGAGCCATGCTGAGCAACTCCTTCGTCGTTGTCGATGTATAGGGCACACACACGGCAGGGCTCTAGTAGCATCGAGCTCCAAAGCAGCTCTCCTCCTTATCTTCCCCTTCCTCTCCTCTACTCCCTCTCCCTTGGATGCAGTGGTGGCAGAAGGGGAAAAGAACCCTGGGGTAGCTAGGGTTTCGCGATGGCCGGCTGGGGTTTTTATGGGGCGCTAGCTAGGGTTTAGCGAGGGCCCGGATGTCGAGGGTGGTGATGGGACGCATGCGGGAGTGGGGACACGTGGAGGTGTTGCAAGGCGGGGCGTAGGGTGTCACACCTAGTTTTAAGGACAAAACCAAATGCATAACTATAATGTCAGGATCAAGTTCCATACATAGAGTGACTTCATCAGTGAATAATCAGCAACAGTATCACGAAAAGAGAACTAAAGACTATAAAAGATTATTAGAGATATACAACTTATCCTAGAAACGAAAACTTCAAACTTCATAGGCAATCGACCGGGAGTTGCATACGCCTAGAACTTGGCATCATCTTCAAAAGACTTCACGACAACTTTCTCTTCTGAGTAGCAATTAAAACAAGTGTGAGTACACTTATGGTTGGTACTCAACAAGTGTTGTGAGATATATGACATAGAGGCCAAAAGCAAGAAAAGACTAACTGCCTTACTGCAATAAGCAATTTTAGTTGGTCAAGTTTTATTAGCACCTGATTACTAAGGTATAAGTTCATACCAAAATTCACATTACCCACAATTAAATTCATCTTCAAAAACATATCCAAAACCATAAATATGGTCCATGATTTAATTCATCTTCAAGTTCATTAATCATCTGCTCGTAACCATGAGCATGGCTGATATCAGTTTTCACTCTGCAGAGGTTGTACACTTTTCCCACAATTCATGTCTCCCAATTTGCCCGAGGTAGCTAGTGTCTTAAACACTTCCAAGGTGAGTGGCAAGAGATTGACTAGGAGGCCTTTACAAAGATTCCCTAACTTGCAATGATCCTCTAAGGTTTCAGGCCACAGTGTTCATAACCCTCCCTAGTGAAGTGGTATCTTAGCCAAGGACTATAAACAAAGCCTCTAAGAGGACCGGTCTATACCCCATCAACGCACTCCCCTCTTGCCCTTTCGGTAAGATCATCACAAGCTAGAGTTTCTAATTAATTAGCCAAGACCAGAGCCATATAGTATTGTGGTTGCACTATTTTCCTGGGTGGTTCTCAATGTTCCGATTAAAGCATATGGTCTTGTGATTAACAACGCAAAGAGCATGAACATGGATAAAACAGGTGTAGTATCGTCATTGTTGTCATCATGGTTATAAATTATTCCCAAACCGGAACTAGTTATAGCAACTAAGCAGAAACTACCCAACAAAAATTTAAAACCCCAGGTTGACAAGGAATGATAACAAAGACTAGGCATATCCTTAATTAGGATCCATCAAAATTAGGACACATGCATGCATATAGAAAAGTTGTATTTATTGTGATTATTAGGATAAAAGAATGATCAAGGAAACGCTTGCCTTTCTTCCAAAGAATAGCTTCTTAGAGTCTTCAACTCTTGTTCTTAAAACTCTTAATTTTCAAAGCTCTTGGATTGCACTCCTTCTAACGTCAAACGAGCATCGGACTGAAGCACAACAACAAATAAACAAACAAGAAGAACTAAGAACAATACATCAAATAAAAGAAAAGCTTAAAAAAGAGCATACTAAAGGATAGGGATCATTGCTACGGTCACGAGAGCATAAGAAGCACGGAAAACGGAGCTACGATAGAAAAGAAACAACTATCGGAAGATTTGTGTTAAAAGAAACAAAAGAACTATAATCTTCATTTATTTTAATTTATAAAACTAATGTAAAAGATATTCAAAAGAGAATATCCCTGATTATAATTGACTCATATTATATTTGCATTTATAAAGACGAGGACAACTTAGTCAAATTTTATATATAATTGTCTATGTACAAATTAAACTAATTAAATCATTAATTAGAAAAGAAATTGGTGAGAGCATCTAAACGTTGAAATTTATGGTTCGTGTTGAACTAAACAAATTAAATTACAAACACATTTGAGTTGATATTAATCAAGTTACATTAATTATGAAAACTGGAGTATAGACTTAATTGGATTTTATTTAGAAAAACTGGATAAGAGAATATTAATCAAATTAAATCTATATTTAATTTAAAAAATATGAACTATGGTGCAACAACACTACTAAACGATAACTTAGGGTTCTAGAAGGCTAACGCAAAAAGAACAAATCAAAACAGAACTAAAACGCGAAATCTACAAAAGAAACAAGGTTTCAGGGACCTAGTCACGATTAACTAAAGATTTTAGGGCCTAGCAGGGAAGATTTGCGAGACACAGCAAAATCTGCTCGCAAATAGATCAAAGTTTAGGGTTAGATCTACAAAACATCAGGGCTAGGTTAGGGTTGAACAGATCTAAACTTACAGGGGGGTTTTCTGCAGATTTTGCAAGACACAAGAAAGAAAGGACTTGAAAATTACATGATTCGCTGGGGGTCTAATCGCAAAAGCTTGGGGAGTTCTTGGAAATGGCCGGTGGCGGCACTGTCGGCCGGATTCCCGATGATTCCGGGCACGTGAGAGCGCGGCGAGTGGGGCAAAAGAAAGAGGAGATGGAGGAGGTTCCGTTTTACCGCTTACCCATGGCGGGGAGGCACCGTGGCGGCGGGAATCTCGCTGGGAAGAGGTGGTGGCGCACTGCTCCAGGGAGGCGGCGCTTCTATTCGTGGCGACCAGATAGGAGGCGTTCATGGCGAGGCAAACCTAGGCGGCGGTGCAGGAGGGTGGCGGCGTTGGGCAGATGCAGTGGGGTGTGGCATGAGGTGCAGGGGCAGCTGTCGCTCAGGGCCGAGCAAGGTAGATGCGTGCTTCGTAGGGGGAGGCACGGCAGCATGCACGCAAGGGGCGAGAGGCGGTGCACGGGGGGAGCAGTGGCGCCAGCCTGGGTGATGCGAGGAGGGGACACTCACAGGGGTTGGGGGCGCTCCTGGTTGAGGAGGCATGCGCGGCTGTAGGGGATGCGAGGATCGCGGCTGGAGGACGTGTGTCGGCGTGTGGCGGAGCAGGTAGCGCGAGTAGAGGGGATGCGAGCCTAGGGTTCTGCGTAGGATTTATAGGGGCAGGGCTATTGTGTCGTGCAAAGCGCGCACGCCAACAGGCTGACGGCGGCGTTCTGCAGCCTGACCAGACTCGGCCTGGGCTACAGTATGGGTCTAGTCGGGTTGGACCTGGCTTGGGTGCTCGGCCTGTTAGGCATAAAGGCCTGCCAGTAGGGCAAAACAAAGAGGATGGACTAGGCCAGCTGAGAGAGAACGATCGTACGAGCCATCTAGGCGAATAGGCCGATTGGGAGAATGGACCGGAAAGAGAAAGACAAGAGTGAGGGGTCGAGCGGGCTGCACCTTTTCATAGAGTGAGAACGGTTGGGTTTGCATGACACATACATCAAGGATAGCAGTGTGAGTCATTTACTCTCGAATGAAGTCCAAAACAAGCACACGGCAAAATGCTACCTTGGCCTGCAGGTGGCATACAGGCATTTGATGAGGTCGGACATGAATGGCCGGATCGAATTCGGTCAACGAATCCTGGCACGCACACATAGGAAAGCCGAGCTTGGCACAATAGGGCTATTGCAGGGAAGTAACAAAGGAAGAGGAGGGGAATGACAAGTAGGATCGTGTCATCGTAGAGAGATGGGGGAAAGAGATTGGCTAGCCACTGTGTTGAGGAAGAGAGAGGGAAGCGACGGACACTCGGCTGGGCCAACATTGATTGGTGCCGATGGATAGACTTAAGTCTTGGAGAGAAGGGTAGAGAGATAGGCAAAAAGGTTGGGCTACTGAGGGAGATTAGGTTGAGTCTAGGGTTTTAGAGTGATGGTGATGGTCGTCGAAGCTGACGATGATGACAACGAAGCGTCACCGGAAAATGCCAAAATCGAGGTATGACTCCATTTCTAGCGAGATTTGATCGGGGAGAAAGATTAGAGAATAGGAAACTCTAATAGGCATTAAAGGATGTCGGATACGATGGAGTAAAAAGGGAGGATGGTGATATAACAGATCGGTCCGACTATGACAAGAAATTTGAGAACATTCCAATAAAGGAATTTAGCTCTTGGAAAAAATGAGAATATATGCAAAAAAATTTTGGAAAATTCTCAGAAAACCCTAAAGATGGATGAACACATTCTAAAGGAATTCACATCCTAAAATTAAATATTTTAGGCTGTGACGCAAGGCGTCGGGCGGTCAAGGCAAGGGCGCGGCGGCCTTAGCGGGGCGCATGGCCCGGTGCTGACCAGCTCTGACACGCGTGGGCGTGTCGGCTCCCGCCTGACAGCACAGACTCACGATGGTGAGGCGAGAAGGGAGCGGGGGTGCGGTGTTAGGAGGTAGGAGGAAAAGCTAACAGGTGGGTCCCACCCGTCAGTGGCTCGGGCGGCGGGGAGGGGATAAGGCCAAGGGAGCGCGTGCGGTGCTGGGCTGGGCAGGTAGGGTTTTGGGCTAGGTAGTTAGTGTGTTAGGGCCGGCTAGGTTAGGGTTAGGGTAGGTTATGTTAAGAGTTAGCTTTCAATTTAAATTGAAGGGCACACTTCATTTAAAATTCCACACAATTTCCAAACATCCAAAATAACTTCAATTAAACCAAAATCAAATGAACTCCAAATAGTTTCATACTAGCAATATAATCCTTGATGTATATAATTTAGGAAGAAGAGAAGGCACTCTTGGGTTCAACCTAACTATAAGAACATGCACACAAAAAGTTTTTGAAATCCACAAATTTTGACTTATATCATCTCGTAAAAACACTGGATGCTACAGCCACCATCCGTGCCTCCGCAAAATTTGGCTAAAGGATGGGCACAGCTGCAAGGACGAGGTGCTAACATAGAGGGAGGAGTCGACACATGCTACATAGGATTAGTTAGTGAATAATTGGACAAAGTAATCTCTTACTACTAAAAAGAATGATCGGTAGAAAAAACCTTGGTGAGACCTTACTACCCTCCCCTGTGGCCAAGTTATTAGGACCGGACCGGTAATCGAACCAGCTAGAGCGTCGGTTCAATGGTTCACAGTTCAACCGTTACAAACCGGTTGAACCGCCGGTTCAAAAGTTTTAGACCGTTGAACTGAACCGGACACGAATACTTTTGAACTGGTCATATATATACAAATAATAATTAACAGTAAATACTAAATAATGCATAGTTCATCATAAGAAAAATAAGCTCATAAATAACACAATTATATAACCAAATTGGTTGCATTCAAACTTCAACATGTGAAGCACAAATTCAAATAACAAGTTCACAACAGGAGCCTTATAGAGTTACGACTTACAGGAGTACAGCACAGACAGCACACAAGCTCACAAGAAAAAGCGAAAAGTTCACATCAAAGCTTCAAGTTCACAATTCAATAACATAGGCTCAATAACTAGTAAAATGGCGACCAATCATATTCAGTTTATGGTAAATCATTATGAGCACTTGTTTCAGGATCTTCACCCAACATCATATCAAGATCATCAAGTGCATTTTCATGTTCAGGGGCCATAACTTCACCTTCTTCCATGGCATCAGCCTCAGCCTCATCCAAATTTAGCACTAAATCTGAAAAAAATATTAAGTTAGATGCTAGCATTAGCAAACACATATGTTCAATTGATCTTGATTTTACAAGAGTACTTGACAAGTTGACATTACCATCACTGCATTGTATACCTAGAGTAGCCAATTCACTTCGGAATTCATTCAGCTCTTCCGAGTTAAGCCGAGGTGGATTATCTTCTACAATCCATGCTTCATTTCCCTTCCGAATTCCATCCAATCTGATTGGGTCATAATTTCTAGTAGTTGTTTTGGACCTAATGCAGAAAGTTTTAAATATTGGCATGTATTATTTCTGGAAATGAACTGAACAGTAAGACAATGAATGTAAACAAGCAAAATAAAGGGTACCTTTGATGCAATCTCAAGTTGCAATGTACATACACAATATCATTTAGCCTTTGATGTTCAAGTCTGTTCCTCTTTTTGGAGTGCACATGCTCAAACAAGCTCCAGTTCCTCTCACATTCAGAAGCACTACAAGTTTGACTTAAGACACGCAAGGCTAGCTTTTGTAAATTTGGTGCACTACAGCCATATGTTTGCCACCACTCATCTATGTGAAAAAAATAGAATTACAACTTGCTGAAATGTAATGGGAAAGATAGACAACAATATAACACAAGGAGACTTACCAGCAAGCATGTGTTGTCGATCATTTTTAGCGGTTGAACGCCCAAAGTCACCTTCTCCCATTCTGAAAATTCTCATCTCTCTTGTTAAAGAACTTCTAAGAGCAAAATCTTTCCCAGCATATTTCTCAATCACATCAAGAACCCCAGAAGTAGTGAAATTGTACTTGTCTCTAAGCTCATCATTATACTGGTTGTTAGGATTAAACCAAAATCCAGCAGCATGAAGATTCTTGTCAAAGTGTTTATCCCACCTTGTATCTATGTACTCTAAAAAGGGTCTGACTAACTCTCTCTTTCTCTGAAACCTCTTCACAATTTCATCTCTTGAAGCATGGAAAGCTGCAAACAGATAACCCATGACAGGTTGCTCAGCGCTGTCCACAATTCTCAACACTCGAACGATTGGTTCTGATAATTGACAAATAATAGCACAATCTTTCCAAAAGGATTGATCTAGCACAGCTTTGGTAAACTTTTTCCCTTGTGTTTCCTTACAATATGCAGAGGTTGTCCACTCTTTGGACATAACCATTGCATGAAGATCAGCCTTATGCTTATATATGCTTTGCAATGCAACAAAATTAGTAGCAAAACGAGTTTGTGCTGGACTAAGAATCTAATGTCCTTTAGTGAACTTCCTCATCAGATATAATGGATAGAAATGGTTGTAGATATATTTTGTAATAGATGAAGCATGAGCTACAGTAGTCTTCACTAAATTTTCCTTGCCAAAATCGGACAATACTAAATTCAAACAATGGGCAGCACAGGGGGACCAATAAATTGATGGAAACTCATCTTCTAACCTTCTACCGGCAGCAACCATGTTTGAGGCATTATCAGTGACAAAATGAACAACATGTTCAGGACCAACAAAGTTGACTACATCTTTAAATAATCTGAACAAGTAATCTGCAGTTTTGTAAGCTTCTGTGGCATCGACTGACTTGAGAAAGACAATACCTTTGGGACAATAGACCAAGAAGTTGATGAGTTTCCTTCTCTTCCTATCAGTCCATCCATCAGCCATAACAGTGCAACCAGTTTCCCTCCAATATTTGCGGAATCCATCAACAAAGTTTCTAGTTTCCTGAACACATTTTGCAAGCAATGGACCATGCAACTGATTGAAATTTGGCCCCTTGTATCCAGAACCATATGCACACACAGCATCAAGCATTGGCTGATAAGACAATGAGTTACTTGCATTAAATGGAATAGATGCATCAATAAACCATTTTTTCACACACAAATCAATCTTCAATTTCACTTCTTCTCCTTGAAGCACACTCTTTATTGTAGGTTGATCTCCTTGGTTGGTTCTGGGCTTGAAGTACTTGCCAATACTAGGAGCCTTCTATTTGGTGCAGCTGCAACACGACGGGTTGGGGCTATATCAGTATTGGAGACCTCACATGCTGCTTCTTCTTCGTCTACTTCTATCGGTTCTGGCCCATATGGGTGCCCTTCCACATAGTCCTCTTGTGCCTCCTTTTTCTTTGCATTCCAATCTGAGATATTTTGATACATTGTATGCTGAACCTCAGGGTTAACGCTTCTACATTCAGCCACATTTCCAGGCGATTTAGCTAAATGCTCCTTGAAATGATGGATTCCTCCTCCTTTAAATTCCATGTTACAGTACATGCACTTGATCTTCTTTTTCCATCTTCAATATATTGCGTACAATATCCCCATGCTGGATCAGTTTTTCTTCTTGTCTTTGCTACTGTTTCTTCCTCTTGAACACTAGGTATTGAACTTGGGATGCTGTCAACGGGGGAGGGGGGATGCCTCTTACACATTGCTTGCATATGAATGGATGCCTAAACACATGACCTCTGTTGCTTTGTGTTTGTTATGTTGCGACCACTGTGGCATACTCTGTTACTAAGACCAGCATCATTTTATCTATTCCAGGTGAGTTATCCTGATCAAATCGACAAAAAGAAGAGAAAGTTGGATGAAAATCTGGATGTCCTAAACAAGAAAGAACATGATCTTGTGCAGATGCTGAAGCAGGTATTATTTGTGCATCCTTGTTTTTCTGGTCAATATCTGTGGTTATAGTATTTGCATATTCGTTTGTTGAGTATGTACCAACGGGTCTCACATGGTACACATATGGATCTGGATTATATTCTTCCCATTGAACAATTTTTGAGTCCATGAAACAGTTAAGTTGATATAGCCATCTGAATATGGTGTTGATGGAATAATAACAATCCAAGCTCATATGTCAGTTGACACCAATTGAAGTATTTAGCTCAGCTTCTGTTTAACCGGAACTTAATGCTTTTGTGTTGTTCGGAAGCTTTGCTTTTAATGACGGTAAAACTTTTGAAAACTAATGGGAGTTGCACGTTCAGCCCTTATATGAGCAAGTAAAAATGGTTTCACTCATCATTCTTTATCGAATATGTTATGATAGTATAACACCTCTGCATTTTACTCGGTGAGTGTTGAGTGGTCGTACCTTAGCATGATCTTGAAATGTGAGAAAACTTAGAAATGTTTAAGGCAAATTATCCTATGTCGGATCGCAGAAGCAGTGGCCGATCCTTCCAAACATCGAGTTATACTGCCCCTGCGGTCCTTTCAGCAAAACACATGATTGATCGGAAATTTTCCCAGTTACCCCATAAGTACTAAAAGGCAGAGAGAGAACAGTCCTTGTGCTGGTTACAACTTAGATTTTGTGCAGTTGCCTCCTTTGCAAAGAGGCCATGATTCAGCTTAAGTTCCGCCGCAAATAACCTGATTCCTGATATAGTTAGCTCCTGTGTACATAAAATTGCTGAGTATTAGTTAAGAATGGTGCCACACATAACAGTTTAGCATGATATTTTTTCCAAAGTTTTACACATAATCCAAGGTATACAAGGATATTTTGAGCAGGTTCCCAATATTTAATATTTAAACAATTGACGTGGTTCGATCCTTCTTGGTTCTTGAGTACATAAGATCAAAATAGCTTTTGTTTCCACTTCACCGGTAAATTAGAGGGAAAAAGAAAAGAAGAAATAGGCATTCAGTATACGTAGTTTGCTTCTGCTAACTAATAGTATAATTTGCTTCATATTCAAATTGTTTCTTGTAGAATGTGATGTTGATATTCAGAGTGATTACCTTCAGGATCCATGGTAATTACCTTCAGGCTAGCTAAAAATTTAGTGAAATTTGCTTGATATTCAGAGTGTTTCTTGTTGAATGTGACGTTGATATTCAGAGTGATTACCTTCAGGATCCATGGCAATTACCTTCAGGCTTCAGGCTTCATGATCCACGGAATGTATGCTTGATATTCAGAGTGTTTCTTGTAGAAAACAAGATTACTGCTATTATGAATCATAGGCCTTGCTATGGCGGTTTTGGCATTGCCCTGTTGCTGATCCAATTGATTGCTCTGTGCTTTTCTGGATCAGATATAAAGATCAGGCTTCAGAGATAACTCTGAATTTAGTGAAATCTTGACCTACCTGTTACTTTCCCCTTCTTTTACATCTCATCCATGCCAAAAATTGCAAATGAGAGATATCAATCAAATTGCAGTGCTTCTATTTGCATGGAAGGCTGGATACGTCATTCATCTATTTGGACCGTGGATATAACAACTATTTGATTAATTTTGTGTGCCTTTTTTGTACTTGCATATGTGAGATTTATGCATCTGAAATATGATTTGTTTGTTTTTTGCTCTGGAAGTAGACTTTTTGGATGGTACATGTGTTTCACTTTTCGATTATCACTGCATCGTTATGTTGGACCCTGTATCAGACAATTCTTAGTTATTTGGACTCACCGATCCTGCGGTTGCTATAGTTCCTTATTCCAATAATTGCATTAGCACAAGCATCAGTTAGATTTTAGTTCGAATGCCACATCTGAATCTGTTAGTTTTCCTACTTCCTGCGGAGTTAGAATAACCTATACATGTACTCAATTGGCAGCTAAACTGTTGTGATCTAACAAACGTGCTGAATAGGTTGTCTCTCTTTCATCTTGTTGGTCAAGGACTGCCGATCATCTTAGCTGTCTCAATAACTATGCACACACCTAAAATGAACCTGTCTTATTTGATTTTTTGGTCTTGTTAGGTGAATATCCCTTCAAGTTAGTGATTTAATTTATGAATAAAAAGAGTCTACATGATTATTTGCAGTCACTCTTGTGGAACTATTTGATCACCAACTATCCTTGTTCCTCTGCAGTTCACAAGATTGTAACGCTCAATTGAAGCTGACGCCCAAAGGACCAAGGTACACGATACAGGACACAGGTAACATGGCATTCCAAAACACCGATGACGTATAAACATTTATTTTGCAGCACCTTTTCCAGTTATTTATTGTTTATGTTGGGGAAAAATTGACACCCTATAAGTCTTACTGTTTATCCTTGCCCATTCAGTCCTTGGGGACCTAGGGAAAGTAACACAATGATTAAACAGCTGCGATGCACAGCCATTGGATGCTGTGTCTCTTTCAACATAAGCCTGATTGCGTGGTTTGGAACACCTATATGTTCAATATTTGTATGAAGTACGAACTAGCTTGAGCACTGGCTTTTATAGACCATGCCTTGGACAATGAAACTGGATTAGACAAGCCAGGAATTAGGGTTAGGCCGGCCACAGGTCTTGTTGCAGCAGACTATTTTGTACCTGGATATTTTGTTTGGGCTGTGTTATATTCCTTAGTCTCTAACTCTCTGTGCCTATTTTGTACATGTGTTATATTCCGTAGTCTAACTCTCTGTGGCATTCACTCGTGCCTAATAGCCACCATTATTTTTGAAGCAAAATAGTTGTGTAATTTGGCATGCTTGTCTTATTATACGGCAGATTCCACTATACTAATTTGATTTACTACTTGTGCAGGGGAGCAGTATCATCTGGTGGCGTTCTGGCTGAAGGTAATAGTGTATGTACTTTCCCAAGCAGTAAGAATATTACAAATCTTGATATTTTTAAGTGGCAAATTGAAGGTTTGTTATAGTTGTATTTGGTATAGACACATTGATATGGTTCCTTGTAGCTATGGCCCTTTTTGCCTTCACTGACTACATTTTGATACAGAACACAAAAAGAAGTAGCAAAATTGTGCTACTTTGATTGGCTAAGACTATGCTAGCTAATTAAAAGCCTGTAACGTGAACCATTATTTTTGAAGCAATAATTTTTACTGATTTGGGTGTATGATGTTTGTTGATCTGGTATCTTAGTTGTGAACCTGTGTCATAATAGTTTGACCTGGTTACTTTGATCAACACATGAGACACTTAATAAAGTTACTTTTTGGCCTTAGACATAAAAATTCCATGTGTATTTGTTGCCTATGGAAACTTTGTAAGATCTTGTGCATCTACTTAGCCATGCTTTGAATACCTTTGTTAGCACTGTCGCCCTGTAGAACAGTAGCTTTATGCAAACGTAGATCATGTGATAACTTTCAAAAAGCATGCACTTTCATATATGTACACCATTCTGGATTCGGTTGGGTTTCCTAACCGAGGGTGTAATCATTGCAGAAATGTGATTGGTCGGCACTGAGTATTTTTCTATACAATAATGGCACAATCAGGAATAACTCCCTTTGGTGATATATCAAACACTATTGGTACAGGTGAATTGTATTTCTATGATTGTGTTTTCCTTGCTCTGTGCAATGTCGTTGTCCAAAGACTTATGGTTGCTGTTGAAGGTACTCAAGATACTTCCAATACGACTCCACATGCCCTTGACCAAAAGGAACTCAAGAGGCAGCAAGAAAGGGAGCGGTATGCTGGGATGTCCGTGGAACAAAAGGATGAAAAGAACAAAAAGCGGCCTATGTCCGATAAAAAAAGGGCTGAAATTAATAAGAAGCGCCGAGAAGCACGTTTGATGAAGAGAAATGTACAAGCAGTGCAATGAAAACAAGCATCCAGGCGTACAGCATGAAAGGCTGGCAACAAGTCTCTCTTCTTATGTCGATCTTTATGCAATCTTTTATATGACAGTCACTAATTCATTAATTAAAGGTTAATTGTATACATAAGTCAATTAGTTGCATTTGTTATCTTACAATCTGAATGTGTAGGAACAGATGTAAGATATCCATCGACAACTGATGAAACTGCTGATTGGCTCCATCACAATGACTTCTATGTCCAAGAATTCAGCCGGTTGTTGGCAGTTCTTGGCAGCCGATTTCTATGATTTTTGCTACCAACATTTCTTCGGATTTCATACTTTCATGGCCATAATCATGCTAAAACCATTAACCCTGATGAGTTCCATTAGTTTTGGTGATTATTTAATTTCAGGAGCTCACTATCCAAAATTCAGCCAAATTGGGAGAAATCTCAGGCCGACCGGCCTCTCCTAGGCCGGCCGGCTTGGCACCATGGCCTTTCAGGCCCAAACATTACCTGCATGCACACAAACACAAGTCCAAGTCATTCTGACTAGCACATCATCAAGGAAAACATCCTACGATCGAAAGGCTGGAGCGATGGATTGATGGATCCACATGCAGCGTCTAGTTGGTCTTCAGGCTGCAGTCCACCCCTGGAGTACATGCACGCGTTGATCAAATAAGTCGGTGCAACAAAGGATCGAGAGGATCCAGAGCCAGGCCGACTGGCTTTGATCAGGCTGGCTGGCCTCCAATCACTTCGCCTCAGACAAACACAACTGTTACCGACCTCCGGGAGCAATTAGGTGCGTCCACGAGAAGGTCGGTGCCAAGTGGCCACAATCCTAGGCAGGCCGGCCCTTCTGCAGTGCCATGTGTTCACTTAGAATGGAAGTTACCTCAACCGCCATACTTGCTTACAAGACAAGCTACGCTGCAAGAACCGACCTTGAAAGCCTATAAAAGGCAGTCCACACCTCCATTCAAGACACACCATCTTTGGAGAGAAGAAGATTCTTAGTGTTGTTGCTCTACCTTAGTGTAGAATAGGGAGAGTGAGGTGAGAGCTTGGGTGAGAGCCAAGCTAGGAGAGGAGCCAGGTTCCCTTGGTCCTACTCCAACTCTATAGCCACCTCGGAAGAATAAAGCTTTTTAAGTAAGTTCCTCATTTATCTTCAGTATCTCGCTAGTTCTTCTTTTTACTTTCAGTAATTTGTTTATTTACTTCCTTCAATCTATGGGATCCCTTGTCTGTGTGGGTAGCAAGTTCTATCCATTTCGGGTTTCTTCTAGCCTTAGCGCAAGGTGGAAGTTAGTAACTTGATAGTGTAGGCGCGGTGCCTAGGCTAGATAGTTATCTTAGGTTGTGTTCCACCCCATGGAACCGTTGTGGTAGGTGGCAGGTGGTGACAGCCCTGTCTATCCTTTGTAGTCCACCACGTTCAGGTATTTCCATAGCAGTAGTAGCAGGTTGCCGTTGGACTCCCTTCTCACCCCTTTCTGAAGTCCTTCCTCTTCCAACTACCGAAGCAGATCAAGTTAGTAGATAGCAAGTTATCTGGGTAACGAGTTGGCTAACTGAAGTTAGACCCTCTACCTTCTTACCTCTTCTCCCCTGGTGAGTCCGGTTGAATAGTTCAAGGTCTAGTTGTGCATATCGTTCCTTGGATTCGATATCCCACTGGTGAAAGCTATATCGGTATCCGTGCACTTGTGGATTAGTTTGTATAGGCTAAGAAGTGCCAATAAGCTTTCCAGCACCGTTGCCAGGACCGGTAGCAATACTAGTTTTAGAGGTTTTTCAGCTGTACACTTTCCGCACCTTACCACACACCCGCATGGAGTTTTCTCTTAGTTATCTGGGCGTTCCATCTCGCGAGTATTTGGAACCACCTCCATCTTGCCACCCCATTTTATCTAATGGTTATGAGATCCGTTCGAGTCTCATAACCATGTTTCGTGCATAGTCCTTTTCTGGTAGAAAGGATGAATATCCCTATGCTCACCTGCAGGAATTTGAGGATAATTGCTCTCTCCTCACCATGCTCGGTATGAATCAAAACACCCCACGGTGGAAGCTATTCCCGTTCTCTCTGACGGGGCAAGTGAAAGTTTGGTACAACCGGAAGGTAGGGAGAGTTGGAGGAGATTGGATAGAGTTGAAGGATGAGTTCTGCTTATTCTTCTTCCCTGTTACCAAAGTGTTGCCGCTTCACATTCAATTACTATCATTCAAGCAAGGTGAAGAATCACTTGGAGTAGCGTGGGAAAGATTCATGCAGATGATAAATTCCGGACCACCTCATAGTATTTCGGAAGAGATGCTGCTGCACTTCGTTGGTGGTCTTAATCTAGAGAGCACGCATTTCATGAATGTCAACTCCGAGGGATCCGTCATGTACAAGACAATGGCAGAAGTAAGAACCATTCTGGAGAAGGTCCATGACAGCACTTAGCCCATGGGAGTCTTTGACGATCCACCCGAGCCAACTGATCAGCCCAAAGAGAAGCAACAAGTTCACATCCTATCCGCTGCATCCTTTCCACCTCCACCATACATAGAGGAAATCACCGAACTGGCCAAGTCCACAGATTATGAGCTACTCATAGAAGATATGCCAATGTTCATCCCTGATCTCTTCGCAGAAGAAGAGTATGTGGAACTCTGCAATGTTTCAGCCATGCTGAAGGAGTACAAATGCATATGCTCAAGACCTGAGGTGTTTATTCCAGAAGCCACACCGCAGATTGAGGATCTTACTGCGATTGTGAGCAGGGAATGGACAAAGGAAGCAGAATCCAGCTGTAGCATCATACAGATCTACTGTGACTTCAGAATACTCCTTTGCTATTGGGGACGCTGCACCGCAAGATGTCTTTTACGATCCAAAAGTCGGGGTGAATGTGATGTCCAAAACAATGGCAGAACACATTGCACCAGAAGAGCCCTTGACTTTCTCTCGTAAGCACCTGAAGTGGATCGATGGCCAGATTATGGAGAGTAAAGGAATCCTTCACATTATGTCCCTGAAGATGGGGCGTAACAAGATCTTCCTAGATTTTCACATCTTCGATATCCCTGAAGGTGAAGAGTTCATCTTGATCGGACAGCCAATAGAGCCATTTGTTAACCCCAATAGAGGCCAAGCAATCCTCGAGATTAAGGTTGGCAAAGATAAGATCCCGATCAACCTAGTATGTTCATGGAACACTATTGCAGAAGCTAGATCGGAGCAAGACCCAGTGGAAGAGGCGATGAGCATTATTCAGGAATGGTTAATGTTGATGCTCGTTACGGCTCAGTTTTGACCGTCAATTTGATCAGAAAATTGGGAGGACTAGCATTTCTTGCACGCATATTTATTTAGAATAATATCATTTCCATATGCCCTCGGAAAACAGTGCTATGCATGGATTTGAGCAGAAGTGGAGGGAAAACGCACCCTTGAATCCAAAGCAAAAGCTATCGACCAATCAGAACGCACCGTTCAGCCTCACAAGAATCAAAGGGCCCACCTAGCAGCCACCCTATCAAGGCTGAGGTCGGTGGGAGCTCATCCTGTTTTGGCCGGACCCAAGCCAGCTCCACTAACTTACCTATTGCACGTGGAGCTTCCTCACTGGCTGCCAATGGCAGTTTCAAGTGAGTCCCCTCAATTGTCGACCGAGTGACCCTTGTGCCACACCTATAAATATGAGGGGAGGGGGGGTTAGAATTAAGATACACCTCAAGTTGCTCGCTCTCAAGTTCCTCTTTTGCTTAGTCCATAGGTTAGTGGAGTTTAGGCTGAAGTAGCTCTATTCGTGTTCCCAAGGTTGCCTAGGAGTGTTCGGTATGGGTTTATCTCTCCCTCACCATTATAATTCTCGGATATCTTTAATAGAGTTATCTTCTAGGTTTATATACTTGCATAGTTTATATACTGCGGTGTCAGACATGTATGGTATGATTAGTTTGCATTCATACCTTATGCCTTGCATGATTAGAAGAGTAAATCTAGTACCATGGCAACAGTTCCGGTATTCGTATGTTTGTTCTAGTGTGATGTCTGTCCATCCGGAGGGTGGGGGCTCTGCGTGGGATGCTAGAGTATCGCTCATTAGCGTAGACGTGGTGTTTGGGCTAGTCAGTGTTGCCAGATGCGGTCTGATCCCATAGTTTGATGAGGTAGGCGGCAAGTGGTGACAGCCTTGTCCGTCCAGCATAACCCTCCCCGTTCGGGTAGTGGCTGTAGGAGGTCCATAAAGTAGCCGAGTTGTCTGGTGGCTCCTCTGCCAGTCATGTGTGGTTCTCCCGGTAGTGCCTGGGAGCCTAGAGCTGAGGATATTCATGTGTATGTATATGAGTGTATAGTACAAGCTGTATATCTAGATAGAAGTATATAAGTCCCGAGTAGCTTTCTTCTTCCTTTCTCCCTGCCTAAGCCTTTGCTTGAGTTTGAGCTTGAGTAACTTGTGTGTCACACTACCTCATTATCTATATATATATATCTTACCCCTATTTATACAATCAAATACTCAACCAAGATATGATCATGAACTTACTTATTCTATAATCGTCACTTTCCCTGCGGAAAATAAATATGACACCCGAGATTACTCACGCGTAAAATGCTACAACGATATTTCGTGCACTTGCGGATTTATCTGTGACGTAAGAAATACCACACGGCATTTTAGGCACCACTGCTAGGGATTAACGATCCTAGTGATGATGCTAACAAATGCTAACAGTTAACTAAACCTAATATTGAAGAAGATGCCATTCACTTCACCCACGAAACAGATCCGGACAGCAAGAATAAGCTTAAGGAAGAAGAGAAACCGCAACCTTCTCTTCCTGAGTTGAAGCCATTGCCTCCTAGTTTGAAGTATGCTTTCCTCCACAACAGAGGCATGCTAGTCGTCATCAGTGATAAGCTGACAGAGAGTGAGACCTGGTAACTCGTTGCAGTCTTGGAGAAATACCGATCCGTCATTGGGTGTTCTCTACAAGACTTGAAGGGGATCAGCCCCAACTTATGCACCCATCGCATTCCTATGGAGCCGGACCATAAGCCGTCATGAGAACATCAGTGAAGGCTTAATGATGCGATGATGGAAGTAGTAAAGAAAGAGGTTCTGAAGCTACTGCACGCGGGCATCATCTACCCCGTGCAAGAAAGTGAGTGGGTCAGGCTAGTTCAAGTTGTTCCGAAGAAGGGAGGCATGACAGTAGTCCAGAATGAGAGAAATGAGCTCATACCTCAGCGGACAGTTACTGGATGGCGGATGTGCATCGATTACCGGATGCTCAACAAGGCTACCTGGAAAGATCACTTCCCCCTCCACTTCATCGATGAGATGCTTGGACGGTTGGCAAAGCACTCATTCTTTTGCTACCTCAACGGATACTTTGGTTATCACCAAATTCCTATTCATCCGGATGACCAGAGTAAGACTACCTTCACCTATTCCTATGGCATGTTTGCCTAAAGGCGAATGTCGTTTGGTCTTTGCAATGCACCTGCTTCATTCTAGAGGTGTATGATGGAGATCTTCTCTGACCTAATCGAGAACATCATGGAGGTATTCATGGATGACTTCTCAGTCTATGGCAAGAGCTTTGAGGAGTGCCTTGAGAATTGGACAAAGTTCTCAAGAGGTGCCAAGAAACACACTTAGTCCTTAATTGGGAGAAGTGCCACTTCATGGTCGGAGAAGGGATTGTCCTCGGACATAGAGTGTCAGAAAAAGGGATAGAAGTGGATCGGGCAAAGATCGAGGAGATTGAACAGTTGCCACCCCTCACAAATGTCAAGGGAGTTCATAGTTTTCTAGGGTGCGCTGGCTTTTGTAGGAGATTCATCAAGGATTTCTCCCATATAGCCAGGCCTTTGACAAGTCTTCTTGCCAAAGAAACCCCATTTAACTTCGATGAAGATTGCCTCATAGCCTTCTAGACGCTCAAGAAGGCAGTCATTTCTACACCCATCATACAACCACCTGATTGGAATCTTCCATTCGAGATCATGTGCGATGCAAGTGACTACACCATTGGTGCAGGGTTTAGGGTTTATGATAAACAATATTATGCCATATCTTATGCAAGTAAGACATTGACCGGACCCCAGTTGAACTATGCAACAACAAACAAAGAACTGCTGGCAGTGGTGTTCACCATTGACAAGTTCAAACCTACCTGGTCAGTGCCAAAGTGATCGTATACACAGATCATGCTGCACTGAAGTACCTCTTAACCAAGAAGGATGCTAAGCCAAGACTCATCCGTTGGATCCTGCTCCTACAAGAATTTGATCTTGAAATAAGAGATAAGAAAGGAGCAGACAATTGTGTGGCGGATCATCTCTCAAGGATGTAAGTAAAAGGGTCGGACTTACCGATTGATGACTACTTGAGAGATGATACTCTTCTGAAGGTCACTACAACCAGTCCATGGTGCAAACTTAGTCAATTACATGGTGACTGTCTCACATCCTAAAATATTTAATTTTAGGATGTGAGTATCTTTTAGGATGTGCTTATCCATCTTTAGGGTTCTTGGAGAATTTTCCAGATTTTTCTGATGATTATTCTCTTTTTCTATAAAGCTAAATCCATTTATTGGAAAGTTCTAACAATCTACTTTTGAATTCCAAATATTTTATTGGATTCCTCTTGTCCCAAATTATCTCCAGCGTTTTCCTCGGAATTTTTGGGATTCTTATGGGTATATTTTTCGTGGTTTAAA
The DNA here is from genome assembly GCF_002211085.1 of Panicum hallii. NCBI lineage: Eukaryota > Viridiplantae > Streptophyta > Magnoliopsida > Poales > Poaceae > Panicum > Panicum hallii. The sequence continues at coordinate 28,634,132 of NC_038042.1, forward strand.
ATATTTATCTGGATTTTTCTAGATTTATTTTAAGCTTAAAAATATGTTCTGGAAAATATTTCTATATCAAGTTCTCATTGTAGTCGGACCGAGCCGTATCCTTGTTGTACATCCTTCTAACCTTGTCCTCTCCGAATTCTTAAGATGCCCCATCGAGCTCCCGATTCTCTAACCTTACTTCCCGATCAAGTCATGCTTGAAAACGACGCCTCGTGGCTCATCTTCAGTGTTTTTCCGATGATGTTCGATCACCGTCAGCTCCAACGACTCGGCCTGATCCCTTCCTTCTCTTTTTCGCGCTCCCGAATAACTTTTTCACATTCAACCAGCTCTGTCGGCTCATTTTCATGTTCAGCCTTCACCCGAACCTGTTTTGGCCCATAACTGAACTCGCTCGCCACTCAAATCTCGACACGAGGTCGTTTCCTCCTTTCTTTACCTCTTCCTTCTTCTCCTTGCTCGCTAAATTGTGGGACCCGCTGGTCAGCCCAATCTCGTTTATCTATGGACTCAAGGATGAGTCCCAGCCCGATGCGCCGCCGCGTCCTTGCCCTCATCCAAATTTGAAACCAGCACGATATCTCCAGGTCTACTTAAACGCGCTCTGCGTCTCCCTCATGCGTGGCCCTAAATCGCGGCCTCTTCTCTATTTTCCTGCAGCCAGTGCCGCACGCCAACGGCCCTAGCCTCCCCTCGCTTGTGTCCCTGCTGCTCGTGCCTTCCCCCTCCCCCTCATGCGCAGCCCCTGCTGCCTCCCCCGTGCAGCAGAGCGCCACCGTCACCTTCCCCCGAGTGCCCCTGTGCTGCGTGCGCCCTCTCCTGCGCAGCCGCCAGGAGCGTCGCCGTCCTGCCTTGCTGCCTAAGCCGCGTTGGCTCTTCCTTCTGCTGCCACGTGTCGCGCCCCCCTCTGCTGCCGTGCCGCTCCTGCCCTGTGCACCCTACCCTCCACCAGAGCACCACCGCCAGCCGTCCTTCTGCTGACGTGTGTCGCGCCCCCTGTGCCGCGCCGCCCCTGCCCCTGTGTGCCGCGCTCCTCCACGCCAGCTCGAGTCCCTGCAGCACCGTGCCTTGCCTTCCCCTGTGCGCTGCCCTTGCCCCTTGCCCGGTCCCCCTGCAGGCCGCCACAAACAGAGCCGCCACCCATAAACAGACCCGCCACCGCCTCTTCTCCAGCCAAATTCAACCACCACGATGCATCCCGCGGTAAGTAAGGTATGGAATCGAATTCCCTCGTCGTCCTCTTTCATTTGCCCCGCTCCTTGCGACCTCTCATGCTCTAGAACGACGGGAATTTGAGAAATTATAGCTGCCGGCCACAATGGGACTGTTTCAAGCTTTTTGCAATTTAGCCCCCTAAAAATCTTGTAATTTCTGCAGTTTTTCATGTGTCTTGCAAAAATTGCAGAAAACCCCCTAGATTTATTACATCTTCTCAATCCAGCCCCACCGTGGTATTTTTCAGATCTAACCCTAAACTTTTCCTAATTTGCAAGCACTATTTTCTTTGTCTTGTAATTCTTTGCTGCTAGCCCCTGAAGTCTATAGTTAATTACATATAGGTCCCTGCAACCTTGTTTCATGCGTAGTTTTAGCTTTTTAGATCCGTTTTGATCAGTTCTTTTTGCGTTAGTCTTCTAAAACCCTAAGCTATCATTTAATAGTGTTGTTGTACTATAATTCCTATTTTTAAAATTAAATATAGATTTAATTTGATTAATATCCTCTCATCTAGTTTTTCCGATTAAAATCCAATTAGATAGATACTCCGGTTTTCATAATTAATGTTAATTTGATTAATATCAACATAATGTGTTTGTAATTTAATTTATTAGTTCAACATGAATCATATGAATTTATGCGTTTATATGCTCTCACTAGTTTATTTTATAATTAATAGTTTAAATAGGATAATTTGTACATAGACAATTATATATAAAATTGGACTAAGTTCTACTTTATTTTTATAAATGCAAATATAATATGAGTTATAATTAGGGATATTCTCTTTTGAATATCTTTTACATTAGTTTTATAAATTAAAATAAATGAAAGCTTATAGTTCTTTTATTTCTTTTATTATAGAAATCTTCCGATAGTTATTTCTTTTCAACCCTAGCTCCGTTTTCCTCGTTTCTTTTGTTCTCGTGACTGTAGCAGCAAGTCCTATCCTTTTGTACGCTCTTTTAAAGCTTTCCATTTGTTTGGTGTACCTATTCTTAGTTGTTCTTGTTTGTTTGCTTGCTTGTATGCTTCGGTCCAATGCTTGTGTGACGTTAGGAGTGTGATCCAAGAGCTTTGAAAATTAAGAGTTTCAAGAACAAGAGTTGAAGACTCTGAGCAGCTATTCTCTAAAAGAAAGGCAAGTGTTTCCTTGATCATTCTTTTATCCTAATAATCACAATAAATATAATTCTTTTTCTATATGCATGCATGTGTCCTAATTTTGATGGATCCTAATTTAGGATATGCCTAGTATTTATGATCATTCCTTGTCAATCTAGGTTTTACCTTTATTGTTGGGTATCTATTGCTTAGTTGCTATAAATGGTTCTAGTTTGGGAATAATATATAACCATGATGACAACAATGATGATGTTATATCTGTTTTATCCATGTTCATGCTCTATGTGTTATTAATACAAGACAACATGTCTTAATCGGAACATGGAGAACCACCCAGGAAAATAGTGCAACCACAATACTATATGGCTCTGGTCTTGGCTAATTAACTAGAAACTCTAGCTTGTGATGATCTTACCGAAAGGGCAAGAGGGGAGTGCGTTGATGAGGTATAGCCCAGTCCTCTTGAGGCGTAGATATGTTCCTGGTTAAGGTGTCTTCCTCACTAGGGAGGGTTATGACCACTGCGGCCTGAAACCTTAGCGGATTGTCATAAGTTAAGGAATCTTTGTAAAGGTCTCGTAGTGAATCTCTTGCCACTCACCTCGGAAGTGTTTAAGAGGCTAGCTACCTCGGGCAAATTGGGAGACATGTGTGTCGGTACAGTGTACAACCTCTGCAGAGTGAAAACTGATATAAAGACGAGGTACAACTTAGTCAAATTTTATATATAATTTTCTATGTAAAAATTATCCTAATTAAACAATTAATTAGAAAAGATACTGATGAGAGCATCTAAACGTCGAACTTTATGGTTCGTGTTGAACTAAACAAATTAAATTACAAACACATTTAAGCTGATATTAATCAAATTAACATTAATTAAGAAAACCGGAGTAAAGACTTAATCGGATTTTAATTGGAAAAACTAGATGAGAGGATATTAATCAAATTAAATCTATATTTTAATTTTAAAAACAGGAACTACGATACGACAATGCTACAAAATGATAGCTTAGTGTTTTAGAAGACTATCGCAAAAAGAACGGATCGAAACAGATCTAAAACAAGGAAACTAGGCATGAAACAAGGTTGCAAGGACCTATACCTAATTAACTATAGATTTCAGGGGCTAGCAGGGAAGAATTGCAAGACACAGAAACAATGCTCGCAAATTAGGAAAAGTTTAGGGTTAGATCTTAAATAATGCCACGGCTGGGGCTGGGTTGAAAAGATGCAATAGATCTAAGGGGTTTTCTGCAAATTTTCCTAATAAGGCAGACGCCTTAACTAGGATCATATCAGACCCTCAAGAGGACCAAGCTATACCCCAACGATGCAACCCCTCTTGCCCTTTCGGTAAGATTGACATAAGCTAAAGTTTCTAACTAATTAGCCAAGACCAGAGCCATATAGTATTGTGGTTGCACTATTTTTCTAGGTGGTTCTCCATGTTCCGATTAAATATATGATCTTGTATTAACAACGCATAGCTCATGAACATGGATAGAACACGTGTAGTATCATCATTATTGTCATGATGGTTATATATTATTTCCAAACCGGAACTAGTTATAGCGACTAAGCAGAAGCTACCCAATATAAAGGTAAAACCCAGGTTGACAAGGAATGATCATAAAGACTAAGCATATCCTCAATTAGGATCCATCAAAATTAGGATACATGCATGCATATAGAAAAAGTTATATTTATTATGATTATTAGGACAAAAGAATGATCAAGGAAATACTTGCCTTTCTTTTAGAGAATAGCTGCTCAGAGTCTTCAACTCTTGTTCTTGAAACTCTAAATCTTCAAAGCTCTTGGATCGCTGCTCCTTCAAACATCATATAAGCATCGGGCCAAGCATACAAGCAACCAAAGAAATAAGAACAACTAAGAATAGATACACCAACAAAAGAAAAGCTTTGAAAGAGCATACAAAAGGATAGGGCTCGCTGCTACGGTCATGAGAACGAAAGAAACGCGGAAAACAGAGCTAGGGTTGAAAAGAAACAGCTATCGGAAGATTTGTGTTATGAAAGAAATAAAAAACTATAAGTTTCATTTATTTTAATTGGAAAATAAATATAAAAGATATTCAAATGAGAATATCCCTAATTATAATTAACTCATATTATATTTGCATTTATAAAGATGAGGTACAACTTAGTCAAATTTTATATATAATTGTCTATGTACAAATTATCCTAATTAAACAATTAATTAGAAAAGAGACTGGTGAGAGCATCTAAACGTTGAACTTTATGGTTCGCGTTGAACTAAACAAATTAAATTACAAACACATTTAAGCTGATATTAATCAAATTAACATTAATTAAGAAAACTGGAGTAAAGACTCCAAATTAAATCTATATTTTAATTTTAAAAATAGGAACTAGGATACAACAATGCTACAAAATGATAGCTTAGTGTCTTAGAAGACTATTGCAAAACGAACGGATCGAAATAGATCTAAAATAAGGAAACTACGCATGAAACAAGGTTGCAAGGAACTATACGTAATTAAATATAGATTTCAGGGGCTAGCAGGGAAGAATTGCAAGACACAGAAACAATGCTCGCAAATTAGGAATAGTTTAGGGTTAGATCTAAAAAAATGCCACAGGTTGGGCTGGGTTGAAAAGATGCAATAGATCTAGGGGGTTTAATGCAAATTTCACAAGACATAGAAAAGTACACGATAATTACAGAATCTTTCAGGGGCTAAAATGCAAAAACTTCATAGCACAGCCATGGTGGCCGGCAGCTACTGTTTTGCAAATTCCCGTCGTTCTAGGGCATGGGAGATCGCAAGGAGCGGGCAAAAGAAAGTGGACGATGAGGGGATTCGATTCCATACCTTACTTACCGCGGGGGTGCATCGTGGTGGCTGGATTTCGCCGGAGAAGGGGGCGGCTGTGTTCTGTTCGTGGCTGGTTCTCCTAGGCGGCGGCGCTGGGCAACGGCGGTGTAGGAGGAGGTGGGCAAGGGGCAAGGCGAGGCGCGGCGGCAGGTGCTCGAGCTGGCAGCGATGCAGAGGAGGCACTGTGCAGGGCGTAGCACAGAGAGCAGGTGCGCAGGCAGCAGGGGCGGCGGCGCTCGTGGTGGCGACGCACGGGCTCAGAAAGCACAGGGCTGAGGGCACTGCGGCTAAAGGAGAGCAACGACAGCGCTCTGGTGGTGGCGCACGGCTGCTGCAGGGTCGGCGCCGGGGTGGGGCGCTGGGATAGTAGGGGGCAACACGGGCTCAGGTGCGTAGGGGGCACGGTGATGGTGGTGCTGGCTGTAGCAACAGGGGCGCGAGGGGAGGCTAGGGCCAGCAATGCAGGGGAGAGGGGCGCGGTGGTGCTGGCTCTTTGGTGTCGGCGGCGCTGCGCAGGAGCCGAGCTGGAGGGGGCGCACGCGGCAGGGGCACAGGGGCTAGGGCACACGGAGAAAAGGGAGGTCGTAGGGGGCTGAGAGTTTAGCGAGCAGGGATGAGGCGGCACATCAGGCTGGCACTTGTCCTTGAGTCCAGATTGCCCATGGGAGAAACGAGATTGTGCTGACCAGCAGACCCCACAAGTTAGCGAGCAAAGAGAGGAAGGAAAAGATAAAGGAAGGAGGAAACGACCTCGCGTCAAGACTTGAGTGATGAGCGAGTTCGGTTATGGGCCAAAATAGGTTCGGGTGGAGGCTGAACATGAAAACATGCTGACAGTGCTGGTTGAACTTGAACGGCTATTCGAGAACGTGAAATAGAAAAGAGAGAGAGAGAGAGAGAGAGAGAGAGAGAGAGAGAGATCAGGCTGGGTCATTGGCGGATCAGTTCCGGACCTTGCAGCGGCGATTCTGGTTATCGGAACTGGTAGTTCGCTAGCTTCAATGAGCAATCAAACTCTGGGATAGAATGAGAAAGGGAAGCGAGGGGTTCGCCCAGGGTTCCTCAAAGAGAAGCTTCTGGTCTATTCTCTCGATGAAACGCGACACATGATGAGATAGTGGTGGTGACCGAGCTGAACAGCACGGTTCTAGGATCTAAGGCGGACTAGATGCAAAATGAGTTAAATCCAGCTCGAGAGGAAAGAAAATGAATTTCATTTTCCATAATATATTTTCAAGATTAAAATCAGTCTAGAACAATCTAGATAAATCTTTTAAACCACGAAAAATATATCCAGAAGAATCCCAAAAATTTCGAGGAAACCTAGGGCATGACGACTCCAAATAAAATACTCGGAGCCCAAGAAAAAGATTTTAGAGCATTCCAATAAATGGATTTAGCTCTATGGAAAAAGAGAATAATTTCCAGAAAAATCTAGAAATTCTCGAAAAACCCTAGAGATAGATGAACACATTCTAAAAGATATTCACATCCTAAAATTAAATATTTAGGGTGTGACAGATTCTTCTGGCCAAACATGTATGGAGATGCTAAGGAGTTCGTGCGGCGATGCCCAAGATGTCTGAAATATGGGAATACCAATTCCCGAGATGCTATGCCACTGAAGAGCAACCTTCAGGTCAAGATCTTCGACGTATGGGGAATAGACTTCATGGGTCCTTCCCCATGTCACACCAGTGTGAGTACATCTTGGTGGCAGTGGGCTACGTGTCCAAATAGGTTGAAGCACTTACCTGCATTGCGGCCGACTCAAAGAACTCAAAGAAAATATTCCAAGAAATCATAATTCCTCACTTTGGAGTTCCCAAAGTCGTGATTAGTGATGGAGGCTCACACTTCATTGATGAGACATTCAGGAAGTGTCACAAAGAGTTGGGAGTAGATCACCGGATTGCAACTCCATACCATCCCCAGATGAGTGGCCAAGCAGAAACAACCATCAAATAAATCAAGAACATTCTGCAGAAAACAGTGAATGCTGTCACACCCGATTTATAAGAACATAAATCGAGCAATCATATATGCGCCAGGATCAAGTCACGCATATATACCACAGATTATCAAGATATCACAACACATGTCAGGAGTAAAATTAATATAAATCGTAAACGAATCATAAATGAATTATTTTATTACAACCGAATCAAGAATCGGTTCAAGAGTTGCGGAAGCGTAAAAGAGATACATGAAGAGCTGGGCGCCACAGGGACGTCGACTGGGAGACAAACGCCTAGAAGTCGTCGAAGCCGCTGACGTAGTCCTCCACGTTGCCGGGCACTGAGCAGCAGTCGAAGACATCCGAAATAGAACAGAAGAGTAGAGAGGCAAGTGTGAGTACAAACTAGTACTCAACAAGTATAACACGAGCATGAGGCTCTAAGGTTAGCTGACTCAACTGCATTAGCTTTTAATCTTGGCAAATTTTATTAGAGCTAATTACTACAAGTGGATGAATTACCATAAACCCAATTGCATAATAAATTAATCAGTATTAATCAAGAACTACTGAGAACCATCCAAACCAAAACCACCCGGGGAATCTCCCTCGTCAAAGGTTGATAACCCCACTAATCAGACGGAGGATCTGGGCTGCTCATGACTGTGAGCACAGCTGATATATCAGTTTTACACTCCCGAGAGGTTGCACAACTTTACCCACAAGTCGTGAGCTACGCTAGTTGTTCATCACACTTCCTTAGGTGAGATGGCTAGCAAGCACACTACGAGACCGTTACAAAGGATCACATTGGTAAGGTGTAACCGCTAAGGATTCTGGATCAGCAACGATGGGGCCCACCTCCGGGGGTACAAGACACACAGCACAGACCAAGCCGGAGGAGCAGGGACCATTGAAGCTTACCACCCCTCTTGCCCACGCAGGTAAGTTACTCCGGAACCAACACGACCTAATTAGTAAGTCAAGACCGTCCCATTCCAGTCTTGTGGTTGCGCGGTTGTCCCAGGTTGTCGCTCTATGAACCGGTCCTTATGGAGAGTGGCCAACCAAGCACTAAGCACCGTGCTGGCCCCCTAAACCATGTTTCTATCAAAAACATCTTTTAAGGATGCACAAACCACTCAAGCACACAGCACAGAGGGTCGGCTCCAGAATTAAGTTGCATAAGACCATTATTCAAATTAATTAAAAAGGACCAAGTTATGTTATAGCGCAGCAACCTAGCACAACTAACCAAAATGCAACCCAAAGGATATATGCATAGGATATAAAGTGGCTAGGAAATCCTTATAGGCATACAGTATTAAATGCAGTATGAAATTGTATTAAAAGTGATAGGAGGTTCATGTTATACTTGCCTTCCTCGTACTCTCCCGGCTGCTGCTTGAACTGCTCGGAAGATGGCTGCTCCTGGTACTGGTCCAAAGGCTCCGCGTCTATTCACGATCGTAACAGCAATACATGGGCCACACATGCACACACATGCAAACAATAGCAAAATATAAGAAACAGTACACCAATACAATAGAACAGCACATAAAACTGGCCTAGAACTATTCTACGCGTTACAACGATCGCGTGGATATAAAGAACACCTAAAACGGAGCTAAAACGCGAAAACTACGCTTAAAACAGGACCCAGGGACCTATTTGTAAGAAAAACAGGGCAACCAGGGGCTTCTGGACAAAACCCGGGGACCTAAACGTAATTAAAGCCTAGATCTAGGGGCTAGCTGGCAAAAACTCCAAAACTAGGGCTGAGAAATCATTTCCGGAGAGCTCAGGGGTTAAAAGGGAAGAAAAAGGACCTACTTGCAAATACTTTTGCTCTACGGGGTGTACTGCGGGTTGAATCCTCAAAAAGGCAGGGGCTTCTTAACAAAAAGGCTAGCTGAAAGGGTATGATTTAATCTGGGCCCTCGGATCAGATCTGCACGGCCCAGATTAGAATCCATACGCGAAGGGGTACGCGCGAACGTGGGCCTTCGGATCAAGATCGGACGATCGGAAACGGATCTACGGTTAAAGACTCACGCGGTTCACTGGATTTGAATTGGACGGCTGGGATCTAATGACGCTCTAGATCTAATCTGGACCGTCGGTTTTAGATCTAATGGCTCGGGTCGGATACCGGTTTGATCGAATCTCGTCCGCGGGATTAAGATCGGACGGCCAGGACCAAAGGGGGAGGGAAAACAGGGGCCGGCGGCGGCTGTTGCTCGCCGGAGCTCGGTCTTGCGGCGGCGCCTCACCGGAGAACACGCGATGTAGCGATTCCGGCCTCCATCGGAGACGATACCGGGTCGGGGAGAGAGAGGTGAACACGGGGAACCCAATTGGGGCAAAAGGGGGCTGAGGTGCTGGCCGTAGCGGCCGGGCGACGGCGGCGCGCGGCTCGGGGACGCCGGCGAGCTTGCGCGACTGCGGGAAGAGCGAGACAGAGGGAGAAAAGGGACGGGGGTGTTCCTTACCCCACCAGGATGAGCTCCTGGTGCTTGAGTGGCAGCGGCGGCCGGCGAGGGACCAGCGCGACGGCGGCTCGAGGTGAGCGGCGGCGGCGCTGCTCGGCTAGGGTTTCGGGGCGGCGGAGCACTGAGGCGGCTAATGGAAAAACCCTAGGGAGGCGGCGGGCTTTGTAGGGCGGCTGCGGCACCCTGGCGCGCGGACAGCTCGTTGTGGTGCTCCTCCCGGCCTGCTGGTCCACCAAATCAACACGTGCAGGTCCTGTGAAGGTGTAAAGGGGGTCAGCGGGGCCGGTGACGTGCCGGCGGTGAGCAATTGCGCGGCGGCGCGCGCGACTCACCGGAAATCGGGCGGCGGAACGGGGCAGTGCAAGAGGGCTCGGGCGGCTGGGGCTCGCGTGCTCCAGGGGGGTTAGGGTCCAGAGGTGCGCGGGGAAGCCAAATAAGGGCCGGGCGGAGGCTGGACGCGCGTGCCCGCGGTGGCCGCGGAAAGCTCGGTGGAAACCGTGGCGTGCGGGGAAATCGGATCGGCTCAACAGCCCCGCGTGACACGGGCTCAGGTGGTGAAGGTTCTAGAGAGGAGGGGAAAGGGCTCGGTCGCAGTCAGGGTGCGGCTCGGGTGCGGTTCAGAGGGGCGGACCCGGACGCAGAGGCGCGGCCGGCGGGGAAGAAACAGAGGGGGGGAATCGGGCGCTGGGAGGAAGGAGAAAGGGGAGGGCGCCGACAAGCGGGCCCGGGGTGGCAGCGAGAGAAGGGGAGGGAGGGGAGTGCACGGGGGAGCTGAGGGGGGAGAGTGGGCCGGGCTGAGAGAGAGGGAGTTGGGCTGGTCTTCTCCTTTCCCTTTTCTTTTTCTTTACTCTACCCATTCAAACAAAACCATTTGAATTCAAATACAATTTGAATTCAAACCTACACACTCAACACGAATAAAACAATGCTGCGGCATGAATGCACAACCACTTTAACCCTATGATAATTTTTATTTCCTTGTGTTTTATATTGCTTTAAATGCCACAAAATTAAAGAAAAGCCTGAAAATTTTATTTAAGCCCAAATAAATTCGTTAAAATTTAAAGAAATTACCTCAAGGTGTTACAAATGCCATGGGGAAGGGATGGAGGAGCAAGTTACCCAAGGCACTCTGGGCTTATCGAACAGCTTTCAAGATGCCGATAGGAATGTCACCATACCAACTGGTCTATGGCCAAACTTGCCATTTGCCAGTTGAACTTGAGTTCAAATCCCATTGGGCAATCAGCATGTGGAATATGGATCTCCAATCAGCCGGAGTGAAAAGGCAAATTCAATTGGCTGAGTTGGATGAATGGAGGGAGAAGGCCTACCACAGCTCCAAGCTCTACAAGGAACGAACCAAGCGATGGCACGATAAGCGAATCAAGATCAAGCACTTCAAAGCAGGCGATAAGGTACTACTCTTTAATTCCCGCATTCATTTGTTTGGCCATGGTAAGCTTAGAAGTACGTGGGAAGGGCCTTTCTTAGTAATCAATGCCGCCGATCATGACGCTATAACCCTCTAGGACAATGATGGGAATATTTTCAAGGCCAATGGCCAATGATTGAAAATATTCCTCGAGCCCGAAATATCGGAACTCAAAGAAATAGACATCTACGAGTTATCCGAGCTAGAGCCCTCATCTATGGTCATCGCCGGACCTTTAACGTGCCGTATCTTAGGCTAGATTTCTTTTCTTTTCCTTCCTTTCCTTTTCTTTTCTAGCCTGTAGTGCACCCAAATACCAGAAATAGAAGTGAGGGAGGGAAGCTTCAAAAAGGCCGAGAGCCACACTTGACAAGGTGGGGCCGGCCGGCCTTCCCCAAGCCTGCCGGCCTGGTCTCGAGCCTGAATTCGAATGTTCAAGTTTAAATCTATCTTATCCGGGATCCTTTTCAGATTCCTGAGAGAATTGGATCAAGAAGCGTCCTTTTAACAAGAAAGGCTTTACCTTCTTCATCCCAAGCCTCTCACTTCCTCTCCACTTCCAAGTTTCAAACTTTCTGAGATCTCTAGCCATGGCCTCGCAATCCACCCCCACGACATCAAAATCGGTCACCAAGGCCAACGTTTCCCCTTCGACACCCTCAAAATCCAATCAAAGCTAGCTTCATCGAGCAGCGTGCGCATCATCAAGCCATTTGTGATGGCCGACATCCTCTCTTTGCCACCTGACCAGAGGCCACAGCCTCAGGCCGGCTGGCCTCACCTTCACGCCGCTCGCCTCCGTATCACGAGAGGTCCCCCACTAGGAGCCCAGGTGTGGGGGCCAATGCGTGCACTCGCACGAAGATGCTAACATGACCAACCACTCCACCCTAGGTTCTGTGAGCCACACTCATTGGCCACCACCAATCTGTTGCCCTCCGGAGATTCGGGCGTACACGGACAGCGACTAGGTGGAGGAGGAGAAGGACGCTGAGATCAAGGAGTTGAGGGAGCAGCTCGCCGCGCTCAAATTAAAGCTCAATAATATGGATGAGTGCATGGCGGAGTTTGAGATCGAGAGGACAAACCTTGATGACAAGGTCGATACTCTCCGCAAGGCGATGTGCTCCAAGGTCAAGCGCCTTGCCAAGGCAACCGGGAACGAGGACCTTTACAGGGCCCCGGACTCGAGGGATTAGATGGGTGGATTGGCTAGATTAGTTTAAGTTTAGGTGCTGAATATTTCCCTTCCTATTTTGTTTTCCAATCTTTTGTATTCCAGCAGCACCTCCATTTTGAATTGAACAAATAAAGTTTGCTTTGTTTATGTCATGCTTGTGTGGTTGATGCACACTTGTCTGCCAACCACACCCCTGTTTTGATGTTACACTGAAGTATGCAGAGGATTAGAACGAGCAACATGTCAACGAGTCCTCGGATGAAAACAAGCAAAAACCAATGCGAACCAGGGCCGGGCGGCCTCCCTCAAGCCGACCGGCCTACACCCGTGCCAAATCCATCAAATGCATGTTGCAACAAGACCCTGGGACCGAGCCTGTTCACGTGGCACTTGAACCTGAAGTTCAAGCTAGAACGGCAGCCCGGCGGGCGTACACCAGGCCGGTCAGCCCCACTTGGTAGACGCCTGCTGCATGCCCAGCGCACCATGGAGGTTTGCAACTCCCTTATGCCTTCATTTCCTGGGTTTTATTCAAATTCGTACCTGAGTTAATGAAATAAAATTTTGAATAAAACACCTAGAAGGAGATGAAATCTTTACATGTTTATCAAAGGTGCCTAAGTTTTATTTCTAATGCAAGTACCTATGTGCCTTTGGAACATTATGATAGAATCACTTGATCTTTTGCTTATTGACCTTCATGATACAATGACTTGTGAGACATGCTCTTTCTGATTCAAAGACTTGGAGAAATTTATTTAAAAAAAAGGCAAAGTGAGGCAACTCTCATTCATGATCAATCTTGCCAAGTCCTATCTAGAGCCATACACATACATGATATAGTTTGAACCCACATAGCAATCTTTTACATCTTGAGCTTGATCAAACATCGTTGCCTCCTAAGACATGTCATGCACCCTGGTACTTTGGTCATACATGTACACATCCATCGAACAAAGTCCATCAAATGTGGTTCTCAAGCAGCTCTTCATCCCCCTAAAAAAAAAAGTGAGTGAGAAACCATCTTGCTCGAGTAAAAAAAAGAGAGAGAGAGAAGAAGAAGAGGGGAAAGATGAAAGAAGCTAGAGTCAAACACCACTTAAGGATATTCATTCTTCACATACACTTGCACTTGACCAAAGTCTATGGTTGATATGATCTCTTAGAGACAAGTTGTTTGATTTTGCAACATAGATGGAAAAGATATGCAATTATCTATCCCTACCTTAAGCTCCAAATACAACCTTTCTAGAGGTAGGTGAGGCTTCATAAAGAGCCTTTTTGAGGATCAAACACCTTGAGCGACTGAGTGACTTGAGAGAATGAGAGTATGCCTCCTAAATTTGAAAACTTTACAAAACTCTCCAAGTTCTGAGAAGAAGGAAGAACCATGCTATCCATTGAGTTGTTCTGAGGATCAATAGGTGAAAATGAAAGTGTTAGCCACCTGGAATCCAAGCTATGAGGGAAAGCTTAGAAATAACTCTTACGCATGCTTTGGTTTCATGACTCTGGACTTTGCTTGATCCTCTAGATCTAATTCAACCCTTTTGCTTGGGATGAGCAAAGTCTAGGTGTGGGGGCATCTTGGCGGTCAATTTCTATCATTTTTTCTGCCAACATTTCTCCAGATTTCATACTTTCATGGCTATAATCATGCTAAAACCATTAACCCTAATGAGTTCCACTAGTTTTGGTGATTATTTGATTTCAGGAGCTCACTATCCAAAATTCGGCCAAATTTGGTAGATCATGTGATAACTTTCAAAAAGCATGCACTTTCATGTGGTAACTTTCAAAAAGCATGCACTTTCATATATTACACCATTCTGGATTCGGTTGCGTTTACTAACCGAGGGTGTAATCATTGCAGAAATGTGATTGGTTGGCACTGAGTATTTTTCTATACAACAATGGCACAATCAGGAATAACTCCCTTTGGTGATATATCAAACACTATTGGTACATGTGAATTGTATTTCTATGATTGTGTTTTCCTCGCTCTGTGCAATGTCGTTGTCCAAAGACTTATGGTTGCTCTTGAAGGTACCCAAGATACTTCCAATACGACTCCACATGCCCTTGACCAAAACCAACTCAAGAGGCAGCAAGAAAGGGAGCGGTATGCTAGGATGTCCGTGGACAAAAGGATGAAAAGAACAAGAAGCGGCCTATGTCTAATGAAAAAAGGGCTGAATTTAATAAGAAGCACCGAGAAGCAGTTTGATGAAGAAAAATGTATAAGCCCAGTGCAATGAAAACAAGCATCCAGGCGTACAACATGAAAGGCTGGCAACAGTTCTCTCTTCAAATGTCGATCTATTATGCAATACTTTATATGATAGTCACTGATTCATTAATTAAAGGTTAATTGTATACATAAGTCAATTAGTTGCATTTGTTATCTTACAATCTGAATGTGTAGGAACAGATATAGCATATCCATCGATGACTGATGAAGCTGCTGATTGGCACCATCACAATGACTCCTATGTCCAAGAATTCATCCGGTTGTTGGTGGCCGATTTCTAAGATTTTTACCACCAACATTTCTCCGGATTTCATACTTTCATGGACATAATCATGCTAAATCCATTAACCCTGATAAGTTTCATTAGTTTTGGTAAACTCCCAGGTGAAAGCTACCTCAGTATCTTATTCAAATACATTTACAAGGGTCATGATCGAGTAGTTTTCAAGTCTTCTTTTATATGGGGTGCGATTAAACTTGCACTCCATATGGAGTAGCCCCCGAGCCTTAGGTTGAATCGAAGAATCATGCTGAGGGTAAAATTAGTCTTTAATCTTCTTTCCTTATCTTCCAAAAAAATTGAAAAATAAGCCATCAATGACACATGCCCCGCAGCCCCCGAGCCTTAAATCCAAATCCCGAGTTTTGGAAAAAAGGGTCCAAAGAGTCATGGCATAGATTGTGGAAAAAATAAGAATTTGATTTGATGGTTAGTGCTTTGCCAGGTGGCTAGTGCTTTGCCAGGTGGCTAGTGCTTCGCCAAGTTGCGCTGAAGATGAGACACCTAGGTGAGCATTCTTTCCTTGTCCTTGCGAGTACTTTTGTAGTTGCTGAATTTTGTTGAATTCTCCCTTTTTATTGATTTTTCTCTACTAGCTCCTTGAACCCCAAGCACTCAAAGTGAAGGGTCGAGGATGTTGCCGGGGATGATACTGTGAGGGAGCAGAGCGTGCTCTCCATCATAGTGGACCCCTTGTTAGGTTCCGCTGTGGCCGCGCCGGGGCAAGTGCCGCCCTCGGTTGGCGCATAGGCGATGGTGACCATTGCAGTTGCCTCGTCGTGGCAAACACCACCCACGACTGGTGAAAAGGGGTCGGCGAGTACCCTGGGTGCAGCTCCAGCACCTAGGGTATTTAGAAGGAAAGTATTATCAGTGAAGAAATGAACTCTGTAAGTACCAGAGTACTTTTTCCTTCTGTATTATAGGCTCGTTGTTGTAGATGACAATTCTCATTGTTGTTCTTTGTGTGTAGGCCATCCTCTACTCTAGGCTTGGAGCAACCTAGCGATGCCACGGGAACTCCAGCCCCCCGAGCCAGAGAAAATGTTAGATGCTGCCGCGACTAACACGGTGTTAGCTACCGTGCTTCCTGAGAACATGGCGTCTGCTGATGCTGAAGCCGACAGGACCGGAGCGAGAGACCAGCCAAGCATCGAGGAAGAGCCTGTGGTTAGGGATGTAAACCCAGAGATGCCTACAGGTGAGCACATTAAAATGCCTCCACCCATAGATAATAATGCCCATTGTATGTCTGATTACGAGTTGTACTGGCTCAGATAACTCACAGCAGCAGTCGACCCCTGAAGATCAAGGCATTGCGGGTCTTTCTTCAGGTGGTATTCTGGTGACTCCTCCCAAGTGGCAATATGCCATCCCAACTGAACTCATTGATGATCTAATGCTATCATCAGCGACCTTGATGGAGTTCCAGACTACTTTCAAAAAATTGTATAAGTGTTCCATGGTAAGTGATTTGTACTGATAAAATCTAACTTTGTCGACTAGTATATGAGTTGTTCGACTACTTTTTTCCTATCATGCAGACATTAGTCAATCGATCCAGGATCAAGTTAGACAAGCGCAGAGGAATGGAAGATGGAGCCCGCCAATTGCAGGAAGAAGACCGCCGAATTGGAGAGGAAATCATGAAAAATGTTGAGCTTTGGAATGAACTCAATACTTTGAAACAGGAGCGTACCCAGCAGGTTTGGCTCTTGAAGAAGGACATTGAAAATCTATCAAACAAGAACAAGGCTATGGCCAAGACTCATCGAGGTAACAATCTGCTGATTGCTTTTGCCTTGCATTGTTTTATCTAGTTGCTTGTATCTGAACTCGTGCGAGTTCTTTCTTTTATGGATTGTCCAGAAAACTCAATAATATAATAAGATATAAAGAAGCTCTGGTGACTGACATGAAGAATATGCGTTACCGTGCAACAGATGATGCAGAGAAGTTGATTAAAGCGCTCCAAGATGCAGACGTGCAACTCATAGAGTGTATGACTTAGATCAGGGACATGGCCACTGAGAAGGAGTCGAAAGATAAGGAACTTGAAGAGCTCAAGGGTGCGGCACAAGTAGTCATAGACATGGTGGATCCTCCAGAAGAGAGGGTAATCTATGAAAGGACACTGCTGGAGTGACTCCCTAAGGCCCTACAAAATATTTTTGGATACATCTCGGAGACCACCAAAACTTATGTAGCGCACATCCTTGGGCTCGTAAAGTCCTACTGGCCAAGACCAATCTGAACCCACTGGTTGACGATATATCCGCTGATTGCTCTAACAAGAAATGCTTAGAGTATATTGAAGAAGTAAAACCAGTGGCTCAGAGATTGATAGCTTAGAGCAGGAGTGAACATGATATGTAATTGCTGAACAACCTATCCACGTATATATGTTTTATTTGTCATTGCCTGTTGATGTGTTCAATGTGCTTACTCGTAGAGTAATACCGAGAATCTTAGGACTTAGATAAAGAATGTGGGACACCCAATGCAGAACTACTCAGAAGGCCACGCTTCTGGAGGTAGTTGACGACTTGGGGTCCAGTGTAAAGTCCCATACAGGGAGAATGAGAATCAGGATTTACTCGCATTGTGCGATATGCTGGATTGCTTTTGTAAGCATGGGAGCCTCTTTGACTTTCTCGTAGTGACTCATGCTGTTGATTCCAACAAACCGTTAGGCTAGTACTCGAAGTAGTCATTCAGAAAGGGCTCATGGCGACAGCCCCCGAGTACTTCTGGTGATTTGGCATAGTTAACGCTTTGTTTAGTACTCGTGGTTGAAACCACCGAGTTATGTAGTCTAGCTTAGAGACAAAAATTAGTCATTTGAAGATCAAACCAACTTTTATTGATGAACATGCTGTGCTGCAGCAGACAACTTTGTGCACAAGTTATCTAGGGATAGAAACGGTGTAGGTGCTCGATGTTCCAGGAGTTTGCTATCTCCTAGCCGTAAGAGTCTTGCAGTCGGTACAACCCCGGTCGTGTAACTTTGGTAATTATTAAGGGCCCTTCCCATCATGAGTTGAGCTTGTAAAGCCCTGTCTCGTCTTGGATGCGATAGAGGACCAAATCGTTGATGTTGAAGGACCTCTCCTATACGTTGCGGTCGTGCTAGTGTTGGATGCCTTGTAGGTAGCGAGCTGACTGTACAAGGCGTTGCATCTGAGTTCTTCAACTGAATCAAGCTCAAGATGTCTTGCCTGATCATCTTTGCCTTCTTCGTACATCTCCAGTCTTGGAGACTTCCACATGATGTCAGCAGGAGGATAGCTTCCAATCCATAGACGAGAAAAAACGGCGATAGACATGTGGCTTTACTTGGTTGAGTACGAAGACCCTAGACAACTGAGGAGAGCTCATGAATTCACTTGCCCCCTTTTTTGCTGTTCTCGTTGTAGAGTCTTTTTTTCAGCCCATCAAGGATTAAGCTGTTGGCACGCTCAACCTGGCCATTAGCCCGCGGGTGAGCAACCAAGACATACTTTACTTCAATAGAGCTATTCTCGCAGAATTCTCAGATCTCGTGTGAGTGAAAATTATATCCCAGATCTATGATGATAGTGTTGGAGAAGCCAAAGCGGTGCAAGATGTTGCAGGTGAAGCTGACTAGTCGATTGGTGGAGGTATTTGTAATCGGCTTGTGCTCGATCCACTTTGTAAACTTGTTGATGGCCACCAACACATGGTTAAAACCTCCTGGCGCCGTAGTCAAAGGCCCAATCATGTCCAAGCCCCAACAAGCGAAAGGCCAGGATGGTGGTATGGTGATGAGGTTGTGCGTCGGGACGTGAGCCTGCATGCCAAAGAACTGGCAATTGGTACACCGATGAACGAGATCTTTGGTGTCAGCCAAAGCTGTTGGCCAGTAATACCTAGACCTGAATGCTTTCCCGACTAGTGTCCTTGATGCTGCATGATTGCCATAGACTCCTTCATGAATTCCTTGCAATATTGCTTTTCCTTCCTCAACGAGAATGCACTTCATAAAGATGCCTCTTGCTGAACCACATTTGTATAACTTGTCGACCAAAACATACCCTTTGCTCCGGCGGATGATGCATGCAGCCTCGATGCTCTTTTCGTCAATGCTTGGGGGTAGCTTCTGGTCTTTGATGAAGTCGATGAATGGTACCTGCTAGTCGACTTCGATCATCATGACCTCTCGACTAGGTTCGGATGAACCTTGATCAATGATCATAGGATCTAGTTGCCTAATGGATGGGTGATGTAATTCGTGAACGAATACACCTGGTGGGACTTTTGCTCAATCGGAGCCCAACTTCAAGAGCACGTCTGGCCCCACGTTTTCATCCTGGATCACATGGATGATTTCCAGGCCCAAGAACTTGTTCTCCAACTTGCGTATCTCAACAACATACGCATCCATGGTTTCTTTGTTGGTGTCCCACTCCTTGTTAACTTTTTGGACTACCAGCAAAGAGTCGTTGTAGACTAGTAGTCACTTGATGCCAAGAGAAACTGCCAGGCAGAGCCCATGCAGTAATGCCTCGTATTCAGCTTCATTGTTAGAGACCTCAAATAGTATCTGGAAAACATATTTGAGCTGTTCACCTATTGGAGATGTTGAGAGCCAGAGTGGCGGTGCGAGGCTTGAAGTCAATGTTGAGAGCCCCTGGTTCCACTGCCCACTTGGAGATGCGTCCAGTGGCATCCCAATTGTGGAGTATATCCACCAATGGGAAATCAGTGACAACTAAGATCTTATATTAGTCGAAGTAGTGGTGAAGCTTCCTAGAAGTGATGAGTATAGCGTAGAGAAGTTTCTGAATTGACGGGTAACGAACCTTAGATTCAGAGATGACTTCGCTAACGAAATACACCGGCTGCTCCACACCAAATGCATGGCCTTCCTCAGGGTGCTCCACCATGATGGCTATGCTGATGACATGAGTAGTCGCGACAATGTATAGTAGTAGGTTCTTGCCTGGTAATGCAGCCATGAGGATGGGGGGCGACTGAAGATGATGCTTGAGGTCTTCTAGTGCCTGCACCTCCTCCTTTGT
Source organism: Panicum hallii (assembly GCF_002211085.1). Lineage (NCBI taxonomy): Eukaryota > Viridiplantae > Streptophyta > Magnoliopsida > Poales > Poaceae > Panicum > Panicum hallii. The sequence continues at coordinate 28,653,975 of NC_038042.1, forward strand.
CCACTAGAACTTGTCTTGCCACTTCAAAAGCTTGAAGAAAGGTAATCGTCTTTCCCCAAGTCGTGAGATGAATCTGTTAAGGGCCGACATGCACCCTGTGAGCTTCTGGACATCCTTGATCATCTTTGGAGCTCCCATGTCTGTGATGGTGGGAATCTTCTCCAGGTTGGCTTCAATTCCTCGGTGACTGACGATGAAAGCAAGTAGTTTCCCTTGCGGTATACCGTAGACGCACTTGGTTGGGTTGAGCATCCACCAGAATTTGCGCAAGCTGTGGAAGGTTTCCTCGAGGTTGGAGATGAACTTGTCGTGGTTTCTGGACTTGATGATCACGTCATCCATGTAAGCTCCAATATTGTGTCAGACCTGAGCCCATGGGACTGTGCACATGGCGTACATCTTACAGGATAAGGGGTGGGACCTGGCCCACGCCCTACACCAGTTGTAACTACTCGTAATGTAGTATAACTGCTCATACCATAGAACTAGTCAAAATAGAAGGAATCTATCCGAAAAGTACTCAGGTAGGACTCCTGAGCTCGTATCCGACTAGGATTTCCATGTAATCCTATCCACCAAACTATATAAGGGCGGGCAGAGACTGTTGGTGTTTTTACCGTCGGCCTAGTTAGGGATACCCTAAGTTAGGTGATTATTTGGTGAAGGATCGCCAGATCTGGAACTTGAATGTGAACGCAAGGACACAAGATACAAATTTAGATAGGTTTGGGCCGCTAGAGTAGCATAATATCCTACATCCTGTTTTGGGGTGTTGTATATTGCGCCCTGCACTTGGGTGTTGAGTTGCCTATTGGCTACTCTCTGTTGGTTCTCTCTGCCTATCTAAGTATCCCTGCCTCCCTTTATATATCCCAAGGGACGGGGTTCCTAGTAGGATTACAAGGTAGGAGTCCTATTAGGATTACAAGGTATGAGTCCTAATAGGATTACAGTGGAATGCTAGTAGGAATCAGACTTCTTTTTCCTCACGGGTAGCTTCCTTGTGGTACCCAGGGGATCTATCCCTGACAAGCCCCCGAGCTCTTCATAGCCGAGTACGGCAGGCATTTCAAGTACTTCTGAAGTAGTTTTCGGCTTCTTTTGAAGCTCCGTCTTGAAGTTCTTATTCGAGTACTTGCTTGGCTGCATCAAAGCTATGAGGTGCTCATGCTCCAAATTACTTCTTTGGTATGGGGTGCGATGGAAAATCGCACTCCATATGGAGTAGCCCCCGAGCCTTAGGTTGAATCGAAGAATCAGGCTGAGGGTCACATTAGTCTTGAATCTTCCTTGCTTACTCTTCGAATATATTCGAAAAATAGGTAGTCAACGCCACGTATCCCGTAGCCCCCGAGCCTTGAATCCAAAACCCTTAGGTTCGGAAAAAGGATCCAAGAATTGTGGCATTGGTGTTACTCTGAAATCCCGAGAAAAACTCTTCGCCTTCTGCACAGTGAAATTGAGCCTCCCGCTGGTTTATTTAACCACGCGGTGACTTAGGGTTTCTTCTGCACTCTCAGTCTTCATATGAGTCATCTTTGAGTAGTTTTGTGGTGTCCAGCCCCCGAGCTTACGAGCCAAGAGAGCCAAAGGAGCCATGTCGAGTAGTGTGCATCACCCAGCCCCCGAGCGTGGGAACTAGCGGAACTGTGATGGCACGCCGTGCTGCCTGGAGGGTTGTTGCCGAAGCTTGATCTGAAAAAAGATAATGCATATATTATGTAGCATAATGCGAAGATACTGAGTAGTACTCAGTAATAATGTGAAGACACCAAAATTTATTCTATGTAAAAATTGCTGTGTCGAGCTCTTTTTTAGGCCATTTAAATCTCTCGAGTAGTCCACCCTTTATGTTCACCCGGTCCCAGTTTAGCCTTCGCCCATAGCATGTACAAGTCGCTTAGGTCTCTAGCCTTCGCTCATGCAGGACGGGTCGCTTAGGTCATGACTGGAGACTCGAGGTTTCACGGATTAAGGCATTTGCTACTCGTGTAGATTAGCGACCGTTAAGAGGAGACAACGAGTAGAAAGTAGTCGTCATGCGACAAAGAGGATGCAGTGCACAAAAGTAGTTGACATTGCGATAGAATGAATGCGTGTTGCGCAAAAAGTAGTCAACAAAGTGTAGCTCTGGAGGGTTTCAATGCCCATCGAGAGTTGTACACGGATAAGTAGTCGGCGAAGTGTAGCTCTGGAGGGTTTCAATACCCATCGAGAGACGTACACAGAGAGGTAGCTGATCTTGTGAAGAACAAGTCGGAAAAGGTATAAGTCACTTAGCTTGATTCGTGGACGAATGTCGACGAAGCCGTGGAGCTCGTTGATGGAGCTGCGATGGTTTGTTGATGAAGCTTGACTAGTCAGAGTCGATTCCGACTAGTTTTCAAGTCGAGATGAGTAGTTGATGTAGTTGTTGCTATGAGACTCACCCTCGACTAGTTTCTAGTCGAGATGAGTAGTCGAAGTAGTCGTCGGCGGGCTGCCGATCATCCTCGCGAAGTCGAAGTGATCGCCGGCGGGCCGTCGAGCCTTCTCGCAAAGTCGAAGTAGTCGATGGTGGGCCGCCAAGCCTCCTCATGAAGTCGAAGTAGTCGAACTCGTCGCTGCTGTGCACGGACATTGCGGCACAAGCGGAAGTTGAACTAGGTCATCGAGGTTGGCGGCCGCGGTGTCATACCCGATTTATAAGAACATAAATCGAGCAATCATATATGCGCCAGGATCAAGTCACGTATATATACAACAGATTATCAAGATATCACAACACATGTCACGAATAACATTAACATAAATCGTAAATGAATCATAAATGAATTATTTTATTACAACCGAATCAAGAATCGGCTCAAGAGTTGCGGAAGCGTAAAAGAGATACACGGAGAGCTGGGCGCCACAGGGACGTCGACTGGGAGACAAACGCCTAGAAGTCGTCGAAGCCGCTGACGTAGTCCTCCACGTTGCCGGGCACTGAGCAGCAGTCGAAGATATCCAAAATAGAACAGAGGAGTAGAGAGGCAAGTGTGAGTACAAACTCGTACTCAACAAGTATAACACGAGCATGAGGCTCTAAGGTTAGCTGACTCAACTGCATTAGCTTTTAGTCTTGGCATATTTTATTAAAGCTAATTACTACAAGTGGATGAATTACCATAAACCCAATTGCATAATAAATTAATCAATATTAATTAAGAACTACTGAGAACCATCCAAACCAAAACCACCCGGGGAATCTCCCTCGTCAAAGGTTGATAACCCCACTAATCAGACGGAGGATCTGGGCCGCTCATGACTGTGAGCACAGCTGATATATCAGTTTTACACTCTCGAGAGGTTGCACAACTTTACCCACAAGTCGTGAGCTACGCTAGTTGTTCATCACACTTCCTTAGGTGAGATGGCTAGCAAGCACACTACGAGACCGTTACAAAGGACCACATTGGTAAGGTGTAACCGCTAAGGATTCTGGATCAGCGACGATGGGGCCCACCTCCGGGGGTACAAGACACACAGCACAGACCAAGCCGGAGGAGCAGGGACCATTGAAGCTTACCACCCCTCTTGCCCACGCAGGTAAGTTACTCCGGAACCAACACGACCTAATTAGTAAGTCAAGACCGTCCCATTCCAGTCTTGTGGTTGCGCGGTTGTCCCAGGTTGTCGCTCTATGAACCGGTCCTTATGGAGAGTGGCCAACCAAGCACTAAGCACCGTGCTGGCCCCCTAAACCATGTTTCTAACAAAAACATCTTTTAAGGAGACGTGAGCCACTCAAGCACACAGCACAGAGGGTCACTCTCAGGATTAAGTTGCATAAGACCATTAATCAAATTTAATTAAAAGGGACCAAGTGTGTTATAGCGCAGCAACCTAGCACAACTAACCAAAATGCAACCCAAAGGATATATATATAGGATATAAAGTGGCTAGGAAAGTCCTTATAGGTATACAGTATTAAAATGCAGTATGAACTTGTATTAAAAAGTGATAGGAGGTTCATGTTATACTTGCCTTCCTCGTACTCTCCCGGCTGCTGCTCGAACTGCTCGGAAGACGGCTGCTCCTGGTACTGCTCCGGTGGCTCGACGTCTACTCACGATCATAACAGCAATACATGCGCCACACATGCACACACATGCAAACAATAGCAAAACATAAGAAACAGTACATCAATACAATGGAACAGCACATAAAACTGGCCTAGAACTATTCTACGCGTTACAACGATCGCGTGGATATAAAGAATGCTTAAAACGGAGCTAAAACGCGAAAACTACACTTAAAACAAGATCCAGGGACCTATTTGTAAGAAAACTGGAGGTCCTAAGGGGTTCTGCGCAAAAACCGAGGACTTAAACGTAATTAAAGCCTAGATCTAGGGGCTAGCACGAGAAAAACTCAAGAGATGGACTGCGGTTTCAATTTCCAGGAAAGACAGGGGCTTAAACGAGAAGAAAAGGACCTGATCGTAAATACTTTTGAACTACAGGTGGACTACGGGTTGATTCCAGGAAAATCCGGGGGTTCTTTAGCAAAAGAAACGGGCTGAAGCGGTACCTTCTGTTCTGGATCGTTGGATCAAAATCGGGCGGCTCAGATTAGATCTGCCTCGCGAAGGGGTACGCGCGACTGTCAACCGTCGGATCCAGATCCGACGCTCCCGACTCTCTCTTCTCTCAGATCTAATGCGGCGCGCCGGATCTGAGATAGGCGGCTCGGATTTAAAATGGGGGCGAACCGGTACGCGCGGACGTGGTCGCTCGGATCAGAATCTTACGGTTCGCATCAAAGGAGGCCACGATCTAATCAGGGACGCTGGCTATTGATCCGACGGCCCGGGAGAATTGGGGCTCGGCCGGCGGCGATCGCTCGCCGGAGCTCGTCTCCGCGGCGACGCCTCGCTGGCTTAGGCCGATCTCGGCCGTCCGGCCTCCATCCAGGACGAGATCAAGTCCTGGAGAACGCTGGCTGCACGCGTAACCCATCTAAGCGATCAGCAGGGCGGATTGGAGCTCGGGGCGGTGTTCCCCGCGGCGGAGGCGGCTCGGGGTCACTGGGTCAAGGGGAACACGCACGCAGAGGGGGAGAGAGGAGCCAGGAATGAGTGCGGCGTGTTCCTTACCACTCCGGGGTACTGCAACGGCAGTTGGAGGCCGGGGACCGAGGCGTCGGGGGAGAGTCGCGGTAGCGCAGAGGCTCGGTCGATGGCGGCGGCTCCAATCCGAGGGCGGTGCAGTGGCGTAGGGTCACGGGGAACAGGAGTGGGGAAAAGAGACGCGGCTGAGGGAGAACGTGAGGAAGCGGCCGGGTCTAAGAAAGGGGAAGAAGGGCGGCCTCGGCGTGCGGGTCACATGCAACGGACCCCGAGCTTCCCGCGGTCCCGTTACGGCTCGATCCAATCCAATCGCGGCCGGGTTTCTAGAAGGGTCCGGGTGGGGAACGGGTTCGGCGTGCGGCTCGGGAAAGGGCCCAGAGGCGCGGAGGGGAGGGGCCACGGCCAGCGGCCAAGGGGAAAGTCCGACGGGGCAAAACAGAGGAGGTCGCGAGGGGGGGGGGAAGAAACACCTGACCGGTGGGACCGGTCTGGCAGCGGAAGAGAAGAGGGGAGAACGGCCGTGGGCTGCTCGCGTGGGAGGGAGGAGCGCTGGCTCGGGCTGGGAGGAAAGGGAATGGGCCGGCTTGGCCCATGCGGGGGAAGGAGAGGAGCCCGGAAGGGGAAGGAGAGAAGAGAGGAGGGCCCGAGGAAAAAAATGGGCCTGGGGGAGGGGGCCCGTGAGGGAGAGAGGGAGAGGGGAAACTGGGTCGGGCTGGCTGTTGGATTGGGCTGCCTACCTTTGTTCTTTTTCCTTTCCTTCTTTTGTTTTTCTAACTCATTAATTCAAACAATTCTAATTGAATTCAAATGCGATTTGAATTCAAACCTATACACCCAACATAATTAAAACAATGCTGCGGCATGAATGCACAAACACTTTAATCCTATGATAAATTTTATTTTCTTGCGTTATAATTTACTTTAAATGCGAGATAAATTAGAGAAAATTCCGGAAAATTTATTTAAGCCCAAAATGAATTCATTAAAATTTAAGGAAATTACCTGAGGGTGTTACAAACCTACCCCCCTTACAGGAATCTCGCCCCGAGATTCGGATAGGCTAGCTAGCAAAGAGATCGGGATATGTCTTCCTCAGCTCGTCCTCTCGCTCCCAAGTAGCCTCATCCTCCGTGTGGTGACTCCACTGAACACGGCACATCTTGATCTTCTTGTTTCTGGTAATCCTCTCAGACGTCTCCAGAATTTTCACCGGATGCTCGATATAGGTCAGATCCTCCTGCACATCTAACCCTTCTATCGGTGCTTGCTCTTCTGGCACTCTCAAGCACTTCTTCAGCTGAGACACGTGAAACACATCGTGTACTCCCGAGAGATTGAGTGGCAACTCCAAACGATATGCCACCTCACCTTTCCGTTCCAAAACCTTGAACGGACCAATGTATCGAGGAGCTAGCTTCCCTCGTACATTAAACCTGCGGATTCCTCTCATCGGCGAGACCTTCAGGTATACATGATCACCCACTGCAAAGGTCAAATCTCGGCGACGAACATCCGCATAGCTCTTCTGACGAGTCTGAGCGACCCTCAGATTTTCTCGCACCTGCTGTACCAGCTCTTCGGCCTCCTCAACAATATCCGGACCAAATACCTGCCTCTCGCCAATCTGATCCCAATACAATGGAGTCCTGCATTTCCGACCATACAGGGCCTCGAAAGGAGATTTCTTCAGACTGGCCTGATAGCTGTTGTTATACGAAAACTCTGCATAAGGCAGGCATTTATCCCAGCTGGTACCATACTGAATAGCACAGGCTCGAAGCATATCCTCCAACACTTGGTTGGTTCTCTCTGTCTGCCCATCTGTCTGAGGATGATAAGCAGTACTGAAGCGCAGCTTCGTATCCAACGAATCATGCAACTGCTCCCAGAACCGTGAAGTGAACTGAGATCCTCGATCAGATATGATCTTCTTCGGCACACCATGCAGACAGACGATCCTGGAGATGTACAACTCTGCGAGTCTAGCACCGGAGTAAGTAGTGTTTACCGGAATGAAGTGAGCAACCTTCGTCAACCGATCCACTACTACCCATATGGAGTTGTACCCTTTCTGAGTACGAGGCAAGCCAACGATGAAGTCCATAGTGATCTCCTCCCATTTCCACTCTGGAATCTTCAATGGCTGCAATAACCCTGCTGGCCTCTGATGCTCTGCCTTGACACGCTGACAAGTGTCACAAATAGCCACGTACTCCGCAACGGAACGCTTCATTCCGGACCACCAGAATCGTTCCTTCAGGTCGTAATACATCTTCGTGCTGCCTGGATGGATAGAATATGCTGTATCATGAGCCTCACTCAGAATCAACTTCCTGAGGTCATTCACATCCGGCACACATATACGACCCTTGTACCACAAGGTACCCTGATCATCCTCTCTGAAATGAGGGGCCTTGCCAATCTTGAGCAACTCACGAATCTCCTGCAGCTTCTTATCTTCCTTCTGATGCTGCCTGATCTCAGCCTCTAGAGTGGGCTCTGCCTCGAATGAGGTACCCGAGGTATGATGCAAGAAACCCAGGCTCAACTGCTCAAACTCCTCGCATAACTCCTGAGGCATCTGAAAAGCCACGGCCATGTTAACATAGCTCTTCCTGCTCAGAGCATCTGCTACAACATTGGCCTTGCCCGGATGATAGTGAATCTCCAGGTCATAATCCTTAACCAACTCTAGCCATCTTCTCTGCCGCATATTCAGCTCACTCTGAGTGAAAATATACTTGAGGCTCTTGTGATCGGTGTAAATATCACACCTCTGCCCAAACAAGTAATGCCTCCATATCTTCAGAGCATGCACAACTGCGGCTAACTCCAGATCATGAGTGGGATAATTCAGCTCGTGCCGGCGTAACTGCCGCGAGGCATAAGCTATCACTCTGCCCTCCTGCATCAGGACGCAACCAAGACCATCCCTCGAAGCATCACAATACACGGTGAACCTCTTGCTCTGGTCCAGCAGAGTAAGGACTGGCGCCGTAGTCAACCTCTTCTTTAGCTCCTCAAAGGCCTTCTGACGCTCATCAGTCCAAGAGAAACCCACGTCCTTCTCCAGCAAGGAAGTCAAAGGCTTCGCAATCTTGGAGAAATTCTCGATGAACCTCCGATAATAGCCTGCTAAGCCCAGAAAAGAGCGGACTTCCTTCACCGTCTGTGGTACAACCCAGTCAAGCACATCCTTCACCTTTCCGGGGTCCACAGCAATACCTCCCTTGGAGATAACATGACCGAGGAATGGAACCTCGTCAATCCAGAACTCGCACTTGCTGAGCTTGGCATACAGCTTGTGCTCTCTGAGCCTCTGCAACACAAGCCTCAGATGCTTCTCATGCTCCACTTCTGTCTTGGAATATATCAGGATATCATCAATAAATATCACCACGAAGGTGTCCAGATAATCCATGAAAACCTTGTTCATCAGATGCATGAAGAAAGCCGGAGCATTAGTCAAGCCGAAGGACATGACCGTATACTCGTATAACCCATACTTGCAGGTGAATGCCGTCTTCTGAATATCCTCAGGACGAATCTTCAGCTGATGATAACCCGAACGCAGATCAATCTTCGAGAATACACAAGCACCCTGAAGCTGATCAAAAAGATCCTCAATACGGGGCAATGGGTGCTTGTTCTTGATGGTGACCGCATTCAGATCCCGATAATCGACGCACATTCTCTTCGCACCATCCTTCTTCTCTACAAGCAATACAGGAAAAGCCCAAGGAGAGAAACTGCGACGGATATAACCCTAAGCTAGCAACTCGTCGACAGTCTTCTTAACCTCCTCATGCTCGACAGGAGCCATACAATAGGGCCTCTTAGCAATAGGAGCTGTGCCAGGCAAGAGATCAATAGAAAACTCAATGTCGCGATCAGGCGGCATACCTGGCAAATCATCCGGAAAGACATCCGGGAATTCAGACACCACGCGAATACCATCCGTGGGTCTAGCCTCCATCTGATGAAGAAATCCAGAAGGCTCTGTGGCACCAACAGTGACTTCCTGACCATCCGGTGCTGACAGAAGAACAGTCCTCTGAGCACAATCGATCCGGACTCCCCACTTAGCAAGGGTCTCCATTCCGAGGATCACATCAATGCCCTTGGCGTCTAGCACCATCAGATTTGCACTGAAATCTACCCCCCTTATGGCCACACTGACTCTGGGACAGAAGACATGAGACCTCAACTGCCCTCCCGGTGAAGATACTAACATGCACCTCTTTAACGTGCTAGTAGGGATGCCATGATGCTCAACAAAAGACTGGGTGATGAAAGAATGCGTAGCACCAGTATCAAAAAGCACTGTGGCAGGGTGGGCATTAACCATGAACGTACCAATAACCACGTTGGAAGCCTCGGCTGCTGACTCGGCCGTCACGTGGTTCACCCTGCCCTGAGCTGGGGCCTTGGGCGGTGCTGCACGCCCCTGCTGTCCTGCCTGCGCCTTCCGAGGGCAGACGTTGGCGTAGTGCCCTGGCTCGCCGCAGTGGAAGCACACTCGAGGAAGTGCCGGAGCCTGCTGCCCAGGAGGAGGAGTGGGCGCTCCCTGCCTCTGAGCTGGTGGAGCCGGAGGCGCCGGAAGCCTCTGACCCGGTCCCGCCTGCTGCTGCTGCTGAGGACGAGGCGGAAACTGCTGCCGCTGCTGGTACTGCTGGGTCGGCCTCTGCTGCTGCTGCTGTGGAGGGTACTGGTAGCGGGGACGGGTGTTGCTGCCCGAAGAGGATGGAGCCATCTTCCTCTTCTTATCCTCAATCTCCCGGCGCTTACGCTCGGTGTTGAGGGCCGCATCAACCAGCTGGTTGAAGTTGTCGAAGCGGTGGTTCAGCAGCGCATACTGGATGTGATCATCCAGTCCCTCCTTGAAGTACTCCTGCTTGTCGCTATCATGAGCGACGTCAGCAGGGGCGTAGCGGGCAAGCTGAAGGAAGCGGTCACGGTACTCCGTCACCGTCATAGATCCCTGAAATAACGTACACAGATAACAAGGATGGGAACCGCTCAACTGGTTAGGTTTTACGAAAGAAATCGAGGATGGATCAAGCTCAAAAGGAATGGTAGGGAATTCCATTAATAATTTTTTTTACCTGCTTAAGGGCACGGAACTCCTTCTGCTTCATCTTCATAATGCCCTCAGGAATGTGATGGTTCCTGAAACGCTCACGGAACTGGTCCCACGTGAGAGCCTCACGATCCCGAGCTGGGTAGGACTCCCACCAGTCAAGAGCGGAGCCTCGCAGCTGCCCGGCTGCGTAAAGGACTCGCTCACGGTCGTCGCACTGCGCAACAACCAACTGGCGCTCCACCGAGTGAAGCCAGTCGTCTGCCTGGAGTGGGTCTGTGGCGTGAGAGAAGGTCGGAGGGTGACCTCTCAGAAAATCCGCACGCCTGTCACGGGGCTGAGGCGGCGGAGGAGGCGGTGGCTGAGCATGGATCTGCTGCAGAGCCTGAACAGTGTTGTTCAGGGTAGCCATCATCTGCATCTGGAGCTGGAAGAACTGCTCCGGGGTCAGTGGTGGCGGCATCGGCAGCGGCTGACCGGTACTCTGGTTGTTCTGCTCCTGCTGGTCAGAACCGGAACCGGTGCGCCTGGTGTTCACCATCTGATTGCAACAACCGAAATTTATGAGAAAAAGATATCGTGCCACTGCGGAAATGAAACTTCGGAAGGATATGACAGAAAGAAAAGGAATATAGGTTTTACCCCCAACATTCTAACTCAATTTTATTATTTAGTTCGAGTTGGGTTAGGTCGATTTGCATGAACAAGTTTAACACCACTAGCCTATGCAATCAGCCAAAAATCCAAATCAAACATTTGCACAATAACAAACATTCAATATTCACAACTTAGTCGAGTTTTCCACACTACTCGACTAACACACTCGTTCTAGCGTATTTTCATAGGGACAACCTAAACTTATAAATCACAGGATTAGGCGTCTCGGGCCAACGTCTACGGAAAACTCAAGCTTTTTCTCAGAAAGGACAGGAGAGAGATAGCAAATCAAAGACTTAAGACTCAAGGAATAGAAGCAGAAACATGATGGTTGAGGATTTGTGGAGGCAAGCAAGAGAAAAGAAGTCCTAAACTCGACCAATTCTACCTAGGCTTCGTCCTACAGTCGACACGGCTCTGATACCAATCTGTCACACCCGATTTATAAGAACATAAATCGAGCAATCATATATGCGCCAGGATCAAGTCACGCATATATACAACAGATTATCAAGATATCACAACACATGTCACGAATAACATTAACATAAATCGTAAATGAATCATAAATGAATTATTTTATTACAACCGAATCAAGAATCGGTTCAAGAGTTGCGGAAGCGTAAAAGAGATACACGGAGAGCTGGGCGCCACAGGGACGTCGACTGGGAGACAAAGCCTAGAAGTTGTCGAAGCCGCTGACGTAGTCCTCCACGTTGCTGGGCACTGAGCAGCAGTCGAAGATATCCAAAATAGAACAGAGGAGTAGAGAGGCAAGTGTGAGTACAAACTCGTACTCAACAAGTATAACACGAGCATGAGGCTCTAAGGTTAGCTGACTCAACTGCATTAGCTTTTAGTCTTGGCATATTTTATTAAAGCTAATTACTACAAGTGGATGAATTACCATAAACCCAATTGCATAATAAATTAATCAATATTAATTAAGAACTACTGAGAACCATCCAAACCAAAACCACCCGGGGAATCTCCCTCGTCAAAGGTTGATAACCCCACTAATCAGACGGAGGATCTGGGCCGCTCATGACTGTGAGCACAGCTGATATATCAGTTTTACACTCTCGAGAGGTTGCACAACTTTACCCACAAGTCGTGAGCTACGCTAGTTGTTCATCACACTTCCTTAGGTGAGATGGCTAGCAAGCACACTACGAGACCGTTACAAAGGACCACATTGGTAAGGTGTAACCGCTAAGGATTCTGGATCAGCGACGATGGGGCCCACCTCCGGGGGTACAAGACACACAGCACAGACCAAGCCGGAGGAGCAGGGACCATTGAAGCTTACCACCCCTCTTGCCCACGCAGGTAAGTTACTCCGGAACCAACACGACCTAATTAGTAAGTCAAGACCGTCCCATTCCAGTCTTGTGGTTGCGCGGTTGTCCCAGGTTGTCGCTCTATGAACCGGTCCTTATGGAGAGTGGCCAACCAAGCACTAAGCACCGTGCTGGCCCCCTAAACCATGTTTCTAACAAAAACAACTTTTAAGGAGATGTGAGCCACTCAAGCACACAGCACAGAGGGTCACTCTCAGGATTAAGTTGCATAAGACCATTAATCAAATTTAATTAAAAGGGACCAAGTGTGTTATAGCGCAGCAACCTAGCACAACTAACCAAAATGCAACCCAAAGGATATATATATAGGATATAAAGTGGCTAGGAAAGTCCTTATAGGTATACAGTATTAAAATGCAGTATGAACTTGTATTAAAAAGTGATAGGAGGTTCATGTTATACTTGCCTTCCTCGTACTCTCCCGGCTGCTGCTCGAACTGCTCGGAAGACGGCTGCTCCTGGTACTGCTCCGGTGGCTCGACGTCTACTCACGATCATAACAGCAATACATGCGCCACACATGCACAGACATGCAAACAATAGCAAAACATAAGAAACAGTACATCAATACAATGGAACAGCACATAAAACTGGCCTAGAACTATTCTACGCGTTACAACGATCGCGTGGATATAAAGAATGCTTAAAACGGAGCTAAAACGCGAAAACTACACTTAAAACAAGATCCAGGGACCTATTTGTAAGAAAACTGGAGGTCCTAAGGGGTTCTGCGCAAAAACCGAGGACTTAAACGTAATTAAAGCCTAGATCTAGGGGCTAGCACGAGAAAAACTCAAGAGATGGACTGCGGTTTCAATTTCTAGGAAAGACAGGGGCTTAAACGAGAAGAAAAGGACCTGATCGTAAATACTTTTGAACTACAGGTGGACTGCGGGTTGATTCCAGGAAAATCCGGGGGTTCTTTAGCAAAAGAAACGGGCTGAAGCGGTACCTTCTGTTCTGGATCGTTGGATCAAAATCGGGCGGCTCAGATTAGATCTGCCTCGCGAAGGGGTACGCGCGACTGTCAACTGTCGGATCCAGATCCGACGCTCCCGACTCTCTCTTCTCTCAGATCTAATGCGGCGCGCCGGATCTGAGATAGGCGGCTCGGATTTAAAACGGGGGCGAACCGGTACGCGCGGACGTGGTCGCTCGGATCAGAATCTTACGGTTCGCATCAAAGGAGGCCACGATCTAATCAGGGACGCTGGCTATTGATCCGACGGCCCGGGAGAATTGGGGCTCGGCCGGCGGCGATCGCTCGCCGGAGCTCGTCTCCGCGGCGGCGCCTCGCCGGCTTAGGCCGATCTCGGCCGTCCGGCCTCCATCCAGGACGAGATCAAGTCCTGGAGAACGCTGGCTGCACGCGTAACCCATCTAAGCGATCAGCAGGGCGGATTGGAGCTCGGGGCGGTGTTCCCCGCGGCGGAGGCGGCTCGGGGTCACTGGGTCAAGGGGAACACGCACGCAGAGGGGGAGAGAGGAGCCAGGAACGAGTGCGGCGTGTTCCTTACCACTCCGGGGTACTGCAACGGCAGTTGGAGGCCGGGGACCGAGGCGTCGGGGGAGAGTCGCGGTAGCGCAGAGGCTCGGTCGATGGCGGCGGCTCCAATCCGAGGGCGGTGCAGTGGCGTAGGGTCACGGGGAACAGGAGTGGGGAAAAGAGACGCGGCTGAGGGAGAACGTGAGGAAGCGGCCGGGTCTAAGAAAGGGGAAGAAGGGTGGCCTCGGCGTGCGGGTCACACGCAACGGACCCCGAGCTTCCCGCGGTCCCGTTACGGCTTGATCCAATCCGATCGCGGCCGGGTTTCTAGAAGGGTCCGGGTGGGGAACGGGTTCGGCGTGCGGCTCGGGAAAGGGCCCAGAGGCGCGGAGGGGAGGGGCCACGGCCAGCGGCCAAGGGGAAAGTCCGGCGGGGCAAAACAGAGGAGGTCGCGAGGGGGGGGGAAGAAACACCTGACCGGTGGGACCGGTCTGGCAGCAGAAGAGAAGAGGGGAGAACGGCCGTGGGCTGCTCGCGTGGGAGGGAGGAGCGCTGGCTCGGGCTGGGAGGAAAGGGAATGGGCCGGCTTGGCCCATGCGGGGGAAGGAGAGGAGCCCGGAAGGGGAAGGAGAGAAGAGAGGAGGGCCCGAGGAAAAAAATGGGCCTGGGGGAGGGGGCCCGTGAGGGAGAGAGGGAGAGGGGAAACTGGGTCGGGCTGGCTGTTGGATTGGGCTGCCTACCTTTGTTCTTTTTCCTTTCCTTCTTTTGTTTTTCTAACTCATTAATTCAAACAATTCTAATTGAATTCAAATGCGATTTGAATTCAAACCTATACACCCAACATAATTAAAACAATGCTGCGGCATGAATGCACAAACACTTTAATCCTATGATAAATTTTATTTTCTTGCGTTATAATTTACTTTAAATGCGAGATAAATTAGAGAAAATCCTGGAAAATTTATTTAAGCCCAAAATGAATTTATTAAAATTTAAGGAAATTACCTGAGGGTGTTACACGCGGTGCATCAACGTTGCAGCGCAAGGTGAAGTCGAGCCGAATAGTCGAGGTTGATGTAGCCGTTCTCTGAAGGATCCGATCTCGAACTGGATGAATCGATCCACCAATGCATATGTACGAAGTAGCAATCTACCACCTTGAGTGGATTGATGTTGATGAAGAGGTCCTTCAAATTCGCCCAATAATCGCGACGATCGGCCCCACGGTGGGCGCCAGCTATTGGTGTTTTTACCGTCAGCCTATCTAGAGATACCCTAAGGTAGGTGATTATTTGGTGAGGGATCGCCAGATCTGGAACTTGAAGGTGAACGCAAGGACACAAGACACAAATTTAGATAGGTTCGGGCCGTTAGAGTAGCGTAATACCCTACGTCCTATTTTGGGGTGTTGTATATTGCGCCCTGCGCTTGGGTGTTGAGTTGCCTGTTGGCTGCTCTCTGTTGGTTCTCTCTGCCTATCTAAGTATCCCTGCCTCCCTTTATATATCCCAAGGGACGGGGTTCCTAGTAGGATTACAAGGTAGGAGTCCTAGTAGGATTACAAGGTATGAGTCCTAATAGTATTACAGTGGAATCGTAGTAGAAATCAGACTTCTTTTTCCTCACGGGTAGCTTCCTTGTGGTACCTAGGGGATCTATCCCTGACAGGGACCCAATCCAAACAAAGATCACCCTGATCAACACCTAAGCCAATACAAACCACACACAGAATGTAGGGTATAAGGCTCTCAGCGGCCTGAACCTGTCTAAACTTTGTGTTCCTTGCACCTTCGAGTTACTGATCTCGGCGACACCCTACCTACAAACTCACCACCTCGGAGGTATCCCTTAGTGGGCGTGGTGGTAAAATACCGACTGCTAGCACGCTAGGTAGGGGTGTTCATCGAACATCCACTAGAGAACTTGATGGCATCTTTCAGCTACACTAGCACCGTGCTCGAAGTGGGCACAGCATTAGTTTTTGGCTCCTGGATCAACGTCGCCAATGGCTCAAGTGGCTTCAACAGCCACCAAGCCAACTCCAGGAAGCTGGAGGCTTTTGTAGCAGTTCGACACAGCAACCTCAATGAGTTCATCAACAACCTCGACAAGTTGCTGGTCCCCGATCTCGCCGGGGAGATCGAGAGGATGTCCATTTTTGATGCGACTTCAATTCATGTTGCACCAGGACTACTCGGATCAGATTTGAACCGATCTAAGGAGGCTACACGGTCCAAGTCCCTCACCGACTTGGAGGAGGACTTAGATCGTGTTCTCAAGTTTGGAGATGAGAGAGCCACCGCCTGTCGGGGGGCCCCCATTTTCGATAACTACTCGGAGTCAGATGACGATCCTGAATCCTTTTCATGTAATCACCTGGGTTTAACAATAACGTCTACGCTGCGAGGCCGTTTCGTTTACTGGAAGGGCTTAGAGCCCTCTGAACTACTCGAACACGACTCCCGTCTTGTGGCCTTCATGCAGGAACTGCCTTTTCAGGAAGGCAAACCCCTCTCTCCCATCTCTAAGGAGGGAGAGGGCAGCACAGAGCTAGTCGAGTACAGCCATACAGATGAGACCTCGCCGGATCGTCAAGTCTACATGGCTTCCCTCCGCAATGCGGACGATGACGAGCCGGGTCCCGAGTACGATGCTGAACTACTCACAGACGTATCTGCTGATGAGCGTACAGCGGACGCCCCCCCAGGACAAGAACGGGGAGCACAGAAGGATCTGGCGGTTGAAGAACACCAAGCGTGCCCAGCGCAGGTGGAAAATGGAAACCCGCGCATGCAACGCAATCTACCAAAGGAACCTCAACAACACTTTCGCAGCAGCTGCAGAGCAGGAGTATCACACACCAATTGGCGCCATTGCAGAAGCAGCGCTCCTAGGTCAACAACTACCACCAAACCTCCAGATACAAAGCTGCAATATTTAACCCAACGCGCGCTTGTACAACTTGATGAGCAACACCTAGTGTCCTCAACTTGGAACATGCTCTCGAAATCTGAGCACCGTGGTGACTCTGCACAGATTAGTTGCACCCCCAGGTGGAGGTCCCGGATATAGGGGAATGACAATCGCCAGTGTAACCAGGACAATCCAGTCGGCCACGGCAATCTCCAGCGCCAGCAGTGGTACAACAACCGAGGTGCCCACCCAGCCGGCATGACCCAAGGCCTCAGGGTGAAATTCCACCCGAGGCCAGCCTTTTGAATGCTCCTACAATTGATCTAAGGTAGAAGATCAATAACGGCCACGATGTGCGGCGCATCATCGAGGCAAGGAGGAGGGACTGTCCTGATAGATACCACGATGATGACGATAATGACCGCTTCCCCGCCTTCACCTCTAGCATCACAGAGAAATCCTACCCGAAGGATTCTAAACCAGTCGGCATCCCCAAGTACGATGGCAAGCAAGACCCTCGCTAGTGGATTTGTTGCTAATCCATCGCCATCTAGGTCTCAGAAGGATCCAACTCCACCAAGGCACTCTACTTCCCGGTAGCCTTGGAATCCGTGCCCTCACTTGGCTTGAAAGCCTTAAACCAAACTCATCGTATCCTAGGAGGACCTCAAGTGGGCCTTCATCAACAACTTCCAGAGATCCATGATCCGAGCAGGTACTCATCATGATTTGTCCCAGGTCAAGCAGGAGTTGAACGAGACCCTAAGATCCTACACCCGATGTTTCTTCGAGATGCGAGCCACCATTGCCAACATTACCGATGAGGACATCATCCACTGCTTCCAGAATGGCCTCTTCTCGAAGCACACTTACCACTACTTCGGACACAATCGCCCGACTACTGCCGTGAAGCTACGTGACATGATGGCACGGTGGGCTGACCAGGAGGATGAGGAGAACGATCACTTTCCTAAGCGCAACAATGACAAGCAGGGCAATGGCAACAACCACTTTGACAAGGGCCAACGGAACAACTCGGGGAATCCCCGAAAACACAAGCCAGAACAAGAAGTCACGACTGTCGAGCACAATCCACGGGGCAAAAAGTTGGGGAGCAATCAAGCACAGTTTGAGAAAGTCCTGCACAAACAATGCGTGATGCACCCGAAGTCATGGCATACGCTCTTTGAGTGCGTCACCCTCCGACAGTCACTCAACGCTCCACCCCTTCCTCAAGACAGAAAGCGAAAGGATCAGGAGGACGATGATGAGGGTGACAAGTCGGGGGCTCAAGATTTCAAAGACCCAAATAATGTCATCAATGTCATCTTCGGCGGAGATGGCGGCTTCCCCTCCAAGCGCACGCAGAAGCTGACCCTATGCGAAATCCTCTCTGTCGAGCCCGCCATATAGAAATCTCTGAGATATAGCGAGGTCCCAATCTCCTTCTCTAGGGATGATCAGTGAACCAGCTTCTCCAAGCCGGGAAAGTTCCCACTCATCCTGGATCTTGTCATGGTGGGCTCACAGTTGACTCGAGTACTCATCGATGGTGGGAGCGGTCTCAACCTGCTCTTTGAGACTACTTCGAAGAAGATGGGGCTGAACATCTCCAAGATGCTCACCCCTAGTAGAGCTCCATTTTACAGCATCATCCCGGAAAATGTGGCTACACCACTTGGTTGAGTGGTCCTGCCAGTCACCTTTGGGACGAAGGACAACTACCACACGGAGTATATCAAGTTCGAGGTGACTAACATTGAGTCATCATATCACGCCATCCTCGGCAGGCCAGCCTTGGCCAAATTCATGGCTGTGCCCCACAACATCTACTTACTACTCAAGATGCCAGGCAAGACAGGCGTACTCACGTTCCGCGATGACTTGAAGAAGTCATACAACTGCGACCAGAGGCGATCGAGTACGCCGCGACATCACGCATGCCAGAACCTTCTGCGGAAGTCTTCGCGGCCGCGCAAAAGCTCACCGCCTTAGAGATGGAGATCTCTAACCAGATACCTAGCCAGTCGCGGGTAAAACCCAACCCCAGCAACGTCGGCACCAAGGCCATCCAGCTGCAAGAAGGCGACTCGTTGAAGACTGCTTTGATCGGGCGGCTTGAGCGATAAATAGGGAAGCATGCTCGTCAGCTTCCTTAGGGCTAACGGTGACAAGTTCACGTGGAAACTAGCGGATATGCTAGGTGTGCCCAAGGAGTTGATTGAGCATTGCCTAAAAGTCGACCCCAAAGCCACTCCAAAGAAGCAACGACTATGACGCTTCACCCCAGACAAGAGGGAGGCCATCAAGAAGGAGCTAGCAAAACTACTTGCAGCTGGTTTCATTAAAGAAGTCAACCACCTCGAGTGGTTAGCCATCCCTGTACTAGTTCTAAAAAAGAATAATAATGAATGGAGAATATGTGTGGATTACACTAATCTCAACAAACATTGCCCGAAGGATCCCATCGCGCTCCCACACATCGACCAAGTTATTGACTCTACGGCTGGCTACGTCCTGCTCTCTTTCCTCGACTGCTACTCGGGTTACTACCAGACTGCTCTCAAAGAAGAAGACGAGATCAAGATAGCATTCAGCACCCCCTTTGGAGCATATGCCTACACAACCATGTCCTTCGGTTTGAAGAACGTAGGAGCCACCTATCAGCGGGCCATCCAATTATGCCTTGCTGACCATCTACATTGCAATGTTGAAGCCTACATGGATGACGTGGTCATCAAAACCAGAGCCCATGATGAGTTCATCCCTGATCTCGAGGAAACCTTCAACAGGTTATGCAAGTTTCGATGGAAGCTCAACCCAACCAAGTGCGTCTTTAGCATACCACAAGGAAAACTACTCAGTTTTATCGTTAGTCACCAAGGAATTGAAGCAAACCTAGAGAAGATCACCACCATTATAGATATGGACACCCCATAGACGATCAAAGATGTCCAGAAGCTCACAGGCTATATGGCGGCCCTGAATAGATTTATCACGCGTCTTGGAGAATGGGGATTACCCTTTTTCAAATTGCTCAAATGACATGACAAGTTCTAGTGGACTGAGGAGGTGAAGTAGGCGCTGGAAGACCTCAAGCATCATTTTGTTGTCGGTCGAAACCCACCGGCGAGCAGCGACAGGCAACACGAGGAGCCGGGAGGCTTCCGGGACTGCTGGTGGGCCCCGGTCCCTCAGTCAACAGCCCAGAAGTCCGGCACACGCCCTGGCTTGGTGAAGTGCTAGGCGTGCCACCTGACCTATACCTGATCAGGAAGGTGTAGGAACCGTTCATCAGCTATTTTCCTGCGTACACAGCCAAATCAAACATTAGTCCGAGCCGTGATCGGCTCTGACAACGATTCTCAGATCAGCCAAAGAAGCCAATGGAATCATTGCATTAGATCAGTCCTTCGGGTACCTTCCAGAATCGGCCGGAAGAAGCTGATTGCTATATTTAATAAACCGGATCTACTAAACATATGAACATTTTATATGAATCCGATAGGAGAATAAAAGCATGTTCTGTCATTGCTAAGCCGATCCAATCTGCGACGGTAAGAGATTTCACCGTATGACCGGAACATCCTACATGTGGTTAAGCCTAACGTACATGAAAGATAACAACATGCTAACGCAAAAAGAGGCCTAAAAACCAACTTAACAAGTTGATCCCAGAACAATCCCTCGTCAGGTTACCATAAGGCACCAAACATGCAGCCGGAACATTCAACCCGTTTGAAGGGCCTAATCATACAGATATTAAACCAATTCCTTGTAACACAAAGAACACCATAACAGATTAGATCTACTAAGCGACGACAGAACAAGGCGCTGCCCTTGCACCCGGGATCACGTACGAGAGCAGCTAAACAGTTACGAGCAGCAAGCAAAACATGGATCTACTATTCAAAACCAATGCAGCATCATAATCGTTTAAGATAACTAGTGTTACTCGCCATCAAAAACGCTTCAGTACGAGAAACACAATGATAAATAGATAAAAGCAACGCAGCTCCGATCATGCGGAGCAGGATCGGAGCAGTATGACGATTACCTGGAAAAGCCCTTAGGAAGGGGTGGCGATGCGCCGAGAGTTTGTTGTGAATGATTGATTGTTCTGATTGAATCTCATGATACATATTTATAGTCCGGAGACTTAATCTTTTCTAACTAATCCTGGCTGATTACGGTACAATCTCTAACTTACTATATTTAAACTATCCTTAGATACACGGCCATCCTGGCCCTTGACACGTTCGCTCAGAGGCCGATTTGCAGACTGTGACGATGACTTCCTTCAGCCCATGTTGCTCTCGGCCCATCCTTTGGCCCAGTCAAATTATGGTGATAACACATGCCCCCCTGGTTTTGGCAATAATAATTCCGAAACCATTGCCTCCTCGACTTCTTGGACTTGTGCACACTCATACCGCTTCCATGCCATTAGATGCGACCCTTCGACTTCCAAGGCCTGTACGCGCGCGCTGCCTCCCAATGCCGTTAGACGCGACCTTTCAGCTTCTTCCTCGGGAATCGTGATAACGCCGCTTCGCCTTCCATCTCTATGTTTATAAACTGTTATCGGCAGATCTGTTTCTATCCATCTCCGCCCCCGTGCATTAGTCGCATCAACACACTCTGCATCCCTTGACAATGGCTTCTCTTTCCTCTGTTTCCTCCAATTTGCCTTCGTCTTCTTCCATGATCTCCATCACTTCCCCTGACTCCAACACCTCCAGAGAGGCGACGCCGGAGTTCGATCTAATAGCTTCATATGAAGCCCGCGCTTCTCTACATTGGGACGCAGAGGAGTGGGACTACAACACTTGGGCAGAGGACGATGAGCCCCTGACCGACGATGAAAACCTCCAGATTCTCCTTCATGGGGACCTGGACGAAGACGACGATGAAGATTTCTGGGATGACGACTTCCTCTCTTTCTCAGAAGAAAATGCCAAGGAGACTTCCACTGACGACGACTCAATAGCAGGAGGATTCTTGCGTGGCGGATTGTCAACTTCGGAAGGCGACGGGGATACCAACGGCGACACCAGCGATGATGGCCGTGACAGCAGCAGCACCGGCGGCGGTGATGGCAGCAACGACGACGACACCAGCACGCCCCCTCCGTACAAGCGCCGCAAGACCTTAGCAACTTACTTGTGGTAGTTCATAGGATCCTCCGCCGTTGATCGCAGAGCCGGTAGATCGGCTTCTTTTGTAGTTACCTTTGTAAATAAATCCTTTTATTTCAACAAGTTAATCTCTAACGTTTAATCTTAAAGTCCGATGGCATCGCACCGGCCTTTTCCCTCGAATTATCTGATCCAATCTCATGCTTTTCTTTTGTTCCGTGTTGAAAAATCCCAAGAACTCGAGTACCTTTCAATCTCAAGAATTCGAGTACCTTTCAAATGATCTTGCCGATAACAAAAGTACTCTGCAGTCGACTTCTTTGCTTGTTGTTGGATCCCATTCCTCAATCGGGTCAAACAATATGAGTACTAGAAAAACCCAGCGAAGAAGTCGAACCTATTCTTTTAAGATCAAGGGACTCCTGCAACCATCCTCTCTGCTTTTATCAGGACTCAGAATTGGCGAGGCCCAATTACCGCTTCTAAAGTCGATGGTTTGACATCGGCTGTTCAACCTTCAATTCTGTGTATGGATCGGCGTTGCTTTTTCTCTACATATCAGGCTTGCTCATCTCATTCCGCCTTGCAGCCTGATGCATTGCACCGGCTTCCAAAGTACCCGATAGATGCTGTCCTGCAGCCTACGAGGTACCCGATTGGATCAACTCGACGTACTGCAAAGTACTCGACTACATCCTTGCAAATACTTTGACTATACTAGTCCATAGCCTGATATGTTACATCGGCTTCATCGCTCATCTTCCCACATGCTCGGGAAATATTTTTTGAGATGTTGACCATTGACAGCCACCGGAAATTTAACACCATCTAATTCTTCAAGCATGTATGCATTCCCTGGCAAAACTTGATCAACTCTATAAGGCCCGTGCTAATTTGGAGACCATTTACCACACGCTGCATGCTTAGTCCCCAATGGTAACACCGCTTCCCATACTAAATCCCTAACTTGGAATTCTTTCGGTTTAACCTTCTTGTTGTACGCACGGGCTACCTTGGCCTTATTCTCCTTGATCTTTTCCAGTGACCAAAGCCTGAGTTCTGTAATGTCTTCCACATTGTCGCTCATTAATGCTGCATACTCTTCAGCAGTTAATTCATTCTGAAACTCTATCCGTCTTGAACCGGCCGTAATTTCCCATGGCAATACGGCCTCCTGCCCATATACTAAATGATATGGTGAAGTTTTTGTTGCACCATGGCACGAAACGCGATAAGCCCATAACGCCTCCGACAATACTTCATGCCAACACCGTGGATTTTCATCAATCTTCCTTTTAATCAACTTGATCAAGCTCTGATTGGACGCTTCGGCTTGTCCATTTGCTTGGGCATAGTATGGAGATGACCTGATCAATTTGATCCCCATGTCGGTAGCGAACTTTTTGAATTCATCAGATATAAACACCGACCCTCCATCTGTTGTAATGGTCTGAGGAACCCCAAACCTATGAATAACGTGTTCTTTGACGAAATTGATGACGTCCCTTGATGTCACTGACTTCATAGGAACAGCCTCTACCCATTTGGTTAAATAATCTGTGATGGCCAAAATAAATTGATGGCCCTTACTCGATGGAGGATTGATCTTACCGATCATGTCCATGCCCCAGCCCCTGAATGGCCACGGTTTGATGATAGGGTTCATCACTGATGCTTGTACTGTCTGTATTTTTCCAAATCTCTGACAGGCCTGGCATCCTTTGTAATACTTGAAATAATCTTCCAGCATATCAGGCCAATAATATCCTGAGCGCCTGATCAACCACTTCATCTTGTGGGCTGACTGATGAGTACCACACGTTCCTTCATGGACTTCATGTAGAAGCCGATTGGACTCAATCGGCCCTAAACACTTAAGCAGTAATCCTTCTAGGGTTCTGTAGAACAAATCATCCCCTATCAGGACGTACTTCATGGCTCTGTAGCGTAGCTTCTTAGCTGCCCCCCGAGCCGGATCCTTCAAGTAATTGAAGATATCGGCTCTCCAATCCCCCTGATCCAACAGGTTTATTGGAAAATCAGCTCCATCCGCCGTGGCCTTGTAACCGGAAGCCATATGGGCAAGATCATTGGCCTCAAAATTTTGCGCCCTTGGTATCCAGTAGAAGTTTATATATTTGAATTGGGCCATTAGCTCCTGGCAGTGTCTCCACAAGGGAAACAACAACTCGCTCTCACATCGGTATGTCTCCGTGAGCTGAGAGATGACCAGTTTTGAATCCCCAAAAACTTCTACCGCTTCTGCTCTAGCTTCGAGAAGTAACTCCATACCTTTGTGCACTGCTTCATACTCGGCTAGATTATTGGTACAAGGTGTTGGCAACCTGATTGAAAAAGAATATGTTACCCCCCGAGGCGAGACGAGCAAGATACCTATGCTAGAACCATCTCCACAGACTGACCCATCAAAAAAAAGTGGCCATGCGCGAATGGAAAGCGCCGCTATGTCTGAGCTAGTCCTTTCCGCAACGAGGTCAACCAGCGCCTGCCCTTTGACTGCTTTCGGAGGCTGGTACCGGATATCAAATTCTGACAGAGCGAACATCCACTTACCAAGTCGGCCTTTCAACACCGGGGCCGACAGCATATGCTTGATAACATCCGATTTGCAGATGACAATTGTCTCCGCAGAAAGCAAGATATGACGGAGCTTCGTATAGGTAAAGAATAGACAAAGGCATAGTTTCTCAATTTTAGGGTACCTTGTCTCTGCATCTAGCATCCTCCTGCTGAGATAAAAAACAACTCTCTCCTTGCCCTCCTGCACTTGTACGAGGACCGAAGCAATGGAAGTATCACCCACTGACAGATAAACATAAAACGGCTTACCCTGCTGGGGTGGGACTAACACAGGCGGCTTGGATAAATATTCTTTAATTTCTTCGAACGCCTGTTGTTGCTCTGCTCCCCAGCGGAACTCGTCATTGGCTTTAATTTTCACCAACTCCATGAATGGCTCAATTCTTCCTGACAGATTAGAGATGAATCTTCTAACAAAATTGATCTTGCCAATGAGTTGTTGGAGCTCCTTCTTTGTAGTAGGTGGCACCATTGTTCTTACAACTTCTTGACTTTTTAGGCCGATCTCAATTCCCCGTTCATGAACCAAGAAACCCAGGAACTGACCGGCCGACACACCAAAAGCACACTTCTTAGGATTCATTCTAAGCCTGAACTTCCTAGTTCGTTCCAAAACTCGCTGTAGATCTCCTAAATGTCCTTCAGCTGATGCAGATTTCACCACCACGTCATCAATATAGATTTCCACCAGCTTGCCGATTAAATCATGAAACATGTAGTTCATGGCCCGTTGATATGTAGCGCCGGCATTTTTGAGCCCAAAGGTCATGACCACTTACTTGAATAACCCCACTGCCCCTGGTACTCTGAACGCAGTCTTATGAATATCTTCTGGAGCCATGAAAATCTGGTTATAACCAGCGTTGCCATCCATAAAACTCAACATCTTATGACCAGCAGCTGCATTGATCAACGTTTCTGCAACTAGCATCGGATACTCATCTTTTGGTGTGGCTCTATTAAGATCTCTGAAGTCTACACAGACTCTCCATCGGCCATCCTTCTTCTGTACAGGCACAATACTGGAAATCCATTCGGCATACCTGCATGGCCTGATGAAGCCTGCTGTTATCATCTTCTCGACTTCTTTCTTGACTTCTTCTAGGACTTCAGCCTTCATTTGTCGTGCTCGTTGCTGGAACAGCCGAAATCCTGGCTTAAGAGGGAGTCGATGTTCAACAATACTTCTATCTAATCCGGGCATCTCTGTGTAATCCCAAGCAAAACAATCCGTATATTCCCTTAATAATATTATCATCGCCTCTCGCAACTCCGGATTCAACTTCTTGTTGATAAATGTTGGCCGTGGCTTATCCCCAGGACCAATATCAACTTCTTCCAGTTCGTCAGCAGATGTAAACCCGTATCCTAGCTTCCCTTCATTCATCAAATCGATGCTGCAAATAAACAAAGAATATGAAGCAGAAGGATTTGGCCGATCGCAGGGATCGGCCGACTTGTTTTTTGCATTAACTTGTACTTCTTTACAATCAACATATGGCCGGTTACTTGAACGGGCCTCTTTATAAACTAAAGAATGTAACATAAATGATAAAAACAACTCGAGTTCTATTTTTTGGGGTCGATCGCGGGGATCGGCCTCTCCTATTCTTCTGAGGCAAACTGACTTCGGCACCCCATCTAATCTGTAAGGCCAGTGGATAAGACCAGCCTCACCCCGTTTCTTGTAGCCTCTACACGGTCGCAGCCCTCCAAGCTGATCCCTGAGATTGGTTCCTGGTCTTCTGCATCCCAAACACTCATGGCTGCATGTGAAACTTTGGCAGAATCGTCCGCATGGACTACTTCTACTTCATCTCCATCCCATTGAATTAGACATTGGTGCATTGTAGATGGGATACAGCAATTGGCGTGAATCCAATCTCTCCCAAGCAGAACGGTGTATGAGCCCTTACTGTTGACCACAAAAAACGACGTGGGGACAGTTTTACCTCCCACCGTTAAATCCACGCTGAGGACTCCTTGCGCTCCGATGTTTGTCCGTTGAAATCACTTAGCGTGATGTTGGTTTTGATTAAGTCCCCAACAGAATGCCCCAACTTGCGCAGCACTGAATATGGCATTATATTGACCGCTGCTCCTGTGTTGACTAGCATCCTGCTGACAGGTTGGCCGTTGATGTACCCTTTTAGATATAAAGCTTTCAGGTGCTTGTAATTCTTTTCTCGGGGCTTCTCGAATATAACTGGTCGTGGCCCCAAGTCAAGCTGAGCCACTGGTATTTCTACATGGCCTGGTGCATGAAACTCTGCAGGGAGAACAAACACCATGTTTGCATCAGCCGATGTCTTCACATCGGCCTTCGACTTCTTGGGCCGCCATACCTTCTTGGAAGAACTCTCTACTCTTCGAGCATTGTGAACTTTTTCTGCCAGATCTGGTCGCGCCTTCCTTAATGTCTCCAGGTACTGGGCCTCGGCTTCTTCCAGGCTGCGCAGCCGCTGCACTCTCCGCTTCTGAGACTGGTTGAGCCCATCAGGGCATCAGCGTGGTCGGTGACACCTATCTTCTTCATCTTCTGGATCTCCCCCTACGCGTGATGTCTCGACATGTTCACGACGAGGCTGCTCTGGTCCCAAACGCTGAAAAACTGAGGTGCTTCTTGTCTCTTGCTTCTGAGAATTGCATTCTGGGCAATCTTCAAGAGTAGGTAGTCTTTTCATGCCAGAATCCCAGCAGTATATGAAGAACAGGCAATGCCAATGGTCCCGTGTAACCTCTCGCCTTCTAAGGCGTTTCCCAGTGCGTCGCTCATATTCCTCTTCTTCAGTTTCGCATTGGAGACGTTGCTGATACTGATACTGGTACTTCCTCAGAAGATGAGAAGAAACTGGTCGCTGATTCCTGACATGCCTCACCTGCTCTTCGGTGATATAGTCCCTGTCTTCTTTTTGGGGCCGATCGCGGGAATCGGCCTCTTGCCTCCTTGATTGTTGACGTGATGTATGCCCTGCCATGTTAATACCCAGCGTGAAATCAAGCTATCGACGCATTGATCGGTCGTACCCCTCCACCATATTTACATTCGGGAATGGCTGAGTATCAACCTTCATAGCATACTGCCCCAAAATTAATCGGCCTTGCTCAATGGCCGATTGTATCTGTCGCCGGAGCTCTTTGCAGTCGCCGGTACCGTGGGTGAAGGAATTATGCCACTTGCAGTATAACCTCCCCTGAAGCTCCTGGGCCGTTGGGATCTTGAAACCTTCAGGGAACTTCAATTGCTTCTCTTTTAGGAGTAAGTCGAATATTTGTTCGACTTTGCTTACATCAAAATCAAATCCTTTCAAAGGACCTTATTGTTTTACCCATTTGCAGGACACAGGCTTTGCCCCCCGTGCCCACTCCACGACTGCAATCTCTAGGTCATCCTCAGAGTTTTCAGAATCTTCAGCGTCAACCATTACCACTTGACGCTTGAACTTGTCTTGGTACAACTCCGGATGGCGTTGCTCACATACTGTCATTTTCTGCATCAGATGAGCCAAAGAGTTGAACTTCAGCTGGAAAACCAAGTCCCTGACTGGTTTCACTAATCCCAAGATTGCCAATTCAATAGCTTCTTTCTCTGAAATTCGAATCGAGTAACATCGATTCTTGACTTCCCTGAAACGCTGAATATATTCCGCCACTGTTTCTCCTCGCTTCTGGCGGACCTGCGCCAAATCAGCAATCCCAGCTTACGCAGCTTCTGAATGATATTGTATATGGAATTGTTCTTCTAGCTGCTTCCAAGTGCAAATAGAATCAGGACCCAATGACGTGTACCATCCAAAAGCCGGTTCTGTGAGAGACTCCGAGAAAAACCTCACCCTCAATGGATCTGACACCGAAATCATTCCTAGCTGTGCCAGATATCGGCTCACATGTTCTATGGAGCTGGATCCCTCTGCCCCGCTGAACTTGGTAAACTCAGGTAGCCGATACTTGGGCGGTAGAGGAATCAGATGTATTCACTTGGATACGGCTTGGTGTAGCCGATCGCTCGCCTTCTTGGGAGAATGCCAAATTGATCCCTCAAAATAGCACTAATCTGATCCACAGAATGAATTCCTGGGGCCGAGTGCGTACCTTCGTGACTCGGCCTCGTTGCATAAGTACCCAGCCATGCCTGTTTATCTCTTTGTGTGGGCTGCGCCGGGTGACCACCATCTGGTATATACGCACAAACATATCCGTGCGGCACCTCCTTGGGGGGTTCGCTGAAGAATTGGTGATCAGCAGGGTCACCTCCCACCTTGTATATGACATATGCTGGAGAATTCTGTTGCTCTGGGGCAGCAAATGCATAGGGCACTGGTGGCCTGGTTTGAGAAGGCAACTCCCCTCTGTGACTCCCTAAAGCAGGTCCTGTTGGAGAGTACAGGTGTTTCATGACTTCCTACACCACGCGCAGCGCAACGCGCTCAAGGGTGTTCACCAAACTCTCAGAATGTCGATGCAATGAGTGAGCCACCATGTAGTTGACTTCCTGACGAAGAGCCCGCGTACATTCTTCCGTAGGAGTAGACAGATCCACTTCATCTAATGCACCCTCAGATGAAAATCCCTTCCATCTAATGCCGTGGTGTCGAGTTCTTTCAAACGAGCGATGAGATCGGCTTCAAAAGCAGCTTTTATTTCATCATACCTCTACTTATGCTCTTCAGATAACTCTTCATAAGTAATCGGGTTCTCGCTCGGCATCTTGACAATGGAAGTCGATGAAGCCAATGAAGATGATGTAGCCGATTGCGGTCGATGTAGTCGAAGTAGTCACTGAAGTAGTCGATGTAGTTGACGCAGTAGTCGATGTAGTCAACGCAGTAGTCGATGTAGCCGGTGAAGTCGATGAAGTAGTCAATGTGGTCCCACTGGGCGTGCCAGAATGTGTTGTCGGTCGAAACCCACCGGCGAGCAGCGACAGGCAACACGAGGAGCCGGGAGGC
Source organism: Panicum hallii (assembly GCF_002211085.1). Taxonomy (NCBI): domain Eukaryota; kingdom Viridiplantae; phylum Streptophyta; class Magnoliopsida; order Poales; family Poaceae; genus Panicum; species Panicum hallii. The sequence goes on from NC_038042.1 coordinate 28,683,252, forward strand.
TTCCGGGACTGCTGGTGGGCCCCGGTCCCTCGGTCAACGGCCCAGAAGTCCGGCACACGCCCTGGCTTGGTGAAGTGCTAGGCGTGCCACCTGACCTATACCTGATTAGAAGGTGTAGGAACCGTTCGTCAGCTATTTTCCTGCGTACACAGCCAAATCAAACATTAGTCCGAGCCATGATCAGCTCTGACAACGATTCTCAGATCAGCCAAAGAAGCCGATGGAATCATTGCATTAAATAAGTCCTTCGGGTACCTTCCAGAATCGGCCGGAAGAAGCTGATTGCTACATTTAATAAACCGGATCTACTAAACATATGAACATTTTATATGAATCCGATAGGAGAATAAAAGCATGTTCTGTCAATGCCAAGCCGATCCAATCTGCGACGGTAAGAGTTTTCACCGTATGACCAGAACATCCTACATGTGGTTAAGCCTAACGTACATGAAAGATAACAACATGCTAACCCAAAGAGAGGCCTAAAAACCAACTTAACAAGTTGATTCCCAGAATAATCCCTCGTCAGGTTACCATAAGGCACCAAACATGCAGCCGGAACATTCAACCCATTTGAAGGGCCTAATCATACAGATATTAAACCAATTCCTTGTAACACAAAGAACACCATAACAGATTAGATCTACTAAGCGACGACAGAACAAGGCGCTGCCCTTGCACCTGGGATCGCGTACAAGAGCAGCTAAACGGTTACGAGCAGCAAGCAAAACATGGATCTACTATTCAAAACAAATGCAGCATCATAATCGTTTAAGATAACTAGTGTTACTCGCCATCAAAAACGCTTCAGTATGAGAAACACAATGATAAATAGATAAAAGCAACGCTGCTCCGATCATGCAGAGCAGGATCGGAGCAGCATGACGATTACCTGGAAAAGCCCTTAGGAAGGGGTGGCGATGCGCCGAGAGTTTGTTGTGAATGATTGATTGTTCTGATTGAATCTCATGATACATATTTATAGTCTAGAGACTTAATCTTTTCTAACTAATCCTGGCTGATTACGGTACAATCTCTAACTTACTATATTTAAACTATCCTTAGATATACGGCCATCCTGGCCCTTGACACGTTCGCTCAGAGGCCGATTTGCAGACTATGATGATGACTTCCTTCAGCCCATGTTGTTCTCGGCCCATCCTTTGGCCCAGTCAAATTATGGCGATAACACATTTGCAGTCGCCTCCCATCTTAACGGCCCCACAACTAGGCGAGAACCTATTACTCTACATTGCTGTGACTACTCACGTCGTCAGCACGACAATCGTGGTGGAACACCAAGAGGAATGCCACGTATTTGGTGTGCAGCAGCCCTTCTACTTTGTCAGTGAAGTCCTTTCTGAATCCAAGGTTTGTTACCCAACAATTCCGAAACTACTCTGCGCTATACTCATCACCTCCAGGAAGCTTCGCCACTACTTCGAGCATACAACATCTCGGTGGTCACTGTTTCCCATTGGTGAATATCCTCCACAATCAGGATGCCGCTAGGCGCATCTCTAAGTGGGCAGTGGAATTATAGGCTCTTACTCTCGACTTCAAGCCCGAAACAACCATCAAGTCGCAGGTGCTAGTCGACTTAATGGTAGAATGGCGAGAAAACCAAGTGGAAGCCCCAGCCAACCAGCCAAAGCATTAGGTGATGTACTTCGACAGCTCACTCAAGCATGAAGGTGGTGGTGCGAGAGTACTCTTGATCAGTCCAAAAGGTGAACAACTCAAATATGTGTTCCAAATACTATTTGAGGTCTCAACCAACAAAACCGAGTATGAGGCACTACCGCACGGGCTACGCCTGACAGTCTCTCTGGGCATCAAGCGACTACTTGTCTATGGTGATTACTTGCTGGTGGTCAACCAAGTCAACAAAGAGTGGGATGTCAACAAGGACACCATAGACGTGTACATCACGGAAATACGCAAGCTCGAGAACAAGTTCTCCGGGCTGGGAATTCATCATGTGATTCGCGACAACAATTTGGGAGTGGATGTGCTCTTGAAACTAGATTCTGATCGCGCTGATGTACCATATGGAGTTTTAGCCATGAGTTGCATCACCCACCCATCAAGATACCAGATCGAACATCATTATTCAGGGTCCACTGGAACCTGACCGAGAGGTCTTGATTTTTGAGGTTGATTGGCGGGTGAAGTTTCTCGACTTCATCAAGGAGCACAAACTACCCCCCCCCCCTCCCGGTGTCGACCCAAAGAGTGCTGAGGCAACAAGCATCCTAAGGCACAGCAAAGGGTACATTCTAGTTGGGGACAACTTATACAAGCATGAATCAGCATCAGGCATACTCATGAAGTGTGCCCGCACGGAGGAAGGCAAAGAGATACTCTAGGAGATTCACCAAGGCGTGTGTAGGAACCATGCCGCTTCTCGCACACTAGCGGAAAAGCTTTCAGATCTGGGTTCTACTGCCCAGCTGCTTTGGCAACGCTGATGCACAAACTGCCAGTTCTTTAGCAAGCAGCCTCATGTCCCGGCCCACAACCTTATTACCATCCCACCTGCTGGGGCCTTGGGCTGAGCTGCACGCCCCTGCTGTCCTGCCTGTGCCTTCCGAGGGCAGGCGTTGGCGTAGTGCCCCGGCTCGCCGCAGTGGAAGCACACTCGTGGAAATGCAGCGGCCTGCTGCCCAGGAGGAGGAGTGGGCACTCCCTGCCTCTGAGCTGGTGGAGCCGGAGGCGCTGGAAGCCTCTGACCCTGTCCCGCCAGCTGCTGCTGCTGAGGACGAGACGGAAACTGCTGCCACTGCTGGTACTGCTGGGGCGGCCTCTGCTGCTGCTGTGGTGAAGGTTGATAGCGGGGACGAGTGTTGCTGCCCGAAGAGGATGGAGCCATCTTCCTCTTCTTATCCTCAATCTCCCGGCGCTTGCGCTCGGTGTTGAGGGCAGCATCAACCAGCTGGTTGAAGTTGTCGAAGCGGTGGTTCAGCAGCGCGTACTGAATGTGATCATCCAGTCCCTCCTTGAAATACTCCTGCTTATCGCTATCACGAGCGACGTCAGCAGGGGCATAGCGGGCCAGCTGAAGGAAACGGTCACGGTACTCCGTCACCGTCATAGATCCCTGAAATGACAACACAGATAACAAGGATAGAAATCGCTCAATGGGTCAGGCTCACGAAAGAGGTCAAGGATAGATCGAAGCTCAAAAGAAACTGCAGGGGATTCCATTCAAATTTACCTGCTTAAGAGCACGGAACTCCTTCTGCTTCATCTTCATAATGCCCTCAGGAATGTGATGGTTCCTGAAACGCTCACGGAACTGGACCCAGGTGAGAGAGTCACGGTCCTGAGCCAGGTAGGACTCCCACCAGTCGAGAGCGGAGCCTCGCAGCTATCCTGCTGCGTACAGAACCCTCTCCCGGTCGTCGCACTGCGCAACAACCAACTGGCGCTCTACCGAACGAAGCCAGTCGTCCGCCTGGAGTGGATCCGTGGCGTGAGAGAAGGTCGGAGGGTGACCTCTCAGGAAATCCGCACGCCGATCATGAGGCTGAGGTGGCGGAGGAGGCGGTGGCTGGGCGTGGATATGCTGAAGAGCCTGAACAGTATTGTTCAGGGTAGTCATCATCTACATCTGGAGCTGGAAGAACTGCTCCGGGGTCAGTGGTGGCAGCATCGGCAACGGCTGACCAGTACTCTGGTTGTTCTGCTCCTGCGGGTTAGAACCGGAACCGGTGCGCCTGGTGTTCACCATCTGATTGCAACAAACGAAATTTATGAGAATAAGTTATGGTGCCGCTGAGGAAATGAAACTTCGATAGGATATAACAGAGAGAAAGGAATATAGGTTTTACCCCCAATGATCTAAATCAAATTTTATTATTTAGTTCAAGTTGGGTTAGGGTCGATTTGCATGAACAAGTTTAACTACTAAACTATGCAATCAACCAAAGATCCAAATCATACATTTGCACCATAACAACCATTCAATATTCACAACTTAGTCGAGTTTATCACACTACTCGACTAACACACTCGTTCTAGCGTATTTTCATCGGGACAACCTAAACTTTTAGCTTATAAGATTAGGCGACTCAGGCCAACGTCTACGGAAAACTCAAGCTACTTCTCAGAAAGGACAGGAGAGATAGCAAATCAAGGACTTGAGACTCAAGGAATAGAAGCAGAAAATGATGGTTGAAGATTTGCGGAAGCAAGGCAAGAGAAAAGAAGCCCTAAACTCGTCCAATTCTATCTAGGCTTCGTCCTACAATCGACACGGCTCTGATACCAATCTGTCACACCCGATTTATAAGAACATAAATCGAGCAATCATATATGCGCCAAGATCAAGTCACGCATATATACAACAGATTATCAAGATATCACAACACATGTCACAAATAAAAGCGTTTAAATTATAAAATGAATATCTTTATTACAACTGAATCAAGAATCAGTTCAAGGAATGCGGAAGCGTAAAATGAATACATGAAGAGCTGGACGCCACAGGGACGTCGACTGGGAGACAAACGCCTAGAAGTCATCGAAGCCGCTGACGTAGTCCTCCACGTTGCCGGGTACTGAACAGCAGTCGAAGATATCCGAAGTAGAACAGAAGAGTAGAGAGGCAAGTGTGAGTACAAACTAGTACTCAACAAGTATAACACAAACTATGAGGCTCTAGGTTGGCTGACTCAACTGCATTAGCTTTTAGTCTTGGCAAATTTTATTAAAGCTAATTACTACAAGTGGATGAATTACCATAACCCAATTGCATAAGAAATTAATCAGTATTAATTAAGAACTACTGAGAACCATCCAAGCCAAAACCACCCGGGGAATCTCCCTAATCAAAGGTTGATAGCCCCACTAATCAAAAGGAGGATCTAGGCCGCTCATGACTGTGAGCACAGCTGATATATCAGTTTTACACTCTCGAGAGGTTGCACAACTTTACCCACAAGTCGTGAGCTACGCTAGTTGTTCATCACACTTCCTTAGGTGAGATGGCTAGCAAGCACACTACGAGACCGTTAGAAAGGACCACGTTGGTAAGGTGTAACCGCTAAGGATTCTGGATCAGCGACGATGGGGCCCACCTCCGGGGGTACAAGACACACAGCACAGACCAAGCCGGAGGAGCAGGGACCATTGAAGCTTACCACCCCTCTTGCCCACGCAGGTAAGTTACTCCCGAACCAAAATGACCTAATTAGTAAGTCAAGACCGTCCCATTCCAGTCTTGTGGTTGCGCGGTTGTCCCAGGTTGTCGCTCTATGAACCGGTCCTTAGGGAGAGTGACCAACCAAGCACTAAGCACCGTGCTGGCCCCCTAAACCATGTTTCTACAAAAACATATTTTTAAGGACGCACAAACCACTCAAGCACACAGCACAGAGGGTCGGCTCCAGAATTAAATTGCATAAGACCATTAATCAAATTAATTAACAAGGACCAGGTGTGTTAAAGCGCAGCAACCTAGCACAACTAACCAAAATGCAACCCAAAGGATATATATATATAGGATATAAGTGGCTAGGAAAGTCCTTATAGGTATACAGTATTAAAATGCAGTATGGAATTGTATTAAAAAGTGATAGGCGGTTCATGTTATACTTGCCTTCCTCGTACTCTCCTGGCTGCTGCTCGAACTGCTCGGAAGATGGCTGCTCCTGGTACTGCTCCAAAGGCTCCGCGTCTACTCACGATCATCAAGCATAGTCCACACATACACACATGCACAAATGATAGCAAACTATAAGAAAACAGTACAACATTACATAGAAATAGCACACAAAACTATGCTAGAACTATTCTACGCGTTACAACGATCGCGTGGATATAAAGAACACCTAAAACGGAGCTAAAAGGCGAAAACTACGCTTAAAACAAGATCCAGGGACCTATTTGCGAGAAAAACAGAGCTTCCAGGGGGTTCTGTGCGCAAACTGAGGAGCTAAATGTAAATAAACTCTAGACACAGGGGCTAGCAAGCGAAAACACGCGGCATGGACGGCGGCACTAAAACCTGAAAGCGCAGGGGTCTAAACGAATAAAACTGGACTTAACTGCAAATACTTTTGCACTACATGGGAGCGCGGGTTGATTCCAGGAAAACCCGAGGGCTCTTTAGCAAAAGAAGCGGGCTGAAGCGGTATCTTCTGTTCTGGGCCCTTGGATCGCCATCTAACGGCTCGGATTAGATCTATTACACGAAGTGGTATCTACGCGTATCGGCCGTCGGATCTCGATCCGACGCTCCGGACCCTCCCTTAGCACGGATCTAATGCCTCCCGCTGGATTTGAAACCGACGGCTTGGATCTAATCTGATCCGCGAACCGGTACGCTCCGTTTGGGGTCGTTGGATCTGGATCCAGCGGTGCGGAGCAGGGGGGTATGCGGCTTCTAATCCTACGCGTCCAACACGGATCGGGCGGCCAGGACTACGCGGACGTGCCAGCGGCGGTGCAGGTCGCCGGAGACCAGCATCCCGCGGTGGCGCTTCACCGGAGACGGCCCAACTTGGTGCTCCGGGCTCGGTTTTGGACGAGATCAAGCTCGGGAGCTAGGGCTAGGCACCACGAACGCATCTGGGCACTCGAGGCGGTGAATTTGGGCTCGATTAGGGTGTATCGACGGTGAGGGCGGCTCGGGGTGACTATCGACTCCGGCGTGCGCGTGTTCCAGGGGCTAGGAGGGATCCCGGGCTTCGACATCTAGTGCATAAGCTGCGGGGGAACGTGTGATGCTCACCAGGGGCCTGTGGTAGCCGGTGCTGCAGTGGAGGATGGCCGGCGACGAGATCCCGCGGTGGAGGGGATCGGGTCCTCGCGGGAAGTGATGATGCAGGGGCTCTCCGGGCTACTGGTCACCGGGGATTGATGCGTGGAGGTCCTGTGAAGGCGCCAAAGGGATTAGGGGAGTTCGGGGACCACCGGCGATGAAGAATTGCGGGGGCGGAGTGGCTCACCGGCGGCAGCCTCGTCACGGATTCCTGGCGATGCAGAGGCGTAAGACCCAATTGTTGGGCCCGGGAAGCTCCTGGATGGCAAGGTGGAGCTACTACGGCCTTTGGCTGGAGCTGAAGGGCACCGGAGCGGGGGATCCGTGGCGGAGCAGGGGGCGCCGGGCGGCGGAGCAAGGCGGGCGTGGTGCTTGGGCGTCGGTGGCGGCTACGGGGGTTAGGGTTAGGGTTCAGAGAGGGTCGGAGCTGCCCTTTGTAGGGCGGCAGAGCAACACTGGCGCGCGGGCCCGGGGAGAGAAGGCCGCCGACGATCTCGGGGTCGTTGCGCGCTGAGGAGGAAGAAGGAGAGGGGGAAGAAGACGCTGACACGTGGGGCCGGCCGGGCAGAGAGCAAAAGGAGAGAGGGAGCGTGTGGGTGGCCGGGCTGAGAAAAAAGAATGGGCGGCCGTGGCCCATGCGGGGGAGGGGGAGGAAAGAGGGCCCGAAGGGGAAGAAAGAGGGAGTTTGGGCTGCTGGGTTGCTGGGCTGCTTTTCCCTTCTCCTCTTCTTTTCCTTTTTCTTTTCCACACTCAAACTATTCACACAATTCCTTTTGAATTCAAATGAATTTGAATTCAAACTCTATACACTCCACATAAATAAAACCAATGCTCCAGCATGAATGCACAAACATGTTGACCTTATAATAAATTTTATTTTCTTGTGTTATAAAATTACTTTAAATGCAAGATAAATTAGGGAAAACCCTGGAAACTTTATTTGAGCCCAAATAAATTCTTTAAAATTTGGGAAAATTACATTAGGGTGTTACAAATATGTGTTCCAAATACTATTTGAGGTCTCAACCAACAAAACCGAGTATGAGGCACTACCGCACGGGCTGCGCCTGACAGTCTCTCTGGGCATCAAGCGACTACTTGTCTATGGTGATTACTTGCTGGTGGTCAACCAAGTCAACAAAGAGTGGGATGTCAACAAGGACACCATAGACGTGTACGTCACGGAAATACGCAAGCTCGAGAACAAGTTCTCTGGGCTGGAAATTCATCATGTGATTCGCGACAACAATTTGGGAGCGGATGTGCTCTTGAAACTAGATTCTGATCGCGCTGATGTACCATAGGGAGTTTTAGCCATGAGTTGCATCACCCACCCATCAAGATACCAGATCAAACATCATCATTCAGGGTCCACTGGAACCTGACCGAGAGGTCTTGATTTTTGAGGTTGATTGGCGGGTGAAGTTTCTCGACTTCATCAAGGAGCACAAACTACCCCCCCCCCCTCCCGGTGTCGACCCAAAGAGTGCTGAGGCAACAAGCATCCTAAGGCGCAGCAAAGGGTACATTCTAGTTGGGGACAACTTATACAAGCATGAATCAGCATCAGGCATACTCATGAAGTGTGCCCGCACGGAGGAAGGCAAAGAGATACTCTAGGAGATTCACCAAGGCGTGTGTAGGAACCATGCCGCTTCTCGCACACTAGCGGAAAAGCTTTCAGATCTGGGTTCTACTGCCCAACTGCTTTGGCAATGCTGATGCACAAACTGCCAGTTCTTTAGCAAGCAGCCTCATGTCCCGGCCCACAACCTTATTACCATCCCACCTTCGTGGCCATTTGCATGCTGGGGCCTGGACATGATAGGGCCCTTGACAACTGCGCTAGGGGGTTTTACTCACATGTTGGTTGATATCAACAAGTTCACGAACTGGATCGAGTACAAGCCAATCACAAAGCTCTCTGCAAATCCAGTGGTTAGCTTCATCTGCGACATCTTGCACTGATTCGGCTTCCCCAACACTATCATCATGGATCTAGGATCCAATTTCCACTCGCATCAGTTTTTGGATTTCTATGAACGTAGTGCCATTGAGGTCAAGTATGTTTCAGTGGATAACCTCGCGGGCCAATGGCCAGGTTGAGCGCGCCACCGGCTTGATCCTTGATGGCTTGAAGAAAACACTCTACAACAAGAACATCAAAAAGGGTGGCAAGTGGATCAATGAGATCTCATCAGTAGTCTGGGGGTTTCGCACACAACCAAGCAAAGCCACAGGACAGTCACCTTTCTTTCTCGCCTATGGGTCAGAAGCTATACTACCGGCTGATGTCACGTGGCAATCTCCTCGACTGGAGATGTATGAAAAAGGTGAGGCTGATGAAGTAAGACATCTTGAACTCGACTCGGTAGAAGAAGTCCTATGTAATTTTTTGCTCCAGTCGGTCCGCTACTTACAAGGCGTCCATCGTTACCATGGCCGGAACATTCAACGACGATCTTTCAACATTGGAGATATGGTCCTTCACCGGATCTAGGATGAAACCGGGCTGCACAAGCTTAATTCATGATGGGAGAGACCCTTCATTGTGCACAAGGTTAAAGGACCAGGGTCATATCGCTTATAGTACCCTGATGGCCAAGAAGTTCCAAACTCCTGGAATATCAAGCATCTACATTGTTTTCATCCTTAGCCAACCAAGACATCTTCGCATGGAACCATACGATCTGTCATGACCTGACCAAGGAACTGATCAAACCCCACATGAAGGACCTCGTCGTCACTTCCTTCGGGCCAACCATGATGTTTTCGCATGGCAACATGTGAATTCTTATGGCCGGCCCAAGGAATCATCTTCAGCAGGTGACTGGAGATCAACACTTCCAGTACTACTCCTTTTCACTGGTTTACGACTAATACTACGTGTAGTTCACTGCATGGGCCTCGCTCCCATACATCCAGTACTACTCCGTTTACTAGTTTACGACTGGTACCACGTGCAAGTTTACTGAAGGGGCCTCACTCCCATATTTCCAGTAACACTCCGTTTACTTGTTCACGACTGGTACTACATGCAAGTTTACTGAAGGGGCATCGCTCTCATACTTCCAGTAACACTCAGATTACTAATTTTTTACTAGTATTCTATGCTACCGAAGGGGCTTCGCTGCCATACATCTAGTACTACTCCGTTTACTAGTTTATAACTAGTACTACGTGTAGTTTACTGCATGGGCCTTGCTCCCATACTTCTAGTACTACTCCGTTTACTAGTTCACGACTGGTACTATATGCAAGTTTACTGAAGGGGCCTCACTCCCATATTTCTAGTAACACTCCGTTTACTAGTTCACAACTGGTACTACGTTGAAGTTTACTGAAGGGGCCTCGCTTCCATACTTCCAGTAACACTCCGTTTACTAGTTCTTGACTGGTACTATGTGCAAGTTTACTGAAGGAGTCTCGCTCTCATACTTCCAGTAACACTCTGTTTACTAGTTCACGACTGGTACTACATGTAAGTTTACTGAAGGGGCCTCGCTGCCATACTTCTAGTACTATTCCATTTACTAGTTCACGACTAGTACTACGTGCAGTTTACTGAAGGGGCTTCGCTCCCATAACACTACGTTTACTAGTTCCCGACTAGTTTTACACGTCGTCATCCCTTCAACAACTAGTCTCGCCTACAAAACTAGTTGAAATCGACTCCGACTAGTCGGCTTCATCGACAGTTCAAGATCCAGCGACAACTTGGCCAATGCCTAACCTCGGGGGCTGGCGCCACCGACTACTTGGTGTATCTTGTGCGACTCATCTTGCTCCTAGGCTCGGGGGCTGGATGCGACATGACACTTAGGGAACAAGGTTTAATTTGAGTGGTAATTTAGGATGCTTTTTGAAGAAGTTATTTGTTTAACCATTTTTTTAGGGAATTCATTCCGAAAAAAGCTGTTTTCAAATTTCTGAACCAATTTGCCCATCTTAACCATCAAGTTATTACTGTCATATATTGCATGCCATGATTCTTTGGACATGTCATCAGTGACTTATTTTTCAAATCTTTTGGAAGATAAGGATAGAAGATTCAAGACTAATTTGACCCTTAGTCTAATTCTCCGAGTCAACCTAAGGCTCGGGGGCTACTCCATATGGAGTGCGAGTTCAATCGCACCCCATATAAATGAAGACTTGACAACTACTCGAGACATGAGCACCTCACAGCCTCGATGTAGCCAAGGAAGTACTCAGAAGACACCTTCAAGATGGAGCTCGGGAGAACTCAAAGACGCCTCAGAAGTACTTGGAAGCCGGTAGTACTCGACTACGAACAGCTTGGGGTTTGTCAGACCCGAGCCCACGGGACTGTGCATATGGCAAACATCTTACAGGATAAAGGGTGGGACATGGCCCACGCCCTACACCAGTTGTAACTACTCATAACTGTTATCGCCATAATTTGACTGGGCCAGAAAGTGGGCCACGAGCAAGATGGGCTCAAAGGATAATTGAAGTGGGCTTGCGAATCGGCCCCTACGCGGGTGTTTTAAGGCTAGGGTTGGCCATGTATCTAGATAGGCGTGTGTGTTTAAATTAGTTAAGATAGAGATAGCCAGGATTTATGTCGTAGTCAGTTAAGATTCGTTATGAAGACAAGTCTCCGGACTATAAATATGTACCTTGATTACGAATGGAAAAAAAATCAATCATTCACAAACAACTCTCGGCGTATGGCCACCCCTGTTCTAGGGTTTCTCGGGTAAGTGCAGTGCAGCCCCGATCACGCTCCGCGTGATCGAGTAGCACCATTCCTCCCTGTCTACATTTGTGTTTCTTGTACTGAAGCATTGTTGATGGCAAGTAACACTAGTTATCTTAGCGTTCACAGAGCAGCATCAGCTCTTTTATGTTATGTTCATGCATCGTTTGTTACCTGTGAACGTTTAGGTGTCCTCGTGTCCGATTTCGGGTGTGAGGGCAGCACCTTGCTCTATTCTTGATTAGTAGATTCAATCTGTTATGGTTAGTCTTTGTTCATCGAAGATTCAGCTTAACATCCGAATGATTAGGCCCTTCAAACGGGTTGAATGTTCCGGCAATATGCTTGATGCTTTTTATCAATCTAAAAAGAGATTGTTCCAAGAATTGGCTTTCTGCCGGTTTTTAGGCCTCTGCCTAGGTTGTTATTCTGTTAACTTTCGTATCTGTTAGGCTCAACCACGCGTAGGATGTTCCGGTTATGCGGTGAAAGCTTTAACCATCGTAGATTGGATTAGCTTATTAATTTCAGAGCAAGATTTATATCACCATCGGATATACGCACTTTGTCTAAATACTTAGATCTGATCTGATACTGGATACAATTGGCTCTTTACAACCGATATCGGGAATCACCCGATGAACCGATCACAGCTCGGACATAGTTTACACGTGCCTGTGCATGCAGGAAACTAACATAAATCACTTCTACTCCATCCTGATCAGGTACAAGGTCAGGTGGCACGCCTAGCAAACCCAAACGTGAGGTCGTGTGCCGGATCCTGGGCCGTTGACCGAGGGACCGGGGCCCACCAGCAGTCCCGGGAGCCTCTCGGCTCCTCGTGTTGCCTGTTGCTGCTCGCCGGTGGGTTTTGACCGACAACACATTCTGGCACGCCCAGTGGGACCTTCTTCATCAACTACAATGACTTCTGCTGATGGGATGATGAGGGAGGATCCAATCACGTATGAGAAGCTGCCTGCTGAGCATAAGCAGAAATACAACAAGATCAAGGCTCTCTTTGAAGCCGATCTCATTGGCTCTTTCGAGAAGACCCGCCACCACGGCGTTAGGTGGAAGGGGTTTTCACCTGAAGACGCTCTTGATGACGTGGACCTATCCACCCCTTCAGAAGACCGTACCAGAGCTCTGCGCCAGGAAGTGAACTACATGGTGGCCCACTCACTGCATTGGCACTCCGAGATCTTGGTGAACACTTTCGAGCGTGTCACGCTACGCGTGGTCCAGGAGATCATGAAGCATCAATACTCTCCAACGGGACCTACCCTGGGGAGTCACAAAGGAGAATTGCCGTTCCAGGCCAAACCACCGCTGCCTTATGCGCTCGCGGCTCCAGAGTCACACGGCTCCCCGACCTACGTCGTCTACAAGGTGGGAGGTGACCCTGTGGATCACTAGTTCTTCAGCGAGCCGCCCAAGGAGATCCTGCGCGGGTACGTTTGTGCTTATATACCGGACAGCAACAATCCAGTACATTCGGTGCAGATGGCGGCTCGAGGAGTTTTCGCAGCAGATGCCAACAAACAAGCGTGGCTAGCTGCTTATGCCACCGGGCCGAGTCATGACAGTACGCACTCGGCCCCAGGAGCACAGACGGTAGACCAGATCAGTGCCATCCTAAGAGATCAATTTGGCATTCTACCAAAGAGGAGGGCGATCGGCTATACTAAACTGTATCCCAGTGACTATGATCTAATTCCCCCTACCGCCCAAGTATCGGCTCCCTAAGTTCACCAAATTCAGTGGCGTGGAAGGATCTAGCTCCATCGAGCATGTGAGCCGATACTTGGCGCAATTAGGAATGATCTCGGTGTCGGATCCCTTGTGAGTAAGGTTTTTCTCACAGTCTTTTACAGGGCCAGCCTTTGGATGGTACACATCATTAGACCCTGATTCGATCCGCACCTGGAAGCAGCTGGAGGAGCAGTTTCACATTCAATACCACTCGGAAGCTGCAGAGGCCGAAATTGCCGATTTGGCACAAGTCTGGCAGAAAGCGGGGGGAGACCATGGCAGAATATATCCAACGCTTCAGAGAGGTCAAGAACCGATGCTACTCGACCCGTATTTTAGAAAAGGAGGCAGTCGAGCTGGCATCTTTGGCGCACTTGGTGCAGAAGTTAACGACATATGAGTAGCGCCACCCAGAACTATACCAGGACAGTTCAAGCATCAAGTATCATTGATCGACACAGAAGATGCTGAGGATTCTGGGGATAACCAAGAAGTAGCAGTTGTAGAATGGACTCGAGGGGGGGGGCAAATCCCGTGTCCTGTAAGTGGGTAAAACAGCAGGAACCTACAAAAGGTTTTGACTTTGATGTGAGCAAAGTTGAACAGTTATTTGATCTGTTATTAAAGGAGAAGCAGTTGAAGTTACCTGAAGGCTGCAAGCTTCCTACAGCATAAGAGCTGCAAGGGAGATCATATTGCAAGTGGCATCATTCTTTCACTCACAACACTAGCGACTGCAAAGAACTCCGTCGGCAAATCCAATCAGCTATTGAGCAAGGCCGATTGATCTTAGGTCGAAATGCCATGAAGGTCGATACCCAGCCTTTCCCAAGTGTGAATATGTTAGAAGGTTATGACCGATCTGCAAAATGACAATTGGACTTCGTACTTGGCATTAATATGGTAGGACTTGCACCATGTCACCGCGCCAGGAATGAGGAGGCCGATCCCTACAATCGGCCCCAAAAAGGGGAAAGGGGATATATCACAGAAGAACAAGTAAGGCATGTCAGGAATCAATGGCTAGTTTCTTCCGATCTTCTCAAAAAGTATGAATACCAGTACCAGCAACATCTCCAGTGCGAGTCGGAGGAGGAAGAGTATGAACGCCGTACTGGGAACAGTTTGAAGAAGCGGGAAGATACGCGTGGTCATTGGCATTGCCCATTCTTCAAGTATTGCTAGGACTCTGGCATGAGCCGATTGCCTACTACGCGAGCTGGCCATGTTGGTGCCCTGATGGACTTAACTATTCCTAGAAATGTATGGTACAGTGGTTACGCAGTCTGGAGGAAGCCGAGGCCAGATATCTTGAGACACTAAGAAAGGCACGCCCGGATTTTGCGGACAAAATTCATTACACCCAGAAAAGGGAGTCGCGCCTTCCCAAGAAAGAGTGGCGTCCAAAGCCAACAAGAGCCGATGCGAAAACATCGGCTGACGTACATATTGTGTTTGTACTCCCCACGGAGTTCCACGCCCGAGGCCATGAAGAGTTACCGGTAGCCCAGCTTGATTTGGGGCCACGGCCAGTTATATTTGAGAAGCCCCGAGCAAAGAACTACAAGCATTTGAAGGCTTTATACCTCAAGGGTTATATAAACGGCCAGCCTGTCAACAAGATGTTGGTCAACACAGGAGCGGCAGTTAACATAATGACGTACTCTGTGCTGCGTTGGTTGGGGCGGTCCACTGGAGATCTGATCAAGACCAATGTCGTGCTGAGAGATTTCAACGGCTAAACATCAGAGGCACAAGGCATCCTTAGTGTGGATCTGACTGTGGGAAGCAAGACTGTCCCAACCTCTTTCTTCATCATCAACAGCAAGAGTACATACACTATCCTACTTGGCAGGGATTGGATCCACGCCAACTGCTGCATCCCTTCCACAATGCATCAATGTCTAATTCAGTAGGATGGAGATGAGGTAGAGGTGGTTCATGCAGATGACTCGATCGAGATCTCACATGCCGCCATGAGCATCTGGGATGCGGAAGACCAAGAGCCGATCTCAGGGATCAGTTTGGAAGGCTGTGATCGGGTCGAAGCTACAAAAAATAGGGTGAGGCTGGTCTTATCCACTGGCCTTACAGAGTAGACAAAATACAAAGGGCGAGCTGTTCTGATGCACTTGGCAAGGCCGATCCCCGCGATCGGCCCCAAAAAATAAAATGTAAACCTTCGATGGCAAGTGTTTTACATGATCATAGTAGTTACAGGGAGACCCGCTCTAGCAGCCGGCCATGCTCCAATTGTAAAAATTTAAAGATCAACGAAGATTATAAAGCGACCGATCTTAACGATCGGCTGAAACTCTTTTTGTCATTTTCTCTGTCCATTTGCAGTGTTGACTTAACAGATGATGGAAAGTTAAGATATGGGTTTACATCAGCTGACGAGCTCAAAAAAGTTGACATTGGTCCTGGGGATAAGCCATGACCAACATTTATCAACAAAAAATTAAGCCCATGTCTACGAGAGCTGATGATAGCTTTGCTGAAGAAGTATGCAGATTGTTTCGCCTGGGATTATACAGAGATGCTTGGGTTGGACAGGAGCATAGTCAAGCATCGGCTCCCTCTCAAGAAGGGATTTCGGCCATTTCGGCAGCGAGCGCGGCAAATGAAGGCTAGAGTTCTGGTGAAAGTCAAGAAAGAGGTGAAAAAAATGGTAGAAGCAGGATTCATCAGTCCCTGCAGGTATGCCGAGTGGACTTCAAGTGTCGTACGTGTGCAAAAGAATGATGGCTAATGGCGAGTCTGTGTGGACTTCAGAGACCTCAACAGGGCTACTCCAAAGGACGAATACCCGATGCCTGTCGCGGAGACATTGATCAACGCAGCTGCTGGTCATAAGATCTTGAGTTTCATGCACGGCAACACCGGCTATAACCAGATCTTCATGGCTCCGGAGGATATAAACAAGACCGTGTTCAGAGTGCCTGCGGGCAGTAGGACTGTTTGAGTATGTGGTTATGACCTTCGGGTTGAAGAATGTCGGCGCTACTTATCAACGTGCCATGAACTACATTTTTCACGATCTGATCGGCAAGTTGGTGGAAATTTATATTGACGATGTCGTGGTGAAATCTGCATTGGTTGAAGGACACTTGGGGGACCTACGGCAAGTTCTGGAACGAACCAGAAGGTTTGGGCTTAGGATGATTCCAAAGAAATGCGCTTTCGGCGTATCGGCTGGTCAATTCCTGAGTTTCTTGGTTCATGAGAGAGGAATCGAGATCGGCCTAAAGAGTCAAGAAGCTGTAAAAACAATGGTGCCACCTACTACAAAGAGGGAGCTCCAGCAGCTCATTGGTAAAATCAACTTTGTCAGAAGGTTTATTTCCAATCTCTCCGGGCGGATTGAGCCTTTTATGGAGTTGGTGAAAATTAAAGCCAATGATGAGTTTCACTAGGGGCGGAGCAGCAACGGTCATTTGAAGAGATCAAGGAATATTTGTCAAAACCACCCATGTTAGTTCCACCCCAGCAGGATAAGCCATTCTATGTGTACTTATCAGTAGGTGACACCTCCATCGCTTTGGTAGTAATACAAGTGCATGACGGCAAAGAAAGGGTTGTGTTCTATCTCAGTAGAAGAATGCTAGATGCGGAGACGAGGTACACTGACATTGAAAAGTTATGTCTTTGTTTGTTCTTTACATGCACAAAGCTTCGTCATATCCTGCTATCAGCTGAGACAATGGTCATCTGCAAATCGGATGTTATCAAGCACATGTTATCGGCTCCTGGGTTGAAAGGCCGACTTGGAAAGTGGATGTTTGCATTGTCAGAATTCGATATTCGATACCAGCCCGCGAAGGCAGTCAAAGGGCAAGCGCTGGCGGATCTTATTGCAGAAAGGATCGATATTGACATAGCAGCACTCTCCGTACATGCATGGGCTATGTACTTTGACGGATCGGCTTGCGGAGATGGATGTGGCATAGGTATCCTGCTTGTGTCGCCTCGGGGGCAACGTATTCTTTTTTTATCAGATTACCTGCCGCTTGCACCAATAATCTGGCGGAATATGAAGCGGTGCCTAAGGGTATGGAGTTGCTTCTTGAGGCCGGAGCAGAGGCAGTGGAAATTTTCGGGGATTCAAAGTTGGTGATTTCCCAGCTCACAGAGGAGTATAGGTGTGAGAGCTTGTTGCTCTTCCCGTTATGGGTACAATGTTAAGAGCTGATGGCCCAATTTAGGTACATAAATTTCCATTGAATACTGAGGACGCAAAATTCAGAGGCCAATGATCTTGCACAGATGGCTTCGGGACACAAGGCTGTGGCAGACAGAGCCAATCTTCAGGTACACCTACTGGACCAAGAAGATTGGAGAGCCGATATCTTCAATTGCTTGAAGGATTCGGCTCGGAGGCACCCAAGAGGATACGTTACAAGGCAATGAAGTATGTCCTGATAGGGGATGACATGTTCTACAAGACTTTACAAGGTTTGTTGCTTAAATGCTTGGGGTCGATCGAATCCAATCGGCTCTTACACGAAGTCCATGAAGGCACTTGTGGGACTCACCAATCGGCTCATAAGATGAAGTGGCTAATTAGACGATCGGGGTATTACTGGCCCACCATGCTTGAAGATTGATTCAAATATTATAAAGGATGTCAGGCATGTCAGAGGTTCGGGAAGATACAGATGGTACCAGCATCAGTAATGAACCCTATCGTCAAACCATGGCTGTTCAGAGGCTGGGGCATGGACATGATCGGCAAAATTAATCCTCCATCCAGCAAAGGCCACCAGTTTATTTTGGCCATCATAGATTATTTGACCAAGTGGGTGGAGGCAGTTCCTATGAAGTCAGTAGCATCTAAGGATGTCATTAATTTTGTCAGAGAGCATATCATTCACAGGTTCAGGATTCCTCAGACCATCACAACAGATGGAGGGTCGGTCTTTATTTCAGAGGAGTTCAAGAAATTCGCTACTGACATGGGCATCAAGCTGATTAGGTCATCTTCATATTATGCCCAAGCAAACGGACAAGTTGAAGCATCCAATCAGAGCCTTATCAAGTTGATCAAGAGAAAGATCGATGAGCATCCTAGGCGTTGGCACGAGGTCTTATCAGAGGCATTGTGGGCATACCGTATTTCATGCCATGGAGCAACAAAAACTTCTCCTTATAACTTGGTGTACGGACTGTAGGCTGTATTACCATGGGAGATTACGGCCGGCTCGAGACGCATAGAGTTTCAAAATGACTTAACAGCTGAAGAATATGCTGCTCTGATGAACGACAATGTTGAGGACCTCACGGAGCTCAGACTTTGGTCACTTGAGAAGATCAAAGAAAATAAGGCCAAGGTAGCCCGCGCGTACAATAAGAAAGTCAAACCAAAAGAATTTCAGGTTGGAGATCTGGTTTGGGAAGCGGTGCTACCATTGGGGACTAAAGATGTAGTGTATGGCAAATGGTCTCCAAACTAGCAGGGGCCTAATAGGGGTGACCGAGTCCTACCTGGGAATGCATATATGCTTGAAGAGTTAGATGGCGTCAAGTTCCCGATGGCGGTCAATGGTCAACATCTCAAGAAGTACTTCCCAAGTATGTGGGATGATGAGCAATAAAGCCGATGCTACGCATCAGGCTGTGAGCCGATACGATCAGTTGGCCCGTACAAGAGAAAGCCGATGCTGCGCGTTAGACTATGAGTCGACAGGACCTGATGGCCCGTACAGGAGAAAGCCGATGTTACACATCAGGCTAGACACAAGGAAAGAGGGCCGACACGTGCAGTTGGCCCACATATAAAAAAAACATATTTCGTATCCAACGCACTGAGTTGGTCAAATAGCTGATGTACAACCATCGACATTAGAATCTTAATTCGGATACATGCAGGTTTATCTTACAAGGGGTGCTTACAAGGAAGTCTACTGAAGGAACTCGTCTATGGCTGCTATGGCCTCAAGGCGGACGCAATCAGCTTTAGCAATCACTACTTCATTGTCCTTGTCCTCTCCCAACACCACCTGCCTACTCAAAGCGCTCAGCTTTGCGAGTTCTATCTTTAGTTGGGCAATCAAGTCTTCTCCTTCACTTTTGGATCTGGCAATAAGGTTCTTCTCTTCCTGGATGCGCTGCTCGGTTGCCCGGACCTTAGCCTTGAGGTCTTCTAACTCTTTCTCCAGAAGTTGAAGCCTTTGAGAGTGCACCGATGTGTCAGTCTTGGCGTCCAGAGCCGCCTTCTTCTCATTAAGCAATCGGTACCTCTCGGCAATGTCAGCCTTCAAGGGGGATTGAGAGCGACGAGCTTCAATCCTGTGCCGAGCTTGTTCTACCTTTGCCCGAAAGAAAGGGAGGTGTCCGGTTGGCCAGATCTTGATCTGGAGGACTTCTGGGAGTTGAGACTTGATCTCCTCAAGAATCTGCCTCACTGCGTCGAAGTCCCGGACCAAGGCATCAATTGGAGCTGACAGAAGGCCCTTCACGCGGAGGAGTTGACTGGCGACACCGATCAGATCTGGCTGATGATCATCCACTTCTGGTATGGCCGAGCCGACGAATGCAAGGTCGAATGAAAGTAACGCCGAGAGGTTCAGATCCTGAAAGAATATAAAATTAATACGGCCAGGGAAAGGAAGGTGCAAGCGGCTTGATGATAAAATATACCTGTTCTGGAGAAGGAGTGACAGCTAATGAAGAGACGATTGGCTCTTGTAGACGCACCCTTTCTGGAGGAGGAGTAACAGCCGATATAGTAGCAATCGGCTCCTGCAGACGCACCCTTTCCAGAAGAGGACCGGTAGCCGACGAGGTGACAATCGGCTCCTGCGGAGAAGGACTGACAGTCGATATGGTGACAATCGGCTCCTGCAGATCCTGAAGGCCGACCAAAGTATCAGCTGGCATTGCGGGGTTCTCTGGAGTCAACAGGATTGGATCCTGAAGGTTGACTAAGGCATTGACCATCATCAAAGGGTCCTCTAGGGCCTCTGGAGTTGGGTCTTCCTGGCACGTTGGCTCTTCCCCGCTGGAAATATCTACAATATCAACCTGCAAACAAGGAAAGAGCAATTAAGTCGAAATATACATGTTCAGAGGATCAATTATAAGAGGGACGATCTAAACCTGATTGACGATCAGAGCTTCTTGATTGGTGGAAGATGGTCCAGCTTCCTTCCGAATCTTCCTGACAGTCATCTTCCTCGCCTTAGTTTGGGCTCGTGGGGTAGCAAGGTCAGAGGTTCGCTTCCGCTTGGGAGTTGATTTCGCCGAGCCAGGCTGAATCCGCATGATGACCTTTGACGGGAGAGGTGCATTTCTTCCGAAGAGGTGGGGGCAACTAGTGAAAACTGGAAGCTAGAGCCATCATCGTTCCTGGGCTCCAGACCATCTTCCTGCTGCAGAGAAGATGAATGAAGTTTGAGAAGGGGTTAAGTGGAGTCAGGAAAAAGTACTGAACTGAAGGTAATACCTCTTTCTCAGGGGCTTCATATTCAGCGTCAATCTGCTGCAGCATTGGCCCTAGGGCTTTCCAGAAGACATGAGTCTTCCACATGGTCCACCAGTTCTCGAATCCGATGGCCGAAGAGGTGAATGACAAGTCAACAGGGATCGGGATGAGAAGTTCAGAGAATAGGCTGTAGCATCTTTGGCAAGTGAGGACATCAAGCAGATCAGCTCTGAGTGTTGTCAAATGATGAAGAAAAAAGTGGGGAGGAACTTGTCCAAGACCAAACTGTCGGGCTGCTACGATCAGCTGGTAGAACTCATAGCTGGGCTTGATGATTCGGTTTGAGGTGCTCATGCCAACCGGAAGGAGGCAAGGGCGAATCATGATGGAGTATAAATGCCGAGTGCCATCATCATCGGCAAAATCAGCTAATCTGAAGGTGATTGGGTTCTCAAAGATTTCAGAATCACTGTAGGGGAGGAAGATAGGGTTGTCCAGACCCCTATAGAATATCTTAAACCAGCTCGAGGCATCAGAGGGGTTCAATTTGCTACTAGGAAGACTGTACAGAGCCTGGCCAAAGCTGGTACACTTGATTCACCTGCCACTTTGATCTGGAAAGGAGTTATTGGCGAAAACAGGAAAGTTTGGTATGAAGTCCTGAAAGTATAGGTGAGCCCATAACTAGATGAACCACCAGGGACCACCGGTCCTGATTTTCTTTTGGGTAAGCAGGCTCAAAGACATTAGGTGGCGATATCTATAGACTTCTCCAAGTAATAACTTACCAAGGCCAACAGTACTACCTTTGGCCAGTTCATATGCTAGGGGGAGATAGTTCTTGGTTGGGGCAAGAGAGAGACCATAGAATAAGAACTGTTCCAACCAAAGATTCAGAAAGGCCATATGTTCCTTCTCAGTCACAGGGCCTTTGGGTTTGATGTGCTGGTTCAGATATGCACCCCAGTTTGTGCACTCTATTTTGGACGATAATTTGAAGGGGACCTCGGACAGTCTGAAGGCAGAAGGAAAGGTGATGA
This sequence comes from Panicum hallii, assembly GCF_002211085.1. Lineage (NCBI taxonomy): Eukaryota > Viridiplantae > Streptophyta > Magnoliopsida > Poales > Poaceae > Panicum > Panicum hallii. The sequence continues at coordinate 28,704,959 of NC_038042.1, forward strand.
GATGTCCAGACCAGTGATCATTATTACATCCATCAGGGTTGGAGTCATTGGCCCATGGCCAAATAAGAAGCAGTTCAAGGCATCGGACCAAAAGTAGCCGATGGTTTTTAGGAGGTTCTCGTTCTTCTCAAGAGGAGATAAGGACAGAGACAGAGCATCGGCTATCCCTATGGTTTCCCATATGGGCTGATAGGTTTTTGCTACTCTATTGTACCAGGACACCCAGCCCTCGGGAGAATTTGGCCAAGCACGCAGGCTGTCGGCCCAGGAGTCTAAGTCTATGCTCTGGCTCACAAAGGGGATAATATTAGCCTCACAAGAGATCAGATCTACGGGTTTCTCGTAAGAATGAGGCCCGAGACAAAAAGAGTTGGGGGAAGAAGGATGCAACAAAAGAATATCTGAAACCTGAAGAATCAATAAAGAGCTAAATAACCGGGAAGAATCATTTAATGCTCCATGGGATCGAATAATTACTTCATTACATTAGCAAAGGTCAGAGTTTTACCTTCAGACCAAGGACGCCCGCATCGACATTCGAAGATTCCGCCATTTGAAATCCCAACGAAGATCGAGAGCCTGGAAACTGGATCTAGGGTTTGCTGTGCAAATTTTGAGTTCGTGCTCTAAGGCTTTGGTTCGGGTCTTTGCGATTAGGGTTTATGAGCAAGGGTTTTGGAGAATAACTTGGATTCGGGGAATCTTTGAAGATCTATTTCGGGAAGGTTCCGGATTTAATCGGAAAATGGAATTGATTTGAGAATCGACTCAGATCCTGATTGGCACTTTAAGGAAAGGAACCGATGCGTTTCCATTGGCTCCCAAGAAATCGGCTTCTTGACAATTTGTGGCTAAAACTAAAGGATTTTATTTATAAGGGGAAATGATTACAAAATGGGAGCCGATTGCTCCAAGAGTCGATCTATCAGCTTAATCCTACGATCTACCTCCAGTAGGTGCTTGAGACTCTATGGTGCTTGATCGGAGGAGCCATGCTAGCGTCACTGTCGCCATCGCTGCCGTCACCGTTGTTGCCGCTATCGTCTCCGCTGCTGTCGCTGCTGAAGCCGCTGCTGGCTTCAGATTCCTCGTCGTTGTCGTCGTTGTCTTCCAACAATCCGCCAAGCAGGAAGTCTCCTGCCACCGAGTCCTCCTCAGTTGAGGACGAATCAATTTCTTCCTCCGAGGAGAAGAACAAGTCTCCCTCCTAGGACATGTCATCTTCATCATTCAGCTCCCCGCTGAGGAGAAGCTGGAGGTCTTCACCATCGGTCAAGGATTCATCGTCCTCTGACCAGGTCTGGAAGTCCCACTCCTCCGCATCCCAATGCAGAGGAGCGCAGGCCACATAGGCGGCAATGGGGTCGTATTCTGGAGTGGCTTCTCGAGTGGACTCAGACTTGAAGGAAATGGTGGAGGAAGTAGAGGAAGAAGAAGCCATTGTGAGAGAAGGAAAGTTGTAGCAGGTGCGGTTGCTAATGGCAGAAAGAAGGGAATGAAAGAAAAGAAAACTATCGGGGGCAGATTTATAAAGATGGAGTGGAATGTGAATCGGCGCCGTGACGGTTTCCAAGGAGTTAGATGCAGAACAGTCACATCCTCTAGAAGTTGAAGAGGCACGCGTGTATGGATTTTGGAAGCCCAAGAGGCGAGGCGATGGGAAGAAAAAGAATGGTTCGGAATTATTATTCCCGAAACCAGGAGGCATGTGTTATCGCCATAATTTGGCTGGGCCAGAAAGTGGGCCACGAGCAAGATGGGCTCAAAGGATAATCGAAGTGGGCTTGCGAATTGGCCCTTGCGCAGGCGTTTTAAGGCCAGGGTTGGCCATGTATCTAGATAGGCGTGTGTGTTTAAATTAGTTAAGATAGAGATAGCTAGGATTTATGTCATAGTTAGTTAGGATTCATTATGAAGGCAAGTCTCCGGACTATAAATATGTACCTTGATTACGAATGGAAAAAAATCAATCATTCACAAACAACTCTCGGCGCATCGCCACCCCTATTCTAGGATTTCTAGGGTAAGTGCCGTGCAGCCCCGATCACGCTTCGCGTGATCGGGGCAGCACCGTTCCTGCCTGTCTACATTTGTGTTTCTCGTACTGAAGCGTTGTTGATGGCAAGTAACACTAGTTATCTTAGCGTTCACAGAGCAGCATCGGCTCTATTATGTTATGTTCATGCATCGTTTGTTACCTGTGAACGTTTAGCTATCCTCGTGTCCGATTTCGTGTGTGAGGGCAGCACCTTGCTCTGTTCTTGATTAGTAGATTCAATCTGTTATGGTTAGTCTTTGTTCATCGAAGATTCAACTTAACATTCGAATGATTAGGCCCTTCAAATGGGTTGAATGTTCCGGCAATACGTTGATACTTTTTATCAATCTAAAAAGAGATTATTCCGAGAATCGGCTTTCTATCGGTTTTTAGGCCTCTACCTAGGTTGTTATTCTGTTAACTTTCATATCTGTTAGGCTCAATCATGTGTAGGATGTTCCGGTTATGCGGTGAAAGCTTTAACCGTCGTAGATTGGATTAGCTTATTAATTTTAGAGCAAGTTTTATATTACCATCGGATATACGCGCTTTGTCTAAATACTTAGATCCAACCTGATTCTGCATAGAATCGGCTCTTTACAGCCGATATCAGGAATCACCCAATGAGCCGATCACGGCTCGGACTAATATTTACACGTGTCTGTGCATGCAGGAAACTAACATAAATCACTTTTACACCTTCCTGATCAGGTACAAGGTCAGGTGGCACGCCTAGCAAACCCAAACGCGAGGTCGTGTGCCGGATCCTGGTCTGTTGACTGAGGGACCGGGGCCCACCAGCAATCCCGGGAGCCTCCCGGCTCCTCGTGTTGCCTGTCTCTGCTCGCCGGTGGGTTTTGACCTACAACAGTAACGTAGTAGAACTACTCATACCGTAGTAGAACTTGTTGGAATAGAAGGAAACTACCCGAAAAGTACTCAGGTAGGACTCCTGAGCTCGTATCCGACTAGAATTTCCATATAAGCCTGTCGGCCCAAACTATATAAGGGCGGGCACAGACCCCCTCCAAACAGAGATCACCCCGATCAACACCTAAGGCAATACAAACCACACACAGGACGTAGTGTATTACGCTCTCGGTGGCCCGAACCTCTCTAAACTTTGTGTTTCTTGCACCTTCGAGTTCCTGATCTCAGCGACACCCTACCTACAAACTCACCACCTCAGGGGTATCCGGGCATGGTGGTAAAACACCGACATATTGCGATGTAGCTGATCACCAAGGCAAAGCTGGATGGCTCGCTGATATGTAGCCCCTATGTTCTTCAATTCAAAGGACATAGTCTTATAGGCGTATGCTCCAAACGGGGTGAGGAATGCTGTCTTGATTTGGTCTTCTTCCTTGAGGGCAATCTGATGGTAGCACGAGTAGCAATCAAGGAAAGAGCGCAGGACGCAGCCAGTCATGGAGTTGATGACTTGGTTAATTCGTGGGAGCGCGAAAGGATCTTTTGGGTAGTGCCTGTTGAGATCAGTATAATCCACACACATCCTCCATTCATTATTATTCTTTTTCAAAACAAGTACAGGGTTAGCTAGCCACTCTGGGTGGTAGACTTCTTTAATGAAACCAGCCACGAGTAGTTTTGCTAACTCCTTTTTGATGTCCTCCCTCTTATCGGAGGAGAACCGATGCAGTCATTGCTTCTTGGGGTGGCTTTCAGATCGACTTTTAGGCAATGCTCGATCAACTCCTTGGGCACCCTAGCATATCTGCTGGTTTTCATGCACATATATCTCAGTTAGCCCTAAGGAAGTTGATGAGCATGAGTTCCAATTTGTCGTCCAATCCGGCACTGATGAGTGTTGTCTTATACGAGTCGCCCTCCTGCAGTTGGATGGTCCTCACGTCAACGTTGCTGGTGTTGGGCTTCACCGTTGACTGGCCCAGCTTCTTTTGTGGAGGTATAGCTGGAATCACCATCTCCTAATGGGAGAGGTGCTGCGCAGCCGTGAAAACTTTAGATGAAGGTTCTGGCATGCATATAGTCTAGGCGTACTCGATTGCCTCTTGATCGCAGTCGTATGAATTCTTCAAGTCATCGCGGAAGGTGAAGACCCTTGTCTTGCCCGGCATCTTGAGAAGTAGGTTGACGTAATGGGGTACAGCCATGAATTTGGCTAGAGTGAGTCTGCCAAGGATTGCGTGGTATGCGGATTCGAAGTTCGCCACCTCAAACTTGATGTACTCCATACGGTAGTTTTCCTTTGTCCCAAAGGTAACTGGCAGTGTTACTAAACCAATCGGTGTGCCGCATTTCCTGGAATGATGCCGTAGAATGGAGCCTTGCTTGGGGTGAGCATCTTAGAGATGTCCAGCCGATCTTCTTCAAAGTAATCACGAAGAGCAGGTTGAGGTTGCTCCCGCCATCGATGAGTACTCGGGTGAGCTGTGAGCCTGCCACTACAGGATCCAGAACAAGCGGGAATTTTCCCAGCTCGGAGAAGTTGGTCCACTGTTCCTCTCAAGAAAAAGAAATCGGGACCTCGCTGTATCTCAAGGGCTGTTGTATGGCTGGCTCGAAAGATAAGATCTCGTGTAGAGTAAGCTTCTGTGCGAGCTTGGTTGGGAAGCCGCTGTCGCCAGCGAAGATAACATTAACGATGTTCTGGGGATCTTGATATCCCTAGGGCCATGACTTGTCTCCCTCCTCATCATCCTTGTCCTTCCCCTTTTCATCCTGATCAGGGAGAGATGCGTTGAGAGACTTGCAAAGGCTGATGTACTAGAAGAGTGTGTGCTTGGACTTCGGGTGCATCGGGCATTGCTTGTGCAAGATCTTCTCAAACTGATCCTGTTGGTTCCCCAACTTCTTGCCACGCGAGTTGCACTCTACAGCCATGACTTCATGGTCTGGCTTACGCTTTAGGGAGGGTTCCGAGTAGTTCCACTGGCTTTTGTCGGAGCGATTGCCGTTGTTGTGCTTGTCATTGTTGCGCTTTGGGAAGCGCTTGTTCTCCTCGTCCTCCTGGTCGGCCCATTGCTGCATCATGTTGTGGAGTTCCACAACAGTCTTGGGGCGGCTACGGCCAAAGTTGCGGTAGATGTTCTTGGAGCCGAGGCCATTTTGGAAATAGTGGATGACGTCCTCATCGGTGATGTTGGCAATGGTGGCATGCATCTCGAAGAAGCGCCTGATGTAGGACCTCAGGGTCTCATTCTCCTCCTGCTTGACCTGTGACAAGTCATGGCAAGTACCTCCACGGAGCATGGAGCCTTGGAAGTTGTCAACGAAGGTTTTCTTCAAGTCCTCCCAGGAGTCAATGGAGTCTGGCTTGAGGCTTTTGAGCCAGGTGAGCAGTGCGGACTCCAGCGCCATCGAGAAGTAGATAACCTTGGTCGTGTTGGAGCTGCCTGATACTTCAATGGTGGTGGAGTAGCAACGAATCCACTGCCGTGGGTCTTGTTTGCTGTCGTACTTGATGATGCCGACTGGAACTCCCTTAGGTAGTCGTGGGAGGTGATGTTGCAGGTGAAAGCTGGGAAGCAATCACTATCATCGATGTCGCATGGATCACTACCGCACTCATGGCGTCTCAAGTCGATGATGTCTCGAGAGTCATGACCTTCGTTGATCTTCTGCCTTAGGTCGACTGTAGGAAAATCACGAAGATTTGCATGGTGGCCATGGCCTCCCACAGAGTGACTGCCGGCTTGAGGCCTTGCGACCTGGTGGTTTCCCGACTGAAGTGGAGGCTGTTGGACATCTTGGTCAGCGTGGCCGCGTGCGGATTGCTGGGCATGCTAGTGTCCATGGCAACCTTGATTGTCTTGGTTGTGATGGCGGTTGTCGTTCCCTTGAGGGTTGGGTCCTCCTCCTAGGGTGCGACTAACCTAGGAGACGGAGCTTGCGTGACACTCTGATCTTGAGCGGCTGTGCGCTGCAGCGACGGCATGGGTCCCGTTGGTCTAGTTGAATGATGGCGCATTGCATCAGATGCAACAGCCTCTTGATCTCCGGGTTTTGGGGTAACCGCTAAATTAACAAAGCTGCTTCCACGATGTTCCCGATCGGAGTGTTGTACTACCGATCGTCAGCTGCAGTGAAGGCACCGTTGAGGTTTCAGCGGTAAGGTGGGTTCCATGCGCGGGCTTTTGCGTTGCACCTACGCTTGGCACGCTTGGCGTTCCTGATCTTCCGGATTCTTCTGTGCTCCTCACCTTCATCTTGAGGGGCATCTGTCGTGCGCTCGTCGGTGGAGACATCCACGAGAAGTTTGTCATCGTACTCTCTTCCTTGTTCGTCATCATCGCCGTGCTCGTGGAGGGCGGCCATGTAGACGTGATGTTGCGGTGAAAACTCTCCGCTGGAGCTGTAGTTGACGAGTACTGTCCGGCATTCTCCCTCCTCCTGTGGATGATGGATTATTGTCATAAATCTTTTTAATTTATTCAAAATCATCTGAGCAAAAATTGAAGGTGCAACTTTCAGATGTTGTATCCAGAATAGCCAATAATAGAAGGTACAACATCAAGAGAGGATAGATGGATCACTGGATGATGGATTGAAGGGTTTGATGATGATTATCATGGTTTAATCATCAATGGAAAAGCTTAGTGCTTCTGCCAAAACAGATTCAAAGCACGATCAAGGGTTTGATTCGGCTGTCAAGCTAAGATTGGTAACAGGGTTCAAGCTAGCAGATTACGTTGGCTCCTACAACACAAAGTCTAGGTAGGCATCCAGATACAAGCAATATATCTTAACACAACAATGTAACAAGCAAGGCAATCAAATCCATCCAAGATGCCATGATGTATGCACATTCTACACGTCCTCACAAATAAAAATAACTGCCAAGTAATCTTGGTCTTACGTGGTTAATTATGGTGGCACAATATAAATACATCTCTCCCTGTAATATCTAGTCGATAATCCTACCGTTCAGAACCTATCGAATCGTGGTTAGCATTCCTGCAGAAAACACAATATGTATATACTGAACCTTTCATGCCAGCATGTCATGAAAGCGTCCCCAAACATTACTGTTCACTATAGAAACAGCATCTGTACAATTACAGCCGTACAGACAACGTTAACATACGTTATCGAGATAACGTATTCACGGGGGTACCGCAACATGCGGGGGTATTGCTGTTCATACCCTGTACCTAACTATTTACTCCCAATGTAGTCAACCGAAGTTGGTACATTGGCAGCATCTCAAGTAGGCCACTGCTTGAGAAACAGCGTTCGGTTCGCATCACCGATGGGAAGGCTAACTCCCCAGTTAGCTGAGGATCCTTACCTTCTTACCTCATCGTCGAAGGTGTCGTTACAGAATGTAAAGTTGGGGTTGTGCATGAATTTAAGTTTTGACAGAAAAGTAATGCTGGTAGTTAGGGTACACATATATATATAGCCACCTCTATTTCCCTCATAAACATTACCCTAGGGCTTTACATACTAAGCACAATCCTTAACGAATCCAACACGGCTTTGCCAAATATTTTGTTGGTCAAACTTTTATACTGATACCAGCTGTGGCAGAACCAACCAGAATTATACCGGCTCAAGTACGTGAGTCCATTACTGAGGGCTCCAACGTGCTTCAAACGGTATAATCCCTTGGCCTGTCGGGTAACGTCCTGATAAACCACCGAATACAGGATCAATAAGGTTACCTCACACGAAGGTGAGTCCAGAGATAAAGTCACCATCATATTTTACATCACCGGGAATTACATTACAAGAGTTTCCAACAATAGTGCAAAGTTTCAAATTTAGAGAAAACATTACAAACTGTTAAAGTTATGGTTTTTAGCAGCGGAAAATATACACGACGATTCACAACACGCCGTCAAGACGGATGTCATGCTAAGCCCAGGCACGACATCACTCGGTATCATCAGTGTTGGCCGGGGACGGATCCCATTCCACGGACCAATCATCCGGAAGAGCACAGGGCCAAGACAGGGGAAGAGTAGAGTCTTCAAATGCTTTACCTGAAAAATATAAAACTAGCAAGGCTGAGTATACTAATACTCAGCAAGGCTTACCCGGGATTGGGTATACTTTAGCCCATAACTAGACTCATGAAAGCTTGAAATGGTTCTGGGTTTAATTTCAGCTGAAAAGCGTTAAAGGGTAGATCCTTAATATCAACTTTTAGCTTTCAAATTATATGTGATTATTCAATCTAGATGAGCACCTATAGCTATTCAAGCATGGTAAAATCTTTGGTCAAACATCATCTTTGATAACCATGTAATTGCTCTTGTTACTCTATGTGACAAAGGGATCAAGCAGTCTCAATCTTCGTGAGAAGCGGACGATTCTGAATCGAATTCAACCTTGCAAGGTAAACCTAACTCACACGCTTGGAACACCAAAGGGTCGTTCCGAAGCAACCGTTTGCCTTTCATTCCGACTCGTGGACAGGTCCACCACAAGCGACTGCAGGACCATACGCACTTCCAAAGTGCAGGACGTACGTCTGTAGCGCGACTACAAAACCCGTACTCCTGGTTGCCCTTGCAACACGTATTCCCACACGTCGAACTTAAGTAACCAGAAGAAGCAAATACGAGTGGTGGGAGGTATGTCCACTCCTCGGGCCGATTGGTTACTAGGCTTGCCGCTTACCCAAAACTCACGGCATGTGGTTAGTACTTTCAAACGCTTAACCCCGATCACCACACACTGCGATCTTATCAAAATTCAACAACACAGACGGGGTATCATTCCCTTCCATGATATTGTACATAACCCCATCCGTCATCCTTATAGTGACAACAGAATTGTAAACAACCAATTCCTATATCGCGCGAGTGACAGGAAATCACCCGACTTCTACCGGTCCTATTAGCAGAGCATCTACACGGTAAGGACTCCGGTACAGTACATTGGTTCCTAGGATTTATGCATCTAGGGTTTCATCTCAACTCTTAGACTTAATGCAAGATATAATATATAAGTATAAGATTGCATAATGTAGTAATTTAAAATACTGGGTTATGCACCGGGGCTTGCCTTTACTGGTGGGGCTGAAGTCAGTAAAGTTAAGATCTTCCAAACTTTGGTTCGGGGCTTCAGACAACTCCTTGGTGACGTTCATTTGGTCTTCAGAAATATCTTCTGCAGACTCCTGGGAGATCTTGTAGGTATCGGTTGCGGAAGTAGTCGTATCTACATGTAATGCAACATTACATTCAAGGTGTGCACATAAACTATCTTACTTCACAATAAAGTTGCAATTCAACACTCATTTAACACACTACTCACATAACAATCAAAAAGATCTAAAACTAAACTTAGATAGAGCTTTAAGGAAACACTAACTAGAATCGGCTACTGTTGAGGGTTACAACAGAATCGATTGGAAACAATGGGGGTTTAGCTGATTGATCTGTTTAGGTCGTGCCTAACAGAGGCGTGTCTACTGTGCTATCTTACTGATCTAGGGTTGTGTACTTTGACCTGTGTAGCCGACTGATAGGTGCATCGTGTTCCTAATTGATCGATGAAAGCATCGACTACTTTAACAGAGGGATGATTCCTAAAACAGCTGTGTCTTAACTGAGATGTGCTTAAGTGTTATTCTAGGTAACTAGGTGTGGTTGTATCGACTTGATTATGTCAGCACAATAATTGAGTGACGTACAGCCGATTGGAGTGGGGTTAAGGGTATGTGACCGATAGGTATATAGCCGACTTCTTAGCTGATAAATCAGCTGATAGAAGTGTGTGGATAAGGATGGGAAAACTAAGGATTGATCGGCCATAACCGATATGGAAAACAACTAGATTCGGCTTAGATCAGCCGATAGCAAGAACCCTAAGATCGTGTGTGCATCTCCGGTACATCGACTATGTGCAGCCGATGTAGGATAGAACAAAAGATTTGTATCGGCAGTAGCCGATATCAGCAAAATAACAACCGTATCAGCTAACCAGCCGATGGTAGAAGCATATCAAAAAAAAATGCATCGGCTGACAGTTGTTACACAGAAACATCATAGACTCAATGGAAACGGATGCTTAGCGACTGAGCTGATAGCCGACGCTGAAGCATAGCTGCCGAGATGTATTAGCTGAGCAGCGGATACACACGAACTAACAAGGATCCTTATACGAAAAGGGCCTTAAAGAGATTGCAATCAAGACGAGAACAATGTCTTGATGGCAGGGATATGAGCATTCATGTAAAAGGATTAACTAAACATCACACATCTCTATTTAAGGCATACATGCTATGGCTTACTTTCCAGTTATAACACAAGCATACAATATAAAGCACAATAAAACATTCATTCCCTAACATTTGACCTAGACCACACATCAAAGACTTTCACTCCAGATTACAACATAAAACTTGTAGGGTTTGACTTAGGGTTTCAAACAAAACTGATTTTACATTTTTATGAACTTCCTACGAAAATCTATGAAATATAGAAGTTCACTGATTTGAAATAAAGAAAGCTTTGGAAATTTTACAAAGAACACCCTAGAACTTTCTAAATCAAAGCAATTAAGTCCCTGGTCGGAGAAAACAGAGACCGGAAAGATAATGACGATATTCCGGCAAAGGAGTCGCCGGCATTAAGAAGATTCAGTGAATCAGGGCAAACCTTGGGGTAGCCTCGGATGTGGAGGAAGAATGGGCGGAAAGTGAATTCCCGCGATGAACAGAATCAGCGATAAGATGAGCTCGACGGTGACGAGGTTCCGAGGATGACGAAGAAGTTTGCCGGGAAGGGTTGCAGTGGGTGGAAGATGGTCGGGGTACTTCTCATGGTGGCCCGTGGCGACAATAGTCGGCTTTACCACGGTGATGATGTTTCGGCGAAGGGATCCAAAGAGGCTCGATAAGAGGGTTCACGAGCTTCCTCGAGGTGTCGTGGTCTTGCTCGGCGATCGACGAGAAATAGGAGTTGCTGGATGTCGTAGACTCAAGGAAGAAGCCGATAGGGCTGGATTGGTTCGCTATGCCGACTCCTTTGCGAACCTCAGGGTTTTCCTACTCACGGCTAAGCCTCCACTGCTCACGCGCGTGTGCTGCAGAAACACGGTCGGCACACTCGCGTAGCCTCTTGTAGGACCGCCGTGCCTGGCCGCATCTCTGGTGCGCCGCTTCTGCTCTGCTCCCACACCAACGGCCCCCAGCCTGCATGCGCGTGGACTGTTGCCTCTCGCGCGCACGCACTTGCAGAAACGAGTCGAGCCGGCTGTCGGTCCTGTACCATGTCGCACTCAACCCCTCTGCCTCCGCGAAAACCGAAGCCCATTCGCACCGAGGCCATCTTCGTATCCTCCACGAGCAACTCGCGGTGCCGCCTGACTTCGTCCGCCGCCTTCGCCACGACGGCCCCCGACGTTCTCCACGCGCGACTCTACTGCTCCTTGGGCGGGTCCGCCCACAGCCGCCGCATTGCAACTCCTTTCGCATCGCGCGTGACCTCCCTACACATCGTCGTCCTGCACGCCGTGCAGCTGCTCCTCCGCTTCCTGCTGCCGAATCCGTGTTCGCCCGGCCTTGCTGCGTCACTCCCGCGCTCGCACACGCGTTCCAGCGCTGCTCGCGCCACCTGTCCTCCGGCCGCCCAGCGCTTGTACTCCAGCGCGCTGCGCCAACGTCGCCAGCGCCGCGCTCTGGCGCCACCTGGATCCCGAGCGCTCGCGCCGTTCCAGTGCCTGCTTGCCGCATGCTGCTCCACCCGTGCGCCCGCACTTGCGCGCTCCAGCCCCGCACAGCTGCTCCTCTTCCACGCTGCTACTGAACCCACGGGCCTCAGCCTTGCCGCTCCAGCGCCCGTACACGGGCCGGTCCAGCTCCTGCACCTGCTCCACCTCTGCGCTCGCAAGCCGCCTAGAGCTGCGCCCCGACTGGAGCCACCCGCTGCCTGCTTCCGCGCCACCCGAGCCACGTCGCACCGCACACGCCTGCTGCCCTCGCGCCAGCACCGTGCCGAGCCACTGCCTACTACGAGCCACCGCGCCACCACCGCGCCGAGCCGCGGCCGCGCCCGCTGCTCGCTAGTGCCAGCCGCCCGCACGGAGCCGCTCGCCGCGCGCCTGCTGCCGCAGCTGCCCGCGCCGGCTCGCCTCCGGCTCCCGCGCTCGCGCCCCGCCTGGGCCGCGCCCTGCGCCCACCGGCCTGCCGCCCAGGCGCTCGCCCGAGCCGCCCGGCCTGCGCCTGCTTGGAGCTGAGCAAAGGGAGAGAGGAAAGAAAGAAGATTTGGATGGAGCTGTGGCTTGTGGGGAAAGAAAAAGGAAGGAGACCGCAGGATAAGGAAGAGGAGAGAAGAAGGACAGATGAACTTTCC